>NC_138173.1:60581358-61873221 GCF_964165515.1 Mesoplodon bidens
TAACATTTAGTTTTCTTGAATTCACTAAGGCATTTACTGCTAATATATCTACTTTCCATCTTCTAATATTTTATTATCATTTTCTCCTCTGTTATTTCTCCTCGTCCTTGTGGATTTATGCATTAAAAAATCCTTTACTGGCATTTTATTGGGGTTATTGAAGAGAGCAAAAGTAGATAAGTATATTCACTTTCCATTTTTTTTTTGCTAGAGACCCATCATATTTACATATTTTAAATGTACTCTTTTTCAATCAAAACAACTAAAACAAAACATTAAAATCTGTCTGCCTTATCTCTCATCAAACAACCAACTTCAAACCTGAACTGCTGCAGAACCACAAAGGAAGTCCTTTCTTAAGATATTTGTTAGACTTGAAATATTTCTTGTGTCAGTACAAGATGTTAATCATCTCAAACTACATGTTCTTAATAATCAAGATTGTTAAATGACCTCTGAAAATAATCACTTGGGGAGGCATTACAAAATATTCTGCCAGAGGCATACTAGCCATTTTAAAAGAGATTTTCCTGTATTCCTTGGAGAAAAGGGATGTCATGTGTCATATATTATATGGTGCTGAAGATGTGGGGTGGATTTTTCTGTGGGGAAGTGAGTGCAATAACACTGGAAGTACTCAAAGAGAAGCTGAGTAACATCTATTAGATACTCCAATTTTTGTTTGGTTGTTTGTTTTTGTTTTTAATTTTTTGGCTGCACAGCATATGGGATCTTAGTTCCCCAACCAGGGATTGAACCTACACCCCTTGCAGTGGAAGTGCGGAGTCTTACCGCTGGACTGCCAGGGAAGTCCACTCCAGTATTTTTATATGAGATTAGAATAACAAAAGTCTAAGATCTCTTCCAACATCTATGCATATGAGACTCTGGCTTTTGGTGAGAATTTCTCTTAAATTTGCATCCTTAAACATTGGCTTCGTTATGGTGTGATGACCTTATGCTATGGTTGGAGGAAACAACTAGTCTTGATACTTGGTTCCATGTGAGCCAGTTCTGTGTCCATTTTATGTACCACTCTGTCCCTAGTGGCTAACATTTGTGATTGCACATATGGATGCTCAAGAAATATTTAAAGAAAGAAGAAACCAAGGAAAGAAAGAGAGAGAGAAGAGGGGGAGAGGAGGGGAGGGGAGGGGAAAGGAATTAAAGAGAAAAGCTCAGAATGCTAAAGCATTCCAGAAAAATAGCAGCAGCGACAACAGTAGTGGTGAGCTGTAGTGTTTTATTATAATTTTGACTGAAGGTAGGGTCATTCCAAGAGAGAAGGTCATGAGGCCCAACATCAACTTTAGCAAGTCCAGTGAGGGCTTTCTTCCTGGGTTCTCCTTCTCCCACCTAAAATGTTTTAGTCCATATTGAGATGTTGAGATGGAATAGCAGTCTAATCCCAACATTACCACTGTGCTTAGATTTTAGAGCCTTTTCACCTAGCCCTCTATTTTATAGATAAGATAATTGAAGCTCAAAGAGTTTAAGTGACTTGGTCAGATAAACCAGGGCTCAGAAGTTGAGTACAATAGGTCATTTGTTCCCGTATCATGAAATTTTTCTAGTTTTGTCTCCATTGTCTTTTAAAGACAATTTTGGAGGAAAAAAGAATTAAAGACTTCTCAAGATAGTCTGAGGGCTCTGTGAAACACTGACTTGTTGATGATGGTGGTAGTGATGGGAATAAAGCTTATGAGAGTTTACTTTGTGTTCTGTTGTGATGTGATTACTTTTAAGCAACAGCTGGCAGTTGCTCTTCTGCCTGGAGCCCTGGAATGCCTTTATAAATCATGCCATCTTCTTCTTGGAGAAGTTAGATTTGGGACTTTCAGGCCAATGACTGTTCTAATTTTGAGGGGAGATTCTGTGAAGAGGAAGGGGAAATCCTCTTCTTTCACAGAATAAATCAGTACCTGGCAACGACATATTTTAGATAACTTCCTCCCCTGTCTTTTGAAGACTAAGTCAGTGTGTACCCATGTATTCACATAGGAGTAGGAGAAGAGGTGAGAAGGATTGAGAAAAAGGTGATTTGGGCTTTTAAGAATGACTTTGATAATGATGTCTATATAGGAGATTATAGTTAATATACCTGGGAATGTTGTTATCCCATAACATTCCCGGACATTTTATAGGGTGTCTTAATCAATAAAAGAACCCCAGATTTTTGAGAACTTTAAAGTCTCTTAAATAGCCTAAATTTGACAAAACTCTGAATGTTATTTGTTAAGAATTGGGGCTTCAAAATTTTAAGCAATTATATTTGGGTTTCCCCTGAGTTTCCCAAAGACTTGCAAAACTTGTCTGCATCAACTTATGGCAAAATAAGACTTTGGCTTCGATAAGCTAAACCAGGAAATCCCCATAATACATTATTTCATTGTATTTATTGTGTCATCTTTGTGTGAAAGTTCCCTTTATTTATCAAGTGTTAATTGAGAGGATTTTATTGCTGTTAAATTGTCCGTGACCCATAGTAAATGTTAAATAAAATATTGCTCTTGATTTTTTGTAGAGTATCCAGTTTGACCAATTTGGGTAAAGTTTCTTTTAAGGCTGTTTTTTCTTCCTGCTTTCCATATCTTGACCAAGAACATCATTTTTTTCCCATTTCTCGAAGTTGGAAATTGAACTCTTCTTTCATCTACATCTGGTTGCTTTTTAAATCTTGTTATTTTTTTCCTAAATAAAGGTACCTTATTAATTCCCTCCCTTTTAACTCCTTTGTTTCTGTTCTTCTTTAAATCCTCATCTACTCAAGCCTAGGCTATTTGATAGTATCTTAATCACAGCCTGCATTTAGGCTTTTCTACTCCATCATCTCTACGTCTCATAACACTGTGATTGTGTGTGAGGAAGTGCAGTAGATCACAGTGGCTAAGAGCATCACTTGAGCCTCAGTTCAGCTGTATTCTCCTGGCAAATTATTTAATCTCTCTGTGCCTCTGTTTCATAATCTCTAAAATGGAGGTAATAATAGTGAATGCCTGCAATATTGTTAGGATAATTAACATGACTTCATACATACAGTACCCAGGATGTCATAAATGCTCATTGTATGTTAGCTGTTATTATCGCTTTTCAATACCTGTCCCACCATGTTTTTTTTTTTTTTTTCCAGCATTTTTAACCTTGAATTTATTTCAAGAACATCAACTATGTGACAGGGACTCTGTTAAGCATATGTATATTGTTTCATTCATGTACTGCTCTTTTTTTAATGTTTTTATTTTTTATTATTATTTTTAAAAACATCTTTATTCGAGTATAACTGCTTTACAATGGTGTGTTAGGTTCTGCTTTATAACAAAATGAATCAGCTATACATAACATATATCCCCATATCTCCTCCCTCTTGCGTCTCCCTCCCACCTTCCCTATCCCATCCCTCTAGGTGGTCACAAAGCACTGAGCTGATCTCCCTGTGCTATGCGGCTGCTTCCCACTATCTATTTTACACTTGGTAGTATATATGAGTCATATGGCTATTATTATCCTCAAATGCAGATTAGGAATTGATGCTTCAGAAAGTTAAATCACAAGCTCAAAGTCCCAAAGCTGGCAAGGGATACATTTACGATTGGAATACAGACCTCCTTGACTCCAGAGCCTGTGCACCTACCTAACAGGTTGCTCTACCTCTACATGAAAGCTTTGGTCAATCACTTAACCTCTCCATTGGCAAAACAGCCATAATATTGTCTTCAACAGAGGATTGTGTGGAAATTAAATAAAATGTTTATTCCAAAACCTGTCAAATAATAGTTCCTCAATAACTATTGTTACTATTATTATACACTATTACTATTGTTACTTCAATGTTTTCAGTAATAGAGAGAAGTAAACTATCTGTAATATTAAACATTATATTAATTAGTCTTCTTTTTCAAATTTTTCTTAATCACATCAATTTATTATTCTAGCTTAATTTAAAAATTATTTCAACAAGCTACATGTCCCCTCTAAAAAATTTCATTGGTTGTTTGCCCAGAATTAGGTTTAGACCACAAACTAATTTTAGAAGAGGTGACTTCTTCATAGCAGTTTTCTTATCAAGAAACATGGAGTGTCTTGAAATAATAAGAAATGTTTCTAATTCTTTTGTTCTTTTATGACCTCAATAAAATTTTAGAGATATCTTTATTATAGGCTCTGTATATTTTCTTAATATTTTTGTATTTTATGCTTTGATTCATATTAAAAGTGTTATCTTTGCTTCATTTTCTTTAGGTTTTGTCATCTTTACTATTTTTGTGATGTTACTTCGGTAGTCTACCATTTCTTCTGCTCTGGAACTGTACAGGTAAGGAGTTAAACGATTCAAGTGTTTCACTGTACTTGTATAGAATGCTTCACTTATTTTTAAAAGCGTGTGTTATATACTCATATTTTTTTTACATTTATGTGTACTCATCCACCAGGTCACATGCTGCTCTCTTTATTTGGCTGATTAGGATGTACATGTTTGATTATGACATTGAAAGGCAAATTTTTGCAAACTTGGGCTTTGGTTTAATAAATCCAGGAAACCGGATTTCTCTGATTGAATACTGTGAAGGCTCTGTGGAGGTGGTAAGCTTTGAAGTGTGTCAGAAGAAACTGATAGACTTTAATGAAGAATATTTAATGATTATGTTAAGAAGGGATAGGCTAGAAGTATAAATATTTTATGTGGTTAAACTCATGCCTTAGGGAAAAGATGGAAAATAGGGTTCCTGTGTCAACCCAGGACAACTGATCAAGAGTATGTACTGTGTTGTGAAGGATTCTGGGTTGAAGTTTGAGCTCTATGAAAAAGATGTCAAACTTGGGCTCTAGAGGAATGAGTTTTGGCTTATTTGCCACATATTACTCACAATAATTTCTAGGAATTGATTGAAAACTGTAAGCAAGTTCCCTGGGGATAAACTAAATCATGGGAGTCCAGAGGAGGAAACAAGTTAACCTCATATCAGGGAAAAAATTTTCCCTATGGTACTATTTTGCCTAAACTGGCAAATACATTTCTAATATTGGTGGTATTTGTCGGTAGTATGATCAGTTTTGCCACTGAGACCCTGCTCTTCTCTTATGGCTAATATTCTATTGGTAAGAGTATATTTTCCTCCTCCTCTCTGTCTCTCAGGCCTGTTGTGTAGCAGAGCGCTGCCTGGCAGTGGCATATTCTGCATATGTTATGAGGTGGAGACTTAGAGCCATTTTAAATTAACTTGTTCTTCAGGGCTTGCCCCAAGTTTAGGTCTCTGAAATGGGAGATTTCTCTTCCACATAAACTTGGTGACATTGTTCTTTCCTTAAATTCTGAAAGTCAGACTTTCATTTTCTCTTTAGAGTTGAAATTTGCTGACTGAGAAGAAAATCTTATGTCTGAGAATTCTAGGAATTGATCTGATAACTCAAGCTCTGGGTGCCTGATAAGAATTTATGCAGTAATGAGATAATTTTCAAATTCGTATTTTCCATGGGAAAATATTTTTCTCTCACGTAACTTTTCAAGATGATTCCCACAAAAATTCTTAATGTTATGGATGAGATTTTTGTTTGTTTTGTGCTTTTAAAATATAGTTTGTTCATGGTAAAATTAGTGTCTAGAAGATATTTCCAGGATATGTTAAGATGGAAAATTACGTTTGGTTTCTTCTTCTAAAAATTGTATTTGAAAAGAATATTTTGAAGGAAATGAGTATTTTTCAGTTTGTTTTGTATGCCAGTCTCTGTGATTATATAATTCAAGAGAAGAGTGTATGGTAGGTTCCCAGTTGATGTTTTTATAAATCAATGGATAAAGAATGAATTGCCTTTTCACTAGTATTAGCCATCCAAATGTTGGAACATTTTCTAGTATTTCCATCATAGCAGAGTTTTTTGTTTTGTTTTTTAGTGTTAAAAACTAAGGTTTTATTTATTTTTATTTTACTTATTTATTTTATTTTATTTTTTATTGGGGTATAGTTGTTTTACAATGTTGTGTTAGTTTCTACTGTACAGCAAAATGGAGTTCCCTGTGCTATACAGCAGGTTCTCATTAGTCATCTATTTTATACATATTAGTATATATATGTCAATCCCAAGCTCCCAATTCATCCCTCCCCCCTTTCCCCCCTTGGTGTCAATACATTTGTTGTCTACATCTGTATCTCTGTTTCTCCCTTGCAGACTAGTTCATCTGTACCATTTTTTCTTTTTTTTTTGTTTCTTGATTCCCATAATGGAGAAGGTGAGCTAGCAGTAGGAGTGAGGAAATATGGCTAAAGCATTGCCGGGGATCTGAGAAGGTCTTCAAGATTTTCTCCTGGCTGGTCCTAGATGATAAGCCTAAGGGGACATGCTTAGCTCGAATCTTAAGGCAAGGTGGAAACCTTGTAGAAGACATACTCATCACACAGTCAAGTCTTAGAGAGAGACTCAGGGAGGGTGATTACTGGTCCTGTTTTGGCAGCCACCATGAGACAAATGGACACTTCCAGACTCAGCTTGCCTGGCGTCAACATGTGGTTTAAAATTAAATACTATATTTGTATTTTGTATCCTAAGATATTTGAAAGTATGAGGGTTAAGGGTTTTTTCTGAGACAGAGAGTAAAGAGTAAAAAGGGATGGTGGCACAGTCTTGATGGTTCTGTGTAAACTGGGTGACAATATAATTTATCACACAAAGCAGGATGCTTCTGAGAATGAAAGGGATTATTATTAATAATTATGCCTGGAAAACAGGTGGAAACCCAAACTTTTCCGGACATAGCTGGACATGTGGTCACCCTATGTATCACAGATTGTTCTCAGAGTACTGGGAAAATAAATCCTAGATTTGGCTTCTTCTTCCACATCTCCATGGAGACCACTCCCTTAATGCACTCCAATGTGTTATTTGTGGTTAAAACACTGGACATTTTTCAGCAGTAATCTTTAAAAAATGATTTATAATAGAGTTTCCGTAGTTTTTTGGCATCAGGATCTCTTTACACTTCAAAATTTTTTTGACAACCTCAAAAAACTTTTAGTTATGTGGGTTATACCTATTGATGTTTACCATATTAGAAATTAAAACAAAGAAACTTAAAAATATTTATTCATACATTTAAAGATAACAGTTAGACTTCTAATTTTGTGAGGATGGAATACACATACTTTTCCCTATCTCTCCCACTAAGTACAACTGAAAACCCTGTGCATTATATATAAACTGTACACAAGAAGGCTGAAAGTTGAAGAGAAGTCTGACTAGCTTGGTACCTCCAAGGAACAACATGGTGGTGCGTTTCCTGGGTTTTCTTTTTGCTTCGTACATTCAGATTCTGGATACCGGAGAAGCCAGCAACCTAGAAATGCCAGTGGACACAGACACACACACACACAGCCCAACTCTAATAGACACCTGTTCTCTTTAGCCAAAAGACCAAGAAAGGGATAACCTAACAAGATGAAAAACTGTCACAAATAATTCAATATGAAATAGATGATTTAAATAGCACTATAACTATTAAGGAAATTGAATTCATAATTAAAAACCTCCTAGGATAGAAATTTCAAGGCCCAGATGGTTTCGCTGGAGTAAATGGATGTCCATAGGGAAAAAAATGAACCTCAACCTATACCTCACACCTGATACAAAAGTTTACTTAAAATGGATGAAGTTTAAGTATAAAATGTAAATTGTAAAACTTTTAGAAGATAACAGGAAAAATCGTTGGGATCTAAGGTTTGGTGAAGAGTTTTTAGACATAAACATGTAAAGCATGATCCATAAAAGGAAAATAATCAATAAACTGGCTTCATCAAAATTGAAACATTTTTTTGCTCTGAGAAAGACCTTATTAAGAGGATAAAAAGATAAACCATAGATCTAGAGAAAATATCTGCAAACCACATGGCCAACAAAGGATTTATTGTTAAGATATATAAAAAACTTTAAACTCAACATTAAAACAGCCCCAACACAATCTCAGTAGAAAATGAACAAAAGATATGAAGAGATATTTCACCGATGTGGATATAGAGATGGTGAATAGGCAGTTGAAAAGACATTCATCATCACTAGCCATTAGGGAAATGGGAGTTAACACCATGATGATGAGATATCATTACGTACCTGTTAGAACAGAGGGAAAAAAAATAGCGACGATACCAAATTTTGCCTAGAATGCAGAGAACCTGGATTTCTTATATGTTGCTAGTGAGATTGTAAAATGCTACAAGCATTCTGGAAAATAGTAAGGCCATTTCATAAAATCTAAACCTATGCTTACCATAGGACTCAGCAATTGAACTCCTAGGCGTTTATTCCAGAAAAATGAAAACCTATATTTCCAGAAAAACTAATGCACATAGTGATCACACATGGCATCTCTTGCCTCTCAGTACTCCCAGCCCCAACTTAACTCCAAGGGAGTTACATGCAAATTTCCAGTGATTTGACTCTAACCTAAATGTGCTTTGTCATGATTTTCTTCCCACAGTTATGGTGTTCTTGTTGCTTTGAATAGGGTTCTCTTCAGGTGAAGCTGGGTTATTAGAAAACAAGGAATGATTAGTAGTCTGAATTATTGAGGGAGTGAAGATGAAATTAGAAACAATGGTATGTTCCTCCCATTCTCACACAAAATGATGAGGAGGAAAATTGTGCCTTTGTCGTTCTACTATTCCTTTTAATACCTCTTTCTTTTCTGCTGTTATGTCCCTGCTCCAAACCAGTTATGTAGCCTGTATTCCATTCCCTTGGAGGGGCCAGCTGAGTGCTTTCAGGGGTATTTGCATTTCAGTAGGGCTATCCTAAAGAATGGAAAACTTTAAGACTCAAGTAAATTAATTTCTAAGGATGGAATTTCAAGCTAATGGAGAAGAAGGTTCGGAACAAGGAGAATTACCCAACCCAACCCTACTAGCCTAGTGTGTAGCCGATCCATTTCTCCTAAAAATATGAAAACTTTTGCTCCTACACCCATTTCAGTAATCCTACAGAGTTGCCTCACTGGCAAGGAATAATTTATCTGAAGGAGAACAGACAAATCTTCTTGGGCCAGAAGACAGGTTAAGTGAAATAAAATTCTTTGAACCTCGAAAGAATGGTAACAATTTAAAAGTAGAATGTAAGACAGTTTCAACACAGAGTCAAGTTAGTTTAGGATCAGCATACTGTTGTAGTGGGTACTTTTAAGTCATGTAAGTTTTGAGGAGTGTGTCCATGTTCAAGTTTAGTATCTTGGCAGGTCTCCTTCTACTTGGCAGACTATTCACTCACACACAGAGGAGAAAAAGCAGTGCAAATCAGCATGGGAAGCATGGCCACCTGTTTGCAGGGATGTGTGGGGAATCAGCAGCCCAGTAACAGTTTTACTTCAAAGAGACATTTGCTAAGTAGGTGTGCTGACCCTTTGCTTTGTGCTTTGATGACCACTAATTAACGCTTTTCTTTTCCAGACTCAGTAAGAGTACTCAGCATTTTGTTGCCAAATTTTTTGAGACCTCTGGTCATTAAGCCTTCACTAGCAATCTGTTCTAGCCCTGAAAGTTTAGCCCCATTGCAAATGGATTGTGACGTTAATAGTCAACATGCCTGGATGAAGAATGGGCCATGTCCATTCTTATTGGAAAGATTTGGGAAATTTCCCTGAGAATTGTGTATCGTTTGCACTTATTTCTCTAACTCTGAATTGTTGTTTTTCCAAATGTTGCCAAATCTTCTAGTAATGCCTTTCACCTGTGCAATTAAGGAGATTAAAACTGACAGCACTTTTCTTGTTGAATTAATGATGGGTTTTAATTTGTTCACTTTTAAAAAATATAATAACCACCTTCTTACGCAAGAACAGTATCAGAAACAATTGTATGATTAAATCAAGCAGAAATGCAAGAGAACAGGTGGAAAAATATCAATATGATATGATTATAATGGTTTGTGTTTTTATTGTCTCATATTCTTAATTTGGCATTCAAGACTCACATAAATCCAGCCCTAATTTATTTTTCTGATGTCATCCCCTGCTGTTTCATAACACATATTTTTTACTTTCAACTAATTTGTTGAGTTTCTTTTAACTTTTTCAATGTTTTCTTCTCCTTATCTTTCCATATGCTCTGCCCTTTCTGCATTTAATATAATACCCTCCTTCTTTCTTACCAAGTCTAGGAAATCCTTCCTATTTCTAAGTACTCAGCAACAATGCCCCTTCTTGGATTCCACCATTGGACATAGCCTCTTTCTCCTTTGAACTCCTTTATTCTTACTACATGTATTGAAGCGGGTTCATTTTGTTATTGGTAATTGTGTATAAGCCTGTTTTTTACTTAAGAATTGAAGCAATAAGGATATGCAAAATACTCAAGGGAGAACGTGTAGATGGAGAAAAGAAGAAAGCTGAAAATGGATTTCTAGAACACACCAATGAAAGTATTTAGAATTAGCTCACATGCTCCCCTTTCACTGTTTGTTCTCTCTCCGTTTAGTGTATGGACAAATATTCACCTTTCTTTTGTCTATCTCAATGGACCACTTAAGCTAGTTGTTACGTATTCATCTTGTCTACGTTCCTAAAGCAAGGCCTTTCTTCTACAAGTGAGCCCCAAACTGGTGACTCTTAGGGTGGTCCCATTTCTGGAAAATTGTCTTATTTTCTAAACGTGCTTTTCTTTAAGATACAAATACATAATACATGGGGACATATACAAGCACTGACCTTGTCCTCTCACACTACTGGCCATTTTGATTAATGAAATAAGAGGGCATATCATCAGTTTTTATACAAATGGCTTCATATTTTTTCATTTTAATTTTCTCTTCTTTCCCACTACCTTCTTTTTCTTCCAAAACTAGTTAAGGAAAAGGATTTTATATATAGGGATTTCTATTTTAGGGTCACTATGGCCTCAACTCAGGATAGTCCTGACTTTGTGATGAAGACTAATTCTGACAAAATTGAGTCATAGTATTACTGAACAATGAATGCAACCGGCAGCCAGAGAAAGGATAAGAGCAGGAGTGGAAAAGACAATTTACCATAAAGATAAAATGTTTATTTATTTCACTTGGGTAAACAGCAGAGGTAGGAAAAAAATGACCCCTTCAAAATAAAAATAATTCTTTATTATAATAAAAATAATACAGACTTATCAAAAATAATTTAATAATATCAACTATTATTCTTACCATGGTTAACACCTTGTCTATCATGCTGTATTATACAAATTTAAACTCTGCATGCAATTTGAAACTATTTCTGTTAATATGTTGAGAATAAACCATAATATACCAGGAATATCTTAGTATATCATAAATGTCAATAAATATAGGAGCATATAAATATTTGTGATAGCTGCATATTTCATTGAATGAACTATAAACTATACTGTAATTTATATAACTAGTGCTCTATTAATGTACTCTAGTTTACTGACTCTAATTTTTCTATATTTTAAACAATGCTATAATGAACATCTCATGTTCATTTTTTTGTTTTTTCTTTGTGGTACACGGGCCTCTCACTGTTGTGGCCTCTCCCGTTGCGGAGCACAGGCTCCGGACGCGCAGGCCCAGCGGCCATGGCCCGCAGGCCCAGCCGCTCCACGGCATGTGGGATCCTCCCGGACCGGGACACGAACCCGCATCCCCTGCATTGGCAGGCGGACTCTCAACCACTGCGCCACCAGGGAAGCCCCTGAGGCTTAATTTTGAAGGTGGAATTTGAGAAGATGCTAAATGAAATTGCTTCAAATAATAAGGGAACATTAATATTAGCTCTGGAAGCCCCGGCTATAAGAATTTGAGGACTCAAGAAGGAAGAGGAGGTTTCTGGAGATGGAGTAAACAATGACTTCTGCACATGGCAGAGGACTCAGGCATATGGGAGATGAGCTGTAAGAGGGGCCTGGGTGGGAAATGCCCAGTGGACTTTAGGAATAGTGAAGTCTGATATCAATATTTCACTGTTTCCTGTTTAGTGTTGTAATTTTTCTGTTATTCCTAATATTTGGCAAATTCTGTTTTGCATTTAAAAATTTAAAAAAGGAAATGTGGTCTAGATTTGAGTTCATACATGCATTTCATATATATATATATATATATATATATATATATTTATATATGCTTTTGAGAGTAGACCACCATGATGTGTTAGAAGTTTGGCCTCACAAGTCAAACACATTTCCAGCTCTCCTCAAATATCCTATACTCATGATCATCTGAACACACATGGTTGGGAATATAAAAGTCAACTTATTGAAAACAGCCTCATTGCAAACCACATTGCATAGAATGAGCCCTGATATAAATTGACCACCCTTTATGTAGATGCCTCGCATACAATAAAACTTCATTAACTTCAAATACCAAGCACCAGAATATTAAGGCACTCTGAATGGAAAGAGAATGAGTGGATCTGGTCATCTGGCGAGTAACAATTTTTTGCATTGCATTAGACATAGCTTGCAACAAATTACCATTCGATTAATGAGATTTAATGCTGGCTGTGTGGCTATGTTTGTACGTGTGGAGGGACCATGAAAAATGAGCAGATTTTTCTGTCTGTCTGGGGCAAGAGGAATGAGGCTGATCACAGCAGGGTCTATGAACTCTGTTTAACTTACAAGAGTTGTGCTTTCAAGGCCAGCCACTCAGGCTTGGACTGTCCTCTGTGGATCTAGCGCAAACTGCTTCATGGCAGTATGTATTAAATTAAGATCAGCTCCAAGAAAAAAAAATACAAATATAAAATCCTTGTGTGAGGTTTAATCTGCAAGCAGAGTATTTAACAAGTTAAAAGGGAGGTGTGAGGATGAGGTAATGTCACCTGCAGGGGTTTCATATGAGTACCAAATATTTAGAAAATGTTGGAACATTGTCCATAGTGACATGAGTCTTTCATCCAGTCATTTGTACCATGTAGAAAAAGGCTGGAACTGTCAGAGATTGATTTCATTTAAATATATTATTTTGAGAGTGATTGATAAGGAGTAAAATGGGAATAATGCATTCAATAGAAATAGAAATGTAAGAAATAGGAATAGAAATGTAAGAAAAGTTTGTGCATTTTTGAATGATGAGGTCAAAAAATGAGATTTGACTAGGAAACATGGTTTTAGCTGTAGCACTGTAGGTAAACAAACTACAGTGTTTTCCTATGACATGAAAGCAAGACTTCTGATTGCAAGGACAGCCTCCAATATTTCCAAGAACCTCAACTAATAGCCAGCATTTAGTGAGTGCCTTCTGTATACTATGCATTTTACATTCCTTATTCCACTTAATCCTCACAACAACCATCTGAGATGGAAACTTTCACCAGCCCCATTTCAAACAGGAGTCAACTGAGAGTAATAGTCACATATAATTAGGTAAAAGTGGGAATCAAATCTCAGTAGTGAAGTCAAGAGCACTGTTTTTAATCGCTACTTATTGCTTTCTCCCAAGAAAGTATGTGGCAATTTGCAAACACTCTGCCGACTGAAAAAAATGCACAACCTAAAGGTTGAGAATTATGTTTTATTTGGTGGATTTTCTGAGAACTTAAGCCCAGAAGACAGCCTCTCAGATCGCTCTGAGGGACTGCTTCGAAGAGGTAAGGGAGGAGCCAGTGTGTACAAGGGTTTTTGCAACCAAAACCAGGTAGTCAGAACATCAAAATATTACTGTTTAGTAAAGAAAATCAGACATCTGAAGTTAGTGGATGTAGTGCTTTTCTATGTATGGGAAGATGCAAGAGTTTGGGCTCAGTGAAGTCATTCCTTTGATGTGCACCTAAACTATCTAGGGCCAGTATCCTGTTCTTTCCCATCCTGTGTCCCCTCAGGGGACACTATTGGAGGTGGCGGCAGTGGTTGATGGCTTGATGACTGCAACATTCTTTGTTTGCTGATGTGGCAGGAGGCATTCTTAGTCCCCAACCCTATTCCTGACTTTCCATGTTAGGGTAAAATTGCTGAAGCATCTCAGATTTTTGCGATGCAAATGGAATGGGGTGACTGTTGATTTGGTGACTGATTTTTTTTGTCTGTGATTAAAAAAAAAGGCAAAGTATCTGCACTCTTAGTGCTCATAGTTGGTGCACTAAGTGCAATTGTCTAAGGTGCTGTTGTCCAATTGCCCATGATCATCTTTTTTTTACCCAACTGTGTTCAAGAAACCCAATCCACCGTCAAAGCTGCACTCCTGCTACAGGGAGCAGTTAATGAGGCAGCAACCTCCCTGCCACAGGACTTCATTTTACCTCCTTCTCTTGGTACTTCATTCTTTTGACATTATTTTAATGATAGAGTTTGCTATCAAGGGTGGTTTCCTCTAGGTATTTGACATTCAGAAAAAAATGTCTAATTCTTAGTCAGATGTAGTCTTAATGGAAAGGTGGTAATGGAGTTGATTATTGATAGGGCTGCCTAATATGAAAAGTAATTTGATCATTCAATCAGCTCCAAAATCAGGGGCTTCCAGAAAGTCATTGAAGTACATTTACAACTCCATGGCACCTAGAGGTGAGCAGAGACCAGATACTAGATACCATAGAGCAAGTAATAGGACTATTTGCATTAAAATCTCCTGACGACTTAGAGAGTCAATTGAGTAGGGTATAGGTATCTAAAAGGATCTACACATGTAAGATCTAGAAATAAAATTTGAAGAACACCAAAAGTCACTCAAATTTAGGATAAATTCACTGCCATCTCCATCTAATCTTCCATGTCATTCTGACAATTTCAACTTGCCAAGTGGCCATACCAACAAGCTCTGAAATTGTATGACCCTAGGTGAGTTGAGACAGAGTAAACAGAGCTGGTGCTGAGCTATTTCCACATATTACCTCTGCTTAGAGAAGTAAATCTCATTGGCTGCTGAGTTCTATGTACATGATCTGAAAGCTCCATGGCAGGGAGGAGCCTGAAATAAAAACAGAGCTCCCCCACATTATTCATCACTATAGATTGGGGCCTCCTTGTTGGAAGAAAACTTTGGAGATCTTAAGAGTGGAGAACTATGAATAAAAAGTCCCAGATCAAAGGGTAGAAACATTTATAGTCATGAATACTTTTAAGTAATCCATAAAACAGCCTTTACATCATACATGTTGCTTAATTTGAACATCCTGTTTCTGATCCTACAAGGGGTCTGTGGGTTAAATGGGATGTGAATATTGGCAGTTGTAGTAAGCAGTGTTCTACTGGAGGGCAACTTGGAGTGGTGAAAGTAGTCATTCTGGAGCACAAAGCAGAAACTATAAAATAATTTTGAAACTATAAAGTCAACATAGCTAGAGCCTAGGCCTTGGCAAATGCCTTAAGCTCCTATTTTTTGGTTAATTTTTACTATTCTATGGAATTGTGACTCAATGAAAATAGAAGAACAATATGGTAGAGTAAAAGATATCTTCATTTTAGGAGCTGAAATTTCTCAGTTTTCTCAATATTTAACTTATTTGTTAATTCATTCATTTATCTAATAAACATATATTGAGTGTCTATAAATGTGGTAGACATTTCAAGTGTTGCCTTGTTGTAAATATATGATCCTAGACAAGACATTTGAATTCTGAGATTTAATTTTCTCTTCTGTATAACGGAGAAAATACCTAAAAGATTGTGTGTATGTATATGTGTGTTTGTATAGTAATACATTTAGTTACTATTTAGAATAATAATTTATAAAATGCTGTATTACAAAGTACACACTAGTAGCATAACTATCTTATAGGAAATGAAAACACTATCTCCCAAACTACTTTCCTAAAGAGACATTTATTAGGATAATACTCAATAATATGTCTTTGTATTATTTGGGTTGATTTTGTACTTGAAGTCAGTGAAATTTTCCATTGGGGCTAGTGTAGAAGAAAGGTCTTCCTGTGAACTGGATTCCAACGGCTCTGACCATGGGTTCCCATGGCTGTTCCTTTCTTGCCCTTCGTTGATTGGCTTTTCACTAGTTAACAGTGCTCTAATTCACAGTTGGTAACTTTGACTAAAATGGCATTACTGAGTCTAGGATTATTGCTATTGCTGAATGGATCCCTTATATTTGCAGATCCACTTATACTTAATTTTGGCTGAAGAGTTTCCTGCTTAAATCTGGGAGGTTAAGCGAGGTATTACTATCCCATCTTATAGATGACAGAACTGAGGCTCAAGAGTGTCATGAACCAGTAAATGTTAATTTCAGGCAAGGAGCTCAACACTAAAAAATTTCACTGTTTATTCCACTACTTAATGATTCTCAGTAAGGTGCTGTACCTCATTATGGGAATGCATTAGAACTTCAGAATGCGGAGGTATATGAACAGTTTGAAATTATGAAAATACTTTACAAAACTGTAATTCATTTGCTTTTAACCATATTTAATTTATTTGGAAATATCAACAAAGAGAGAATGAAATTTTTTAAGTTTATTAAAGGTGTATAGATTAAGTCATTTGTATACCACCTTAGTAATTTTTGTCATGTAAATCTCACATCTATATTATAATTTACTTGATATTTTTCTTTAAATGTGATTCCCTGCTTTGGGTTAAATATATTTTTAGAAGAAACTTTACATCATTCCTGTAGATGAAAAGCTGGAATAGCTTGCCACAAAAATAAGGTAGCCAATTAATAAAGGAATGACTATTAAAATGAAATATAGATGTATCAAAAGACATCAGGGCTTCCCTGGTGGCGCAGTGGTTGAGAGTCCGCCTGCCGATGCAGGGGACACGGGTTCGTGCCCCGGTCTGGGAAGATCCCACATGCCGCAGAGCGGCTAGGCCCGTGAGCCATGGCTGCTGAGCCTGCGCATCCGGAGCCTGTGCTCTGCAAGGGGAGAGGCCACAACAGTGAGAGGCCCGCCTACCGCAAAAAAAAAAAAAAAAAAAAAAAAAAGACATCATACAATTGTCACTTGTTCACTTTACCTAGAGTGAACCATACTTTAAGAAATTTTGGGGTTAAAATATGGGAAATATTGTGTTGTCATAAAATGTATCTCCTGATAACTTTCAGTATTTCCATACCTCATTAAAGCTGACTGAAATTTACAGAACCCAGAATTTTTTTGTTCTTTAATTTGTGAAAATTGCTTCTTTATTTCTACACATTGTGTGGTGTGGTGTTTTCTCATAACTGTCCTCTAAAATCCATTCTCTTCCTATTTTCAGTATTGGGTTCTTCCCCATGTCACCAAATTTTAACTGGACACATAGGCTAGTTAACCATAAACTACATTTCCTAGTCTTCATTGCAGTTAGATGTTGCCATGTAAGTTATGACCAGTGAGATGTGAGCAGAAGTGATATGTGTAAACTTCACAGTATCAGCTTAAAAGGAAACTACTTGTGTTCTGTTTTTCCTTCCTCTTCCCCACAAAATGCCCTAATAAATTTAGTATTCTCATTTTTTTAGTGAAGAGATATTTATTAATGAGAAAATATTTGCAAGAGAGATATCTGATAAAGGACTGTTATCCAAAATATACGAAGAACTCAAACTCTACTGTAAAAAAATAAAACAACCCAATTTTAAAAAATGGGCCAAAGACCTGAGCAGACACCTTGTCAAGAAGATATACAGGTGACACTGGTCAGAATGGCCATCACTAAAAGTCTACAAATAACAGGTGCTGGAGAGGTTGTGGAGAAAAGGGAACACTCCTACACTGTTGGTGGGAATGTAAGTTGGTACAGCCACTATCGAAAACAGTATGGATGTTCCTCAGAAAACTAAAAATAGAATTACCATATGATCCAGCAATCCCACTCCTGGACTATACCTGAACAAAACTATAATTTAAAAATATACAGGCACCCCTATGTTCATAGTGGCACTGTTTACAATAGACAAAACATGGAAACACCTAAATGTTCATCGACAGATGAATGGATAAAAAGATGTGGTACATATATACAATGGAATACTACTCAGCCATAACAAAGAATGAACTAATGCCATTTGCAGCAACATGAATGCAACTAGAGATTATCATACTAAGTGAAGCAAGTCAGAAAGAGAAAGACAGATATCATATGATATCACTTATATGTGGAACCTAAAATATGGCACAAATGAACCTATCTACAAAACAGAAACATATTCATAGACATAGAGAACCGACTTGTGGTTGCCAAGGGGGAAGGGGTGAGGGAGAGGGATGGACTGGGAATTTGGGGTTGGTAGATGCAAATTATTACATTTAGAATGGGTAAAGAGCAAGGTCCTAATATATAGCACAGGGAACTATATACAATATCCTGTGATAAACCATAATGAAAAATAATATTAAAAAAGAATGTATATTTGTGTGTAACTGAGTCACTTTGCTCTACAGCGAAGATTGGCACATTGTAAATCAACTATACTTCAATAAAAAAATTGAAAAAAAGATATACAGGTGACAAATAAACATATGAAAGATGCTCCACATTATATGTCCTCAGGAAAATGCAAAACAAAACAGTGAGCTATTACTAAACCCCTATCAGAATAGTTGAATTCCAGAATACTGACGACACCAAATACTGATGAAGTAGACCAACAGGAACTCTCTTTCACTGCTGGTGGTAATGCAAAATGGTACAGCCCCTTTGGAAGATGGTTTGGCAGTTTCTTACAAAACTAAACATACTCTTACCATACAGTCCAGCAATCACACTCCTTGGTACATGGTAACAGAATAAGTATGTGTATAAGAGAAAGACAGGAGTCAAGAATGACTTTAAGATGGTTAGTGTGAGCAACTTGATGAATAAAAGATGCTTATGGGGAGTGGATTGGGCCTGGAGATATAAACTTGGGAGTCATCAGTATATAGGTGACCTTTAAAACCATGGGGTTCAATGATATCAACTAGGGAATAACTGATTATAGTAAGCAGTCAATGAATGATAGCTGTTATGGACAAATACAAATTTACTTCTTGAGGAAAATGTTGACCCTGTTTGATGATTCCCCAGAAGGTGACACGTCCCACTGTCCTTGTGAAACACGTTTAACATCCAAGTCATACAGCTTTTCTCAAAGTAACAAGTCAAAAATTTAGTCTGATCTTAAGGTTCTATCAGAATCATGATTGAGAGCATTGGAATTAGAAAAAGATAAACATAGAGATAGGCTCCCTGTCTATGGCTATGGGAAATTTAAACAATAAAATTGTATCAAGCTAGATAAACATTAATCTTTTTATAGCTCATTTATTTAACAAATATTGAAAATCTTTACCCTGACATAGGCACTTGGGATATAAAAATGAATAAAGCACAGTCCTTGCCTTCAACAAGCAATGACTCTAGCAGCAGGAAAAATATGATACAACAATAAAGGCATATACTTGTGATGGAGGTAAACAGTGGTTCTTTGTAGTATGTTGAAACATGCCTAACTCAGCCTGAGGGACAAAAAGTTAATTAAGGCAAGCTTTGAGAAGGAGACAACACCCACAACAAATATAAACAGACGAGTGGAAATTAACTATGCGCAGGAAGTGGGTATAACATTGAAGTCCAAGAGGATATACAGGCCAAGACTGCATATTGTAGCCTTCTAAAGAGGTGCCTTATCTAAATAAGCCCTCAATGTTAGACTCTGATTTTTAAACTTATGGTTTTTACAGGAAAGTATTTATATAAAGAATGCTTCTGCATCTGTTTCAAGGTTGCCTTTTTATATGTTTTATTATCTTTTGAGTAAATATATGATAAATTGCTTCTCAGGAAAATTTTTTGTTTCTCTTGATGAACTAGCATCTTCTGTTATTTAGACTTTGAGTACCTTTTGCCTTGGGTGTCAAGAAGCCCAGAACCATGTTTAATGCTCAGTCCTGATAACTATAACCCATATTTCTGTTCAGTTTATTTTCCCTTAGAATCTATGCTGTTTTCTGTTTCTCCTGTTAAATAATCTGATTATGTGCTTGTCTTTCATGGTAAGCTAACACAAAATCTTTTTGAAGTAGGTTGAGGATAAACTATATATATAAATATACACATAAATACTACATAGCCTAGATGGAAAGCAAGCATCATATGATGATTTTGGAGCTGCAAAAATCATATACATGTTAGATGGTAATGCATTCTAAAGTTCACATTGTACAGCTGTTGAACCATGCAAAAGCCCATTTGGCATTGTTCCTTCTAGTTTATGTAACATTTTTGTTATTTAGCTACTTTTAATCTCCTTTTCCTCTTTCATTGATTCACTAAATGTCTATCCTGCTCAAAGTACTTGGTATGTTTTTCCCTTTGCCTATCACCTGCTCTGTTTCTAAGGAGTTTCTCTGGTAACAGTCTCTTCCCACTCTCTCCCTATACTATTCCATCTCTATAGTTACTCTGAGAGCCATCCTATCAGTACAGCCTGACTCACTGGCTACAAAACATGGGTGCATAGGTAGCTACCTTTCCCAAGATTGGAACATAAAAATCTTTGTGACGTTGGAAATGAGAGGTTCTAGTTTAGTCTGCTCTTTACAATAGAATAAATGAAAATTCAGGAATTGTTGGCTATGTCTGGTGTATAGCAGAAAAAGTTGGTTAGTGAGAAAAATGAAATAGGTATAGAGGAGGGGATAGAGTTGAAAGTAGTAGTTCTAGTGTATGAGATTGCCAGTTAGGCTTGTTGACCTCAAAAGTGGGGGTGGTACCACGAGGAAACATATAGCTCACACAGAAACATGAGACTAGAAACTGCATTTTACATGCCAGGTTGCCACAGGCCATTTTCTCATCCCCTGCAATTTCCTCAGAGGTAGGACTCCTGCAGTCAGAATCTGGACTGTCCGCCTAAGAAAGAGGGATTTTGACTTATGCCATGGAAACACACTCAAATTACAATATTATGCTAAGTGAACAGCCACTTTCTGATGTATAAACATTACCAAACTGTTGCAGAGCACTAAGGCATAAGAGTGAAGCAATAAACTTAACAGAATCCCTAGCTCCTCATGAAACAGATTTAGCACAGAAAATGGAAGGAAATATAATGATAGGTATAAATAATACTTGTATAAATATTTGAGAGAGTAACCCATTCTTAAAAGAGAACAAAAATGGATCCCTGCAAAAGGAATAGTCAGTCTGTATAATTAAAAACATAAATGATGAAATAAAAACTTAATAGTTGAGTAGCATGCAAGACAAAAGAGAAGATAAAACTGATGAATTCAAGATTTTTGTGTTAGGTAAACAAATCCATCAAATTCAGTTATATTCTCCTTATGAGACACATATGCAAAAGAAAAATAAAACAATAAAAAGTAAAAAAGTGATTGATACTTTGTGAAAATGTTAACAAAAAGAATGGAGACATATGTGACAAAAGAGAATTCAAGGTGAAAAATATCACATAGAAAAAAAGTAATGATTTTATAGATAAAAATTATAATGCATTATAAGTTCTTATGCTAATTTATAAGAAATACATATAGAAAAAGCTATTAGAAACGTAAGCAATAGAAAAAAATTCATACCACCCCTGTCTCAGAAAACAATGAATTACATATTTTTTAAAATGTAAAGATATAGAGAAGATGGATGAATCATGCTAGAAAGTTGATTTAATTTTATTCTACTCAATAAGGAGAGAATATACTTGGTTTTTAAATACCAATGGAATAGTTTTAAAGTTATCCATTCTAAGGCTACAAAGAATATTAAAGGATATTTTAAAAGCACGAAGTTGCATTAGCAACAAAAGATAGCAAACAAATAAGTCAATAAATAAAATTCAATTACATAGAGATTAACAACAAAAACATACCGACCTCTTGTAAACTTTTGAGTTTAAGAGGAAGTTAAAACTGAAATCACAGACTATTAAGAAATGAATAACAATGCAAACTAACAGGATGCAATCAAAGTGATTTTCAGGGAAATTAGTATTAATGAAGACAAATTAAATGAGGTAAGCTTTAATCTTAGAAGCAAATAAAATAGTAAGTAAAAGCAAATGAAATATATGGAAATAATTATTAAATATAACAGCATAAATTAATAATTTGAAAACACAATCATTCTTTGAAAAATAAAGTAAAACAATAAAAATTTGGCCTGTGTGGGAGAAACAGAGAGAAAGAAAGAATGAGACAGAGACAAAGGACGGATGTACTGAAGATAGAAGAAGCAGCGTAAGTACATTTATGGTGAAGATTTTTTAAAAGAAGACTCTTTGGTGCTTCAGATCACAGTTGAAACTAGTAGCCTTCTAGGTAGCCCAATAAATGGGTCTAAGCTTAATAGTAAGTTGTCCATCTTTCTTGATGGTACAAATGGTAACATGCAACAATTTGAGCTATATATATATATATATATATATATATATATATATATATATATTTATGGCTGTGTTGGGTCTTCGTTTCTGTGTGAGGGCTTTCTCTAGTTGCGGTGAGTGGGGGCCACTCTTCATTGTGGTGCGCGGGCCTCTCACTGTCGTGGCCTCTCTTGTTGTGGAGCACAGGCTCCAGACGCGCAGGCTCAGTAGTGTGGCTCACGGGCCTAGTTGCTCCGCGGCATGTGGGATCTTCCCAGACCAGGGCTCGAACCCATGTCCCCTGCATTGGCAGGCAGACTCTCAACCACTGCACCACCAGGGAAGCCCTGAGCTATATTTTAATATTTATTCTTTGTATTTAATTTTTGATAGTTTGATTAATATGTGTTTTGGTGTGTTTCTCCTTGGATTTATCCTGTATGGGACTCTCTGCACTTCCTGGACTTGACTATTTCCTTTCCCATATTAGGGAAGTTTTCAACTCTAATCTCTTCAAATATTTTCTCAGTCCCTTTCTTTTTCTCTTCTTCTTCTGGGACACCTATATTTGAATGTTGGTGTGTTTAATGTTGTCCCAGAGGTCTCTGAGATTGTCCTCAATTCTTTTCATTCTTTTTTCTTTATTCTGCTCCATGGTAGTTATTTCCACTATTTTATCTTCCAGGTCACTTATTTCTTCTGCCTCAGTTATTCTGCTGTTGATTCCTTATAGAGAATTTTTAATTTCATTTATTGTGTTGTTCATCATTGTTTGTTTGCTCTTTAGTTATTTTAGGTCCTTGTTAAATTTCTTGTATTTTCTCCATTCTATTTCCAAGATTTTGAATCATCTTTACTATCATTACTCTGAATTCTTTTTCAGGTACACTGCCTATTTCCTCTTCATTTGTTTGGTCTGATGGATTTTTGCCTTTCTCCTTCATCTGCTGTGTATTTCTCTGTCTTCTCATTTTGCTTAACTTACTATGTTTGGGGTCTCCTTTCCACAGAATGCAGGTTCATAGTTCGTGTTGTTTTTGGTGTCTTCCCCCAGTGGCTACAGTTGGTTCAGTGGGTTGTGTAGGCTTCCTGGTGGAGGGGACTGGTGCCTGTGTTCTGGTGGATGAGGCTGGATCTTTTCTTTCTGGTGGGCAGGTCCATGTCTGGTGGTGTGTTTTGGGGTGTCTATGAACTTATTATGATTTTAGGCAGCCTCTCTGCTAAGGGGTGGGGTTGTGTTCCTGTCTTGCTAGTTGTTTGGCATGGGGTGTCCAGCACTGTAGCTTGCTGGTCGTTGAGTGGAGCTGGGCCTTAGCATTGAGATGGAGATCTCTGGGAGAGCTATAACCATTTGATATTACATGGGGCCGGGAGGTCTCTGGTGGTCCAGTGTCCTGAGCTCAGCTCTCCCACCTCAGAGGCACAGGCCTGACACCTGGCCAGAGCACCAAGACCCTGTCAGCCACACGGCCAAATGGATCACCAACTACAAGGAATGCAACATCACTGATATCAGCATCCTTTAAAATATTATCTGCTTCCTGTTCCACTTCTTCTCTATCAGCGAGAATCAATTTTCTTCCATAAAACTCTTCCAGAACTTCCTTCCCTACAGTCAGGACTGATGTATAGGCTTCCAGATACACTCAACTGTAGTGTCTTAGAACTTCCAGGCCCTTGACTGTGATGTCCTTGGTATTTCCCAGGCCCAAACCGATCATGTAAAGCATTTCAAAGTCCAGGAGGAGGGCAACCTTTGAGAGAATTGTAGCTGGGTCTTCCCGAAACGCCTATCTGCTGCCATTTCCCAGAAGCAGTTGCCTAACCCGAGGATTTGCAGAGTGAGGATCCACGCTGCCGGCCTCACCTACGGTCTGAGCCATATTTTAGCCAGGACTTAGTACACTAGTGCGGTATTCTGCGAACTGTGAAGACAATTAAGGTTACTGTGAACTATTCTGGGGTAGAGCAAAGTTAGCATAGTCCACAGCAAACAGTAAATATTAGTTTTTCTCTATATGTAAAAGCAAACTGCTTTTATCCTCCTAATTCGTGGGTTTCAAGAAGAATGCATTCACCAGACCGTTAGGTGCATAGCAAATACCACATCTAGCACGGTAGCTGAGCCTGGGACTACCGCCTGATTAAGCTTATGATAGTTGGCCATCACCTATGATGATCCATATGGCTTTTGCAGAGACAGGACAGGGGAATTGAATGGAGATACAATGGAGACTATTACCCCTTCATCCTGTATAATTCCCTGTGTAAGTCTTTGATGGTAGCATTAAGGGCAGTTCCTCTCAGGATGAAGTATTCTTTCTGATTGTCTATCAGGATTAGGGATGAAAGAGTTTTTTTTTTTTTTCAGAAGCTTCCACTTGGTCCTTCCTATGATAACGACTTTAATTTATAGAGCAGAGAATTGAAGTGAAGGTTATTCTACCTATTGAATATATCTAAACCTAACTATACACTTGACCACGGGAATAACCACAGGATGATTGCATAGACCCATTAGAACAATGTAAGAGAGATTTGGGCAAGACTCCACTTATCACCTGGCCTCCATACATTCCTTTTCTAGCAGTGGAAAGCATGGTGGTGTTTTGGTTCACCTGGAATCAGTGTCAGCTCAGACACTACATCTCAACAGTTATTGAAATGTCTGAGTACTGCCCTTCTCCAACACAGTTACCTTGGCTAACAGGCATATGTCACTTTAGGAGAAGGATTAAGGGGATTTTGCCATGTGTTATTTTGTGGCATTTCAGGGTCCTTTTGCCCCTTCAATAATTGGCTCAGTCTGTGAATTGACTTGAATCTGGAAACTGGATGAAGAATCATAATTTTTCATTGTGTTAAAATCCTGTGTCAAACCTGAAAATTTCTACATCCAAAGAATCTGAAAAATTATAATTTTTCATTATGGTTGCTGACATAGACCTTTATTTATTTGAACTTGATTATTTTTCTGAATTGTAAAAATTGAGTAACATAGTAGTCAGTTGTCCTTTTATCTTGCCCTTAGGCAAGAGACATTAGCTATTGCCGGATTTCTACAGGTCCTGCAAACCAATCTGGTGTACTGTACATTGTTAAACTATATCCAGTTAACCTTTACAGAAGTTTAAGTGTACCAACTGGACCCTGCTGTTTCAGGATCCATTTATTCCCAGTGTCAAGATCTCTCACCATCTACGCTGCCCCACAGAGGACAACCACTATCAATCTTGTCAAAGATGTACCCCTTACTGGTGAGTTTCTTATTGTTATAGTGGAAGTAATACCCTTTGAGCCCTTCTGGTTTCACAAAATAAATCCTTTCTGATATTCTTACCTCTTAGCTTTCTAACTCTTTCTCAAGACTATGCCAAGGAGGTCCTGGCATCTACTTGGCCATCAGTATGTCAGATTTCAAGGAGTGATCCCGGAAGTGTTTTAGGCTATCTCTGCCAGAATAGGGATGCCAAGTCAAGTGTGAATGCTCCAATTTGAATATATCCGCCAAAGAAGCCTATTTTCTGACCCATCTTCTATTCTAACACCCCCAAGACACACTTTTACACCCTATTCCCACAATTCTTACTAATATACCATTCCTGCTAGTATATAGGATATTAGTTTTCTTATTGCTGCTGTAACAAATAACCACAAATTTAGTGACTTAAAATACCACAACTTTTTCACAGTTTTATAAGTCAAAAGTCAGTGTGGGTCTCATTGAACTGAAATCAAGTTGTCAGCAGATTAAGTTCCTTTCTAGAAGCTGTAGGGGAGAATATGTTTTCTGCTCATTTGGGTTGTTGGTGGAATTCAGTACCTTGTAGCTATAGGACTGAGGTCCCCATTTTCTTACTGACTGTAAGATGAGGACTGTTCCCAGCTTCTAAAAGCTGCCACATACCTTGGCTGGTGGCCCTGTTTCTCCCTCTTCACAGCCAGCAAAAGTGAGTCGACTCCTCCTCTGGTCACAGTACTCTGACCTGCTCTTCTGCCTTTCTCTTCCTCATATGATTAAATCAGACCAATCCAGAAAAATTTCCACATTTTAAGGTTTTAATCTTAATCACATTTGCCAAGTCTCTTTTGGCATGTAATATTCATAGGTCTCAGGGATTAGGGCATGAACATTTTGGGGCGCCATTATTCTAACACACACAGATTCTATTATTCCCTTGGTATGTGTGCTGTTTCTGCCTAAAGCAGGGGCTAGAATTCCCTGCTTGGTCTGTGTGGCCTTTAACAGTACAGGGTCTCCAACTAAGGGAAAAGTATTATCTGGCAAGAGGGAGGGGAATGTTCTCGCTGGCCTGGAAGGTCCAGGGAAATCTGGGGGTTCAGGATTCTCAGGCTTAGATGAATGTATAAACAAATTGTGGTCTACACAATGGAATGCTATTTAGCAATTAGAAGAAACAAACTAACAAAAAGGATGAATCTTAAAAGTATTATGTTAAGTGAAAGAACATAGACATAAAAACCCTCATACTATATAATTCCACTTATGTGGCATTCTAGAAAAGGTGAGACTCTAGGGATAGAAAACGGATCAGTAGTTGCCAGAGGCTGGGGATTTCGGGAGGGGGTTAACTGCAAAGGAACATGAGGGAACTTTTTAAGGATGATTTTGTATCTTGAGTATGTTTGGGGTTGCATGAGTGTGTGAATTTGTCAAAACTTATTGCATTGTACGCTTAAAAGAGGCAAATTTATTTTATTTAAATTATCCTTCAGTAAATCGGATTTTACAAAAAAAAAAGTCTCAGGCTTATTCATTAAATGTCCCCCTTTCAGGTCACACAGTTACACATTTTTTTTTCTACCAGGTGCCAACTTTGACATAAGAAATCTGTTAAGGTTTGCATTTAATCTCTATTAAAGGTCTGCCACCCTTACAGTTAGATCAGGGGCCTGATTTTCAGCACAATCTGCCCTGCAGTTGCAAGAGAGTAGAGTCTTTTTCCTTTATAGAGGACCTATAGCTTTCATAGCTGGCCCTGAGTTGAAATTGGCTATTATGTTCTTATTTGCTTTTTATTCAAGACTTCCAACAAATAAAACCAGTCTGTTCTATAATTATTATAATTATCATTGGCTCCATATACCATTTATCTGCCACAGCCACTGTATAATCCGATGTTGTACCTTCTACTGGCACTTTATCCAAAACAACAGGTAAAATTCTTAGTAATTCTAATTCTACTGAATTCCAATGGTAATCCTCACCCCAACTACCAG
This sequence comes from Mesoplodon bidens, assembly GCF_964165515.1. Taxonomy (NCBI): domain Eukaryota; kingdom Metazoa; phylum Chordata; class Mammalia; order Artiodactyla; family Ziphiidae; genus Mesoplodon; species Mesoplodon bidens. The sequence goes on from NC_138173.1 coordinate 60,608,806, forward strand.
TGGGAAATAGGGACTGTATTGCCATCTGACTGGTGAGTGATCAGGCTTCAAAAATTCCGTCTTGAGAGTCTATTATCTAGGCCACTCTTGGTATTAATTGGATTCTTAACAAGTTCCCCAGAAATATGAGTCTGAGACAAAGTTTTATTAGTGAGAGGTGTGAGTATATTTTTGGAGAGTATAGTCCCAGAGAGGAGGAATAAGGAAAGAGCAGTGAAGCAGAGAAGAGAGAGCCAGTACAAAGATACATTACTGAGTTGGCCAGTGCTACAAGCTACTGGTTACTTAATTCTGCAGTACTGTCTAAGAAACCATATGAAAAACCTTTCATCTGTCCATTTGGGGAAAAAAGTTAATCCATCAGCTCCCCATTGTCATTGAATAAAGACTTGCCTAGAGGTTAACTCCTTTTTATTTCTGGATTGCATATGCAGGCTTTGAGTTAGTTACCTTTGTGTCCTACACTGGGGCATCAAAAGAGAAGTCTTGGGATTGGAGATGAAATAAACAAATGGAATGGGTGGTGCAATGGACTGAATGCTTGTGTTCCTCCCAAATTTATATGTTGAAATCTAATCCCCCAATGTGATGGTATTAGGAGGTAGGGCCTTTGGGAGATGATTAGGTCATGAGAGTGGAACCCTCATGAATGGAATTAGTGCCCTTAGAAAAGAGACAATGGAGAGTTCCCTAGCTCTTTTCATCATGTGAGGACCCAGCTAGAAGATGGCTGCCTGTGAACCAGGAAGCAGGTTCTCACTAGATTACCTTGATTGGACTTACCAGCATCTAGAACTGTAAGAAATAAAATCTCAGTTGTTTATAAGCCACCCAGCCTATTGTACTTTGTTATAGAGCCTGAAGTGACTAAGATAGGTGGCCTGAAGCTAGATGCTATCAGTTGTAGAACATGAAGCTAGTAGAAATCTTGGCAGAGCTGGTTGCTATAGTTGTGGTGGAATACTGGGCAGGAGAGACCAAGGGAGTGTGATGTGGTAATTGAAAGGTGTCCAGTGTACTATCTGATAAAGTTGTGAGGATTATATGAGTTAATATATGTAAAACAGAAGATTGCTCAGCATGTTGCATGCATAGCCAATAAATCTGTTCTGCTCTATATCATCATGGTGGACCTAATGAAGATGTAGAACTTGGCTATCTTGTTTGATCTTTCTCCTAATCGCTGGTGCTAATGTTCTATATCTTGTTTTCAATCAAGAAAACACTTAAGGTATACAGATCAAAACTGAGGAAAAATAATGAAAGCCTTCCTGCCTGAGGGTTTTCTCCATGTGGTCAGAGCCTGGGTAATGCCTGTTCAATTTACTGCAACCTTTTCTTACAAGTTAACTATTTTTTAAGACCTTTGAATCTTTAACTTAATTTACTTCTAGCAAGAATCTCACTGCTTAGTATTAGTCTTAGTGTTGTGGGCAAAAGAATAGTGTTTCTCAATCATGCCAACCTTCAGGATCCCTTTCCAGATATTTATTTCAAGAGAGTACATTTCTTCGTTGTGTAAAATTACCCAAAAATAAAGAAATGGAAGCTCTGACACTATGAATACATCACTATATGGAAAACACACTGCATTTTAACAAATAAGGTAGGAAATCTTTTTTTAGGAAGAAGAGAAGGAATTGTGTCACTGTAATGATAGCAAAAATTATGAAGCAGTTACTGTTTTACAGTCTGTGCTGAGCATATGACATGCAATTTGTCATTTAGTCCCCACACAACTTATGAATAAGTCTGGCTTGTGTGGCTTGCCTGCTCTTCGTGACCAGTATACTTACTGATTGATAAATGCCTGCACTATATTGGTCATTAAAAGTTTTGTATATCAGCCTTGGGAGCATCTATGTATTATCATTTCCATTTCATAAAGAAACCGAGGACTTGGTAGATTGTCACTTAATATAATAGATTAGGCCACTTAGTTGTTACCTGGCAGAATAAATCCTTAAATTCCTATTTCTTTTCTTTCAAAGCTTCTACCATGTCCTGTTGCCTCTGACATAAATATATCATGCTACTGTGAAGGTGGCTGGAGCACAGAAGACATCGCATGGTGGGTTAGCCAAGCATATGGGTGAGAATTAGGCTAATAAAAATTCACTGAAAGTGTTTTGCCCTGAAGAAAGCAAGGTGCCTGGCATTTTTTGGAGTTTATGTGTTGACAGTGTAAAGAACTGGTACAAAGAAGGTTGCCTTGCTTCTGACTTTATAGCCTCCATCTGGTCAGGAAAGGAATAAATTGACCACATCTGCTGCAAATCTGTGTCTGTGTTACTGGGCCTTGCAACTTTGTCACTGGCTCCCACAGTCTTTTCCCGCAGATCCAGGATACTATATCCCATATAGAAGTTTGCCAATTTTCACACGTTTTTTACTCTTTAGCATTTTTCAATCTTAGATTCTCTTGAGCATCCATTATGGTAGCAGTTGGAAGATCTTTTTCTTTAAAGAGACAGGTAGTAAATATGTTAGAATTTGTGGACCAGTTAGACAAGTGGAAAATAGTATAAATTATATTGATATTATATGCCAAGAAAGAAAGCACATATATACAAAATTTTTAATGGTGAAACTCAAAATATAATACAAATAATTAAGTACAAATTTATTGGTAATATAACTCTATTAGTGAAAAAATTGAATTATTTTGGGGGATAACTTCACTTTAGGGCTCAAAATTAGTATTCTCTATTATCTAATTGATTACAAATATTCATCTGTAAAAGCCATTCTTAACACATGGGCTGTACCAAAACAGGTAGTAGGCCAAATTTGGCTTCACAAGCCATAGTTTTCCAACTCTTACTTTAGGAAAAGCTTGAGCTTCTATTGGGAGACAAGCAAAAATATGTATATTTAATAAGCAGGAAGGCATCATGAGAAGATTGCTGTAAAGAGTTTTATTAAGGTTTTGTGTGTGCAAAGGCAAGGAGGGAGGGATTTACATTTTGAGGATCCAACGATACTTGCCTCAGTGATTGGTTTCCAGCTCCAGCTCCATGGAGTTAGGTCTATGCATGTGGAAAGTGGGGCATCATCAGATTCTAGAGGCATATTGTCGAGGGGCTTTGTGTTACACAGGAAATACAAGTATCTTTCCATCAGTGCTAACCTTAGTGACAAATTGTGGCCTAGAGTGAGGGAGGAGGGATTTTCCACAGTTTTCCATAATCACTGGGTGGCCAGGAAGAGTAAGGATGCAGAAAATACAAGTTTGGGGGCAGTGAGAGGCAGTGGCCTTTACACAAATATCTGTGTTTCTGCAGAGGGCACCAGCTGTGTTGGCAAAGTGAGACCTCATCTTCAAGTAGCTATAGGATAATTAACAGTTTAAAACTCATAAATGTACTACATTATTGCATTCTACAGAGTCAACTGGGAATGTTTTTTTTTTAATAGATCTTTATTGGAGTGTAATTGCTTCACAATACCATGTTAGTTTCTGTTGTACAACAAAGCAAATCAGCCATATGCATACATATGTCCCCATATCCCCTCCCTCTTGAGCCTCCCTCCCACCCTCCCTTTCCCACCTCTCTAGGTCATCGCAAAGCACGGAGCTGATCTCCCTGTGCTATGCTGCTGCTTCCCACTAGCTATTTTACATTCGGTCGTGTATGTATGTCGATGCTACGCTCACTTCGCCCCAGCTTCCCCCTCCCCACCATGTCCTCATCAAGTCCATTCTCTATGTCTACATCTTTTGATGCAATGTTACTACACAAGAATTCCAGGCAGATCACTGTTTCTTTAGATACCTTGGAATGGTTAAGAAGTAACACATTGGTAAGTTGCATTTCCACATGACACCATGAGGAGCTCTGTGGACCCACTTCGTGAGAAACAAGAAAAGCTTGCAAAAACTATTAAAAAAAAACAAACCAACAACGATTTAAAGTCTTTGTACATTATCCTAAGGTAGTAGACTTATTCAAGAAAATCTAACTCTTAGTAAGAACCATGAGAGTCTGTGGCATTAGAGCCACAACCTGCTTGCTCCCCACCCCCACCCCCCATCCCCCCTTCTGAGTTCAGCTTGAGGGAAGCTCCACTACGGGCAGAAGAAGCCTCCCACTCCTCTCAGCTCCCAATCAAGCCTTTTAGTATCTGAACCGGAGAGGCAAACTGCCAGCATTTCTCATCCCCTCTACCCCCAAATTGAAGAGACTAAATTCCTGGTGAGTGAAGCTAAAAGATTTGGCATTCCTTTCCTCCACCCAGATCCTATTCATAGTACAAAGGCCCTATTCCACGCTGTTTTCAATATTCTCTCTTTGTCCTTGGCTTTTTGGCACTTTGATTATAACGTGTCTCCGTGTGGATCTATTTTGAATTTATACTTCTTGGAGTATATATGTAAATATGTAGAGTAGTTTTTCTTAAATATGTAGAATAGTGTCTTGTGAAATTTGGAGGTTTTCAACTATTATTTCTTCAAATATTCTTTCTGCCCTTTTCTCTTTCTCCTCTTCTTATGGGATTCCTATTATGCTTATGTTGGTATGCTTGATGGTTTCCCAGTGTCTCTTAGATTCTGTTTTCTTTATCATTTTTTTTATTTCTCCTCCTTAGACTAGATAATGTCTTCTTTTAGCTTTGCTAGTTCTTTTCTTCTGCCGGCTCAAAGCTGGTGTTAAACTCTTCTAATTTTTCATTTCAGTTATTTTACTTTTCAGCTCCAGGGTTTCTCTTTGGTTCCTTTTTCTAATTTCCATTAACTGATAGTCTCTATTTGTTCATACATCATTCTCCTGGTTTACATTAGCTCTTTGTTTATTGCTTTCTTTAGCCATTTAAGCATATTGAACTCCCAGATTCTCTTGATTCTTTGGGGATGGCAGAGTGATCCCCTACTCATTGGATGCACACTGGATATTGTACAACAATTGGAAGCAGCAGATAAGTTGTACATATAGCATCATGGAGGGACCTTCAACATATAGACCTTAGTGACAAATTAGGAAATAAAATAAATAATATAGAATAAAATAAGTGACATAAATTATATAGTTAAAAAATACATGCACAGAAAATTACACATCTTATATAAAATTTTTTTAAAAGAGAGAAGATATTAAACAGCATATAATGGTTGCCTCTGTAGGGAGACTTCCAAGTGAGAAAAGGGGATAAAAGTACTATAGCCATTATTTTGTAATAACTTTTAATGGAGTATAATCTATAAAAATACTGAATCACTGTGCTGTACACCTGAACTAATATAATATTGTAAATCAACTTTACTTCAATAAAAAATTACATAATACATAGCAAATGAATGAATGTATGAATAAATAATATTTAATATATTAGTATTCCATGTTGCTATATGTACAACTTATCTGCTGCTTTACTTCAATAAAAAAGTACATACATAGGGGCTTCACTGGTGGTACAGTGGTTGAGAATCTGCCTGCTAATGCAGGGGACACGGGTTCGAGCCCTGGTCTGGGAAGATCCCACATGCCGCGGAGCAACTAGGCCCGTGAGCCACAACTACTGAGCCTGTGCTTCTGGAGCCTGTGCTCCGCAACAAGAGAGGCCTCCATAGTGAGGGGCCTGCGCACTGCATGAAGAGTGACCCCCGCTTGCCACAACTAGAGAAAGCCCTCACACAGAAACGAAGACCCAACACAGCAAAAATTAATTAATTAATTAATAAACTCCTACCCCCAACATCTTCTTAAAAAAAAAAGTACATACATAGCAAATGAATGTATGAATAAGTAATATTTTATTATCTTTGGTTCTCCTGAACCAAAGATAATAAAGTATTATGAACTGGGGAAAATGATTAACTCAACCTTCTGCACCTGAGGTCCATTAAGAAAAAGAATGCCCTACAGAAAACTCTTGAAACATATGACAAGTTTAGACTGTCCAAAAACGGAACTGGAAATTTGGAATGTGCCAGTTGGCTGACAAACAGTGAGTGTCTGGGGGCCAGTCATTTCCAAGGGAAGCTATTCCAAGGAACAACTGGCAATGGTTCTTTAATAGAAGTTCCCCATCCTTTTGGGGCCTTCTTTGCACCTGGATGTGGATGACCTTCACAAGATGTGGACTGCATGTATTAAGAGACTTGGATTTCTTCAAACTCTGAGGGATAGGGTACCCTTTTAGAGGTAACATCCTGTCTTCCTCTCTGACATTTCAGAGTTCTTCATTACAGTAATACTCAGGAGCATAAGATGGGAAGAAAATTGGATATAGGACCCTGGAAATCACTTTCAAGCCTATTTCTCCTTGAACAAGCAGCATTTCTCACGTATGATCTGTCTGAGCCAGGGAACGGAGAGAAGAGGAAGATGGCTCTGGAGTGTATAGTACTCTTTTGTACTTAACAGCTGCTTATCCAGTTGAACCCAGAGCGAAGGAGATGCTAGTGATGTGAGCCAGAATAGTTATGGCTCCATGCAGGCAGTGGAGTGCTGTCCTGAGGATAAAGTGGTGAAGCAGAATGAAGTGTGAGGATCTAACAAAAGCTGGGCTGAATCCCTGAAGCTCTGCACTTATAGAGACATTTTCCTTAGCCACGGCAGGGAGAACATGTGGAAGCAGTACGGGCCAAATTCACACTCTGGAAATACTGCAGCCTCGGAAAGAACAGGGTAGAGAATGAAAAGTGAACAGGAAATGGGGAAATTCATTTCTGCAAGTTGTTTCATTTTCCACTTTTGTTTTGGTAGGAAGTCCTAGCATCAAAATCTGTATTAGTGCCGACCTTTCATCACACATTATCTTGGTCTCACTGCAAGATCAACGCATTTTATATTTCATCTCAATTTTGTTAGTTTTTTATTTATCTGGAGCTGCATTGTCCGCTATGGGAGTCACAAGCCATGTGTGGTTACTGAGTGCTTGAAATGGGGTTAGTGTGACCCAGGAAGAAAAAAACTTAATGTTATTTAATTATAATTAATATGTTTTAAAATTAAAAAATGAAAGTAGTATAAAAGAGTTATCTCTTAAACACAACTTCATTGTTTTTGTAGGACTATGTTCCATGTTAACCATTGGAATTTTAACATCCAAATTGAGATTTGCTGTTAAGTGTAAAATATATACCAGATTTTGAAGACTTGATTCAATTAAAATATTGTAAATTATCTCATTCATAACTGTTTATATTGATTAAATATTAAAATGATATTTTGCATAATTGGGTTAAATAAAATGTTATTAAAATCATTTTACTTAAAAAATTTATTTAATATGGTCACTAGAAAACTTAAAAACAAGTGGCACTCATTATATTTCTATTGGACAATTCCATTCTAGAACATAGATTTTTCCAAACTTGCATTGTCTAATACCAGAGCTACTAGCCATAAGTGTGTTTACATTTACATTAATTAAACTAAAATAAAATTGAAAGTTCATTTCCTTAGCACTAACTATTTCAAGTGCTCAATAGCCATGTGTGGCTAGTGGCTACCCTACTGCATACTACAATTTGGACTTGAAGGTAGATTGAATTGTTGGCCCTTATTCTTAACCTCTTCCTGAATCATGCCCTCTGCCAGGTAATTTTTCAGTTTTCTTAATAAAAAGAAGATTATAGAATATTTCTATTATTGCAGAAAGTTCTATTGGAGAGTGCTGCTCAAGTCAATGAAACTCCTTTTACTATGAAAATTCATTTCAGAATTGTACTAATATACCAACAAGGACCAGACTGCCAGCTCCAGAGTGAGCTATAGCTCTTGAGCAACTGTCCATTGGCTGCAGAGTGACATCTAGATTCCTTAGCATGTCCCTTACAGCATGGGCCCAATTATGCCTTAATCCTCAAGGTCTACTTTGTCTCTTTGTGCCCCATGATGTCCACTGTAGTATATTCTTTTGTGGAAGCCTTCTCACCTACATGAAAATGATAACCTTCTCTCCCACAAACAGAAATAGGTAACATAAGAAGTTACAAGTAAATTCCCAGGAAGTTGGGGAAGGTATCTACATGAAAGCAGGTCTGAGTTCTTTCACCATAAGTTTTCCTCAACAGTATGCTTGCTATGCTTGCTCTTCTCTGTAATCATTAGAAGGAAAAAACACCACCTTAAATTAATAAGTTTTAAAAAGCAGAGGAGTTGCGCAGGGATTGTTTTTTTTTTTTTTTTTTTTTCTGTTCCTGCCTTATCCCTGGTCTGGGAACACTGCTTGCACATAAGTAAGCACTTAACACATATTGCTGCTCTTCTTTAGAAGATAAATAAAACTCAGGGGTCTGCAAAAGAGACAAGAGTAACAGGTACCTGGCCCAAGTGAAGAAACAGTTCTTGAGACCTGAAGGAAGTTCTCTTTATGACAGTGTTTATTGCATTAGTTTATTGATACACTATTGATATTGCAAGCATTTAAGATTAAAGGTAAATAAGCCATGATCCCTGCCTTCAAGAGGTTTATACCCTAGAGCAAGGTCTCATCTCAGACTTACTAACATTTTGGGCCAGATAATTTTTTGTCGTGGAGCCTATCCTATGCATTGTATGATGTTTGTCAGCATCCTTGGTATCTACCTACTAGATGCTAGTATCACCCCCACGCCTGCCTCCCCCAGACCCTGCCACACACACACACCAGTTGTGACAACCAAAATTCTCCAGTCATAGCTAAATGTGTCTTGGTTGAGAACCACTATTCTAGAGAGAGAGAGTGAAATGTATAGATAGGGAAGGGTTATGTTATAATAGGGGCTATGGTCGAAATACCAATAGGGTAAAATGGGGGCATTAAGAAAGACTTTTCCTCCCTGTGAGTGTAGTTGGTCGAGAAATGCTTCATAAAAGTGTTATCCCAAAAATTCATTGCCCAGTGTTTTTCCCATTTACTTCTAACCCTGAGGGAGTAAATGCTAAGGACAAAAATACATGTAGATGTTTTAAAAAGTTATAATAATTCTGGTGGTGTAAAATGTGTGTAATAGCTACCAGTGCTTAACTTACTTCATGAGTTAATATGGGCTTTAGGAGAAACTATTTTAAAAAGGCCAGAAGTCCCCAAATTTAAAGTTTGATACTGTAATCTATTACTATATGTGACCTTGGAAAAGTTATCTTGTTATTAATCCATACTTCTACACATCTAGTTTCTGTGTGCTTTAGAGATACACAAAACTATGACTAGTATTAATCATACTCCAGTTGTAGAGTGAAGACATAAATATACAAATATTTAATAACCATATGGAATTTAAAAACTATAATGCGATTGGGTTTCACCATTCTCCAGTCCCACCCAGTTTCTAGAACTGAACTTTATATTGCACAACCCTCCACATCATCTCTTGGGAGTTAGGTTAAAAAATCCTTTTTTTTTTTTCCATTTAGTTGAATGAAGGGAGGGACTCCTTCCTTCTGGGCCAATTTCATAGCATCATGCAACTCCAGGCTACAGTTCTCATATTGTCTCTGACCCTTGAGGAAGGGCGCTGATCAATTCTAGTGGTGTGCAGGAAAGCCCCAGGGCCTGGTGGATTTCCTTCTTCTCGATGATGCATTGGCAGCTAAGATGGCAGTTGACAGATGGTCCGTACCCTACTACCATGAAGCCACTCTAATTTAGCTTCTTCTTTAGGATGACATATGGTACTTCCTTGAATGACCCAAAATATTCACATATCACCTTGGTCCTGGCCATTCAGGCTGGGTAGCAATCCCAAGATGCTGGCTCTGCTGATATCTCCATGTGGTCCACCCATAGTTTCCCTTGAGTACAGATGCAGGAATTAAGAAGTGGATTATCTGATTCTTTTTCATTCTATCTTCAATTTTATTTTTTATAGCCTATATTTTATTGGGTACTTTCTTTAGATTCAAAAGCCTATTTTGAAGTATGCAAATGTGAACAAACATTGTCTTTCTTAAATTCTTCATTCTTGTTCTAGAATCCTACTGTCACTTAAGGTAAGATTGAGGGCTCTGAATGACCAGGATAAAATTATTGGGACAAAAATGAAAGAAAAGAAAGTTCGAAGTTTAATATGATAAGAATTTGGTTTTGCTATATAAGAGTACAGGAAGGCACCCCAGAGAAAGTCCTCTATGGGCTGGAGAGAGCAGAGCAGGCTTCTCAGGTGAGGAAGGACTTCAGTTTGCTCTTTTCTGGTGGTAAGATTTTGGATAGATAGAAAGTCATGAGGAGGTAGCTAAGGGGCATCCTAGGCAGGAGGATCTGTGTGAGAAAAGGTCCAGGGGTGAACTGTGTCTGGGAAGAGGCCAGCCCAATTCTAATCTGACAAAAGATCCAGGAGAGTTTTTCCAAAGAGGCCTGATAGGCTTCTGATCTCAAGTCCAAAGACACAGATGTGAGTCTTTGCCACTCACCAGCTATGAGATATTGAGCAAGTCATTTAGTCATCTGCTCAGTATCGGAGTCTTCAGAAACACATTATAATATATTCTGTTCTTCCCATCCCACAGAATCAAATGAGCTTCTGGCAAGAAAGAGCTCTGTGATTTCTCAAGCCCACTAGATGGGGAAGGCATCAGTTTGCTGTGGGAATACCATACTGTTAAAGGTGTTGAAACTGTAGAACTTTTACGATGTCTCCATCTGGGAAATGAAATGAAGAATGAATTTTCTTTCTCAATGGTAACAAATGAAATTTGTAGTGAAGTTTCATTTCAAGTATTCTTCACCCTGTGTTCATTTTTTATTTGGGAGACCAAATTCTATGTCATGCCATCAAGGTCCATCAAAGGCCCTTCCTGATCTGGCTCTGCTTTAGAGCTCCAGCTGTGTGTGCCATCACTTTTGCATGCATGCCTTGCAGTCTAACTTTGGCAAACAATTTTAGATTCCTAGAAAACAACATACTAGTGTGTCTTTGTGTCTGTTGTTCCCTTTGCTTCAAATTCAGTTCCATTCCTTATCTTCTTGAATAGTAAATCTTCAAGAGTCAGCTTAAGTATTATCTCTAGTGTAAAACTTTATGTTAAGGGTCAGATAGTTAAGTCCTTTCTTCACATTTAAGTACTATCCTATTCTTAATTCAGTAACACTAATGGCAGTAAGATCTACCATTTATAAGATACCTGTTATGGGCTGGACAATGAGTAAGGTACTTTATAAATGCTCTTGACAACATCTCCTGAGGCACTGCTTATATTTCTTTTGTATTTATATTAATATTTTTTACATTTTAGTATTTTAGTACTTATGGAGTTTTACAATCATGTGTACATTTAATATAGTAGTTTTTTCCTTTCCTTATAACGAATTATTAAACAACGTGTTTTAAAACCAATGATGCTTTAAAATCAAGGTACTCTAGCCTTATCCTTATTTCCCAGATTTGGAAACCGAGACACACAGAGGATACAGAGATGAACAAAGTAAAGCATGGGCTTGGGAGTGTTACTGGGTTTAAGTTCTTGGTTTGTCACTTTTAAAAATATGGGAATTGGGCAAATTACTTAACCTCTATACTCAAGTCCCATATATTTCTTTTAAGCAGTTAATCTCATTGTTTTGAAAATACTTGCTTATTTTTCTGTTACTGCAACAAAATCATGAACTTGTCAAGTGAAGGAAGTAGCCTTGCTCATCTCTATTCCCTCTGTGCTAGCCTATAGACTCATGATAGGCATTGGACAAGCATCTTTTGAATGAAAGAAGTGATTGTTTTCTGTCACTGCCTATGTCACATTATTATAGTAAAAGCTTGAATATAACAGAAAATATTCCTTAGCAGTTATTCCCCTCAGGAGATATGAATAGCCAAAAAATTGGTTGCTGAGTGTTTAAACTGCTTAGACAGAGAAAAAAGATGAAGGAAAGAACTTTCTTAAGGACAAAACTACTTATTTTGTTTTGCCTGTTCCAGGAACAGAAAAGGCAGGAAACAGTGGAAGACAGAACTTTCTCATACTCTGCCCACCTTCTCCTGGGGGTGGGAGACTGCAGATCCTTCCTGGAGCACCAACATATGAAAAACAGCTGCAGTTTAAATATGGAAAAGCTAAGTTGTTCAGTCTCGTTGGGAAGTAGTTTTGATTAACTGCAGAAAGAAACACCCAACTTAACTACTATTATTAAAACCTGCAGCAGGGAACAGAGTGGGTCCAAAGCTGCTTATTCAAAGAGGGGGAAGTATAGTTACATTTAAGCTCTGGTTCTCAGATTATTACTGATTTTTGGTTTTCATAATCCTTAGCTCTATTTTAACTTTATGATGAAAATAATGAATAAGGTGAGCAGGGAATAAAAATTAAAAATAAGTGAGTCTCAGTGAACTAAGGTTTAGCTATTTTTATTAAAGAATAACAAGACATTTAAGGGAACTAGCAGTTGCTTTGAATTATCCACTAGTTGGAACAAACTCATATCAGAATAATGAGATGTTGGTCTATTACACAAGGCTCATAAGCTATTTGTAGCTTCTTTCCCAACATAAGATTTTTTTCATAATTCACTTTAAATAGAATTCAAACACCAAAAGTCTGCCAGCAAAAGCAAGGACTTCCTGTTTTGTCTTTAAAGTAAAATACAACTACTTTAAATAAAATTGTTAATGTCTTCATCATCCTTGTTCACACACTGCAGTCCAAACTGCAAAGGCTGGAGGACACATGCCAACTAAAATCGTTTCCTGAAAAAAATTAGGAATCATTGGCAAAAGTGACTTGAAAGAGTCTACAAATAGTATTACATCTGTCATACATTTTTTCTTTTCTAAATTTACAAATGAGGATGCGGTGGTTCTGTGACATTCGTGTCAAAAACATGAGATCTACAAATTTAGAAACAGGTGAATATCTTATGTGTTCCATGATTCTTGCCACACAGTGTATATGTACAAAATTGGTTCTCTAACCCAGAGCTTTCCATAAAGTGTATCAGTTATATATGTGCTATAGATAGATATTGATGTCCTTGGGCCCTGGGGAAGAAGGCAGGACCTAAGGTGGCCTAATCAGGGTGGCTTGTTTCAAACAGCAAGCATCCTCCTCCAATGTGTATACCTGTGACAAGAATTTGTGTATAAGTGATTTTTTGTGTGTAAGGAGAAACCTGCAAAAGAGTGGGGGAAGCAGGGTATAGAAAAGACAGAAGCTGAGCAGGTGGACATTTCTCAGTGAAGTGCCAGACTCAGCTTGATTTTTCTGGGAACTCTGGAGCATAAAATAGAGCTCAGATTTTGTCCCACCTTTAAGTAAGAAAGCTGAGCTTTCCTACTCCTGCAAAAGTCAGTCATTGGCTGTAGGCTGCCCCCGAGGGACACAATTTACCAAGCACCACTGGCTCTTGGTAAGTGAGGGCAGTATGGGTAAAACAGCACAGTAGCTCAGGGGTAATCCTCTGAATAAATGTGCAGGGTGTGAGCCCTAAGAAGCAAAGCCCATAGACGTAGGAAGATGGGAACAGAACTAGAAAAGAGATCTAAGGGTTTCAAGGTAGGACAACTAAAGTCTCTATTATATCCTCTGGCTGTAGTCTTGAGGAGTGGGGTCTGGCGGTACTCCCTCACTGTTCCCAGTGGCAGCAAAAAATATGATGAGCAATATGTGGTCTCTAGTATTCAACTTTGTTGTATAGAGACATGCTACCCACCAGCATCAGATCACCTGGGAACTTGGATGGAAATGTAGAATCTCAGGCCTCAGGCTGTATTTACTTAGTCAGAATCTGGGTTTCAACAAGATGCCTGGGTGATTTGTATCAACAATAAAGTTAGAGAAACACTAGTGTAGAACATGCTCAAATAAGTGCTTTGCCTCTTGGCCATATTCCAGCAGCAAGCTTCAGAGTTGCCACCATAAATGAGAGATCCTGGAGCTGCTGGAGAATTTCAAGTCCCAAGTGCCCAGGGAATATGGTGCACAGATAATATGTGCTGCATGACTGGCTGAAGTGCGATGTGAATTCAGGCAGGAGCTCCGGGTGGGTGACACTCCATGAGGCAGCCACAAATATTTGCCTTCTCGTATATTGGCCCCTGTTGTGTATTTCCAGCTAGTGTGCCCATCTAGTAGCACCCATTCTCATTTGCAAAATTCATGCATGTTTTGCAAGTTCAAGATATTTCATTGTTTAAAAAAATGTGAGGGAAAAGTTTGGAGCCAAAGTTCTTTTGAAGTATCCCCCAATTTTTCAACATGGCATTTATCAAAACAACTATTAGCATCTTGAAATTTAATTTCAACTGTTATACACTTTTGAACAGTTATAAAATTGGTTTAAAATGTTTTATTTACTACTTGGGTGAATGTGTTTTTTTTGTCGGTGATGACTCAAGATTATAATCAGTGAGCCTTAGATTATGACTGGTGTAGAGTCATTGTGCTAGGCAGCCTCTAAGATGGCCCCCAGTGATCCTCACTTCCTGGTATTCACACCTTTATCTACTACTCCCCTTTTGTAGAGTGTGGGCTGGACTCATTGATTCACTACTAAAAAATAGAATGTGGCAAACAGGATGAGATGTCATTTTTGAGATTACATTGCAAAAAGACTGGTTTGCATCTTTGCCATCCTCTCTTGCTTTCTTGTTTGCTTGCTCAGAGGGAAGTTGGCTGCCTTACTGTGAGCTGCTCAGTGTAGAGGCCCACCTGGGAAATAGCTTAGGGAAGCTTCTCACCAGTAGCCATAGAAGAATTGAGGCTCTCAATCCAACAACCTGAGAGGGACTATATCCTACCAACAACCACATAGGTGAGCTTATAAATGGACCTTCCCCCAGCTGATGCTTTAGATGAGACCGCAGCCCTGGTTGACAGCTTGACTGCAACCTCATGAGAGGCATTACTCCAGAAATGTGCAACTTCGCCCATCCTGGATTTCTGACCATAGAAATTGTGAGATAGTAAGTGTTTGTTGTTTTAAGTAGTTACATTTTGGGGTAATTTGCTATGCTGCAATAAGTTAAAAAAAAAAAACAAAAAACAGAGTGCCATATCAGACATAAACCTACTATAAATATATGTTAATGAAGTGAACTCATTTTGTATTTCATAATTTAAAAATATTTTATTTGAAGATTTTGTATGACTTCAATATGTAATATTTTCCTTAATATTTTGTATATTATTTTTCTTATAATGATAAAATATGAAGAAAATATGAAATTTTTTCACCAAGTTTGATGTTCCTAAATCATCTCTAGTTCACTTAATTATGAGCTTCCAAAGATATTATAAAATATGCACTTAATCAAAATGTATGGTAATTTAGAAAGGAGACTGAGAATAGTAAAAACCATAGAGTGACCTTTCATTTGGGAGAGAAGTATGATTTTAAGAGCATGGGCTTTGGGGTCACACAGACCCTGGTTCTATTCTCAGCTTTGCTGGTTTCTAGCTCAGTGACTTTGGGAAGAAACTTAACTAGTTGAGCCTTATATCCTTATCTGTAAAATGATAATAATAGTAAAACATATATCATAGGCTTGTTTTAAGGCTTCTATGAAGTGCTTAGTATGTATTTGCTGGCATGCAGGAAGTGTTCAGTAAATTTTAGTGGTTCTTGTTATTGCAGTTTAAAATAATCTACTTTCCAAACACTTTAACCTTCACTTATAAATTAGTTTGATATTTTAACTGAAAACTATTCCTGTGTATTCATTAAAACATGTCTTCAAGCAATCTCTACTTGCTAAACTTTGCTGTCCTATTTCAAGATACTACAGGGACTTGAAAGGAAAAGAGCTGTCTTCTTTTGTGAATACACCACAATTAGAATGTCACCATTTGATTTCATTTTCATGCATTAATCTGAATCAATAGTTTATTGTATTTTTACTAAATCTTTCTTAAATTTTTATATTTTAACCCAATATGTCTATTACAAATAAATGGAAAAGCTGTAGAGTTATGTAGAATATTGCTAAACCTGAAAAATTAATGCTGATGTTTTCTAAAATGCTATTATACATATAATTCTAGAGGTTCTAAATTCTGAACATTGGTGTTCTTTACTGCTGCCTTCCTTTTTTCCCTCCCTCCCTCCTTTTTCCTCCCTTCCTTCCTTCCTTCCTTTCTTCCTTCCTTCCTTTCCTCTCTACTCATATTGAAATGATTTGAGTTCTTTAAATGATAATAGGGTAAAAATAGATAAGGACATCAAGATAAAGATAAAAAAGTTGAAGCAAGGATAGTGCTATGTACAGAAATATAGAAAAGATTTTGTAGCAAAAGAGACATGGGATTAGTTAAAACGTTCATAATGTCAGCAAGATAAGTTGCTGAGGAAACATAAGTTTATACTGGCATTAAAAAATAAAATAGTTTTTTCTTGAGAGACATCATAAGAGAAAATACTAACAATATACACCCAGGAAATAAACACCAATTTCCTATGACTGCTTGTTATAGCACTTATTATGGATTGAATTATGTCCCCCTCCAAAATTTATATATTGAAGTCCTAACCCCCAGCACCCCAGAATGTGACCTTATATGGAAACAGGGTAGTTGCAGATGTAATTAGTTAAGATGAGGTCATAGGGGTGGGCCCTTAATCCAATATGATTAGTGTCCTTATTAAAGGGGAAAATCTGGATGTAGGCACACACACGGGGGAATGCCATTTGACATGAAGACAACCAGAGAGAGAGGCCTGGAACAGACCATTCATTCACAGTCTTCAGAAGGAACCAAGCCTGCTGGTACCTTGCTTTCAGACAATTTTTGTTGTTCAAGCTGCCCAGTTTGTAGTACTTTGTTATGACAGCCGTAGCAAACTAATACAGAACCCTCTTAATTATACACTGATCACATAACATCAAAAAGCAAAAATTATGAAGAGGATTACAGAAAGCAGTCCAAAATGAAATGTTTGATTGTCATCTAGTCACTTATTTATACATGATTTTAACAAGCATTTATGAAGGCCTGGTATGTTCCAAAGGTTATGACAGGCATTGGGAATTCAAAGGGTGATATATTCCCCAACATCCATTTATCATCAGATGATTGGTCTAAGCCAATCAGAGCAATCTCATTCTGCTTGACAAGGATTAGATCAGGAACAACTGTTAAGACCCAGTGGCACTTGAGGGAAAATCTGGGGCTTCACATATTTCCTCACTTTGAAGGAGATATAGGAAGAGATCATGTTATCTTCTTCATTTTCACATGTTCTTGCCTCAAAGTGTAACCTGGGAAGAACTGAACCTATATTGAGACCAAGATAGGAGTCAGCTTGAGGGCAAAGCCAATTTGCAGAAGATAATAGATCAGAGAGATGAAAATAATCTGGGTCCTGGATGACGTTTGTTGAGCCATTAAATCAATCCACGTTGGAGTCTGCACTGATATTAAACTTCTTATGTGGGAAAATGGATATCCTTATTATTTCGACAGCTTTAGTTTGGTTTTCTGTTACTTATTGTCAAAGCATTCCAACAGACAGTTTGAGATACAGTCCCTTCTTGTGGTATTCGTTAGAGATCTTCATAAGCTTTCCATTTCTTCTCCTTGTGGCCTGTGATAGGATTGCATTTCCTTTACTAACCCCGCAGCACCTCACCTTGTAGTTTGGCATGGCCTCATGACTTTCCTTGACCAGTGAAATATGAGCAGAAGGGATGTGAGTCAGTTTTAGGGGAAACATTTTAGAACCAGAATACCATTCACTATTTTCTTTTTCCTCTGCTGCAGAGACAAGAAACATCCATCATGATGGCTGCTGTACTAGCCTAAGTCCCCAAAGAGAGAATGTAGAAGAGCAGTTCTCTAGCCAGTCCACTCCAGACCCATAATGAGGGTGACAAATAAGTCTTTGTTGCTTTAAACCCTAATATATTGTTGTTGTTCTTGTTCTTGTTTCTTCTTCCTGCAACAGAATCTAGCCTATCCTACAAGGGACTAATATATTTCATTTATTTGCTTATTTGGTTATCATCAGTCTCTGACACTGGATTATAAGTACTATCAGGAGAAGGACTATGTCTGTTTTGTTCCGCCTGCAACAGCATGTGTCCAGTGCGGTGCAGGAATGTAGCAGATTTTCAATAAATGTTTGCTGATGAAATAAATCAAATAGGAGACAGAAGGATAAAAATAACTGTAATCTAACCTAATATAAGCACATTACCTGTTTCTGCTAAACCAACTCACACACTACCCCAAATTTCCCCAAATATGTTAAATAGATTTCAGTTATATAGAGTCTTAGAAATCACTATGGAGTCTTAGAGATCTACATGCATATATTTGCATTAGGAGAAAAGCCTTCATCATAAGGAAGGGTGGAGCCAGTGCTGGCTACACTGCAAATACATTGACAAAGGAAGTGAACTGGATTATACTTTAAAAACAACTAATGTAAAACAGCTTTTGAGATTTATGAATGAGAAGATGAAAGGAAATAAAGTGTAAGCTGAAGAGACTATTTTGAAGTCAATGATTGACAAAAGGAAACCTATTGAAAACAGAAGGCCTTACACTACACAAAGCAAAAATGGAATTCATTTAAAAAGAAAAAAGACCCTAAATGTCAAAATAAAAGATGGTCCAATGCAACAGGTGCGGCATTTAGAAGCAGGGGGATATGTGGCTGGATGGGACTCTGATGTGAGTTCTGGGGAGCGCCCTAGCTCCAGCTGGGTTTGGTGCGTTCTGGAAGATGGGCTGAGCTGGGATGAAGTTGGCTGGGCTAAAACGCTCTGAGGTAGATAAGGTGTACTTTTTGTCATGTTACCCATTATCAGCATCATTGTGAGAATTAACAGTCACAGCAATTGTAAGTGGAGATAATTTAGTAAAAGGCATAAGTACTGAATATCAGTGGGGAAATTAAGAGCAAATGGTGCCAAGGGCAGAACCACAGGCATTTGTCAAAGAAAGCTGCCAAATGCTCATCCTATTTCTCCAAGCTGAGCTTTATCTTCGGGGTCTCGTGTGATGGATCAGTAAGAGTTATTGCCACTTCGGTGAACACAATACAGGGAGGAGGTGCCTTGAAATTTTAGGTTACTGGGATGATTGGAGGAAGATACCTTAAATATATGTTTACAAAAAAGATAAGGAAAGGAAAAGAAATTCTCTGGCAATCTTGTGAGAGGGAAGAAGGATAAACTGAGGTCCTAGGGCAGATACTAGAAGATGACTCTGACAACAAGGGCTTGGGGTCCTAGAAGGCAATGAAAAGAATGCCAGGAATTACTGAATGAGAAAGGGTACTAAAGTAAGATTAAGGAAAAGGACGGGACGTGTGGGAATGGGTCACTGAGAACCAGGGTAGAAATGGCAATACATTGATAGCATCGTTCCCATTTATAAGTCATGAAAACTAGGATTATAGAAATTTAACAACTTGCCTGTAATGACATAGCATGTAAGTAGATTTGTTGGGCTGTGCCCCACAGTCCTGCAATCCTTGCAACTGGCCAGGAGCAAGACCAAAGAAAAAACCTGGAGTCAATGACAGAGACATCGATGGTTTATTGGACAGGGAATCTTACAAGTGGGAGGCAAAGCTTCTGGAGTGACACCCACGGTGTGGCTGATTGCAGGCAGGACACAGCAGCAGTCTTCATTATTAGGGGAGGAGGAGGCTACCAGTTGTAGGGGGAATGACATCAGAAGGGCTCCCTGGTTACCATGAGGTTGAAGGAATGTGTCCCCTACAACTTTCTGGGTTAGTGACCATCATGAGGGCTGACATTTCTCGTTGATAACCGAACATAATGGAGTCCTTCCGGTCCAAATGATAGAACTGTCATTAACTGGGGGTTGGGCTGATCACACCAGTAGTTACTGATTGAATGCTAAGGTTAGGAGGGTATGCCAGTAAGGTGAAGGTGAACAGAGCCTGGTTGGGTAGGGGATGTATGAAGAGCAAGAGAGCAGCTATCTCGTGGGTCCTGCTCATACGAGACCTCTCTCTGCTTTCTTCTAGTCTTTGTCAATTTAAAATTCAGTCATCCCTCAGTATCTGCAGGGGATTTATTCTAGGACACCCAAAAATATTAAAATCCACGGACGCTCAAGTCCCTTATATAAAATGGTGTAGTATTTGCAGATAACCCCAAATCCTCCTGAGTACTTTAAACCATCTCTAGATTACTTATA
This sequence comes from Mesoplodon bidens, assembly GCF_964165515.1. Lineage (NCBI taxonomy): Eukaryota > Metazoa > Chordata > Mammalia > Artiodactyla > Ziphiidae > Mesoplodon > Mesoplodon bidens. Next base: position 60,628,836 of record NC_138173.1, read on the forward strand.
ATACCTAATACAATGTAAGTGCTATGTAAATAGTTATAAATATAGTGTAAATGTTATGAAATTCGTTGCCAGTGTTCTTCAAATTCAAGTTTTGATTTTGGGAACATTCTGGAATTTTTTTTCAAATATTTTTGATGTCTGGTTGGTTGAATCTATGGATTGCAAAACTCAGGGATAAGGGCTGACTGTATGTATCCAGTATTTACTGATTAATTTGCATTATCAATTTCTTCTTTTATTATTAATATTACTACAACCGATAATAATAATAGTTAATATTTGTTGAGTCTTTGCTATATTAAAGATGCCTTTCTTAATCCTTTACATATGTTATTTCAGTTACTTTTTATAACAATCTTATGAAATATGTATGACCACAGTTACATGGCTGGAAAGGGGGCTACGTAAAGTTCTCAATCTGAATGTGAGACTGTGAAACTTTGTCAACTGCCTTCAGTGTTTGGTCTTGGTCTAGCTGTGTAACTTTGGCAAGTCATTCTGACTTTCAAAATTGCAGTTTCCTCATCTGTCAAACAAAGATAGTTCAAAATTACATGGGGATTGGGAGATTGGGATTGACATATATACACTATTGATACTATGTATAAAATAGATAACTAATGAGAACCTACTGTATAGCACAGGGAACTCAGTGCTCTGTGGTGACCTACATGGGAAGGAAATCCAAAAAAGAGGGAATATATATATAGGTATAGCTGATTCACTTTGCTGTACAGTAGAAACTAACACAGCATTGTAAAGCAACTATACTCCAATAAAAGTTTTTAAAAAAATACATGGGGGATTGTTTTGAACATTAAATGAGATAGTAAATGTGAAACTTCTTTGTAAATAATAATATGATATATAAATGTTTATTGTTCCCACTATTACCATGATTATTCTATAGTTGAATTAGGAAGAGGGAAACCTTTTTGATAAATTTGTAGTCAGAGAAGGCCTCTGACTATCATGATCAATGATGCTGATTTACAATCATGAGAGACATATCAGCCAGGCCTCTATTAGAGAAGCAGAACCCTTGTGATTTATTATAGGGGTCTGACCTTATGCAATCATGGGACCTTGTTAAATAGGTTATGTAGGGTCTTCCCTGGTGGTCCAGTGGTTAAGACTCTGAGCTTCCACTGTAGGGGGCATGGGTTCAATCCCTAGTCAGGGAACTAAGATCCCTCATACCGCAAGGCCAAAAGAAGAAAGAAAAGCTAAAATCCATTGTTGTGCAGGGAAAAACGTAAAATGAGATGGGATGGAGAGAAGGAAAAAAAACATTAAAAAAAAACTGTCTTAAAAAAATAGCTTATTAATAAGTATGTCTCTTAGCTCAGTTTCAGGGGCTGCAGCCAGAAGTCACTGGAGTTGGTGATCAGGGAGAGTCTGGGAGAGCTAACTGAAACCCGAGGAGATGAGATGCAACCCATGAGGACAGACTGGAACCTACATTGGCCACTCACTAACAATTTCAAGAGGTAGTATGAGTCACCACAGAGCCATACATGAACCTCGTACAGGATTTGGAGAAGCTGCAGGAGATGTAGTAGGATCTGGGAGAGCTGCAGTTTTGGCTGCTGTCCTGTCCAACAAAGTGAGCCAACAGACCAGCTAGTGAGCTGCAACAGTGCTTGATCCAACACCTTTCAAATGTAAACATAGATGCTGGGTATTTCAGCCTTCTAAATCTCAGGCAGATTTCTCTATTGCCAAACCCTGACTCTGAAACATGCAGAAAAAGGAATTCTGGGAATTGTAGTTCTGATTTAGCTAAACTGACATAATACAAAGCTCCCACAATAGACTTATAGCAAAGGTAGAAAAATCAAATGCCTACAAGGGTGAAGTCATTAAAACTAATGAATGAAACAGGCTGGATTTAGGAAAGAAAGCACATGCTCCATCTAAAGGAAGCAGACTCTTTTTGGGGGGCGGGGCTCAGTGATTGATGTTTTTCTTGTTGGAAAACCTATGTGTTTGGGGGAAATTAACCTCTTGCAAATGCATATGCTGCTTTTTCTCCTCTCGGAATTTGTGATATTTGCTTTTGACTTTTTGTTTTTGCTAATTTTTATATATAGGATTTTTGGTCAACTTTATCAATATTTTCTTATGTCTTATGGTTTTGTGTCATGCTGAGAATAACTCCTTTACTCCAAGGTAAACTTACTGAGTTTATTCTAGCTTATTGAGCACAATGTTTCCAGACTTCTTTTTAAAGAAAAATTGAGAATATAGACTTTCATATGAAGTACCCAGTTGTTCAATATTGACAACTAATTCAAATCCATTTTCAAAACTAAGACAGGCAAAACTTTGTGCTTACTTCCCACACACATCCTTTTATCATCCTCCTAATGTTTATTAAGTGTTACGAGTGAGGCTTCAGCAAGTAAACAGGCACTCAGAGATAAAAAAAAAAAAGTCTGATTCCTGTCCTTCAGAACCTCACAAATGAATGGACAGGTACTTAAACCAATAATTACAAGGTGGTAAATGTGTACAAAGCACTACAGGAGCGGAGAAAGTAAACAGGCTTCAGTGGGGGTCAGGGAAGGATTCATATATGAGTCAATGTGCGAGGTTCATCTGTGGGGGAAGCAGAAGGGAAAAAGAATAAGGAAATTTCAAGCACTGAGTACAATACAGATATTTTGAAGTGTTTTATATGTTCAGGTCTTCCTTTATTCTTTTTTTTAACATCTTTATTGGAGTATAATTGCTTTACAATGATGTGTTAGTTTCTGCTTTATAACAAAGTGAATCAGTTATACATATACATATGTTCCCATATCTCCTCCCTCTTGCGTCTCCCTCCCACCCTCCCTTTCCCACCCCTCTAGGTGGTCACAAACCACTGAGCTGATCTCCATGTGCTATGCGGCTGCTTCCCACTAGCTATCTATTTTACATTTGGTAGTGTATATATGTCCATGTCACTCTCTCACTTTGTCACAGCTTACCCTTCCCCCTCCCCATATCCTCAAGTCCATTCTCTAGTAGGTCTGTGTCTTTATTCCCGTCTTATGCCTAGGTTCTTCATGAGCTGTTTTTTTTCTTAGATTCCATATATATGTGTTAGCATACGGTATTTATTTTTCTCTTTCTGACTTACTTCACTCTGTATGACAGACTCTAGGTCCATCCACCTCACTACAAATAACTCAATTTCGTTTCTTTTTATGGCTGAGTAATATTCCATTGTATATATGTGCCACATCTTCTTTATCCATTCATCTGTTGATGGACACTTAGGTTGCTTCCATGTCCTGGCTGTTGTAAATAGAGCTGCAGTGAACATTGTGGTACATGACTCTTATTGAATTATGGTTTTCTCAGGGTATATTCCCAGTAGTGGGATTGCTGGGTTGTATGGTAGTTCTATTTGTAGTTTTTTAAGGAACCTGCATACTGTTCTCCATAGTGGCTGTATCAATTTACATTCCCACCAGAAGTGCAAGAGTGTTCCCTTTTCTCCACACCCTCTCCAGCATTTATTCTTTGTAGATTTTTTGATGATGGCCATTCTGACCGGTGTGAGATGATATCTCATTGTAGTTTTGATTTGCATTTCTCTAATGATTAATGATGTTGAGCATTCTTTCATGTGTTTGTTGGCAACTTCTTTTATTCTTTATTGTGTCAGCTTGATATTTACTTTCAGAAACCCTCAGTGAGGTGGCAGGGAGTAAAATAGTTTGGGGCTCTGTAACGTAAGTGTGATTTCAGATCCATTCGTCAGAAATCCATAACCATACTATTCACACTACTTACTTCTTTAGCTGATGATTCTATAGTAGCAGCTGTTTTTCTCATTAACACGTAAATCTCTCTATGAGGGAGAGAGAGTACCATGAAACTTATTTAAATAATTTTCCTCCCAGGGAATCAGTTTTTGGAATCCTTTCTTTAGAATAGGTCTAGATAGAAGTAGAGGAAAGACTATGAGGATCCTGCATGCCCATCTGTAGGGGAAGAAGACTGGGGTGGAATGAATCACGGAGTGGGGACAAGTACAGAACTTAAGGGCAGATTCTATTACATTCTTAAAGTGGTCATCATGGTGAGACTTCTTCCCAGAGATAGATTACTGACTAAGCTAGACTTGGCCAAAATTCTCTTTGCTGTTGTTCCTGGTTTGTTTCAATATGGTTGTCTGAAATCTGTGGTCAGCGTGGGTTTATTGCCTCCCATCCTTTTCAGTGTCCGAGATTTTCCATGCCCTCAATCTATTTCCAGATGGGGAGCCAAGCTAGTGGACTAAACACATGGGCTCAATGCTTAAAGCTGCTTTGCTTCCCATTAAGCCCATAGATGTTGCCAGATGAGGTATACTTCTTTCAGTACACCTTGACCAGAGAGACTCTTACCAAGTCCTGGAAAACGGCTGTAATGTGTTTTGTCATCAGAGGAATACAGAAATTGGAAAATTTGATCAAAAACATGTGTGTGTCCTGGTCTTGTCCTGCTATCACATGTGTTTTAGGAGGCTGACATAAGGCATATAGTCCACGGACCATGAAACTGTTTTTTTTTTTTTTTAATTTTGAAACTTTTTTGAGTGGGTCAGGATCAGATTTTTATTTAAAATTTTTTTTTAATTTTTAAATTTGTTGGAGTATAGGTGATTTACAATGTCGTGTTAGCTTCAGGTGTATAGCAATGTGAATCAGTTATACATCTATATATGTCCACTCTTTTTTTTTTTTTTTAGATTCTTTTCCATATAGGCCATTGCAGAGTATTGAGTGGAGTTCCCTGTGCTATACAGCAGGTTCTTATTAAATAGTTATCTATTTTATATATAGATCAGATTTTTTAAAAGATATTGCTACCTGGCAATTAAAGTCATAACCATGATTACTTTTGCCCAAATGCTTGTGTTAGTTCTTGAAAGTAAAATTGTAGGAACATCTTGCTCTTCTTAATATCTCTTCTAATGTTCTGGTAACTAGCTGAATCCTAGAGTCAGAGGGATCTTGGATTTAGCGCTAGCTCTACCAAACCCCATTTATATGACCTTAGGAAAAGTGCTCTTTCATCATCTCTGTTTCTTTACCTGTAAAGTAGGAATGTTAATAGTTTCTCCCAAATAGCACTGTGGGAGGAAAAAATCAAGCAAGAATGTAAAATGCTTTGTAGAATTTCTGGTGCATAAAAAACCTCGTACATTGTATTTATTATTATGTTTGACATAAAAGGTTCTCATACAGCCTTACTTCATTGTCACTTCAGTCCTATGAGACAAGCAGAGGAATTGTTGCCACTTTTGATTTTTTTAAGTAAAGAAAAAGAAGTAGAAGTTAGGGGCTTGCCAAGTATTGCATCCCAACTCAGTGGTAGAGCTAAGGCTTAAACATAGATGATCTCACTACGCCACCGCTCCAACTTGACCGAGAACGCCAAGGCTTCAACCCGAGGTATAAATTTCAAAATGTTTATCAGCAGGGAAGAGGTTCAGGGTATGGCTTTTCACTAACAGATATGAAAGTATTTCACAGTAGTAGTGAATTTAACTACAGTGAATATTTTCACCGTAGTTAAAATATCAGTGTAGCCATCTTAATACCACTTCCATCAATACTTGTACCATTTCCTGTGATGTAGAACTTCAGGGATTTTAGATTAGTTACATTGTCAGTCTCTGAGTCTCTGGTTCTGTCTAGCAAAGGGTTAATCTCAAGAAAGTCATCTTTAGTTGGAAAGTGGAGAATAAGACAAAACCAGCAGATTCTATTTTTTCGCATCAAGTTTGTCTCATAGTATAAGATACATATCCAATACTATTATCCTGTGGGGCTCTAAGGCACCAACCTATAAGTAGGTGTCCACTCATCTCGACATCTTAATGCGAAATATATTTGTGGAGGGTTATTAACAGCCTTTAAACTTCTCTGAATTATGTGTGTTTGTGTATTTGCTGCTTTCATCATTTCCAGTTTTATAGTAAATTTCATAATATTTAGCCCTTAGCTCATGTGAGATGGCTAATGAGCACCTTATGGTCAAAACAGGGCTCTGCTATTAATGGGGGTACTGGGTAGGGACTCTGGAAGGAAGCAGAAGGAGAGAAATGGAGAAGGCTACTCATGTTGGTGTTAAAATGGTTCAAATTTAACCATATGTTCTATGTAATCACCAAGACAAAGGATAGGATTCCTTTTCTTTCCTCTATGCATGTACTGCAAGCAGACCTTCTTCGTCTTAGTCCCTCCTTTTGGTGATATTGTGACTTATAATAAAAAAATATATATTTGGTCTTTGACCCCATTCCAGGCACAGCACTCCTATAACACTTAGAAATTCCTAAACAGTAAGAGTGATAAAGGTGTCTTGATGTTCATAACAAACCCCTTTCCACTACACCTGAGTTTATGTAAATGAGGTGACTTTTGGAAGGCATATTAGGAAGACGGTTGGTTGCCAGGGGAACCAGCCATGTGATTAGTGGGTTGGAACTTTCAGTCCCATCCCCTTGTCCTCTGGGGAGGAGAGAGGGGCTGGAGTTGAATTAATCGGCAATGGCCAAAGATTTAATCATTCATGCCTACAGAATGAAACCTCCATAAAAACCCAAAAGAATGAGGTTGGGTGAGCTTCTGGGTGGGTGAACACATGGAGATGGGGGGAATAGAGAAAGCATGGAAACTCTGAGCCCATACCCACATACCTTGACCTCTTCCTCTCGATGTTCATCTGTATCCTTTATAATACTCTTTATAATAAACTGGTAAACATAAGTAAATGTTCCTCTGAGATCTGTGAGCTGTTTTAGCAAATTAGTCCAACCCAAGGAGGAGGTCATGGGAACCTCTAGTTTATAGCCAGTGGGTCAGAAGCACAGGTAACACCTGGATTTGTAATTGGCAACTGAAGTGGGGGCAGTTTTATGGGACTGAGCTCCTGACTTGTGAGATCTGATGTTATCTCCAGGTAGATAGTATCAGAATGAATTAACTGTTTGGTGGGTTGGAATAAACACATATATAAGCCTTTCACATAGGAGATTTTGAGGTTAAGGGTAGAAGAATATAGGTTTCAGAGCAAAGAGGAAATAGATATAGAACCCTGGATACAGCAACATCAATAATTGTTTGTTGAATAAATATATGGATCAAATTTAAAGAAACTCCTCTCAAAATTCTGATAATAAACACTTCATAAATTTTGCTATTTCAATAACCATTAAATTATCCTAAATTCAAATGAGAATGTCTTTGTTTAGTGCATTTGACAGATCATACTATTGATCTTTGTATTTGCTGTACCTCCCTGGGAGAAGATTACACATCCCATCAATTTCTACCTCATTGATGTTGAACTTGGCTATAAAATTTGTTTTGGCCAAACTTTTTGTTGTATGACTGGAAGTGATATGACACTCTTTTTTGCAGAACATTTAGGAACCGCTGCATAGTTCTGCTCTCACTTAGCCTAGACCATGGGATAAACAGAGTTGCAAACAAATCATCACCAAAATGTAGGGCAAGCAAGAAATCAAATTTTGTTTTGATAAACACTGTAACTTTAGAGTGATTTGTTATTTCATCATAACCTAGTGAACTCTGGCTAATACACTATGGAAACATAAAATAAAATAAAAATTAGAAATATCTCAAATTTTCCTGGACAGCTTTTTAAAGGAGACCTGGGCTTTCATATCATCCGCTATCCAGCCTGACATATAGATGACAAGACTGATTTATATTATGGCCCTTTGAGACTGGGCAGCTACTGAGCTAATCTCATGAGCAAATGGCTGGTCATTTGCCTTCCCTTCCCTTCCATGAGGGATCCATAACATGGTGTGGTATAATGATGACAGTCATATAAATTAGGAATTTAGGTGATGATCTTGACTTTGCTGAGGCTTAACATTTAACAATGGGCAAATCGCTTAACCTCGCTTAGCCTCGATTTCATTCCCTGTGAGGCTATAATCATACATTTCCTACCTCAGATCTTTGCAGAGGCTTTTTCAGTTGCCTGGAATGCTCTTATTTCTGTGCATCCCCAGCTGGCTTCTCATCCTTCAGGATGTCAACTTCATCCTTTTCTGATTCTGACCACGGTATTTAAACCAGCTCCCCGTCCCCAACTCTGATAGCCCTGTTTGGCTCCTTTTCAGCATATATTTCAATTTGTAACTATTTATTTATTTGTTTGTTTCTTTGCATATTGTCTGTTTTTCCAAGGCTCTGTGCTCCTTGAGAATAGATGTATATTTTATCTTGTGTATCACTGTAATCTCAGCTCAGACTGCAGTGTGTGCCATACAGCAGGCACTCAAGAATTTTGAGTGTGTAAATAAATAACAGTAGCCATATTTTATAATAACTTTAAATGGAGTATAATCTATAAAAATATTGAATCACTATGTTGTATACCTGAAACTGATACAATATTGTAAATCAAGTATACTTCAATTTTTTAAAATGGTCCATACTTAACATGAGCAGGCACTGGTCTAAGCATCTCACATTTATTTACCTCATGAACACATTTATTCTCAAAACACCCCTGTGAGGCAGAAACTATTATTACTCTAATTTTATTAATGGGAAATAGAAGCTCAAAGATGTTATGAAACTTTCCCAAGATCACACAGCAAGTAAGTGGCAGAATCAGGGATCAAAACTAGTGAGTTGGGTTTTGAAGTTTATGTGTGCCTTTAACATATACACACATTGTCTCACAGGGTGGGAGTGACTGAACATAAAAGAAATAGTATGTGAAAGTGGTTTGCATAAAAGGGAATGAAAGTACCATAAAATAAATATTATTTGTAGCCAACTTGATTTTGCCTCCTTTGTTGTACCTCAGTTAAAATCAGAGAAAAGGTGCTGTCTAGAGCATTTCTTTTCCAGAGGTTCTGAATCAAAAATGAAAAAGCCAAGGTTTACTTTGAATGAAGTTTTGCAATTGTATTGATGTCAACACAGAAGCTAGTTTCTGGTAGCTCTGTTCAACATTTAAAAAAATTAATACTAGGTAACAACACAGGGTGAATTCATTTAAAATGTTTTGCATGTTCACATGTGTGTTGGATTCTAGAGATTCAAAGATGAGCAAATCACAGGCTCTAGTGTCAAGGAGTTCACAGTTGAGAAAGGAAATATACAGGGAATTATATATATTATTTTAGTCAAAGTGTGGTCCACAACTGGCAGAATCAACATGACTTGGGAACTTGGAGAAAATGCATATTTTCAGATCTCACCATCCCAGCCCAGGTGAATCAGAATCTGCATTTTACCCAGACTCCTAGGTGACCTGTATAAACATTAGAGTTTGACAAACTCTGAGTTTTAATTGGTGTCGGAAGTGGCATATTAGCATATATATAAATTATCATAAAAGCGTAGAAATTGGAACACCAGCCTGGGGTGGGGGAGTGTGGGTATGGGTTTTTCCAGAGGAGCTACAGTGTGGCTGAGGCTTGAAGGATGAATAGTAATTATCAAGGGGGATCTAGTAGAAAAGTACTATCCTAGAAGGAAGAGCAGAGCTCGGCAGACAGGCAGCGGTTGTATACTGAGTTCTGAGAACTTCTGAATAGTTTAAAACATTTGGAGATAAGGGAGTGTAGGTGTCAGGAGCTGAAGAAGAAACAAATAAGGGGCAAACTGTTAAAGCCCTTGAGTTCCGTGCTAGGCTATTTGTCATGATGGGGAGCCATATTTAAGTTGTGGATGGATAGAGAATAATAAGACCAGATTTTCTTTAAGATCACTTTGGTTGCCATGTGGTAGATGGATTGAATTGAAGCAAATAGAAAGAGGAGATATTTGTGAAATTTTCAGATGACATAAAGCTGGGTGGAATAGTTACAATAATGGATGACAAAAGCAAAATTCACAATGATTTCACCAGATTTGGAGATTGAATCCAACCAACAGGATGAAATTAAATAGGAAAAAATGACAAAGTTCAGCATTTGTGCTTTAAAACAAACAAACAAAAAACAAACAGTTGAGCAAGTATAAGAGAGAGGCAAATGGTTCTGACAGTTTGTAAAAATGTCCCCTAAAACTTATGGTGGTTGATATGGACATGATTTAGTTTGACCACAAGCTAAGTCTGTGCCAACAGTGTACTAAAGAGCAGAGTCTTTGGGTTTATGTGTAGGAACAAAATGGCCCCTGGAAGTAACACCTTCTCTTGTCTAACAGCCTTCTTTCAACTATGCCTTTTCCCACCCTCTACTCCACCACTTTATCAAAAGGCAAATCTGTAAGTCTCTGATAGTCTAAGGACCAGCACATGTTACCCTTGGACTGGGTGTTAGGAAGAATAGAAATTTTCCCATGATGTTTTTTTTTTTTTTTTTTTTGGCTTCACCACGCAGCATGCGGGATCTTAGTCCTCCGACCAGGGATGAACCCCCGCCCCCTGCAGTGGAAGCACAGAGACTTAACCACTGGACTGCCAGGGAAGGCCCCATAATGACTTTTTGTGTATTGAACCTCTATACAATCTTTTGACAATACATTCTAGTGATATGCTTGCTGTTGCCTGCCTCCACTGGACAGATAACACAGAACCCTTTGAAGAAATAGCTTCCATTTCTTTTTGTGTTCCCTGACACAGTCCAGGCACTTAGTATCAATGAGGGAATGAATGAATGAGGAGAATTAATCAGAGCATTAATGTGAAAGAGCTAGTACATGGGGATATGCGTTCCACATAAGGTATGGGGAGCAGTTGTAACAGGTCTTAAAATATACAACCCTGTTATTGTCTTCTCTGAGAAGTGGTCCATTAGCACCACTTTAGTTCTTTCTACAACCCCAAAGCATACGTGCACACCCAGCAAAACTTTTCCTCCTGAGCTCCCTAGTAGCCTTGACTGCCTTTCCCTGGAGCCTCCCTCCCCTGTGATCTGGGAGGGATTTGTGTCCCTCCCTAGGGACTATTCCCTGGGAGAAGTCACTGGAGCGATGCCTCTGGAGTCCATTCTTCTGGCGTCATCACAGCTGGGCATCAGATGTCAGAGCCCCAGGATGGATAAACATACGGTCTCTGCCTGTTCAGGTTAAAAAGCTGTGAGTGCCCTGTCTGGCAGCCAGAATAAGGGACTGTAAACCAAGAACACATGATGAAAGCTCTGGTTAAGGGATGAGCCCTGAGCTCCATCCTGAAAGTCAGTGGTGTTGGGCTCTGAAAGCCCTTCTCTGCACAGCTTTGTGTGGACAACCAAAGAGGCCTGGAATAGCTGTCTGCTCTCCAGGGTCAGGGCAGCCATTTCTATTCCACCATCGTCTTATATAAAGAGTGCTTTATTACCAGTCAGTCTAATTGTCCTGTGTTTACTCAAGAACACAAAACGAAAGCATGGATGCTAAATACATTTATGTGACATTTTAAAAGTCATGCAAGCAAAATCAAGCAAGGGTTATACAGCCAGTGGACATGCCATGAATTCCTATTGGTACCAAAGACTGGTATGAAATTCTGTAATGTTTAAAATGATACTCAGCCTTTGCTCTATTGAGTTTTTTGACAGTAGAGTTTTCCTTGTCTTATTTGCATAGCACAAGCTTTGGGGCAAGAATAAGAGTGGGCAGTTCTTTGCTTTTAGAATAAGCCAAGCCCATAGCCACAGTTGTGCCAGGAAGATGTGTTTGCTTTCCTCTCCTAGAGGGGCTCGCAATGTCTTCTAGATCTACATTCTGCGAGGATGAATGGGAATAGTCACAAAATATATTCTCTATCCTATGAAACTGCAGAAGTCAACTTGTGAATTAGTTTTTATTATTCCTTTTCCACTTGGCCTCAATTTCATTATTTTTTTTACAGCTTGCTTTTGCTCATCAGAAAAAGACACATGGCCTCAGTTACTATCATTTATTCTGTTGGATAGGTATTAGTGTAGGCAGTGTGCTATGGACATTATATAATAATAATCTAACCTAATCTCACAAAAATCCTATACTCAGAGTCAGGTTTATTAATGGTCAGATTTTCATCATCATAATAACTCAGTTTGAATCAATAAATCATTGCTATCAGCATGTTCAATTGTAGCATAGCAACAGGAGCTCCAAATAGTGGGTTATGCTCACATTTAAGTAGAAGTGACATTTTGGTTCTGAGTCATCTGTAATTTTCTTTAAGGGACTATGTCAGACAACTTTCTACTGGTACTCAGCCTCATAGCAACTTTTCTCTTTTAGTACCGCATGAGCTAGATGCCTGAAAACTACATTTCTCAGACTCCCAGCCAATTGAGTATCGACAGATCCAGTTTGCCTGGGACTGAACGTTTCCAGGGACATGGGACTTTCACTGCTAAAACCTGGAAAGTTGTTGGCAAACAAGGTTGAATCGTCACTTTATTTGACGGCTATATTTCTGTTAGCTTAGTGACAAACACTAAAATGGGATTAGAAGACCTGAGGAAGGTAGATTCATTTCTAACACTGTTAGCAGCATTGATATGTGTGTGGACTCATGGTCTCCCGATTAGCAGTGGGAAGTTAGCCTCTTACTGTGTCATTGGGAGTGCCGGCTCCTGCGATCTCTAGTGAAGGCAGAGGCTCCCTGTAGTTGCAGATGTCTTGGCAACACAAACTTTCCTCTCTTGTTTCTTAGTTCTTCTAATATTTTGTAAATAAATCCCTGTATTATTAATCTCTCTCTACCTAAAACACCTACAGTGGTTTCTACTTCTCTGATTGAACACTGACTGATAGCCCGAGACAAGAGTTAGTAGGAAAGTGAAGTGCTAATCAGAGAAACTGTAGAAAATGCCTAATGAAATAGATTTTTTCTAAAATGGCAGCGGTCAGGAAATAGGAATGATGTGACTTGGAGAACACATGGAAAACCATGTTGCTAGCAATGTACCAGCAATATAATCTAAGTCTTCCTAGGTCTCCATGAAATAAGCTTTGGATACCCTTCTGAGAGTGACAGTAGAATTACAAGGGCCCTAGTCCGATTGTTAGGGCCCATTAACAATTAGAACTGTGAGGAAAAATGAAAGATGAGATTGATTCCACATCTTTGCTGCTTCCTCAGTTTAGATAAATCTTCCACTGATGGGGTAGGTGGCCTTCTGTATTGCTCCCTGGAAATAGCCTTTTCATAGTCCTTCATCATATACAATAATATTTTGACTATATGCCTGTCTTCAAAATTGGATTGTCAACTCCTTAAGAATGTAACGTTACATCTTCATGTCTAAATAGTGCTTGACATGTGGTATGGTGTTCAGTGGTGTCCCATTTCATTCAAGTAAAATTCCAAACCCTTACCAAAAGCCCATATAATAATGAAATCTGGCCACTGCTCTAAACTCATCCACTATTTTTTCCCTTAATCACTTTTTTTTTTTTTTTTTTACCACTGGTCTCTTTGGTATTCTTCAACCATACCAAGCTTGCTTTTATTTCATAATCTTCACACTTGCTTTAAAAAAATGTTTAATCTGCCTGAAATACTTTTAAACCATTATCTACATTGCTTGCTCCTTACTTCCTTCTGAGTTATGCACAAATGATATCTTTGCAGTGAGGCCTTCCCCTGACCACACAGTATAAAAACTAGTTAACTAACTAACTCAACAACAACAAAACTTGCTCTCTAGTACTCTTGTTCCCCTTGTGTTGTTTCATTCTCTCCCATAGCACTTTTCAGCATTAGACAGTATATATATATTTAACATTCTGTTATTATTTTTTATTCCTTTTAATAGTATGTATTATGCCTCTTAAAGAGAGGTAGGCAGTAATTACATAAGTATAGCATTTGGGGTAACAATAAAAGTTAGAGACAGCTAATTTCCAACACAGAATCTAGTTACAGATAAAAAAAATTACAACTAATTTCTTCTAAGTCATTTAGCACTCAAATACAGACTCTTAGAGACCACAATTAACTTAAATTCTAAAGAAATAGTATGTACTCTTGATTGCCACACAGCTTTCCTTGGCATGCTAATAATCCTGGTGCCTAGATTTTACAGAAATGAGGTATCATATTTATGTGTACATTCTTTAATTCATTCCATAGATATACAATGAATGACTATCATGTCGCAGGCACTGTACTTGCTGAACAAAAATAGGTGTAGTTTCTGCCCTTAAGTCTAATCTGATAGACAACCAATCAAATCATCTCACAGATCAACAAGAAATTAATGTTCTTAATGGTGCAATGATGAAGTAGGCAATGATGCAGAAGTTAGGAAAAGCATCCCTACAAGAGTGATAATCCAAGAGATGAGCCAGAGATAACAAATTGAAACCAATCTGACAGCTGTTCATTAGGATAGCAAATGCTAGAAGACCAACCTATGTGGAATAATCATAAGTTTGATATATTTTAGACATGTGAGGCAGGTTCTGCACTACACTAGTGTGGGGTGGAAATTAACACTCAGATGTATTTAAAAATATAAATATATCATAAAAAAGAACATGATGGGGGACTTCCCTGGAAGTCCAGTGGTTAAGGCTTCACCTTCCAATGCAGGGGGTGCTGGCTCCATCCCTGGTCGAGGAGCTAAGATCCCACATGCCTTGGGGCCAAAAAACCAAAACATTAAACAGAAGCAATATTGTAACAAATTCAATAAAGACTTCAGAAATGGTCCACAACAAAAAATCTTAAAAAAAAAAGAATATGATGCTATGACAAAGAAACCACTAGAACAACAACAAAAAATCTTAATGAATTAGACTGATGGTTGAAAAAACTTAATCAGGGTAATGTAAAATAAAATCAATGAAATTTTCAAGCATATGGAGCAAAAAAAGTAGATAAGAACTATATACAAAATATTAGAATGAATAAGAATAATTCTATGAATCAATATCCTATAAATAGGAGGTACAAAAAGAAAGAATGGAAAAAATGGAAACATGGAAAAAATTATTAAATTATGGAAGAATTTCCCAAAGTTAATATAGGATACTAGGACACACTTCCATTTCCAAGCACCTACCTCAGGTCTATTAAGAGGGAACACTTAATCCCCATTTATGATACTTATTTCTAGGCAAAGAAAAATTCTTAATGTTCAAGCCTCTTTCCACCTCTTCCTCTGCCGCAGAGGACATGGAGCGATTCATACCATTGGTAACTTTGTAATGATAAAACTTGCACTGCTCAGCTCTGTTGTTTTACTTAGGAACAAAATCTCTAGATAAAGCAGCCTTTCTTCTGGCTCCTCTGGGAAGAGATGCTGACATTGTGGTACTGGGGTAGGGTAGGCAGTCCCCAGACAGTACCAGTGACGAGGTCCTCCTGATTTCCGCTACTGTATTAGAAAGCCATTTGATTCTGATATTCAAGTGTATTCTCTAATGAAGCCATAATATTGTGGCCTCTACCCAGACTTTAAAAAGTTTCTGTTAACTGAGAATCTGCGTAAGGAGATGTGTTATTAATTGGCTTCCTAAGAGACTGCAACAGTGCCTGACAAAATAAATTAATAAAAGACACACATGCCTAGGCATATTCTGATTATTTATGAGAACACCAAAAATTAAGAGAAGCTCCGAAAATTTTCCAAACTAAAATAATGAATCACTTCCAAAAGAGCATTAATTAGACTAATATTATGGTCCTTATCAACAATACTGGATGTGGAAGTCAATGGAGCAATTTATTAAAATTTTGAGAAAAAATATTTTCAATCTTGGAATTCTATGTCCATAAACAATTAATTGTGAGAGTGTAATAAAGGCATTTGTGTTTTACATAATTTGCTTTTCATGCATCCTTGTCTTGGAAGTTACTTGAGTATGGACTAAAAAAATCAAGGTTATTAAAAATAATTATTAAAATATAGCAGATCTAAGCTACAGCAAGTCTAGTTTAGGGGAACATTGAAGGGACATACGTATCAGGATGATTTTTGTCAGATCAAATAGTTTGGATAGGAGCAAGATGATGGTTTTCTGGGAAAAGGAGAATTTTTTTTTTTTTTTTTTTTTTTTTGCGGTACGCGGGCCTCTCACTGCTGTGGCCTCTCCCGTTGCGGAGCACAGGCTCTGAACGCACAGGCTCAGCGGCCATGGCTCACGGGCCCAGCTGCTCTGCGGCATGTGGGACCTTCCTGGACCGGGTCACGAACTCGTGTCCCCTGCATCGGCAGGCAGACTCTCAACCACTGCACCACCAGGGAAGCCCCGAGAAAAATATTTTAGGAAAATATGTGATTCAACAAATTAGAAAGTGCATTTAAAGTTTTGGAAAAGCTGAAGATATGGTAAAGACAAACAATGGTTTTTAAAAACAATGGGAAGCTCCAGGATGAAGAAAAAGGCATTCAAAAAAGTCACTGTCCAAATACAAACATGAATTTTAAGCCACAGTTGGGTATAAGGAGAAAAAATGATATTGATGATAAATTGTCTTTTAAGTGGTTCAAGAATTATAACATTGAATATGCAAGGAAGGAAATAATATCCTAGCATATAATTCCCTTTAGCTATAAGTAGTACTCACATACTCTCTTTATTGATATTTTAGTATTTAGGGTGAATTTCTGAATAAAGCTGAAAACTTGGTTGTAGTTGCAGGGTAAAGAGTTAATGTCAATCAAGTATAAGTGTAGCTGTCAGAAAGTAGAATAGAATTAGTGTGTGTGTGTGTGTGTGTGTGTGTGTGTCGGGGAGGGAGTAGCAGGGTGAGGGGAAGTGTGGAGGGTAGGACAAGCAATCTAACATCTTCACCTTAGTAGGCTGGCTCTGGTTGAAAACCCAAGTTTCACACCAACTAGCCTCTCTGAGCTTCAGTTTCTTCATCTACCAATTGGCCATGCTCCAGGTTTGTTGTGAGATTGTATTAAGAAAATAATTGCAAAAATCACCACATGATTTGCTATAGAATTGTAGTTGTTATTTACCTAAAGGCAATGTGTCATTTTTATATTATGTAATTGTTATACCTCTGCTTTCGTAAAGGCATTGTTGTAAGCTCGATAGGAGATACAGAGATGAAAAAGTCCCCATGTTCAAGAATCTTTTTTTTCCTAGCAGACATGCTCACAAACATGAGAGGGAAAAAAAGTATGAGATAAATGCATAAAATCAAAATTCTGTGAAAAAGGGAGACAGATTGCATTTAGTAGAGGGCCTCAGGGAAATTATCATGGACAAGTCAGGAACATTGGCACTATACCTTGAAAAATGAGCAGACATTTTAAAGATTTGGATTGTGGCCAGACATTCCGAGTATGGAGAACAGTGTGGCAAAGAGGATACATAGGATACTTGAAAGGGAATGGGTAAAGTTAGCAATAAAGTGAAAAACAGAGGCTGCACTCATGGATGAACTTAAGTTGTAGGTAAAGTTGGTGCTATTGAAGTTTCTAACATGCTTAGGGACTGATTTTAGAAAAATAAATTCACCTAGATGTGCAAGAAAGATTTTAGTAGGAAAACTAATAGTAGGGGAAAGAAATTACCAGGTAGGCTGTTGCTGTAGCATGGTCAAAGTATAGATAAATCGAACAGAAAGGATTTTCCAGAAATATTTAATTATTAATGTAGGAAAATACTGATAAATATTAAACTCTGTTGAGAGACAGAGTACAGAAAATTACCTTGAAAATCATTGAAAGTAGTCATTCTAGAGAACTAGTTGGTGAACTTATAATTCTTTGGGTCATCAACCTTGGTAAGTGGTAAATCACCTTGGAACTACCAAGAATAGTATCATCAGAATGATTGATGGGAGATAACTAGGGCACAGAGTAACATCACTCGCTAGTATGTATTGGATTGTATTTCTTTGTGTGTGTGTGTTTGTGTGTGCTGCATGCACGTGCACGCCTGTGAGTATCTAAAAGGAAAAGTGGCCATATTCCAGAAATACAAGTGAGGATTAAGGGCAACTGAGGGTAGAGAGTAGAGATATAATAGTTTGAGCCTATATATAAATTATTCTAATGAAGAGACCCCCAAATATGATTGTCTGGATGTCAGCAGGTATCCCTCTGAGTCAGGTAAGCATCTCTGCTCCATGGGATCACTCAGGAGCCCAGATTTCTTCACACATGCTACTATACCATCTCCTATGATGCTGGCCTCTTTTGCACGATTGAAACTGGCCTAACATTATTTGTATTGTCTAACCGAAGTGAAACAAGAAGGAGAGAAATAAGTGAACAAAATATTTCCTTTTCAGGCAGTGATGCACGAGTTGCCCGTATCACTTGTGCTCACATTCCATTCGTGAGAACGAAGTCATATGGTCATACAAAACTGTAAAAAAAGACAAGGCAATAGGCTGTCTGGCTGGGAGACATGTACATTTAGAAATCCCATTCTCTGACGCTGTAGGGAAGGTGGTCAGGGCTTTGGGTTCTTCAAGTGAGAGGCTCTCTTGACACCATGTTCCAGGTTCAATGCTGTTTGAGAGAGCCAGGACCTGTGGATTAAGGAGAGTACAGCTGTGAGCAGGTGCTGTGCTAGAGTGTGGAATGTGGAAAGGGATAAAGAACAAGCCAGCACTGTGTTTCAACACCCAGCTTTCTCTGGTTAGCTGCTTTCTGCAGTTTCATTCTTGCTCTTTCTGTGTTTGGAGACATTGCTTGCTAACATTCCAGTGGTTAGTTGTTGCAACATTACACACCTCAGCAAGACATAGATGCCCGTTGCACATTCAAGGTCTATGCATTTGAGGAACTTGGTGGGGGGTAAACATAGGCTGGAGATGAATGGAACTAAGTTGACGTACTCTAGGTAGGAACAGCAAGAATTATGACTCCCTTTTACATAGAAAATATTTGTATCTGAAAGAACAGTAACCAAAAACAATGGGGAATAGGGGAGTAATGTAATATATTGATGAAGTAAGAAATTACAAACCACAAGTCTGGGGGAAAAATGAGCCAATCCTTATTTTATGCTCTATTTATTATTTATTTACTGTTTTGCAAGTTGCAACTTTCCTAAATTGGGTAATGCATAATAATAAATAATGATTGTATTTATTATATTTATATATTCGTATATTATAATCACAAAAAATAATATATTAATTATATATATATATATATATATATATATATATATATTTTAATCTCAGACCTACTAAATGTAGATCTCTGGTTCTGCCCATGTTTGTTCAAAAAAAAAAAAAAAAAACTCGGGCTTCCCTGGTGGCACAGTGGTTGAGAGTCCGCCTGCCGATGCAGGGGACACAGGTTCGTGCCCCGGTCCAGGAAGATCCCACATGCCACGGAGTGGCTGGGCCCGTGAGACATGGCCGCTGAGCCTGCGCATCCGGAGCCTGTGCTCCGCAACGGGAGAGGCCGCAGCAGCGAGGGGCCCGTGTACCGCAAAAAAACCCCAAAACAAACAAACAAAAAGAAACCCAAAAAACAAAACAAAACAAAAAAACCCTCCACATATGATTCTCTGAACTTGTGAACCACAAGTATGACCACAGAACCATACCCCAAGGAAGCTCCAAATGGATTAAAGAGTTAAGTATAAAGTAAAATGAAACCATGGAATAACTAGCAGAAAGTAGATTGGAGTAGTTATCAGATCCCTAGTGGGACACCATTTTAAATGATGAAGTAAAATTTTTAAAAAAATCAATTGATTCAGTCATAAAACTTTTAAACTTGGAAAGAATAAGATTAAGATAATACTATATAAAATTTATATAAAATTATGAAGGTTTTGATTCTACATTACATAACAGTCATGCAAATTGATTACAATAAAAAATAAGACCTCGATGGTTAAATTAAAAAAAAATTTATGAACAATTTGTAAAAAGTATATGCAACTTAAAAATGGCATTGAAAATATTTTATCTTATTAATTTTTAGCTCATGTACTCTCACATTACTTGAAATGCACGTTATGCAACAAGTCTAACGCACAATATAATGAATCTTGTCCTTTGACGTAGTACTGAAAAGAGACATAAAGAATGATGAATTATCATTTTAAGAAACAAAAATTGAAAACAACGTAATTATCCAATAATAAGAAGGTGATTAAGTAAGAAAGGATATATTGACCTCATGGTTATCATGCAACCATTAAAAATAAAAAATTATAAACACTCTATATTCATATATGGCAATGCTTAATATAATTTTTATATTACATATCATTTTATATAAAAATATTTTGTTAAAAGGTAGAATATAAATTTATGTGTGTGAACTGATTATATGAAAACACAATCAGTTATGTATATAGACTGAATTGGTAGAGGACTTGAAAAAGGAAAATTGCTGAGATGTTTGGATCGTAAGGGCTTTCCTCCTTAAGATATTTCCTTTATACTTGTTATAATGCTGTTACAAAGCTGGAAAAATAGAAAATAATGAGACATGTTTTGTTCAGTGGTGAACATTAGGATCTCTAATCCAAGCTTCTTTAAAAAAAAACTGCAAAAAAAAAGTCTGTTGAAGAATATAATGAAGTCTTAATTCTGGAGCAGGAAGAAGGAACAAGAGCAACAAAAGAAAATTGAATAAGGCTTATTATGGTAAATGTGTGTGGAGAAATAGAAGCGTTCAAGGGTGATTGAAGATTTGAGCATGAATGGAGAAGAGAGATGCCATTTACCAGGAATAGGATTTCTTACGACAAGTCTTGGTATTGAGGTAGTTACAGTCTGTGTTGTGGTTCGATGGGACTTTTCACTTTCAGCACATAAGCAAGTAACTAGAGGTACGATTGCTGCCCAAGCTCCTCAGTATTCACAGGACAAAACAAAATGTCTCTGCTTTGAAATCTTGACTAGAACTCATACGATACATCTGCCAGCAATTACTATGGGTGTTACTGAAGTGCACACAGCCCACTGGCCCTCAGTAACATTATTCTCAAACGATAATGTTAGAAAGAAGCAAAAGTTTCAAGTGATCTGCAGTCTCCCAGACTACTTTCATAATTGACTTTTTTTCTCTTTTTTTGGCTAAATATGTTATTTCATTTTTGGCCACTGACCAAAAGGCAGGACACTGTTGCTGAATTTGTAACTCTTCGACTTTACATAAAGCAACATCTGAGCAGTGAGTTCACTTTTGTGTTTCTGTCTTTGACACTGAGCTGCAAAATGTCATCTTTAGTGACCCAGAAAAGCAGCCAGCTTGGGAAAAGAGTGTGGTTTTGCAATGTCTGAGTGGTTTGATTTCTTCTGCTGATGCATTAGAAGAGGCGAGAGCAACCTCCCGCACAACTAAGGGAGAAAATGCTCCTCATTAGCATGGTGGCCCAAACGACCTTATTCGTACCTTAATATACTGTTTTACTCAGGAGAAAATTTTAAAAATAGGAAAACCTAAAATCTGAAATCAGGTGGTCTGCACAACATCTCAGGTATTGCTTTCCAAAGCATATCTGGAAACACTACCTAAAGATTAGAAACTGTATAGGCCATAGACTGGATGTTAAATAGCATTTATCTCAGCCAGTGATGCTACCAGAACTATACTAGTTGGATATCACAGACAGATTCATCATTTAGTTGTTCTTACAAACCCATTTCCCTTGGTTCATTGTGCTCCAGCTGGCCTGTCACAAAATGTGCAGTCCAAGCCTGCTTAGCATCATCCTCTGGCCAGCCCACTAACATCACGGAGAAAACAAGACTACATTAAGTGGGAGAGCCTCAAATTTCAGTCTAACAATAAAGCTTATGTTTTTCCCTCAGAAGAGAGGAAGTATTTTATTATGGAAATAGCAAAAATTTTAGAGGCAGACCTCTGCAAAGCCCAATTTCCTGTGACCTTTATGTAATAATTCCTACCTCATGACATTGCTTTAGTAATCAAATGAAATGAAATGAAACACCTTGCTGATACCAGAATTCAGTAAAAGTTTGTCAGCCCTGTGACTTTGGCTAAGTTACTTAAACACTCTATGCCTTAGCGTTCTCATCTATAAAATGGTTATCATACTTTTTACCTCAGAGGCTTGAGTGAGGATTAAATGACTTAATAAATGACAAGCTCTTAGAATAGCACCTGCTAATAGTAAGTGCTCAATAAGTGTAGTTGTTGTTGCTCTCATTATTATTCAGTGTCTGTGTGCTAATAAGATATTTCACATAAAGAGAATGACATGAGCTCAGAAGGATTTAAGGTATTATGCACATATTTTGTTCAGAGGGTGGTGGGTAAACAGAGGAATGAAGCTGATGTGGGAGCTGCAAAATAGTGCAAGATTAATAAAGAGCACCAACAAAAGTACTAATGAGAAGTACTGATAAAGCAATTAAGTTTCAACTGTGAAGGATGGCGAAGACTTACCAAGTACTTGGGCTTTTTTATTTGAGAAGATGGAAAGCCAGAAAATGTGACATCAGCAGGTCATAGGACCGTGTCTGTAGTTTTGAACGATGATTAGAGCAGGATGATAAATAAAGGGAGGGTGATGAGAAGCAGGGAATACAGGAAGTTACTGCAGAAGGTGGGGTACTATAAACAAGACAGCGGTGACAGAAAAGAGGAAATAGCTGCAGGAAACAATGCAGGGGTAAAAACAATTGGATTTGTTGGCTAATTGCATGTGGGTGTTAAAGGAAAGGAAATAGCTAAAGCTGTTTGGAGGTTTCTAATTTGTGAAAATGGTTAGATGATGAAACCAAGATGGACAATGTGAGCACATGTTGGGACATGATGAGTTTGTCTTTATGGATCATTCAATGATTGGAACCATTGGTGTGAAACACTACCTAGAAATCTCGCTTAGGAAGGAAGAGAAAAATGTAGAGCATGGAAATTTGAAGAGTGCTTACATTTAATGAGAGGACAGAAAATAGATGTCAAAGAACAAGCACTGAGGAAGCAGAGTAGGAAGTGGGCAGGAGAGTGTAGCAGCATGGAAATCCAGAGAGATGTACATTTCACAAGAAACAAAAGGTGAACATTTAGAGTTTTAGGAATACTTAATCATCATTAAGAAAAAGTTAGTCTATTTAAAATGTTTATTTAATGCTAAAAATGTCTCTCCCCTTTCATTTTTAAGTGTTCTTTCTCTGTATTCCTCAAACACCACAGACTTTATAAACTCCCTTTGCTTCCTCAGTTCTCTTCTAAGCCCTGCAGTTCTTGGATGGTAGGCAGATGATCTAAATATTATCAAAGGGAAGACTAAAATAAGATGTGGGTGATATATGTGTATCTGGGTCTAGTGATCCCTGCCCACAATGATTCAGAACAGATCTCTGCTGTTCTGCATTGCATATTTGGACAAAAACTGAAAAATGCAGCCCTGTGTCTAGAAATGTTTTTCCATGTTTTAAAATACTTGAATCAATTAATTTTTTCTATTTGAAGATTGGAGTCATATAAATGTAACCCTTAGGATAAGCTCCAGTTGGGCAAAAGAAACAAGTCTCGCATGGTCAGTTCAGTGTACGAAAGGACTGGTACTGTTTTATGCCCAGGGGTGATAGTTTAATAATTTGTCTTTTATTCAACTGGCTTAAAAATCTGCCTGTTTTTTTAGTTACTTCAAATTATATAATAAGTCCATTATAATGTAATATACTCTGTACCCCAGATGTCCCTACCCTTTCCAGTTTTTGAACATAAAGTCATATTGACATCAATAGTCCAAAGTTTCTTAACTTGGCTTGTGCCTCTAAGCTTCCTGCTTTTGCCTATAGGCATTTACTTATTCTTTAGCATGTAGTCAACAGGCAGGATCTACTTAATCTTCCTCTTTTATTCTGATTTGATGTGGGCTGCTTGTGTCATTGCCGCTGTTTCTGGTGCCCATGTGGGGATAACAATGCCCATGTCTGAAGTGCTATCTCCCATTTATGACAGCACCTGTTCTTGGAATGCCAGGGTGGTCCTAGGTTCTAAGCAGAGATGAGAAATGTATCTTTTTTTTCCACTCTGTATCAATGTTGTCAACTTGGCCCCAGATGAACATTATTTGTGACCAGGGTCTCCAACAAAATATCTCCTCCATTTGTTGATCAACACCCTTCTAAATAGTAGGGAAGAAGGATAGTAGAACAAGGGATTAGGAATGGCAGAGAAAATATTCCATACTTTTCCTCTTTATTATCCTTATTTCTCCTACTTTTTCTCTCAGTGTTCTATTGACCCATACTCAAATCCTTCCTCTTTCCTTGGCTTTAAAACAAAAGGTTTGTATATTTCAGTGGACTCAAAAAAGATCCTTGGGGTGGGCCTCTCTACTAGAAGTGTCTGTGTCCAAGCAATTTATTTAAATGCCCTATTATACTTGCATAAATATAAATAATTTTATTATAATATATAGATATAGATATATGTCAATTTCCATTGAGACACCAAAGGCCAAGAGCAATTCAATAGGTACCAAGAGCCATCCCATAAAACTGAGGGCTTGACTGCCTGTTCATGACATACTAAGGTATTGGGAAAGAAGTTCTCCTTGGTCTTACCCACTCACTATCCAGTTCTAGGCTGACTATGAAGAAGCAAGCAAAAAGGATTATTTTTAAGTGTTACTTCTATCCTTTATTTCTTGTCCCTCCATATCCCTCAGAGGAGAGAGTGTTCTTTTGCCTTGACTTAAGCCAATGAAAAAAAAATCTAAGGAGATTTCTTGGAGTGATTCACACAACTTCTTGGAGTTTGATGAACTTAAGTGTTATGAATCAGGCTTGGATAGTCTAAACGTCCTAAGTTATGACTAGATTGCCCTAATGGCAGCATGGGGAGAAAGCTATATTTCCATCATGGAGGGGAGCTAGCCTGGAGTCACTGTCCAATTCGACTGCCTGGAGAACCCTGGTGACGCCAGCAGAGGGGAGGAATGCTAGAACCCCAGGACTGTGAGAGAAGTTGTAGCATCCAACTAAGGGGAAGCACTGACCATATCATGGGGCCTGCACATAGAGGATCTTAAAGAGCCCACACAAACACCCAATGAAACAAAGAGCCAATAATTGCAACTGGCATTAAAGGGCACCAATGCCAGAGGTTCAACCCATAAAACAGCGCTCCTCCTCCGTGAGCCTGGCTAGGTGGGAAATAGCAGCTACTGACATGGGGAAGTGGTAGTCAAGAAGTATGTAGAAATTAACCATATACCTGTGTCCCTACCCACTCCAGATTTCCAGGCTTGTGGTAAGACTAATTGGAGGGATAGGAGAAGTTAAAGTTGAATATCAGTTAAAAACATTGAAAATATTCATTAGGAATATTTTTTTTTAGTTATGAAGGAACTGAAAACATTCATGTGACCTGCCTGAGATTTCAACCAGAGCCAGAGAAAAACAATTTGCATAATATTTCACAAGGGGAGTGTGGTAGACGGAACAACAGCCTCCCCCAAATGCCCATGTTTTAATCCCTGGCACCTATAAATATGTTGCATTACACAGTAAAGGTGAATTAAAGTAGCAGATAGAATTAAGGTTGCTAATCAACTGACCTTAAAATAGAGAGATTATCCTGGATTATCCAGTGGACCCTGTGTAATCACAAGGCTCCTTAAATGTGGAAGAGGGTGGCAGAAGAGTCAGTGTTGGAGTGATGTGATGTGAGAAAGACTCAACAGACCATTGCTGGCTTTGAAGATGGAAGAGAAACATGGGCCAAGGAATACAGGCAACTTCTAAAAGTTGTGAAGAGGAAGATAATGGATTATCCCATAAAGCCTCCAGAATGAATTATAGTGATGTAAAAATGACTACTCTGGAATCTACTAGAGAACAAATGCACTGGTTTTCTGCAGACAAAACTTTTATATAGAGCTGTGCTAATAGCCATACTAGCAAAATGTATTTACTATTGAGCACTTGAAATGTGGCTAATCTGAAATGAGATGTGCTATAAGTATAAAACACACACTGGATTTCAAAGACTTGGTACAAAAAATCAGAATGCAAAGTATCTATTTTTTTTCGAAGTATCTATTTTTAAATTGATTACATTGTTTAGTTTATATTAATATTTTAAATATGTTGGGTTAAGTAAAATATATTGTTAGAATTAATTTTACCTCTTTCTTTTTTTTTTTTTTTTTCGGTACGCGGGCCTCTCACTGTTGTGGCCTCTCCCTTTGCGGAGCACAGGCTCCGGATGCACAGGCTCAGCGGCCATGGCTCACAGGCCCAGCCGCTCCGTGGCATGTGGGATCTTCCCAGACCGGGGCATGAACCCGTGTCCCCTGCATCAGCAGGCGGACTCTCAACCACTGCGCCACCAGGGAAGCCCCCTCTTTCTTTTTTTGCTTTTAAAATGTAGTTACCTGAAAATTAAAATTACATTTGTGGCTCACATTATATCTCTGTTGAACGATATTGATAAGGAGAAAACCCTTCTGGAAAGTTTACAATTATACTTTACGTTTGTATAATCTGTTGCACTTTATAAAATTCTCTAATAAACACTTAATTCTCATAACTGTCATGTGTGATGAGTAAGATACAGCTTATCACTCCTGGTTTTTAAAATGTGAAAACTGAGGGTCAAGTAATGTAAAAGACCTGCCCCCCAAAATCACATAAGTAGTAAATGACAGAGCTAAGACAAAATCTTGAAACATCTTTCAAACCAAGACTTTTTTCCACCTATCCCATTCTGTGGGTGGTGGAGATTCCAGTGCCTAATCTAGAGTTCTCATTTTCTCCAGGGGAGACTTACTTGAAGGAAAGAGTCCAGAAAACTTGAGCTGACGAGAAAGGAGGGTCTTATATATATATATATGTCAGCCTCAGTTTTTAGATGAGCATTCACAAAACTGAACTTTGTAACCCACTGTTTCTCATAACTTATTAACGCTTCTTTATAAAAAGCATTCTGCAGTCATGTGGGTTTGAGAAACAATGGATTTAAAGCTGATTTCTTTTAACCACAGGGTATTTAGATACATTATTAATCTCTCAGAGGGAGTAGACTACAATTTCCAAAACTCATTTTCATAGACTGTGGTGTTCTGGAAAAGGCAATTTAGAAAATCTGCTCTACAACAAAAGGAAGATTCAAGGACAGGTCTGACTTTTAGCTCCTCGCCATGTGTGAGCCAATCTCCAGTGTAGAAGGAGGATCTAAAGGAAGAAGTGGCAGTTTGTTCCCCAGCTGAGATGCATTTGCTAGCTTTGGCCACTGTCCAGGACAAAGATGGATGTTTAAAAGTGATTTTTAAACTATAGAAAATTAGAATCAGTTCAGTAATTTGTTTAGCATCTTAATAAGATTTAAATACAGAGCCAGCTATCTGTTCCTGTAAACCACAAGAACACGTTTGAGTGCTTGGAAGTATTCCCTGACTTTCTAAATGAAATTGTAGTAAAATGGGAAAAGGACATGTAATGACCAAAAGTTCAGGGAGAGAGTTTGATATTTGAGACTGTTAGATTTGCCAGTATTAATGACTATCAGTTGGTAATAAGAAATATGAATTTCGTTTTCCAAAGCAACCTTTCACCAATTAAGTGATTAAAAATATGCCAAAAACATGTATTAATTTACTTGTGTATTTCCTTCAGACTAACCAGAACCAGATACAGAGAACAGAAATATCAGTAGGAAGAACAGGACAAGAATCTGTTTATTCAACATTTGTGCTGGCTTTTATTTTAGATGCTGGGGATTCAGTGGTAACAAAGTAAGACTATACCTCCAGTGGAGCTTACAGTATTGCATTTAAGAAATAAATATTGCATGTTTCCAAGTAATTTGTTTATTCATCAAACATTAAGAAAATGAATGAGCACCTCTTTTGTCTCAAATGCTGTACTAGGTATTGTGGACATGAAGAGAAAAAAAGACAAAACTCCTGTCACGGAGGAATCCACAAAATAGTGCAGGAAGCAGACAAGAAAACAGTTAATTACCAAAGGATGTTTCCTCTTACCTAAACCTATTCCAGCCACATTTTTCTGCAACTCAGTAATCTGGCACTCCATTCAACCATCTGCCCAAGCTAACTAGCTTGGGATCCTTGACCACTTTCTTTTTCTTATAACCCACATCCAAACCATCAGCAGATCCCATTGTGCTTCTGTCAAAATAGATTTTTTAAAAAGCCCACCACTTCTCACTGTGTCCAATACTATCAACATGGTCTAAACCCTCATTATCTTTTGTAGTAATTTCCTAACTGGTCTATCAGCTTCCAATATTTTCCCCTTAGCATCTGTTCTAAATAGGGTATCCAGAGTGGTCATAGGATATTATTTCTCTGTTCCAAATCTTCCTTCAGTCTGCCTCAAAGTGTTTGTAACAACCTGCTATGTTTTATATGCTCATCTGTTTATTTGTGTATTGTCTGTCTCCCTCCTCTTGAATTTTAAGAGGAGTGAGTCTGTTTTTAATATGCAAATCACCATTTCATTTATTCTCTACAGTAAATTAGATAGCATGATAAATATTTATACAGCATAAGCAACAGTGGTGTCACAGATGACGGTTTGGTCAGTTTGCCTTGGGTTCATATGGTGGGAAGGTCAGGGAAGGTTTTGCAAAGGAATTGAAGCTTGTTTAACACGTCATCATCTGACTTCCACATCTGCCCACTCTGCACAAGATCAACAGTAACCTCCTATTTGATAAAATATTTCATCATCACTTACCCTAAATAGCTTTTTCCTTAAAACATCTTTCTTAGTTTGTTGTTCATGTATTTCATAAAAATATCTTGAGGGCCCACTATATCCAGGCCATGAAGAATGCAATCATTCATGAGATAAGTATGGAGGCTGTTAGAGTGCAGTGAGGTGAGGGCCATGAGGAGGCAAGTAAAGAAGGCTGTGCATCTTTGAGTCTTCTATTTTATTTCTCCCCTCTTTCTCATCTGCATTCTACTTTCTGCTTAAAGTTCTGTGTTTCCCCATTATACTCGCAAGCCCCCATTATCAGTAAAGTCAATTATTATGTGGATAGATTTTGAGTTTTAAGTGTAACCACACCATACTTCCCTACTTGACTCGGTCCATTTTAGCTGCCCTACCTGAAGACCGAAAACCTGTAAGTTCTATTCTCTGATTCTCAGAGGTGAAGCTGGGACAATTTTGCTTCACTAACCAACTGTGAAGTATGATGACCACATTGACAACAATGCTTATGGTTGCAAACAAATACTAGAAGTGTAAGGCAGGTAATGTAAATGAGTGAAGCAAGCTGGCTATGATAAGAGTAAGAAGTATGTAGTAGGGTCTACAGTGACCTGGAGAACCTCTGCTCAATGACCACAGATCCAGGAGCTATTGTTGCCACATGAGCAATATAGATAGGTCCAGGGGTGAAGAGAAAACCTCATTTCTCCCTCCTCCAAATGGAGGGACCTTCTGGCCTCTCTCCCTGCTCTCATGCACTGCTGCCTAGAGATAAGTGACTGATCAAGCTAGTTAAATCTGGAGGAGGACCTGGACTTCAAAGCTCAGCCTCTTTCTCGCTTTTTCTCTTTGGCATTTGCCTATGTGAGAAGGTGCAGGCTTTAGTCTGCTCCTGCATGTGGTAAGTATTAAAGAGTCAGGTCCACATGGGAAGGCCTGCAGTAGTCCAGTGCGACCTGTGGCTAGGTGAGTAAGCCTGACTTTTTCTGGGGTTTGGCATTAAGAAGCTCATTGTTTCTGCTCACCTAACTCACATCTTTCATCTTAGACTTTGTGAGCATTAATGAGATATTTTGACCTTTGCCTTGCCTGCCTTAATCTTTTCTTCTCTCATTTTTCAATTTATTCATAAACTCAAGTGAGAAGAACAAGAGGTGAAATTTATTGGGTCCCCACAAATCACAAGGCTGTTGTTGTTTGACTGTATAATTTTTAAAGAGAAACCAGAAGTTCAGATTTTTTTTTTTTGGTATGAAAAACTCCTGATTCTGAAATGTTGGCAAAGAACTCATATCTTTATAAAATTTTGGGTGCCAATGAAATAGTATATCTAAGGGTCAATTTTCACCAGATGCTGCCAGCTTGCATTTATACTCTAAACCCTGTGGTTTGGGGTCAGTACAAGTATCTAGGTTTCTGTCCTGGTCCCTTCTGATAAATCCAATTCTCATGTGGAGTGTGGAGTTTAGATATGTGAACTACCCAGCCATCCCTCTCTAGCACCTTCAGACCTTATTCTCTTCATCCTCCTTCTCTTCCCAGCTACAAACTCTAGCTCTTCTTCAATTCAGCCACAACACCCAGCAGCCTCCAGAATTATTTCTCCTTGGAGATGGCTATAGTCTTGCCTCATCTACCCGATCTGACCTCTTGGATAAATGATCATATATTATGAACCCTTAATCATAAAGATTTATATAATTTGCCATCACCACTCCTTTCCTGTAGGAAGGGAAAGTCCAGTTAACCCATATTCCTCTCCATTCCCAGATTACTTCTCTCTCCCAATCTACCTCTTATTGAGATCCCAAAATGCATGGTATTAACATGTACCCTGTAAAATTTGGGTAAATTCTATTTGTTGTTTTCTCTGTCTTTCCTACTTGGTATGTGACCACTGATAGGAATTTTTTTTCCTCTTTCTTTTATCAAAGAGGAATCACTGATAGAAGGTATTCTAGGTTCCTTGTTCCCATTTCTCTTGGCACATTCTTTATTCTTCTTGCTTTCTTTCAAGTCACTGGCACCACCGACAGTCTCTTTCCCTGGATCCTCATTCAGCCAATCTGATAGCATTCCTCAGGAAGGGCAGTCTGAATTAATTTAGTTTAATTGTGGATTATTTTACAAAGCTTAGTCGAATCAATAAGACAACATCTCAGCCTCCCCTGGGACCACACATTTAGTCTTCGACCCAGATTCTTTGACTTTTTTCCAGCCATCTGTTTTACTTGGGCAAAGAGAGTCAGTTTAATGTCTACATGTTTTATCTTTCATCTATATTTTTGGCACCTTTAGTTCATTCAGCTTTAACCCCAGAAGGGAAATATTTACCATCCCACAGCAGCTGTTCAGTCCTCGAGGAGGAAGAGGAGAGTCTTGTTTCTCTTCCTATTGGCCTGTTCTCCCTTATTCTGGCCATAGCTATTCCATCGTCCTTGCATTCTAGCTTGCCTGACACCTGGATGCACTGATTTGTACCTTGGAATGAGAATAAGAGCTTCTGAGTTCAACTCTTGTCAATTCATTTCTCAATGTATAAGAGTTCTGAATCCCAGTACATGGCCCAAGGCTCAGAGTCCAGAGGCTGGGATTCCACCTTTGACTCCACCAGTCATCATATAAACTACATCAAGTTGGACCTCACTCTCCCCATCTGTAAAATGAGAGAACTGATCTGTAACAGAGATCCTGAATTCAAATGTCTTTAGATATACACAGGTAAAGGAAAGCAGAAACTGCTAAGCAGAGAAACTGTCTGCTCTAAGGCAGCTGGACATGACAGGGGTTTAAAACTGAGAAGGCATGTCCTGCCTAAAGACATTTGCTGGCTCAGCTAAATCTATCTGAAAGCTCCTTGGCTGAAGACTAACTTTGGCTGACAATTTGTGAATATGATACCTTGAGTCCCAACATTCTGTAAACCCTAAGACTCCCATGTTATAAGTGCTTTCTCCTGAATGATTTTCCCTTAAATAATATTTAAAATAGAATATTTGATATAATGTGATGGGAGATTGGATATAATTTTATAAATCATACTAGCCAGCCCTTTGCTCACAGATGGAGATAACACCTTAGCATGGAGCTGATTTATTAGTATGGAGCAATCACTAGAATAGGACCAGATATATAAACACATTGCAGAAAGGGTATAACAAAACTTCTGTGGCCTGAGAAAAGACACATTCTCAAAACACTCTTTGCTTATACAGAGTGGAATTTGGAGAAGGCTGGATAAAATGTGCAGCAATGACAGTGACTTCAAGGAAGATGAATATCAGCATCTCCTATACCTTAATCTTCCCCATTATTACATGCTCCCTAATGGTTTGGAATGGATTTAGCTGGCCTGGCTAAAAAGACCAAAAGAAGTCTAAGAAGTCTTATCCATACACTTTGTCTCAAACATGGGCCCAAAGGTTTTGGAGGAGGACCATATAACACAGTATGCAGAGGTTGTAGCCATATTGACATGGAGGTATGCTTGGTGGACAGTGGCTAAGGAGGTACGTATGAATAAAGATTAGTACTCGTAAAAGCCAAACCTCAAGAATTATATGGTTAGTACAGGGATCTACACCAATGATATTATCACAAATATCTGTAGGATTGTGCTGAACAGTCTTCAATAGCAACACATAATGGCAGCAAGCAGCGGTAGCAGTAGTGGACTGGTCTCACTCTCCAGTTCTCTCACTGCCTTGCATTTGGAAGGACAGCTAATCAATCACCATTTAAAACACATAAGTCCCGATATTCTTGGAAAATTCAGAGTGGAGAATGTCCCAGAGAGGGGAAAAAGATTTTGTGATAGTTTGGGAGTGTTGATTCATAAGCAAAAATTTTAAAACTGAAATATGATGTGCCAATTATCTATTGCCACAATATTATTGTGTAACAGTCATGGTATTTCAGTAGCATTCAGTAGTAAGCACTCTCACAGATTTATGAACTCAACAGAGTTCCACTGATCTAGGCTGAACTCAGCTATACCACCTTGCTTCTCACTGAAAATTTCTGGGTCACACCTCCTAGAGAAATGGAAATAAAAACCAAAATAAACAAATGGGACCTAATGAAACTTAAAAGCTTTTGCACGGCAAAGGAAACCATAAACAAGATGAAAAGACAACCTTTAGAATGGGAGAAAGTATTTGCAAATGAAGCAACTGACAGAAGATTAATCTCCAAAATATACAAGCAGCTCATGCAGCTCAATATCAAAAAAACAAACAACCCAATCCAAAAATGGGCAGAAGGCCTACATAGACATTTCTCCAAAGAAGACATACAGATGGCCAACAAACACATGAAAGGATGCTCAACATCACTAATCATTAGAGAAATGCAAATCAAAACTATAATGAGGTATCACCTCACACCAGTCAGAATGGCCATCATCAAAAAATCTAGAAACAATAAATGCTGGAGAGGTTGTGGAGAAAAGGGAACCCTCTTGCACTGTTGGTGGGAATGTAAATTGATACAGCCACTATGGAGAACAGTATGGAGCTTCCTTAAAAAACTAAAAATAAAACTACCACGACCGAGCAATCCCACTACTGGGCATATACCCAGAGAAAAACATAATTCAAAAAGAGTCATGTGCCACAATGTTCATTGCAGCACTATTTACAATAGCCAGGACATGGAAGCAACCTAAGTGTCCATCAACAGATGAATGGATAAAGAAGATGTGGCACATATACACAATGGAATATTACTCAACCATATAAAGAAACAAAATTGAGTTATTTGTAGTGAGGTGGATGGACCTAGAGTCTGTCATACAGAGTGAAGTAAGTCAGAAAGAGAAAAACAAATACTGTATGTTAACACATATATGTGGAGTCTAAAAAAAAAAAAGAAAAAGAAGTTTCTGAAGAACCTAGGCGCAGGACAGGAATAAAGTCGCAGACGTAGAGAATGGACTTGAGGACATGGGGAGGGGGAAGGGTAAGCTGGGACGAAGTGAGAGAGTGCCATGGACATATATACACTACCAAATGTAAAATAGATAGCTAGTGGGAAGCAACCGCATAGCACAGGGAGATCAGCTTGGTGCTTTGTGTCCAACTAGAGGGGTGGGATAGGGAGGGTGGGAGGGAGACGCAAGAGGGAGGAGATATAGGGATATATGTATATGTATAGCTGATTCACTTTGTTATACAGCAGAAACTAACACACCATTGTAAAGCAATTATACTCCAATAAAGATGTTAAAAAATATAAATAAAATAAAATGTTCAATGAAAAAAAAATTTCTGGGTCAGCTGCAGCAGCTTTCTTCCACATGTCTCCCATCCTTCTTGGACTGTCAGGATAGCTGAGGCATGTTCTTCCAGTGGTGTGGTAGAGGTGCCAGAGAGAATATTTAAATGCACAAGTACATTTTAAGCCCTTGCTTGTGTCATGTTTTCTAACATCCCATTAGCCAAAGAAGTTACATGGCTGAGCTCAAAGTGAAGGGGCATGAAAGTATATCTTTCCAATAGAGGAACGAAAAGTTATATGGCAAAGGCATGAAGAATCAAGGCCAATAATTGAATCTACAACAGATGTGAACATATTTTGTATCCTGAATTGAGGAAAAGGGTTTATCAGATAATTAAAGATTTGGATGAGCTTCAAGGATTTATATGTTGCTTGTAAAATAAAACACATTGCTTTTTGCTATAGTGATATGAGGTTGACAAATGTATAAAAGATCCTATGTGAGATGTGCGTTTATGTGCATACACACACACACATGCTTATATCAACTGTAAGTTGAATTCTATGGCAGATACTCTAACTGATCATCAAAGATCCATGCTTTTCCTTTTTTTAAAAATAAACTTATTTATTTACTTTTGGCTGTGTTGGGTCTTTGTTGCTGTGTGTGGGCTTTCTCTAGTTGCGGCGAGTGGGGGCTGCTCTTCGTTGTGGCACGTGGGCTTCTCATTGCGGTGGCTTCGCCTGTTGCAGAGCACGGGCTCTAAGCGCACGGGCTTCAGTAGTTGTGGCACGCGGGCTCAGTAGTTGTGGCTGGCGGGTTCTAGAGCGCTGGCTCAGTAGTTGTGCCGCATGGGCTTAGGTGCTCTGCCACATGTGGGATCTTCCCGGACCAGGGCTCGAACCCATGTCCCCTGCACTGGCAGGTGGATTCTTAACCACAGCACCAGCAGGGAAGCCCCATGCTTTTCTTTTAATTTAGAATTGTTGCTAAGAGGTGGATGCACACCCAGGAACTAGATTTTTTCTAGTCTTCCTTACTTCTAGGTGGTGCCAAGTGACTAGTTCTTGTCAATGAAAGGGAATAGAAGAGGGATAATCAAAAGCACAAGTACATTTGCGCAGGCCAGGTTAATTGAGATGTGGAGGTCCCTTTTCCCCATCTTCCCAGTGAATGCAGAAGATTCTGAGCCCCTATCTGACAATTTAGTCTCCAGATGAAACAACTGTAGGTCTTTGAATCTTGTGGAAGACTACCTGCCCACCAGGAACACTGACATACCATTAACAAGATGAATAAAAGAGCCTCCACTTGTATTTGTGTTATACCACTAAACTGGGGCATCAGTTTCTTACACCAACTAAAAAAGTCATATGGAGAAGATGTGGAAGAGCCTATTCTCACTGTAAAGAATTTATAGAGAAGAATAAAATAATCAAAGAAAACATTTACTGTGCATCGACCATGTGCATGGCTCACAGCTAATATATTAAACGGTTAAATGTTTCAGACCTGTGGTATGGTCTAATGAGTTACAAGAGTGTAGTAGAAAGAGAAGCTGATTCTTCCATCATCTGCTACATTGAGCTGTGCAAATGGTAGATGAATGAGGAGTAGTAAAAATCTTCTATTTTGACATGGTGAGACATACATGAAACCTGTAGAG
This sequence comes from Mesoplodon bidens, assembly GCF_964165515.1. Classification (NCBI taxonomy): domain Eukaryota; kingdom Metazoa; phylum Chordata; class Mammalia; order Artiodactyla; family Ziphiidae; genus Mesoplodon; species Mesoplodon bidens. Next base: position 60,664,223 of record NC_138173.1, read on the forward strand.
CCTTGTTATACAAGTCAGTAACAGAATAAGTTTAGGACCCTTTACAACAGAACAGAATACAATAGACTAGAATGTGTGAATGAATTTAAACAAAGAAGGTGCCCAATTATCTCAAAGGCAGTTCAAATGTAACATATATCAATATTATAAAAGTTAAGTAGTTAGGAGGTTTGGGCCACCAGAATCCTGAGACATTGTCTTAGGAAACTCACACTTATTTGAGATACCTCAACCCTAGACAACAGATAGGCGTGACCATATTGAAGGGGGAAGGTTGTGGGTTATTGTGCTGTTGAGGAAAGTGTTAGGAGTGGAGCAGATATTTGCAAAAGAGGAGTGGTAGTGTGAAAAATTGGTATAAGTGGTGGTGTTGATAGATATGCTAGGAAGGAACTGTGCTAAAACTACATGTATAGCAAGATAAGAGCTAAAGTATTCTTTTTGTACTTATCTTTCTTTCCTACGCTTTCCTGACTTGTCCAAAAGTACACTTCAAGGAGAATTTGCATTTTTATAGGAGGAATGCAAAAAGAAAATGAGTAATCTTTTCTTATTTTTCTTACCCAAAATAGACAAAGGCAAGCACTAAGTGAAGTGGATGGACCCTACAAATATATGAATGGTGTGTGTGTGTGTGTGTGTGTGTGTGTGTGTGTGTGTGTGTATATATATAAAACGTGTACACGGGCAGGATCAGGGAAGGTCTCTCTCAGGCTGAGAGTTTGGATGCAAACAGGAGAGTACTCGGTGTGTTACTTCATATAAATATTTTTCCAAGAACACAATGTAAGAAGTATCTGTTTATTCTGTTGGTAGCAACTTCAAGCTGAGACTGCCAGAGAGAGAGCTGGGGATTATCTTCTGTTTTCAGCCAAATAAACATCTATTCCAGGCATTCTGATGTTAACCATTGCTTGTATGCTCTTTCTCTCTAGAAGAAAACCAGACAATTTGTAAATTAATGAAATGTGTTCCCACTAAAGCCAACCCAGAGGTTTGCTTGTCCTGAGTTCCCAGGAACCTTGTCCTGAGTTCCCAGGGCTCGGGTGGTTTTATCATTTTGCTTTACGAATAAGAAATCAGCCAACTTCATAGAGAGGGATGACATCATTCTAAAAACAATGTAATGGAGGGCGTTCTCATTTCTCCTGGTCATGCCTTTGGCTTTGGAAACTCTTTTGGACCCTTCAACAGAATGAGGTTAACTGTGTCAGCGAGGTCCTCTTGTCTAGTAGAAGTTTGAATTTTAAAGCAAATAGCCCAATCCATTTTGTAAGAATTCGGAGAGGTTTCTTTGGAAGATAAAGCAAGTTCACTGAATGCTAAAATACAATATGTGATATCCCTTGCTAGGAGAATTTTCCCTTACGCATAATTGGCATAGACAACATAGTCCCTTAACACATATGTAACTTAGATAGATATAATAAGGAGTAGCAGTAACCAGCTCCACTATTTTTCTTCATTCCTTCTATTAGTTTCCTATGGTCATTATAGCTTACTGACACTAACTTAGTGGCTTAAAACACATACATTTATTATTTTACATTCTGAAGGTCAGAAGTCCTAAATGGGTCTCAGTCCTATTTACAAAAGCAGTCTGGATTTGGCCTGTGGGCCATGGTTTGCTAATCTGAGATACTGATAAACTGGTGACCATGTCATAGTCATCCTTGTGTTCCTTGAGCAAAAAATAATGTGTACACATTGGAGACTCAATAAATGTTATTTTGTTTAAACGGTTTAAGATCTCTCCTCTAGAATATACCTGTAGTTTGGTACAGCATCTCTGGGCGGGCAGTTTCGCAATTGCTCTTAAAATTGGAACAAGCAATTGACTTCTAGGAACTTGTGGTCCAGCTGTATTCTGTTGATTCTTCTAAGAAATACGAACAAAGGTTTTCATTGCACTATTGTTGTAATAGCACAAAGTTAGAGATCACCTTCATTTCTTTCAGAAAAAGATTACTTAAAACATTTCTTACTGCTTTAATCAAGATGTTAAGACAGTGTATGTATTACATCTTTTGGGGGGGTTAAAAAGGATATGTGTATATATTTCTATGAACATTAAAATTATTGTAAAGCTGTCCAATAAATGGTTAATACTTATTATCTTTGGGTTTTGACTGGTGATCAGGAGTAAGGAATACTTTTACTTTCCATTTTATATATTTTTTTACTTTCTCTCCTATGTCCAAGTATCATTTACAATGTAAAAAAAAAAAAAAAAAAAGGTAAATATCCTTATGGCAGATTTCCGTACCACAAACTTATCTCTACTGGTTCATATGACCTTAAAATATTTGTATTCTCAGTTTCAATAAGTCTATAACTAAGACTACTCTTAACTGTTAAAGACAATATGAAAATGCATACTAATATATTCATTACAAATTATGACTATTAAAAATTGATAAAAACTTTAATGTCTGGGAATAGCAGAATGGTAAATAACTATAAACCCACCCAATTAGAACATTATAATATTTAAAATTACACAGTGAAAAGCTTATAATATGGGAAATACTTGATGAAAAAAATACACAAAATTATATATACAGTATCATAACAACCATATTAAGGTAAGATATACCCAGAAAAAGGACTACAGAAATATATAACAATATATTTAACGTTTTTTTTGAGACATAAAAGCAGAGATGCCTTTATTCAGAAATGTATAATGTTGTGATACGTTTCTTCTTACCCCTTTCACTTTGCTCCTCGTTTCTCTAATGAATTGTCTATCTCTAGCACGAGTTACACAAATTGCCAGGTGCAGGTCAATGGCTATATTTATGATAAGTGAGAGAGAAAACACTTATTACATTTTATCTTATTAATCCATGGTCATAACGAAACAGGGCATTTTAGGTTGAAAGAAAAGGGTGTCATTGTGTTATACTAATGAGTAGCATGTTTAAAGAAAATCTCACAGTCATTTCCTACAACACCCACTCTTTCATCGAGTTTGTAAAACTGGGCATGTTTCACTCTCTTCCTCCAAAGTGCATTTAAGACTTCCCAACTGCAAGGGAAGTAGTAACTTGTTTTTCAAGTATGAGATTCAAGAGGTAGATATCCTAGACCATTTGTAGCCCAAACCTGGGTCACTGTTTGTTTTTGTAAATAAAGTTTTATTGGGTCAGTGTCTGCTTATTTGTTTACATATTGTCCATGGCTTATTTTGTGCTATAATGGCAGAGGTTAGTAGCTATAAGATAGATTGTATGGAAAACAAAACCAAAAATACTTACCACTTGCCCTTTACAGAAAGGGCTTTTCCAACCCCTGTTCTAGAGATTTGGGCACAGAGGAGGTGGTAAATATTGTAGATTTATTAAAAATTAAATTCAATAATATATTGGAACAGAGTGACCTTGAATTCTTCTTTGCTATATATGATACTTCCCCTCTCTTTTGTTCTGTTAGGTTTCAGCCAGGTATTTTAAAATATTTAGAGTTCAAATCAAAGTCAATCTTATATAGTAGTAATGAGAGATGCAAATGGAATCCACTGCTAAAGGCAATTTTTTTAATGGTAAAATAATGACTCACAAAATGAAGATGGTCACAGATTTTAATTAACTCATTAATTAACAAGATTTTACAACCAGTTCAAAGATGAATGCAAAGGACAAATATATAAACATCAGGAATACTGAAAAAAATTACAAATAGATGCAAAACTGGTAAAATTGTTCACTATACATGGGCGATAATCAGTTGCATTCCACTGGACATAATTTCCATTTTGATGGATAAGAATCTTTTGCTTTATTATCATTTCTCTAAAATTTATAGGATTATGAAATAGCTTGAAGGCAATGAAAGATTGAGATAATCGGAAAGCTGATTCAGACAGTATACTTAGTGATCTTTTCAATTCATTTCAAAGTTTTCCACAGTTTTTCCCCTTTAACATAGAACTGAATATAAAATGCAACACTCAGCCTGATTACGTAAATGCGATGTCTTTCTTCAGGTATATATGTTAAAAGTAGATAAAGCTTCTGACTGTCACACACTTGAGTAGTGGGGACTTAGCTTGAGCCTGCCTTGTGAACCCTACTAAGGATCAGAGGTGAATAGGTAGGAGGCAGTCTTACCAAAAATCTTATATTTGTGAACAAGTGAGAGCTTTCTTGGGAATTAACTCATCCTAAGGAAAGACTAAGCTAAGCACAACTTTGTAACAGATAGGTAGGCACTGAAGAGGAGAGGTGATTCTGATTATGGGGGAAATGTCTGTTTCTCTAATTTATCTCCTGGACACTCTCCCCACTTCAATTTTTCACATCAGGGTTCTGGTAAATTGGTAGATGGGGAGGTAAAAAAAATAAAGGGAAGAAAATGTCATTAAATATAGGAGAATAATTTGGATAGGCCATCAGATGCTAATATCCATAATGAGAGCATCCACTAAGTTGTCTAATATTGCATAGGGGGGAAGTTGTATGTTGAAAATGTGGAAGAATGTGGAATATGATAGTATGCAAAATCAAGCAACCCAAATTGTAAAACACATGCTATGGTTTAGGTTGGTCTATGCTAGTATGAAAATTGCAAATTTACATATTTCTCAAATTCATTCACTTCTTTCCATTTTCACTGTAATTATCCTAGAACAAACCACTATCTTCTCCCACTGGGACTATGAAGAAAGCCTCCTCAGAGTAAAAGGAACAAATCATAAACTTAAAATTGGTGAAAACCTTTCTGGCTTCCCATGGACTTTCAAATAAAGTCTTCACATGCCCTAGAAGACTGCACTCCATCTTGTCCATACTCGCCTATCTATTCTTAGTTCATCCACTTTCTCTCTTCCTTAATCCACTGTCTGTCTCTCCATCTCTCAGTAAATGGAATCTACCTGCCTTTCTCCTCTCTCTGGATAGCTAGTTTCTCTGTTTAAAAATGAGTAGGAGATAGTCAACAAAAAGAAGGGGAAATAATGTACTAAAGTAAACCCCTACACCCAAGCTAGATGACATGGTCCCATGAAACTCTACCTTTCCTCTGCAGTTCAGTATTCTATTTCTTAAATATTTTTAATAATTCATTTTGTAATTTCTGTTTCTCTCTCTAGACTTTAAGTGTGTAAATGCAGGAATGCATGGAATTTAATAGGAAGGAATCAAGTGTAATATACATTGATTAAAATCAAAAGATGATGGATTGGAAGAATCAACATTGTGAAAATGACTATACTACCCAAAGCAATCTACAGATTCAATGCAATCCCTATCAAACTACCAATGGCATTTTTCACAGAACTAGAACAAAAAATTTCACAATTTGTATGGAAACACAAAAGACCCCGAATAGCCAAAGCAATCTTGAGAACAAAAAATGGAGCTGGAGTAATCAGGCTCCCTGACTTCAGACTATACTACAAAGCTACAGTAATCAAGACAGTATGGTACTGGCACAAAAACAGAAATATAGATCAATGGAACAGGATAGAAAGCCCAGAGGTAAACCCACGCACATATGTTCACCTTATCTTTGATAAAGGAGGCAAGAATATACAGTGGAGAAAAGACAGCCTCTTCAATAAGTGGTGCTGGGAAAACTGGACAGCTACATGTAAAAGTATGAAATTGGAACACTCCCTAACACCATATACAAAAATAAACTCAGGGCCTCCCTGGTGGCGCAGTGGTTGAGAGTCCGCCTGCCGATGCAGGGGACACGGGTTCGTGCCCCGATCTGGGAAGATCCCACATGCCGCAGAGCGGCTGGGCCCATGAGCCATGGCCGCTGAGCCTGTGCGTCCGGAGCCTGTGCTCTGCAACGGGAGAGGCCACAACAGTGAGAGGCCCGCGTACCGCAAAAAAAAAAAAAAAAAAAAAAAAAAAAAAAAAAAAAAAACTCAAAATGGATTAAAGACCTAAATGTAAGGCCAGACACTATCAAACTCTTAGAGGAAAACACAGGCAGAACACTCTATGACATAAATCACAGCAAGATCCTTTTTAACCCACCTCCTAGAGACATGGAAATAAAAACAAAAATAAACAAATGGGACCTAATGAAACTTAAAAGCTTTTGCACAGCAAGGGAAACCATAAACAAGACCAAAGGACAACCCTCAGAATGGGAGAAAATATTTGTAAATGAAGCAACTGACAAAGGATTAATCTCCAAAATTTACAAGCAGCTCATGCAGCTCAATAACAAAAAAACAAACAACCCAATCCAAAAATGGGCAGATGACCTAAGTGAACATTTTTCCAAAGAGGATATACAGATTGCCAATGGACACATGAGAGAATGCTCAACATCATTAATCATTAGAGAAATGCAAATCAAAACTACAATGAGATATCATCTCACACCGGTCAGAATGGCCATCATCAAAAAATCTAGAAACAATAAATGCTGGAGAGGGTGTGGAGCAAAGGGAACACTCTTGCACTTCTGATGGGAATGTAAATTGATACAGCCACTACGGAGAACAGTTTGGAGGTTCCTTAAAAAACTACAAATAGAACTACCATACAACCCAGCAATCCCACTAGTGGGCATATACCCTGAGAAAACCATAATTCAAAAAGAGTCATGTACCAAAATGTTCATTGCAGCTCTATTTACAATAGCCAGGACATGGAAGCAACCTAAGTGTCCATTGACAGATGAATGGATAAAGATGTGGCACATATACACAATGGAATATTACTCAGCCATAAAAAGAAACGAAACTGAGTTATTTGTAGTGAGGTGGATGGACCTAGAGTGTGTCATACAGAGTGAAGTAAGTCAGAAAGAGAAAAACAAATACCATATGCTAACATATATATGGTATCTAAGAAAAGAAAAAAAGATCATGAAGAACCTAGGGGTAAGACAGGAATAAAGACACAGACCTACTAGAGAATGGACTTGAGGATACGGGGAGGGGGAAGGGTAAGCTGTGACAAAGTGCGAGAGTGGCATGGACATATATATACTACCAAACGTAAAATAGACAGCTAGTGGGAAGTAGCCGCATAGCACATGGAGATCAGCTCGGTGGTTTGTGACCACCTAGAGGGGTGGAATAGGGAAAGTGGGAGGGAGGGAGAATCAAGAGGGAAGAGATATGGGAACATATGTATATGTATAACTGATTCAATTTGTTATAAAGCAGAAACTAACACACCATTGTAAAGCAATTATACTTCAGTAAAGATGTTTAAAAAATTAAAAGAAGAATTTGAGCACTATCTTTTGGAGGTACCCTCCACTGTCATATATATAATTATACTCATATCCAATCATTCTCTGTTCTTACTTTTACTTATGTTAGGTGTAGTTTCCCTGCATTAAAGCTCCTTGAATCACAAAGAGTGGTGGCTGGTCTATAATGACAGATTCTATTTCTTCATTTTTTCAATACTGATGCACAGAAAGTTTAGATCTTCTGGGATCTGGGTGATGCTGAATCCTTTCTAGTTTCCTGGACTTTGCTGTGGAAGCAAATGTAGTCTCCGAAACGAAAGCCTTCAATACTTATAAGTGGGTATAGAATCTGAGACTTACTGGCCAGGTCAGGAGATGTCCTTTTATAAATTCTAGGCAGTGTTGCTGCCTTCTGTAGAGCTGTGAATGCCACGAGACAGCCTAGAGATTCCTCTGGACTTGGAATTAGGCAATCCTGCTTCAGAAGAGCTTGAGACCAGGGAGTGAATGACCTTTGGATGGCCCTAGTTCAGGGACCAAAGATTCACAGGCATGATTTCTGCCAGTAGCAGGAAATCTGTTGGGACACTCTTGGGACAGCTGTGCCCTACACTCACCCATTTCTGAATTAAAAGAAATATTATGTCATCCAATCCTAAAATTGCAAACTGGCAGCATATGGGCAAGGATTGGGCTTCCAGATGTATTTTGTTCATCTTGTACAGTATTTTAAGAATTGCTCAGTCTCATATGGAAGAACGCAGAGGGCTACTCTTTCATGGAAAATTAGATGAGGCCACGTTGTCACAGGCAGCAGTGGGACAGTGGTGGAGTGTAGCTGCCTCCCTCATGCAGGGGCCTCAGTCCCCGTTGGAATACATGGAACCCACCCAGTTCTTTTATAGGCAATTATTTTGTGACCTATTTTCTAATCCAAGCATCATTTCACAATGAAAAAAAGAAAACCCATCTCTTTCTGGGGATAGTTTTGGGGAAGGAGAAGTGGAGTGAGATGGACTGGCCACAGTAACACAGTGCAGATTTGGGGCTGGAGTCCCAGCCCATTTCTCTCTCTACCATAGCATAGCATACTATGGGTATCTCCGTTAGGACTCTGATGTATTAGTGGGTAGAAAACGGGATTAGGACTCTGATGTATTAGCAGGTAGAATATGGGATGCTCCCACTCAAAGTTATCTCACCAGAGAGGTACCTTTCCTAAAGTCACACTGCTTATGAATGGATAAGAGTGACTGGTGTTGGAATTATTTCTACATCCCGCATAGTACCTAACAGTGCAAATAAATAGTACTTAGGGATGGAGTTGAATTCGATTGACTAGTGTAAAAAAATCATAATTAGGCATTGAATTAAGTTAGACTGAATACCCTGTGTAAAGTTTGTCTTATCAGGAAATTGTCCTCCTACTCCTTTTCATTTGGTTACATTGGATCCAGCCAAACACATTAACCAGATGAGCAGGGTTATACATTGTTTTCACAGGAAATCCTCCCTTCCTCCTTTAGTTTACCTAAAAGGATGAGAAGTGGGGAGGGGGGTTTGCCAGTGTATACATACACATGCCGATGTATATATTTATACACCACACATATCCATACACACATATGTCTCTAAAACACTATGTGCTCACTGCAGCATCTGGCTTTCTGTGAAGTCTTGACCTCTGCTCCCTCACAGCTGTGTTGGCTCAGAGTTTAGAGTAACGCTTACAAGACTCCCTGAAGAACATATGTTTCTAAGCAGTCCCCTAGTTCTCTATCCTTTTTTTGGCAGAGGGAGTCATAAAAGGTTACTCCCTAGGACCTTGTACTGGTAGCCCTGCTTCCCGGAAGAATTTCTTATGGTTCAAAAATCATCCCCAAAAGACTGAGTGTGAAAAAGCATGCTCTGTAATCTCCCTCCTTCACCTTCCCTCCCCAGCTTGTGCACAGAAGAGTTGGTAATGTTTTACTTTATAGCTGCTTATGCTCTTCTGATTGACTGCTTTGTCAGGAAAAAGGAATTGGCAACTTTGCACAAGAGTGAATTTCTTAGCCTCATTATTTCAAAGTAGCAGATAAAAGACTTCGGTGGCAATCCAAGACACTGGTTCATCTTCAGAACCTTGGCTGCCACTTCCGCAAGTGCTGTCTTTATAGACCTGGGTCTAGCTTGGTGGGTCTTGGGAGGTCCACCTTCATTGAAAATGGTCTGCCAGTGTTACTAGACATACCTCCTCTGCACCTCAGGTGGGAATCAAACGCCATGAAAGAACAGATGCTCCAGTTCCTGCTCTGCTTTTGTTTGGGGAGAAAATCATGTATTTGATGTTATAAATGGCTACATGGTAATATAATTTTAACAAATTAAAAATATATTTAAGACAGTGTGCTTACAAAGGCACAACTGGGCCTCCCAGGTTTTATAAGCTAGGTGATGTCTTAACATTACTTGAGACATTTGGATTCCACCAGCTGAGAGCTATGTAATGATTGCAGGGGAAGGGAAGGAAACTCATCAGTCCTATATTCACAGCTTGTTGGATTTCGCACATTTAATCCACCTCTTTTCTCCACTCTCCAACATCTTCTCTAGTCTTTCCTAGCCCAGTAAAACACTCAAAGAGTGTTCCTTAATTTCTCTTTCTCTTAGAAACTACATTCATTAAAAAAAAAATCCAGTTGGCTTTATCTGCAAAATATAAACAGACTCCAGTAACTTCATATCAATGCTTTCACTTCTGTCTGCCTTTTATCACAGCTCTGGAGAAAGAATGAAAAAGAAATGAGGCATCACATTTAGCGTGGACTTTTTGCAGTCAGCATCCTAACTGATCTTGCTTCCAAGTCACCCTCAAAACCTACTCTTCAAACAGTAGCTAGAGGAATCTTTTTAAAAGAGAAGGCAGATCATGCTCTTCTCTATTCACAATCCTCCAGTGACTTTTTTATGTCATTCAGTGCAAAAACCCAAGTCCAAGTTATGGCTTCCAATCCTGCAGGAGACTGAGTCCCCATTTCTTCTTTCACCTCACCTCCTGGGTGTCAGAATGACTGCCTTCCTCTTTGACTAAATTTAGGTCACTATTAAAATACCACCTCGTCAGAGAGACCTTCTGTGACACACTGATGTACACCCTGCCCCAGCTCTCCATTCCCCGAGCCTGCCTTTTTTTCCCCATAGCATATGACCATCTGTCAGATTACATATTCACTTGCCTACTTGTTAATCTTTTTTGTGCTGTCACCAGAAAACATCTTTTATGAGAAGAGGGACTCTTTCATTCACTGCTTTACACCCAGTTTTTCATACACTGACAGGTTCATAGTAAGTAGTGAGTTAATATGTATGGAATGGATGAATGAGTTGGATTGGCTGGGTTGGGGGAGGGAGACTCACAGAGCCAATGGCAGAGCTGCCAGGAGAATATGCAGGATGCTTCTTAGCCCAGGTCTGGAGAATAAGGAAGGTGTCTAAAGGGCTGAAATTTAGACCTGGAGGGGTCAAAGCTGGTAAAGTAGGACCAAATTAGGTTACCAATCTATGGACCATAAGTTAGTAGCCAGAAAGAGTATAGAGTAAAATTGGCCTGATGCTGAGTTGATTTTCACTGAGTAGTTACTATAAACGTGTATTAGTTTCTTAGGTCTGCCATAGCAAATTACCACAAGCTTGGTGGTTTAAAACAACAATAAACAATGTATTCTTTCATTTCTGGAGGATAGAAGTCTAAAATCATAGTATTGATAGGGCAGTGCTCCCTGTGAAGGCTCCAGGGAAGAATCCTTTACCTTTTCCAGCTTCTGTAGGTGTGGCTTCACCTATAGCAGCAGAATTCCAATTTCCATCTTTGTCTTTGCATGGCCTTCTTCCCTTGGTCTCCATGTGTTTTCTCCTCTTCTTATAAGGATACCAGTCATTGGATTTAGAGCCCATTCTATTCTAGTATGACCTCATTTTGACTTAATTACATCTGCACGGACCCTGTTTCCAAATAAGGTCACATTCTGAGGTTGTAGTTGGATGTGAGATTTGGTGGGGACACTATTCAAGTGATTCTAACACTCAAACCCTTTATATGGCTTATATCCTCACAACAACTCTTTGATGATGAAATAAAATTCATATTTTAAGGCAAGACAAGAAAGATTTAAACATAATTTTTTTCTCAGCCCATTTAGGCTTCCTCCCTCCCCTCTAGTGTGCATCGTGCATCTGTATTATGCATTAACCAGAACTCCCCAGTGGCAGAAATACCTGCTCAACTATAAAGATCAATATTTCTTCTTCTGACACCAGCCACATAACTCCTTTCCCAGTCCTGTAAGGGGTCACAATGACCCACCACTTGCCTTGTATGTGCAGACATCTTCGGTGAACTTTATGTAAAATGCCAATATATCATTTTCCTTAAAGATAGCGAACGGTGCAGGACAGACTGAGTTAGCTGACCTGGGGAGATACTGGCTGCGCCTGATGAAACTTCTTAGCTTAAATACTTACTTATGACCTTATTAATGTTACTATATTACTTGTATTCTGCCTATTTTATAAGATTATTATTTTTTGCATTACCAAATGTGTGACTGAGACTATGATAAAAATAATGATAATCAAGCAACTTGAAATGATTGACCAAATACATAATTTTATAAGATCAGTGATTGTAATAGTGTAACTCTAGATATGGGAAGAAGCAACTAGAGGGATCCATGTCCTGGACCATAACAGACTAGTAAGACAGGCGGTACAGAGGTTTTGGCTACTGTTAACAGGACCTAGTCCAGTAATAGCTCATCGAATGGCCTATCAATGAAATCCTCGCCTGACCTGGGAATGAGTATTCCTAATGCCATCGGACAAACTGGTCATGAAACACCTCCCAGAACTTGGTCAGCGTTAAGACCGAAAGGGAGGGAGTTCTAAAATAAAGAGTATTGCCCACGATCCAGTTCTACAAGAATAAAGTCATTAGTCACTGCCGTCGCTGAGCTACAATACACCCTGAAAGAAATTCAGAGCAAAGATCGGGTTGAGGCACTTTGTACTCTAGGAAAATTGACAAAACTGGCCCTCAGATATTTTCAGGAGGAAATTTTGTGAACCCAGTTTCCTCTATCTTCCCATACTTCGAAAAGCTCTAAAACCACTAAGATATCTATTCCTCTCGAATAGAGAAAGTTGCCCTCTACCAAGATGTGTATTGATCGCATGTACCCCTTCTCCAAAGTCATATATTGTATATATACTGGCTTCCCCCCTTACCTGTAGAGCTTTCTGAAAGACCGCCTCCTGGGTTATAATCTTCAGCTTGGCTTAAATAAAATTTTCCTTTTTTTTTTTTTTTTTTGCGGTACACGGGTCTCTCGCTGTTGTGGCCTCTCCCATTGCGGAGCACAGGCTCCGGATGCACAGGCTCAGCGGCCATGGCTCACGGGCCCAGCCGCTCCGCGGCACGTGGGATCCTCCCGGACCGGGGAACGAACCCGCATCCCCTGCATCGGCAGGCGGACTCTCAACCACTGCGCCACCAGGGAAGCCCTCCATTTCTTTCTTAGATTGACTATTGATTAAATTTTTGGTGACCTTGAGATAGATAGTATTATGGACAACATTTTACAGACACAGAAACTAGGACCCAGAGAACTTCGGTAAATTGCCTAAGGCCATATAGCTAGAAAATGGATTCAGATCTAAATATATCTGACTCCACAACCCATCTAGTTTGATCCTTTGACTATACCATGTTGACTCCAGTCCTTACCACAATAATATGTTCAGAATATATTTGATGGTTAGGAAAGTTCTTATTTTAATAACCATGTATTTAAAACCACGGAACTGTGCCACTTTACAAATAAAACCAACACTTGTAACCGCTCATAGCACTTTTACAAGTCACTGGACAAAAGTCCAAATGTCACAAAGATGGGAGAGACCCAATCCGAGCGTTCTCTAGGCCTGAGATCACTGTACAGGGAAGTTCTCACTAGGGGTCTGGGAGAGAGGAGGAAAATTCAGGCAAGTCTGAGGAACCACTGCAAAGACGATCTTCACCTTGGACAGAGTGTGAAACTGAAGGCAATTGTCAAATGAGCTAGGACCACCTCGGGATCTGCTTTAGGCTAGATCGTGCTCAAAAGGAAACACAAAGCATCACAGCACAGCAACTGGCTCGTATCTGCTCAGACTGACGTATTCACTGTGTATGGGTTTACTTGTAGTAAGAAGACAAAAAAATATATACCATATCATGTTTTTTTCCCCTGACCTTTATAAATAATGTGCACTGCAACTACAAGGAAAAATTTTCATGATTTCCCCTGTGAAATACTCTGCAACTATCTAGCCTGGAAATATATTTACTTCTGTGATCTAAATTCTCTCCCTGGTTTGCATTAGCTTTTACCAAACCTCTGGCCTAGAATTTGTCATTGGTCGAAAGCCAGCTGGTCAACAAGAACATTTAAGAGTTTGTCTTTGTTTTGTTTCCCCTTTCTAGGAATTTAAACACAAATGAGACATTTCAGTGTTCTGAGATGACATCTGTTTCTTTCTGCAGCTTCTCTCTCCTCCACTCTTAGCTCTTCTCCCCCTACCTTGCTTCCCTTTCCTCCTCCTCCTCTTGTTTCCTTTCTCTTTCCTCATCCTTTTTCTCTCTTGTGCCTCTTCCTCTCATCCCTGCCACTACCATCTCTCTTTATCTCTCTCCCCGCTCTCTCCAGCCTTTCTTAATCATTTTGATGTTTGTCAGATCCCTGTGGCCTTATTAAGCCAGGCAATTAGTTTTTTAGGTCTAATGTCTTGAAAAATAATTTCCACCAACTCACTAGCTTCCAGTGTGCATTGGTGCCAAGAACATCCAGAGTGTTTACTCTGCTGAGAAAATTAATTGTGACTTTCAGGCACAAACCCTCTCAACTTCCCTCCCAACTCCTCTGGACTTTTGGATAATCCACACCCATCCTTTCTCTCCTCGCTGGTATTTCAGAGATGTTCATCTCTTTCTTGCTTCCTCAGTTACCCCCTGTATAAAGTTTTTTGTTTTCCTTCTCTGCCTAGAAATGTTCTAAATATCTCTTACCTTAAAAATCTCTCCCTACCTTTCCTTTCCTTCACTACCATAATTCTTGACTTAGTAGACTTGACTCTCTGTCCTCTCTTTCTCACTCTCTTTTACCTTTATATGCTAAATACTAATTTCTGCTACCCCTTCTTCAAAACTCACCACTCTTCAAAAATTGCTTTTGCAGGGGTAATCAAGTACCTGCTGTCAATAAATCTGGTCGTCTTTTTTCCTCTCAAAGTAATACCACTTGAATTTTCTGCAGTTGAATGCTTTTATTGACCAATCATGCCAACTTTCTTAAAGGTATTTCATCTCTTAGCTTGTACAACAGACTTTCTCCTGGTTCTTTGAAATCTGTGTACTTTATAATTCCTCCTCAGGTTCCTATAGCACTTCATTTAATTCTTTTTTAACATCTTTATTGGAGTATAATTGCTTTACAGTGCTGTGTTAGTTTCTGCAGTATAACAAAGTGAATCAACTACACATATACATATATCCCCTCCCTCTTGCGTCTCCCTCCCACCCTCTCTACCCCACCCCTCTAGGTGATCACAAAGCACTGAGCTGATTTCCCTATGCTATGCGGCTGCCTAAGCTTTATTTCGGATGATGCCATCCTTGATTGCTTCTCCTCTCCTCTCCTCTCCTCTCTCCTCCCACTGGTTTGTTTCAAGTGCTTCCAGACCTTCAGTTATCATCTAGATTCATGTTCCCTAAGTACAAATCTGCACCAGAGGCACCTGGAGGGTTTACGAATCTGGGGACTTTGGGAAACAGAATTTTCATAGACATAACCTGCCACAGTGGCAATAGATTTGGGTTGTGGTAGGGGAGTCGCAAAATGGAGGAAGGTATGCACTTTTCAGATGTACCTGTGAATTTCTAGACATACCCGATGAGAGGTGGATAGGGATAGCAGGGAATTTCTAGGTGGCTGTATGTGCTTTGAAGAATGGGGCAAGAAATTTAGGATATTGTTTACAATATGATTTCATATGGACCTACAGTTTGGTATGGCTTAGGTAGAATCAGGTCACATTGCTACTTTTATAGATATGTAAATCGAGTGCTCTTGGAGGATTTCAGTGTCAGGGCAGCTCAAAAGCATCTTGGCTGCAACCACAGTGGACAGCTCATAAACTCCTATGAGGAGGGTTGCTGATTTTCCAGCTGGAGCTGCTACTTCTAGGAAGGTTTGTGACAATGTCAAATCTTGGATTGCAGAGCTTTATTTCTCAAGACCAGTTGGGGCTTGTCTACCATTGCAAAGAAGAGAATGTGGAGTGGAACTCAAGCCTTCATAGGAAGTCCATTGGAGATGAGTCTGTGCCCCCGTGAATTCACCTGTGATGGCCCTGAACAAATCTCTGCTTCTGATCTTGTCTTCTTGTCAGTTATTTGTTTTTGTTAAGGTAGTGATTGTTCCTTTGATTCCTAGTTTTTGTTTTATTTTAACTAGACTTTGCTCACTGACACTGTGCTTCTAACATTAACCCCATTCAGACTTGGCATCTTCTATAGTTACCTAAGTAACTGCACTTTATTTTGCTTGTGCCTCAATAAATGGAGATATTCTGCTGAAAAATGTTATTTCAACACAAGACCCAGGATTTTTCACTGGTCCTAATTAACACCTAGGATATAACACTCCTTATGATCTTATAACTATATTTGAAATTTCTCTAGTTCCTGTGGTTCTCAAACTTTAGGGTACATTACAATGTGTATGGAAAAGCACATATTCTTGGGCTCCAACCCTAAAGTTTCTAATTCAGTGGACCTGGGATGGGAAGTGAAAATCTGCATCTCTAATAATTTTCTAGGTGAAGTTGACGCTGCTGGTTTTGACATTACACTAAGGATAACTGCTTTAGTTTATAAGGTCCCTTGGAAAATGTTAGAAATCATTGTTATCTCAGGTAATAAAGGTTAAACAGAGAAAACTTTAAAACATTTTTTTTCTTTCCTTTCTACTTTTTCTTCTCTTTTCTTTATGATTGTTTTTTCTTTTCCTTTCCCTCTCTCTCTTTCTCCCTTCCTCCCTTCCTTCCACTAAATCCCCACAGAACATTTTCCTTCTGTCCAGCCAGGTACAGAGGAACCAGTATCCTTTCATTCCTGGCCTTTAGACCCATCAACAGAAGATTCCTAGAACTCAGATAAATGATGGGTCCAAGTGAAACTTTTGAGGTTTTAGATCCAAGATCAATTAGTTTGATTTTCAAAGTCAAAGGTACTGCATAGTCTTTAGGAGGGTTTTTGCTGTTGAGAGCAAATTTACCCTGAGCTTTCGAAACAACTTAATTCAAGGCTGGGAATCTGAACATGCTAAAATTCAAAACAGGATCCCCCAAGTTAAAACACATGCAATGTCAATGAACCATTTCTTGAAAAGTTACCCTTTGGCCTCTATCTGTTCAGTATAGTAAAGCGTTAATTAATCATATGAAACCCACCAAACTGAGCCATTAATTGCTCAGATTCTTTTTTTCCACAGCATCTAAAGAAGGTCAATCTGAACAAACAAACTAATTTCAGAGATTTATTTAAAAAAATAAAAATATGGACCTTCGGGCCAGTTCACACTAAACTCAAGCTCTTACATCTTCATATATAATTTTGGGCAACAGAATTCAGAGTTACTAATACTCAGAAACACTGAGCTAAAGTTTCAAGCTTTAAAGAAAAAAATTACCTGGATTTGACTCATTATTAAAACAAATAAACAAAAATAAGTGAGAAGTGCTGGTGTAGGGGCAACACGGAGCTATGAATAGCATCCTTGGGACTGGACCAGTATAACTTCCCAGGGTCAAGTCCTCCTGCCATGGCCTTGGATATATTGTTGAATCATCTTTTCTGGCTTTGGATTTAATATCATTTATGACAGTATTATGAATGTCAAAAAGTATTGTTCTTGATAACCCTTTGTAAAGTGTAAAACACTGTGGAAATTGTGGTAGACGTTTATGAAATGGCTCCCAGAAATCTCCCTACTGGTATTTATGCCCTTGTCTAATTGTCTTCTCTTGTGTGTTATCTAGACATAGTGACTTGTTTCTAATAAATAGAATATAACAAAAGTGATAGGGTATCACATTTGAATTAAGTTGTAAAAGACTGTGACCTCTCTCTTTTCCTGCTTTTCTCTCTTTTTCTTGTTTACTTGCTCTGATGAAGCAAGTTGCCATGTTGTGAGTTACCCTATGAAGAACCCCATGTGGCAAGAGCTGGAAAGCTTCCTCCAGCCAGCAGCCAGCAAGGTACTGAGGCCATCTGTCAAACAACCCATGAGATATTGAATCCTCCCAATAACCACATGAGGAAGCTTCAAGGTTGACCTTTCCATAGTGGAGCCTTTTTTTTTCAATTAAAAAAATTTTTTAAACATCATTATTGGAGTATAATTGCTTTACAATGGTGTGCTAGGTACAACAAAGTGAATCAGCTTTACATACACACACATCCCCATATCTCCCCACTCCTGCATCTCCCCCCTACCCTCCCTATCCCATCCCTCTAGGTGGTCACAAAGCACCGGGCTGATGTCCCTGTGCTATGCAGCTGCTTCCCACTAGCTGTCTGTTTTACATTTGGTAGTGTATATATGTCCATGCCACTCTCTCACTTCGTCCCAGCTTACCCTTCCTCCTCCCCATGTCCTCAAGTCCATTCTCTACATCTACGTCTTTATTCCTGTCCTGCCCCTAGGTTCTTCAGAACCATTTTTTCTTTTTAGATTCCATATGTATGTGTTAGCATACGGTATTTGTTTTTCTGACTTACTTCACTCTGTATGACAGACTCTAAGTCCATCCACTTCACTACAAATAACTCAATTTCATTTCTTTTTATGGCTGAATAATATTCCATTGTGTATATGTGCCACATCTTCTTTATCCATTCATCTGTCGATGGACACTTAGGTTGCTTCCGTGTCCTAGCTATTGTAAATAGAGCTGCAATGAACATTGTAGTACATGACTCTTTTTGAATTATGGTTTTCTCAGGGTGTTTGCCTGGTAGTGGGATTGCTGGGTCGTATGGTAGTTCTATTTTTAGTTTTCTAAGGAAACTCCATACTGTTCTCCATAGTGGCTGTATCAATTTACATTCCCACCAACAGTGCAAGAGGGTTCCCTTTTCTCCACATCCTCTCCAGCATTTATTGTTTGTAGATTTTTTGATAATGGCCATTCTGACTGGTGTGAGGTGATACCTCATTGTAGTTTTGATTTGCGCTTCGCTAATGCTTAGTGATGTTAAACATTGTTTCACGTGTTTGTTGGCAATCTGTATATCTTCTTTGGAGAAATGTCTATTTAAGTGTTCTGCCCATTTTTGGATTGGGTTGTTTGTTTTTTGTTATTGAGCTACATGAGATGCTTGTAAATTTTGGAGATTAATCCTTTGTCAGTTGCTTCATTTGCAAATATTTTCTCTTAATCTGAGGGTTGCTTTTCATCTTGTTTATGGTTTCTTTTGCTGTGCAAAAGCCTTTAGGTTTCATTAGGTCCCATTTATTTATTTTTGTTTTTATTTCTATTTCTCTAGGAGGTGGGTCAAAAAGGATCTTGCTGTGATTTATGTCATAGAGTGTTCTGCCTATGTTTTCCTCTAAGAGTTTGATAGTGTCTGACCTTATATTTAGGTCTTTAATCCATTTTGAGCTTATTTTTGTGTATGGTGTTAGGGAGTGTTCTAATTTAATTCTTTTACATGTAGCTGTCCAATTTTCCCAGCACCACTTACTGAAGAGGCTTTCTTTTCTCCATTGTATATTCTTGCCTCCTTTATCAAAAATAAGGTGACCATATATGCATGGGTTTATCTCTGGGCTTTCTATCCTGTTCTATTGATCTATATTTCTGTTTTTGTGCCAGTACCATACTGTCTTCATTACTGTAGCTTTGTAGTATAGTCTGAAGTCAGGGAGCCTGATTCCTCCAGCTCCGTTTTTCTTTCTCAAGATTGCTTTGGCTATTCGGGGTCTTTTGTGTTTCCATACAAATTGTGAAGTTTTTTGTTCTAGTTCTGTGAAAAATGCCATTGGTAGTTTGATAGGGATTGCACTGAATCTGTAGATTGCTTTGGGTAGTAGAGTCATTTTCACAATGTTGATTCTTCCAGTCCAGGAACATGGTATATCTCTCCATCTGTTTGTATCATCTTTAATTTCTTTCATCAGTGTCTTATAGTTTTCTGCATACACGTCTTTTGTCTCCTTAGTTAGGTTTATTCCTACATATTTTATTCTTTTTGTTGCAGTGGTAAATGGGAGTTTTTCCTTAATTGCTCTTTCAGATTTTTCATCATTAATATATAGGAATGCAAGAGATTTCTGTGCATTAATTTTTTATCCTGCTACATTACCAAATTCATTAATTAGCTCTAGTTGTTTTCTGGTAGCATCTTGAGCCAGTTGAGTCTTGAGATGTCTACAGCCACAGTCAACAACTTGATAGTTCGAGGAGAGACGTAAAGCAAAGGATCCACAAAATTTACTCCCATATTCCTGATCCATAAAAATAGTAAGATAATAAACGTGTGTTGTTTTAAGCAACTATGTTTTAGAGTAATTTATTATGCAGTGATAGATAATCAGTACAGGTATGAAAGGTGTTATAATTTGAAAATTTGAAGCTTTCTTGGGAAATAATGATAGCCACTTGGTTGCATTTTTGTAAATCTGAAATATAATGGCAATAATTACACATCAGAAGTGATTAGCATGATGCCAACTAATAGCAAATGTTTAACTAATGATATTCATACTTAGCATAAATCCTGTCTCTGAAATCTTTCCTACTCCAATGGTGATCCTATTATATATCCACACAGACTCTAGTTTGTATTTGACACATATCAGAGAAGGTTTTGCTTTAAGATGGATTGAGAGGAGTTTTCAGTGGGGATAAATTGCTGAATGAAATGGCACCTCTGATGCTTTGAGCTTTCCCTTGTGACTGTTCTCAGAGTGGGAGCACACACCAGCTGTACTTGTTAAAAGGAAGATTCTTTAACCTTGCACCTCTATATGCACCTGTTACCGTAATTGATGTATGGCTTGGCAGAAGACTTGAAGACTTGAACAGATACGTCACAGATATCATGTGTGTGTGTGTGTGTGTGTGTGTGTGTATGGCTAAGAAACACTTGAAAAATACCCAGTATCAATATTTAACAGGGAAAGACAAACTAAAAATACAACAAGATGCATACCCACCAGAAAGGTGGTTAAAACCCACACTAATGCTGTCAGAAGCTCTCATGTATAGGGAAAGGAAAAATAGTATGACCACTTTGGAAAACTGTTTAGCAGTTTCCTAAAAGAAGCAGTTACCTTTAGCAGTTAAATCCACAGTTACTCTATTATGTAGCATTACAACTTCTAAGTATTTATCCAAGAAAAATACAACCATACGTCCACTAAGTTTGGTACAAGACTGTTCATAGCAGCTTTATTCATAATACCTAATAAGTTCATCATCAGGAAAATGGCTAATCAAACTGTAGAATATTCATATAATGGAAAACTACTTAGCAATAAAAAAAAGATTCAGCCTAACAATATGAATCTCCACAACATTAGGCTGAGTGAAAGAAGCAAGATGCAAAAAGAGTTCTTACTTACTTATGTACCTACTGTATGATTACATTTTGATGATATCTTAGAAGAGGTAAAACTAATCCATGGTGAGAGAAACCAGAACAGTGGCTGTTTTTGTGTGTGAGTGGAAGGAACAGTGGAATTGATTGGGAAGGGGCATGAGGAAACCTTCTGGGATGATGGAAACATTTCCTATCTTGATAGAGGTTTGGGATATATGGATGTCTGCATTTACCAAAACTGATGGAACTGTACATTTAAGACCAATTTATTTCACTTTATGTAAACCATATCTAAATGTTAGAGATATTGACTTCGAGTAAATGCAGGCTTGTGTTGGGTTTTGAGAAGAAAGAGAAGTGTGTGTGTGTGTGACTTATCTTGCAATCATGAGAGAAACATTATGGTGATTAAATAACCATGCCCACTTGGGGAAAGAATGAAAACAGATAGAAGGCACTAAATATAACATTTTCTTACCTTAAAATTTTCCTAAAAATCCCTTAAAAGCATAAAATGTTTTTATTAGGGACACATAAAGATAACAGTATCAGTTTTTGCTTTGATTTAGATTCTTATTTGGCAAGTGTCTGGGTGTCAGGTGGAATAAACATGACCAGGTTTCTCTACATTATGGGACTTGACTGTTCTGCAATCATCTGAAAAATTTAAACAACCCAAATGTCACCACTGTAGTTAAGCCCAAAATGTCAATCTCATCTTGCTATCTTGTAACCAAAATAAAAAATCACAAACTTTTTTTACCTTTAACATTAATTTGGTCATAATCACGTAAAGGTGCAAAAAAAGTTTTGCTCAATCAGCTTGCTTTGGTGGCCTATACAGATACAACATTGTTGCTTAAGACACTATGTGTGAAAAAGTTATATTTTGAAGACATTGATTTCTTCCCTTTGTAGTCTTACAATCCAGTGCTGGCTGTGGAATTATTGCTGTGCTTGCATCGATGCTAGTGGTTTACCATTAATGGAAGTATTCAAATGTCTGTGGGTGGACTCAAGAGAGAAGACGGCAACAGATAGCATGTGGTTCGTAAAACAAAGCTGAATACTGTGTAGTAGAAACCCAAGCCCAACCAAAATAGATCTTTCCATGGAGAAAGTGGGTTTTTTGAGCCTCAGCTGTTATGTTTAGTCTGATTCTGCAAGATATCAAGGAACAATGCTTGGATATATTCGGCTGTGGTGGGCATTTGTGGCATTTTTTCCTTGCTAAAGAAATAATCTTGGGGTACTTGCTTACTATTATTACAAGCTTAATTAACTGTGGGTTCTGGTAGTAGAATCAGAATGTAGGATAGGAATTTTAAATGGAAAGCAGTCAATCAGGACAAATATTAGAGTTCAGTAAGCAAGTTTATACATTGATTAATACTTTCTTTTTAGTAGCCACAAGGCTGTGATTAATATTATTCATTGTTGAGTATTGTCCATTCATAGCATTATGGCAATTGGGCCAACTCTGTACTGGGACGTTGAAGAAAATAGAATGAGAGGTAATTCTGAGTACAGGCATACCTCATTTTCTTGCACTGTTTTATTGGTCTAGCTATTTCTTCTTCACAGGCATGGAGAACTATAGTATCGATAATCCCTACATTACTGCTGCTTAATTAGCTCTGATGAACTCCAGTCCCCAAGAAATATTCTTTTCTCACTGTCTGTTGTCATTATCAGTGACAGGAAATGTAGGACTCTTTTCTTAGATTCTTGAATTTTCGGCAGAGCATTATGAAGGGAAAAGTCTTTTTAGTTTAATGTTTATTTGGATATAGTTATCTCAAAAAATAACCAAACATTTCACAAGTCTGGACTTTTTTGGAGGGGATTAAAATGTACTTTATAGAGAGAGTCCAGGTAGTAAACATCCAAATATTGAAAATATTTAATGGCAGATGTCCCTGGCACTAGGAAATTATTTAAAGCTATTTTCATCCTGTCATTTCATTTGG
Organism: Mesoplodon bidens; assembly: GCF_964165515.1. Lineage (NCBI taxonomy): Eukaryota > Metazoa > Chordata > Mammalia > Artiodactyla > Ziphiidae > Mesoplodon > Mesoplodon bidens. The sequence continues at coordinate 60,687,044 of NC_138173.1, forward strand.
TGTATCTGTATTGAATGGATCATTTGAAACTGTCAGAGTTCTGTGAAACCCACTAGGGACAGCCTTTAAAGACCTCTTAATTATGTAAACTGAGATCACTATAGCTTGCCAAATAACACAGTACTTATTTAGAAAAAAAATTCCTCAGGCAAGAGCACTCAAAATATAAAATCTTTTTCTCTCCACTGCAAGAACTGGAATTTTTGCCTGAGGCTCATCTTTTTTTTTGTTTTTTTTTAACATCTTTATTGGAGTATAATCGCTTTACAATGGTGTGTTAGTTTCTGCTTTATAACAAAGTGAATCAAAGGTCCCTTTGTTACCAATCACCAGCTGAGTGAATTATGCTTTTTTTATAATACAAACCAAATCAATCCGTTCCAAAATGAAGGGCTTATTTTTTCTCTGATTATTTCTTCACTTTGTAACCCATCTTGAAGTTCATCTCATTATCCTCATCATTATCAAAACCATGTATTGCCGATGGGCAGTATAGTTACAAAGAAGGGGAAATAGGGAACAGATTACTCAGAATGTAAAAGAACATTTGGTTGACTAGGACGCTAATTGATTTTCGCTGAACTCTCCCTCCACCTTTTGGTTTTATATATACTGATTTTGTTGATTAGGTCATTTCTCCAAGGGAGAACAATTGGTGCCAGAGACTCATTAAAGATGTGGTAGCACATTCAAGGATGAGGGGTTTCTTCAATCCTTCAATCAAAGAAATTGAGGACATAGTGAGAACTAAGGAAAGGAGGAAAGACACTGCTGATTAATACAGTGTTTCAAAGAAATCATCAAAGACCCAGGACCACAAATCCCTTAAGCACATTGATCAGATATTGATGGGCACATTGCTAAGAAAGAATTTAAAATCTTCGTAACATTTGTGGCCATTACTGTCTTGATTCATTTTTCTTTTTTTTTTTTCTCTCCAGGAGTAAATGAACTGATTCTAAACACAAGGATTAATTCCTCTAAATAATGCCACTTACTCCTTGGAAATCACGGTGTGTTGTCCTGCTTCCTCTAAAGCAGGGTTTCTCAATCTTGGCCCTATTGACATTTTAAACTAGATAATTCTTTGTGGTGGGACTGTCCTCTGCATTGTAGGAAGTTTAGCAGCATCCCTGGCTTCTACCCACTAGATGCCTATGTAATAGCTTCCTAGCTGTGACAACCAAAAATGTGTCAAGACACTGCCTAATATCCCTTTGAACATAGATTCACCCCCAGTAGAGATACAGAGGAAGAAAATACAAATTATAAATTATACCAGCCAGTCTATTTTATGTGTGACTGTGTGTCTTAAATGAAGAACACAACTGATAGTAATTTATTGGGTTCCTACAATGCCCCAGTCACTGGACAAACATGTATTGTCCAGGAGTATTTGGTGGTTAAAAGCACAAAATTGAATCCTATGGCAAACATAAGTAAAATGAAAACATAGGAAATTCAGTCCTATGAAATGAATCATAGGATTGAAGACAAAGCTAAAAAACCAGATGTCAGAAAGGGCAGGGACCAGTGAAGCTCCTGTCCTTTGGAAGTTTCTGTCTTCTAGGTGACAGGACATGATGAATTATCTCAGGGTACATGCATTAGGAAGTCATTTTGAACATTATTTTCAGTCTCAATTGTCACTGGTTTTGAGATTCAAATTCCAAGAAGAAAGCCTGACATCCTAGCCTGGGTCACATGACCATCCATTGACCAGGAGCAGATGGCCCCTTGACTATCATGACTTGAAGACCTTACCTAATGGGGCAAAATTAGGTACTATCACCCCCAGAATGAATGTATTCTGGGAAGAACAATGACACTGTTGCTACTCCCTTCAACAAGGTTGGAGAATAAGTATTATCATTATTTACAGATGAGGACATTTCAATTCAGTGTGTAAGTAATTCACACCACGTCACAAAATTAGTAAATGGTTGAAACAAGATTGAAATTCAGATCTGCTTGACTTTGAAGTCTCTAGTCCTTCCTGCATGTCCCATTGTTTTTATATTTACAGAAGTTCATAGTCACCCATCTATTTGATTAATCACACTGACAAATAAATTGGTGTTTATTGAGGGCCAATGAGATCCAGCTTCACGGTATAACGTGAATATACTATAAACAAATTACTAGATAGTTCTAGCTCAGGAGAACCTGCATCCTAGTTGGAGAGACAAAGTTAACCATGAAGAATTGAGAAAATAAAATTGAATGCCAAATTATGTGATGCATATGGGTAAAAATCAAGGAACATGTATATTAAGCTACTAATTACTTCAAAAGAAGGAGCTGGAGGAAAACAAGACTGACATAAATTAGTTTTATTAGGCAATATTATAAAGGAAGTAGGACTTGAGGTAATTAATAAATGACTTTTAAATTTAAATTTACATCAACCTCGAAACAAGGTATATTAGTTTCTGAGGGCTGTCATAACAAATGACCAGAAATTTATTCTCACAATTCTGGGGTCCAGAAATCTGAAATCAAGATGTTAGGGCACACTCCACCAGAGGCTCTAGCAAAGATTCTGTTCCTTGCATCTTCCAGATTCTGGTATCTGTCAGCATTCCTTAGCTTGTGGCCCCATCATTCAAATCTCTTCCCCTGTTATTACATGGCTTTCTCCTTTTGTGTGTATGTGTCAGATCTCTCTCTGCCTCACTCTTATAATCACTCTCGTCATTGGATTTTGGGATTACCCAGATAATCCAGGATGATCTCCTCATCTCAAAATCCTTAATTTAATTATATCTGCAAAGACCCCTTTTCCAAATAAGTTAACATTCATAGGTTCTGGGAATTGTAAAATGGACATATTTTGGGAGCTGCCAATTAACCCACTACACAAAATTTGATTTGCTTTTTGGCTCTGTCCTATAATTCTGTCTTTGTTCCTTGGGGAGATACTGCCCACAGACATAGAGAAAGATACAATATAGTAATTAAGTTTACAAATTCTGGAATCAGGGAGTGAGTGTTTGATTTGCAATTCTGACACACACAAGCTGTGTAAATTGGGTTGTTATTGATCTCCCAAAGCCTCAGTATCTCATATGTAATAATCATCATAATAATGTTTTTGAGTGTTTATAATGCACCAATAACTGTGCATTCATTACACCTATATTTAATCTTAAAAGAAATTCATTGAAGCAGATATTAGCAATGTCATCATCTTAATGAGGAGGAGGCTGAAGCATTAGAGAGGTTAAGTAACGTGTCTAGAGTCATAAAGTGGTAAGTGGCATCAAACTCATATTTATGAACTATAACTGTCTTAATATTAGGTTATAACAATACCTAACTAGAAGATTGCTGTAGGTATTAAAAGAGGTACCATCTGGTGTATGAGTCCCTTAACAAGTAGTCACTGTTAAAACTAAACCATAACACCTCACCAAAGAAGATATACAGATGTAAAATAAGCATATGAAAAGATGCTCCACATCATATGCTCTTATTGTCCTTGATACAACCATAATACCTATCAGAACAGTGTTTTCCAAGAACTGGTTTTGTTGGAAGCCTTGTGGCTTAACAGACAATCTAAGTTCATAGGGTGAGGGAGTTAGATAGCAAACATGGAAGAAAGTGTGGGGAGGCAGGAAGAGAAGGCAATGGGGAAACAGGAGATCCTCTGTCATGTTTGTTTTAGTCCTTTTACTTGTGTATCAAGTACTTACCACATTGTATACTCTGCACTAAATGTTTACATGCATTGTCTTTACAGTCTTTGCATCAGTCATTGAGGTTGGGGATGATTTGCTGGCATTTTCTGTGTAGACTCCAAGCCCCACACTGCCAACCAAAGAGCAAATATCTCAAGAAAAAAAGCAGTAGAGAATGTGGGGCTCACGTCAATATATTTCCCTTTGCTTCAGGATATTTACCCTTCAAGTCCTCACTGTCTTGGCTTTTCTCTGATGTCTACAGTTAATATTTTGTATTTTAATCAATATTTTGTAGTTGTTCTCTGGTAGAAAAGTGCGCTTGAGATAAACAACTCCATTTTGCAGAAAAGGGAACTGAGGCTCAGAGTAATTACCTATGGTGAGGCAGCTAGCAAGCAACAAAGCTAACATTACAACCCAGAACTCTAATTCCAGTAAGTATACTTTTAGCTCATTGTTTTCACTGAACTCACTGGACACTTGCAAGCTTCAGAATATAGTGTACACTTTACATTTTAATTGGATATTTTTATTAAATAAAGGAATTAGTAGTTGATTCAATTCTCCCATAAAACACAAATACCACTGCAAAATAGTATCCTATGTTAAAAGACTTTTGCCTTAAACCATTATCTTTTTACTTACTTGTTCTATTTTTAAATTACATCAGCATAAAAGTAAAGCATATTCATTCAACACAGTAACCTATACTTAGTGATAAACATTAGGCAATTCTTAAACAAACACAAGGAATTACTGGGGCAACTGAAATAATATAAGCTTGCAACATGCCAAGAGGTCACATGCATTGAAAAAGAATGGGAAAAATGAGTCTGTCTGTATTGTTTACTGCCACTTTTGTTGAAATAAACTCTGGATAGGCAATTTTTCCTATGAGGAACTGTGGTTTTACTGGTGGTTTTTTATGAATCTGTGCAGCATATAATTGATGGTTTTTCAGTTATGAAGAGAATTACTAATATGTACCCAAACACACTTTATGAGGGTGAGAACATTCAAACACTGACTAGAAAATTGGGAATTTTCAAATATAATAAAGACACTAAAGAGAGGAAGAATTTGTCTTTTAAAATTTAATTTATATACAGTTTCTATCATAGGTTAATTTTTAAGGCTTTTTAAAAACAGTTTTAGGGTCACAGCAAAATTAAGAGGAAGGTACAGGGATTTCCCATCTCCCTCTTGCTCTGGACAAATGCATAACCCTCCCCATTATCAACTCCCCCAAGAATAGTATATTTGTTACAACTGATGAACCTACCTTGACGCATCATATTACCCAAAGTTCATAGTTTACATTTCAGCTCACTTTTGGTGCTGTACATTATATAGGTTTGAACAAATATATAATGACATATATCTATTATTACAGCGTCATACAGACTTTTTTCACTGTCCGAAAAATCCTCTGTGTTCTACCTATTCATCCCTCCCTCCATAAACCCTGGAAACACCTGATAGTTCTACTGTTTCCATAGTTTTTCCTTTTCCAGAATGTCATATAGTTGGAATCAAGGAACATTTATAACCAGGCTCAGCAAACACTTAGCATTTGACTTGGGAGTAAGGTTAAGCAATCCCCATTAATGCCACTTATACGTTCTAAAATATGATTGCAAATGTTTTGACACCCCCAATTGAGAGGTGAGGTCTGTGTCCCCTTCCTTTTTATTTGGGGTGGTGTAGACTCATTTTTCACTAACAGAATGTAGTAGGAATTACACTATGTAACTCCCAAAGTGAGTCAGAATACAGTTTCTACTTGGTTCTGTTGGAACACTCACCTTTGGAGTCCTGAAACAGTGTGGAAGAAGTCTACCACTCTGTGGCTACCATGCTGTGAGGAAGCTCAAGCAAGAAAGGCCACTTGTAGGTTCTCCAACTGATAGCCCCAGCTGAGGTCCCAGCTAATAGTTAGCATCAACCACTGGGTAGGTGAATTAAGATACCTCCTGATAATTCCAGCTCCAACTGTCCTGTCACACCCAGCCATTGAGGTTTTTTTCAGCTGAGGCCCCAGACATTGTGGAGCTGTCTCTGAATTGCTGAACTTCAGAATGTTGAATTTAATAAAATTGTTGTTTCATGTTGAAAAGTTTTGAGGTAGTTTGCTATGGAGCAATACTAATGGAAACAGTTATCAAACTCTCTTCTCTTCTGCTTCTAGCTCTTGTGTTAGTAATAGGTTAGGTGTTTAGGGAGGTAACTGACTTATTACAACACATCAAGGGAACATTTATATAAGTGATCAGCAAACTTTTAGTGGTAGATCTTCAGTTGGAATTTAGCAAACTCCATGAATGCTACAATGGATTGGTAGCTAACTTGGGAGCTGTCAAGGAAAACGCAAAACTTTAACATCTGAGTCACTATTTTCCTCTCTACCACATATCCTGCCAATATCCTCAATGACTCAAGAATTAATGTAAATGACCCATCCAACTCCACTCTAAGGCATCTTTACTATCACAACATTCCGTTATGTGTATCCACACTCTTAACTTATCCGGAATCAGTCCAAATCAGTCTCATCCAACTTTCACAGATACTTGCTCTTCCACCTCAAGAAACCCTCCTTGTCTTTCCATTTGTTTCTCTATGTGAACCCTCCTGGCTTCATTTTACTACACTACTTAGCCTAGACTTCATGGTTAATCATTGACACAACTTGGATACCAACACTATTAACTCTTGCTCTTTTTTATTTCCAAAGCATCTGCCTCACAAACTAAGACCCCAGATCAACTGACCATTTGCCTTCTCACCTCCTAAAATTGGACTATGAAGAAAATTTCAGGAAAATAATTACTATAATATATGAATTGGCACCACTATAAATGTATTATTTTTCAACTTCGTGTGGACATTAACCTTGGCCAGTTAAACCATCTTTTCACTTATCCTTGGTCATGATCCTTTTCCTTCTGTCAGCAAATATTCCAAAGTTCACCCCTTTCCTGAACTCAGAACACATATTCCCTTCCTCAGATGTCTTCACATTCTACATCACCTCGAAAATGCACACATCATCACTTTTATCCTCTTACTTAATCTTTCATCTCATCTGTATCATCCTTCCAGGAATCAGAAGAGGAGTTATCCCTGTATTGGGATAATTTGCATGGATCAAGTCTCCATCTATACTCTTATCTCCACTCATCTCTTTTGGGACTAACTCTATATATGATTTCATTTTATTCTGTATATTAAACCATTTTAATTCTGCTGTCTCTTTTCCCTCCCACAATCTAGCTTATCTTATCCTAAAAATGTTCATAACCTTCCCTTGACTCTGACATCCTCTTTACAAACCCTCTTGGTACTCTATATTTCCTCCAGTTTAAGCTTCTTATGAGGGTCTTCTACCATTACTATCTCTGTTTCACTTCCCACTCATTCCTCCACATATCTCCATCAGCATGTAAACATGGTATTTTTCCCATCATAAAATACAAACAAACTTTTCTTTACCCTACTCCTGCAAGTCTCCTCAATTTTTTATACCGATTTATAAAAACATTTCTTAAAAGAGTTGTTTCCAATAAAGTTTTTATCATCACCGTTCCACTGAAACTTCTTTTGTCAGGTCCTCTAATCACTTCCATGATGTTAAATCCAATTGCCAATTTTCAGCCCATATCCTGACCTATTGGTAGCATCTGATGTACTGGACTATTCTCTCCCTCCTTCTACACATACTTTATATACTCAGCCTGTAGGCTTCCAAATTTTCTTGGTTTTCCCCCTTCTTTCCCTGTCTTCATCTGGTTCCTCTTCTCCCCAAACCCATAGTCAATGGTCCTCTTCCAATCTACTCTTGCTGTCTTGTTAGTCTCAGCTAGTTATAGAGCTTTAAGTTCCCTCTATATGCCAATGACTTAAGTTTATAGCTTCAGCTTATATCTATCTCTCAAACACCAGACTCACATAGCAACTACCTTTTTGAAATCTCCTCTTGGATATCTAAGATTTATCTCAATCTTAACATGTCCATAACTGAATTCTGTACTTCCACCTAAACTCTACTCCACTTACAGCCTTTCCCATCTCAGATGATGGTCATTCCATCCTTGATGTTTTTCTGGCAAAAACAGAGTAATCTCTGATGTCTTTCTGTTGTTACTCCTACATAGAATTTACAAGGAGATCCTATCGGTTCTACGTTTAAAATACATTCACAGTTCAACCAATTCTTACTTCCTCCACGCTTACTACCTTAGTCTGAGCATCATTATCTCTTGCCTTAATAGTGTTCTTTTTAGTAACTCTGTATCTGTTTTTGCCTGTCCTATAGCTTATTCCAAACATGGTGGCCAGAGTGCTTCATTCCTCTGCTTAAACCCTGCAGTGGCACTCCTTTTCACTCAGAGTAACAGCCAGAGACAAGACAATGGCCTTTTAGTATCTCCATGACCCTCTATCATCACATCTTTGACCACTGACCTTTTTGTTGCTGCTCAAACATTCCAGGCACTTTCTAGGGGCTTTACTAAGAAACTACTGGCTGTTTCTTAGGCCTGGAATAATCTTTTATCAAATACCCACATAGCTAACTCTCAAAATTCTTCGAGTTTTTGTTCAAAGGTAATCTCCTCAATGTGGTCTGATATGACTGTCCTGTTGAAAAGAGTCTACTCTCTTGACATTTCTTATTTTATAGGCTTCTTATTTGCCCCTTAAGTGTTGGAATTTCCCGGGATTTCATTCTTGCTCTCTTTCTTTTTCCTCTCTTCATGCAATTTCTAATGACTCCCAGATACGTATCTGTAGCCTTAACTTCTTTCCAGTGTTTATGTGCTGAACATACAGAAAGATCTTTAAGGAGAGGTTTACATTAAATATCCTTCTACACCTCCCTCCCTTTCATTTCTATTTTCTGGACCACTAATAGCCAATATTCGTTCTTCCAGTCAATTTATATCTAGCTTATCTAGCTAATATCATCCTCCTTAATATGAGTGCCTCTCCTGAGGAGCACTTAAGCCTGTGCATATCAAATGGTAAATCCTTATTCTTGTGGATCTATGGTAGTACTGAGGCTACAAAAAAAAAATACCATAACTTTGACACATATTGACAGAGCATAAATTATTCCCAGGTACTAGTGAAAAGATGTTGTTATTAGAATATTGTTTCTATACTAAAACTAACATAGGAAGCAAATATTATGCTCAACAATCATCTGAGAAAAAATATTTATTTAATTTCTTTTTCTTAGGAGTACTTCTCTGAAGAATTAAGGATAATAAGCTTATGTTATTAGTCCTATCTGGAGTAATGTGCATGGTAATTTGGGATTCCTATGGAACAGCACAACTTTGAAGCAATAGGACTAAATCTCCATGATCAAAGAATTTCAAGCACCATAGTTACAGATAGGAGAGAAAACTTTAGTCAGTTTTTCTCGCAAAACATAGGACTCATAGGACTCAGTTCCTCCTCTGAACATGTATAATTGAGACCTGGCAAAGATAAATAGCAAAAAATTTAAGTTTTAGGAGTAATCCTAGACCTCTCTTTCCCTTGCCTTCACACCCTCTAATGTGTAGCCATTCAACTCCATTTTTTTTTGGAGTTTCACATCTGTCCTCTCCTATCTACTCCAATTGCTGTAATCGTAACCCAAACACTCCTAGATCTTCCCTGAAGCACAGCAACGGTCTCTAACATCTTCTCCCTCTTTTTCTAGTGTCATTTGCTCTAATCTATTATCTACACTGACCACAAAATAATTTTTCTAAAATGCTAAGCTCCTTTCAGTGGTTTTTCATTATATACAATGTAGATCCAAACACTGGTGCCACATAAATTTGCTCCATGATTTTGCCTCTGCTGTTTCCCTCATCTTCTCTGTCATTGTTCCTTCACATGCCCTTGACTTCAGCCCCAGTGCTGTGCTTCATAGACCTGTGGAGCTGCTGGGCTTCTTCTCATGTGATTCACTATTCACATTCCACTCATTTTGTCTGGATGACCCTTTCTTCCTCCTCTCTCCTGTAATAGCTTAATAAATACAGAGGCCATATATATTTTCTAAGTGGGAAAGACAGGAAGGCAGGAAAAGAATAAAGGAAGGAAGAAAGGAAAAAAGAAAAGAAGAAAGGAGGGAGGGAGGGAGGAAGCAAGGAAGGAAGGAAGGGGGGAAGAAAAGGATCAGAAAAATGTTTTATTGTAGAGTTAATCATGGGAATGACATGTCTGTCTTTTCTGATCTGGGCTTTTCGTTCTGCAGATATTTTAGGCTCCCGTCACTTTACTACTCTGGAATGAGAATATTTATCTGGACAGTAGGGAAGCTGCAAAACTTCTTTGGCTTCTGTGGTTGTGGTTATTTCTTTCTAAATACATAGGGGAGAAACTTCAGCTAGCTGCTGCCTGTGGTGTCAACTACACTGTTTGAAGTCCCTGGTGAGGAGACAGCTCGATGCCACAGTGGCAATTAGGAGCCACAGAGAATTGTCAGCTGAACTTGATGTTCTAGTTGGCAAGTTTAACACATACTCTACTCCCAGATAATTGGGTAGCGTTATGATCACATCATACCACCAGCCCCGTCGTTATTATAGATGGGCTTTTTCATGGTAAGAAGGAATGGGTAGCTTCCTCACAAGTATAATTTTGGCTAGACTAGCTTCCCTTCCTCTTAGGCTCAAAGTGAATTAGCCATAGAAGTACTGACGTGTTTGAGAAATTTATTTCACTTGGATTTTTTTTCCAGGTTTGACATAACTGGCTTCATATCTGCTTAAAGAAGGAAGCATTCATGCCCCAATTTCAGCTTCTTGCTGTTAGGAATATAGTCGGTTTATCATCATCTCAGTGTCAGAAATATCTTAGTGATCTGAAATATGCAGAGATAACACTACTTTTTTTACTGAGAGTAAGAAAGCTGGAAGGGATCTTGAACATTGCCTACTTCAATTTCCTCATTTTATTTTTAAGGGAGCTGGAAAGCAGAATGGTTCAGTGACCTGCCCACAATCACACATTAATCAAGTAGCAGAAGAACTAGGATTAAGATTCCAGCCAGCTTTCTTTTCAGTTCATTGTGTTATAGCCAAAAGTTGTCTAAAGCACTCAATGTTTTCTTGTTTTCTCAAAATGAAAATATCATTATCTGATGACAAAAATAATACATTTCCATCATAGAGGATAATAATATACGTAATGAATGTTGACAAAAAAGAGTGAAGCCAGTTTTGAAGATAGGTTCTAATGATGTGAAACAGGGTTTTGTCCTTAGCCTTGTTCTGTTCAAGATTATTGACACTGTCTTGGATGAAGGGATAAAACGTATGCTTGTCAAATATGTAGAAGATATTAACCTGGGAGAGAGAGGCAATGCTGTGGTTTGCTTTAAATAATCAAATAATGGCTAATGAGAATCTACCATGAACCAGATGTAAATTAATCTTCATAACCGTCCTACAAGGTAGCTATTCCGGATCAGTCATGCCCCAGTCAGGAAACCAGAATCACACTAGGTATTTTGTTGAGGAGAATATTGAGAATTGGTTTATCTGAAATTTGAAGTCTGAAACAGCAAAAAAGGAAACACTGAGATAACACAAAAGGCAGCATTCATTGCTAGGCTGGAGAAATAACGGGAAGGGATTGCGGTTTTCAGAATCTAGAAATGCAGATGAGGGGCTTGCAGAACCAGAATCCAGACCTCTGAGGAGAAGAAGTGGGTACTACTCCTACTCAGGAACTGGACAATGTCCCTGTGCGAGCTAAGGACTCAAGCTTTTGGGGAGGGAGTGCCAGCTGGCTGATGCTGATCCCTCAAGAGTTTGGAGGAGATCCCTTGTAGAGCTAAGGCTCGGACCTCTGAGCAGGAGTGCTGTTGACTGCTGCTTATAGCTCTGAGAAGATGCAGTAAACTGGTTCCCGGGGTACCAAAGAAACTGAAGACCAGAACCAACTGCTGCTGTTGGGAGAAGGGTGTGGCTGGTCTGATGCTGAACAGAATGGCAAGCTCAAGGAGGAAATCCCTCTTCCCTCGTCCCCTCGTCCGGTTCCCTCTAGTGGCCCCTACTGACAGAACATAATAGGAACCCAACAAACATAGGAAAATGAAGTTTTCAGTCTCAGCCTCACATCACAGCATGAAATATAGAAGGGAAAGATTTTGTCATTCACTTAACTTTCAACAAATGTTTGTTGGGTGCCTACTATGTTCCAGGAATTACCATAGGTCTGAGTTCTGAGGCCTGAAACCTCAGTTTCTTCTTCTGTGAAATGGGGATATTTGTGCCTCCCTCAGAGAGATAAAGATTAAATGCTGTACATTTATGATAAAAACTCTCCAGAAAGTGGGCATAGAGGGGACCTACCTCAACATAATAAAGGCCATATATGACAAACCCACAGCAAACATCATTCTCAATGGTGAAAAACTGAAAACATTCCTTCTAAGACCAGTAATGAGACAAGGATGTCCACTCTCACCACTATTCTTCAACATAGTTTTGGAAGTCCTAGCCATGGCAATCAGAGAATAGAAAGAAATAAAAGGAATACAAATTGGAAAAGAAGAAGTAAAACTGTCACTGTTTGCAGATGACATGATACTATACATAGAGAATCCTAAAAATGCCACCAGAAAACTACTAGGGTAATCAATGAATTTGGTAAAGTTGCAGGATACAAAATTAATGCACAGAAATCTCTTGCATTCCTATACACTAATGATGAAAAATCTGAAAGAAAAATTTTGGAAACATTCTCATTTACCATTGCAACACAAAGAATAAAATACCTAGGAATAAACCTACCTAGGGAGACAAAAGACCTGTATGCAGAAAAATATAAGACACTGATGAAAGAAATTAAAGATGATACTAACAGATGGAGAGATATACCATGTTCTTGGATTGGAAGAATCAATATTGTGAAAATGACTATACTACCCAAAGCAATCTACAGATTCAATGCAATCCCTATCAAATTACCAGTGGCATTTTTTACAGAACTAGAACAAAAAATCTTAAAATTTGCATGGAAACACAAAAGACCCTGAATAGCCAAAGCAATCTTGAGGGAAAAAAAATGGAGCAGGAGGAATCAGACTCCCTGACTTCAAACTATACTACAAAGCTACAGTAATCAAGACAATATGGTACTGCCACAAAAACAGAAACATAGATCAATGGAACAAGATAGAAAGCCCAGAGATTAAACCCATGCACCTATGGTCAGCTAATCTATGATAAAGGAGGCAAGGATATACAATGGAGAAAAGACAGTCTCCTTAATAAGTGGTGATGATAAAACTGGACAGCTACACGTAAAAGAATGAAATTAGAACACTCCCTAACACCATACACAAAAATAAACTCAAAATGGATTCGAGACCTAAATTTAAGACTGGAAACTATAAAACTCTTAGAGGAAAACATAGGAAGAACACTCTTTGACATAAATCACAGCAAGATCGTTTTTGATCCACCTCCCAGAGTAATGGAAATAAAAACAAAAATAAACAAATGGGACCTAATGAAACTTCAAAGCTTTTGCACAACAAAGGAAACCATAAACAAGACGAAAAGACAGCCCTCAGAATGGGAGAAAATATTTGCAAATGAATCAACGGACAAAGGATTAATCTCCAAAATATGTAAACAGCTCATGTAGCTCAATATTAAAGAAGCAACCCAATCCAAAAATGGGCAGAAGACCTAAATAGACATTTCTCCAAAGAAGACATTCAGATAGCCATGAAGCACATGAAAAGCTGCTCAACATCACTAATTATTAGAGAAATGCAAATCAAAACTACAATGAGGTATCACCTCACACCAGTTAGAATGGGCATCATCAGAAAATCTACAAACAACAAATGCTGGAGAGGGTGTGGAGAAAAGGGAACCCTCTTGCACTCTTGGTGGGAATGTAAATTGATACAAGCACTATGGAGAACAGTATGGAGCTTCCTTAAAAAACTAAAAATAGAATTACCATATGATCTAGCAATCCCACTACTGGGCATATACCCAGAGAAAACCATAATTCAAAAAGACACATGCACCCCAATATTCATTGCAGCACTATTTACAGTAGCCAGGTCATGGAAGCAACCTAAATGCCCATTGACAGACGAATGGATAAAGAGGTTTTGGTACATATATACAATAGATTATTACTCAGCCATAAAAAGAAATGAAATGGAGTCATTTGTTGAGACGTGGACAGATCTAGAGACTGTCATACAGAGTGAAGTAAGTCAGAAAGAGAAAAACAAATATCCTACATTAATGCATGTATGTGGAACCAAGAAAAGTGGTATGGATGAGCCAGTTTGCAGGGCAGAAGTTGAGACACAGATGTAGAGAACAAAGGTATGGACACCAAGGGGGGGAAGTGGCTAGGGGTGGGGGTGGGGGAGTGATGAATTGGGAGACTGGGATTGACATGTGTACACTGATGTGTATAAAATTGATGAGTAATAAGAACCTGCAGTATAAGAAAACAAACAAACAAATAAAACAACTAATACTAAACTTTCTTTGGGTTATTTGTATGGAAATTTGTTAATATAAATATTTCAGACATTACATGAAATTTCTAAAAATCTTATATGTTCTGGTATAATGTTATAAGTCATAATTCTAGTTAGTACTTTTAAATGTATATCTCAGAAATAACTAAATTTCCTTGTCAATTGCATTATAATGAACTTTCATCAAATCTTTGTGGTCATTTTTAAGTCTTTTGTCATTTATAGACAGTTCTGGGTGTACTGTGATGCTTTTGCAAATATGTTCCTATAAAAGGGTTTAATCATCAAGGAATTCATGGAAAAGACTCTGACAAGTAAAGGTTTCTGGTAACTGACTATACTGCTGAACTGAATGAATAAGCATTTTCAGAACTCTAATGGAAAACTGATGAACTCATAAAAGTGCTAACAAAAGATCAAGATAAAAAAATTAATTACATGGGACTGAGTGAAGTGATGAGGATGATTATAATTTATGTGACTTTTTGTTGGAAAAAAAAATTCCATAATGACTCAGAGGCAAAGAATATACGAATCAATTTTCACTGCAAAGTAAATGAGCTGTTACAGTAGAGGATTACTGGACTGAATGTCAATATTATGACATAGTATGAGTGTGTTTCGTGTTTGGTAATTGCAATCATTCTTGATTTTGTTGTGGTCATCCATTTACAATGCTTGGTGTCAGTCTATTTATCTCTTGTAAAAATAAAATACATTGTGTGTGTGTGTGTGTGTGTGTGTGTGTGAAAATAAAAAGAAGTCACCCAGAATTGGCCTAAAAATAAATAAATAAATAAATAAATAAATAAATAAATAAATAGGAAAAAAAAAGATAGATTAAATTGTGTAAAGTATTTGAAGACTTTACATCGTGCCTGATAATGACTATCTACTGCAGCACAATGAAACATGGCAGGTCCTTGATATTCATCAAATATTGCTGATATTCAAGAGACAGTAGACCTTGACCTTATTCCACCATGGTGTTTTAAATGCTGTGATTTTGAATTTCGTCAGATGGAGAATACACTCTTCATCTTTCAGTCTCCACCACTCCACATTGGTTCATCTTGCTATTTTACATGTTTAAGCCTAGCTCCCAAAGGCTTTTGAATTTTGGAGATCTGTTCTAGAATGAAATTCCATACTTCATCTCCTCCCTCTCAGGTAACTAATTCAATATTTTAGCAGCTTTGGTTATCAATTTTTAAAATTTCTTCTAGCTCTGTGTTTATCCTTTTCCAGCACTGAAAAACTAAGAAGTGGTTTCTACTCTCTTTAGGAGAATAAACCAAAATCCAAGAGCAAAAAGCCTTTTGGCATTTTTGGGAAATTTTAGCTATAAATAAGGAGAAAAAGAATGACTACTGCATTTTTCTTTAAAGTATTTTTACATGATCAGTTTGAGTATGGTAGTAGCTTGGGGGAATTAAAGCTATTTCAATGATGTTTTTAGATGTACTCTTTAGACATATTCTTTAATCTTTGCCATATTGTCAATTAGTATTTAAATACCCTCTGGCACAAATACATCATTTCTATGTTGATTTATTGGGGAACTGATCTCTCTAAATTCTTGGTCACTGAAATCATGCTAATAAAGCACTGTATTTAAGTGTTCTGTTCCTGTATTTATGCGGTTTTTTGTTAGTTATTTTTATTTAGGAAACATTTTCTAGAGCAATGAACCATAGAATAATCAAGTAACCTGCTTGATAAAATGCTTCCAGATGGTGTTAGATACATGGAAAAGGATGTGTTTTTTTTCAGCCTACTCAGAATGTTACTAAATAGCCAATTCTAGTTTTTATAAGTCAGTGTTTCCAAAGTTGCTACCTGTTTCAAACATAAGGGGGACAGGCTTATGGGGTATGAAGTGGCTAAGTATTGGGATCAGCTGGGACTAACTAGGTGCTGTGAACATAACAGATTAAGGAGAAGTATGTGAGAAGAATCCTGCTGTAATAATAGGTTAACCAGTTCATAAATCCAACTGTGGGGGAATCAGGTGTAAACAGTTCTGAAAGGCTCATGCCATAAAGGGTCTCTATTTACCTTACAGGGGTGTCCACAGTCTTGAGCCACCTCTCAGATATGTGGAACAATCTCTCTTCTGCAGCTCTACTGGCCACAACATGCAAAAATCACTTTTCATGAAAACAAAATAAAACTCACAGAAAAAGTTTGCAATAATTGGTCCTGGGACCCAAGCAAATCAACTCAGGATTCTTTTGTAGGATTGCTGATTAACTTTTGGGAAAAACTTTGCTTCTGCTGTTATTGCTACATTAGAGGTTATGAAGTTGGGTACTGTTACCATTTTCAATAATATTCATATAAAGCCAAGCAGAGACAATCAGAGATTAACAATAAATGCAGTCAGAATGAGAAAGTCCTGATGGGCTGAGTCTGTTGAAACCAAGCCCTGTTCCCTGTATCTCTTTGATTCTCTGTGCAAATCTAGGATTCTTCTCAGCATATGGGCCAATAAGCCCCCATGTTAAACTTAAACTTGTTTGAATTGGGTCTCTGGCACTTGAAATTGAACATTTTTCCCATCATGAGATGAGACACCTTTAAGAAATGTGTTAGGAGGGGTGGGAAATGGTAAAACTCTCCTTCAAACGATTGCAGAGCAGGAGTTTTCAGTCTCTTCTCTGTTGAGATACAAATGATGAATTACGTCCTTTGGTGAGACATATTCCTATGTGTATGTTCCAAGTTAATAGTAGCTGTCATTCCATCCCTTTATCTACCATTCTTAAAAGCATATTAAAGTTCTGGTGTTCTGGTTATCTGATACATAACAAACCACCCCAAAACCAAGTATCATAACACAACGAACATTTTATTAGTGTGCACCTGGATAACTTCTCTGTTCCATAATGTCTGGGACCTCAGCTATAAGGACTCGGATGTCCTGGAGTGACTTGAATGGCTGGAGCATGGAATCATTTGGTGGCTTCTGCCGTCATGCCTTAGGAGGTATGGCAGAAAGAATAAACTCAGCTGGAACTGTTAGCCAGAATGCAAGACTTCTCCATCATGGTGGTTCCGGAATAGTCAGACCTCTTTCATGACAGTTCAGGGATCTCAGAGAAAGTGTTCCAGTAAGTAAGAAGGAAGTTCCTTGACCTTTTAAGACCTAGCTTCCGAAGTCACATAAAGATATTTCTGCCGTATACCATTGGTGGGTGTAGTCACAAGCCCATCCAGGTGCAAGGACAGTGAACTTATCAATAGAACTGCCAGATTTGCAGCCATGTTTTAAAACTGCCACAGCTAGTGAGTAGAAAGGGTACTATTGTAGATATGACTTTGAAGCAATTGTATGTATATATATATTTACAAGAGAACATTAATAGCAAGATAAACATATCTTATGATTTTGCAAAACTCATTACAATACTTGGATTGCAGAACTCCTGGATTAAGAGTGGGATTCAGGGTTCTATCTATATGGATAGGGAGGATAAGAATGAAAGAAAAAGCCAGAAATAGAAAGAACTTAAAAGAGATTGGAATAAGAGGTTGGCAACTACTAACACCAGAGATGGCAGGCATTCTAATTTTTCCAGAGTTATCTCTAGTAATTGTGTTCTTCTTTCCATATCCCTGATTCATTTGGTCTCCCTTGGAATGTAGGCAGACGACCTCTGTGGGCAGAAAGCAATGCCTTGTGTCCCAACCTAATACAGATGGTCTGAGATTCTCTGGGCAAAGTCAGACAAGTTGCCTTGAAAAATAAGTGACAGAAATGGTAGAATAGTTTTATTTTTTAACATCTTTACTGGAGTATAATTGCTTTACAGTGTTGTGTTAGTTTCTGCTATATAACAAAGTGAATCAGCTATATGCATACATATATCCCCATATCCCCTCCCTCTTGCGTCTCCCTCCCACCCTCCATAACCCACCCCCTAAGTGGTCACAAAGCACGGAGCTGATCTCCCTGTGCTATGCAGCTGCTTCCCACTAGCTATCTGTTTTACGTTTGGTAATGTACATATGTCAATGCTACACTCTCACTTCTTCCCAGCTTACCCTTCCCCCTCCCCATGTCCTCAAGTCCATTCTCTATGTTTCTGTCCTTATTCCTGTCCTGCCCCTAGTTGCATCTGAACCTTTTTTTTTTATATTCCATATATATGTGTTAGCATATGGTATTTGTTTTTCTCTTTCTGACTGACTTCACTATGTATGACAGACTCTGGGCCCATCCACCTCACTACAGATAGCTCAATTTTGTTTCTTTTTATGGCTGAGTAATATTCCATTGTATATATGTGCCACATCTTCTTTATCCATTCATCTGTCGATGGACACTTAGGTTGCTTCTGTGTCCTGGCTATTGTAAATAGTGTTGCAATGAACATTATGATACATGTCTCTTTTGAATTATGTTTTTCTCAGGGTATAGGCCCAGTAGTGGGATTGCTGGTTCATATGGTAGTTCTATTATATTTTTAGTTTTTTAAGGAGCCTCCGTACTGTTCTCCATAGTGGCTGTATCAATTTATATTCTCACCAACAGTTCAAGAGGGTTCCCTTTTCTCCACACCCTCTCCAGCATTTATTGTTTGTAGATTTTTTGATGATGGCCATTCTGACTGATGTGAGGTGATACCTCTTTGTACTTTTGATTTGCATTTCTCTAATTATTAGTGAAGTTGAGCATCCTTTCATGTGTTTGTTGGCAATCTGTATATCTTCTTTGGAGAAATGTCTGTTTAGATCTTCTGCCCATTTCTGGATTGGGTTGTTTGTTTTTTGATATTGAGCTGCATGAGCTGCTTGTATATTTTGGAGATTAATCTTTTGTCAGTTGCTTCATTTGCAAATACTTTCTCCCATTCTAAAGGTTGTCTTTTTGTCTTGTTTATGGTTTCCTTTGCTGTGCAAAAGCTTTGAAGTTTCATTAGGTCCCATTTGTTTATTTTTGTTTTTATTTTCATTTCTCTACGAGGTGGGTCAAAAAGGGTCTTGCTGTGATTTATGCCATAGAGTGTTCTTCCTATGTTTTCCTCTAAGAGTTTTATAGTGTCTGGCCCTACATTTAGGTCTTTAAGCCATTTGGAGTTTATTTTTGTGTATGGTGTTAAGAAGTGTTCCAATTTCATTCTTTTACATGTAGCTGTCCAGTTTTCCCAGCACCACTTATTGAAGAGGCTGTCTTTTCTCCATTGTATATCCTTGCCTCCTTTTTCATAGATTAGCTGACCAGAGGTGCGTGGGTTTATCTCTGGCTTTCTATCCTATTCCATTGATCTATATTTCTGTTTCTCTGGCAGTACCATACTGTCTTGATTACTGTAGCTTTGTAGTATAGTCTGAAGTCTGGCAGCCTGATTCCTCCAGCTCCGTTTTTCTTTCTCAAGATTGCTTTGGTTATTCGGGGTCTTTTGTGTTTCCATACAAATTGTGAAAAATATTTTTCTAGTTCTATGAAAAATGCCTTTGGTAGTTTGATAAGGATTGCATTGCATCTGTAGATTGCTTTGTGTAGGAGAGTCATTCTCACAATGCTGATTCTTCCAATCCAAGAACATAGTATATCTCTCCATCTGTTTGTATCATCTTTAATTTCTTTCATCAGTGCCTTATAGTTTTCTCAGTACAGGTCTTTTACCTCCTTAGGTAGGTTTATTCCTAGGTATTTTATTGTTTTTGTTGCAGTGGTAAATAGAAGTTTTCCTTAATTTCTCTTTCAGATTTTTCATCATTAGTGTATAGGAATGCAAGAGATTTCTGTTCATAACTTTTGTATCCTGAAACATTACCAAATTCATTGATCAGCTCTAGTAGTTTTCTGGTAGGATCTTTAGGATTCTCTGTGCATAGTATCATGTCATCTGCAAACAGTGACAGTTTTACTTCTTCTTTTCTGATTTGCATTGCTTTTATTTCTTTTTCTTCTCTGATTGCTGTGGGTAATTCTTCCAAAACTACACTGAATAATAGTGGTGAGAGTGGGCAACCTTGTCTTCTTCCTGATCTTAGTGGAAATGGTTTTAGTTTTTCACCATTGAGAACGATGTTGGCTGTGGGTTTGTCATATATGGTCCTTATTATGTTGAGGTAAGTTCCCTCTATGATTGCTTTCTGGAGAGTTTTTATCATAAGTGGTGTTGAATTTTGTTGAAAGCTTTTTCTGCATCTATTGCAATGATCATGTGGTTTTTATCCTTCAATTTGTTAATATGGTGTATAACATTGATTGATTTGCATATATTGTAGAATCCTTGCATTCCTGGGATAAACCGTACTTGATCATGGTGTATGATCCTTTTAATGAGCTGCTGGATTCTGTTTGCTAGTATTTTAGGGAGAATTTTTGCATTGATGTTTATCAGTGATATTGGCGTGTAGTTTTCTTTTTTTTGTGACATCTTTTTCTGGTGTTGGTATCAGGGTGATGGTGGCCTCGCAGAATGAGTTTGTGAGTGTTCCCCCCTCTGTTATATTTTGGAAGAGTTTGAGAAGGATAAGTGTTAGCTCTTCTCTAAATGTCTAATAGAATTCCCCTGTGAAGCCATCTGGTCCTGGGTTTTTGTTTGTTGGAAGATTTCTAATCACAGTTTCAATTTCAGTACTTGTGATTGGTCTGTTTATATTTTCTATTTCTTCCTGGTTCAGTCTCAGAAGGCTGTGCTTGTGTAAGAATTTGTCTATTTCTTCCAGATTTTCCATTTTATTGGCATATAATTGCTTGTAGTAATCTCTCATGATCCTTTGTATTTCTGCAGTGTCAGTTGTTACTTCTCCTTGTTCATTTCCAATTCTGTTGATTTGAGTCTTTCCCTTTTTTTCTTGATGAGTCTGGCTAATGGTTTATCAATTTTGTTTATCTTCTCAAAGAACCACCTTTTAGTTTTATTGATCTTTGCTATCATTTTCTTCATTTCCTTTTTATTTATTTCTGATCTGACCTTTATGATTTCTTTCGTTCTGCTAACTTTGGGGGGGTTTTGTTCTTCTATCTCTAATTGCTCTAGGTGTAAGGTTAGGTTGTTTATTTGAGATGTTTCTTGTTTCTTGAGGTAGGAGTGTACTGCTATAAACTTCCCTCTTAGAACTGCTTTTGCTGCATCCTATATGTTTTGGGTCGTCATGTCTTAATTGTCATTTGTTTCTAGGTATTTTTTGATTTCTTCTTTGATTTCTTCAGGGATCTCTTTGTTATTTAGTAGCATATTGTTTAGCTTCCAAGTGTTTGTATTTTTTATAGTTTTTTTTTCCTGTAATTGGTATCTAGTCTCATAGCATTGTGGTTGGAAAAGATACTTGATATGATTTCAATTTTCTTAAATTTACCGAGGCTTGACTGTGACCCAGGATATGATCTATCCTGGAGAATGTTCCATGAGCACTTGACAAGAAAGTGTATTCTGTTGTTTTTGGATGGGATATCTTATAAATATCAATTAAGTACATCTTGTTTCATGTGTCATTTAAAACTTATCTTTCCTTATTTATTTTCATTTAGGTTGATCTATCCATTGGTGAAAGTGGGATGTTAAAGTCCCCTAATATTATTGTGGTACTGTCGATTTCCCCTTTTATGGCTGTTAGCATTTGCCTTATGTATTGAGGTGCTCCTATGTTGGGTGCATAAATTTTTACAATCGTTATATCTTCTTCTTGGATCGATCCCTTGATCATTATGTAGTGTCCTTCTTTGTCTCTTGTAATAGTCTTTATTTTAAAGTCTATTGTGTCTGATATGAGAATTGCTACTCCAGCTTTCTTTTGATTTCCATTTACATGGAATATCTTTTTCCATCCCCTCATTTTCAGTCTGTATGTGTCCCTAGGTCTGAAGTGAATCTCTTCTAGACAGCATATATATGAGTCTTATTTCTGTATCCATTCAGCCAGTCTATGTCTTTTGGTTTGAGCATTGAATCCATTTACAGTTAAGGTAATTATTGATATTTATGTTCCTATTACCATTTTCTTAATTGTTTTGGGTTTGTTATTGTAAATCTTTTCCTTCTCTTGTGTGTCCTGCCTAGAGAAGTTCCTTTAGCATTTGTTGTAAAGCTGGTTTGGTGGTGCTGAATTCTCTTAGCTTTTGCTTGTCTGTAAAGGTTTTAATTTCTCCATCGAATCTGAATGAGATCCTTGCTGAGTAGAGTAATCTTGGTTGTAGGTTTTTCCCTTTCATCAGTTTAAATATGTCCTGCCACTCCCTTCTGACTTGCCAAGTAGAGTAATCTTGGTTGTAGGTTTTTCCCTTTCATCAGTTTAAATATGTCCTGCCACTCCCTTCTGCCTTGCCAAGTTTCTGCTGAAAGATCAGCTGTTAACCTTATGGCGATTCCCTTGTATGTTATTTGTTGCTTTTCCCTTGCTGCTTTTAATAGTTTTTTTTTTGTATTTAATTTTTGATAGTTTGATTAATATGTGTGTTGGCCTGTTTCTCCTTGGATTTATCCTGTATGGGACTCTCTGCGCTTCCTAGACTTGATTGACTATTTCCTTTCCCATATCAGGGAAGTTTTCTACTATAATCTCTTCAGATATTTTCTCAGTCCCTTTCTTTTTCTGTTCTTCTTCTGGAGCACCTATAATTCGAATTTTGGTGTGTTTAATGTTGTCCCAGAGGTCTCCAAGACTGTCCTCAATTCTTTTCATTCTTTTTTCTTTATTCTGCTCTGTGGTAGTTATTTCCACTGTTTTCTCTTCCAGGCCACTTATTCGTTCTTCTGCCTCAATTATTCTGCTATTGATTCCTTCTACAGAATTTTAAATTTCACTTATTGTGTTGTTCATCATTGTTTGTTTGCTCTTTAGTTCTTCTAGGTCCTTGTTACATGTTTCTTGTATTTTCTCCATTCTATTTCCAAGTTTTTGTATCATCTTACTATAATTACTCTGAATTCTCTTTCAGGTAGACTGCCTATTTCCTCTTCATTTGTTTGGTCTGGCGGGCTTTTACCTTGCTCCTTCATCTGCTGTGTGTTTCTCTGTCTTCTCATTTTGCTTAACTTACTGTGTTTGGGGTCTCCTTTTCACAGGCTGCAGGTTCGTCGTTTGTGCTGTTTTTGGTGTCTGCCCCCAGTGTGTAAGCTTGGTTTAGTGGCTTGTCTAGGCTTCCTGGTGGAGGGGACTGGTGCCTGTGTTCTGGTGGATGAGGCTGGATCATGCCTTTCTGGTGGGCAGGTCCATGTCCAATGGTATATTTTGGGGAGTCTGTGAAGTTAGTGTTATTTTAGGCAGACTCTCTGCTAATGGATGGGTTTGTGTTCCTTTCTTGCTAGTTGTTTGTCATGGGGTGTCCAGCACTGGAGTTTGCTGTTCATTGAGTGGAGCTGGGTCTTAACATTGAGACCGAAAACTCTGGGAGAGCTCTTGCTGATTGATATTATGTGTGGCTGGGAGGTTTCTGGTGGTCTAATGTCCTAAACTTGGCTTTCCCACCTCAGAAGCTCAGGCCTGACACCCGGCCAGAGCACCAAGACCCTGTCAGCCACATGGCCAGGTACGTGGGGAGTTTCTTGCCTTTTGGGAGGTCTGAGGTCTTCTGCCAGCATTCAATAGGTGTTCTGTAGGAGTTTCACATGTAGATGTATTTTTGATGTATTTGTGGGGAGGGAGGTGATCTCCACATCTTACTCCTCTGCCATCTTGAAGGTCTGCACCTCTCATGCTCTTTAAACTTCTTTATAGGTAGTTTGCTATTCTTTGACCTCAGTAACGTTTAGGAGAAATGTCCCATATTGCAGATAATGATCATTAACTGGAGTATTCAGTAGAAATTCCATTTGTATACTGTTTACTTGCCTCTCTCAGTATCCAGAAGTTTTCTCTAATTTTAGTTATGTGGAATTTAACAAAAGTTCTTCAGATCATAAATGGTTATAGAATGAATTAATTTCATTTGTTTAGATACTTCCACAGTATTAGAACATAGTGAATATGAATAGAACTCTTGGAACAAAAATAATTCAGTTGGCATCCCACCTCTAGTACTCACTAGATCAATGAGCCAATTATGTAGCCTTTCCAAGCTTTAATTCATGTGTCTGTTCACTGGAGAGTGTACTAGTGCCTACTTCTTAGTGTTGTTAGTATTATGTGAAATCATGTACTAGGAAGTGCTTGGGAATAGTAAGTCCATCTCCTACTCCTTCTCCTCTTTCTTCCTCTTCATTCATCTTGCCAGTATGGCAAGTACGTCAGTTATTTATTTTGACCCATACAATAGGTTCTTTATGTTTCTCATCATTTAATTTCTGATTATTTCTTTCTTGAGAGAAGCTGATCTGGTCTACACATGGTATTCAGGAAGGAGTAATAGGGTGAAAGAATTTTATACAAGAAGTAGATAATTTCTAATGCTCTATTATGGTCAGTTTCTCTGTTAAAATGCATAATTCAGCCCTTCCTTTAAGGAGGGTGATAATGTCATGTTGCTTTGATTTTAATGAGATCTTTCCTAAAGGTAGAACTCTTTGAGGGCTCCTTTATGAAACACCAACCCCAGCTGTGTTATATTCTGCAGGTGCTATGTAAATGTCAAATATTAATGTTTTACTATCTAGTAAAAGAGATGAACTAAGATTTTTGTTGCTGCTTGTTTCATAGGCTGCAAATAAGACTGGATCATTGTCCTTTTGATTATTCAGCTGCAAAGTTTCTTTGCTTTAAAAAAGCACAGTGAAAATAACTGCCAGGAATGCTGTCATATTAATAATAAGAGTTAGTATAGTTAACATTTAGAGAGTACTTATTAGCTACCAGGAGCTGTACTAAGCCCTCTTCGTGTATTGTCTCTTCTAATGCTCACAAAAACCTATGAAATGAGTCACAGTCTTAGCTTTACATTGCAGATATAGAAACTGACATTTTAAAGCATAAAGGACTCAAACTTGGTAGTACAAAGCCAGTGGGTGGCTGAGTGGAGAACTGAATCCAAGTTGGTTTGAAAACAAAGTCTCTGCTCTTAGTTATCCGTCCAATGTCTAACTCAAGAAGGATCAAAAAGCCATTTTCTAATTAACCTTATTTCAGGAAAGACAATGAGAATTCCATAAAATAAATTATAAGATATTATGAACATGGAAAAATAGATAGGGCATGTCTGATAGGGTGTGTTAAAAAGTATTGGTGAACTTCCTGGGACCCCAATTGCCTCCTCAGTATATAAGTAGTTCTCAAACCTAGATACATTAGAATCATTTAGGAACTTTTTAAGAAGAAAATTCTATCACCATAGATTAGTTTTGCCTTTCTTTGAACTTTTTAAAATGGAAAAATATAGAATGTATTCTTTTGTGCCAGCTTTTTAAGTTCACTATTTCTGTGAAATTATCCTTGTCGTTGCATACCAGTAGTTCATCCTTTGTTATTGGTGTAAAACATTCCATAGTATAAACATGTCATTAGTTATTCATCCGTTATCTGCTGATAGACATTTGGGTTGTTTCTAGTTGGGGACTACTATATGTAATAGCGCTATGACAATTCTGATCTGTGTCTTAGAGTAGTCATGTGTACTCATTTCTTTGGGATAGATATGTAGAATGACTGAGTTGTAGGGATTTTGCATGTTTCATTTTAGTAGATATTGCCAATCAATTTTCCAAAACAGTTGTTCCAAACAGCAGTGTATGAGAATTCCAGTTGTTTCCCACCCTCTCTGACCTATCGTATTGTTAAAAAAAAATTTTAGCCTTTCTGGCAGATGTATCATGATATTTCATTGTGACTTTAGGTTGCACTCTCCTTCTGGCTATTGATATTGAGCACTTTTTTCAAGTTCTTATTGCGTATTTAGGTAAGCTCTTTTTTGCTTTGCGTTGTTTTATTTTTTTATTAGCCATTATTTTAATTGAACTCTAGTTAATTTAAATGTGTGTATAGCAAAGTGATTCATATGTGTATGTGTATATATATCTATATATACACTTATTTTTCAGATTCTTTTCCATTATTAGGTATCCTCTTTCATGAAATGCCTGTTTAAGATTTAAAAATTAGATTGTTTGCCTTGTCCTTATTTAGCTGTAGTAGTTCTTTATATATTTTGGATACAAGTCCTATGTTGGATACATGTATCGAAAAACTCCTTTCCTTCTCTGTGAACTGCCATTTCATTTTCTTTGTTGTCTTCTGATGAAGACAATTTCTCAATTTAATGAAGTCTAATTTATCATTATTGCTCTTTATGATTAGTGATGTTTTGTGTCCTGTTTAAGAATTCTTTGTCTACCTATCCCATGGCCATTAAATATTCCATGTTTTCTTCCCCCTCCCCAGCCAAAAAAATATATTGATAAAGACATTGACTGTTGAAGGGAGATAGGATGTGGCAAGGTAGATGTGTCCACCTGTGTAGAGGGGACAATTCCAACAACTGAGTGGGGGCAGGATAATTAGGCTAACAGCAAACTGTTCTTTATGGCTTGAGTAGGGGCCTTGAATGTAGATGTCTGCAGAGGTTTAACAGGCAATGAAAATGAACAAGGCTGGTGTTTGCAAGAGTCATGGGGAATTATGGAGTCTGAGGAGAACTGGAGAGGGTCTTACTATTGAAAGGGAACAGCTGCTTCTTGATGGTACTTGTGAATATTGTCACACAAGAATGAAGACCCAGCATTGCTAGAGATTCTGAATTTTTCAAGAAAGACAGAAATCCAGATTTTTGTGTGCTCTATTCTGATTTTTAAATGTTGACAACTCATATGTCATTTTCAATATTGCTAACTAAGTCAAAATATTTTAGAAACAACCCAGTCTAGAGATTGTCTGTTTGATTTTCTGAACTTGAGTATGAGAAACTGAAAAGTGAGTTGGGTCTAGACTGTAGAAGTCACCCAACGCCAAGCTAAGTACTATTTTTAAATTGTTAGGCAAAGAGAAGCAGCAATTGAAGTCTTTTCAGCAGGAGAGTTGTATGGAGGGTGCTGTGCTGGAGAAGGATTAATTTGGTTTGTGGATGAGAGAAAGAAGAGGCAAGATGGCCGAGTTGGCAGCAATTACATTCATTAGAGTAGCTGAATGGAATGGAAACATAAATAACTCTGATTTGTACTAACAACAGCTACCTATCACTATTATCAAATATTCAATTCTACTTTTCAGAATACATTAGCAAAGAAAAAAACTAAGAACAGGGGTGTCCCACTTTGTGGGATCCTTCCTAAACTTAATCAAACAAGAGCTTATCAAAGAACATGGAAGTCATTGATCTCCAAGGTCCCATGATGCATCCCTGCCTCCTCATGTTCCCTTGGCTTAATGTACCTTCACAGTTAGACCCTGCTCTCAAACCATATCTTGTTACCCCAGCCAGACTGTGAAAACCACTAAGGGAGAGGTCTGTTCTCTCTACTTAGAACTCTCTATAAAAAACTGAGATATAAGAAAGAAAAAATGTCACCCACAACAAAGTATCCCACACACAGGGAATGGGTTGAGATTTTAAGGTCAGGCCCAGAAAATTTAAGCATCTTTTTAAAAATGGAACATGCCAGATTCATTTATACAATTATATATTACTTTGAATGTCTGTATTGTGCCAGGCACTGTGAGAAATTAAAATATAAATAAGACAAAAACCCTGCCTCACAAGGAGAGGTTAATTATTTGATTGTTTATTGGTGATGTTATGATATGGGAATAAAGTAGTACAATCCAAAATAATGTGATACATTTTAAAATGGAAACTGGATAAAGTTCTGGACCTGTGCCTTTCAGTGGAGAGAAAGATTAAATCTATTTACGAGAATTAGGAAAAACTTTAAATAAGATGGGATATTGAAAATAAGCTTTGAAAAATACATAGATTTAGATATTATGAGAAGGTGAGGGTGATATAATTGACACGTGATATGACTTCGGGAATATTAACCTCATACTAACTCTAACAGGGTTTCCCAAAGTGTGGTATAAGTGTCATTGGTGGAATGCACGATAATATCAGGTGGTTCACGTATAAAGATTTCCTTAAGGGATCCATATCTATTTTAATTGTTAAACTTACAGAGTTACAAGGGTATTTATATGTAAAAATAAGAATTGAGAAAGAGAGGCTTCCCCGGTGGTCCAGTGGTTAAGAACCCACCTTCCAATGCAGGGGACACGGGTTCGATCCCTGGTTGGGGGACTAATATCCCACATGCTTCCGGGCAACTAAGGCCATTCGCTACAACTGCTGAGTCCACGCAACTCAACTAGAGAGAAGCCCGCACGCTGCAATGAAGAGCACGCGTGCCACAACTAAGACCCAACGCAGCCAAAAATAAAGATAAACAAATAAATTAATTAAATTAAATATTTAAAAAAAGAATTGAGAAAGAATGGGATCCCAGCAATTGGAATGACTAGATCAAAGAGGTTTTGGAAATGTGGAGGACACTGAAATTCAACCTCCCCACCCCAGAATTACTCCCATTTGTGTCCCCTTACCTGAGGAAATAGTTTCTTTCTCGTGGGGGAAAATTGCCTCTCTCTTTCCAGAAAAATATAAGATTGTCACTCCTGTTCCACCCTTTATTGTTGATTGACCTGGGATAAGAATCCCAATTTCTACAGTTTCTCAGGTATCAAGCTAGATGCTGGGGTGAGCAAAACCCGACTTGCCTTCCTGGAACTGCTAGTCTATTGGGCAAGACATGCATTAAACAAAGAAATGCAAAAGAAATGTGAAATTGCCACAGAGTAAGGCATACAAAGGAAAGGTATGCTGGGATTTCAGATACAGAAAAATTTGTCTTAGTCACAAAGACAGGAAAATCTTTCTTGAGAAAGTGACCTTTAGCTGAGTCTGAAACCTGAGGATTGAACAGAAATGTAGGAAGGGGATCTGGAAGAGCCTTACATGTAGAGAAAACAGCCTATGATAACCCAGATGAAGAAGGGCCAGGATAATGAGAAACTGAAAGATGTTCACTGTGGCTGGTGTCCACAGCCAGGAGACTGTGTTGGGAAGGCTGAAGAGGTCGATTGGTAGAGTATGTGCCCACACAGGTTTTAAAGACTCTGTTAAAGAGTTACTCAGTGCTCATTTTAAAAATTAACTTTTGGTTAATTTTAATTTTAAAAATTGAGTAGCAATGTTTTGTTTACTCTTTGTTGTATGATATACTTCTACTTATGGCTTTCTGTTTATAATAGTGAAAAAGTTGTTTTAAATAAATTAATGAGATTAAAATAATGGGTCAATTTAAGTAAAAATATGGATTCACAAAATTTCTGCAGGTGAGGGCTTCCCTGGTGGCGCAGTGGTTGAGAGTCCGCCTGCCGAAGCAGGGGACACAGGTTCGTGCCCCGGTCCAGGAAGATTCCACATGCCGGGGAGCGGCTGGGCCCGTGATCCATGGCCGCTGAGCCTGCGCGTCCGGAGCCTGTGCTCCGCAACGGGAGAGGCCACAACAGTGAGAGGCCCACGTACCGCAAAAAAAAAAAAAAAAAAAAAAAAAATCTGCAGGTGGTATATGAATGACTGATATTTGGGAAGCATGAAACTGACTTAACTGTCTTGTCAATGATGACACATCACAGCTGTAGTGTCCAACTGTAATAACCAAAGTCTTAGAGAATATATCTCACCAGGCCAGTGCTAATATTGAAGACAGTTTATTCTGGCCAAATTCTGTTACAGTCTTTTCCAAATAGTGTTATCCCCTATTGACTGAAAAAAAGTACACAATGTGAGAGTTGCGAGTTAAGTTTTATTTGGGGCAAAATGAGGACCATAACCTGGGAGACAGCATCTAGAATAGCTCTGAGGAACTGCTCTGAAAAGGTGTGTGTGACAGGGAGGTCAGTATATATGTGATTTTGGTAAAGGGGGTTACATGCAGTCAAGCACACATTTTGGCAAGGCTTGCTGCCAGTCACGAGGAGCAGATGTCCCCGTTTATGATTTTGGTGCTTTTCTAGATATGAGAAGATGCAAGATATTGGGCTCATAAAACCTTCTGAAAATATGTACCTATCTGAAGGCCTCGACTGCCAGTTTCCCCCAGAGCACAGAGAGCCTCATTCCCGATCTCCACCCTGAACTCCTTTCAGGCTGTGTTGAAGGTCAGCGACTGCAGTGGCTAGTGACCTAATCCTTGTAGAAGCAAATTGCAAGTGACAATCTTTAGCTGGCACCCGCACTTGGCAAAATGAATTTATAGTAAACCCTTGCTTTCCAAGTACATTGCTTAATCTTATTTTGTTTCAGATGCAGTGGCCAAACTTCACCACGGGTGGTCGTCAATATCTCAGTTCTTCCAAAGTATGAACTTTGGCCATTGCTACACATGGAACAAGATATGAAATCAGGGGCCAGAACAACAGTGATCCAGACATCATATTGATGGCAATTACGTTCCATACTAAGAAATTCTGATGTTTACACTGGCAGCTCAAAACTTCCTCTGAAGACATTGTTTTGCCATGAGGAAGAATCTGATGAAAACTATTGCTTTTTAGTGTATGGAATATTAGAGTTTGGGAAAAGCAAGGTTTGTCTACTCTCACCTCATCCAATTTACAAAGGAAACACCTGAGATTCGGGGAAATGACATAGGGAAAGGACTTACCCAAAGTCATATAACTAGCTCATGTCCTGAATCAGCCCTCTGTTTCACACCGTGTCAGGCAAAAGAGCACTAACAGAATCTAGGAAGGAGGATTGGAATGTGTGTTATGGTAAGTCTTGTACGGAACATTCATCACCAGCCTGTCCTTGCTCACTGGATTCTGCACTCCATAGTACATACACAACCACTGTACCTATTCCATGCTTGATACTTTGAAGCCCTGGGACAAGTTCCCAGCTCCAAAAGAAGTGAATGAAAAGAAGAGCGGACAGAAGTTAAAGGCTAACTTCTCTTCTGTTTCTGAATCACGTGCACAGTTGACCATCTCCACCATCCACCTGCTGCCATTCAAGCCAAATTTCATCTTGAAAAAGGATGGCCTGTACAAAGACATTTGGTTCTACTCATTAATTATGGAGAGCTCCTTTAAGAAATCATATTCAGCTTTGGGAAGAAACTTCATTTGCTTCCCAAGATGCAAATGATGTGGTCATTCTGGCTAAAAAGCAAAATATGTTTCCTGTTTAAAAAGTGGAACAGAAGAGAGGGCCCTTTGAGATTTTTTTCTTCTAAAGAATTTAGATCACTTATTGCTTGAATTATAATGCAGACCCAACAAGGCTTCTGTGGTAGGAAGGGACCAGCAATTGGTTTTTCCCAGGAGCAATTTTTTGTACTAGAGCAGAGAGAGAGAGAGAGAGAGAGAGAGAGAGAGAGAGAGAGAGAGAGAAACTAGCTTTATCAGTGTCAATTATTTAATTCTTCTATTTTAGGCTCCTAGTTTTTAAACAGGAAATTTCTGGGGCATAGTTGCATACCAGTATAGTATGTAACCAGGAAAAGGCACACTAGTAATGTGTGATAATAAGAAAGAAACATTTCTTTGTAACATCTTGAAATAAGATTAATGAAGTGAATGATTAATCATATTAAAAAAGGGATTCTTTGTCTAACTGAAGAAATCACTACACTTTCCCTTAATTCATCAGTCCTCCTAGTACATTGAAAAGAGACTCTAACATTCTCTGTCTACCAGCCAACTATGCATACAATAAGACTGAATAATCGGGAGATTTCTGTGCTTTTCCATTTGGATGAAAGCATCCTGTATTTTCTCCAGGCTTCACTTCACTTCGTCATGTCTGAG
The DNA here is from genome assembly GCF_964165515.1 of Mesoplodon bidens. Taxonomy (NCBI): domain Eukaryota; kingdom Metazoa; phylum Chordata; class Mammalia; order Artiodactyla; family Ziphiidae; genus Mesoplodon; species Mesoplodon bidens. The sequence goes on from NC_138173.1 coordinate 60,718,943, forward strand.
AGCCTGTCTGTAAAAACCCTTTGATTGTTGGGCAGACTTAACCTAGGAGGAGACATGCTCCCCTACCTTCCCAACCTTTTTTTCCTGACTCACCTTGCAGGAGTCAATACAGTCAGCCCTCCTCATAGGTGAGGTTTGAATTTGCATCTACAGTTAGTTGAACCCAACCTGCAGAAGCGGAATTTGCAGAAGCAGACGGCTTCCTGTACTGCACACATTTTATGTAAGGGACTTGAGCATCAGCAAAGTTTGGTATCCCGGCAGGGGTCCTGGAACCCACCCCCTCAGAAACGATGATTGGACACATTTATGGTATAATTTGCCTGCGTTCTGTCAGCTGCACAAAGGTAGAAGGCAGTAAGTTTCGATGGGCAGCTGACATTTTGGAAGATCATTTTCCTCAGCTGTTTTGAATCCAGAATAAGACTAGTGCCATTTTCTAGGTTTATGGTGATGAACATGGGCCTTGGCACCAGGCTCACCTGGATCAGTGGATCCAAATTCTGGATCCAAATCCTAATTTTTCCACTTACTAGCTGTGTAATCATGGGTAACATACTTAACATCTCTGAGCCTCCTTATTTTTCATTCATAAAAATAAAAATAATTGCTTCCCTTGCAGGATTTTTCTGAAATTTAAATGAAATGAAACAATGAATAAATAGCTGGTAAAAGTTCGGAACATAAAGCTGTGTAACAACTAATAGTCACTGTTTCAATTTAAAAATATGTTTCCTAAATTCCTGATAACAATAATTTAGTTCTGTACTCTCAACAGCACCTAACAAAGTGCTTCTGCACGAAATTGTGGCTCAGTAAGCATTTGTTGCATTCAATTCAATTCCCAAGTCTGAATGAGCAATAAAAGTGACACATGCTGTGTCTGCCAGGAAATACACTGGCAGGGCTCAGATTGTTCACATGTGTTAGTTGGAAATGGCCTAAAAGATGAGAGAGAATCCAGGCCTTTAAAACAGCACTTTGGAAGCTATCCAGCAATCAGTTTCACTTATCTTGCAGGAAAGCACAGGACAGGAGACTCTCTTTGTAAGCTTTTCGGTAGCCTTCACTGAAACCAGTGTCCAGAGAGGCTGGTCGAGACTCTGTTCTGTAGAACAACTGGATCTTGTAAGTCTAATTTATTTCTTATCAGGATAAAAGAAGGCAGAATCAAGAGAGAGACTCCCTTTCAATGACATAATAATCAATAGAAAGTGTTACTATAAGTAAATGAAAATAATGATCCTTACATACTAAAAAATAAACAGAACATATATATCTAAACAAGTGTAGTTAAGACAGATCTGACACAGAGTAGGTACTTGAATCCTTTCGAGGGTTGGTAGGAAATAAATTGTTTTCTCAAAATGGCTTATTTGAAGAAGGTTTAACAAGGTGTAGGGCAACCACAAGTTGATAGCAAAATGTCCCTGGGACAGTCACATCACAGTGCTGTCATTGCCTTAAATCAGAGATGATGGGAACCTGCAATGAGTCATGTGGAGAAGGCTACTTTGACCTGGATTGTGACTTTCAGGTGAGGGATACAGTCAACTCCCCCGCAGTTCTGTGCAGTTCTTGGGACCAGACGTAGGATCATGGATTGATTGTGCTTCTTGGAGGCCTTCACACATAAAAGTCTGAAAAATTGCCATCCCACAGGTGCATTGGTCAATGGTGAAAAGCCAGTTTGTCATCTGTTTTTTTAAAACATGGTACTTGGTCAGTGATGCCTTCCTGATTCTTTACGTGGACTTGCAATGAACTTGTCATTTCATTATTTTTAATTGTGGTTTCTTCTATATGTCTTTGGATGTGGAATATATATTTTTGGTAGGCTCCAGTCTTTTTCATCCATGGTTGTTCAGCAGTTAGTTGTGATTTTGGTCTGCTCATGAGAGGAGGTGAGCTCAAGGTCCTTCTACTCTGCCATCTTGTCCTCTCATTTTTTCTCCTTTGTCTCTTTCCCTTTCTCCACAGAGAATCTTTTCTGTGCTTTATTGGGTTTCCGAAGGGTTTTTCTTCCCCATAAATCTCCAGTTTCTTCTATCTAACTAATCCATGTTTTAAAGTGAGTTCTTATTTCTCTTCCCATGATAGACTGACACCTTCATGACTGTAGCACTCTTTTGATCACCTTTGAATTTTCAGTAACTAGCACAGTTCCTATAACATGGTAGATGCTCAATAAATATCTGCCCAATAACTACTTGCATAAATTAGTGAATTAATGAAAGAAATTGGAATTGCAAGATTAGCTCTTTCTTAGTAACTGATGAGCTCAGCGAAATATTTAAGGTGAGGAAAAAGGAAACAAAATACCACTTGAGTTTTTGATTGTCTGAATGACTTTCAATCATTCTCCTATTTTGTCTACTTTTTTATTTCCTTACATGTAAAATAAAATCAGTGGGGTTTCAAGTAGTTCTCAAATGAGTTCTAGATGTTCTTTTATGCTTCTCTATATGTAACAGTGGGAGATGATAGGAACAGGAGGATAGAGCGGATTAAAATCTGGACTCAATCCTTCCAAGCAAAACAAAATTAAAATTTGAAAATGAATGAATCAGACAGTTTTTAGGTCTCTTCTAGCTTTATAATCATGTAACTGCATCATGTTATTGTTTTCTTCCTATTTTATGACTGTTATAAAAAGATTTTTTAATCATTTTTAGAATAGTAGTTTCCCCCAATCATCAGAAATAGGCAAATCACTATGTAATTCTGAATGAGATTACACTAACTAGCTGGGTTATTTTGCCTTACTCATTAAATATATATCTCAAATTATAGTTATATACATACAAGAAATGCAAGTATTAGCCATTAATTGTTTCTCTTTAAGGGATCAATAGACACTTTTCAACTGAGTTCTTTTTCTTACTGCATTGACCAACTTTGATTAAATTACTGAAATTTGATCTCTTGGAAATAGGTAATATGGCCTCCAGTTTCCAAGGAATTTTGAGAAATACAGTACATTTTTTGAGGAGAAACATGAAAAATCACCTGTCTCCTTAGCTCAAGCAAGCTTGTCATTGCCACTGTCAGGGATTTTAACGTGTGTGTGTGTGTGTGTGTGTGTGTGTGTGTGTGTGTGTGTGTATGTGAAGAACTATAGTTCATTCACTTAAATACTTGAGATCATCTAAGACAAATTTGATTATGTTCAGATATACAATATAATGAGTTGGAATGTGACATAACAATTTTTTCACTGACTCTTCTACTTACTTTTTTAATCTAAAATAAGCATATTAAGTGCCTGGAAGGCAGTGAGAACTCAACAAAAGGTAGTATGAAATAGGAAATGGAGCAGTAGTAGGTATCGCAGCAGCAGCAATAGTGATCTTAGTAGTTAAAAGATCCCTGAGTGAAGCAGCAAAGGATGCCCTCATCAGCTCTTTTCCTCACCTCAGAAAAGGGCTGTGTCGAGTGTGGCAGAGACTGCCAGCTGATCAACAAAACTGCACATTATACTCTTTTTCCTGGCACTCAACTAAAATACATTTCCTGTTCTTCTCTGTAGTTAGTGTGGCTGTACAAATAAGTTCTACCTAATAAAATATGAGCAGAAATGAAGTATGCCACTTCTAGACTTGGATCACAAAATCTTCTGATACATCCTCCATGCTCTTTTTAACTTCTGGGCTTGATGAAATGAAGATGACTCTCAAAACTTTTAAAAACCAAGCAACTTCAACTTGCTTGCCTGCCCAGTCCTGTTGAAGAGGTTTGAACTATCCTACATGTTGAGGTCTCCTTGTTAAAGCAGCTAGCCCTCACTTAGTAGTACTACTAAATTTGAGTATGTATCTTAAATGTGTACTGTATCAAAAATCTGTGGCGGGGCTTCCCTGGTGGCGCAGTGGTTGAGAGTCCGCCTGCCGATGCAGGGGACACGGGTTCGTGCCCCAGTCCAGGAAGATCCCACATGCCGCAGAGCGGCTGGGCCCGTGAGCCATGGCCACTGAGCCTACACGTCTGGAGCCTGTGCTCTGCGACGGGAGAGGCCACAACAATGAGAGGCCTGCGTACCGAAAAAAACAAAAAAAGCTGTGGCGTTGCCTTTAATGGCAGTAGGCAACTGAGAAACGAAATACGTACTGGAGACTATAAAGGTGAAGACACACTTTATGCAGAGTGTATCATCAGTTAAGTATTGCTGTGTAACAAACCACTCCAAAGCTCAGCAGCTTTGACAGCAATCATTTTTTCTCACTCACACACCTCTGGGTTAGCTGTGGTGGTGTTGTAAAACCTTGACCTGTCTTGAGTTGCTAGAACATGAGATGGATATCAGGGTTGGAAAAGGAGTTACTTATTAGTGGGAGTCAAGGATAGAAAAATGAGATAACAGAGCATCTGAATAAATAGATATTTGACATTTAGATCTTATATATAACATCCCTTAGAAATTTAACAGTTTCTACAACTAACCAGGCATTTCTCCCTGATTATAAATCACCAGGTGGAGGTCAAAGATGTATAATTCTCAGGCCTAAAAACTTGACACAAAATTAAGTTGATTTAGAAAATTATTTTTCATCCCAAAGTTTGTTTCTTTTTCCTCTTCCATAAATTTGGACAGTGGGAGTCAGCTGATCTTGGAGGAGAAGGAAAAGCAGTAACATTAACTGACTATCTTTTAGGAGTTGTAATTAGATTAGGGCCTTTACATGTGCTTTGCCAATTAATCTTCAAAGCAACACTAAAAAAGTATTATTTATTTCCCCCATTCTAGAATGTGGAAAGTGAGCACTTAATTCATTTGAAAGTGGCAGGGCTAGTACTTGAATTCTAAACCTAGAATTCCATATTTCATGCTTATCTCATTATATTGTGCAGCTAATATGCTGAAACAGCTTTAATAACAATTAGGTTGGGGTGATACATATGCTCCTTCCTTTTCAGAGTGATGAAAGAGCCAAAAGATTGCCTGCAATGCCCATTTCTGTACATCTAACCATGTTTCCATTGGTTTAGGAAACTTCTAAGGACATTTTCAAGGGCCATGGTTAAGTTAACTTTTGGTCCAGTTAGTATTACTAAGTTCCATGTCCACTTATTGCATGCTTAACCCCACCTAAGCATGAGTCCTTAACCACTGGAGAGAGTGGTATAGAAAGTGTAGAAATTGATTACTGAATTATCTTTCATTAGTGGGTCAGGACCATTAGTCTTTGTAGGACATTAGACAGGTTAGAGATTTTACCACTGGTTTGATTTTATTATTTAAATGGTTTCTTTTCAAAAGATATTTGCAAGGATATGATTTCCATTCTAGATATGAGAAAAATAGAGACACAGGGAAGCAAAATGGCTCTTTCAAATCCCCTGTCCTGTGACAGCTTTATGACTAGAGCACAGGTATTTTACCTTGATCCAGAAATAATTTCACACCAACGTACCACCTCCTAAAAATCAAAGAAGTTGCAAAATAGTAGTATAAGGGATTTAGGATTATCTTGTCCGTAGAACATAATAGTTTGTATGTCAGAGAGGAAAAACATTCTCAACTAGAACAGCCACTCAGCTGATTTAATATAATATATATTGAGTGTTTGTGCCAGGCATTGACTGAGGGCTTACATCATTACTGCATCTAATCTTCAGGAACCCTGGATTTAGGTATTAATTTATCCCTCTTTTGCAGCCAAGGAAACTGAGAAGTTAGATATCTTTTTCCAGATAGCTCAGCAGAACCTAGGGATTCATGTTCTATCCACGGGTAGGAAATACTTGGACCTTGTTGGATGGAACTTTCTGGAAATTGCTTTATTTCAGAAATTCATCACCAAATTTGCCCTGAAGGTATTAGGAAATTCTGAAACAAGGAAGCAATGATTCCAAGCCACAGGAATTTCTCTTTCCATTCAATTAAATTCAACAATTTATTATCCCAAACTGAGGGTACATTGTTGGAAAACTCTTGAAAATTAATAAAATGGTGGGCAAACATATTCAAACAATTGGAAAAATGATCTGTAAGGGCTTAATTTCATAACTATTGAATCAGTTTCCTCTTTTGTATTTTTTGGTGAAAGCTCAATTCTATATCTCTGCACCCATTCCATGAAAACAGCTGCAGTGCATGTTCAATTTATTTTCCAAGTTATGGACATGGCTTGATGCTATAACTGTGTCCTTCCACAGATAGGACATTGCCATTTTAATCGACTCAGACTCAGTCTGTATAACAGTGGCCCTGACCCAATCTCTGGCTCCAGGTACATTTCCTTAGTAGATTCTGCTGTGATAACTTTTCTTCTATATTTTCCAATAATATTCTATGGAGAGCAATTCCACCTAGGCCAAGTACAAGGTGACCTAACCAAACTAGTCTCTTTCTCATATGTTTGATACTTAATAATATATTGGAGACTCTGCAAATGAAATAGGGACACTGTGACTTCTGTGCAGCCAGAGTAAATTATTGTCCTTGTTATTTTATTGCTATTTGCACACAAGTGAATCCTGCATTTGCTTTTGAAGTATGTTAATTCCTTTGAAGTTGTACCAGACTGGTTAGGGTACTGAGTTTAAAGGCTGACTCTTCTTTGTCCCTAAGATGACCTGTTTCAGTGGAATGATCATAAAATTTCCTACAGCAGGGGACTTCCCTGGTGGCGCAGTGGTTAAGAATCTGCCTGCCAGTGCAGGGGACACGGGTTAAAGCCCTGGTCCGGGAAGATCCCACATGCCGTGGAGCAACTAAGTCCGTGTGCCACAACTACTGAGCCTGCGAGCCACAACTACTGAAGCCTGCATGCCTAGAGCCCATGCTCCGCAACAAGAGAAGCCACCGCAATGAGAAACCCGCGCAAGGCAATGAAGTGTAGCCCCTGCTCGCCTCAACTAGAGAAAGCCTGCGTGCAACAAAGACCCAATGCAGCCAAAAATAAATAAATAAATAAATAAATAAGTTAGTTAATTAATTTTTTAAAATTCCTACAGCAGTAAATTGTTATTTTCATGAAATATTTTACATTCACTATAATATTCATTGAGAAAGGAGATCTTAATGAAAATTGCTGTTTAGGTAAGTAAGCTCACTCAGAGATGTGCCACTCTTTTCTCTCCTCTTCCCTTACCTCTAATTATCTTGAAAATTATAGGCAGTATATGCTACTGTTTAAGGCAGCTACTCTGGAACCAGAATGCCTAATCCAAATGTTGCCTCCACCACTTATGAGATGTGTGAAATAGACCAATCACATAACCTTCCTGGACCATAAACACTCTCTGTAAATAGGTAATAATATTGTTACCAATCTCAAATATTATTGCCAATCTCAGGTAATAATATTATTATCAATCTCATTCTGTTGTACAGATTAAATGAATTAATACAAATAAAATAGGTGGTGATGGGATGAATTGGGAGATTGGGATTGACATATACACTAATATGTATAAAATAGATAACTAATAAGAACCTGTTGTATACAAAAATAAATAAAATTAAATTAAAAATTAAAAGAATAATTAAATAAAAATACCTAACAAACATAGAAAAGAACAGTTTTTGATGTCACTTATTATCATCTATTTGAAATAAAAGCTTGGTGTCTTGATAAATCCCTTGAAACACAACTCAAACATATCTGAAAATATATACTTTGCATTTGACTGGGTTGATTTTGTTCAGTAGTCATTTATTTGAATATTCATCCACAAAATCGATGATAACTTATCCATGTGTCCACTCCTTGTTTCTCTTGTTCTCACCCTTCTCTCAATGTCTCTCCATTGGGAAATGGAAGCTTAAACTTGTTCTACTAAATAATATTTCTTCCAAAAATAATAATGTATGAGTTGGAGAGAAGGGAAGATTGGTCTGTTTTTTGGATGAAGAACTACCCCTTCACCTGGTCTATCCAGATAGGAGCCAAATGTGTTCCCTAAGTAAGTTCTGCTGAGTAAATGAGAATTTCATTGCACAGTCACATCTCATCTCTAAGTCCATAATAATGCTACATGTAATGTATTGAGAGTTTATTCTGCACAAGAAACTGAACTGAACTCGGCAACTAACTTATTTATCCCATATCACCCTCTAAACAATTTATAAAGATAGAATTATTAATCCAGTTTTACAGATTATATAAACAGAAAACAAGAGAAGTAAAGAGAATGCCCAAGTATGCAGAGTGAGGCAGTGGTAAAACTTAAATCAGAACTCAGACCCTTGGTTCCCAGTTTCCTTCCTTCCCTCCTTCTTTCCTTCTTTCCTCCATCCTTCTTATTTCTTCCATTTCTTTTTTTTTAAATTAAAAAAAAGTATTGAAGCATAGTTGATTTACAATGTGTTAGTTTCAGGTGTACAGCAAAGTGATTCAGCTGTATATATATTATATATATATATGAATATATATCCTTTTTCTGATTCTTTTCCATTATAGGTTATTATAAGATATTGAATATAGTTCCCTGTGCTATACAGTGGGTCCTTGTTGTTTATCTATTTTATGTATGGTAGTGTGTATCTGTTAATCCCAAACTCCTAATGTATTCCTGCCTCCCCCCCACCCTTTCCCCTTTGGTAACAATTAGTTTATTTTCTGTCTCTGTGAGTCTATTTCTGTTTTGTAAATAAGTTAATTTGTATTTTCTTCCATTTCTAAATCATATCAGATATGGGATATGTCACTGAACATGGAGTTGATGGAGTTTCTCTTGGGTCAGAAAACTTTTTCAGCTTCATGCCCAGGTTTTTAAGGGAAATCTCTCACTACCAAGTTTTGGCAGGGTTTTCCTGAAGGAATGCAATTTGGGGAGCTGGAGGGTGTGTGACACAGCTCTGGGAAGTCCTCTCAAAAGGGAAAAAACAGGAAATAAATGTAAAATGACTCTCAACTACTTACCTGCCCAGGCTAAGTGAAGGCAATTGAAGGCACAATTTGCTTGTTAACCAAATTAGGTTGGAGAAATGGTCAGCAAGCACAGAAAGGGAGGAAAATTGCTATTACAAAAATTGGCTAAAAAACTAGCTATTAAACTCCCACTTGCAGTTAATGCTTAGAGCGTGTATAGTACGACCCTTTGTAATTCTATCTTTCATACTTCTAAGGAGAAAAGAAGTATTAGTCTAGAGGGTAATGCCATATATTGGCTATATTGAGGCAGTGTGGCTATAGTTTTAATTCCACTGGAATCTTTGACTTTTTTGGGACCGTCTCCATTTTAGACTTGAATACTGACAGGTAAGATAAGGGAAAAAAATAATGAACTTAGACATTTAGTACCAGACTTACCAGTCTCGACATGCTTTAAGGCAATAAGGTAAGGAGGGGAGGTGGCAGGCTTTGCAGCCAGCAGACATATGCTATTTCAAACCTAAAATCCTCTACTTTGTAGCTGCATTGATCATCAGTAGGTCCCTTAACTTCTTTGGCATTCATTTGTTTCATCTTTATATGAGAATAAGTGGCACTTGAGAAAATTCTCTTATACTTTGTTCTCCTGGAGCTCTGCCCTCAGGAGCTCTCCATTCTTAAATTGCCCTTTTGTTTAGCGTTCCAGAGGATTTTGCATTCCTGGGTAGTGCACCCAAGAAAAATTTCAAAAGAAGGTGAGATAGCTTCCATTGTGTAAGCTCAGCAAAGGCTGATTGTGAAAGCTAATTAGAGAAGGTAAACTCTGAGACCTCCAATATCTCCTTGGGCAAGTCAAGTAAACATTAGGAAAGAGTACAGATTAATCGACCTATTAGAATGTGATTCCATTAAAACTAGCCTTTCTGTAGTCTTCCTCAGGAAGTCTTTGAATTCCCAAAGTAGCTCCAGTAAGGAGACACTGAGCTGGATGCTGTCTAAGGTGCCTCAGAGCTATGGCATTATTTGGTCCCAGGAACTGACTTGAAAACAAAGTGCAGGGTGAAAAAGGGATGGAAGACTCTTCCTAGGTTCTTAAATCTCTGGGGTGTTGCAGATGTGGATCAAGTGCTGAGGTTCAAAATATCAGTGTGTTTTCACAAAATGCTCTTAAGTTTGCAAATATGGGTTAGACATTTTCTTAGCAAAACCCAGAAGAGAATTCAGGCATCCTGAGATGCTCACATGTGAGTGGAGAAGCAGAGCATTAATTTCTGTACTCCTTTTCAGGAGCAGGAAACGCCAATTCCCTTGTGATTTCTACAGAGCCAACTAATCATCTAATGGTTACAGCTGCTTGAAAAGGATTCAAGGATCTTTGGTTTGTCAGCTCCAAAACTCCAAATGAGCAAGACCTACCTTTACGTTTTCTTTTCTTTTTTCTTTTTTTCTTTAAAAAAATCTTGTCCAGAAAAAGAAAGTCAATTATCTGAGAGTTAACCCAGTTAACCATTTAGGGGATTTATATAGTTGTGGTCTAGTGTCCTGACTCCTAGGATGTGGATTTCAATATGCTCAAAATCATAATATACACTTGATTCTTTTTAGCTGTTCATTCAAGAATATTTGGTGTTAACTAGACTTTAAGCTTTGGATCCTCCGGATACCTTGGAGTACAAGCTCAAGATTGTTATTTGATTTCTGTAATTCTCACTTTCCTTAACAGGGGAAATAGGAATAATAATAGCAGCCCACATTCCATGGGGTTGTTGTGGGTAAACATTAAAAAATAATGCAAGTAGGGGATTAAGCATACCTCTTGGCACATAGGAACAGGTCCAAACGTTGTTGTTGTTGTTTTGCGGTACACGGGCCTCTCACTGTTGTGGCCTCTCCCGTTGCAGAGCACAGGCTCCGGATGCGCAGACTCAGTGGCCATGGCTCACGGGCCCAGCCGCTCCGTGGCATGTGGGATCTTCCCGGACCGGGGCACGAACCCATGTCCCTTGCATCGGCAGGCGGACTCCCAACCACTGTGCCACCAGGGAAGCCCCAAACGTTGTTGTTTTTATCCTAATTCCGAAAGGGGAAAAATTAGACTCAGCATCTCAGAATTTCAGGAAAAACATAAAAGAGCATTTTGTGAATCAACTTAAAATTTCTGCAAAGTCCTTTCCCCCCATCCTCTCTCTCTCCCCTAATCCCACTTCCTTCCAGGCAGCAATAATTTAACAGGAGAAACACTGGAGAACTCTAACCTAACTGTGAAACACTGAGGCTCTTAGGCATGCATTAAATATTTTAGGGCTTCCATAAAATAATTTGCTTCTGAGAATGAGATTAATTCTGCAGTGAAAGGATGCTATTCACTTCCAGCCCTGAGTATATCAGTGTACTTATAAAGATTCTCAAACAAAGATGATGTATTTTGAGATGTTTCATGGATAGCAAGACAATACATGTCACTGCAGTGAAATAACCCAAATATCTGCTCCATTGTTTTCAGCCTCATAAATGTAAAAAATATATTTTTTAAAAGCATTTGTTGAAAATTTTGATGTAATTGAATTCCTCTCATTGTATGGTCATCTTTACATGCCCTTCTGTAAACCTTAAACTTGATTGGTGAATCTCCTCCATTTGGATGAAGCCTATGATGAGACTGTCAGAGGATTAGCATCACTTCAAAATCAGTATTTATTAAATAAAAATAATAAATATAAATAGCATATGTGATAAAATAATAAGCAGAGCAGTAACTGCCTTGCTGTACTGTAGCACCATGACTCTATAGCAAAGTATCATTTTAAGTTCGATGTTCAGCATAAATTATACATTAAAAATTCATCTGAACTTGAAAACTTTTGCAATTGGATCCAATCGTTTCCTTGGAATGTGTGAAGTGTTGCAAATGCTGCCTAATTCTTTTTGAAGCTCAAGGCAAAGGCAAAAAGTCCTGTAACATACTGGAATGATTTGAATGATTGTACCATAAAATGGCTTGGATTTGCTCATCTGGCTTCAAGTTCAGAGGAATGACCAACCAACTGACATGTTCTCAGCAGTGTAGACTCTGAAGGGCCTGAGCAGATGTTGAAGGCTTACTCCAGGCCAATGCATGAGGTTTTTTGTGGTTTCTCTTAAGTGTTTGCTAATATCTACCACATTGCAAGCTCAATGTCCGTTTTCAACTGGCCTGACTGCTCATAATATAATACAGATGATTTCATCTTTTGCAGAGCCTTTTTGCTACAGTGAACTCAAGTCTGCAGGGCTCAGAATTCTTTAATAACATACATGTTTCTTTAAGAACAGGAAAATCCCTTCCCCTTAAACGTTTTCCTGCTCTGTCTTAGGTTCTATAGTACAATATCATGTGTAATTCCTGTTTAAATAATGCCCTAATTTTCCTCCAAGTCTTCATTTAGGCTTCTGCTATTTTACAATTTTTCTAGATAGGCTGTACTTTGGTAAACACAAAATACCTTTCCTATTAGAAGACAATGCCATCACTCAGATGGGTTAGGAATGCTTCATTTTAAAGTAAACAGAATAGAAAGGCTCTCCTTATTCTGTGTTAGATGCAAAGTAAACAGTCCTTTCACACAGACAATGAAGAAACTCTATGCTTTTGTACCCTTCGAAAGAAGAAAGAAAAGTCATGGACAGTCTGCTCCAGTTCTGATTTTGACCTGATTTTCATTGCCTTTCACCTTTTCTCACGTTGAATAGAATCACTTGATTGATTCTTGCGTTTGTACCAGCTTTGTTTAAAGGCTTAGTTGAAGTAGACATTGCTTTTAATTTCAGCATATGAGAGCATTGTAGAGGACACTGATAATACTTTGTACGTGTTTCCTTTTAGATGATCAGAATGATTAGAAGAAAAGGGCCATTGAAAACCTGTAGAAGTTCCCTCTGTTCCTTTCAGCTCTACTCTTATAAGCCTTGATAAGTGTAAGCTATGCTGAAGAGTGGCCCCAAGATCTATCCTTCCACCTTAATGAGGTCAAGAATATACATGTAACAAGATGTCAAATTTGTCATTTCATTTTGTTTAGGAGTGCTTAACAGAAGCCATAAAGGCTGAAAAATATACCCCAGGTGCCACAATACCCTTCATCCTACAGTAAAGTGCTAGTATGTTAAGACCATGCCATCTAGATCAAAGAATTATTACTAACTTTCTGAAAAACAGAATTATGCTAATTTTGAAAAACAGAATTATGCTAATTATCCCATTGTGCTACTGGGCCCTGGTAAAGAGATAATGCTTGACCATGGGACAGCCAGCAGCTATGCAACTAGAAATGTTTATCGTGAGTAGAGTTCAGACAGACTCACCACATCATAATGCTGGCCTGGCCAGCAGTAATCCACTGTGAAAAGAAAGTGGTATAGCTGGGATCAGACAAGAATAGGGCTAGAAGTCATAAGTGAGATTCACTAGTGGCTGGCCCAGACCTAGACCCTCATGGTACCCACTACTCTTGTACAAGCCCTCTCCCTCAGCCGACACCTACGAACATATGGGGAGCTTCCTTATGACCAGCTGACAGAGGAGGGAATAAACCAAGCGTAGGTCATGAATGGGTCAGCTCAGTATATAGATACAAACTGAACTTGGACAGAGGTATACTATAGTCCATTCAGGACTGACACTGAAAGACATTTTAAGGGAAATTCATCCCAAAGGCCAGAACTTTGGGCAGTACACCTAGCTACCTATTGATACTTTGTGTGGAAAGAGAAGTAGCCCGAGGTAATAATAATACAGACACATGGGCCGTAGAAAATAGCCTGGTTGGTTAATCAGAAGCCTGGAAGAAGAAAAAGTAGAAGATTGGGGATGAAAAATTCTGGGGAACAGGAATTTGGACAACTGATGGGGAGTGGTCGTGAAGTGTGATGGACTTTCTACTGCTTTTCAATGCCAGTTAGAGAACATCCAACAAAGAAGAGACACTAAACAACCAAGGAGTCTGAGTGACTCAGCCAGTTGACATCAGCCGTTCTAATACTGGCACACTGGGCACATGAACAGAGTAGGCTTTTAGGTAGCAGAGATGAAGACTGTGCATTAGCCAAACTTTATGGATTCCATTTACCAAGGCTAATCTAGTGATTGCCTTTACCAAATTTCAATCTGCTAACAACAGAGTCCAAATCTGAGCCCTGAATATTGCATCATCCCTTGAGGAGACCAACCAGCTCCTTGATGGCAAATTGATTATAATAGAGCCCCTTCCACCCTGGGAAAGGCTGCCATTCATATTAACTGATGTGCATACCCTTTGGGATATGAGTTTGCCTTTTCTGCCAATAGGGCTGAGCCAGCTCCACAACTGAAGAACTTGCAGAGTATTTGAACCATTGACATGTGAGTCCATATAAGGTAACATCAGAATAACTGACCTGCCTCATGGCAGAGTAGATCTGGTATTAGCCTATCCTCTTGGGATCTCTTGGCACTATTACAAACCACATTTCTCAGGGGCTGTCAGTTATTTTAGCAGTGGTACTACCTGCTGAACAAACATCTGAGGCTTGGAGAGGACACCTTGGGAAATACTTGTATATACCTTAAGTTAAGAGCCAAATATGGTGCTATGTCTTCCAAAGAGAGAACACATTGATCCTAGAACTAAGCAGTGAAGATAAAAGTATCCTATTTAATTATCACTCCCAGTGACCCACTTAGAGAATTTGTCTTTCTTATTCTGACAACTCTGAGCCTTGGTTACCAGAGGGAAAAAGCTTCTGCCAGGGAACTCAGAAAGAATCCCATTAAAGCTCAAGCTTTGACAATTGTTCAGTCACTTTACTCTTCCTGTGTCATGAGAATAGCATGCAAGGAAAGGAGTCATCAACCTGGCAAATGATTCTGATCATCTAGAGGGGGTAAGACTGCTTTTATATGGGCAGTAAATAATATGCTTGGCACTCAGATGATCCACTCAGGTACCTCTTGGTCCCGTTGCCCAACTTTGATAATAAATGGACAAGTTCAATGGCTAAAGCTTGAGAGGAGGGCATGGTAACCATTCAGGAATGAGGGTCTGGGTTCCTCTACCAGGTGAGGCTAACAGCAGTGTAGGTTGAGGGTGAAGGGAATCTTGAATGGCTGGTGAAGCAGGAGTACAATGAATATCAGGCTTCAGTACCGGCTTCCCTGTTGCTGCCTGTAGTTCATCTCATTAACCAGCTCCTCGTAAGCTTCCTCCAGGAGCAATGAGACTGCTCCCAGAACAGATTATATGATGTATGTGGAATTGAAAGGCACAGGGTGTGGACTGGAGTGGACTCAGTGGTGTTCACCCAGATCACATTCCAGGACTGAAGAACTAAACTCTCCAGGTCCTGGGAGTGTTTGTGACTGTTACCTCTAAGCTGAGTCCCTCTCTGGGACTTATCCTCAGCGAAAGAAAGCCACCTTGCTCGGGGTTACCCTCCTTCACTGGGATAGCTTGGGACAAGTCAATACAGGGGTATAAAAGGCCTGCCTCCTTGCCTTAATGGGAGAAAACATTGAAGGGCTAAGCCAACTGCAGAGCTCCCCATAGGATCTGCTGAAGTTTCTACTACAAGTGCATCACAGTTCAATTCCTTCCTCTGCTCAGTCCTGATTCCTTCACTTCTCTATTAGCTGTTAATGCCCAAAGTACTCTTGCAAGCTAATCTGCCCCTAGAATTCTTCATCCTGGGGAACCCAACCTCAAATATCCTTTTTTAAAAGTTTAATATATCAGTTAATCTTATTATTTCTATTAATGTTTTATGCTTATATAATTTCTGTATGTATGTGTTTATGCTTACACACATGCATGTGTGGTTTTTTAAGTCTAAGGGCACTTCTCCCCCTTAGTAGAATGTATCTTTAACTTTATTTCAATGTCACTTGGGAAACAAGATTAATTAAGTAGAAATTAAATTTCCATGAAAACTTTCTTGAAAGGCTTGTTGGAAAGAGATACCTGGAGAGCCATGATCAGCATTGAATCTGGTGGTAAATTTGTGGGTAAGAGTCTGTGAGATGTGTCTCTCTCACAGTGATAGAAAGCACAGATCTGACCCTTTAGCTTCAAAATTTCCTGAAAAAACAACTTGGATTACTGGAAAATCACCCTTCAGAGTTGACTGTTCTCTGTAACAGTCACATTTTTACAGCAGTGAAGAATAAGAGGAGTCCCTTACCCCTTTGAGGTGCTTTGTGACTTACACATAAGATCTCCCAGCAACCCAAGGACTTAGATAAGGAAGGTATTATTATTCTCCTTTCCTTATGCTAAAATTGTGCTGCAGAGAAACTAAGTATGTTTCCCAAGTGTACACAGCTAATAAGTGGCACCCTGGCATCTCAAAATCCTGAAATGATCTGGCCCCCCTTTGATATTTTTTGACACTGCCTCATTAAAAAAGGAAAGAAAGGAAAAGCCAAGTCAACATGAGACAACTGCTACATTTTCAATGTTTACATTTAACACATAAGGTATTTTCCATGTCAAAACAAAAAGGAAAAATTAACATCAAATAATATACAAATTAATTTGTAGATATTGTCATTGTGTAACCTTTTATGCATATAACATACAAATAATTAGATGTTTGCAACACCTTTTACAAATAACGGTTTTGGTCAAATAGCTTTCCTATGCTCTGCCCTCCTGCTACCGCTCCATTAAATTCCAAGCTCTGATCCAAACGCAGGGCTTTTTCTGTAACATTCTATGACATTCTTCTCTGAATTAAACTTGGGTTTTCATTTTTGACCTCCAGTTTTCCTTTTTACGTAAGCTTATTTTCTTAAAAGAGGATTTTTTTATTATTGGGATTGTGTTTTCTTTCATCCTATGAAATACTCATTTTTTTCTCTACCTTGTAAAAAAAAAAAAGCAAATCCTTCACCTTCTCTCCCTCACCTCCCTCACTATTTCTGCACAAGTACACACACACTTTCCTATTTTGGGTAGATTTATTCCTTTGAATGGCTTTGGCTATGATGAACTTTACTTAAGACATTAATAATTCTTGACAAGGACTTCTTTTGTGTTTTAGCTTTGAAAGGAAAACTTACTATGCATAATTGCCTTGTTCTTAACTGTGTTATAGATTGAAAGCAGCAGAAGCTGATAACAAACAGCTTTGCCCCAAATACACAAACTTCATGTCTGCCTGTTCTTCTTGCAGAATCTAGTTTTTACCTATACATGAAGAAACTTTGAGTAAAATTAGGCTTGGGGACTAAGAGAAAAAGGAACAAAGAATTTAGAACTGGATTTAAGGTCTCAGGAATCAAGCCCAGTGTTCTTTATACTTTAAGAATAAAGTAGATAATATTAAATAAATATTACATTTTAATCAAAAACGAATTATAAAAAACAAAAAAATGTAAAATTTGCATTTTGCCTTTGTGGGTACTGTAAGAGATTCAAATATGGTGAGGATAAAAATTATTATTTTAATAGGTATCAGAGAAATTTTTCCTGAAAGACTATTGTCTTTCATTAAAAACACAGTTTAGGGCTTCCCTAGTGGCACAGTGGTTGAGAGTCTGCCTGCCGATGCAGGGGACATGGGCTCGTGCCCCGGTCCGGGAAGATCCCACATGCCGCAGAGCGGCTGGGCCCATGAGCCATGGCCGCTGAGCCTGCGCGTCTGGAGCCTGTGCTCTGCAATGGGAGAGGCCACAACAGTGAGAGGCCCGCGTACCGCAAAAGAAAAAAAAAAACAAACACAGTTTCATAGAAGTGTTTATAAAGATGAGGTCTTCTGGGAGTGGCAGAAATGGTTCAACAATGGAGATAAAGTTATAAATCCATTAATCAATCAATAAAACAAACCTGTCCAAGAAAGCTACCAGACTTTTGAAATGTCAATCATTGTGACTGGCAATATTTTTTTAATTTTAATTTTTTATTTTATGCAATGTGGTTTTTAATTGCTTTTCCTCCATATATATATATAATATATATATATATATATTATATATATATATATATTTATACAGTGTTAAAGGTTACAATCCATTTACGGTTATTACAAAATATTGGCTATATTCCCTGTGTTGTACAATACATCATTGTAGCCTATCTTACACCCAATAATTTGTACTTCCCTCTCCCCATCCCTATATTGCTCCACCCCCACTGGTAACCACTGGTTTGCTCTCTATATCTGTGAGTCCGTTTCTTTTTTATTATTTTTTAAATTAAAAAAAATTTATTGAAGTAGAGTTGATTTACAATGTTGTGTTAGTTTCAGATGTATAGCAAAGTGATTCAGCAAAGCAATTCATATTATACATGCAAATATATCTTTTTCTTTCAGATCCTTTTCCCTTATAGGTTATTACAGACAATTAAGTATAGGTCCCTGTGCAATATAGTAGGTCTTTGTTGGTTATCTATTTTATATATAGAAATGTGTATATGTTAATACCAAACTCCTAATTTATCACCGCCCCTTTGCCTTTGGTAATCGTTAAGTTTGTTTTCAATGTCTATCAGTCTATTTCTGTTTTGCATATAAGTTCATTAGTATCATTTTTTTTTAGATTCCACAGATAAGTGATAACATATGATATTTGTCTTTGTCTGGCTTACTTCCCTTAGTATGATAATCTCTAGATACATCCATGTTGCAGCAAGTGGCATTATTTCATTCTTTTTTATGGCTGAGTAATATTCTGTTGTATGAATATACCACATCTTCTTTATCCATTCATCTGTCGATGGACATTTAGGTTGCTTCCATGTCTTGGCTATTGTAAATAGTGCTGCAGTGAACTTTAGGGTGCATGTATCTTTTCAAATTATGGTTTTCTGTGGATATATGCCCAGGAGTGGGATTGCAGGATCATATGGTAGCTCTATTTTTAGTTTTTTAAAGAACCTCCATACTTTTCTCCATAGAGGCTGTACCAATTTACATTCCCACCAACAGTGTAGGAGGGTTCCTTTTTCTCCACACCCTCTCCAGCATGTATTATTTGTAGACATTTTGGTGGTGGCCATTCTGACTGGTGAGTCCATTTCTTTTCTGTAGAGTGACTGGCAGATTTTCAGGTATGGATGCCTATGTGGCTGACTGGATTTTCCTACAATGGCTGCAATAATATTTCTTCCCTCATTTGCTCTTCGGCAAAGTGACTGTGTCAGTCCTGTGACTACAGTGATGCTCTGCCAATTCCCATGTAACCCTTAAGTGGCCTCCAAGTGTCTGTTAACTGTCTCTTGGAAATGTTGGGGGGGGGAACAGAAGTCAGGACTGAAAGGAATGTATCAGTTCATAAGTATAGAATTAGCTGATTTTATCATTGAGCAAAACAAATGCTCCAAATGCATGTAAATCACCAGCATAGTTTCCTATGTAATAATTTGTTGAATTGTATAGTTCAAAAACATTAACTCTCTCTGTGTCAAACCATTATTATAATAATATTTTATTTCCTCAAAGTGTCTTTTACTCTTTAATCATTTTCCGTTAATATGCACAAATCTTTAGCTTAGAGGTGACTTCTTAAGTCCTTAATTTCCAACAACACTTTAACAGGACTCTTTGTTGAAGTTGGGAGATTCATGACCAGGGACACAGTCTAAGGAAAACAGAAGATTACTAAGATGAGTACAGGTGATAAGGATACACTTTTCCTATTTTATTCCTTGGAATTGAATGACATAATATCATTAAAACACTCTGGTGCATGAGTAGGTGTCAATAAATGTTAATTCATTTTATTTCTAAAATCCTCCCTGTTCACATATCAGGTCAGTAATGGAAGCAAAGATTCAGTTAGGAAGTCAGTCTCCAGTCTCTCACAGAAATAATGAAATTATCTATGCATGTGCTTCACTTCTCTTCTGGAATAGCAATACCTCAGAGAATGGGCTATACCTGTTTCATCACTGAACTTGCTACCGAGCATGGTGCCTGGCACATAGTAAGTGCTCAGTAAATGTTTGTTCAGTTAACCCAAACTTGGGTACCCAACCACTGAAGTGCAATTTTAAAGTGGTAGTGTGGAGTGGGAGAAGGATCCCTATCCCACAAATGAGATCAGGGGGAAGCTGGGGGATGAACCTATGCATAGGTAGAAACACAGAAATAGGGAGGAAGTTCACATCTGCCGTTCAATTTTATTTTGGTTGCTCCACTACTCTAGATTTAACATATTGTCATAACATGGATGTTAGGCTAGAATCTTTTATTGTTACTGAGATAAAAATCTTCTGCTCCAACATGCATTTCAAAAAGTGCTGTTCTTTTGAATGAACGCTACTGTGTGATAAAATATCAGTAACAACAACAAAAAAATGATCATTGTTGGAAAATCTCTGCCAGCTGCTTAGAGGGGATTTGCTTTACTTGGACATTCACTTTGTCACATTTTTTTCCTTCTTTTTTAGAACTCCATTTTTATGTCTTTTTTTCTTTTCTTTTTTTTTTTGTTTTTGTTTTGGTTGGTGGCAGTAAAGTGTATATATCCTTAAATGTCTGCTGTATGAAGTGTCAATTTTAACCTGTTACATATTTCTACTTAATTTAGCAAGCATAGGCTTTCTGGTTAGTTGACCTGAAATTGTTGACCCATTTTCATAGCTTTGATTAAATGTATTTCAAAAGTAGTTTTAAATCTGTTTTTTTAATTGAGATATGACATACTTATACTAAGTATACAAAATATACTTAACACATGTATGTAACACATAGTTATAAAATGAACACCAATACAGTAATCACCAAAGTTAGGAAATAGTATAGTGTCAATACCCTAGAAGCCAACACACTCTCCCTAGGTATTTCTTTCCAACATTGCTCCCTTCTTTCATCTCAAACTTCCACACTATGTTCATTTTCTAATGCTGGTAACAAATTACCATAAACATAGCAGCTCAAAACAATATAAATTTATAATCTTACAGTTTCCATGAGTCAGGAATCTAAGCATGGGCTAGCTGTGTCCTCTGCTCAGGGTCTCACAAGACTGAAATTAAGGGGTCAGCTGAGCTCCATTACTTTCATCCACCAAAAAGGTAAAGGTTCCATTTCAGGCTTATGTGATTGCAGGCAGAATCCAATTTCTTGCAGTTGTAGGACAGAGGCATCCATCATACTGAGGATCAGTTAAATGTGATGAGCTGCTTTCCATATTCTCTACTTGGCTTTGTCTTTTGACTATTTGATACTAATGTGTCTAGGTTTGAATTTCTTTCAGTTTGTCCTATTTGAAGTTTGTTGAGCTTCGTGGATGTATAGATTCACGTTTTTTCTCGTTTGGGAAGTTCTTTTTTTTTTTTTTTTTTGTGGTATGCGGGCCTCTCACTGTTGTGGCCTCTCCCGTTGTTGCGGAGCACAGGCTCCAGACGCGCAGGCTCAGCGACCATGGCTCACGGGCCCAGCCGCTCCGCGGCATGTGGGATCCTCCCGGACTGGGGCACGAACCCATGTCCCCTGCATCGGCAGGTGGACTCTCAACCACTACGTCACCAGGGAAGCCCGTTTGGGAAGTTCTTGACCATTATTTCTCCAAAAGTTGTTTCTGCCCTTTTCTTGCTCTGTCCTTCTGGGATTCACATGACACACATGTTGGCATGCTTGATGATGTTCCATAGGTCTGAGATTCTGTTAACTTTTCTTCATTCTTTTTTCTTTCTGTACCTCAGACTGGATGGGTGGTCTCCATTAACTAATGTTTATTCTGCCAGCTCAAATCTGCTGTTGAACCCTCTAGCAAATTTTTTATTGCACTTGTATTTTTCAACTTCATAATTTCTGCTTGGTTCTTTTTTATAACTTTTTTCTCCTTTATTGATATTCTCTATTTGGTGAGACACAAGTCCCATGTCTTCCTTCATCTCTTTGGACATGGCTTCCTTTATTTCTTTGAATATATTTAAAATACCTGATTTAAAAATCTTTGTCTAGTAAGTTCAATGTCTGGGCTTCCTCAGCGACAGTTTCTACTGTGTACAGGCCATACTTTTTCTTTGTATGTATCGTGATTTTTTGTTAAAAACTGGGCATTTTATATAATATGATGTTGCAGTTCTGGAAATAAGTTCACTCCTTCCTGGGGCCTGCTGTCATTGCTATTTATCATTGTTGTTATTGTTGCTGTATTTGTTTAGTAACTTTCCTGAACTAATATTGTGAAGTCTTTATACTTTGTCACACATGGGCAATAAAATCTCTGCTTGGTTAACTTAGTGGTCTAATGACTAGGCAGAGATTTCCTTGAATGCCCAGAAACAATAAATCGCCCAGCCTTTGCCAAGAGGCTTTATGTGCCTGTTGGGGCATGCCTTCAGTTCTTAGGCTTAGTCTTTATTTCCTGTGTTTGTAAAGCCTTTTGGAAGTGAGAGCCATAGCCTTCTTAGATCTATTCTGGACATGAGCACTGGGCATGCACACAGCTTCAATGTTAATTTGACAAAGGCCTCCAGGGAAAAGGCTGCTTGCACAATGAGCTCTGGATGAAGAAATATCAATAAGACAGGTTCTGTGAGTGAGGCTTCCCAGAGAACTGCCAGACAGATCAAGTAATGACAGTTCTCTGAGAATGGTGCTGTTGGGAAGATTCAAGTCTGTTCTGCCCATTCTAGTGGTTGCTAAGCTACTGGTTTTCCCCATGACTGTGAGGCTACTCTGTTTTAAGGCTCCTGTGGAATTGGGGAATGGGGTATTGGAATAGGCCAAGTTAAAATGCCGCAAGGCTTGCTTTTCTTACCAAGACTCAATCATTTTTCGTGAATAATTGGCTCCCTAGATTATTGCAAGTCTCTGGTTTATTTCCAGAGTTCTGAAAAAGTTGATTTTGGCAATTTTTACCTGTGTTCTCATTGCTTTTATAGAGGAGCAAATTTTGGGATTTCCTTTTACTCTGGCAATTCCTGCTGATGTCCTTCCCATGGTGTCCTGATGAATAAAAATTTTAATGTTAGTTTATCCTACTTTATCAAATTTTCTCTATGATTTTTGGAAATTCTTTCCTACCATGAGCTCATGATCTGATACATATTACAGAACCTCTTTTTCACCACACTCTTGGGTTCAAGCAAATAATAGTTGGTAAATTGACATATTAACTCATATTAGAGACTGTTGTAGCATTATTATCAAGTTGATTGATGACAGGTGGTAAATCATTGTACCATAATTTATATACCAAATAAATCGTGTAAAAATTATATATTCTTCTCTTCTTTTCCATTTTTAAATCTTGGATTCATGGAACCAGAGGGTCCTTAAAGATGATCTAATAAATATGTTTCATTGGGCCAGGGACCCTTGGAATATCCCACCTGGTAACACAGCCTTTTGGTCATTTGTCACATGACAATCTTTTAAAAATCGTCACTAGAGAGCATCGTCCATCAAACGTTTGGAACATTTGCTTCCTACCATATTTATATAAATTATTAAAAAAAGAAAGGGAACAAAAAGGATGCAATTTTCTGAAGTCTTTATATGTCATGAGTATTCTGGCATGCTTGTTTCTTTGAAATATCTGTTTGAGCATAAAAGAAACCAGCCTCTGTTAGGAAGAATTGTGATTGGATATCATATCATCAATCATTGTGAATATAAAAAGGGTACAATCAAATTCTCCACCCCTATCTCCCCCAGTGAAGAAATGATCATGTTATGTCCACCAAGCTTGACTTGGATGAACATAACATGGATGAACCCTCTTTGTTTGCTCATAAAACACACACACACACACACACACACACACCCCACAACTGGAGAGATTCTTTTGAATCATATCTTTAAGATAAGAAATCATAACTGTAAAGGGATGAAAAAGCTCCTGTATAAAATTTTAACAGCCATATATCCCAAACATCTGAGACCGTAGTCAAAACTTATCTGGTTTTGGAGGAAATGCCCACTATCCTGTTGGTAAAGGCATAAAACCGATTTTTGTTTTAATTTTACTTTTATTTTACGAAAAAATAGCCTCTCAGTGGTTTGATGGGTTTTCATGAACACAAACCAGCAAACACTTCCTGATGAGAGCCACCTGCTTTCTCCTTCCCAAGAAGGGTTCCTAGGAGGCTCCCCACACCACTCTTCTGTTGTTCATTATGTGGCCCGTGTACTCAGGAACACCAGTGGAGATCTTCCCCAGCTGGTGCTTCCTGTTTTAATTGTCTGGGTCTTTTCCTTTACTAGCTTGGAAGAGTTTTATAAGCTTCTCCCAGGGTGGTCAAATGTAACTGTTTTTCCTAGCAAAGCATTCAGTTCCTACTGAATGAGGCCCTCCTTTACCAGTTGCTTATTGCTAACACTGGGAGAGAAAACTCTCAAATATGCTGTATATTAATTCTTTTCTTGTTCATACTCCTTAACTAGAATACTTTATAATTTCTGTGTCTTGCTCACTCCAGCTTCTCTATTCTTTTTATAGGTAATTTTCCACTTTACTGACTCAGGAGTTTTACTTGATACATTACTAATAACTAATTTTTAAAATTTACACTATCGCTCAAGGCTCAATTTCAGTATGAGTCATAAAAACTCCTATGATTTCTAAATGATAGCCAGAGCAAAGCATATTGTTAAGATAAAGACTTGTATGTTTCCTTTTGTCCTGTGAAAACTGTATAAC
Source organism: Mesoplodon bidens (assembly GCF_964165515.1). Taxonomy (NCBI): domain Eukaryota; kingdom Metazoa; phylum Chordata; class Mammalia; order Artiodactyla; family Ziphiidae; genus Mesoplodon; species Mesoplodon bidens. The sequence goes on from NC_138173.1 coordinate 60,743,369, forward strand.
AAATCACACATCTTCCTTTGCTGTAATTTTTAGGAAGTTTAGGGCTATTTTTTCTTTTCAAATACCTCATTCCAGAATTCTGGTACAATAATTATTCAATGTATTCTTTAGCCATGATTCGTAACATTTTATGTATCACAGAAATGTTTGAAAATATAAACAAAGCTATATACTCCCAGAATCATGCACACATGAACACAGATTTTGCATTTAATTCAGGAATTTCTGACATTCTTCAGTGAAACCCTAGGTTCGATATGTTCTCTGATCTTTCTCTCTAATTGTAATTTTATTTTTTGTATTGTGTAGGAAAATGCTTTAACATTCTGAATTTACAAAGGCAGTATTATAAAATTCACATTTCTTGGTGACATAGCCAGAAATTTTGAGTAAATGAGGAAGTATCTTTGCTTGAAAGTAAAATAAAATCAACATTTTGAAGAATGCATTTTAAAATTAAAGCTAGATAAATTGCTATGGGCAAATGAATTGATACAACCACTTTGAAAATCAATTTGGCATTATGTTATAAAGTCAAATTTTCACACACTTTATGAGCTGGCAATTCTACCCTAGAGTACAAACCCAAGAGAAAGAAACTCCTCAGCCCCTCACACTTGCACCAAGGTATAATACAATATAATTCAACACAATATAAATTTATATTCATATATATATATATATATATATATATATATATATCTCCATCCTGGATTAGTGAATACTGAACAATTTCTAGGCAAAATACAGTTAGGTTTCTGTGAGCCTCTAATCACAACATTTTCATCAAATGATCAATGTATACCTTGTTTCATGTGTGTTTCTGTTTAAGGACACCCAGTTTAATTTAGTTTGTTGCTTTGTTAACGTTGAAATTGTGGCCAGTATCACTCTAACTCACGTCTGAATGAAGTTTATCTAACACACTGTACTTTCTCTGTAAGGCCTTCTCACACTTAGGGACATTAGACAGCATTTCAGCACTATGTTTGGGGGTCATTCTAAACAGCAAAATCGGCTTCCCAGGTGGCGCAGTGGTTGAGAGTCCGCCTGCCAATGCAGGGGACACAGGTTCGTGCCCCGGCCTGGGAAGATCCCACATGCCACGGAGCGGCTGGGCCTGTGAGCCATGGCCACTGAGCCTGCACGTCCGGAGCCTGTGCTCCACAACGGGAGAGGCCACAACAGTGAGAGGCCTGCGTAACGTAAAAAAAATAAAAAAATAAAAATAAACAGCAAAATCACCAACAGCAAGCACAAAAATGCAAAAAAAGAATAAAAAGGTGATATTAAATAGACCATGAAATGGATACGTGTTTACAGTATGAGAGCTGACACAAGAAGGCAGAATCACCATGTTCTACCTCAGCCAGGAATGGGCACTTTGGGTGATTGCACATGCCTGTGAATGACCATGGGAGCTCAGCAAGTATTGATTTGGGCTTATAAGCAAATTTTAGGGAGTAGGTGAATTAGCAAATATAGAATTTGTGAATAATGAGGATCAATTGTGTATATATGATATATATATGCTAAAACCTAGAACATAAAGCAAGAGGTTAGTAAACATAAAGGCTATCTATGTTTCACCCCAGACATGCCAGAAAAAGACACTTACTCTGTGACCAATTTCCACAAGAAATCTAATCGCTGTAAGATTTTAGGTATATTAAATAGGTTTGCCGAAGTATCTAGGAGGTCATAGAGATACACCGCATTTGCACCACACAGCCTTCCACCAACCCTCCTTATCTCCTCTACAACTCTCCTTATCTTCTCTACATCTTCCTCTCTTCCATCCCTCTTATTTCAGAGAAGTTAAATAAGTCCTCTTTTTTCTGGAAGCTGGGATCTTTCTGAAGCATTTGATCCTGTTAAGAGTCTCAGGATTTTTGATTACCTAGGGGGCCATACGAGCAATTTCTTTCCGTCCAAATACAGCGATCTCTTCTTGAAAGAAATAATTTCTTTTCTGCCTCATTAAATTTGTGTAATTTATTATAATACTTAAAGCTGTTTTTTTTTTCATGACTACAACCCATTCATTCTGGGGTTCTACCACCCTACGTTTCTGAGACTTGCCCATCTCATGAAGTGTACGCTGGTATCATGAGAGAGTGTATTTACAAAAAAGTCCTTAGGTATTGAGCATCTATCTACAATGTTCAAAGCTCTGTACTAGTTGTTGATGGGGTTGTAAATATGAATATAGCACAGTCCTTGCCCATGAGCTTACCATCTACTGGGAGAGGCACACAATTAAAATGAAGCAGTTCTACTCCAAAGCACATTCTGAGCAGTGTTAAGATAGAAGTATGAGGAAGCAGGGATAGCGAACTGTTAAGTCCAGAAGGCTGCCGACCATGAAAACCTCATTGAAGGAGTGACAGTTCAGCTGGGACTTGAAGGGAGATCAGATCTGTGCTATAAGATGGCAGCCCTTCATATCCTAACAGTGACGCCTTAGCAGTGCTCTCTTAGGGTTCTTCTAAAGCAGGGCCTGAGAAATAGACTTGGTAAAACTATTTTATTTTGGGAGCGATACCAGGAAGCAGGAGTAAGGCAGTAGTGAAAGTGCAACAAGAAAGGAAAAAAAGTAAAATGAGGGAGTATTATTAAGGTTGCTGCTATAGGTTACAAGGTCTTAATTTTACTCAAACTTCTGAGAAGTGTACGTAATTGACCTTGAACTATCTGCTCGAAGGGTGGGAAGCTGGAGAATTTATTCACTGGTTCTAGTTCCCCACAGGTTGAGAGATGTCCCCGGGTTTTTATTTTTTAAACTCTTTTGTATTTCTGGATGCGCTTGTGGGAGTAACTACTGGGCTCTATTTTTTTAATTTATTTTTATTTTTATTTATTTTTGGCTGCTTTGGGTCTTTGTTGCTGGTCATGGGCTTTCTCTGGTTGCGGCGAGCAGTGACTGCTCTTCGTTGTGGTGCACGGGCTTCTCATTGCGGTGGCTTCTCTTGTTGCGGAGCACGGGCTCTAGGCACGCGGGCTTCAGTAATTGTGGCACATGGGCCCAGTAGTTGTGGCTCGCGGGCTCTAGAGTGCAGGCTTAGTAGTTGTGGCGCATGGGCTTAGTTGCTCTGCAGCATGTGGGATCTTCCCTGACCAGGGCTCAAACCCATGTCCCCTGCATTGGCAGGCTGATTCTTAACCACTGCACCACCAGGGAAGCCCACTACTGGGCTCTTAAGGCATCAGAGCAGGCACCTCAGCAGAAAGCAGGGGGGAGGGAGGAGGATGCTTAAGGAGCAGTGTCGTCACAAGGTGAGTATGAACTCCCATGGAAGTATCCACTGGAGCTGCAACTGAAACCAGTGGTGGCTGAAGGGCTATGGCATGAAGACACCAAGGGCACCTGCTAGAAGTACAAAGGATGTTCTAAGGTGTTTAGGGTTGGAAGCAAGGAGACCAGTTAGAATATGAAAGTAATAAAGGATGCACCCCTTTGTGTCTTTTCAACCTTTTCTCTCTCCCTGAAACACTTTCCCCTCATTGTTTACCTAATCTCTAGCTTTTTTTCAAAACCCAAGTAATAGGCATAGCCTGGCACAGAGTAGGTGTTTAGTACTATTAACTGAATAAACAGCTAGCACATTTTTGTGATCTAAAATGTGCAAAGTCATTGAATTTAATGCCCATAAAACCGTTATTACATACGGTAATAAATGAATATGCCTCCATTTTATAGGCATATTTATGTGTTAGCTTAAGGAAGCTTACGGAATGTCAAACACTGTTCCGGGTTATAGAAGATGGTAAGGAAATCCATCCCCAGGAAGGTTAAATCTTCAGCTGAAGAATTCACAATAAGTGGAAAGGAAGTGAACTCAATGATGTTTTCCTGCATCCGTTCTTGTTCTTTGATTCATAATCATTCCAGTTAAGCCTTATAAACTCCCAGCCATCTCATCAATCTTTAACTCCTGTACCACACTGTGAATTTTTCATTTGTCACAGAGTTATGATACTCTACATTTTCACCTTTTATATTTATATTTGTCTTTTCTCTTCAAATGATCCTCTTGAGGTCAAGAATTATGATCTTATGATTTTCCGTCACTATATTGTACACCTGTAGCATATGATATTGTACAGCAACTATACTTCAATAAAAAATTTTAACTAAAAAATAGCTAATAACAATGCAAAAGTATAGACTTGTAGACAAATAATCTTTTGTAACAGTTTTTTGGGGAGTGAGGTTTGACTTCAGAGATTTGGAAGTGGCTAGAGGAGACCATGTTTAGTAAAAGACATACAACCTTGGCCATATCCAGACCCATCCTATCCACCTGTTGTCACTCCACTCGATGTAACAGTCTCCAAAATGCCTCTAGCAAATATGTCTAGACAGCACTGTCCAACTGAAATATAAAGTGGTTCTAAAAATATAATTCACATGGGTGATTCAATTTTTCTAGTAGCCGCAAGTAAAAAGAAACGTGAAATTAATTTTAATAATATACTTTAACCCAATATATCTAAAATATTATTTCTGCTTGCAATAAATATGAAAATTATTAATGAGCTATTTACATTTTTATCACACTCAGTCTTCAAAATCTGGTGAATATTTTATACTTCTGGTGCATTTCAATTTGGACTACACATTGTAAGAACTCAGTAGCCACATGTAGCTAGTGGCTACCATTTGGATAGATGTAATCAGTCTAGATTTCTAGACTGATTTCTACGGCTGATATTTCCTATGTGTGTATGTTTTTGTGTTTCTGTCATACATTTTTTCAGCAGCTTCCCTATGGTCCCTCATTCATTTTGATGTTAAACTTCCAAAATAGGAACATGGACCTTAGCCACAATATGTATGTATATTCAAATGGCATCACATATAATTTTCTGTTTAGAATGGGCTCTCAGTGAGTGTTACTTGACTGATAACTGGCTGCATGCGCCCATACAGGAATAAATGGGGTTTACTGTATTCAAAAACATCTAAAAATAAACATCTATCTCTTCACACAGAAAGATCTTAAAGAAATGGGCACCGTGTACGGCTTCAGGGAAATTATATTTTTATAAAAATTGTGTTTTATTCTTTAGGTAGTGATAAATGAAGACTTCTTATTTCTTTCTTAATTCACGACCTGGACAGAGCAGGTGAATGGATGTGGATTTTTTGGTCCTTTTTGCTGGAGCTGTAGTTGTGTACTGGGTAAAACCAGGGTCTTGGAAACAGATGGGCTAGAGATTAAATCCTGTATCTTCACTTTACTAGCTCTGTGACTTTGGGTTTTTTCTTTTTTCTCTATAAACCTAATTTCCTCATTTGTAAAGCTGAGATATTCCTGTTGGTTTTACTCATAAAAGCATCTTGAATCCCATTCTTTTTCTGAGACTCTAGCCCTGCCACCTTAGGTCAGCCATTGTCAACTCTTTTACTAATTTTCTAAAACTATAGACCTTCCTGTATTTACTTATCCCCCACCTACAAAGTATTCCTACGCAGTACAAATCTGTTTTTCACATTGCTTCTTAATGACTTTTAGTCGAGATGGTCCACTTGTTTCTATTGAGAATGGATTTTCATTTTAGCCACCAGGAGGTGCAAGTGATCTATATATCAGTTAAACCCCACTGGCTCTTCTTCACTAACATTTTTATTTCCCCTTGATTATTATTATCGGTCTCAAGAGAAGCAATATTGTTTAACTCTAACTTTGAGTAAAATATCCTCTAAAATACTTTTAAAAACTAGCCAATTTACTTCACTGATCATAGAATACCTAGTACTTCTAACCCTTTTTCAGATGTTAGAAGAGGACTCTAGACAGATGATTAGGAGCAAAAATCAAATCATTTCACTTGTCTGTTGAAAATGCACAGTGGTCCCTCACACACAAGTTTGCCTTCTTTGGTCTCATTCTTTTCCTATTCAACTCATCAATGCCCACAACTGGACACAAGTTCTGTGTCCCTCTGAGCTCCTCACTTGTTCTTTCCTAAACAAGTTGTAATGTTTACCTATGTTTTCCATCAATTCTTCCTTGATTATGTGATTTTACTCTGATTTCTTCTGTTTTAGATAACCTATATAACATCATTTCATGCCCATTTGCCTCATATAACCTGATTCAATCTTCCATTCATGAAACCATCACTGAATCAAATTCTATGACTGTTGCTGTACTACCAAGCTCTTGTCATCCATCTCCAAATACTCAGTTGAACTATTTTGATTCACTGATGGGAATGTTATATTGTACTATTTGTAAGTCTTTTTATGTGCTTAATGTTGTCTCCCCTAAGGAATGATAAATTCTTAAGTGGCACAAAAATTATCTTTTTTTCTCCTTTTTTTTTGTGATGTGAGCAATTCCTTGAAGATTGTTCTACTCATCATAAGAACTTATTATTTTGGGAATAAATGAATGTATCATATTTTTGAGTACCCGTTATTTCAGGTGAATAAATATAGAGTCCCTTCCTTCCTTCTTTCCTTCCCTCCTTCCTTCCTTCCCTTCCTTCCTCCTTTCCTTCCTCCCTCACTCCCTCCCTCTCTCCTCCCTCCTCCCTTCCTCCATCCCTTCCTTCCTTCCCTCCCTCCAACTTCCTAACTTCCTTTTCTCCTTCCACATTGTGCTAATGTCTTAGGCTAATGGAAGAGCATGTGTTTCTTTCCACATAGAGCTTGGGAAGAGAAGCAGTAACAAATGAGTCACCAACTAATAATTATTAAGAAGACAGATCTTATCAAAATAGAGAGATATGCGTGGTAAGCAGAACAGTGGTTCCTCAAAGACATCCTAACCTATGAATATGCTACCTTACATGGCAAAAGAGACTTTACATGATTAAATTAAGGATCTTAAGCTGGAGAGACTATCATGGGTTATCTGTGTGAGCCAATATAATCACATGGACTTTTATGAGGGAGGCAGAAGAGTCTGAGTGAGGAAAGGACATGTGATGACAGAAGCAGAGACTGGAGTGATGTGGGGTCATGAACCAAGGAAAGCAGGCAGCCTGTGGAAGTTGGAAAAGGCAAGAAATGAATTCCTCCCTAGAGAAGGAATGCAGCTCAACTGACATCTTCATTCTAGCCTAAAGATGCATTTCAGACTTCTCTTCTCTAGAACTGTAAGAAAATATGTATGTATTGTCTTAGGTCACTAAGTTTGTAGTACAGGAGCAATAGGAAACTAATATAACATGTAATGTTTAAGTTTAGGTTTCTGATTTGTGAAAAGAAAAATTTCCTTTCTCATTTTGACCCATTATTACCACTCCCCAGAAAGCATAACTAATGCAGAAAATACATACACTGAAGAAAGGCCCACTCACATACACATGTTATAAAATTCATATATATTCTCTTACACAAATGATGCCAAATCATTCACACTGCTTCATAATTTCTTTTTTTTAAAACTTCAGAATCTACTGTGGACATTTTTTTTTCTATTTCAGTAACATATTGAGTTATCTCATTCCCCTTAAGAACTGCATATTCCTCTGTAATATGGATACAACATAACTTTGCTAAACAGTTTTCCTGTTGATGATCATTTAGAGTGCTTTCAGTTGTTCAAATGATCAACAGAGTTCTTCAATGAACATTCTATGTCATTGAGAATTCGTGCAACGATAATCAAGGAAAAACTGTTTAGATGTTTAGAAGAGCAAAATGACAATATTTATTAAACATTTAAGTGGTTTTGGAATGTTCATACCTTGCTAGTTTACATTAATTTTTCCTTCTACTTGCTGGAAAACACAAGGAATAGTCAGAAAAAAATGCAGCTTGATAACTAGGGTGATCACATGAGAGAGATGGCTGGACAAAACGCAGAGGGTAAAGTTGGTTATCTGAAGATATGATATGCATGGACTATTTGATCAAACCATTGACAATATGATGTGTTAGATACTTCATACATCTATATGTATATGTGTGTCTATAAAATCTTAATTGAATAAAGTTTATATATATATATATATATATATATATATATACATAATTTTTCATGTACTTACAATAAAACTAAGGCTTTTAAAGATGAGGATGTTGCCCGGGAGAATACACAGCTGGTGAAGTTGTGCAGTTGTGAGCTAAACCCAGGTTTGAATGATACCATATTATATCCTCTTTGGGCCTTTCTTCAGTGGTTCCAGACTGGTTCAGAGTTGGGCTTATCCATCAAGTGATGAATAGGTACTTTCTTCCAATAGAACAAAATGCTGAAGAACCTAGATGTTGGAGTCAGGTAGACATTTGATGTTGGGAGTGTGTGTGTGTGTGTGTGCATGTGTGCATTCATATTTCTGAGCCTTTCATGGCAATTTTGTAATTGCTTATATCTAGCTCCCATTGACCTATAATTCCCTACAATTCCCTTTTCTTTTTCTCATCCCTCCCTCCTTTCTCCCTCTTTTCTTTCTCCTTCTTGCCTCCCTCACTCCCTGTTTCTCTCTTTATTATTAGCAGATCTTCATTGTTGTTACCAACTACCTTTTCCTGCTGGTAAGAATCAAATGGAGAAGCATATATATATACAGCCCATACTTTTTTCTTCCACTTTGGCATTAGCCATATAAGCCTGAGTTTTAATGATCTATTGTATTTATGGTGAATTACTTTGTTAGATGTTACCTTGGAAATACCTGCAAAACTGCAATCTCTACAGAATAAATGTAATAAGCACCACATAGTAAAAAGTAGAATAATGCCAATATATATGATGAAAGCTAAGTGTAATTATTCTGAATCAAGTGTCCGCCTCCAATATTTCAACTTTGAAAAGGATCTCAGAAAATAGAATGTTCCACCTTGAACCATAGGGTAGAATGGATCCATTCAAAATATATCTTATTGTGTCATCTTGGTTGCTGAAAACTTATTGATTCTCAGCCCAATAATCAGGTATATCTTGTGAAATACCAAGGTGCTCAGCTGATCAGACAAACACATCTCCTTACGGGCCCGTCCTTTCAAATGATTCTTATTGTACTTACACCAAACAACTCACCCTCCATCATTTTCCTTTGTGTTGTAATTGCTAAGGCTGGGATTCTGGTTTCAGACATATCTGTACTTAATCCTGCTTCTGACACTCATTGGATGCTCATCAGCCATTTATTCATCCTCACTAAACCTCAGTTTCCACTTAAGTAACTCAGGAATGTTAGCCCTGCTTATATTAGACAGTCTAAACTCCCAGCAATTATAGGAAGCATGGAGAAAATGTCTCTGAGTTTGTCAGAGTTGCTCTTAGCCCTCTGTTGTGCAAACAGGTCATTGAGTCATGTCTGAAATATGACCAGATAAGGACTGTACAATTGCTTTGCCATTTTCAGCCAAGCTTTACTCATGGCTGTGTGTACATTGACAGTTTCCTTCTTCCTCTCCCTCCTACCCTGATCTCATACAAAAAAGGTATATAAAGACTATAATACAGAGAACCAGCCCTTAATTAGCTCATCATCTATAACATTGATGTTTTCATTGCCAGCTGTTATTAAATCCCCCTCATCTGTGAGACTGGCCTTCCATAAAGAGCCAGACTGGATACTTTTAGGGATCACCATTTGGGACAAACTATGCTATAATTGCATTTGGCCTGCCACACACATTCTTTCACATCCCAGATCTTACATCTTCTATACCTCTTGGGAGTAGCATCTTTCTCTTAGGATGCAAATACTTGAAAGAAAAATTGAACTCATGATGCATGAACAAAACCTCAGAAAGTTCTATATTTGAGCTGTGGATGTATATATGAATATGTCAGTAATTACGAGCCTCATTTATTATGAATCATTTTATAGATGTGGGCAGAGGGAAATTTTGAAGGTAAAGAAGAAGCATACGGAAAACAGATGCTGAATAGTCAGGATTTCTTGGTCCCGATAAAAGCTTGTGAATTATTAACTACAATGACCTGTTCGTGAACCTAGAATGAAGGTAATAAGAGTGACAATATTTATTGTGCATTTAGTATACACCAGATACTGGGCCACACAACTGAAATATATCTGACCCCCACAGTGGTTCTGGAAGGAAGGCATACTCATCATTATATATATCCCTACTTTGTGAACAGGTAAATTAAGACTCAATAAATTGATCACAGTCACAAAGATGGTGTTGCTGGGATTCAAATGCTAAAGCACTTTATGACCCTGACACCAAATTCAAAAGGAAAAAGAAAAAAAGTATGAAAGCTAGGACATTGAGAGAGTGAGAGAAGATAGAAACCTATAACAGCAACCTTTTAATTTTTCTTCAGAACAGGACCCAGTTCGAAGTGAAATGTTTCTATGACAAGGATGAAGTACAGTTATGAGAACAAAGGCGATGTGGGATTAAGGAGAATGATTTAATAGAGGAACTAGGATTTAGCAACATCGAGAAACTGGCCACGTCTTATAAATAACAGGATAGAGCATTTACCAAAAACACATAGTTAAACAATAGAAAGGATGCTAAAGAACCGTGAGCTAGGATGTGCATGAGTGGGAGAGTTATAATTTCACGGAGGCACACATGTGAAGCCGGCTGCAGACAGGAGGATGACAATGATTAGACATGATTCCAAGGTGTATTAGAAAAAGTCTTCACTTTTTCCAGCAGGAGGGAACAGCAGAGCCAGCTCTTGATTAGGCTGGAACCAGTTGTGTCTTTTGTGGATTATCCAAGTCTCTGTTGTGCTTCATTTTTCTGTTGTTGTTACCTACTTTCTTTGCCCTTCCTCTAACAAAGGGTCTGACAAAAGAAGAAAAATCCAAGTTTCAAGTTAATAGCTTTTTAGAAAGCACACATAATTGTTAAGTGAACCCAGGACCCATTGGCTCTATCATGAGCGAGATATGGGGATGTGGGGTAGAACTTTGAAATGTACACACTTAATACAACACAGATTTGCAAAATGAAGAAGAAGAAAAGAAGAAGAAAAAGGAGAAGAAAGAGTAACCTTACACTTCTCTATATTCAAAATAAATTTCCTCAATCTCCCTTTAAAACCTTATTTAGAAAAAATAACTTTAACATACCAATTCAAGGTAACAGTCTCTTCCACTTTGTAATACTTTCATTTTACATTAATATTCTTTCAATTTAAAGTTCAAATTTCCTGTCAGAGCTGATTTTCTCCTCCTCATAAGTTGCCTTGTTGCAATGGGTAAATTACTTTACCTCTGCCTCGGTGTGCTCATCTGTAAAATGGAGAAAAAATTACTTACCTCATAGGATCTCACCAGATAGTTTCAGCTAAATATACACAAGCATCTTCAGGATTCAGAAAACTTGCCTATTTAGCATGTGCTTTCCATACATTTTTGGACTTAAGTAAGATTGGAAGAGTATAGTGTATAACCAATTCAGTGCGTGCTGTTTTTCTTTCTCCTTTTCTTTTCCTGGAATTAAGTCTTTCACCTCTCGCCATGTTTTTGAAGAAGATTAGGGAAGGGGGTATGTGTTGAGGTAGAACCAGGTTGAAAGAGCAGCAAGAAGTAGAAATGTAGGATTCAATTCACCAATCCGATAAACTGGGAGGAGTTCTATATTGCCAGTCTACTGATCAAAGCTTCTAAAAGTGTGGTTTTCCAAAGATTGTGGTTGATACTTTACTTAGAGATATCTGTAGAAAAGGAGGGGCCTAAAGCCCTCAAAGTAATAACTGCTACCCACAGGACATCTTGCAGCTTGGAAAGAAAATCTGATGATCAAACTAAGCAATTTCAGGGAAGTCACACACATGGAAGAGACTCCAGAAAGGAGGTCATCAGTGATTAGAGTGGATCCCAGAAGTGTATCAGAAAAAGCTTTACAGCAGGAGGGGTACAATAGAGACAGCTCCTGATTAGCCAGGGGCCAATGGTTTTCCCACATCTGGGAAAACACTTCAATTTCCTCTAGCAGGTCACTGCTAACCTTTCCATGAATCAGTTTCTGTATTAGTTAGCTAATGGTGTGTGGTAAAAAAACACCTCAAAAGTTCATGGCTTAAAATGACAACTGTTTATTTGGTTCATGATTTGAGTCAGGGATTTGGGCTATGTTACTGGACTTGGCTGGGCTCACCTGTATGTCCAAAGTCAATCTCTAGGTCATCTGGGAACTGGTAGGTCTAGGGGGAGAATGTGGCACCCACCTTAGTTATGAAATTTAAGGGGGCACAATAACATCTCAGTAGTTGAGATAAATAATACTATAATGATGGGTTTTAAAATATTGAAATTCATGCAAAAAATCCATGATGAATACAATATAAAATTTTAAATAAAGAAAGGGTCAGGAGTACTCATTTTTCCTTTTGTCTCAGGTTTTTAATATGGCTCAGCATGGAAACATTTTATTTAAGCATCTAATATCCGTTTGTCATGATTTTTGCATTAATTTTTATTAAAAACATTACATTAAGATATGATTTTTCTTGATTACTGAGTTTTTCATGCCCTTTTAAATTTTGCTTAGGAGGTAAGTAACTCACTCATCTCATCCTAGGCTCAGCCCAGGATGTCAGTGAGGAAGTAACCTGATCTGGTAGTGAGTAAGCACAAGGGTTTTAGATCCAGACTTCCTGCATTAAACCTCACTTCTCGGTGTTGTTGCTCTCTTAATCATGCTGTCAAGCTTTGGACAAATTACTTAATCCTAGATTCTCAATTTTCCCCTCTATAAAATGGGAGTAAAAAATAGTAGTCCCTTAGAGGATTGTAAGGATTGAATGGGTTAATGCATGAATATATGCAGAATGAATAGAACCGTCCCTGGGACATAGCGTGTACTTAAAAAGTGTTAGTGCTGAGGATTAAGACTATGTCTGTTCTGATGCCAACCTAAGGCAGATGTGCAGAGTACCTCTGTATTAGGTAATGATCTGCTTAGTACCTCAGCATCAGGTACTGCTCTGTCTAGTACTTCAGCATCAGGTACTAGTGTGCCTAGTACTTCAGTATCAGGTATTGATCTGCCTGGTACCTCAGTATCATTAAATGTCAAATACCTTCTTCTCACATATGTTCCTCTTACTGCCAAATACGTCTATGAAAGACATAGTTTCATTTCTGATTTTGTGATTTGTAACTTCCATGTGAACCTTTAAAACAATGTTTCTAAATTGGCTGAACTTTAGAGACATCTAGAAAGATTTTAAAAATCCTGATGCCCAGGCTGCACCCCAGAAATTAACTAGACTCTTTGTGGGAGAGCCGTAAGCATCAGTATTTTATTGTCAGCTTCCAGGTTAATTTGAGACTCACTGCCTTAGGGGCTGCATGTTATCCCACAGGGTACAAGTGTGGGGTTCAGGCAGACAGGAGCTCCTTTCCAAGTTCTGCCTCTTGCTGACTGGGTGAACTTGAGCTTAAAGAGTCTGAACCTCTTTCCTCTATGATAATAAGAAAAAATATTGGGGTAAGGATGTGGTATACAGTAGGTACACATTCAATGTTGCTTCTCTCTATCTTCTCCACATGTACTATCCTCCCTTCCTCGGTCCCTCCCTCCCTCCTTCTCACTCCCTTTCTACTGTTTTTTCTCTTTTCCCCTTCAGTCCTCAAGCATTTATTAAGCACCTACAATGAAACAGGTCAAAGATGAATGACCCACACTGTATGATCTCACTGAGGGAGGGGAAATACAGGATAATGAATACCAGTGAGGAAGTATGTTAAATGCTACAAGTAAAATGGTTCTGATATTTCAGAACCACTTAATGTAGCCCTTGTGGGAAGTCAGACAACATTAAGATTTTTCTGAGACTGGGCAAAACTCTCTTTGAAATAAATACTGAGAAATAGGCAAAGGACTGTTTCCATTTGGGGATAAACCAATAAACAGCAAAAAAGGATGATAATCTTCTCCCACTGTTTGAGTAACAGAAGAAAACACACAGTCAAGAGTGAATGCAGGGACTTCCCTGGTGGTGCAGTGGATAAGACTCCATGCTCCCAATGCAGGGGACCTGGGTTCGATCCCTGGTCAGGGAACTAGATCCTACATGCATGCTGCAACTAAGAGTTTGCATGCCACAACTAAGTGGCCCGAGTGCCGCAACTAAGGAGCCCACCTGCTGCAACTAAGACCTGGCACAACCAAGTAAATAAATAAATATATATATTTTTTAAAAAAAGGAGTGAATGCAATAAAGTACAAACATGACTCTGTTATTTATTTCTACTAACAAATTGTGATGCTATCAAAATTACAAACTGTGGGCAACTTTGGTGAGAATTTCCAGTGAGACTTTGAACACAATGAGTTAAATATTAATATGGAATTAAATAAGGAAAATAAGTCATAAAGAAGTAGCTACAAATATAAAAATAGAATTTGGAGAATGCTAAAGCATCAAAAACCATCATAAATGTGCCTACTAAACACATTTATGTCAGTTGACTATATTTGCCCAAAAGGAATTTTAAAAATACTTTGGTATATTCTATTTTTATTTGGAAAAGAATTGTCATGAGTTCTGTATTTTAGATAAGAAACTATCTTTCTTTAAATGTGGAAGATGGGATCATTTGGAGAAGCAACATTCTCTGTGGACCATTGGAATTAATAATAATAGCTAATATTTATTACATGTTTACTAAGTGTAAGGTATAATGCCAAACACATATTTTCATAAATATGTTATATAATTGGTCCACAAACCTATGAAGTTAGTAGTAACATTTTCTTCATTCTCGGATGTGAAATGGACAAAGAGAAGTAAAATACTTTGACCAAGATCACACAGTAAGGGAATGAAACTGAGGTGGAATTCCAAGCCACACAGTCTAAATCCAGAGTCTGAGTCCTGGTTCTTAAATCTAAAAGCTGTATTACCTCATTCTCTGGAGTCTTGCTATTCAAAGTGTGGCCCGTGTCAGTATCATCACCATCAATTGAGAGCTTGATAAAATGCAGAGCCTCAGGCCCCAACTTGGACCTAGTGTACTAGAATCTGCACTTTACCAAAATATCGTGGTCACATTAAAGTTTGAGAAGCACTGCTACAGAGCAGTTCAGAACACTACTAATTTTGTACTAGATTGTAAAATGTCTCTACTGAAAGATAACAACCTTTGTTGGAAAAACTCTAAATTCTTTTCAAGTCTAATTCTCTTCTTCCAAACTTATCTTGTCAGAGTCATCATGCCACAATGTTCTTAAATCCCTTTAGGAATCATCTTTCTTCTCTCAATTTTTAAAGTGTTGCCTGAAGGTGGTCCTGTCTCTACTCCTAAGTGGGTTTTAAGACAAGAACCCCCCTGGTACACTCTGGTACTGTCAGAGTCCCAAAGCAATAGACCCAAAAGCAGAAGTCATGTGGCAAGCTTCACTTTGATCCTTTCCTCTTCAAAAAACTATAGCAAATATTTGCACAGTGCTTTACAGTTTACAATAACAATTTTACACACAGAGAGAAAAATACATATTTGATTAACTTGAGGTTGAAATGCTTCAAATTGGAGTATTTACTGAGGATTACAGTCTCTCAGGTATCTGCAAAGTCCTCCGTTTGCTTATGAATCACTTCACTGCCCTTACATAAACTACTGGCAATGAGCTGTTGAAGGGAATTTATGTGGCTCTGGACTTCAAGGAACTATTTCAGAAGGCAAAGGAAAGCAGGCTAAAATCAAAGAAAAGAAAGTTGTATCTGTCAGCAAGGGGTCTCAAAGTTTATAGCTATTGTATATTTCCAGCTCTCAGAGTTTAGAATCTTAGATCAAAATTTAGACAACTATAGGGCATGAACTGAATGAGTATATGCACTAAGTAACATATAAATATTAGCACACTCAAAGAAGTAAATGTTTTAGGCTATCTCCAGAGGGGCATTGAGAGAATATGTACTGGACAAAGAGGGCCCGGAGGAATTTTTTTTGCCAATTAGTAAGGCAACTTCTTATAGATAGTATTTAAGTACCTTCTTATATAGTATAATGCTTCTTATTGAAAGTGAAGTTTGTATTCACCAAGCCTATCCTGAGTGAGCCTTACAGGACCAGAGATTAATAGAAAGAGACAAACTTACACTTGAACCTTAGTTCCACCTCTTATAAAATTCATGGCCTTAGTAGGCTGCTTCATGTTTTAAGCTTCCATTTTATCATCGGTAACAGTGGGAATCCTAAACTCCTAGGTTTATTGTGAGCATTAAATGGAATTTAATGCACCCTGGATGGCATATAGTAAGACCTCATTAAATTCATTCCATAAATATTTTTGAGCACCTACATGGTGGCAGATCCTAGCACTTTTTAATAATAAGACAAAATACTCACAGAGACCTTTGGCATTATTGACATAATCATACAAGCAAATATAAAATTGTTCTGAGAGCTGATTACAGGATTTGACCTGTTAACCAAGGCTTGTTAGAATTAAGCTAAATATTCTAAATAATCTCAAGCACTGCATATACTGCAGAATATACTGAAGATGGAGAAGCAACACAGGTGAAAGGCAGAAGGAGTTACCGTGAACACAGCATTCACACGTGAGCTCTGACAATTTCTTTTGTAGAAACTTCTCTTGTTTGTGAGTTAGGCATCTGAGCTATTATCACATAATAAAGAAAGCATAGGCTTTTGCCAAAACCTTTGTGCAGTTTAAAGATGGGGTGTGTCTACTTATGACTGCATTTCAGACGTGTGGGAAGGGGGAAGTGAGTGATCTCTAACTGTTCCCTGGCCTTCACAAAGAAAAGAACCTTTTTATTATGTCTGCTCTTTCTGAGGATGTAATGTGGTGGCTCTCCTCATTTATTTTTTTCTTTTATTTTTATGATTTTTTTCCCCAAAAGAAATGAGGACAGGAAGACTGCCCTTCTGAACCTTCTCTCTGTCAAAGGACTTGTAGGGATTTGCAGCATGTGGAGGAAGATCAGAAAGTCTCTGCAGAACTTCTGCCAAGCAGCTGAAGTCACAGACTCTTCCCACACTCCCCCGGGTCTCGTCAGTTCTTATCAAGGATTCAGGGGTGGCGGCAGCAGCCTTTCCACTTCAGCAAAGGAAGCAAATGAAGCATGGGAAAAGAAAACTAACGCTGAGAAGCACAGGGCTCCTATCAAATGTCAGTTATTCTGTCTCTGACCATCAAAGAGGCTTAGGTTTGTGTGGAAGTGGACGTCGAGGCTAACAGCTCTTGGCTCGATGGGTGGCGTGGGGAGGAATGTTTATTTCTGTGTACGTTTTGCAGAAGTTGCGTGGTGGGGACCCAGAAGTCAAGGGGAATATGTGGAGTTAAATTTTCAAAACACTTGACCTTCCTTAGTTCTGTCTTTAAAACCTAGTCCCATGCATTCAGCATGTTAGGTCCCCGCATGGCTAACAAAGCCCGACCTCCTGGCTCAGTACACTGAAGGCTTCTTGGAGGGCATACAAAGCGTTTTGAATAGTTAAATGTAAATGAATCAGGAACACATGGATTCAATTTCCCTGGAAAATCACATGTGCTTGGAAATGAAGGGGGGCAGTGTCTGGCCAAATGTGCTTTGATTTCTCTGACCCCAAAATATAGTCCTCCCCTCTCCTGTCCTCCCCTCAAAATCATTCAAAACTTTGGTTAATGTCAAACCATGGCTGGGTTCTTGAGACCCTTGAAACCTGGAGAGGTTTGAGTTCTTGGAATGCCCCACTGAGATAAAAAGGGCATTCAGGGAGCCTTATTCCACTCCCCGACCCCAACTAAAGGATCTCACATGGTTTTCTTCTATTTAATGGGTTTAAATTAAGGCAAAGATGTGATGATGTTAGTTCAGTCACAGAACTAACTACCTACTACAATCCATGGAAGCCTTTGCTTCCTGCAGTGAACATTTTTATTCATAGGACGTGGCCCTGAAAATCCCTTCTGCCAGGAAAAATCAGGTTTGCTTTATCTAGGAAACCACCACTTAGATGAAGAAGTAGAATTATACAAGTATCATCATCGCCATCATCATTGTCATCATCACCACCATCATTATCCTCATACACCGAACATTTGTCAAGTGTTTTAGAAGTTTTAGAACACCTTTGAAAATAATTATCACATTTAACAGCCATAACTGACCCTTGCATGGAGTATTAAAGATGGAATTGTTTAAAACCTGTTTAGGATGGCCAGGCAGAGAGATCCCTTAGTGGAGGAGCTACGGCCTGGACAATAGAAGCCTTTTGAGTCTCATAAGTTTGACTAAGCGTGCTTTAGACCCAACTATTCTGGTTCCCTTCTTTCTTAGGAGTTTCTGATAGGGTAGAGAAGGGAAAATTCAACTTTTAGTCTGAGTCTCATCACAGACAAGGATCGGGCTGTTGTTTGTCAGAGGCTAATATTGACTGCAGTAATTATTCATGTAATTAAGAAGAAGCTGGATAAAGCATCCATACTTTTGGTCCTTTGTCAGCATTAATCAGTTCTGCCCTGTCCTTTTCCTCCTCCTTTTTCGGCCAGTTGGAGACCACACCTATTTAGGCATGCACTCCTTCCTGGCTCACCTTCTGTCTACCCACCTGCCTGACCTTGTTTTCTTGGTGTCTTCAAAGGGTTATTCCATTGTTTGTGATTTTGTCCTATGAGAATGCGTGACCATTTAATAACTGAGGGCAGAGCAGGAAGACATTATAAGTGACTGCTGACTAACTCTCCAAGGGTATCATGGACCAGGCTCAGCTTTTCTTTCTATGCATCAACTGTCACTCATTCCCTTCTTTTCCTGCTGTTTTTTTTTTCTCTCTTCTACCTAGAGTCACTGCTCCCGGCACGTTGGATGACTGACTTCTCCTAGAATCCTTAAAGTTCTGGTTTAAGTGTTACCTGCTCAGAGGTCTTTCTTGATCAATGAAATTAAGGTCCCATACTCCCCCAAACTTTTGCCTAGGATATATAATCCTGTTATTTCCTTTATTGCAGATCACGCTCTGCAATGACCTTGTTTATTTGTTAACTGTCTTTCCCTCCTGCTAGGACTGAAATTTCTTGCAGCTAAGGATACCTTCTGACTTGTACATCACTGTTTCCCAATGCCTAGAAATACCTGGCATATAGAAGCTAATCGATAAAAATGACTGATATATGGATTATTCTAGTGAGCAGTCCAAATGTTGAGAGTAGTATCTCTTTGGAGGACTGTGGGGCCAGAAACCCATCACCATAGTGAGCAGTGAATTTTATAAAGACACAGTACTTTAGCAGTCATCTTTACTCATATCAAGTGAGCAGCCATCCAATTCTAATAAGGTACTATTTATAAGGTGACCACTCTTTAACCATGTACACTTTGCGACGCTGAGATAAAGCATAGGACATGACAGATTCCATTTATGGTGTCATCATTGAATATTCTAGCCAGTGAATAAGGTAGATAGCTCACAAGTCTGATGAGTGTGACAAGACAGGAAGTATTAAAACAATATCAACTGCAATGACGGTAAATTCCTTTATGAAGTAAATGATCACAAATGTTATCAAACAATCTTTCATTGAGTTCTATAAGAGTGTGTTCAGTAAATATAATAATTAGCTTGTTGTTTAGTGACTATTTTTCAATGAGTAGATAAAAAGGATGAAATATTTCCAGGATAAATGGAAAATAATATTTTTCCTCTTTGGGTACATAAAGAGAGAAAGGGAAACAAAATCAAGAAAAATAAGAAAAAAGATGGGTGGAAGGTAATATTTCACTACTCAAAACATATGCCATAAATTCTTTGATATTTTGCTAAAGTCGGTTGTAAGTTTTGTTCTGATTTTCCTAGCAGCCAACATAATGAGTAAAATATGATTTAGTATGTGATTTATAGGCAGGGCCAGCTACATAATTTGCTGGCCTCAGTGCAAAATGAAAATGTGGGGTCCCTTATTCAAAAAGCAGGAAAAATGCCATTAAATGTAACAAAACATGAAACTTTTTCCTTTCTTCCACACTCTCACTCTAGACCTGTCGTGGTTTTTTTGTTATTTAATGCTCGCTCCTGGAGGCTGGGGATACTGGCTGGTAAAGCAGATCTCAGCAGACACAGGGAGGCTCGCCCCTGACTTGGCTCACCTGGCCAGCCTGCTGCCAGGCTCTCCTTCCTGTAGCCTCCAGACCTACATACTGTGCCCTTTCTTGGGGCAAGAAGCCAGTCTGCCCTTCCTACTTCCTGGCTGCCCCAACCTGTTAAAAATAGGCACCCGCCCCCAAGAATTCAAAATCCTGTGCCTAGATGTGATCAGTCCCTGGATTGGGGATGAGCTAGAGGCTTGCCCTACTGAACACGTGGTATTGCAACCCGGGGCAGAGACCACTGTTGCTGTGCCCCAACCCTGAGATGCCACAGGGTCTGCACCCACAGACTCTGACCCTCCCCACGGCCCAAGCTCATGGACAAATTCTTCCCTGGAATAAAGCAGGCACTGGGCTTGGAGAGAGAGAACAGGCAGTGCCTGGGGTGCAAAGGGGCAGGGAGTGTCAGGAATGACTGGGTGGGGCTGGGGAAGGGGAGGTCAGGTGGGCTAGGGCCAGTGAAGGCAACACCATGGGAAGCCTAGAATCCATCCCAGCGAGGTGGGGAGGCGGCAGGAGGTGGGGATGCATGTGAACTGAAGCTCCAAACCTGGTGCATCCTCCATTGTCCCAAGGTACTTCACATACAAAATACAAATTTAAAAATAAAATTATTGGGCCTCCCTGGTGGCGCAGTGGTTGAGAGTCCGCCTGCCGATGCAGGGGATACGGGTTCGTGCCCCAGTCTGGGAGGATCCCATATGCCGCGGAGCGGCTGGGCCCGTGAGCCATGGCCGCTGGGCCTGCGCGTCCGGAGCCTGTGCTCCGCAACGGGAGAGGCCACAACAGTGAGAGGCCCGCATACCGCAAAAAGAAAAAAAAAATAAAAATAAAAAAAAATAAAAAAAATAAAATTATTAAGCATTTCAAAACAGTGGACAAAGAGCATTAAACCCAAGCAAGAGACCTTTTTGAGGATGGGGCCCTGTGGAACTGAACCAGTCACCTGAAGTCAAGCCCATGTATAGGGTCTGTAGGTTAAAAATAAAACATAACAAAGCACCTTAGTTGCTAAAGAGAAACACATCTAACATTGACACTGAGAACTGAAAACTCAAAAGAAATTTCACCTAGAAGTATACATAAAGAAGACACTGTGTGATATAATTGACAATGTCCTTAGAATCTTTCATTAACACAATAAAACTAACATTTTAAAGTATCTACCATGCATCATCATGATACTTACTTTCTAGTAGGAAAAGCAGAAAATAAACATATAAGTAAATAAACCAAAATCTCCAGATAGTGACTTCACAAGCTGTGGAAAATGTTGGGCTTCTTTTCTGGACTCTGGTCACACCTTTCTTATCCTGCACCTACCTAGCTATCATTCACTCAATACCTTCCCATGTTTTATATTTCAGCTCAAAGTCTCCTCTCTAAGGAAAGCTTCCCTATTCTCCAGACTAAATGAGGTGTCTTTGGCACTCCTTGTATTCCCTTCTTCTTTAACTTCATAGCACTGTTGAGAGTTTGTAATTATGAATTGGTTTATATTGTCATTTCATTACTGTCACTCATCCTTGGCTAGACCATAGGCTCCAAAGAGCATGGCATGCTTTGTCCTACCTCCATTATATGTTCCTAGTGGCTAGCACAGTTATCCTAGAATTTTTGGAAGCTGCATCTCCCTGCAGTGGGTGGATTCAATAAAAACTGTACTGGCTATCCACTTTTTTTGTGTCAGACATATCACTAAATCCTGGAGATAACATAATGAACAAAACTCATGATCCTTGTCCCCTCCAAACTTACCTGTCAATACTTGCCCACCCTCTCTCTGCTCTAATCATATATTTTGCTTATTGTTTCTTGAACATTTCCATCTAAGCCTGCTGCAATACCTTTGATCAAAATGTCATTCTTCCAGATATTTACTTTTTTTCCTTCCTATTTTCCTGAAGTGTAGATTGAAGTCCATGTTTTGGAAGATTTCTAGGAGTCCCCCAAACAAATTCTTCAAAATATTTACAGATTTTAACGGAGTACACGACATCCTCCCTGCATTTCTTAGCCTCTTGTGGTTGGGTGTGGTCATGTCCCATCCTCTCCAGTGAGTGAAGTGGTGGCTATGACTTCTGTATCATATACTTAAAAAGGAAATTGTTTGCTGTTTACTTCAAATCTGTTTGCTTCTTACCTTGACCAGGAATGTGAACAATTATGATGGAAACCCATCTTCAACCACGCAGGCAAAAACAAGTCTCCACGACGGAACAGAGAAACAAGATAAAGTAGCACTTGGTTATCCTCTAGCCTTGTCCTCAGACTCTCTGGTGAGATAGAGAGAAAATTCCATCTTATTTAACATGCTATATTTTGGGGTCCCTTTGTTCTCATAGCTAAATCTGTACCCTAAAATAAACATATGTTTTCCTAGAATTCTGAACTGGAAATGATCAATTCTAATCCCCCTGTGATAGGAAAATGCTTCTCCCCTCCCAAAGATGCCCATGCCCTAATCATTAGAAGCTGTGAATATGCTATGTTTCACAAAAAAAGGGACTTTGCAGATGTAATTAAAATTATGGACCTTAAAATAGGGAGATTTGTGATTATTTGGGTATACACAAGCCCTTTCCAGCCAAGAATACTCTGTCTGGAAGCAGAGGAAAGTCAGCAAAAGAAAAAGTCAGAGAGATTCCAAAGTGGGAAGGACTCAATGTGCCATTGCTGGTTTGAAGATAGAGGAGGCAAGGTGACAAGGAACACAAGCTCACAGGACCTGCGTGCATGTGAGAGGCTCCAGGCTAGAACAGGAACCTCAGTCCTACAGTCACAAGGAACTGAACTCTGCCGAGAACTTGAACATACTTAGAAGTGAATTCTCCTCTGGAACCTCCAGATAAAAGCCCAGGCCTGCCAGCACCTCAATTTCAGACTTGTAAGACTTAGAGCAGAGGAACCAGCTGAGCCTACCTGGACTCATTGCAGATTTCTGACCTGCAGAACTGAGAGAGAATACACGTGTCTTGTTTTAAGCTGTTAAGTGTGTGGTCATCTGTTATGACACTATGTGTTTCCTAAGGCTGCAGTAAGAAGTGACTACCACCTTGGTGACTTAAAACAACAGAAATTCACATTGCATTTAGGATTGTATGTGGAGTCCACTGAGATAATCTAGGATAAACTCTTCTTCTCAAGATCCCTCACTTAATCATATTGTTTGCCATATAAGGTAATATTTATAGGTTCTGGGTATTAGGAAGTGAATAGATATCTTTGTGTGGCAGTTTTGGGGTTTTTTTTTTCCAGCTTTCCACAAGCAGCAGTAGAAAATGAAGACCCTGCTCATTTTACAGAGTAAGAAAACAGTGACCAAAAATGTTATATGACAGGTATACTGTCACATGGCTTGTTACAGAAAGAGAAAACCATAGGATGAGTTGAAACAATGGCTCAGTCACCTATTCTGTGCAGATATTTAGCTATATTCCTATCTGTAAGATAGAGCTAACAGTATGTACATTTCAAGACTGTGGTACACTAAATGTGATACTATAAAGTACCTTGGAGTATACTTAGCATATAGTAGATGCTTAATAAATAAATGGCTGCTATAATTGTCATCATCTGATATGAAGGAAGATGACAGTTTTTTTGTAACTTCCCATTCCTCTGATCATTTGTAGAACTGTGGCTCTACTCATTACACCCTACTATTTACTCTACTTGGTAAACATCTAAGCAATGTTTGTGGATCATATTGATTTAATGCAAATAAATCTGGATTGCCCTGGGGGACAGTCTCTACCTATTGTACTCAATAGAAACAGATTCAATTGCAAAAACATTGAAGGACAAGGCAGATTAAAACAAAACAAACAAAACAACAACTGGGGGTATACAGTGAGATTCCCCCTCACACATCTTTGGCTTATTTATCTCCCCAAAACTCCTTGCCTCATGACCACTGCTTCTTTCTTTGCCTCTCTTTGCTCCAGACTCTAGCTTGTCTCATTCCATTACCTTCTCCTCTCTTACTGATTTTTTCTTCTCTAGAAGCTCCATGGTTTTTGTACGATGCAAGTCAATTTAAATAGTATCTCTCAGATTTTCCAAATACATGCCTCCACCACTGACCAACATCAGTATCTCAATGGGCTGAGCAAAGCAAGTGAATAATTCTTTAAAAGACAGATGAGTCAAAATTGCAACTTTTGTTTATCTGTATCGTTCCTGTCATAGTCTCATGTGTTAAAAAAAAAATAGAAGGTGAGGAATAGAAACTCAGGATACCAATATTGGCATAGGGATTATTGAACTGTCAGCACAATCTGAATAGACTTATTGGGAAGACGTTTTGTTCTGGGGAAAGGGATGGTCTTAGTAAGCACATTATTTTGTTGGTTTTTCTTGAAATCCTAGAATGTATGGGACGCCTGATAAATCCACCAGAATCATATAGAGCTTGAATACTGGAATAAGCATGTATAAAATAACCTTCATATAAAAAAATACATACACAGGAAGTTAAAAACCAATACTTTTCAGGTAATTATAGAATCTTGTGTGTGGTTTTATACAGTCTGGAAGAAGTGGGGGAGTGGTAGGCAGAATAATGACCTCCCAAATATGTCTGCATCTTAATCCCTGGTGCCAGTGAATCCGTGTCAGAAGGGAAATAAGGTTGCTTATTGAAGTAAGGTTGCTAATAAGCAGATAGGAAGATCACCCCAATAATGCAGTGGGCCCAGTATAGTCAGAGGGATCCTAAAAGGTAGAAGAAGGAGACAGAGGAGAGGCAGAAGATGTGAATACAGAAGAATGGTCAGAAAAATGCGATGTTCTTGGCTTTGAAGATGGAGGAAGGGGCTCTGACGGAAAGAACGTGGGTAGCCTCTAGAAGCTGGAAAAGGCAAGGAAATGGATTTACTTCTTCCAGAAAGAAAGGTACCCCTGCCAGTACCTTGATTTTAGCCTAGTGAGACTTGTGTCTGACTTCTAATCTACAGAACTATAATAATAAGTTTATGTTGTTTTGCCAACAAGTACATGGTGATTTTTTAGGGCAGTCATAGAAACCTACCACTGAGGACTTAGTCTAAATTGTGTTATTTAACTTAAGTGGCTTCCTGTGCTGCTTTAATTAGGGATATCCTATCTTTATACAATTCTTCTCTCTCATACTAAACACTGTCCTTAATAATCCATTTTTTCTATGTATGACATATTGGAGCAATGTCAGAATAACAAAGTCTATTTTTTTTGAGAAAATGTGATAATTAATTAACTTATAGTTGCAATAAAAATAGAATCAGTTGAAATGATCCTGGAGATATAGTCTTTCCTCTTTTTAACAGGAAATGGGGATGAGGAATCTGACAGATATCTGAGGTATTTCTACAGCAGGAGATCTTGACCAGCAATGGATGTACCTACTGTACCACCTGAAAACAGCATCCCTTATCATGATTGTATCCGAGATCAGACAGGAAACTTTACTGGTAAAACTGTGAGCCTAAGGGAATCTCTTTTCTCCTCCTAACCCCCAAAGAAAGAGCTGACTAACTCTAAACAGTATAAGCTTTTCTTCCTGTGTCATTTTCCTTTAGCAACACTAGGTCATTGGGTATAGTCATTTAAAATCCTTTACTCTTAGATTTGAACTTCATTTTTGTCAAAGTAGGAACATGATGGAGACAGAAGAAAGCATCTTTGATTTACTGCCAAACTTTTTAACCTACTGATCTTATTTAGTAGAATAATTATCAACTTCACTATTCCAGAGCAGGACAACCAACAATAAACCCATAATTATTTCTGTTGAAGGGACAGACTCCCTGGAAACAATGGGTTGGGAAATTATTATTTCTCAGTGCAACAAAGTATAAATTTAAAAAAGAGTCATTTGAAAGAAATAAAAGTATAGGGATACTTTCATCTGAGAATCTTCCCACTAGAGGAGCTGTTTCGATAAACTAGAGGTTTGAATGCAAGAAATTCTTCAATTCCTGCTCACTCCCAAAATATCTCCCAGCCTTAAAAATTGATGCTCTCTTTCTGTCTCATGCTCCTCTCCCCTCTTCTCATACTGCTTTGGGAAACTTTAGTGTTAACATCCTGAGATATTGTGATTTATAAGAAAAATATAACTTTGGTCATTCAGATGACCAAAATATATTTCTCATATGTATTTGGCCTTTGTCCAAGGTTCCTCAGTCATAACTCCCAAAACCTTTGGCATTTCCTAAGTGTGGAGAGTGAGGAAGGTGTCTCTTGTTATGTTAATGTTTTATTGAGGTAACTTTGGACCCCACCCAAGGAAGGAGGCTGGTTGTCAGGAGGACCAACAATGTGATTAAAGGGTTGGAACTTTCAGTCTCCCTCCCCTTTACTTTAGGGAGAAGAGAAGACCTGAAGGTTGAATCAGTCGCCATTGGCCAGTGATTTAATCAATCATGACAGTGTAGGACATCTCCACAAAAGCCCAGGAGGACAGGGTTCCAAGAGCTCCCAGGTTGGTGAACACACGGAGGTGCCTGGAGAGGGCATGGGAGCTCTGCACCCTTTCCCCTTACCTTGCCTCATGCATCTCTTCCATCTGGCTGTTCCTGTGTTACATCCTTTTGTAATAAACCAGTGATCTAGTAACTAAAATATTCCTTTGAGTTCTGTGGGCTGCTCTAGCAAATTAATTGAACCCAATGAGCTGGAACCCCCAATCTATAGCTAGATGGTCAGAAGCACAGGTGACAACCTAGCCTTGTGACTGGGATCGAAGTGGCTGTGGGGCAGTCTTCTAGGACTGAACCCTCAACCTATGGAATCTGATGCCTATTTTCCTGGTAGGTGGTGCCAGAATTGAGTTGAATTCTTGGACACCCTGCTGGTATCTGAGAATTGCTTGCCGGTGCAGGGGGGAAAACCTCCATGCATTTGGTGATCAGGGGGAAGTAGCAAAGGAGACTCACAGGAAAGGATGACGTAGTAGAGGAGAGCTGGATTTATCCGCATATAGAAAATGGAAGACTGAGGTTTTTCCATTACGCATCCTCTCTACACTGACTCCTTTTTTCCAACTGGCCTCTGAGCCTTTGTTCACTCTCCAAAACATAATTTACAAGGCCCTTTGTGATCTCTCCCCTGCCTGCCTTTCTATTCATTCACAATCTGCCACTCTTCCCAAGTACACCCGGGATTTCTTCCCTACCTTCTTCCATGGCAGTTTTTTCAAATGCACTCTTCTCTCCTCTGGAAGACTCAAAGTTATCCCATGCTCCACCCACTGCTTTGATCCCAACATCTCTTTTTCTGGCAAATTCTTATTTGTTCTCCAACTCTTGGTTTTTCTTCCAGATACTGTCTTTGTCCTCCTTTGTCTCATATCCTTTCTATATATTCTGACCTTGGCAGTTTTACCTATATGCTCTCCTGTCATATTAAATTGCAGTCATTTGTTTATTGCCTGAAGCTTTTCACAGACCCTGAGTAACTTGACAGCTGGTTACTGTAAATCTTTTTTATCACCAAAGCTTAAGATACCACCTTTACATATAGTAGATGTTCAATAAATGCTGAATTAGTAGTTGAACAGGTGAAACAAAAGCTGACATAATATTTTTACATTTCTCTAATTATAGACTTAATCCAGGTTGTTAGTAAATGTCAATTTGTGGAAGAAAAAGAAGGATCAAGCCTGTTACAGCCAAGTACTTATCTTCTTCTATAGTTTCAAAGTTCTTTTAAAAGAGGCATTAGCAGTTCTTTAATACATCAGCACTATAATCCCCTTTCCAAAAATGCCAGAGGTCACCTGGAAATTGAATGGCTGAGCAAGGATTAAAATGTAAGAATAGGGGGACTTTGGTTAAGTTAACTGGATCACTGCTTCCATGTCCTTGTTAAATATGCTTTCTGGACCATGACAAGAAAGCATCATGGGGGGTCATGGGTTGAAGAGGTTAAGGAGGAAAGAAGGTTTATTGATTGATAGTAATCAAGTCATCTTATACTGTGCTTCTCTTCTGATTACCCTGCTTATATTCTTCAACCCGATAACCTTCATTAGTGACAGACAAGAGTCCCATGTCCCCAGATTTCATGATGCTTATTTCTGTTACATAGATGCCCTGTCAGATCTCTAAATACTGGCAATCCCCATGTAAATAAAAAATCCCCAGAGTGTTTGAAAAGAGTGGAGAGAGT
This sequence comes from Mesoplodon bidens, assembly GCF_964165515.1. Taxonomy (NCBI): domain Eukaryota; kingdom Metazoa; phylum Chordata; class Mammalia; order Artiodactyla; family Ziphiidae; genus Mesoplodon; species Mesoplodon bidens. The sequence continues at coordinate 60,771,517 of NC_138173.1, forward strand.
TTTAAATTTTCTTGAAGAATAAAAGATGATATGAAATATCATATTCTTCTTTGGAATTAACCTTTTGCCCCTGCCAAAAGAGATGTTTTTTTAGTATAGGCCACAAATTTTCCCTCCATTTTTAGACTGAAATCTCCCAAAAAAGCCACCAAAATCATTTCCCTAGTTTATTGGCTTATATGGTAGGCTGGGGGAAAGTGATGGCATTTTATATAGATAATGACCCAGGCTTATGTCTTGGTGAATCTTGGTAGATTTCAAATAAGAGACCTAAACTACAGGCCTGAGTAGTTTATGTAACCTTTTCTGCTGGTCATCTGAGCTAAAACTGTGAGATGCAGAAACAGAAAGAGTAGCTGCCTGATGACTAACTTTTTATTTACGTTTAGTCTAGCCGTACTTCTTGTTGGGTTCCATGAAGTCCTCCGCATCATCAGATAGAGCTTCCGGTTTTTTAAACTTCCTTGAGTGAGGGGTTATAAACAAATAGCAAAAGAATGTAGTATGCCAAACAATCTTCCTATGTTCTTAGGAGACAATTAGTACGTACTAGGCACTTACTGTGTGCCAGGTATTATGCTTGGAACTTTACATTTTATAACATATAAGAAGAATATTAAAATGTATATAATGTATTCCAAAAAGTTCACTGATAAAGCAGGCATTTTTAAAGCCCATTTAACAGATAAGGGAACTGAAACTAAAAGATGTTAAGCCACTTGCTCAAGGTCTTCGATCTAGACATTATAGGAGAGAGAATTCAAGCCTTTTTTTTCATCTCACAAAACTTATGTCAAAATTGCCACCAATGTCAAAATAGGGTTTCTTGAAGGAAATAAAAAAGACACTGAAAAACATAGATAGAATGGAAAAGAGTAGTGAAATTAAAAAAGAAATGAGTATTGAGAAAAATTAAGCCCATTCTAGATATAAAACAGACTGAAGTTGTGTAATTGGGGGTGGGAGTGGGGAGAACATGAAGAAGAGGAAGAGGAAGGAGAAAGATGGAGAAACAAGAATGGTCCCATGATGGAAACTTTTCTGAATCTGGGTATGGAGGCGATTACCAAAGCTGAATTTTTTGAAAGTACTTCGACAACAAATAGAACAAAAATGCTTGTCTCACTTAAAATTAAATGACAAAATGTAGTCAACAAAACCAACTGATTCTTTAATGCCTACCTTTTCCTCATTACATTTTATAAAGCAAAACAGGATTCTTATATGACTGATTTAAATATCTCCAATTCTATGGTGGTTATCACATCTAATTTCCTTCATATCATTTCCTTATTTTCTGGTCCACAGCTTCCAAGTCTAGATTTGTAAGCTATTCCTTTCTTGCCTTGAACTTTCATGTACATGCCTCAAGATAAGTGTTACCAAATTTAGTTTCATAAATATAGTTTAGTAGGTTATAACAAATACACAGGAGCTATGATTATTTGTGCTTGGAAAATACAAGGTTTAGCAAAGTGAAATAGTTTTTTTCTTCTTGATTATTAAATTATGGAACTTCTCAGAGCCCATTCTGAATTTTCACATGCAGGACTTAAATATTTTTGATCCTGGTTTCTTTTTTTAAAGGGAGAGCTCATGATACCAGTGTTTTGGGAAACATGATGGAAACTCTGTTCTTGATTGAAAGTCCACAATACATGGACCTGGAAATATCAGTTGATCTTCAAACCCTGCCTGGATAGATGCTGCTTCCTCTTGCCTATGCCTCGTTTTAGGGTTGATTTCCACTAGAGATGGAAACATGGCAACCATTATCCCTTCTCAAACATAAGCAACTTGCTCTCTGAGAACCCCTGTTTCTTCCCCAAGGATCCAAAGGACCAGAAATATTAAAAGTAGCTTCTCTTCAGTAGAAGTTTGAGAACTCCTCTTTTGAAGTCAAGGAGATACAATAGAAAGACTTTTATTTGAAATCTGTTAGCATTGCTTGGTAACATTGTGACATCCAACTTGTTACTTTACATTGTGAGACTCAGCTTTCCCAACTGTAAAGCAAAAATTACATCTATGACACAGGGGTATAGTAGAAATCTATGATGTAGTGGATTCTTTCTTAATATATCTAGACACAGCCAGTACAATAAAGATGCAGTTGTCTTCTCCTCTTTTTTTGCTTAACCTCCTGAGTGTCTCAGGGTATTATGTCTTGCTGGATTGATCCTCCAGGAATCTGAATCAATACTGAAATATGGATTTCTCATGGGATAATATCTTTGCAAATATTACCCTATCAAGTTGTGTGTGAAAAAATCCAATTAATTGCACAATGAAAACTAAATGAAGAATTTGGGCATTCAAAAAAATGTCTTTTTTCCCAAGGAACTCATATAGAGTTGAAAACACTTGACAAATTCACGTAGAAAGAATATTAATAGTAAAATGCAGTTCATGATACTCAAAGAAGGAGAAAGAATAAAAAGGAAGGGATATAAAATTTCAGAGGAGGGAGAAAATGAGGGCGTGAGACTTGAGTTGTGAATTCTTTTTTTTCTTTTTTTTAAAGTTTATTGTTTTTATGTTTTTTTTTGCTTTATAACAAATTTAATCAGTTATACATATACATATGTTCCCATATCCCCTCCCTTTTGCGTCTCCCTCCCACCCTCCCTATCCCACCCCTCCAGGCGGTCACAAAGCACCGAGCTGATCTCCCTGTGCTATGCGGCTGCTTCCCACTAGCTATCTACCTTATGTTTGGTAGTGTATATATGTCCATGCCGCTCTTTCACTTTGTCACAGCTTACCCTTCCCCCTCCCCATATCCTCAAGTCCATTCTCTAGTAGGTCTGTGTCTGTATTCCTGTCTTACCCCTATGTTCTTCATGACATTTTTTTTTTCTTAAATTCCATATATATGTGTCAGCATACAGTATTTGTCTTTCTCTTTCTGACTTACTTCACTCTGTATGACAGACTCTAGGTCCATCCACCTCATTACAAATAGCTCAATTTCATTTCTTTTTATGGCTGAGTAATATTCCATTGTATATATGTGCCACATCTTCTTTACCCATTCATCCGATGATGGACACTTAGGTTGTTTCCATCTCTGGGCTATTGTAAATAGGGCTGCTATGAACATTTTGGTACATGTCTCTTTTTGAATTATGGTTTTCTCAGGGTATATGCCCAGTAGTGGGATTGCTGGGTCATATGGTAGTTCTATTTGTAGTTTTTTAAGGAACCTCCATACCGTTCTCCATAGTGGCTGTACCAATTCACATTCCCACCAGCAGTGCAAGAGTGTTCCTTTTTTTCCACACCCTCTCCAGCATTTATTGTTTGTAGATTTTTTGATGATGGCCATTCTGACTGGTGTGAGATGATATCTCATTGTAGTTTTGATTTGCATTTCTCTAATGAGTAAAGATGTTGAGCATCCTATCATGTGTTTGCTGGCAGTCTGTATATCTTCTGTGGAGAAATGTCTATTTAGGTCTTCTGCCCATTTTTGGATTGGGTTGTTTGTTTTTTTGTTATTGAGCTGCATGAGCTGCTTATAAATTTTGGAGATTAATCCTTTGTCAGTTGCTTCATTTGCAAATATTTTCTCCCATTCTGAGGGTGGTCTTTTGGTCTTGTTTATAGTTTTCCTTGCTGTGCAAAAGCTTTTAACTTTCATTAGGTCCCATGTGTTTATTTTTGTCTTTATTTCCATTTCTCTAGGAGGTGGGTCAAAAAGGATCTTGCTGTGATTTATGTCATAGAGTGTTCTGCCTATGTTTTCCTCTAAGAGTTTGATAGTGTCTGGCCTTACATTTAGGTCTTTAATCCATTTTGAGCTTACTTTTGTGTATGGTGTTAGGGAGCGATCTAATCTCATACTTTTACATATCCCTATCCAGTTTTCCCAGCACCACTTATTAAAGAGACTGTCCTTTCTCCACTGTACATTCCTGCCTCCTTTATCAAATATAAGGTGACCATATGTGTGTGGGTTTATCTCTGGGCTTTCTATCCTGTTCCATTGATCTATCTTTCTGTTTTTGTGCCAGTACCATACTGTCTTGATTACTGTAGCTTTGTAGTATAGTCTGAAGTCAGGGAGCCTGATTCCTCCAGCTCCATTTTTCGTTCTCAAGATTGCTTTGGCTATTCAGGGTCTTTTGTGTTTCCATACAAATTGCGAAATTTTTTGCTCTAGTTCTGTGAAAAATGCCAGTGGTAGTTTGATAGGGATTGCATTGAATCTGTAGATTGCTTTGGGTAGTAGAGTCATTTTCACAATGTTGATTCTTCCAATCCAAGAACATGGTACATCTCTCCATCTATTTGTATCATCTTTAATTTCTTTCATCAGTGTCTTATAATTTTCTGCATACAGGTCTTTTGTCTCCTTAGGTAGGTTTATTCCTAGATATTTTATTCTTTTTGTTGCAATGGTAAATGGGAGTGTTTCCTTGATTTCACTTTCAGATTTTTCATCATTAGTATATAGGAATGCCAGAGATTTCTGTGCATTAATTTTGTATCCTGCAACTTTACCAAATTCATTGATTAGCTCTATTAGTTTTCTGGTAGCATCTTTAGGATTCTCTATGTATAGTATCATGTCATCTGCAAACAGTGACAACTTTACTTCTTCTTTTCCGATTTGGATTCCTTTTATTTCCTTTTCTTCTCTGATTGCTGTGGCTAAAACTTCCAAAACTATGTTGAATAAGAGTGGTGAGAGTGGGCAACCTTGTCTTGTTCCTGATCTTAGTGGAAATGGTTTCAGTTTTTCACCATTGAGGACGATGCTGGCTGTGGGTTTGTCATATATGGCCTTTATTATGTTGAGGAAAGTTCCCTCTATGCCTACTTTCTGCAGGGTTTTTATCATAAATGGGTGTTGAATTTTGTCGAAAGCTTTCTCTGCATCTATTGAGATGATCATATGGTTTTTCTCCTTCAATTTGTTAATATGGTGTATCACGTTGATTGATTTGCGTATATTGAAGAATCCTTGCATTCCTGGAATAAACCCCACTTGATCATGGTGTATGATCCTTTTAATGTGCTGTTGGATTCTGTTTGCTAGTATTTTGTTGAGGATTTTTGTGTCTATGTTCATCAGTGATATTGGCCTGTAGTTTTCTTTCTTTGTGACATCCTTGTCTGGTTTTGGTATCAAGGTGATGGTGACCTCGTAGAATGAGTTTGGGAGTGTTCCTCCCTCTGCTATATTTTGGAAGAGTTTGAGAAGGATAGGCGTTAGCTCTTCTCTAAATGCTTGATAGAATTCACCTGTGAAGCCATCTGGTCCTAGGCTTTTGTTTGTTGGAAGATTTTTTATCACAGTTTCAATTTCAGTGCTTGTGATTGGTCTGTTCATATTTTCTATTTCTTCCTGGCTCAATCTCAGAAGGTTGTGCATTTCTAAGAATTTGTCCATTTCTTCCAGGTTGTCCATTTTATTGGCATAGAGTTGCTTGTAGTATTCTCTCATGATCTTTTGTATTTCTGCAGTGTCAGTTGTTACTTCTCCTTTTTCATTTCTAATTCTATTGATTTGAGTCTTCTCCCTTTTTTTCTTGATGAGTCTGACTAATGGTTTATCAATTTTGTTTAGCTTCTCAAAGAACCAGCTTTTAGTTTTATTGATCTTAGCTATCATTTCCTTCATTTCTTTTTCATTTATTTCTGATCTGATTTTTATGATTTCTTTCCTTCTGCTAACTTTGGGATGTTTTTGTTCTTCTTTCTCTAATTGCTTTAGGTGCAAGATTAGGTTGTTTATTCGAGATGTTTCCTGTTTCTTAAGGTGGGATTGTATTGCTATAAACTTCCCTCTTAGAACTGCTTTTGCTGCATCCCATAGGTTTTGGGTCGTCGTGTCTCCATTGTCATTTGTTTCTAGGTATTTTTTAATTTCCCCTTTGATTTCTTCAGTGATCACTTTGTTATTAATTAGTGTATTGTTTAGCCTCCATGTGTTTGTATTTTTTACAGCTCTTTTCCTGTAATTGATATCTAGTCTCATAGCATTGTGGTCGGAAAAGATACTTGATACAATTTCAATTTTCTTAAATTTACCAAGGCTTGATTTGTGACCCAGGATATGATCTATCCTGGAGAATGTTCCATGAGCACTTGAGAAAAATGTGTATTCTGTTGTTTTTGGATGGAATGTCCTATAAATATCAATTAAGTCCATCTTGTTTAATGTATCATTTAAAGCTTGTGTTTCCTTATTTATTTTCATTTTGGATGATCTGTCCATTGGTGAAAGTGGGGTGTTAAAGTCCCCTACTATGACTGTGTTACTGTCGATTTCTCCTTTTATGGCTGTTAGTATTTGCCTTATGTATTGAGGTGCTCCTATGTTGGGTGCATAAATATTTACAATTGTTATATCTTCTTCTTGGATCGATCCCTTGATCATTATGTAGTGTCCTTCTTTGTCTCTTCTAGTAGTCTTTATTTTAAAGTCTGTTTTGTCTGATATGAGAATTGCTACTCCAGCTTTCTTTTGGTTTCCATTTGCATGGAATATCTTTTTCCATCCCCTTACTTTCAGTCTGTATGTGTCTCTAGGTCTGAAGTGGGTCTCTTGTAGACAGCATATATATGGGTCTTGTTTTTGTATCCATTCAGCCAATCTGTGTCTTTTGGTGGGAGCATTTAGTCCATTTACATTTAAGGTAATTATCGATATGTATGTTCCTATTCCCATTTTCTTAATTGTTTTGGGTTCGTTATTGTAGATCTTTTCCTTCTGTTGTGTTTCTTGCCTAGAGAAGTTCCTTTAGCATTTGTTGTAAAGCTGGTTTGGTGGTGCTGAACTCTCTCAGCTTTTGCTTGTCTGTGAAGGTTTTAATTTCTCCATCAAATCTGAATGAGAACCTTGCTGGGTAGAGTAATCTTGGTTGCAGGTTTTTCTCCTTCATCACTTTAATTATGTCCTGCCACTCCCTTCTGGCTTGTAGAGTTTCTGCTGAGAGATCAGCTGTTATCCTGATGGGGATTCCCTTGTGTGTTATTTGTTGTTTTTGCCTTGCTGCTTTTAATATGATTTCTTTGTGTTTAATTTTTGACAGTTTGATTAATATGTGTCTTGGCGTATTTCTCCTTGGATTTATTCTGTATGGAACTCTCTGTGCCTCCTGGACTTGATTAACTATTTCCTTTCCCATATTAGGGAAGTTTTCAACTATAATCTCTTCAAATATTTTCTCAGTCCCTTTCTTTTTCTCTTCTTCTGGAACCCCTATAATTCGAATGTTGGTGCGTTTAATGTTGTCCCAGAGGTCTCTGAGACTGTCCTCTGTCCTTTTCATTCTTTTTTCTTTATTTTGCTCTGCAGCAGTTATTTCCACTATTTTATCTTCCACCTCACTTATCCGTTCTTCTGCCTCAGTTATTCTGCTATTGATCCCATCTAGAGTATTTTTCATTTCATTTATTGTGTTTTTAATCAATGCTTGATTCATCTTTAGTTCTTCTAGGTCCTTGTTAACTGTTTCTTGCATTTTGTCTATTCTATTTCCAAGATTTTGGATCTTGGAAATAGAATCTTGGATCATCTTTACCATCATTATTCTGAATTCTTTTTCAGGTAGACTGCCTATTACCTCTTCATTTGTTAGGTCTGGTGGGTTTTTATCTTGCTCCTTCTCCTGCTGTGTGTTTTTCTGTCTTCTCATTTTGCTTATGTTACTGTGTTTGGGGTCTCCTTTTTGCAGGCTGCAGGTTCGTAGTTCCCGTTGTTTTTGGTGTCTGTCCCCAGTGGCTAAGGTTGGTTTAGTGGGTTGTGTAGGCTTCCTGGTGGAGGGGACTAGTGCCTGTGTTCTGGTGGATGAGGCTGGATCTTTTCTTTCTGGTGGGCAGGTCCACGTCTGGTGGTGTGTTTTGGGGTGTCTGCGGACTTTTTATGATTTTAGGCCACCTCTCTGCTAATGGGTGGCGTTGTGTTCCTGTCTTGCTAGTTGTTTGGCATAGGGTGTCCAGCACTGTAGCTTGCTGGTCGTTGAGTGAAGCTGGGTGCTGGTGTTGAGATGGAGACCTCTGGAAGATTTCGCCATTTGATATTATGTGGAGCTGGGAGGTCTCTTGTGGACCAGTGTCCTGAAGTTGGCTCTCCCACCTCAGAGGCACAGCACTGACTCCTGGCTCCTCAATTTGGGATGATTTGTTGTCTATTCATGTATTCCACAGATGCAGGGTACATCAAGTTGATTGTGGAGCTTTAATCCGCTGCTTCTGAGGCTGCTGGGAGAGGTTTCCCTTTCTCTTCTTTGTTCTCACAGCTCCTGGGTCTCAGCTTTGGATTTGGCCCCGCCTCTGCGTGTAGGTCGCCGGAGGGCGTCTGTTCTTCGCTCAGACAGGACAGGGTTAAAGGAGCAGCCTCTTCGGGGACTCTGGCTCACTCAGGCCGGGCGGGAGGGAGGGGCACGGAGTGCGGGGCGAGCCTGCAGCGGAAGAGGTCGGCGTGACGTTGCTCCAGCCCAAGGCGCGCCGTGCGTTCTCCCAGGGAAGCCACCCCTGGATCCCGGGACCCCGGCAGTGGCGGGCTGCACAGGCTCCCGGAAGGGCGGTGTGGACAGTGACCTGCGCTCGCACACAGGCTTCTTGGCGGTGGCAGCAGCAGCCCCAGCGTCCCACGCCCGTCACTGGGCTCCGCGCTTTCAATCGTGACTCGCGCCCATCTGTGGAGCCCCTTTAAGCAGCGCTCTTAATCCCCTCTCCTCGCGCACCAGGAAACCAAGAGGGAAGAAAAAGTCTCTTGCCTCTTCGGCAGCTCCAGAGTTTTCCCGGACTCCCTGCCGGCTAGCTGTGGCACATTAGCCCCCTTCAGGCTGAGTTCTTGCCGCCAGCCCCAGTCCTCTCCCTGCGCTCTGACCGAAGCCCGAGCCTCAGCTTCCAGCGCCGCCCGCCCCGGCGAGCGAGCAGACAAGCCTGTCGGGCTGGTGAGTGCCGCTCGGCACCGATCCTCTGTGCGGGAATCTCTGCGCTTTGCCCTACCCAGGTATGTGGGGAGTTTCTTGCCTTTTGGGAGGTCTGGGGTCTTCTGCCAGCGTTCAGTAGGTGTTCTGTAGGAGTTGTTCCACGTGTAGCTGTATTTCTGGTGTATCCGTGGGGAGGAAGGTGATCTCCGCGTCTTACTCATCCGCCATCTTACCCGGAAGTCCCGAGTTGTGAATTCTTTAAAGGGTAAGGCCTTCCCATGGAATCTGCAAGGCTGTTGAGTTTGAGGGTATCTATTGAGATCGTTTTAACTCTACTGTGCTTTTTCAGTGTACACATTTTGGGTGGAAATTTCTGCCCCTGAAGCATAGTGAGCTTCTGGGTGATCTAGATAGGAGTTCTTAGCATGCACACTGTCATAGGTGACAGGAGAGAGGGAGGTTGTGGAGGACAGGGCAGAGAAATAATAGTATGCCCAAGGCACCTCTAAGATTGTAACTATACACCAGCCCCTCTACCAAAAAAGAAAGTACAGTGGCCTCAGAGACCCTAACCACTCCTTCCATGTCCGTTGTTCCTCTTTTTCATCTGATTTCCCAAACATGGGGTGTATAAGTAAGGTCATGAGGAAAAGTTTGGCTAAAGCCAGCAACTGGGCTATTTCCTAGATTTAGTTTAAAATATGGAAACAAAACAAAACCTTGGAAAACAAGAATTAAATGACTCAAAACAATGAAGTTTTAGAAGTCTCCTCAAAAATATGTCATGCTAATTTAATATAACAATATTATGCTTTTAGAGTTAAGAGCCATGACATATGGTGGTGAGACTTGATGCCAAAGAAAACTATGAAAAGCCCTGCTATTCACCAAATGGTCACTAGAGGGGGAGGCAGCACACAGATAGGCTTCAGTTCCTTAGGCAAGCAGCTCATCTCAACAGTGCAGATTTCCCACCTCCTAGTGAGGGTCAGAGGTTTTTGTTGCCATGGGAATCCCTAAACAAGGGGTAAATATGTCGACAAAAAAAATGCCATAGACAATTTTATTTTTCATCCTTTTTTTAGTGCATGGCCGTCTTAGAGCACTCCTTCTGCAGCCTGATGTTGCTCACTGGGCTGCTAAGTCTTGGCTTGTGGCAGCACAAGCCATCCATTATTGCTAAATGGTATCACAGCAAGTAGCTCTGTTCACACACTGTGGTGCATTGTAAAGGTCCCTGCTCTATGGAGAGAAAAAAAAATACCTCTTTTTTCCCTCCCTCTTTTCCCTAGCTTGCTCCCCCTTCCAAGTGCAGCTGAATCTTCAAATGTGGACAACTCCCGAGTCTGTCTGTATCATGCTAGTAGATGCTCAGAGTGATTAAGCATGGAGAAAGCCACTTTAATGTGGGGCAAAGAACTGGAAGAAAGGCATCCGATTTATTCTTTGGTTCTCAAAGGTAGATATTTGAGGTGACTAGATTATATTTCAAATAAATTGACTTCCTAAAAGATATTCCTTTAAATGGAGTCTGTGGTAGAATTAAGGCTAACAATAGCAATGCTTGTGCCATAACTGAGCATGTATCAGGACAGTCCCGTTTGTAGGAAATAGCTCTAGGCCATTAGGAAGACCGCTAGCCAGGGATGTAAACTAGCCAGAGAATGGGGCTGTATTACCAGAAGCAAGTTGCCTAGCAAGTTATTATCTCTGTCTTCCCATAGTTGTGCTCATCATTTACTAGGTACCTACTAGGTGTTAGGCAGTCTCCCGGGTGTAAGTATTAGTAGAGATGACCCTGCACTTGAAATGCTTACTGTCAAGGGATCTTTTACCCCCTGAGAACTGGACTGGATCCAAGGGGAAACTAAGGTTGCTATGACAGTAACACGGGTTCCTAACTCACAATTAGGGCCCTCCTTTCCACCAGTCTCCCTTCTCATGTTAAATAAAGGAAGCGCTCCCTCACAGAATGACTGGGAGGACAAACAGGGCTTGGGACCTGGTTCCTTGAGGTCAGGAACCAAGTCAGTTGGTTCTCAGAAGTACCCATTGTGGATATGCCTGTGTGTGGCACATGAAAGCCCTTCAATAAATTTGTGCTCAGCAAATGAAAACATAGATGGAGGGATTGATGGGTGGAATAATAAAATGGGTGGGGCACTTTGAGGATTCTTGGTGGATATGTTTAAAATGGATATGTTTAAAATGGAAAAACGATGAACACTCACTGCATCGTAGAATACCAAACCTGAATAAAAATTTTTAAAAAGTTCAACATTCAGTCTTTCATTTTAGCTTCATCTCCCAGGTTTTATCTTTCATTGAGCTAAAATTTCTTTTATCACTTTCAACATCAGAATATTTAAATAATAGCAAATAAATATCCATTTTTAGGGTGGTAAAAATTCATTTGTAAATTATTAAGAAGGAGAAAGGAAATGAAATAATCAACCGTCCCATTTCTGGGAGGGGTGCTGCAAAGGCCATTCTTGTAGAGAATTGTTGGACTTTCCTTGAAATTTTCATTGACAGTTTGGGTTCCTGGAACATGGGAAATTCCCATCTCCATCTGAGATTTCCCAGAGGGCATATCCCTGGGAGCTTCAAGGACATAAAACTAAGATGACTGAAGGGGTCCCTAGATTGTGAGCCGCTATCATCCAGACATTGGGAATGCTGCTATGATCATGTTGGCCATTGTTGGCTTCTTCCCAAAAGGGCCTGAGGGTGTCTGTTTAACTGGAAACACACTCTGCAGTTACAGACCTTTCCCCAAATGGTTCTTGTTTTGTGATTCAGCATGTGAGTCATTCAGCTAATAACAACTTCCTTTCTATCCCAGACATCCACTGGGAAACTTTGATCTCTTCTGATTTGGGGATGAATCCTTGGGTCAGCTGCTAAGGCTGCTGGTTTGAGGTTACTCGTCAATGAAGTGGAGACAACAGAGGCTTGCTGTAGCTTACTGAACTGCAGAGGAGCTGGTGGCCTTATGGTAAGAAATCAGACCTTGGCATCAGAAGGCGGCTTGTCTCATAGACAATTTTGAAATGATTACAGAAGAATGTTGTGCTATTATCTACTAAAAATGGGCATATGTGATTGTTCAGCATGGAGAAATCCATTCGTACATCATACATGTCAGGGACTTAGCCCCCCACATCCACCCCACACCATCTTTATTATGTAGTAACTATAGAGTTGAAGTTAGAATGGACCCACCTCCAGTTCTGGTGGTGGGCCTTAAGTGCATCAGCTCATCTTACGCCTCTTGCTACAATGCTCAGGTTAGGAGTGGATGCTTAACCAGGCTTAAATTAACCAAGTCAAGGCATTTTCTTTGTCCTAGGGAATCTAGGTCATTCCCATCAGGGTGAAGCTGACAGATATTCCAAGAGTTGAGGAAAGGTCCTATTTTTTATTTTCTGGATATGGGAAAGCATGTGTGTAGCTCTGTGCTGTGACTATCTGGGAAGCTAAGCCTTAGGATGAGCTCACAGGAAGAAAAGGGAGCTGGAAAGAACTGGTAATAGCAACAAGCTCCTAGATGAAACCAAAGACCATTCTTCTGCTGTATTTTTTTTTTTTTTTTTTGGCTGTATGTGGGCCTCTCACTGTTGTGGCCTCTCCCCTTGTGGAGCACAGGCTCCGGACGCCAGGCTCAGCGGCCATGGCTCACGGGCCCAGCCGCTCCACAGCATGTGGGATCTTCCCGAACCGGGGCACGAACCCGTGTCCCCTGCATCGGCAGGCGGACTCTCAACCACTGCGCCACCAGGGAAGCCCTGTATTTTTTTAATATAAGCTGAAATATTTCTTTTATTACTTAAACTACTTTGAGTTGGGTTTTCTATTACTACTGACAGAAAGACTGCCTACTGATGTAATTAATTAATTGCTCATTCAGTTACTTTTTCTATAAATACTTACTGGTTATCTGCTATGTTCAAAGTATAAAGACAGAGGTAGTCCTTTCCCTCCAGGAGGACAGAGTATACCGGAAAGGCAGTCATATAAATGGAAAATAAATGTATAGCATGGCAAATACTAAATTCAGGCAAATGTATACAAGGTATGGTAGAAATAAGGAGGAAGGAACCCCCCCAAATTTGCCTTCGGAGGCAGTCAGGAGAGCTTTGGGGAGGAGATGGCATAGGAGATAACTATTAGAGTAAGATCTGGAAATAAGACAGGCGAGGGCAATCCAGGAAGAGGGAAACACACGTACAATGAAATTTAGGCACAAGAAGACATGGCTTATTTGAAATAGGTGGAAAATAAAAAGCAAGGAAGGGGATTGGCCATAGATGAGTCTGGCCAGGGTTAAACATTAAAGAGTCTTTCATTTAAGGTATGAGGTTTTGTTTTGTTTTATTTTCTTGTTGTAATGGAGGCCAAAAAGAATTTTGACCAGAGTTTCCATTTTGAAACCACGTATCTTATGAGTTCTTGGCCTCTGTATGATGGAAAGCAGTAAAACATCATGGTAAAGAATATGGACTGTAGAGTAGAACTCCTTGGTCTTAAATCCTGGTTCTGCTATCTCCCAGTGCCTCAGTTTCCACATCTGAGGAATGAATGCAATGGGGCTGTTGTAAGGTTTGAAGAAGTTCTTAGTACAGAGGCTGACTCACAGTACTTAAAATATATAATTTTTTAATTCAAATTTCCTCTTGCTGATTTCAGTTCCTAACAATATTATGAATAAGTTCCCTTTGTCATGATGAACAAACTAAAGCATGGAAAAAGCTGTCACCCAGCTGCTTTGTAATACAGTGTATAGTCTCAAACCTGAGACTTTGTTTTAAAAGTTGGGCATCCATTGTTTCTTGCAGTTTAGTGAACTCTTTGTCCAGGCTGGGGTTTTTTTTTTGTTTTTTGTTTTTTCTTTTTTGCAGTTTGGCTATTTTTTGTAACTCTGAGCAATGAATGCATACCCATAGGTAGGGTAGCCCATGTAAAGATAAATGTACTATATCCTCTCCCCCAAAATATCAATAAAACATCTCCATACATTAAAGATAAGGTAAAAGATAAAGATGTAGTCAGAGGTGTGCAGTAGGAAGATAGGAGGTCCATAATAGCTCATAACAGTTCCATGAATTAAACGAAATGGGCTGTCTATGTAAGATTTCGCCTAAATGGAAATGCCAGGTGTGTGCCAGGTGCAGTTGATATTCCGCTGGTGTCCACACAGTATGACAACACTGGTTATGTATTATTAGTGTCTTTTCAGAGGTCAGGCATTCTGGTTAACCAAGGGTTGAGCCATAGTACATATTAAGTATTTTGAAAATCATCCTTGCAGCTAAGGTTCCCACTCTTTATACCTAAAACTCACAGGTAGGAAAGAAAATAATTGGTTGGCAAAAACAGTGGGCTCAGTCAGTAGTAGTTGTGTGGGAATTGAGTTCAGAGGAATAAAATTCAACAAATCCCAGATGAAGCATATGAAAGAAGGACTGCGGTAGCAACAATGTTAATACTGTGGGGTGTGGGCATCAGCTCACCAAAGAACTAGACAGACCTAAGTTTGCATTTCACTTTATCTTTCTAACGATACGAATTTTTGCAAATGATTTAACTTCCTTGGGTCTCAGTTTAGATGGAGAATGCCGGCAATGATTCTGACCACAAAGAGTTGCTGGGAAAATTAAAAGAGATTATTATCTAGTATGGAATGTGGCATAAAGAGTGAATAAAAATGATATCTGGGCTTCCCTGGTGGCGCAGTGGTTGAGAGCCCGCCTGCCGATGCAGGGGACACGGGTTCGTGCCCTGGTCCGGGAAGATCCTACATGCCGCGGAGTGGCTGGGCCCGTGAGCCATGGCCACTGAGCCTGTGCGTCCGGAGCCTGTGCTCCACAACGGGAGAGGCCACAGCGGTGAGAGGCCCGCGTACCGCCAAAAAAAAAAAAAAGAAGATACCTGTTATTGCTATTGGTTTCCGACCAGCAGAATGGGGAAGATATCACTTTATATATTTATGACCTATTTAGGCAAGAAGTATAGATTATGGATATCTACTAAAATTTACCTGCTGCCCAAGAAGTTTTTTAAAATTTCTAAGAAATATTTCCAGGATAGCCCATTCCATCTTAGTATGCTATATTATTCAGGGGTGATATATCACAATTTCAGCAAACTGTTGACGTTAAACTTTGCTCAGATGGGAGCAAACACTAATTCCAGTACATTTCACTTTACTCTGTCATTGTATCCCCAGACCTAGCACAGTGTCCTGTACATACTGAATGCTCAGCGAATGTGTGTTGAATGCGTGAATGCATGTGTAGCCTGTAACTGATCAGTACTGGATTTCACGCACTGCTTAGAAGATGTTAACTGTTCTTTTCACCCTCATTTTAATGTCTTTGGTAATTTTCTCATCCATTTCTGCCATGTGATATGATTATTTTGTTCTTGTCTTATATGCCTTACTGAGTTATAAGCCTCTGAAATCAGATCCTGTGTCTTACTTTCTCTATTCTAAAAATTCTAATGGACAATTGACTCTCAACAAATGTCTGCTGCATGTTGAAGTAACCTATGAAATATTGTATTCAGTTTTAAGACGACTTGACCTTCGATAGGTAAGACCATATCATCTCTTTATTTGAGACATGATACCTGCTCTCAGTTTCAATGGCTCTCTGTTAGTCACAAGTGCTTTACCTCTTGGACTGGCATGAAGAGTGAGAGAGACTCAGTTCTCAGAGTCACACATCTCAAACTTGTGATCACAGTAAGTCATCTGTTCTGAATCACACTAGCCTCGGCTGCATCCCCATATTCTGCCAGTGCCAGCAATGGGACAGTCTTCATGGCTTATCAGGCAGTACCTTGCCCAGTATTTGCCTCCTGTGAATTGTACCATCTGAGCCACAAAGAGCATCTTCCTTGCTTCCATTTACATTGATGGAGCCTTGCCATGGAGTGCCAGCTACTGTAAAATATACAGTCAGGGCAAAGGGCATGCAGTGACGTAGGGCTGCCAGAAGGTAAGAAAGAAAGCACTTCACTTGGCTGAAATGACATCCAGAATCACATCTGAAACCCTACCATGTTCTTGACCTTTCTCCCTCCTGGTATGTCCATTCGACAAAGCACTTTCACTCAGACATGTGATGAGTGGAGAGAGTTCTACATCCCAATACAGCAGAATCTTGTGAATTGCTGACATTTAGTTCACAACGGACACCAGTTGCACAGAAGTTAGTTAATACAAGTTCTCACAAAAGAAAATGGGATAAGCCAAAAGAACTTGACCTCATGTCCCTGCTTGTGATGCTCTTGTTTTCTACATCTCTGCTTTTTGACTTTTTTTTCTCAGATACTGCTTCTATCAATTTCTTTTCTTCTCAGAATATATTCTCTGCTTCTTGCTATGTCTTTGGGTAGGAAAATGTCTCTTTTGGAAGTTTCACAATCATATGAAGGCAGTTTCTAACACTTTATGTATTCTCTTGGCCAACCAGGAAGTTCCCACTATGCCAAAGAGAACTTGGATCATAACTCTAAACTCAAGTTGTGGAGAAGGGGAGTTTCATCCTGCCGTTTACTCATTAAGAGAATCGGTGGTTAAATTATTGCCTATTCTAACCAGATTCAAAGAGACTTGGGTATTTTTTCATTTTTCATTTCATCTAGGAACAGTATGTTCACAGTTAATCTGAGTTATATGTGAGGCAAAACTAAAATAGCTTTAAATGAAGTAAACCAGGAAAACTTGTGATGCCTAATAGATTATCTATATTTTTATATAGTGTTTTATTGAAATAAAATTGTATCATCTTTTTCCTATAACCGCATCTTGCTCTTCTCATCATCATATTTATTCCCACACATAAAATACTTAGTTATTGTAAAATACATGTTATGATATAAGGATAAACAGGAAGATCAGCAGAGGACTCATAGGGGTTCTGTGACTTCGAATAGTATTTTCAACATTTTTGTCAACAAGTAGTTTTGAACCATGTTAGCCAGGTAGAAAATGTCAGGCCATAATACTTCCTAACCATCAAATTATCATAAACAGGAAGACTAGTTTGAGCAGACAAAGCTGTGCCTTTAAATAGTATAAATTCTTCAGCATGTTTTATTTTTATATGGAACAAGTCTTTTTCTTGATGCATAAGAAGAGTTCTGGGGTATAGAACAGAACCTGATAAGACAAAACAGAGTAAACAGCGTTGAATAACATGTTTCTCAGACCAGACGGTGGCAAACCTCATTGTTAATAATAGAGGAAAGCATAAGGGTCAATGTGACTGTCGGGGTAATTGGACTATGTTTAGAGCAACAATTCAAATAATTTTGGTGCAAAATATTACTTGATGCTGTCGTATAATGGATTCCACTGAAACAGATTCTGAGATGGGGAGTTTTGTGCAAAAGTTTATGGAGGAGTGGTCTTGGGAGACATACCTGTAAGGAAATGAATAATGTGGGAGTAAGCAGGGGGGAAAACTGGCCCCCAGTGCAATTGAAACTGAGACTTCAGCTGATCCCATGATGAGCTCTGTAACTGGGATGACCCTTTAGATGATCTCAAATTGAGGCAAGTTGGGAAAGCCTTTGTTTTCCTCCTTTAGCAAGTAGTTTTCTTCATGCCAAGTTACTGGCATGCCAAGTTCTCAGAGGGGTCAAAAAATTGGAAGAGGCTGAGAGCAGTTTCCAACAAACATGGCAACTGTGCATGGTCAGTAGCCAACAGTACCACTTGGGGGTGGGGGATGGGTGCATTGGCCTTGAAGAAGGGATTTGGAGCACTAGAATATTGATACTAGAGTAGTGGTTCTTAGAGTTAGGTATCCAGCAAGCAACATTAGCATCACCTAGAAACATGTTAGAAATGCAAATTCTCAAGACCTATCCCAGATCTACTGAATCAGATATTCTGGGGCTGGAAAGGAGCAATCTATGACTTAACAAGCCCTCCTGGTGATTCTGATGTACATTAAAGTTTGAGAAGTGACACATCTATTATAACCACCCAACAAGAGTGCATCAAAAAAGAAATTTCATTAACAGAATAAATTCTTTTTGTGTTTAGACCTTTCTTTCTGATAAAAGTGGTCTGATTTCTGAATCTTTTTTTTTTTTTTTTGGCGGTACGCGGGCCTCTCACTGTTGTGGCCTCTCCTGTTGCGGAGCACAGGCTCCGGACGCGCAGTCTCAGCGGCCATGGCTCATGGGCCCAGCCGCTCCGCGGCATGTGGGATCTTCCCGGGCTGGGGCACGAACCCGTGTCCCCTGCATCGGCAGGCGGACTCTCAACCACTGCGCCACCAGGGAAGCCCCTGCATCTGGTTTTTTGTGTTACTTTACACACTGAAAAATCAGACCTGATTTAAGGCTTCAGTCAGTTTGGTTATGATGGCCCATTGTCACAATATCCCAATGTCAGGGAAATGTGGGATACTAGTCTCTGTCATGCTGTGGGAGCTCAACCAAAGGAAATAGCTAAGAGGAGTGAATGAAAAAGACAAACAGAGGTGCAGACATCATCTGTGTTCTTTCTTGTATGAGACTGTGAAAGTTCAGCATTGTGAAAACCTCTTACTTGCCCTGGGATGAATTTAGATAGGTACCAAATGTCTGCCATTTTGCTTTTGAGAAGAAAACAAATACAGTTTTCCTGTTCTTATAGAAAATTTATACAAACATTGATTGGCCATGAAGATAACACCAATAGCCAAGGAAAAAAAATACTGCCAAATGGTGAATGATATGGTGGATTGTCTGTAGACAATGAAAATCAGAACATATTTTTAAAATGAACAAAAGAGGAAACTAAAGATGAAAGTGCTTATTCATTAAATCTTATTTCTGAGTTCAGTTACAAACCTCATTGCAAAGCTGGTATCCTTGCCTCCAAAGATGATGCAGAATGCCCATGTTTTAGAAAGCTCTGAGATTTGCTGTGAGTAAACCTTACACACTGCTTTAGTTTATCCAATCTGGGTTTCTGTGTCTGCCTCTAAGAACTATTAGAAAAACATAGACCCAAGGGACAAAAGCTCTCTTCAGCTTCTCCCATACCACCTTGATCACCAGTTTGCCATTTGTATTGATACCACCTGTGTTGTTCACCTAACTTCCCTTCTTTGGAATAGCAAATGTCTCAAGCATACATACTCAACAACCAAAGGCTTAATCCTGTCTTCTTTTCAAATAGCATTTGGACTTCATTTACTTTTCCAACTACAGCTCACTTACTGACTGGGCTGTTGTAGCTTCCAAAAACCACTTTTATTTTGTGAGTGGGAGGCTTAGATAACTAGGAATGCTTAATTAAATGCAATATATTTTTCCAATGAATCCTCTATGGTGCATTCATTTTTAATACATCTTAAGCTTTAACTCTAGGACAACTGGTCTTGAACGGACTAACAGGCAGACTCATCACAGAGACGCATTAACTCTGCTAAGCCCAAAGATGCTCTCGAGTGGCTCTACATATCTGATTGTATTTTTCCTCCTGGGTTCCCAGTCACTTGGGGAAAATTAAAATGTTCTCACCACACGGAGGCTGTGTTATAAACTTCAGTCTTAAGAGCTTCTCAGTTGATGTCACAGGAATCCCCTTGAAATACTAAATTCTGGAATCCTTTACTAGGGAGAAAATTAATAACAGTCCCATGGCTGGTATTTTTTTTCCTTCAGACTTTTAAATAAAATAATTAAACTTCTAATACATTTGAAGGACTTCCTAAAAGATAGGATATTCACATTTATATCAAGGAGAAGCTGTTTAAGTATCTTTCATATGGTGGCTCAAGTTCTACTGGCTGAAAGGAAACTACGCTTTCATTATTGCATGTATAAACAGAATAATGATAGTTAATTATTTCAGAGTTATTGTTAGTTAACATTTGCCCAGTGTCAACAATGAACTGGATACTCTGAGAAACACTAAAGGATAGCCCCATTAGTTTCCTTTTTTTGATTTTTATTATTTATTTATTTTTATACAGCAGGTACTTATTAGTCATCAATTTTATACACATCAGTGTATACATGTCAATCCCAATCTCCCATTCATCACCCCCCCCCGCCCCACCGCCAGTTTCCCCCTTGGTGTCCATACGTTTGTTCTCTACATCTGTGTCTCTATTTCTGCCCTGCAAACTGGTTCATCTGTACCATTTTTCTAGCTTCCACATATATGCGTTAATATACGATATTTCTTTTTCTCTTTCTGACTTGCTTCACTCTGTATGATAGTCTCTAGATCCATCCATGTCTCAACAAAGGACCCAATTTTATTCCTTTTTATGGCTGAGTAATATTCCATTGTATATATGTACCAAAACTTCTTTATCCATTCATCTGTCGATGGGCATTTAGGTTGCTTCCATGACCTGGCTATTGTAAATAGTTCTGCAGTGAACATTGGGGTGTATGTGTCTTTTTGAATTATGGTTTTCTCTGGGTATATGCCCAGTAGTGGGATTGCTGGGTCATATGGTAATTCTATTTTTAGTTTTTTAAGGAACCTCCATACTGTTCTCCATAGTGGCTCTATCAATTTACATTCCCACCAACAGTGCAAAAGGGTTCCCTTTTCTCCACACCCTCTCCAGCATTTGCTGTTTGTAGATTTTCTGATGATGCCCATTCTAACTGGTGTGATGTGATACCTAGTTTTGACTTGCATTTCTCTAATGATTAGTGATGTTGAGCAGCTTTTCATGTACTTCTTGGCCATCTGTATGTTTGGAGAAATGTCTATTTAGGTCTTTTGCCCATTTTTGGATTGGGTTGTTTGTTTTTTTAGTATTCAGCTGCATGAGCTGTTTATATATTTTGGAGATTAATCCTTTGTCTGTTGATTTGTTTGCAAATATTTTCTCCCACTCTCAGGGTTGTCTTTTCATCTTATTTATGGTTTCCTTTGCTGTGCAACAGCTTTGAAGTTTCATTAGGTCCTGTTTGTTTATTTTTGTTTTTATTTCCATTACTCTAGGAGGTGGATCAAAAAAGATCTTGCTGTGATTTATGTCAAAGAGTGTCCTTCCTATGTTTTCCTCTAAGAGTTTTATAGTGTCCAGTCTTACATTTAGGTCTCTAATCCATTTTGAGTTTATTTTTGTGTATGGTGTTAGGGAGTGTTCTAATTTCATTCTTTTACATGTAGCTGTCCAGTTTTCCCATCACCACTTATTGAAGAGACTGTCTTGTCTCCATTGTATATCCTTGCCTCCTTTCTCATAGAGTAGTTGACCATAGGTGTGTGTGTTTATCTCTGGGCTTTCTATCGTATTCCACTGATGTATGTTTCTGTTTTTGTGCCAGTACCATATTTTCTTGATTACTGTAGCTTGGTAGTATAGTCTGAAGTCAGGGAGTCTGATTCCTCCAGCTCTGTTTTTTTTCCCTCAGGACTGCTTTGGCTATTCAGGGTCTTTTGTGTCTCCATACAAATTTTAGGATTTTTTGTTCTAGTTCTGTAAAAAATGCCCCTGGTAATTTGATAGAGATTGCATTGAATCTGTAGACTGCTTTGGGTAGTATAGTCATTTTCACACTATTTATTCTTCCAATCCAAGAACATGGTATATCTCTCCATCTCCTGGTATCATCTTAAATTTCTTTCACCAGTGTTTCATAGTTTTCTGCATACAGGTTTTTGTCTCCCTAGATAGGTTTATTCCTAGGTATTTTATTCTTTTTGTTGCAGTGGTAATTAGGAGTGTTTCCTTAATTTCTCTTTCAGATTTTTCATCATTAGTGTATAGGAATGCAAGAGATTTCTGTGCATTAATTTTCTATCCTGCAACTTTACCAAATTCATTGATTAGCTCCAGTAGTTTTCTTTTGGCATCTTTAGGATTCTCTATGTATAGTATCATGTCATCTGCAAACAATGACAGTTTTACTTCTTCTTTTCCAATTTGTATTCCTTTTATTTATTTTGCTTTTCTTCTCTGATTGCCATGGCTAGGACTTTGAAAACTATATTGAATAATAGTGGTGAGAGTGGACTATTATCATCCTTGTCTTGTTCCTGATCATAGAGGAAATGCTTTCAGTTTTTCACCATTAAGAATGATGTTTGCTGTGGGTTGGTTGTATATGGCCTTTATTATGTTGAGGTAGTTTCCCTCTATGCCCACTTTCTGGAGAGTTTTTATCATAAATCGGTGTTGAATTTTGTCAAAAGCTTTTTCTGCATCTATTGAGAGGATCATATCGTTTTTATTCTTCAATTTGTTAATATGGTGTATCACATTGATTGATTTGCATATATTGAAGAATTCTTGTATCCCTGGGAGACATCCCACTTGATCATGATGTATGATCCTTTTAATGTGTTGTTGAATTCTATTTGCTAGTATTTGTTGAGGATATTTGCATCTATATTCATCAGTGATATTGGTTTGTAATTTTCCTTTTTTGTAGTATCTTTGTCTGGTTTTGGTATCAGGGTGATGGTGGCCTCATAGAATGAGTTTGGGAATGTTCCTTCCTCTTCAATTTTTTGGAAGAGTTTGAGAAGAATGGGTGTTAGCTCTTCTCTAAATGTTTGATAGAATTCACCTGTGAAGCCATCTGGTCCTGGACTTTTGCTTTTTGGAAGATTTTTAATCACAGTTTCAATTTCATTACTGGTGATTGGTCTGTTCATATTTTCTGTTTCTTCCTGGTTCAGTCTTGGAAGGTTATACCTTTCTAAGAATTTGTCCATTTCTTCCAGGTTGTCCATTTTATTGGCATGGAGTTGCTTATAGTAGTCTCTTAGGATGCTTTGTATTTCTGCGGTGTCTGCTGTAACTTCTCCTTTTTCATTTCTAATTTTATTTATTTGAGTTCTCTATCTTTTTCTGTCATTTGTCACTAGGTATTTTTTGATTTCCTCTTTGATTTCTTCAGTGATCTCTTGGTTATTTAGTAACATATTGTTTAGCCTCTATGTGTTTGTGGTTTCTACATTTTTTTCCCTGTAATTCATTTCTAATCTCATAGCGTTGTGGTCAGAAAAGATGCTTGATATGATTTCAATTTTCTTAAATTTATTGAGGCTTGATTTGTGACCCAAGATGTGATCTATCCTGGAGAATGTTACGTGTGCACTTGAGAAGAAAATTTAATCTGCTGTTTTGGGATAGAATGTCCTATAAATATCAATTAAATCTATCTGGTCTATTGTGTCATTTAAAGCTTCTGTTTCCTTATGTATTTTCATTTTGGATGGTGTATCCATTGGTGTAATGAGGTGTTAAAGTCCCCCACTATTATTGTGTTACTGTCGATTTCCTCTTTTATAGCTGTTAGCAGTTGCCTTATGTATTGAGGTGCTCCTATGTTGGGTGCATATATATTTACAATTGTTATATCTTCTTGTTGGATTGATCCCTTGATCATTATGTAGTGTCCTTCCTTGTCTCTTGTAGCATTCTTTATTTTATTTAATTAATTAATTAATTTATTTTTTGTGGTACACGGGCCTCTCACTGTTGTGGCCTCTCCCATTGTGGAGCACAGGCTCTGGACGCACAGGCTCAGCAGCCATGGCTCACAGGCCCAGTCACTCCGCGGCATGTGGGATCTTCCCGGACCGGGGCATGAACCCGTGTCTCCTGCATGGGCAGGCGGACTCTCAACCACTGCGCCACCAGGGAAGCCCACATTCTTTATTTTAAAGCCTATTTTATCTGATATGAGTATAGCTACTCCAGCTTTCTTTTGATTTCCATTTGCATGGAATATCTTTTTCCATCTCCTCACTTTCAATCTGTATGTGTCTCTAGGTCTAAAGTGGGTCTGCTGTACACAGCATATATATGGGTCTTGTTTTTGTATCCATTCAACAAGCCTATGTCTTTTGGTTGGAGCATTTAATCCATTCACATTTAAGGTAATTATCAATATGTATGTTCCTATGACCATTTTCTTAATTGTTTTGGGTTTGTTTTTGTAGGTCCTTTTCTTCTCTTGTGTTTCCCACTTAGAGAAGTTCCTTTAGCATTTGTTGTAGAGCTGGTTTGGTGGTGCTGAATTCTCTTAGCTTTTGCTTGTCTGTAAAGCTTTTTTTTTTTTTTTTTTTTTTTTTTTTTTTGTGGTACGCGGTCCTCTCACTGTTGTGGCCTCTCCCGTTGCGGAGCACAGGCTCTGGATGCACCAGCTCAGCGGCCATGGCTCACGGGCCCAGCTGCTCCGCGGCATGTGGGATCCTCCAGGACCAGGGCACGAACCCGTGTCCCCTGCATTGGCAGGCGGATTCTCAACCACTGCGCCACCTGGGAAGCCCTCTGTAAAGCTTTTGATTTCTCCATGTAATCTGAATGAGATCCTTGCCGGGTAGAGTCATCTTCCTTGTAGGTTCTTCCCTTTCATCACTTTAAGTATATCATGCCACTGCCTTCTGGCTTGTAGAGTTTCACCTGAGAAATCAGCTGTTAACCTTATGGGAGTTCCCTTGTATGTTATTTTTCGTTTTTCCCTTGCTGCTTTCAATAAATTTTCTTTGTCTTTAATTTTTGCCAATTTGATTACTATGTGTCTTGGCGTGTTTTTCCTTGGGTTTATCCTGTATGATACTCGCTGCGCTTCCTGAACTTAGGTGGCTATTTCCTTTTCCATGTTAGGCAAGTGTTCGAGTATAATCTCTTCAAATATTTTCTTGGGTCCTTTCTCTCTCTTTTCCTTCTGGGACCCCTATAATGCGAATGTTATTGCATTTAATGTTGTCCCAGAGGTCTCTTAGGCTGTCTTTATTACTCTTCATTCTTTTTTCTTTATTCTGTTCCACAGCAATGAATTCCACCATTTTGTCTTCCAGGTCACTTATCTGTTCTTCTGCCTCAGTTATTCTGCTATTGATTCCTTCTAGTGTAGTTTTCATTTCAGTTATTGTATTATTCATCTCTGTTTGTTTGTTCTTTAATTTTTCTAGGTCTTTGGTAAACACTTCTTGCATCTTCTCGATCTTTGCCTCCATTGTTTTTCCGAGGTCCTGGATCATCTTCACTATCATTATTCTGAATTCTTTTTCTGGAAGGTTGCCTATCTCTACTTCATTTAGTTGTTTTTCTAGGGTTTTATCTTGTTCCTTGATCTGGTACATAGCCCTCTGCCTTTTCATCTTGTCTATCTTTCTGTGAATGTGGTTTTTGTTCCACAGGCTGCAGGATTGTAGTTCTTTTTTCTTCTGCTGTCTGCCCTCTCCCCATTAGTTTCTTTATGAAATGAAAGTGGTCTAAGTTACAGAGTGAAGAGGTGTATGCTAATTTAACTTGGTGCCCTCAAAAATTGTTGAGAGGCAAATTCAATACAGCTTACATAAAAATTTGAGTAGAAAGATACATTAAATACCCTTATAAGTATAATATGAAGAGTTTTTTGTTTTTTGTTTTTCTGTCATTATTAGGAGCATAGCTTCGAGGTTATAAGCCCAGACTCATCTGTGTCCCTTCTTGTATGGAATTGTGAGGCTATGCCACTTACTGGCTGTTTGACATTTAGAAAGCTACTTAATCTCTCTGTAGTATTGTTTAGTCTTCTGAAAAATGGGGGATAACAAAATACCTACCTCACTGAGTTATTTTGGGAATTCAGTGTATTAGAGTATGTAAAGGAGTTGGACTAGTGCCTGGCACATTGTGAGTGCTATATAAAAAATGTTAGCTTTTATTATTATATTATTATCACATTGTGGCAGAAGCAATGCTATGTGCTCTCTACACCATTACGACACCAGGAATGTGATATTTTCTAGCTTCCTCTGCAGGAAAGTTATTACCATATGACTGAATTCTATAAAACACAATGTGAGTGGAAATTATATACCATTTCCAGTCTGAAGCATGTATACAGTCAGTTTGCTTTCTTGATTTTTCCCTTTTCCCAGCATGGAAGTAATGTATTATGATGATTCTGTTGAAAAACCCATCACCAACATAACTGTTGATAAGGTAAAGCTGAATTAGTTGCTTACTCCCATAAAAGAGACCACCTCACAATCATAATTCAATAGTCCAGAATTCATGAAAACAGCAAGGCAAGGATTTTGAGGCAAAGGAGTCAAAAAATCTTAGGTCATGGTCTGTTGATACTTTCCATTGAATAGTTGATGGGATTTAGGGAAGTTACTGTAATCAACAATCAAACCACTTGCTTTCCCAGGACAGAAGTGGAAGAATAAAGAAATAGTGAAAAGAGTGAAATATCAATGTCACGGTAATTTAACAGTGAGTTGTGATTCAGTTCTCAGTGTCTGGGCTAAGTGCATGGGTAGACGGTTTGGTTCTTAGTGGCATCACAGATTGAGCAAAACTTGATCCCAGAGTCACTGGATGGAAGAGAGCTTCTACTAATTGGGCATCAGACTTAAGGTGAATAAGAAATAAGTTTTTGTTTTATTAAAATGATAGATTTTGGAGTTATCACAGTCTAGTGTAGATTACATTACCTGGATGAGTATATGTCAAGCATATGAAATAGTATATGTGAGTGAAAAATGAAAACAAATGTAGGATATTGTTATGTGCTGGAGAGTGTATATGCCTCCCTGGCAGGTAGCAGAGGACTGAAGCATAGTAAGACTTCAGCATACCCATTAAACTGGCAGCATTCACACAATCCAAAGATCTCTATATGCAAAAACTTTTGAAGACACATTGAGAGAACAAATCAGATTTGTGTGATTTTTTTTCTTGCTTCTGAATTTACAGTTTTGGCTTTCCAAAGACAAAGCTTTTCAAATAAAGCAAAAAGAAACAAAGACTAAAAATTAAAAAAAAACTAGGAAAATGTCAGTGAACCTAAGTTCTGCCATCGTTTATGAAAATACAGTCCCTCGACCTCTTGTATTAACACAAGAGCCTCCACCTCTTAGGTTAGTACAGGTTCATAGTGGGAGCTATGAAAATAGATGCTATGGGAATAGCTGTCCCATATACCTTTCCCCAAAAGATTCAGTCAAGTCAAATGGTGACAAATCCAAATGACGACAGATGAATCCAGAGAAATTCAATTTATAATCCAAGGATTTAGCTATAATAGAGTGTTATAGGATCAGACACAGTGGTTGCTTCCTAGAGGATTGATACATTAAATATGTATAAGTGGGTAACAGGCACCCTATTAACACTTCTAGAGCATTCAAGGATATTTGACAAGACTGGTCACTCTGTGCAGTCAAATTCCATGTGTTAATGCTAACTTCATGACCAGTTCACTCGCTGTGACTTCCCAAATGTAGGTCATAGGCTTGCCTACAGAGTTACTTAGGAGTTCTTAAAGAACTATCAGCAGTCTGCATAATTTTAAAATGTAGTTGCTGCTTATGATTTATAGCATACAAGTTCATTTTTTAAAATTATTTAAACCAAAGGCGCTCTTACAGGCTTTCCCAATTGACTGATAATAAAGCATTTCTCACGACCATGTCTGAAATGCGTGAAAAAATTATACTAATAAAATATTCAGATACTTTAAAAAATTAGTCTGTAAGCTCAGGGCTGAGAACATCATGTGTTTCCTTTGTACACCAGCACCCAGAAATTGTACCCTGTACCCCAGGGCCTGTCATAAAGTGGCAGTGTGATAGCTCAGTGTTTAAGAAGATAAAGTAAAATGGGTCTAAAGACAATTCTCAGAAGTTTTGTGAGTAACGAAGTAAGTTATTGAAGTAACAGGCAATACCCTAAACAGTGAGAGCCGTCCTTTTCATCAGTGTTCAATAAATGCATATTGAGTAAAAGAATAACTCATACAGGCTAGCCTGCAGTTTGTGAGCCCTGCTGTACCTGCAGGTGCTCTGAGTTTAATGATGACTAAGAAGACAAACTTCTGGATAAAAACTGTGGACCTAAGCCTTTGCCTAAGGCTAAATGTTTTTTATTTGTTTTCTGCTTCAATATTTTTGATGAAGTCACCTTCCTGTACTCCTGAAGAAACAGGAGGATGGTAGTAAAGGGACTGACAAAAGACCAGGTTTTCCATGAGATCTCAGATGATCTAAATCTGAATGAGATCAGGCGTCTTAAATAATGCCGGGTGCATTCTTTTGGCATAGATAGCTTCTTAAGCAATTAAACTTGAGTGCAGCAGGAGTGAACTTTGCATCTGTCTGGCATGGTTGCCTGTGTGTTTCTGACTCCAGTATCAGAGTCTAGTCCCAAGTAAGATCTAAGTAAATTGTTTCACTGAATTGACCTGCACAGCAGAATGTGGCAGGCAGGCTGTTGTTGACCTGGCACTGTCACACCTGCCTCGTCCGCTCTATATCCCAAGGGAAAAACCTGGGGCTGTATGTCCCAGATCTCTTTCTTCTGATAGATTTTGCCAATTGAGAGGTGTGCTTATGGGATCTAGAAGGTGAATGAGAAGGAGAAGCCGTTGTTCCTGGCTGCCACTGCAAAGAGATGCGTGGGCAGAGAGCAGACCACAGTGGCACAGCAACGCTTTGCTCCTGCAGGCGCTGATATTGAGGGGCAGGCTCTACTGAGGTTCCTGAAATTCACAGCAGATTTTCATCAGACTCCTGGGAGTCACAGACATGGGTTCCATAGGCAACCAAGATCATCATCATTTTCCCTTAGATCTGATCATTCTTGATGTCAGGAACTCAGGCCGCAGCTTGCCCAATTCTTTCCATATTTGCATAAGCTTTTAATTTCCTGTATAATGTATTGCCACTTG
This sequence comes from Mesoplodon bidens, assembly GCF_964165515.1. Lineage (NCBI taxonomy): Eukaryota > Metazoa > Chordata > Mammalia > Artiodactyla > Ziphiidae > Mesoplodon > Mesoplodon bidens. Next base: position 60,800,064 of record NC_138173.1, read on the forward strand.
GCATACAATTAAGGAGTTTTGTTTTACTTATAAAACATATACTGAGGGATAGAGAACCAACAGAAGAATTAATTTGGAGATTCTTCAATGCTATATGCTCCTACATATTGTAAGATTTAAAAAAAGATTCTTGGTAGTTTCTTGCCTTTTAGCAGCAATGGTTAGCTGGTAGCTACAAGCTAATGTTTGTACCATTAGGCAACAAGCAGAACAGACCCAAAAAGGTGCAGAGCTAAGTACGGTAATATGGCCTTTTCACCAGCAACTCTTATACAGCCATCTCTAAGCCTGCCATTTAAGTTCTTCCTGGATTGCCAGTTAACTGAGGAAGGTCTCACAGAGAAAAAAGGACATTATGTCACCTTGCTAGTCAGAGATATTGTCACTGGCATCACCTGGGTGCTTGTTAGAAGCACAGAACATTGGGTTTTTTATCAGGATCCTGAGGTGATTCGTATGTCCATTCATATTGAGAACCATTACTAGGGAGGATTTGTTAAAACTGAGATTGCCGGTCCCACACCCAGAGTTTCAGATTTAATGTGTTTAGCATGTGGCCTAGGCATCAGGATATTTAAAAGCTCCTTAGGGATTATTCCACTGTGCAGCCAAGTTGGCAAGCCTCTAGTAGAGCTCTTCTAGTAAGGTCTGAATACCTGCAGGAGATTTCGCATGGCTGGTGAGTTAGCTGTAATGGAATTTTTTTCCCTTTGTCTCCAGGTGCGTTTTATCCTAAACAGCTACCCTGAATCTAAGTGAAGCCCTGGGCTCCTCTACAATGACTGGGATTCTCTAGGGTTGCCTGGCTAAGCTAGCACTCCATTGTCTATTTACTCCTGAGCACTACGGTTGCAGTTTGGTTATAACTTCAAAGTAAATGGATGCTTTTTGGGGGTGGGGACATAGCTTTGTGGTCTAAAGAGCTAGTCTTTCTCAGAACATGGGGTATTCGTTCCCTGTTACCGTTGTAAGAAATCACCACCAGTTCAGCGGCTTAAAACAGCATGAATGCTCAACATCATTAATCATTAGAGAAATGCAAATCAAAACTACAATGAGATATCATCTCACACCAGTCAGAATGGCCATCATCAAGGAATCTAGAAACAATAAATGCTGGAGAGGGTGTGGAGAAAAGGGAACACTCTTGCACTGCTGGTGGGAATGTGAATTGGTACAGCCACTATGGAGAACGGTATGGAGGTTCCTTAAAAAACTACAAATAGAACTACCATATGACCCAGCAATCCCACTACTGGGCATATACCCTGAGAAAACCATAATTCCAAAAGAGACATGTACCAAAATGTTCATTGCAGCTCTATTCACAATAGCCCGGAGCTGGAAACAACCTAAGTGTCCATCATCGGATGAATGGATAAAGAAGATGTGGCACATATATACAATGGAATATTACTCAGCCATAAAAAGAAACGAAACTGAGCTATTTGTAATGAGGTGGATAGACCTAGAGTCTGTCATACAGAGTGAAGTTAGTCAGAAAGAGAAAGACAAATACCGTATGCTAACACATATATACGGAATTAAAAAAAAAAAATGTCATGAAGAACCTAGGGGCAAAACGGGAATGAAGACGCAGACCTACTTGAGAATGGACTTGAGGATATGGGGAGGGGGAAGGGTGGGCTGTGACAAGGCGAAAGAGAGGCATGGACGTGTATACACTACCAAACGTAAGGTAGATAGATAGTGGGAAGCAGCCGCAGAGCACAGGGAGATCAGCTCGGTGCTTTGTGACCGCCTGGAGGGGTGGGATGGGGAGGGTGGGAGGGAGGGAGATGCATGAGGGAAGGGATGTGGGAACAGATGTATATGTATGACTGATTCACTTTGTTATAAAGCAGAAACTAATTTAAAAAATAAATAAATAAACTTAAAAAAAAATGGATAAAAAAAAAAAAAAAAAAAACAGCATGAACTCGTTAACCATTTTTGGAAGTCGGGAGTCTGAAATGAGACTTACGAGGCTCAACTCAAGGTGTTGTCAGCGCCGTGTTCCTTCTGAAGCCTCCAGCAAAGAACCCATTTCCTTGTCTTTTTCAGCATTTAGAGGCTGCCAGCATTCCTTTGTTTCATGGTCCTTCCTCCATCTTCCAAAAGCATCCCCCCAACCTCTGCTTCCACTGTCACGTCTCCTTTTTCTGACTGTGACCCTCTGGCCTTCTTCTTACAAAGACCCTTGTGATTACACTTGACCCACCCAGATAATCCTGGATAATCTTCCTATTTTAAGATCCACAATTGAATCCCATGGGCAAAGTTTCTTTTGCCATGTAAAATAACATACTCATAGGTTCCAGGGATTAGGACATGGACATCTTGGGGGGAGGGGGGCACGCTTTTCAGTCTACTACACATGATTAAATGTGTCAAAGGAATGTTGCACTCAGTATTGCTTTTTCTGAAAAAAAAAGGACTAATTTATTAAACAGTGATACATATGTAAACAATCATTGCAGCTTTTAAAAATACATACTCAAGACTTACAGTAGTGTAACCACTCCATTTCCATGCAGCTCGGGTTACTTATTAACAAGCTTAGTTTTTCTTGCATCATTTTGCAGGAACTTCTCACCCCATCCCCAATCACTTTCTTTACAGGGCATTATTTGCTGCTTAAATCTTTGACACTTTAACAGAGTTCAACTTGTCTTTTACCACAGGTGTTCATTCACTTTACTCTTTATTCTAGATTAGTGAGTTTTGTTCTTGGCTACACACAAAAATCACCCAAGGACCTCTGAAAAATCCCAGCGTCCACGCCACATCCATGACCAATCAAATCAGAATCTCTGGGGAGGAAACCCAGGCATCATTGTATTTTTAAAGCTTTTCAGATTCTGTCAATGTGCATCCAAGTTTGAGAACTACTGCTCAAGAGGTCCTGTTTGCTCTTTCTCAAGCATCAGCTCTCCTCTTATTTCCTAACTCCCAGTGCCTGAAAGAAAGGAGAAAGCTGCATCACACCCTGCTTTGCAGAACCATCCTGTGGTGATCCTTTTCCAGCCAGGTAATATCCAAAAAAGCAGCATCACAAGTTCGGAGTCAGGAGTTAACCTAGCAACACCCTCATCCCCCCCCAAGGCTGTAAGAAGTTAAGAAATGCCAACAAGATTTCCCTATTCAGGGACTTCCCTGGTGGCACAGTGGTTAAGAATCCATCTGCCGGGCTTCCCTGGTGGTGCAGTGGTTGAGAGTCCACCTGCCGATGCAGGGGATGCGGATATGTCCCCCGGTCCGGGAAGATCCCACATGCCGTGGAGCGGCTGGGCCCGTGAGCCATGGCCGCTGAGCCTGTGCGTCCGGAGCCTGTGCTCCACAACGGGAGAGGCCACAGCAGTGGGAGGCCCGCGTACAGCAAAAAAAAAAAAAAAAAGAATCCATCTGCCAATGCAGGGGACACGGGTTCGATCCCTGGTCTGGGAAGATCCAATATGCCGTGGAGCAACTAAGCCTGTAAGCCACAACTGCTGAGCCTGCGCTCTAGAGCCCGTGAGCCATAACTATTGAAGCCCGTGTGCCTAGAGCCCATGCTCCACAACAAGAGAAGCCACCGCAATGAGAAGCCTGCTCACCGCAATGAAGAGTAGCCCCCGCTTGCCACAACTAGAGAAAGCCCACGCATAGCAACGAAGACCCAACGCAGCTAAAAATAAATAAATAAATCTATTAAAAAAAAAAAGATTTCCCCGTTAAGTTTCCCAACATTGACAGAATCAATGGAGACTCCCTACAGGAGGGTTCAGGTTTGTCGCCTGGGAATGTTCAGTCCTTCTCCTCTTCTACTCTAGTGATACCCAAGGACGATTCTGCAGATGAAGAGCATGTAATTTGAGAACACACTGGGGCCAGCTTTATGAGGAACAGCCCTGTGTCCACTCCTGGAAAGGACTTTTCTCCAAATTCAGTCAAAAGGCAGAGGCCAATTAAATGCATCCTTTATAGTTGTCTCTCTGCACAGGGATTTTTTTTTTTTTTTTTCGGTATGCGGGCCTCTCACTGTTGTGGCCTCTCCCGTTGCGGAGCACAGGCTCCGGACGTGCAGGCTCAGTGGCCATGGCTCACGGGCCCAGCCGCTCCACGGCACGTGGGATCTTCCCGGACCGGGGCACGGACCCGTGTCCCCTGTGTTGGCAGGCAGACTCTCAACCCCTACGCCACCAGGGAAGCCCTGCACAGGGATTTTTTGTTTTTACATGTTCATTGCTTATTTTTCCTGTAATCGGGGGCCTCATGAGGTCATAGGTAAAGCATTTTATGACAAATTTGGAATGAACATTTCTGTTCCTAATTACAATAATATTTGCTAATTTTAGTCTTACTCTGACAGGCACCCTATTCATCTTTTTATGTATACTGCCATATTCAGCGTGCCTTACCCTCTCCTGATTAAATTTTCTGTAATAACACTATTGACATTGAATATACTACATACTGTATTTATTTCATTTAATACCCTTAGACTGCAAAAAAAAAATGAGAGTAGGAATCTTAAAGTTTTTTTATTTTTTGGTTACTACTTTATCCCCAGTATCTAAAATACAGCCTGCACATAATAGGTGCTCAGTAAATATTTGTTGAATAAATGATTAACCATTTCATCCTCATAACAACCCTGTGAGAGGAGTACATCATTAGACCCATTTTATGCATGATGAAACTGAGACACTGGAAGTGTCTAACTGGGAAGCACCCAATCAGTGGCAAAGATGACTTCAAACCTAGGTAGTCTGACTCTCAATCCCATTCATTAGACCATTACTTTCTAATGATTCTCTCTCATCAGCTATGCTATTAAAAAGCAATTCCCTAAAAGCAGCACTATGAGGGGAGAAGCTCTTCCTCACAGGTAGTTGTGGGTCAGAACACTGCCTCTGACAGTTCCTAACCGGGTGTTTTGGGGCAGATAACATCCCACTGTGAGCTTTTAGTTGATATATAAAATAGCATAAGTTACCTCCAGTGATGCAGGTGGATGGGGATACATGTCAGTGCTTTCAGGGTCACCCCATCCTTTGCCCATGGCAGGTCCTTGGGCAAAAGAAAGGATACATGAAATTTGGGAATGGGACAGGTATTTTGGGAGACACAAGTTTATTCATCTCCATATTTAGGAACATTTTCATGCAGAGGTGGAAGAAGTAGCCTTTTGGTCCCCAAATAAGCTACTTCTGTTTATCTACTTTTGCTGTGCATGATTGTATTTAGACATCTGTGTAATTTGAGAGGTGACTTACAGTTTTGCTGAAAGTATCTATAAAAAGAAAACTAATAATTTGTTTACTAATGAAAGATTTTTTAAAGTACATTTTTAGAAATATCTGTTGTTGCATGGATTTTGAATCCCCTGACTTGCTTTTTTGAATGAGGATCTAAAAATTATTGATTCTTTGCTGTGAGAAGCAATGTATAGTTCCAGAGGTGAAGTGTGACACTAAACATACTATTGTTTTTAATTGATATATAATTTACATACCATAAAATTCACTCTTTTGAAGCATATAATTCATTAGTTTTTAGAATACTCATATAGTTGTGCAACCATCACCACTGTCTAATTTCAGAATATTTTCATGACTCCGAAAGGAAAACCTGATCCCATTAGCAATCAATCACTCTCCATTCTCTATGCCATGCCCCCACCACTGGAAACTGCTAATCTACTTTCTGTATCTATAGATTTGTGTGTTCCAGAGATTTGGTAAAAAGGGAATTATACAATATGTAGTCTTTTGTGCCTGGCTTCTTTCACTCAGCATAGCATTTTTAAGGTCCATCCATGTTGTGGCATATATTAAGACTTCATTCTTTTTTATTACTGTATAGTATTTCATTGTGTGGCTATATTAAATTTTATTTATCCATTCATCAGTTAATGGACTTCTTTTTCCACTTTTTGCCTGCTATGAACAATCTATGAACATTTACATACAAGTTTTTGTGTGGAAATATATTTTATATTATCCTGAGTACATACCTAGGACTGGAATTCATGGGTCACATAGTAACTCTATGTTTAACAGTATTTTTCATTTTGGTAAAATGGGCATTCTAAAAATTAAATCCAGTAAGTAATTTGAGTGGCAGGGAGAGGGGTGTTTCAAAGCCAGACACTTTCTATTTATTATCCAATTCCATTTTCACAGTTGTTATGAGATAGACATTCATATTTCTATTTTACAGATGAGGAAACTTAATCTTAGAGAGATAAATGATTTGTCCATTGCCACACAGCTGTAAATGGGAGAGCAGCAATTTAATCCGAGTCTGTGGGACACCAAATATTTCTATTATTATGTTGCCTGCATAACCTTTTTTTGGTTTTACTTTTTCTGCTGCCTCATTTTTATTTGCCTCCGTTAGATGAATTTTGAGTTTTTGGAATTTGGAACTTTTAAGGAATGTTTCTTTTACAAAAAAGAAATGTGAAGTCATGGTCCAGGCAGTCCATCATTTCCATGCTTTATGTAATTAGGCATCTATGCCAGATAGCAAACATTTCTCAAAAAAACAAAACTGACAAATAATATATGTCATTGCTAATTAATAATATATGCAAATATATAATAAATAATGTATGCCAATTGGTTTTTAAAACATAAACCTTGTTACTAAATGTACCAGAATGCAATTTGTACTTTAGAAAGCTGCTTTCTCTGCAACTCGGTGTTTTACTTTGATATTCACTCAAATTCTCCAAAATAAATATTGAAGTTTATTAAAGTTCTTTTCCCACAAATGAAAATAGATGGTATACTGAAACAGTAAAAGCTATTTTTAATGGCTTAGAAATAGCCATAAAGTCTGCTTACATTGATAAAGATCACCGATTTCCACAGGACATAAAACATTATTTTCTCTGATAATGACCTCAGTATTAAAACTTGTATTTATGCAGTGGAACCCCTCAAATAAAGTACTACTTTAATGATTTTTTTTGAAAGGAAAGTGATCATGTTAAAACTGATGCCTAATGACTAGGAAAAACCTTGACTTGGTTCAGCCAAAGTAACAATTAATTAACAATACACATTAAATTTAATTTCATCACTCAGTAACATTCATTGGAATAGTCCTACAAATAACAAAAATGTGCATTTACATCAATCCATAAATAATCATATTAGCAAAAACTTTTTAAACAACATAAAAGAATAAAGATAATGATTATGGTACCTTACAGAGTTATATTTGAAAAGTGGATTGGTACTTTCAGCAATTGTTTGCTTTTTGTAGTCCAGGAAAAAGTTTACACGTCAACAAGATTGGTGGACAATACTAAAATCACGTTGAGAAACTGTGTGATTTTGTGTTTTCTCTCTTAGAAATGCCAATTAGAAGTAGATAGACTGAGAGTTGGGAACAATGAGAGAGATGAAGTAAAAAATAAGTCATTGCTGATTCATAACCTAGATAACCTATCCAACAATGACTACTTGGATATGTTAAAACTCTTCCATTACAGAAACAATTTATTGAAATGTATTTTGTTATAAGAAACCATTCTGAGTTCCATGTAATTAATTAATTCATTCATGTAACAAATTTTTATTGATAGGTGCCTACTTTGTAACAAGAACTATGCTAATGTTGATTAATGCAGGCATAATCCTTGCCCTCTGGGACCTTGGTGTCTGTTAGAGAAATTTACTCAAATTGCAAAATTAATGGAGAGCAGAAGACTTCGTCCTTCTCTATGACTCCTGAAAGAGTAGTCCCTTATATCTCCAGTTTTGAAAGCTCTTTGCAAAAATTTAGTTGTCCCTCTACACAAGATTTTTTTTCAAAGAACTTTATTTCTTCTTCTGTGTGATAATTAATGAAAGCATGAATCATCTAGTAAAGTATTCTGTAATAATAGTGGAACATCAAAATATGAAAGTATTAGAATACACCTTTCCAAAGGAAAGGCTTGTGGAACCCTTGCTTACTAGGTATCTTCTTTTGTAATGACATAGAAAGAACTCCAACAATAACAACCAAGTCAAGGGGAACCAAAGCAGTAAACTGAAGGACAAGTTCAGGAGCAGGTGATGAGTAGAAGACAGAGCTTAGAAAGGCAAAGAGAGAAGTTGAAGGAACAGGGTCTTCTGTAATGTATAGTTTTAATCACAGGCATTTCTACCCACTATCACTTTCTAAGCATTCATCCCGTGGGTGCATCCAACCATCTACATGATTCTTCTCTTAGAATCAAAAGACTTAGAGCATGCAGGAATCATAGAGGTCTCCCCCGTGTCTGTCTATCAAGGACAGTTTACTGACCAAAATAGGAAGTTAAAGAACATAGTTTTTTCTTATAAACCTTAATATTTCATATTTATCTTTTGCATTTAAACTCTATGTATATAATGGATTAAATGTCTATTTTTTATTTGATGAAAATTTTGGCATTTGTAAATTATTATCTGAAAGATCACCAGGGGATGTCTGGTTTCTTTCCTTCAGTAATTTTGTCTGCTTCCGTTTGACAGAGGCATATTTATCTCAGGTTTCTGCTTCTTGCCCTCTGCAATGAATGACATTTCTTTCAGACATTTCCATTTCCAGATGTGATATTAGGTAGCTTCAATAACATAGAGAAAAATAAAGAAAGGAAAACCTTACGTAAGAGTGTTCTTTTAAACAAATACCTTTCTTAGTGATAATTTTGGAAAAACAGCTCCCACGGTCTTTTTCATATGTATACACACACACACACATACACACACACTTTTAATTTATAGGATGGTTTAAATTACAAGTGCAAATAGCCTCTAGTGAATCTTTTTGACATAACACATCATGGGCTAAGAGGTGGCTGGTGGACCTCTGCTTTCAGTGTTATGTAAAAGGAAGAGATATAAATGTTTTCATCACTCAGTAGGTATTATTTTTTTAAGAATATACTTGTCCCTGAGTCTTGGAAGTATTTTTTTCATCAGCCTTAGTCATGCTCAACAAGTCAGGGGCAAATATATGAAATAATCCCCAATTTCTGTTTGTATTGCTCATAAGACATAAATTTCTATTTTAGGATAATATATTTTGCATGTCAAGTGTTTCCTTCCTTACTCTTCCAGCTCTTTCTTCGATGAAAATAATTTCACTCCACAGGGCAGTGACTAAGAAAACTACACATGGCATGAAATGACTGTATATGGCATAGAATGCTGAATTTTCATTAAATTATTGAAATGAGTTACCATAGCTTCTCTTGAAGCAAAGTGTGCAACACCCATGTAGGAAGAGTTTGAGGAAAAATAAGTCTCTGGTCAAACAAATTTGGAAAAATCTGTGTATTTTCTTAGAGAATAGGGTACTAAGATTTAGCAAATAAAAATACAGAACAGCTGGTTAAGTTTAAATTTCAGATAAACAACACATACTTTTTAGTAAAAGTATAGCCCATGCAATATTTGGGACATGCTTATACTAAAAAGTTATTTTTTAACTGGGCATCTTGTAGTTTTGTCTGGCAACTCTATTAAAAAGTCACAAGTTAGCATTTTAATTGTTTTTTTGTTTTAAACCCAATTTACTATTGAGGACTTGGTAAGATTTCTGAGAAAACATAATAAAGAAAGAAACACTGACAGAGAAATACAGAGAACAATGGACACTTCTGTTTGGCGTGACCCCACAATAAATAAGAGGTAGAGTTGAGGGAAAGAAGAGTAGATAGTGGATATCTGTTGTTTTTAACTGACCAAGATTTGTATCTCTTTTATGTCATAATATCCACAGTATTTCTTTGGGGAACCATCCCTCTCTCCCTCTCAGCCCTTCTGAAGGGAGTGTGGCTGATCTAATCCCAGTCTCATAAATTGGGCAAGTGATTTAAGCCTGACCAGCCAGTGTATTTCTTCCTCTTGGCAACAGTGATGGATTAAGGAAAAGACTACCAGCCTTGGACTTTGGTTGGCATTAGTTTAAAAGAGGCGCCACTTCCCCTGGGGTTACTATAGGATGGGATCTGAGGCCAGAGGTTCTGGCAGCCATTCTTTTTTTTTTTCTCTTTTGGAGAGTCTTCCTGCCAAAAAGCCAGCAGAGGAGAAGCTGAGCCAAAGGAAGGAGCAGGAGAGAATCCAGTGACATCACTGAAACACTTGGAGCTCAAGTGGCTGAGGCCAACATTGAAGTTAATAAATTAACCCCTTCCTCCCTTTCTCTCTTTTTTTCTCCCTCCCTCCCTTCCTTCCCTTTTTTTTTTTTTTTTTTTTTTGTCCTAAGCCACTTAAATTAGGTTATCACTTGCAACCTAAAGACTCCTAACTTCCACATAAAAATATTTTAGATTTGGGTTATTGAAGGTATTTCATTTCAGGTGAAGGTTTTAGGATTTTAGTCTGTCCTCACTCATTGAATATTTCTGAGCAAGGGAGAAATGGGATTAGAGACTTGACCTAGGAAGGTTAACATGAGGAAGGGTTAACGAGAAGAGCGTATAAGAAGGGAGAGTATCAACGAGGATACTATCAAAAATTCTTTGGTGAGCAGGGATGGGACATTAGTCTGGGATATTGGACACAGCATGGATACAAGAGAAACTACAAAAAGTGAACTAAGATGAGATAGCTGATTAAATGATGGCAAGCGGGAGGGACATTTTATTATTTAATATACAATGTTTTCTAAACTTGTAGGGTGGTACAACTTATCATCAGGGTAGGTCTTGAATTGGCTCCCCTAGAGATAAAAAGAACAGTTTTTAAAACTACAGTCTAGAGGACTTAAAGGGGCAGAATAGACCACTTGTTGAGATTTACCGGAGGTTTGTCGTTCTATTATTTGATTATTATAAGATTATGATAGCTATTGCCAGAAGCTGAGAGACTTCCTCTTTGGACTTAGGTCCTATTTATGTTGCTGAATAAACATCCATTTTTAAAAGCACAGCCATTAATAATTTGTCCATTTGTACATTTATTTTCCCAAACCACTATGTTTTCCCAGGCTATGGGTTAACATGTATGACAGTCACTGTTAAGCTTTTAATGGCCATTTATTTATTTCTGCAATATGTTCATTTGAATGTTTTCATTGAACATCCAGACATTTATTAGTCACTTGTTTATCATTACACAAATTTATGGAACTGTTAAATGCACCATCTTGGTGAGCTGTCAGAGAAGAGTTATAGTGCAGAGAAGCATATTGTTTGGAATTTGTTAGAAGCTCATCCCAATACTATTAATTCTGTTTATTAGAGAACTGAGACAATTTAAGTAATCTCACACAGACATAAATATCTGACTTGAAAAAACATACTTTCCTTTAAATTGAGAGGTTATCACTTGGAGAAAAATACAGGCGAGGAGGGAGAAAGTTGCTTATTATAGGAACCCATTTAGAAAATGAACGACTAGCTACATAACTGAGAGTTTAATAACATATAAGACCCTAGGTATAATATTCAGTCTTGGGTACATGTTTCAGAATGATCAGTGAAAGGTCTTTCTGATAATTCAGTAATAATTCTTTCTTGGTTGGGTTTTTGGAGACCCTTTATACAGAAAATTCTTTCTAAGCATTGCAGTAAGTTTTTGAACTAAGTTTCCCTGATATCCCTGCTTAATAAAATATGGTCTTTTGGAAGCAAGCAAAAGAAATAGAACTATAAACTTTTTAAGTGAGTCAGATTTGTATTTTGATCCTGTCTCTGACTCTTCCTTGCTGTGCAACCTTAGATAAGGGCTTTGAACTCTTTGAGGCTCAAAAGCCTCATCTACATGATAGGGGCAGTAATAGTCAGTACATAAGGTAATCAGAAAAACTGATATAATGCATGTAAGTTGTTTGGAAGAAAGCCTACTGCAGTAAGGACTTGCAGAATAGTAGGTGTTAGGATCATTATTATTGTCATTATTACTCTTTAACATCTTATCAGAGTGATGCCTTTGGGTCAGTGATTTGTGAACTGCCTCGACTGATTTAATGCCTGATACCTACATAGCATCAAAAGAACTTTCTCTAGCCCAGGGTTAGGGCATGATGACAATTTAACTGAATTTCTGCTTTTGCTCAAGAGTTAAGTTAAACCTCCTGTTCTTAATTTAAATCCTGAAGTGGGCTTTCTCTGCTGAGATTCTGGTTACTGTGTTTTCAGGCAGCATATACGGAAAGCCATAGTATTTAAATGGGGCTATCCCTGCCTGCCCACTCAGGGCCTCTAGGTTGATTCTGGAATGTTAGTAAACTTGCCTTCTTGGTTGAACTCCAGGCACAGCTGAGCAAAGACTCAGAATCACTGCTTCCTGCATGTTCTTCCCTCCCATTGCCCTTCCATTCACTCAAGACAAACCCCCTACTCTCTTTGCTAAAGAGAGAGCTATTGAGTCCTACTTCAAGAATGAGCTAACGCCTTTTGATTAGGACAGAGAATCAGAGTATTCTAAGATGATGATGAGGAATGGAAATAAAAGAGTGATAAAAACTAAGTGAATGGGATCATCCATTGAGGTTAACAGCTGCTAAAGTGGGACAAATGGCCTTTAATCAACATCTCAACACAATCTACTAAAACCTAGCGTGGACTTCAAGATTCTTATACCAACAAGAAACCATGTGTTGCATGAAGAATGCATCAACCCTCAACTTTAATTGTGCATCAGAACTACCTGTGATTCTTTTGAAAAATATAACTGCCACCTCTAAAATCAATAGGTCTGCTAGGTTTGGGATGGGGCCTTAGAATTTGTTTGTGTTTTATTTTTAAATCTCCGCAGATCATTCTGGTGCAGAGCTAGGACTGAGAACTTAGTGAATGATGCAGAAGCTTGGGGGAGATGCTAACAGAGGGAGGCTAATTACCCCACAAGTTAGCCTACACTATTATAAAACAAAACTTAGAGGTGAGTAAGCTGATATACATCAGTATGGATCATCTTCCAAGAACTCATAAGAAAATCGGAGTCCCTTTTGAAGGGTTTCACTAAAACATTTACTCCTGTCCTGCAAATAGTGTGACCATTTTAAAACCATTTAAAATTACAGAGCCAAAATGACCTCCTGGCCCCTCATTATCTGGCTATTCTCCTCATCAAGTCTGATAGCAAAAGGTATGGCTGGGAAAAGAGAGAAAGTTCTATAGTAAAAGGATTTTTTGGTGACTCAAAGTATCTATGTTCATCATAAGCAATCTCAGAATCGATGGTAGGCTGTTTTTAGTAGGAATGTAGTAATTGGATGAGAGTTCAAATACCATTTCTGAGTTTTCTCACCTGTAAGGATTAATAATATTTCCTTTTTAGGTATGCTTCAGGGATAAGAGATAAAGCCTGTTGAACATCTATTAATACAGAACTCTAATACAATCTAGGAGTCCTGAATATAGTTTGTTTTGTTTCCAATAGGGGATAACTACTCCTATTATCATTAATACTAGGTAAAAATACCAAGCATAGAGAACCAGGAACTAGGAGAAAGTACTAGGTGTTGGCATTGGTACTAGGTAAAAGTCTGGAAGGTAAGATTCTAGGAAGCCACCTAAACCTGCCCCATGAAATCCTCTTCCATGGTAGAATGTTTTTTTTTTTTTTTTTTTGGTGCATGGGGTCTTAGTTGAGGTACATGGGATCTTCGTAGCAGCATGCGGGATCTTTCATTGTGGTGCGTGGGCTTCTCTCTAGTTGTGGAGTGCGGGTTTTTTTCTCCTCTCTAGTTGTGGTGTGGGGGCTGCAGGGTGCCTGGGCTCTGTAGTTTGTGGCACTTGGGCTTAGTTGCCCCGGGGCATGGGGGCTCTTGGTTCCCATACCAGGGATCGAACCCATGTCCCCTGCTTTGGAAGACGGATTCTTTACCACTGGACCACCAGGTAAGTCCTGGTAGAATCTTTCTTAAGGAGGGCAAAGCAACATTCATTTTGACAACTATTATCCTCAGTGAGTTTTTTTTTAACTTGGTCAGAAACTCTACACATATTGGAGATGTCACTTTTTAATGCCCTGACATTTATATCTCCGTTTTTCATTGCACATAATAAAATATCAACAGGGAAACAAAACAGTCATGTTTATGAAGACTCAGAAGCATTTGCCAATGGAATTGTCAGAGACAACTTACCTTCTAGTCACGAGCTCAAAGCAAAATGAATCTGATACTCATGTGGATATTTATTCTATATTTAACTTCATGCTGCCCAATTTGGGGACAAATATTTACTCATAACCACAATAAGTTGACCTTTTTTATTTTGTGTTTTATACAAAAAAAGTGCTACCTACTATTGATTTTGGTGACTAACTGTCCCAGTTGCTCAGGACTAAGGAGGTTCATGGGATGCTAGATTTATCAGACTTAAAATTAAGGACAATCTTGGACAAATCATGACACCCTACTTGGTTGGTCACCCTATTTGTCACCCAGCTTTTATTTTAAGTTCATGCACACAACTTCTCCCATAGAATGTAATAGAACAGATAGACCCATAATTAAGAACTAATAACAATGTCTGGAGCTGCTGTCCACGCTCTATCCTCACCCCCATCGGGTGCCAAAACTAAGATAGAAAGACAAATAATGCAACCAAATGAAAAAAAAAAAAGTAGGAAGCCTATATGTTATCACAATCATTTGTTCTTGAATATTCATAAAAATTGTTATACAATGCCTACATATTCAAAAACACTACTGTGTGTGGAAGTACCTTGAAAACTATCAAGCCCATATAAACATTCTGTATTTTCATGAATATCACTGAATAATAAAGGAACTTGTATACTGTGAACGTTACAGTTTTATGTTATTTAGGAAGTATCTATAGAGAACTATAGGTTCACTGATTGTCCTCGTTCTAAATAGCACTACAGGTGTTATTTAACATTTGAAGTACATGTTAATGCCAAAATCATCTGTTTCCAATGTGACAGGGATCAATTGTTTAAGGAAAATTATACAACTGACTTTGCTATCAGTATCTACAAAGAAAAGAGAAAATTTTGCAGAGAAAAAATAAGGGTTATTGAATTGAGTTTCCTTTTAATAGTTGAAGTGAAAGTGAAAAAGACATAACAGACCCCAGATGTTCCCGGAGCAGCAATGGGAGGGTTAATTTTATTATGGATTTCATAGCAGTGGGAAGTGTCAATTGATTAAGAGAGCTTGCAGTTCTGAGTGTTTTAGCCAGCCACCCATCTGCTTCACAGAAGTTTGTTAACACAGCTGGAAAAGATGGAGTTGCCAAAGCTTTCTTAAGCCTTTCAAGTCTCATCTTTTTTTTTTTTTCCAGTAAAAGAGCTAAACAATTAGAATGCCTTCTCTAACGAACTCAGTAAAGGAGAAAAAGGAGTATTGTTTTTCTGTATTCCTTTGCCATGGCTGAATATTATCCATATATGTGACACTATTAAAGTATAGATACGATTTTAGTTTCTAGCAGTCCTAAATATACCTGTTAGTTGCTTATTTTTTTTAATGAATTATCTTATGGTGTTCAAGAATACATCATCACAATTTAACCAGAGGTCATAATCCCCACTCAAAAGCTTTCTCTGTGATTGAATC
This sequence comes from Mesoplodon bidens, assembly GCF_964165515.1. NCBI lineage: Eukaryota > Metazoa > Chordata > Mammalia > Artiodactyla > Ziphiidae > Mesoplodon > Mesoplodon bidens. The sequence continues at coordinate 60,815,568 of NC_138173.1, forward strand.
TTCCCAGGCCCAGTCTCAATTTCCAAATCAAATCTCTTGCACATTGATTCATCCTAAGCCACTCATAGTCCTAAAATGGTGATGATCAAGAAAACACACTCTGCCACGCCAAGTTCAAGGCTATATTCATTATCCTTTAAAATTCCAATTAAAAACTGCCACACTCCCTAAACATTACTAAGAATGATGAAAAAAAAGCAGGGGGTGCTGACTGCTTGGCGAAAAGTTCCCGGGTTGTTTTTATTTATTTTTATTTTTATTTTTATTTTTTTAACATCTTTATTGTATATAATTGCTTTATAATGGTGTGTTAGTTTCTGCTTTATAACAAAGTGAATCAGTTATACATATACATATGTTCCCATATCTCTTCCCTCTTGCATCTCCCTCCCTCCCACCCTCTCTATCCCATCCTTCTAGGTGGTCACAAAGCACCAAGCTGATGTCCCTGTGCTACGCGGCTGCTTCCCACTAGCTATCCACTTTACGCTTGGTAGTGTATATATGTGAAGCCACTCTCTCACCTCGTCACAGCCTCCCCCTACCCCTCCCCATATCTTCAAGTCCATGCTCTAGTATGTCTGTGTCTTTATTCCCTTCTTACCCCTAGGTTCTTCATGACTTTTTTTTTTCTTTCTTAGATTCCATATATATGTGTTAGCATACGGTATTTGTTTTTCTCTTTCTGACTTACTTCACTCTGTATGACCTAGAGTCTGTCATACAGACCGGGTTGTTTTTAAAACAGTTTGCCTGAACCAGGGAATCGGGCAGACAAGGGTTATCATTCATGGGCTGTCCTTTAAAACCAAGAATAGTGCAAGTTCTATGTTTGTATCTTCTTATTTAATTGTGTGTTCACGATTACATTTTAGCACAGCTGTTGCTTTATAAATGAAGAAACTGGAATTCAGAAAGTTCAGTAAATTGGCAAAAGTCACAGAGCTAATGCATGCCAGTCAGGTCTAGAGTGTTGCAAAATCTATTTCCCAATATATCAACTTCCTGGCTGAAATTCAGGAGTTCCCACTTAGAAGGTTCTAAGGCCTTTTACATGGGATAAAGGGTATCAAACACAACTTCTCTCTTTTCAACTTTCAATAATTGTGGGATTGAAGTAAGCTTAAACTTTGTCTTTCAGTTTCTTCATAAGAAGAATTAGACTTGCTAATAACTGTGTCTTTGATACTCAAATTTTTATTTTCATTTATTTAAAAAGAATTTATTAGGCCTGTTATGTGCCAGGCACTAAGTCCAACGCTGGAATATCAGAGCTTAGTGCAACTGACGTGACCTGTGCCCTCAGAAAACATAAATTTTAGTAAAACACTTCTTAAACTTTAGTGTCAATAAAAAAATATGAGAGACTAACCTCGCATAATAATGATTCTGAAAGTCTGCATGATGTCCAGGAGTCTGCATTTTAATAAGTCTTCCAGGTGATCTTTATGCAGAGAGGGGTCCTCAGAGCAATCCTGGGAGAGATAAACATTAAATAAAACCCAGATTACAATGTGTAATTACAAATTCTGTTAAGTACATTGGAGGAACAGAACAAGATAATATGAAAGAGAAGAAAATAGACATTGAACTTTGACCAGAGATCAGAACAGGGAACTGATTGTCATCAGAGAGGGTTGGAATTAGTCAGGTGGGGTCAAAATCTGGGAAAGAATGTAAACAGAACATCCAAGGGTGATAAGATTATTGCAGGTACTCTACAAAAAGCTGGGTTGCTTCTCTGAAGATATAACTGCTCTCTCCGATATACGCAAAGAAATTAAGCTTTGCACAATGAGGAAGCTGCCATTTCCGCCAGTATCAGAATAACAAAGGATTAAGTTGTCCAACATACATCATAGACTACGTGCTTGCTTACATCCTTGAATGAGGCCACAACTCTAGAATCTGACTTCAGGTTTTCCAGAAATTTTTGAATGATATCAGAAGGCAAGATCACTTACTGTAACCCACCAAACTCAATCCATTCTGATTCTTTAGATATGTTGGGGAACTTTCCTGATAACTGCTTCCTGAGAGAGGAGTCTGGCTGATCTCAAGTTTCTATTATAAAGCATCTAAGAGGCCATAAGCCAAATGCTTAAGCACCCAGGTGTGGGGTGAGCTCTTAGACTCTCAAACAAGTAAGACTGTGTGGACCTCATGAATATGATCATTTTGTGCAGCCTGGCGTGGCAGGGGGAGTTCTACGCTCTGTGGAAGATCCATCTCTACAATATAATCAGTTCCTCTAAGGCTCCAGCCGGACTGTGTGACCACACAGTGGAGATGTTGTCAGAGGCCTCAGTTGGCTCACTATGCATGTGGGCTCTGCTCACCCCTAATATAGAGTTCATTGTATCATGATAGTACCGTCTGGCTGAAAGCATCATTTGTACAGCAGAGAAATGATGGGCCTTCATAGATAAGCCTCCTCAGTAGGCCCAGGGTAGATTTTGAATTTAGACATGGGGGAGAAACAGGTAACTAGATTACAGGTCATTCAGTTCTTCCCCATGCCAAGAAAAAAATAAAATAAAATAAACCAAATACTTTATTTTCTTTTCTTCATTCTTTCCTTCCTTCTTTTTAGGCTTCACTTTAGGAAACTTTCCTTAAGACTAGAACACCTACTGTGTGCTAGGTGTTCTGCTGGCCATGGGAAAATGGAAATGTAGACTCCCAGCCCAAGTTACCCTCACAATCTAGTAGGTGAAACAGATGTTTAAATAATTAATTGCTTTAGAATCATTTAAATGTAATAATAGAATTCTTATAGCTCAAATTTAAGAACTATTTACTATGGGTCAAGCATTATTTACAATGTTTTACAAGAATTGACTTATTTAATGCTAATGTAGTCCTAAAAGTTTGTCACTATGGATACCTCTATTTTGCGGAATAGGAAACAGAAGTATAACAGGGAAAGAAAATTGAGTACATATTGAAACCCAGACAGTTTGATTCTAGAGCCAGTATTTGATCCATTTTGGTGTCCTACTGATCAAATACAAACAGAATATAGAGGGAACACTGAGGAGGAAGTTATTCATGCTGCGGGGGTCAGTGAAGGCTTCAAAGAGTAGGTTCAGATCATCTGAGTATTGAAGTTGTGCTGGGGAAATACAGGGTGGTGTCACAAAGATTAATAAGTTACCCTTCTTGAGTTTAAAAAACTTAGAGTGAGGGAGACAAACTTCAAAAAAGAAAAACTTTTTTTTCTTTGTTTGTTTATACTGAAGGTTCTTATTAGTCATTAATTTTATACACATCAGTGTATACATGTCAATCCCAATCCCCCAATTCAGCACACCACCATCCCCACCCCACTGCGGTTTTCCCCCCTTGGTGTCCATACGTTTGTTCTCTACATCTGTGTCTCAACTTCTGCCCTGCAAACCGGTTCATCTGTACCACTTTTCTAGGTTCCACATACATGCGTTAATATACGATATCTGTTTTTCTCTTTCTGACTTACTTCACTCTTATGACAGTCTTTAGATCCATCCATGTCTCAACAAATGATTCAATTTCATTCCTTTTTATGGCTGGGTAATATTCCATTGTATATATGTACCACATCTTCTTTATCCATTCTTCTGTCAATGGGCATTTAGGTTGCTTCCATGACCTGGCTTTTGTAAATAGTGCTGCAATGAACATTGGGGTGCATGTGTCTTTTTTATTTATTTATTTATTTATTTATTTATTTATTTTTTGCAGTACGCGGGCCTCTCACTGCTGTGGCCTCTCCCGTTGTGGAGCACAGGCTCCGGACGCGCAGGCTCAGCGGCCATGGCTCACGGGCCCAGCCGCTCCGCGGCATGTGGGATCTTCCCGGACCGGGGCACGAACCCGTGTCCCCGGCATTGGCAGGCAGACTCTCAACCACTGCGCCACCAGGGAAGCCCGCATGTGTCTTTTTGAATTATGGTTTTCTCTGGGTATATGCCCAGGAGTGGGATTGCTGGATCATATGGTAATTCTATTTCTAGTTTTTTAAGGAACCTCCATACTGTTCTCCATAGTGCCTGTATCAATTTACATTCCCACCAACAGTGCAAGAGGGTTCCCGTTTCTCCGCACCCTCTCCAGCATTTGTTGTTTGTAGATTTTCTGATGATGCCCATTCTGACTAGTGTGAGGTGATACCTCATTGCAGTTTTCATTTACATTTCTCTAATAATAAGTGATGTTGAGCAGCTTTTCATGTGCTTCTTGGCCATCTGTATGTCTTCTCTGGAGAAATGTGTACTTAGGTCTTTTGCCCATTTTTGGATTGGGTTGTTTGTTTCTTTAATATTGAGCTGCATGAGCTGTTTATATATTTTGGAAATTAATCCTTTGTCCATTGATTTGTTTACAAATATTTTCTCCCACTCTCAGGGTTGTCTTTTCATCTTGTTTATGGTTTCCTTTGCTGTGCAAAAGCTTTGAAGTTTCATTAGGTCCCATTTGTTTACTTTTGTTTTTATTTCCATTACTCTAGGAGGTGGGTCAAAAAAGATCTTGCTGTGATTTATGTCAAAGAGTGTCCCTCCTATGTTTTCCTCTAAGAGTTTTATAGTGTCCAGTCTTACATTTAGGTCTCTAATCCATTTTGAGTTTATTTTTGTGTATGGTGTTAGGGAGTGTTCTAATTTCATTCTTTTACATGTAGCTGTTCAGTTTTCCCAGCACCACTTATTGAAGAGACTGTCTTTTCTCCATTTTATATCCTTGCCTCCTTTCTCATAGAGTAGTTGACCATAGGTGTGTGTGTTTATCTCTGGGCTTTCTATCATATTCCACTGATGTATGTTTCTGTTTTTGTGCCAGTACCATATTGTCTTGATTACTGTAGCTTGGTAGTATAGTCTGAAGTCAGGGAGTCTGATTCCTCCAGCTCTGTTTTTTTTCCCTCAGGACTGCTTTGGCTATTCAGGGTCTTTTTTGTCTCCATACAAATTTTAGGATTTTTTGTTCTAGTTCTGTAAAAAATGCCCCTGGTAATTTGATAGAGATTGCATTGAATCTGTAGACTGCTTTGGGTAGTATAGTCATTTTCACACTATTTATTCTTCCAATCCAAGAACATGGTATATCTCTCCATCTCCTGGTATCATCTTAAATTTCTTTCATCAGTGTCTTATATTTTTCTGCATACAGGTTTTTGTCTCCCTAGATAGGTTTATTCCTAGGTATTTTATTCTTTTTGTTGCGATGGTAAATGGGAGTGTCTCCATAACCTTCAGATTTTTCATCTTTAGTTTATAGGAATGCCAGAGATTTCTGTGCATTAATTTTGTATCCTGCAACTTTACCAAATTCATTGATTAGCTCTAGTAGTTTTCTGTTGGCATCTTTAGGATTCTCTATGTATAGTATCATGTCATCTGCAAACAGTGACAGTTTTACTTCTTCTTTTCCAATTTGTATTCCTTTTATTTCTTTTTCTTCTCTGATTGCCATGGCTAGGACTTCCAAAACTATGTTGAATAATAGTGGCGAGAGTGGACATCCTTGCCTCGTTCCTGATATTAGAGGAAATGCTTTCAGTTTTCCACCATTGAGAATGATGTTTGCTGTGGGTTTGTCATATATGGCCTTTATTATGTTGAGGTAGTTTCCCTCTATGCCCACTTTCTGGAGAGTTTTTTTCATAAATGGGTGTTGAATTGTGTCAAAAGCTTTTTCTGCATCTATTGAGATGATCATATGGTTTTTATTCTTCAATTTGTTAATATGGTGTATCACACTGATTGAATTGCATATATTGAAGAATCCTTGAATCCCTGAGATAAATCCCACTTGGTCATGGTGTATGACCCATTTAATGTGTTTTTGGATTCTGTTTGCTAGTATTTTGCTGAGGATTTTGCATCTATATTCATCAGTGATATTGGTCTGTAATTTTCTTTTTTTGTAGTATCTCTGTCTGGTTTTGGTATCAGGGTGATGGTGACCTCATAGAATGAGTTTGGGAGTGTTCCTTCCTCTGCAATTTTTTGGAAGAGTTTGAGAAGGATGGGTGTTAGCTCTTCTCTAAATGTTTGATAGAATTCGCCTGTGAAGCCATCTGGTCCTGGACTTTTGTTTGTTGGAAGATTTTTAATCACAGTTTCAATTTCATTACTTGTGGTTGGGCTGTTCATATTTTCTGTTTTTCCTGGTTCAGTCTTGGAAGGTTATACCTTTCTAAGAATTTGTCCGTTTCTTCCAGGTTGTCCATTTTATTGGCATAGATTTGCTTGTAGTAGTCTCTTAGGATGCTTTGTATTTCTGCGGTGTCTGTTGTAACGTCTCCTTTTTTATTTCTAATTTTATTGATTTGAGTCCTCTCCCTCTTTTTCTTGATGAGTCTGGCTAATGGTTTATCAATTTTGTTTATCTTCTTATAGAACCAGCTTTTAGTTTTATTGACCTTTGCTATTGTTTTCTTTGTTTCTATTTCATTTATTTCTGCTCTGATCTTTATGATTTCTTTCCTTCTGCTAATTTTGGCTTTTGTTTGTTCTTCTCTCTCTAGTTCCTTTAGGTGTAAGGTTACATTGTTTACTTGAGATTTTTCTTGTTTCTTGAGGTAGGCTTGTATAGCTATAAACTTCCCTCTTAGAACTGCTTTTGCTGCATCACATAGGTTTTGGATTGTCGTGTTTTCATTGTCATTTGTCTCGAGGCATTTTTTGATTTCCTCAGTGATCTCTTGGTTGTTTAGTAACGTATTGTTTAGCCTCCATGTGTTTGTGTTTTTTACATTTTTTACCCTGTAATTCATTTGTAATCTCATAGAGTTGTGGTCAGAAAAGATGCTTGATATGATTTTAATTTTCTTAAATTTACTGAGGCTTGATTTGTGACCTAAGATGTGATCTATCCTGGAGAATGTTCTGTGCGCACTTGAGAAGAAAGTGTAATCTGTTGTTTTTGGATAGAATGTCCTATAAATATCAATTAAATCTATCTGGTCTATTGTGTCATTTAAAGCTTCTGTTTCCTTATTTATTTTCATTTTGGATGATCTGTCCATTGGTGTAAGTGAGATGTTAAAGGCCCCCACTCTTATTGTGTTATTGTCAATTTCCTCTTTTATAGCTGTTAGCATTTGCCTTATGTATTGATCTGATGCTATGTTGGGTGCATATATATTTATAATTGTTATATCTTCTTGTTGGATTGAACCCTTGATCATTATGTAGTGTCCTTCCTTGTCTCTTGTAACATTCTTTATTTTAAAGTCTATTTTATCTGATATGAGTATAGCTACTCCAGCTTTCTTTTGATTTCCATTTGCATGGAATATCTTTTTCCATCCCTTCACTTTCAGTCTGTGTGTGTCCCTAGGTCTGAGGTGGGTCTCTTTTAGACAGCATATGTATGGGTCTTGTTTTTGTGTCCATTCAGCAAGCCTGTGTCTTTTGGTTGAAGCATTTAATCCATTCACGTTTAAGGTAATTATCGATGGGTATGTTCCTGTGACCATTTTCTTAATTGTTTTGGGTTTGTTTTTGTAGGTCCTTTTTTTCTCTTGTGTTTCCCACTTAGAGAAGTTCCTTTAGCATTTGTTGTAGAGCTGGTTTGGTGGTGCTGAATTCTCTTAGCTTTTGCTTGTCTGTAAAGCTTTTGATTTCTCCATGTAATCTGAATGAGATCCTTGCCGGGTAGAGTAATCTTGGTTCTAGGTTCTTCCCTTTCATCACTTTAAGTATATCGTGTCAGTCCCTTCTGGCTTGTAGAGTTTCTGCTGAGCAATCAGCTGTTAACCTTATGGGAGTTCCCTTGTATGTTATGTTTCATTTTTCCCTTGCTGCTTTCAATAATTTCTCTTTGTCTTTAATTTTTGCCAATTTGATTACTATGTGTTTTGGTGTGTTTCTCCTTGGGTTTATCCTGTACGGGACTCGCTGTGCTTCCTGGACTTGGGTGGCTATTTCCTGTCCCATGTTAGGGAAGTTTTTGACTATAATCTCTTCAAATATTTTCTCTGGTCCTTTCTCTCTCTCTTCTCCTTCTGGGACCCCTATAATGCGTATGTTATTGCATTTAATGTTGTCCCAGAGGTCTCTTAGGCTGTCTTTATTACTCTTCATTCTTTTTTCTTTATTCTGTTCCACAGCAGTGAATTCCACCATTCTGTCTTCCAGGTCACTTATCCATTCTTCTGCCTCAGTTATTCTGCTATTGATTCCTTCTAGTGTAGTTTTCATTTCAGTTATTGTATTGTTCATCTCTGTTTGTTTGTTCTTTAATTCTTCTAGGTCTTTGTTAAACATTTCTTGCATCATTTCGATCTTTGCCTCCATTCTTTTTCCGAGGTCCTGGATCATCTTCACTATCATTATTCTGAATTCTTTTTCTGGAAGGTTGCCTATCTCCACTTCATTTAGTTGTTTTTCTGAGCTTTTATCTTGTTCCTTGATCTGGTACAGAGCCCTCTGCCTTTTCATCTTGTCTATCTTTCTGTGAATGTCATTTTTGTTCCACAGGCTATGGGATTGTAGTTCTTCTTGCTTCTGCTCTCTGCCCTCTGGTGGATGAGGCTATCTAAGAGGCTTGATGGGAGTGACTGGTGGTGAGTTGAGCTGCGAAAGCTTCTATATTATGTGTGTTCTAGGCCTCAGAACAGAAGACACTGTAGAAAGACATTCCCTCCCAGGACCTCCTTTAATTTTGGAGGAAAATCTTTAAGCTCCCGCTCCTCCCCATCTGCTTTCCACCCTCCATGTCCTCACCCCTCGCCCCTGCCCCAAGCTTTCCCCTTAGTTTTTATCAATCAGGGTTGTCCACATGGCAGTCACCTAACTGATTACTGATTTAATCAATTAGATTACCCATGATTGAATTAGAATGATCATAATTCAAGTCAACTCTTGAGAAAGTGATACAAGTCACCTCTCTGAGTGCCAGGGAGAATAGCTATGTGATCAGTATTGGCTATCTGCCAACAGGGAAGAAGACAGGGTGTAAATCTATTTGGTAAACAATGGTTCTGTCACACTGAAACTCTGATATGGGTAAAACAGTCTTGTAAAGAGGTGTATGACCTATTGTAAAAATGGGTACTGATGCTGAAAATCACTGGGAAACTCCTGCATGGTTTTGAGAGTTTTATATACTATATAGTTCACAGAATAAAAGGATGAATGAAAGGGAATTGCTAAGTGAAGGGGGCAATAATTATAAAAATGACAATCAAATATATACGCTAATATTTATATAGTGCTGATCTTGTGCCACACTTAAAGCTTTATATAGGTCACACAGGACTTCCCTGGTGGTCCAGTGGTTAAGTTTTCACTCTTCCAATGCGGGGGGGGGGGGGTGTGTTCGATCCCTGGTCAGGGAACTAAGATGCCACATGCTGCATGGTGCAGCCAAAAATCTAAAAAACAAACAAAAAAATGCATGTATACACACATATACATTCTGTGTGTGTGTGTAGTATTTATAATATATGTGTTACTTTAGTTAATCCATGCCATTCCTATGAGCTGGGTAATATTATTATTTGACTCTACAGATCAGCAGACCTAAGCACAATGTGTTTAAACTGGCCCAAAGTCACACTGCATGCAAGAAGTAACACCCATATTAGAACAGTTGGCCATTACGCTACATGATACCACTGAGAATCATGCCAATGCCTATTTTTATATTTTTAAATAAAAAAACATAGTATCTAGTTTTTATTTTATTTTTCTTCTTTGGCCATGCTGTGTGCCATGCAGGATCTTAGTTCCCCAACCAGGGATGGAATCCGTGCCCCCTGTAGTGGGAACATGGAGTCCCAACCACTGGACCACCTGGGAATTCCCCCACTGCCTATTTTTAAACAATATATAAAGAGCCAGACTCCAGTCACTTAATAAATAAAGCTAAATTCATTCTATTTTTAGTCAAATTCCATTTACATACTCATATAAAGATTGCTAAGCAGATTTGCTGAAAAAAGTAAGATATGTAAAGATTTTGTCTAAAATAAGGTTCAACGCCAAGTCTAGGGGACTACATTTCAGAGCTTATTCATTCCTTGATAGTTCTTTATAATTTTACCTAAGACCATAATTCAACCCAGGAGAAAGGATTCTTTACTCCTATTTTGACTCTGAGAAAGGGTGGAGGGCAAATGGGCAGGAATAGCTTTAGAATGTGGGGAGATATTCTTAGTCTTAGAGACACATCTATAACCTGATGTTCTTATGGGGAAGTTAAATAAAAACAGATCTGTCCAGTTCTTTGCCCAATGTGTCACACTTGGTGATCCTTTAGGGTTTATTTTGGACCCTAAGATATGTCGTTAACTGACCCAGTCACCTGTCCCCTCATAGTCAGTATTTGTAACTTAAATAGGTATTAAGAGAATGGGAACATTACACGTGGACATTTTTTAGTTTATGAAAAACTGAATGCATATTTTTTAAATAAATAATATAAAAAGAGATATGAATAAATGGTAATCATTTAAAATTTCAGATGGTGTGATTATGAATGATATTTATTTTTCAATGTTTTATATTTTATCTAATGTGCTAAGTTGATACTAACAAAAACAAATTCACATTTGTAGAAACAGCTATCAGTTGGAGAGAATTTATAGGTGGTTCTTTCCAGGTGCTGTGCTTTAAATGTCTTATCTCATCTGAAAGAATGGTGTTGACATGACACAGCTTCCCAGTGTTTTATCTTCTGTTCCCTTATCTTTATTTCTTTAAAGCCTCCTCTCCCCTGTTCTCCCATTCCTACCCAGACTTAAGCAACAGTGAAGGTACTTCTCTCTTTGCTTATTAGAAATATATAATTGTAATTACACAAAGAAGCCTGACTGTGTTACTACATATATATTCCTATAATAATGCCTCTGAGGAACCAGAGTCTGAAAGCCACAGAAGAGAAACATTATTAGTTGAATTTGAGGCAGCAGCTTAAGCTGGTCCTAGATCTCATATTCAGTGTCCCCTGCCATCTCTGATTACTTGGCCCTAGGATTTGAAATCTTGAAGTTTCCATCCTAGGCGAATGGTTAGAAGAGGAAAGACCACAGATGCCCTTGGAACTGTTTCATAAACATAGGCAGGGGCCTCCAAGTGAGGGCTAAACAGTAACAAGCTGCTAAGGAAGGCAATAGAAATCCTCCAAGGATTGTAATTAGTGCTAATCAGATATTTAGTGTTACCTGTGTATGTGTGTGTGTGTGTGTTGGGGGGGTGATAACCATTACCAAATTATATTTGTACATGTATCTAAACCTTCAAAATGATCCTAGGATTTATACTTTTTTTTCCACCATAGTTAAAGTGAAGAAACTAAGGACAATGAAAGAGTACACACACACACACACACACACACACACACACTTCTCTTTGTTCTTCTGATTGTAAAAGCTCTACTCAAAGCATGTAATAAAAATTTTGTAGTCCTTTTTTATTATTATTTATTATACCCCACAGGATTTTTTAAATCTATACAATTTATTCTATGCCATGTGTTGATTTAGTCACTGACTTGACTCTAATCACACAGTCTAGAAATGGCAGATCTAAGAACTAGAAATATACTTGTGATCATAAATCCTATATTTTTTTCATATGCTAAAACAGCTTTCAGTCTGATTCTCCCCATCCCCACTCCTCAAAATGGTACAGACTTACTTAATTCCAGTATGTTGAACTGTGGGCCTGTTGACCAGGATGTTTCCATATGACTTATTGGGTTGGCCAAAAGGTTCTTTCTTTTTTTCCATAAGATGGCTCTAGTAGCACTTAGTTGTCTTAAACTTCATTCGAAACAATCTTGTGAGATTATATGTGACAGATGTCATATCAGTGTGCATTTAAAAAAAGGCATCAAAATTGGTGAATTTTTGTGTAGCCATTTTAATATCAAAGATGGAAGAAAAAGGCAATATTTTCAGCATATTATGATTTATTATTTCAAGAAAGGTAAAAATGCAACCAAAATGCAAAAAAGATTTGTGCAGTGTATGGAGAAGGTGCTGTGACTGATCGAACATGTCAAAAGTGGTTTGTAAAGTTTCGTGCTGGAAATTTCTCGCTGGATGATGCTCCACAGTCGGGTAGACCAGTTGAAGTTGATAGCGATCAAATCGAGAGATGAATTGAGAACAATCAATGTTATACCACGCAGGAGATAGCCAACATACTCAAAATATCCAAATCAAGTGTTGAAAATCATTTGCACCAGCTTGGTTATGTTCATTGCTTTGACGTTTGGGTTCCATATAAGTTAAGCGAAAAAAACCTTCTTGACTGTATTTCTGCATGCAAATCTCTACTTAAACGTAACGAAAACATTCCATTTTTAAAACAAATTGTGATGGGAAATGAAAAGTGGATACTGTACAATAATGTGGAATGGAAGAGATCGTGGGGCAAGCAAAATGAACCACCGCCAACCACAGCAAAGGCTGGTCTTCATCCAAAGAAGGTGATGTTGTGAAGGTGAGATTGGAAGGGAGTCCTCTATTATGAACTCCTTTTGGAAAACCAAACGATTAATTCCAAAAAGTACCGCTCCCAATTAGGGCAAATGAAAGCAGCACTCGATGAAAAGTGTCCGGAATTAGTCAACAGAAAATGCATAATCTTCCATCAGGATAACGCAAGACCACATGTTTATTTGATGACCAGGTAAAAACTGTTACAGCTTGGCTGGGAAGTTCTGATTCATCTACCGTACTCACCAGACATTGCACCTTTGGATTTCCATTTATTTAGGTCTTTACAAAGTTCTTTTAATGGAAAAAACTTCAATTCCCTGCAAGACTGTAAAAGGCACCTGGAACAGTTTATTGCTCAAAAAGATAAAAAGTTTTGGGAAGATGAAATTATGAAGTTGCCTGAAAAATGGCAGAAGGTAGTGGAATAAAAGGGTGAATATGTTGTTCAATAAAGTTCTTGGTGAAATTGAAAAATGTTTCTTTTATTTTTACTTAAAAACTGAAAGCACTTTTTGGCCAACCCAATGTATAGCATGCTTCATAAAATTGCTAATATGACAATGAGAATTTACTAGGTATTTGGATACCATGATGTGTGATTGTACCTCAGGTTATTAAATCAGTCTTGTAAAAACTAGATACTTTCCAAGCTTACCAGACTGCCCACACTTTTTTAGTTTCCTTTATTTTTTCTCTCTCTTGGAGCTACTCAAGTAATAAAAGTCAATGAAAACTATGATCTTCTCATTCTCCTAGCACAAATTGGAATTCTGATGAGTAGTTAAGAACTCTTCAGGTTGGATTTAACTGGTAAATATCTGAGTAAAAAATCAAACAATTGATAGAAGAGCAAATATACCTATAGGTCCTCTTCAGCCTTCATTGTTGGTTCCTCCCTCACCCTATTTGGTAATGATGATCTCTCTTGAAGAAGTAAGGTCATTCATCACTTAGTCTGCATTTTTGTGGTTACCAACTGTTTTGGGTTCCTGGATCCAATTCCAACGTGTGTGTGTGTGCGTAGGCTTTCATACACTGACAAGCAACTCTCAGACACCAGCAGTGTTCAAGAATTCAACTCAGTTTTGACACTGTCTACCTGGAGATGGCATCAGATTCCATGGTTTTCGTTTTTATATTAAAATTATTTTGGCCTCCTTCTTCTCTCCTCCTTAGAGTGCATCCTATATATCATACCAGCCTTAAAGCATTCTAAAGCATGACTCCTATTATGTTGTGTCTACACTGTGGTGGCTTCCGATGCTATTAGAATAGAAACAATAACAATAATTAGAATAATAATGCATATCCAGTACATTTTCAAGGTCTCAGCAAGAAACAGAATAAGGGAGTTTAATGAAATGACTTCGTTTAAAATATGGACAAGATTAGGAGAAAAATGAGGAATGTTGAAGCAACTGGAGACTAGCATCAAGGGAAGCTGCCTGAGCAAGGAGAGAAATTATGTTATCAGAGCTTGGTGATATCTGGAGCCATGGAGAAGCTCCTGACCAACAGAGGCTATTGTCATGGAAGGACAGAGAAGGAGCAGAAAAATATTCCATGGCTTGTACCTTTTCCCACTTTCGGATCTCCTGCCAGGGCCTTCCATTGACCAAGCCCAACCCAAAGCCAGAGAGTGTGGAAACCAAGGTGATGCAGACCACAGAAGCCAGCCTCCATGGGAACAGAGCAAGGCAGAGAGGGGCAGATAAAGAACTTGGAGAGTAGGCTAGTGGAAAGTCGATATCAAACAACCAGAATATGTAGCATGTAATGTGCTAAAAATATTACATTTTTATCTTTTCTAATTCCATCAGCATTCTTGAAAGTTATTATCATCTTTAGACTACAGTTTGAGAAACTGAGACTCATATTTGCCAAATAATTTGTATAGATTCTGGTCTCTGGAAATTGACAAAGTCAGGATCCAAACTGAAGTATATCTGAATTCAAAAATCAAAGTTGTTCATAAATAAAACCCTAATAGTTTTGGCCTTATATTCAGGGATTCAAGTGCCTTTCCCAATCTCTTACTTGAATTCACTTCTTAAGCCAGCCTGAGTCAGTGTTGCCTGAGTTCCACTATCTCTCCTGATTGGAAAGCCCTGCCTTCTTTCCAGTGATCAAATACCTGTATATCCATCTCTCCAAGCCCAACTCGGATTATTCCCTCTTTTTGAAACCTTCCCAGAGTGCACCAGCTTTCTCCCCAAATCCTGAACTCCTTGGATTTCTCATTTAGCACTCACTCTAATGCTGCCTTGTAATGCTGTTGAACTGATGGCTCACCAACAGATAAGACAAATGGAACCCAGATAGGGCGAAGAAATGGATAATGATAACGTATCTAGTAGGCAGTAGAGATGGATTTCAAACCAAGGTCTTCCTAATTGCATGATCAGAAGTTTTTTCATGACATAATTGTAATTGCAGAGTTATTCTGTTAACACTTTACCTAGTCATCTGATATGTAAAAGATCCAAGTCATTTTTTGAATGAAAGTTATAGAAGAGTTAGGAAATTAGCACTCAATGGGAGACTTTGAAAGTTTGTGACCAGTGGAATAACATGAAAGGAAATATGACATAATTTAGAATGTACCTCAAACCCGGATACTTCACACTTTCCAATCAAGAGATACCTGAAGCTCTGTCTCTGTTTGGCTGACACTTTCTAGGTCTTTTTTTTCTAAAAGTTGAGAATCATGCAGTCCTTATTAGGGGATATTTGAACTGGTCTCTCTCCAGTTTTCCAGGCCTGCAAAGCATTTCTTGTACCTTCTGTGATGAAGCAGCCATGAATGTAAGTGTAAACTTCAGAATTTTTGAAAAGAGCAAATTCATTACTGCATTTCTAATGAGCCTTGAAAATTGAAGACACCAATTTCTTTCTTCCATATCCTATTTGGTCTGCTTCAGATATATACAAGACAAGTAGACATCATCTTAACAGTCATTCAGTTCAACAGTGGAAAACCAACAATGTGGCATTTTAGAGGTTAAGTTGTTATTATTGTTCCACATAAGATCTGGGCATTAAAAAGTCTCTTAAGTCCTGTCTCAAAGGCTCTTGTCAACATAGCAAAAAATTTTGAACCAATAAAGAACTTTGGGGAGCTTTTGGAAATACTCATTTAAAAGGTTCCATTTTTCAGGACAGATTTACTGCACCCTGCTGAAGGGAAAAAATGGCTTTGTCCTTCTAAACATTTCCACCTTGCCAAAATGATCTTTAAATTAAGGTCAGACACAAGATAACAAGTTTCTTTCTTTCTTCGTTTCTTCTTCAATTCTTGCTTTTATTCTCATTACAAAGAAAATTGAAAATCTTATGGACTTACTGAAAAAAATAAGAAAAGGAAATATGTAAATATACGTCTAAGGCAATTTTATATATAGCATACGACAAATTCAGTTGTTTTCAGTAACAAGGAGATTCCTGGTTTCATGGATTAATCTCTGCTTCATGACAGTTTTTCCAGGAATAAATTAACTGGTAATAGTAATAACAGTGATGATCACAATTTCTATCTATGAAGTGTCTACTGGGTTTCAGACATTGTGTTATATACAGGTATTATTTACCTTAATCATAGCATCTATCCAGTAATGGAAGCATTGCCATTCCATTGTCCATATGAAGAAATGTGAGGCTCAAAAAGATTAAGTAGCTTGTCCAAGATCACTTATTTTAAAAAAAACAACAAAAAAATGACAGATAGAGACTTCCCTGGTGTTCCAGTGGTTAAGACTCCACGCTTCCACCGCAGGGGGCCCAGAGTTGGATCTCTGGCCATGGAACTAAGATCCCCACATACCTCGGGGGCATGGTCAGACAAAAAAAAAGTTTTAAAAAAATTTAAAGATAGGATTTAAACCCAGCTCTTTGTAACTAACATTTCATGCTCCTAAGTCTCATGTATACTTCCTAATATGACTATAAAGTGCTGTACTAGATATCACTGAGAATATATGTGTGTATATAAAAAATATAAATATAACTTATGTAATAATTTATCACATATACTTCCTTACTCTCAAATATCATGTAATGGATATGCCAAAATAAGTGACTAATAACAGCGTATATCTAGAAAAAATGGAATGTATGATATATTCTCCCAAGTATTATGACAGCTCACAGAAGAGTAAACTCAGTGTAGGCTGAAGGAACCAAGATGACTTCACAAAGAAAGTAAGGTTTGAACTGGCTTCTGTTGGATGCATATGCCTTGAACAGGAACAAAAGGAAGATTTTTTGTTTGTTTGTGGCAGAGGTCAGGAAGCAGGGATAGGACAGAGCATGACACAATCATGAAATAAAGAGTAAGAATAACGGAGAAAGGAGGATGGTGAGTAAAGAGATAATCCTGACACTCCATTTGTGCAGTAATAATAATAGCTATCATTAAATGCGTGTCAGATCATGTACTACTTGTCATATATTCAATATAACATTTAAGTATTAAATAAGTATTATTTGCCTATCTTTACTATGAGAAAGTGGGGCACAGAGGTAAAAGTAACCTGTTCAAGGTACACCATAGGTAATAAAGCCAGAATAAAGCTGAAGTCTTTTGACTTACAAACTTGGATTTTTTTTTTTTTTTTTTTTTGTTTTTGTGGTACACGGGCCTCTCACTGTTGTGGCCTCTCCCATTGCGGAGCACAGGCTCCGGGCGCGCAGGCTCAGCGGCCATGGCTCACGGGCCCAGCCGCTCCACGGCATGTGGGATCTTCCCAGACCAGAGCACAAACCCGTGTCCCCTGCATCGGCAGGCAGACTCTCAACCACTGCGCCACGAGGCAAGCCCCAAACTTGGATTCTTAACTACTCTATGTTATTGTCTGTCAGGATATATGGTCTGGGATGTTGTGATATTTACTCAGAGATGAAGAGTTATCTCTAAGATTGAGTTTAAAGTGAGTATAATATAGAGAAGAAGAGAGAAAAGATATCCTTTGTTTCTTCTATTTAGCAAACGTTGTTGAGTGCCTAAGTACAAGGCAGGGCAGTAGGTGAAAGTCCAAGAAAATTGAGGCAGGGTCTATGACCTCAAAGAGGTTCTAATCTCTTGTCGTAGGTGAGACCTAGAGACTGATAACTAGCATACAAAGTATTACATGATATATATCTTTGAAGAGGTAAAAATAGACAAAGAAAAATAAGAAGAGGTCCTTTCCAAGTAATGGGAGCAAATCAGAGACTTCATGGAGGTGGTGGAATCAGATATGCTTAGGATTCTTACAGGATAGGGAGAATTGGCAATCGGCATTGATTGCACAGAGGTAATCCATTGTGAACTCAGAAACATAGAACAATTTGACTAGTGCACACATTCGTACAAGGTGGTAATGGGAATGAAGATGGGAAGGTTGATGAGGTCAGATTGTGGAGAGTTTTGATGTTAACATAATAGTTCAGACTTTGCTTTGTAAACAACAGGGAGTCATTGAAGACTAAATGAGCTGGAAATATAAAGTCTGCAAATGAAGAGACTTTTCTGTCTTTTCAATCCTTGCCTGGCATATATTTGCTCTTAATAAATATTTGATGAAAGAATCAATGCACTGCCATCACATAGTCAAGGTTATGTTTTAGGAAGGCAGCAACGTATAAAATGAGTTATAAAAGGGAAAGACTAGAGAAAGGGAAACTGTTGTGTTTCAATCAAGAAAGAAAATGTGGGAATTTCAACTAGGCTTCTGGCAGTGGAAATAGAATTCAAAGGAAAGACATGAGCATCACCATTAATGAAGCATGGTCAACACGTGTTGACTCACAGGATATATGGAGAAAACTGAAAAAGGGGTTAGACGTGGAACTCAAACTTTGAACCTAATGAGAAAATAAGATACTTAACAGAAATAGTTGGTTCAGGAGTTGGAGTTGATTTGTTCATATATTCAAAGAATATTTTTGAGGGACTGTTGTGTGCCAGGAACTTTTCTAAGGCATTTGATGTACATCGAATACAAAACAGATGAAATCCCTGCTCTCCTTGTGTTTACATTCTATAACAGGTGGGAAGACAGTAGAATATAAAAAATAAATAGTAATTGAATTATGTAGTATATTAAGTGTTATGAAAAAAATAGAGCATGATAATGGGATTTGGGGTGCAGTGACAGGGAATAGTCATTTTAATCAAAGTAGTAAGGGTAGGAATTAAGTTAAGGGGATATTTGAGGAAAGAATTGGAGAGGTAAATGAGCTAGATGTCTGAGATCTGGGAAAGAGAGACATTAGAGGTCATTTGCTTTAAGATGACAATAGATGAAGTGTGAGAGGATAAGAAAAAAGAACATCTGTCTCTTCTATCTGAAGACTGAGGGTAGCACTTTGGGGAACATCTACATTTAATGGCTGAAAAATGCTAGCATAATTATGAAGGAACAAAGGGAAAAAAAACCTTTATATCATTTACATACTATCCTATTTTATCTGATTTAAAACATCTCCCTGCCTAGAAATTAAGCCCAAGTATTTACAGCTGTGTCCAAAATAACCCAGTTTCTCCTTAAGCCTAAGAGGAAGACCTGGTTGTCTTACATGATGAGCCTTCTATGAATCTTTCAATTCTCACATAGCAGAAAAAGCCAGAGGATGAAACACCAGTTGTAAATATAATTTGGGAATGAATCTTTCAATTTTGCTCTATTATTTCTTACACTTACCAATACACCCATCATGGAACTTGGCACATAGAAGATTCTCAGTGCATGTCAGTTGAAGTAAAATTAAGCTAGTCAATGTCTGATTTAGGGGGGAAGTGTTGATGATAAGCCTATGTTACTACTATTTAGCAGAACAGACTTGAGTGATGCGATACCGGCTTTGACTTAGGGACTCAATCCAGTGTGGACAACATCTGCTGATACAAGGACTGGACTGACCTTCCCACACAGAGCAGAGTCACCGGAAGGTCATGGGGTTCAGTTCTTCCTCTAGGCATTTGAAATCTAAAACATCAAAGCTAGCAATTATCTATTCTCTTTCATTAGAGTGGATGCTAAAACTCCTTATACACTTAAGACAATATTTTATATTGAACCAAGCAAGCCTCTCTTGATGAAATTGAAGTTTACTTTCAACTACTCTTATTGTGTGTTTGAGTATGTAAGAGATTCTAACATTTACATACTTTTTGACTACAAACCTATCAATTTGTTCTCCGAAGAAACCAGCCTCTGCTTTTACACTGCAGTTAATGAAATGCTGCACTTTCAGGACATACTCATTTACAATAGACTTAAACTTTAATTTTTAAAATTTGATTTTCAAAAATTCTATAGCTAGATGTATATACTTCAGATTTGGTTTCTTAAAAATTTCCCCTCTTGATTTTTTTGCAGGTGAGCCAAAGATAGCAATAGAATCTGGGTTCTATATAAAATGAAGAGAAAAAAAAACTGCTCTTGATTTTTTTTTTTTACTGAGATTTGAAAGATTTCACCAGTGTTTTCTCTATTCAGATAAGGGAGCCAAAGGCTATGATAGCAGCTTGTCTGGATTAGAAGGTTGATTGTTTGTACTCTTGTTTAGTTTCCTTCCTTAATGTGGACCAGGATGTCAGGGGTCTTCTGTGAGAGCAGCTGAGGAGAGCAGAGGCACGGGGTGGGACCTGGGGAAGACTGACTGTGATGTATGTGTGGCAGCAGTGGGGGATAGGGAGGGAGACAGAGATCAAAGAATCATCCAGAGCTCCTCAGCCTTCCACAGCAGAAAAGCCTTTGGCAACCCTTTGATGTCCAGTGTACCCTCTGCCCCCAGTCAGAAGCATGTCTAGGGACCTGAGTGAGAAGTGGATTCGGGCAGGGCCATTTTATAGGTCGGTGAGGCAGATAGCATCTTGCCAGTACCTTCTAAAAGGGACATATGTGCAGAAAAAGTTGCTATGATTCCTGACCTACACAGGAGCTTACACTCTGGTTCAGTAGATAAAACCTTGAGTGTCTTGACCAATCAACTTTGCCAGTTTCCTCCACAAACAACAGAAACATTTGATGTGTCATTGTTGTGATTTTTATCCTTAACACGACAGTTTACTAAATCTGTTATTCTCAGGAATAAAAAAGCACCAGTGTCATCATTTTTTCTGGTAGGGTATCCATCCTCAGTCATGTTCCTTTATTGACCCTCTTTTCCTACCCTGTGATCCATTTCTGGTGTTTCATATTTTGTATTCAAAGTGGGTGTGAGTTTTATACAATGTTATGTGTGTGTGTGTGTGTGTGTGTGTATATATATATATATATATATATATATATATATATATATATATATAATTTTTTTTTTCTTTCAGCTAACAAAATAATTGTCTTACCTGCCCTCTGGACAGCATAGGTTTTGGCAACCTTAAATTCAGAGCTCTTGAAAGGATGATTATGAATAAATATCACTGACAATATGGAACTGATAAAAATGACAGCTGGGGTAGCTGCTGATTAAAAGGCAAACAATCAATGCTCTATTTTCTAAAGTGAAACAGTAATACTGAAGATGTGTGGATATGCAAATTAAATAACTAATATATGGTTTCCTTTAAATCAATGTCCTTCTTCCATGAAGTTAACTTCACATTGTGCTTACATCTAACACACAGATGGCCCTACAGAGAAGTTGAAAATAAATAAACTCCCTCCCTCATTCCACCCAGGTCTGCCAGCCCGTTTCTCTTTGTTCTGGCTTACTAGATTTGTACCTAGTCATTCTTTTACCTACTGAGACTGGAAACAGTCTCTCTTTTCATCTTAACTAGTCATCAGGGAAAGCAGAGAAGATCTGCAGGGAAGAATCATCCAAAACTACTAGGAGCTTTAGAAGGTTACAGAAATTACCTTATGTGACCTGCCCGGAATGGTATGGCTTTTCAGCCAGGTCTTCAAGAAAATGCTATCGTTTGTTTCCAAATAAAGGACATAATTGAGCTATATTCTTCTCAATTAAGTTATATTAAATATCAGGACAATAAGCAACATTTTGCAACCCACCCTCCTCCAGAAAGTGTTCCTGCCATTTCCTTAGTCCTTTCCTGGATCTTTTAAGGGCAAGAAGCTTAATATAAGGGAACGGTCATATAAAAACACTAGTTAACTTTATCTTAGTGTATGCATCTCTACAGTAGAAAATTCCATCTATATAATTAAAGCAACTTCAATTTTGAAAGACAATTCGAGCCAATCAATGGAATATACTTTGAAAACCATAAAAGACATTCGATTCTAGTATTCTACCTGTTTTCCATCTTCAAAGGAAAACGTTGTCTGTTTGTGTCAGGAGAGGAGTGTTCACAGGGGCAGTACCTCTAACCTGCCTCCTTAGCGCAGTAGGCAGCATGTCAGTCTCATAATCTGAAGGTCCTGAGTTCAAACCTCAGAGGAGGCAGTTCTATTTTGCCTCCCTCTTCTTCCTAAGAGAATTTTCAGAATAATTTTCTTTCAGTGATTTTTACATTCCTCTTAGTAACTTTACTTTCTTTGACTAGTATTAGTTAATAACATTTAAAATGAAAATGAAGAGGTGGCCAATATCAAAGAATAGGCCAATGGAAAGTTACAATTATAATATTACTAGATTTCAAAATTCATGTCATATTTCATCAAAGACATTGTTTAGATAGGAAGTGCTCCAAGGATTGAGATTATAAAATATGAACTGGACATAAAACTAAATATATTGTATAGGAAAAACTGGTTGTAAACTAAGATAAACATACTTTTTTTTTTTAATTGTCTTTGTAAGAAACGCCTATGGATTGAGTGCATTCCTTTTGACACCAGGAAGGGTACTAGTGGTTAAGAAATGGGTGTGGGTCTTTTAACAGGATGCTTTGAACCTTAGGGAACATATGCTGATGAAAAAAAAAAATCTGTGTGTATGCGTGTTCATGGGTGTTTGAGGGAGTGGGAGAGCAGGCAGGGACCTGGTAGGGTTCAATGTGCATTCAGTTTCAAACACAGAAACTGGGCCAAGAGGCCAGTATTCTTAGATATACATTAGGATTAGTATAAGCAATCACTCTCAGGCTTTTAAGAAATGGAGCCGTCTTTAAAACGGAACATTGGGCAATCTGTAAAAATAATCAAAGAAATGTGGAAAGGCTTCCTTTTTATCCCAACACTTTCAACCAATCACCAAGCATCCTTTTTGCCCCAATCATTCTGGTTTGAAGAGAAACAGAATGGGTTGAAGAGAAATGGAGTGTTCTGGGAAAAATGTGAATGGAGTCTGAGCATGAGGAGGTGAAATTAATTAATCATATTTTTTTCTTTAAAAACTGATTAAGATAGAGGTCTGTCTCAATAGTGGTCATAGTTTGAGGTATATTTAAAGAGCCCTCATATGAGGATAGTGAATTTACAAAATAAAAGGAAATTGAGTGTTTAAACATTTTACGTCAAGGAAGATCGAGGCACCAAGACAATAACATTAAAAAACAATGCAACAGAAAAAACAGTCATAGTAGAGGACCCTGAAATTGTCCCTTGTATTTCCTGGGAAAAATAGCATGTGGGGCCTGACTTCGAAAGCCAACAGAGAACAGATGCATCAAAGTCTGGGTTACATTACACTAATCTCTTAAGGGTCTTTTATCTAATCTCTTTCTGGCTATTGCTAAGTGCCAGGGATATGATTGCCACTATATAAATATCAGAGATTATCTAAACTGCTCAGGAGAAATCCATCTAATAGACATCAAAACCAGTCTAGGCATCGTGTGTCCTTAGTCTTCCTTTGGCAGAAACAGAGACAAAGGCAAATCAAATCTGTCCTTCACAAAGGACCCATAATTCAGCAACTTCTAAATATTTTCATGTTACTTTTACTTCCTGCATCTATAATAGCATTTTTGAATGTTAGATCCTCTAAAAGCAAAGAGCAGTAGAGAGTTAATATTTATTAACTCCTGAGTTAAATAGTCATGCAAATTAGCCCTAATCTATATGACTAGTCACAAGACCAAAAAACAAACAAACAAAAAAGACAGTCAAGATATGAAGCCGAGAAGTGAGACTTTAGTAAACATCACAGTGACCTGCATTTCAAAATGTTCTGTCTTGAGGCAGTAGATTAACAATTTGCTTAAGCACATCATAGGCTCTGGAGTTCAACACACACGGGTGTGAAGACCATCTCTGCCATGTGATAGTGGTAAGATCCATTTCAAGGTATTAATAACTTTGAGTCTCTAAGTTTCCTTAATCTATAAAATAGAGAAAATACAAATCTCGCAGAGCTGTTGTGAAAACTGGAGAAGGCCGCTTATATAAAATGCTTGGCACTCAATAAACACTCAGTAAAGAGCAAATGTTTTGTTCTCATTACTTGTGACCAGTAAAAGAAACAAAAGACTTAGGAAAGGTGAAGAAAATGGGCTTTTGTCAAAGAAAGGAACACTGACTGCACCTCTAAGGAAAATCTAGGGGGCAAAAGTGCTGAATCAGACATATTACAGGAATAAAGGGCAGATTTATTTTCAGACCTTTTCTTTACCACTCTGAGTCCCAGCTTCCTGTTGCTTCTTTGTAAGACATCGGCAAACAGAGACCTACGAATCTGTTTTGATGTGATTCTCTCATGACAAAAGATATCAACTGTATAGCACAGGGAATGAACTCTGTTCAATATTATGTAACAACCTAAATGGGAAAAGAATTTGAAAAAGAATAGATACATGTATATGCATAACTGAATCACTTTGCTGTACACCTGAAATTAACACAGTGTTGTTAATCAACTATACTCCAATATAAAATAAAAGATTTTTTAAAAGTTAAAAAAAAATGTCGATTCTCTCCTGATAAAAGGTGTCCTCCTCTCTTCATCTTTCTATCTTAATGTCTAACAAAATGCATGAAAAATAGAAGTTACTCATATTTGATCAGCTTCATTCAGACAGACACTACAATACATCTAGTGCTACTTCTTGTTCAATAACCATTAGGAATTTTGGCTTTTTGAAGTGTATATGTATGTGTGTATTTAATTATCTTTTTCCCCTTTAACTCAGTATAGATTGAATTAATACACGGGATCCCTAAAAAGCTGTGTGATCGACCATTGTGATTTTATTTTTCTGGACTTACATAGTAGGACCAAAAGTTAGATTGACTTTTGTTGTATATCTCAAAGAGTTAACTGAGAAATTAAATTGCTTATGATTTGACCCTGAAATTTGCTTATATTTGCACTGTGACTGCTCTTCCACTAACCCATTATAATGTTTCGTTAGCATCTTGCCTAATGTGTGCACTTGTCTTTCTTTCCCCACACAGTTGCAAAATGGCAGAAGGTAGGGTTATTTTACACATTTGTTCAGTACTGACTCAGTCAAAGATCCTTATTGAGCTGCAAAACCTCAGCTTCCTGCCTGAGTCCTTCACACTTCCGTTTCTCTTTAGTTCCCCATTCCCCATTCTTACCAGCATTTCTATTGAGTAAGGAGAACAAAGGCTCAACTTTATTGGCATTTCTCCTCCTATGGTTTTCTGGTACAGAGAAAAAGAAGCATCAAAAGGAAAGCATATTTATGTGCAGGAACCCAAATTGGCCCAAATTGACCCCCTAGTTTTCTGGATGCTTGACTATTGTATTCAGGAAACAATAAACCCCAAGTTCCTTGAAAAGAGTATCATAATACACTTGTCAGTATTTTCTGAAACAGAATTTACTAGAAGTGTGTGCTAGAGCAAATGATATGCACACTTGTAGTTTAAAAGAATATAGCCAGATTTATTTTCCAAAATTTACAGAAATTTTTACTCATCACTACTCTTGAGAGTGTGTGAATGTTGCTTTCCTCGTTGCCCTAATCTCATGGGCATTGGGTGTTAACAAAATCTTACATTTTTATCAATCTGAAGGGATAAAAGTTGTATTTCATTGTTGCTTTTATTTTCATTTTCCTGAATATCAATTTTCCTTGTGCTGTACATTGTTCATACTAACTTGAAGAACTACTTATATCTTAAGAGTATTAGTCACTTTTTTGTGTACGTGTAGCAAATGTTTTTCCCAGTTGGTGATTGTTTTCTTAATTTGATTAAGTTGCCTTTATCCATTCAAAGGCTTTCTTGTTTCATTGTTTTCTAATTTCATCTGGTATTTTATTTTTCCATTATAGCTTTTTGTTTCCATCTTCCTTACTAAGCTTCCCTTTACCCCTAAGGATATATACACCCCTAACTTAATTATTTTTCCTTTAATTCTTCTATTTTTATGGTGGGAACTTTTGTCTTAAATTTATATTCATCTATGGGCACACGGTTGGAGTTACATTTATTTTCTACCAATAAATAATGATTACCTCAATACCAATTGCTAGTAAATTCATAATTTCCTCACTGACTTGTAGACCAGTTGTTTCATTTATTGAGTTCTCCTACACATGGGAATTTTTTTCTGGCTTTTGAATTCAGTTCCTTGATTTAAGTGTCTATGCCTAAGCAAGCACTTTATTATTTTGAATATAGTAGCTTTACATTGTTTCAATAAACAGTAAATCATTTCACCATATTACATTATTGTTTTAAGACTTTTAAACAATTTTTGTATATTTTTCTTCCACATGGACTTCACAATCAGTTTATCAAATCCTAAAAATAATTGCAGCACTTTTTTTTGTTATTTTAAGAAGTTGGGAACAATATAAGTGTCTATAAGTAGGAAAATAGTTGAATAATTCAGTGCTTCCAAATTATGGAATAAATTTAGAACATCCAAATTATGGAATACTATGTAGCTATCAAAGAGGATGAGGTAGACCAAGTGTTTACAGAAGTCAAAACATATATGTGCAGCAAAGGTGTCAAGTATAATAAATATAGGAAATTATAAGATAAAATATTTAATGCAATTCCATATTTGTAAGAAAACAACAATCCCTCCTCCTACATGTGCATGTATATTTGAATAAGCAAATTAAAAAATATGGAGTGATGCAATATTTTTGGTAATGACTTTCAGGGATGTGGGCTTATTTCTGTGTGAACTAATAATCTTACTTTAGATGCTTTAGATTCCCTCATTCATGTATTACTTATATAATTAAAACATTCAAATGTCTGAAATTAAAATTAGTATTCTTGCTATATGCAAGGAAGCAAACAACAAGAAAAAACGAGTTAAACCTCCATTGACCCTTTTATATTGTTATATGCTGCAGAATCTGTATTAGGTAGTAAGCCTCTCATCATGAGGTAATTTATCCAGCTGTCTCCTGTAGCATGCAATGCACAATGTTTTTCTCTCCATCTATGTACAAATCTCAAATAGCATATAAATCCAGATCAAAGTATCTTCAGATACCTTATAGACCAAGTTTCCCAATGCATAGATGAAGTATGTAAAATGTTAAATACTTTGGCCAAGTGTAACATGTAATGTGCCCAGACAGAAATAAATCAGCTTTATGAATAAAACTTCAGGTGGTATACCTTTACTGGTTCTGCTCACATCTTGATATTACAAGTTTCTAGGATTCACAATTTCAACATTTAAAATACCTATGGAGTTCTTTTACTTAAGATCTCATAATGACCACAAAGAATTCTTTATGGATGACTGAACTCCATGTAGAAATAAAGAAAACCACATACAGTCAAACTTGCTATCAAGTAACCAATAAGCTGGATGAAGCCCACAGGTGGCTTTGTTCCCCTGAAGGAAATTTTTATAAAATTTAAAATAATTGAAAATATATTTGGAAATCATGATACTTTTCTTATTACTCTTGAAAAATCAGAATATCTGAGGAAACTGGATTTACTTTTTGGTACAGTAACTAATGGTCTTGTGGGAGAATTATTTGGAAATCTCAAGCGTTATCTGCTAATGAAATCTAGCAATTAAACTTACCACTTCCTCCTTGGTTGTTAACAGCTGGAAAATCAATTATATCCCAGGATTGGATTCACCATAAATAAGCGGCCTTTGGTCATTATAAACAACAGGCTCCAATTCTATACAAAATATAAACCTGACCCCAAGCTAAGAAATTGAAAGTTAAGTTGTCAGTGACTTAAGTGCTGAAGTCCCCCACATTGCCTAACATGATCCTCTCAGAAGTTTCTGTTCTTGGATGCAAACCAGGAGTCATGTGCTGATTTATCAGGAAGCAAGCCATATCAGCAAGACCTGACCTTGGAGACCACACAAGGGTGGGACTCAGACTTTACTGAAATGAGGAGTATCCCTATTATAGCAAGGGTCCCCTTAGCTAAAATAATATAGTGCCTTTTGGTTAAGAGCTAGGGGAATCTATTCTTTTACTTTGGGCAAACATACATAGAACACATATGTGGAGAGCTAGGGAAGCATGTAGGAAAGTGGAGCTCCTGTTTATATTCAATACAAACTCCCACAATGGAGAGCTCACTCCCTCTCAGGGCAACCCTTTCCCTCCCTAACTGGTTTTGACTGTGACACAGGAACTTGGAATCCTGGCTCCCCCTCCCATCTCAATTTCTTAGTTCCCCCACTGGGGTCTCTTAGGAGGCATCTGCTCAAGGTTCCTGAGGGTGGGGCAGGGGCACTGTGTCCAAGCTCCGCCCTCACTCCAGCCCAACTCAAGAAACATATATACACTAATATGTATAAAATGGATAACTAATAAGAACCTGCTGTATAAAAAATAAAATTAAAAAAAAGAACTAAGAAGCATTAAAACAGAAATAATTTTTATATGTGATGCTTTCCTCCATAATTTCTAAATAAACTGCAAATAAAAAAAAAAGAAAAGAAACACTTGCTCATTCATTCATTTATTCATAGTTATCCAGAGTAGCCTAGAGGTTAACAGCCTGGGTCCTGGAAACTGACAACCCTACAATTCAATCCTGGTTCTGTAATTTTATACAAGTTACTAAACAACTATAAGCTTCCCCTTGCTCATCTGCAAGGATATCATGAAGCTACTGATCGCCAGGATTAAGTGGGATAATTACTGTAAACAATTTAGCACAGGATCTGGCACATAGTAAGTGCTTATCCAGAGGGGTAAGAATAGTCAAATGCTGAGACCAAGACTTAATTCCTATACAATTGGAAAAGGTGGTCTATGTAGTTCAACTGGAGACCCATGTAGATATGCACTAATGAGGTTTTATCACCAGATAACTTCGGGGATACTAAATTATGCCAAATTAAATATACTCCTTTCCTCAAAACTGCTCTGAGTATTAATAAGTTAATGTGCACTGTTACTTTCTAAGAAGGTAGGTAGTAGGTAGCATCTCCTCAATTTTCTTTTCATCCAAGGAATAATTTTACAAAGGAGCATTTTGAAGAATTATCGTTCCTAGGAACAGCAGTTTGGGAAAGGATCATCTATTAAATATGACATTTCAGTCTTCTATATTTTGATGAAAAAAAATGTCCAGGCCAGGGCTGTAGTTTTAGTTTCCTAAAACTAATTTATAATTTGCTTTGGATAATTTAGCATTTTAAATAATAATTACAGTAATAGTAATAACAATAATATGAGAACAAAATATTATATAGTGCTTATATTCCAGACTTTGTGCCAAGTGCTTTACATATATGAACACATTTAGATATTTAGAAATATTTTATCTGCCTAAAAAAAAAAAAAAAAACCTGTAATGCTGGATGTCAAAGATGGATGTCTATCTAGTTCAACATGCCTATTTTTCTGAAGCTCATAATGCTCTCAAATGGTAGAGTTAGGACTAAGGTGCATGCCTGTTAACCCCTTGCACTATTTTCCTTTTAAATCCCCAGTCTCTGATGCTATGACACCACCTGGTCTTTTTTCCAGAGATCTAAATATTTAAAATAGTTGGGAGAGGTCATTTTGCTCAACTACGCTTTTCTACCATTATGAGGTCTTTTAAAATTCCACACTATAATTTATTATCTTTCCAACTTTAACGATTTCAAAATAAGTCCTACAAATTCAAACAGAATTCAGCTGTTCAGAATTTTCCTCTACTGAAAATGTCCCCTGAAGAATTTGATTTAAGATGGTGACCTTACAAATGTTGCATTTTCCTATCTAAAATCGAAAGGGAAATGATGAGCAAAGAGGCTTTACAAATACTTTTTGTTTCCTTCTAGGGCTCCTTTGAACTCTTGACTCCAGGCTCTTTGAGAAAGAAGCATAATGGTGGAAATTAAAGTTCTCTAATGGGACCAAGTGGGAGAACAAGATTTCTTACCTTTCCAGTCTGTCCTGGAAGGACCACCAAGGTGAGATGTGATTTTAATCTCTGGGCCCACTGTGATCTTGGCCTTTCTGTGTGAACTGTCAACAAGGGTGCTAACGACTGCCAACTGTTATGGGAAAAAACAGGAGTCCATGCAGAATTGAGCTGAGATAACTGCTTCATTTCACTGAAAGCATTAAATCACCTTCTGCTGCCAGCAGCTTTCATCTACCCTCAACGTAAGCCAGGTTGAACCAGTGACCCACAAGGCAGAATTATCAAGCATCACATTACCAAGCCAGGCAGTCTGGGATCACATGCACTGGTTTACGTCTCTCAGGCTGTGCCCCACTAATGACACCTCTCACACTGGACTGGATTTTTCCTCTGACCTGTGGGCTTAGTATCACCTTTCACTGTTTTGTCCTTCTTAAGTGGGATCTGCCACTAGAAACTATAATGGTTCATTAGATGGTCCACACTGTATTATATTATATGAATTTAGAATCTATTATCTTTTTTCCACACTTTGTCTTATACTAAGTTGCTTACATAAGAAAGAGAGGGAGAGACAGATTTCGTGGAGATGTTTAAAAGCCTCTTAGTTTGAATATCAGCTAAAATTCTCTAGGAACTTACTTTGAAATGTTTATACTCACAAAATGTCACTAGTATCACCAGGACAGTTAATATTTTGTATTCAGTGAATCCATATTATATCATTTGAATGAGTGCAACATAAACTAGAGGTTTCCTCATATAACCTAAATTATTTAGGAAAAATTTTCCAGTGACTTCTATTCGAATACTCATGACCCTTGGCAGTGCTACGGGTAAATGTTTAGCAACCAACTATATGTGGGAATAAATGCACTGATTTGTAGCATTCACCTATTTCTGTGGTTTAAATAGTCCTAAGGTGGCCAATTTCAGGCTATCAATATGACATCACTAAAATCAGATTTGGGAAAAGATGTACAGTAGAGAAACATTATGTAGTATTCCCACCATACAGATACAATGGACACATAGTCTCAAGACCCTTGATAACAGTAAAATGTAGTAAATTAATTAGGATTTGGAAATGTAGTAAAATAATATATGTGTGGTTAAGTATATAGAATTAACAGTGGTAATGGTATTTGTATTATTAGTCTAATTTATTATTAATGTTCCTATCATTAATATTATAAGTATTAAAAATAAAATGGGTCACAAAGGAACAGAAGGTTTTACCTTTATTTTTAATACATTTATTTGATTATAGGTTTATAAAATTTAATTCTTTTTTTAACACTTTTATTGGAGTGTAACTGCTTTA
This sequence comes from Mesoplodon bidens, assembly GCF_964165515.1. NCBI lineage: Eukaryota > Metazoa > Chordata > Mammalia > Artiodactyla > Ziphiidae > Mesoplodon > Mesoplodon bidens. The sequence goes on from NC_138173.1 coordinate 60,846,496, forward strand.
CAATGTTGTGTTAGTTTCTGCTGTATAGCAAAGTGAATCAGCTGTATGTATACATATATCCCCATATCCCCTCCCTTTTGCATCTCCCTCCCACCCTCCCTATCCCACCCCTCTAGGTGGTCACAAATCACCGAGCTGATCTCCCTGTGCTATTCAGCTGCTTCCCACTAGCTATCTATTTTACATTTGGTAGTGTATATATGCCACTCCCTCACTTTGTCCCAGCTTACCCTTCCCCCTCCCCATGTCCTCAAGTCCATTCTCTACCTCTGCGTCTTTATTCCTGTCCTGCCCCTAGGTTCTTCAGAACCATTTTTTTTTTTAAGATTCTGTATGTGTTAGCATGCGGTATTTGTTTTTCTCTTTCTGACTTACTTCGTTCTGTATGACAGACTTTCGGTCCATCCGCCTCTTAAAATTTAATTCTTAATAATGACTATGTTTGACCACCAACTTAAAATTTTCCTGACAATTTAACAGTTGGCTTTTGCAAATTGGTGTGAGATGAAGAAATTGATGTGGAAAGGGCATTGGGTTGGAAGATGGTTGACCTAGGAAGTGAATAGCAGTTAAGGGCAAAGGTTCAGGAGCCAGACTGCCTGAGTCCAAAGCCCAGATTCTCTGGTGACCTTGGACATGTTGCTTAACCACTCTCAATTTTAGTTTCCTTTAAGGTAAAAAGGGAATTGTACAAGAACGTAACCTACAAGAATATTGGGACTTTAAATAAGATAATCTTTGCACAGTGACTCTGTATAGTAAGCAAACAAGATTATTATTACCAATTTCATCTAGTCCATAAATGCTATGTAATTATATACAATTTATTTCCCTCAGCATTTCTTCATGTGTAGATAAGAGGTTAAATACAAAATGATGTATGATCTTCCTCCTAGTTCTCAAGCGCACAGTGATTAAGACCTAGAGCTTTTTAAGTCAGATGGCCTAGATTCAGATCCTGGATCTATTCATACAAGTTGTGAAGCTTTGAACAAATTAATTCATTTCTCCTATCCTTGCCTTATTCATCTGGAAGTCAGAAAGTAATGCAAGAATTTGTTGCACAGAATTTTTTAAGTTTAAAACAAGGTCTTAACCCAGTGTTCAGCACACAGTAGGTAATTTATAAAGCTAAGCTTTTTAATTAATGACATTAGTATTGTCATAGCATATAAAATATTAATAGTAGTATTTTTAGTATACTATGTAGCATTATTATAATGTATAATATTAATGTACATTACTGTATATTACTATATATTTTATATATTGCATATATATTGTATTATTATTATTATTACTTAGTAATATTTTTTAATATTATTAAGAAAATGGAGTACAAATGTACAAACACTAATTTTTTTGTATATGGTATGCCCTCCCAAACCAAATCTTCATCCAAGGGACATGTCCCATGACTTCTCAAAATTAATATTAATAATAAAATATATACTGTAACTAATAAGATAGGTAATATTTGGGCATTTTCTAGGTGTCAACCATTGTAGTAAGTGGTTCACATATAATTTAATGAACCTCTTTGAATCTCAGTTTTATTATTTATAAAATGACTTTAATACCTATCACATAAAGTTGTTGAGAAGATTATAAGTATTATAACACATTCAACATGGTGTCTGTAACAAAGTAGGCATGCAATAAATGGTAGCTAGTAATAATAATTGTAATAATAATAGAATGTAGTCTATAGGTTGTGAGAATATATTTATACATTTTGAAACGTCTTGCCATATTGCTTAGTGCGTTACATATGCTAATTAAGCTATATATGCTATATATTATTGTTATATAATAAAAATAGGTGATAGGCATTTACCATTATTTACTATTTACTATCAATTTACCATTGAGAATGGTTTGGTACGTCAGGGTGGAGATCAGAGAACAATTGAGAATACAGAGCTCAAAAGTGTTTTTTGGAAAGAGCTGCTATTGTGTTTTAATATCTAGCTCCTTGTGGGAGAGGAGGTGGAAGGCGAAAATCTTTTCTTGAGGTGGAGATCTGGCCGGGTTCCTGCAGCTGGAATGGGTTAGACCTCGCAAACACTAGGTTATGAGGTGTTACTATTGTAAGAAAGAGGTGCTAGACTAGCACTGGCGTGAGATGGCAATGCTAATAATTATTCTCTCTAGTCTAATGGAATTGAATTGGGACAACTGGGTCTTCAGGGGAATCTGTTGAAAGCTGTGGGGTTTTGTTGTCATTTGTTTATTTGCCGATACCATGTCTCTTGCTATCTTAAAGCACATTTTGCTTCTTCTGCGAGACATCAATGTATACTGTTAACTGTAGCTGTGTCCAAAACATTATCAAATTATTAATGATCCCATTTTTCATGTCTTTGTGTTTATCCATTGCACTTACAATGAATCATTTTAATAATTTCTTAAAATATCATCCTCAAGTCAGTCCATATGGCCTTCTGATCTCATACGCAGTAATAAACATGGAGACATGTGGTTAAAAAATAAAGTATTTCAGGATGCTCCAGTCCCTTATTCTACTGCCCCTCAAAGGAACAGAGTGAGCTGATCCAAAAGGCCAGATAGGAAATAAAAGTGATCTCATCCTCTCTCTTGGCATAGGCTGCCCTCTCCTTGGAGAATAATTACCTGATAAACTCAGGCTTCCCCCTTCAATGGCTCCAGAAAACACAGGGATAGCTTTTCAGAACAAATTCAGCATTCATGCTGCTCATACCTGAGAACAGGGAAGATTAATTGATGTGGTTCTATTGAATGGTGTCCAGAAAACTGATTTTTGGTGAGACATTTTTCTGGACTATCTGAGCCTGAGTTCAAATACAGGGTGGAGTTCTCAACCAAGTCAGACAGTGTGATTACATTCATAGAAATATAAATGCTAGAGGAAGGCCCTGAAAGATAAATAAATTTAACATATAAGGGACACACCTGCGTGCATATGCAACTAGGTGGACATTGAGGAATATGAATATGTGTGTGTCTGTGTGTGAGTGTGCAGAATACACAAATCAAATTTCAGCAATCCTGGAAATCAGAAATGCCAATTAGAATAATAAGGACATTCCATTTTGCTCATCAGATTTGAAAGGTAAAGTAAATAATGCTGATATTCTTAAAATTGTAGTGAAAGGATTGTTCTTAAATAGTGCATATGAGAAAGTCAACTTGTACCATCTTTTTAAATGCTATTTAGAAATGGGAATCAAACAAGAATAAAATAGGCCTCAAAATATAGATAATATATATTGTCTGGTATAGTCATTTATCTTTGACACTGTGCTTGGAAAATATAAAGATAATTGTGACTGCAAAATTTATAGTATTAAAAAAATGAAAACTACCTAAAAATCCAACATTAGTTAGCAATAAAAATCATGTTTGTGATGACATTTTTGATATTTGAATTACTCTGGGTAAAAAAATAAAAGTGAGAACTGTATAGAGAACTTCATGACCTTAGCTGCATTAAAACATGAAGAAAATATCCAAGAATGAAGTTACTTCTTGCCAATGACATATGAGTCATTTTTGAGTATTTCTTTAATGTTCTCCATAAACTATATAGTTAGAAAAATGAAAGTAATTTTTAAAAAAATTATTTATTTATTTATGGCTGCATTGGGTCTACATTGCTGTGGGTGGGCTTCCTTTAGTTGCAGCGAGTGGGGGCTACTCTTTGTTGCCGTGCATGGGCTTCTCATTGTGGTGGCTTCTTTTGTCATGGACCATGGGCTCTAGGTGCCTGGGCTTAGTAGTTGTGGCACATGGGCTCAGTAGTTGTGGCTTGTGGGCTCTAGAGCACAAGCTCAGTAGCTGTGGTTCACAGGCTTAGTTGCTCCTCAGCATGTGGGATCTTCCCGGACCAGGGATTGAACCTGTGTCCCCTGCATTGTCAGGCAGACTCCCAACCACAGCACCACCAGGGAAGTCCTGAAAGTAATTTTTAAAAAAATATAGTGAGTGCTTATTTGGAACACCTTCATGAAATGCGCGAGGAGAGACACAATAGGGAAAACTAAGGACATCAAGGGATATAAAATATTGGAGTAAATTGAGTTGACTTTTTCCGGAATTGAAGTAACTCTTTTCTCTCATTAATTGCAAAATTCCTTTTTAAAAAAACACATAATTTCACTTTCAAATATCCAGAGAGCTCAGTTTGAGGTTCATGGAGTCAAAGCAGAAAAATAAATAAGAAGAAAAGATGTCATTTTTAAGGAGGGTGGTTTCAAATGGGCATGACACAATTGAAAATGTGACTTTGAAATGTGTTTAGAATTTCAAGACAAGGTAGAACTGTCACTTCATGTTGCCTGTGAATCACTGCACATCTGTCCCTCTGTCCTGGGATAAGACTGTAGCAGGGAAAGGAAGACATTAAAAAATAATGAGAGGACTTTCAAGCTGGCAGGGGAGTAAGACGTGGAGATCACCTTCCTCTCCAAAAATACATCAAAAATACATCTACATGTGGAACAACTCATACAGAATACCTACTGAACGTGGGCAAAAGACCACAGACTTCCCAAGAGGCAAGAATATCCTCACATACCTGTGTAGGGCAAAAGAAAAAAGAAAAAATGGAGACAAAAGAATAAGGATGGGACCTACACCTCTGGGAGGGAGCTGTGAAGGAGGAAAAGTTTCCACACACTAGGAAGCCCCTTCACTGGTGGAGACAAGGGGTGGGTGGGGGAAAGACTTTGGAGCCATGGAGGAGAGCACAGCAACAGGGGTGCAGAGGGCAAAGTGGAGAGATTTCTGCACAGAAGATTGGTGCCGACCAGCACTTACCAGCCTGAGAGGCTTATCTGCTCACCCACTGGGCTGGTGGGGGCTGGGAGCTGAGGCTCGGGCTTCGGAGGTCAGATCCCAGGGAGAGGACTGGGGTTGGCAGCGTGAACACAGCCTGAAGGGGGCTAGTGCACTACAGCTGCCCAGGAGGGAGTCTGGGGAAAAGTCTAAACCTGACTAAGAGTCAAGAGACCATTGTTTTAGGGGTGTGCGAGGAGAGGGGATTCAGAGCACCATATAAATGAGTTCCAGAGATGGGCATGAGCCACGGCTATCAGCTTGGACACCAGAGACAGGCATGAAATGCTAAGGCTGCTGCTGCCACCACCAAGAAGCCTGTGTGCAAGCACAGGTCACTATGCACACCTCCCCTCCTGGGAGCCTGTTCAGCCTGCCACTGCCAGGGTCCCGTGATCCAGGGACAACTTCTCTAAGAGAACACACAGTGCGCCTCAGGCTGTTGCTATGTCATGCCGGGCTCTACCACCGCAGGCTCACCCGCATTCCATACCCCTCCCTCCCCCTGGCCTGAGGGAGTCAGAGCCACCGAATCAGCCGCTCTTTTAACCCCATCCTGTCTGGGTGAAGAACAGACACCAGAGGGCGACCTACGTGCAGAGGCGGGGCCAAACCCAATGCTGAACGCCAGGAGCTGTGTGAACAAAGAAGAGAAAGGGAAATCTCTCTGTGAGCCTCAGGAGCAGTGGATTAAATCTCCACAAGCAACTTGATTTACCCTGCATCTCTGGAATACCTGAATAGACAACGAATCATCCCAAACCTGAGACAGTGGATTTTGGGAGCAACTATAGACTTGGGGTTTGCTTTCTGCATCTAATTTGTTTCTAGTTTTATGTTTATCTTAGTTTAGTATTTAGAATTTATTATCATTGGTAGTTTTGTTTATTGATTTGGTTGCTCTCTTCTTTTATATATATATTTTTTCCTTTTTCTCTTTTGTGAGTATGTGTGTGTATGCTTCTTTGTGTGATTTTGTCTGTATAGGTTTGACTTTACCATTTGTCCTAGGGTTCTGTCTGTCCGGTTTTTTTTACTTTTAGTATAGATTTTAGTGATTGTTATCATTGGTGGATTTGTTTTTTGGTTTGGATGCTCTCTTCTTTCCTTTTTTTATTACTTTATTATTTTTTTACTTTTAATAATATTTTTTATTTTTTATTTTAATAACTTTATTTTATTTTTATTTATTTATTTTCTTTCTTATCTTTTTTTTCTCCCTTTCCTTCTGAGCTGTGTGGCTGAGAGGGTCTTGGTGCTCCAGCCAGGTGCCAGGCCTGAACCTCTGAGGTGGGAGAGCTGAGTTCAGGACATTGGTCCACCAGAGACCTCCCAGCCTATGTAATATCAAGTGGCCAAAGCTCTCCCAGAGATCTCCATCCCAACGCTAAGACCCAGCTCCACTCAACGACCAGCAAGCTACAGTGCTGGACACCGTATGCCAAATAACTAGCAAGACAGGAACACAACCTCACCCATTAGCAGAGAGGCTGCCTAAAATCATAATAAGTTCACAGACACCCCAAAACAAACTGCAGGATATGGTCCTGCCAACCAGAAAGAAAAGATCCAGCCTCATCCAGCAGAACACAGGCACTAGTCCCCTCCACCACGAAGCCTACACAACCCACTGAAGCAACTGTAGCCACTGGGGGCAGACACCAAAAACAACAGGAACTATGAACATGCAGCCTGCAAAAAGGAGACCTCAAACAACGTTAAGTTAAACAAAATGAGAAGACAGAGAAACACACAGCAAATGAAGGAGCAAGGTAAAAAACCCTCCAGACCAAAAAAATGAAGAGGAAATAGGCAGTCTACCTGAAGAAGAATTCAGAGTAATGATAGTACAGATGATAGAAAATTTTGGAAATAGAATGGAGAAAATATAAGAAACATTTAATAAGGACCTAGAAGAACTAAAGAGTAAATGAACAATGATGAACAACACAATAAATGAAATTTAAAATCTTATAGAAGGAATCAGTAGCAGAATAACTGAGACAGAAGAACGGATAAGTGACCTGGAAGATAAAATAGTGGAAATAACTACTGCAGAGCAGAATAAAGAAAAAAGAACAAAAAGAATTAAGGACAGTCTCACAGACCTCTGGGACAATATTAAACGTACCAACATTTGAATTATAGGTGTCCCAGAGGAAGAAGAGAAAAAGAAAGGGAGTGAGAATATATTTGAAGTGATTATAGTTAAAAACTTCCCTAATATGGGAAAGGAAATAGTCAGTCGCATCCAGGAAGGACTTGATAAATCAGGATAAATTACAGGAAAAATCCAAGGAGAAACACACCAAGACACATATTAATCAAAATATCAGAAGTTAAATACAAAAAAAAAATATTAAAAGCAGCAAGGGAAAAACAGCAAATAACATACAAGGGAATCCCCATCAGGATAACAGCTGATCTCTCAGCAGAAACTCTGCCTGCCAGAAGGGAGTGGCAGGACATATTTAAACTGATGAAAGGGAAAAACCTACAACCAAGATTAGTCTACCCAGCAAGGGTCTTATTCAGATTCAATGGAGAAATTAAAACGTTTACAGACAAGCAAAAGCTAAGAGAATTCAGCACCAGGAAACCAGCCTTACAACAAATGCTAAAGGAACTTCTCTACACAGGAAACACAAGAGAAAGAAAAGACCTACAATAACAAACCCAGAACAATTAAGAAAATGGTAATAGGATCATACATATTGATATTTACCCTAAGTGTAAATGGATTAAATGCTCCCACCAAATAACATAAACTGGCTGAATGGATACAAAAACAAAACCTGTATATATGCTGTCTACAAGAGACCCACTTCAGACCGAGGGACACATACAAACTGAAAGTGAGGGGATGGAAAAAGATATTCCATATAAATGGAAATGAAAAGAAGGCTGGAGAGTCTATCAGACAAAATAGACTTTAAAATAAAGATTATTATAAGAGACAAAGAAGGACCCTACATAATGATCAAGGGATCAGTCAAAGAAGAAGATATAACAATTGTAAGTATTTGCACCCAACATAGGAGCACCTCAATACATAAGGCAAATGTTAACAGCCATAAAAGGGGAAATTAACAGTAACACTGTCAATGTTAGGAGGGGACTTTAACATCCCAGTTTCACCAATGGACAGATCACCCAAAATGAAAATAAATAAGGAAACACAAGCTTTAAATTATACATTAAACATGATGGATTTAATTGATATTTATAGGACATTCCATCCAAAGACAATAGAATACACTTTCTTCTCAAGTCCTTAGGGAACATTCTCCAGGTTAGTTCATATCTTGGGTCACAAATCAAGCCTTGATAAATTTAAGAAAATTGAAATCATATCAAGTATCTTTTCTGACCACAACGTTATGAAACTAGATATCAATTATGGGAAAAAAATTAGTAAACAATACAAACACGTGGAGGCTAAACAATATGCTACTAAATAACCAACAGATCACTGAAGAAATCAAAGAGGAAATAAGAAAGTACCTAGACACAAATGACAACAAAAACACGACAACTCAAAACCTATGGGATGCAGCAAAAGCAATTCAAAGAGGGAAGTTTATAACAATACAGTCCTATCTTAAAAAACAAGAAACATCTCAAATAAACAACCTAACCTTACACCTAAAGCAATTACAGAAAGAAAAACAAAAATACCCAATGTTAGCAGAAGGAAAGAAATCATACAGATCAGATCAGAAATAAATGAAAAAGAAATGAAGGAGATGATAGCAAAGATCACTAAAACTAAAAGTTGGTTATTTGAGAAGATAAACAAAATTGATAAACCATTAGCCAGACTCATCAAGAAAAAAAGGGAAAAGACTCAAATCAATAGAATTAGAAATGAAAAGTAACAACTGACACTGCAGGAATACAAAGGATCATGAGAGATTACTACTATAGTAACTATATGCCAATAAAATGGAGAACATGGAAGAAATGGACAAATTCTTAGAAAAGCACAACCATCTGAGACTGAACCAGGAAGAAATATAAAATATGAACAGACCAATCACAAGCGCTGAAATTGAAACTGTGATTAAAAATCTTCCAACAAGGAAAGCTCAGGCCCAGATGGCTTCACAGGGGAATTCTATCAGACATTTAGAGAAGAGCTAACACCTATCCTCAAACTCTTCCAAAATATAGCAGAGGAAGGAACACTCCCAAACTCATTCTATGAGGCCACCATCACCCTGATACGAAAACCAGACAAAGATGTCACAAAAAAGAAGACTACAGGCCAGTTTCACTGATGAACATATATGCAAAAATCCTCAACAAAATACTAGCAAACAGAATCCAACAGCAGATTAAAAGGATCATACACCATGATCAAGTGAGGTTTATCCCAGGAATGCAAGGATTCTTCAATATAGGCAAATCAATCAATGTGATAAACCATATTAACAAATTGAAGGAGAAAAAACATATGATGATCTCAATAGAGGCAGAAAAAGCTTTTGACAAAATTCAACACCTATTTATGATAAAAATCCTCCAGAAAGTAGGCATAGAGGGAACTTACCTCAACATAATAAAGGCTATATATGACGAAACCACAGCCAACATTGTTCTCAGTGGTGAAATACTGCAACCATTTTCTCTAAAATTAGGAACAAAACAAGGTTGCCCACTCTCACCACCATTAGTCAACATAGTTTTGGAAGTTTTAGCCATAGCAATAAGAGAAGAAAAAGAAATAAAAGGAATCCAAATCAGAAAAGAAGTAAAACTGTCACTGTTTAGAGATGACATGATACTATACATAGAGAATCCTAAAGATGTTGCCAGAAAACTATTAGAGCTAATCAATGAATTTGGTAAAGTTGCAGGATACGAAATTAATGCACAGAAATCTCTTGCATTCCTATACACTAGTAATGAAAAATCTGAAAAAGAAATTAAGGAAACACTCCCATTACCACTGCAACAAAAAGAATAAAATACCTAGGAATAAACCTACCTAAGAGACCAAAGACCTGTATGCAGAAAACTATAAGACACTGATGAAAGAAATTAATGATTATACAAACAGATGGAGAGATATACCATGTTCTTGGATTGGAAGAACCAACGTTGTGAAAATGACTATACTCCCCAAAACAATCTACAGATTCAATGCAATCCCTATCAAACTACCAATGGCATTTTTCACAGAAGTAGAACAAAAAATGTCACAATTTGTATGGAAACACAATAGACCCCGAATAACCAAAGCAATCTTGAGAAAGAAAAACAGAGCGAGAAGAATTATGCTCCTTGACTTCAGATTATACTACAAAGCTACAGTAATCAGGACAGTATGGTACTGGCACAAAAACGTAAATATAGATCAATGGAACAGGATAGAAAGTCCAGAGATAAACCCACGCACGTATGGTCACCTTATCTTTGATAAAGGAGGCAAGAATATACAGTGGAGAAAAGACAGCCTCTTCAATAAGTGGTGCTGAGAAAAGTGGACAGCTACATGCAAAAGAATGAAATTAGAACACTCCCTAACACCATATACAAAAATAAGCTCAAAATGGATTAAAGACCTAAATGTAAGGCCATACACTATCAAACTCTTAGAGGAAAACATAGGAAGAACAGTCTATGACATAAATCATAGCGAGATCCTCTTTGACCCACCTCCTAGAGAAATGGAAATAAAAGCAAAAATAAACAAATGGGACCTAATGAAACTTAAATGCTTTTACACAGCAAAGGAAACTGCAAACAAGAGGAAAAGAGAACCCTCAGAATGGGAGAAAATATTTGCAAATGAAGCAGCTGGCAAAGGGTTAATCCCCAAAATTTACAAGCAGCTCACACAGGTCAATATCAAAAAAACAAACAACCTTAACCAAAAATGGGCAGAAGACCTAAACAGACATTTCTCCAAAGAAGATATACAGATTGGCAACAGATTACAGATTTCCAACATGAAATGATGCTCAACATCATTAATCATTAGAGAAATGCAAATCAAAACTACAATGAGGTATCACCTCACACCAGTCAGAATGGCTATCATCAAAAAATCTACAAACAATAAATGGTGGAGAGAGTGTGGAGAAAAGGGAACCCTCTTGCACTGTTGGTGGAAATGTCAATTTTTACAGCCACTCTGGAGAACAGTATTGAGGTTCCTTAAATAACTAAAAATAGAGCTACCATACGACCCAGAAATCCCACTACTGGGCACATACTCTGAGAAGACCATGATTCAAAAAGAGTCACATACCACAATGTTCATTGCAGCTCTATTTACAATAGCCAGGATATGGAAGCAACCTAAGTGTCCATTGACAGATGAATGGATAAAGAATATGTGGCACATATATACAATGGAACATTACTCAGCCATAAAAAGAAATGAAACTGAGTTATTTGTAGTGAGGTGGATGAACCTAGAGTCTGTCATACAGAGTGAAGTCAGAAAGAGAAAAACAAATACCGTATGCTAACACATATATATGGAATCTATAAAAAAAGAAAATGTTTCTGAAGAACCTAGGGGCAGGACAGGAATAAAGACGCAGATGTAGAAAATGGACTTGAGTACACGGGGAGGGGGAAAGGTAAGCTGGGATGAACTGAGAGTGGCTTTGACATATATACTCTACCGAATGTAAAATAGATAGCTAGTGGGAAGCAGCTGCATAGCACAGGGAGATCAGTTCCATGCTTTGTGACCACCTAGAGGGGTGGGATAGGGAGGGTGGGAGGGAGACACAAGAGGGAGAGGATATGGGGATATATGTATACGTATAGCTGACTCACTTTGTTATACATCAGAAACCAACACAGCATTGTAAAGTAATTATACCCCAATAAAGATGTTAAAAAAATAATAATAATGAACATAGCTTTGCAATCAAATCTCAGATTTCTTTTTCTTTTCTATGCTTACTGTATTTGAAAAAAAAAATACATAAATCATGTTTCTCCTTTCATGGGAACTTAACATGCAGCCTGGCATCATGTTACTCTGCAATTCTTGTTCAGCCAGTCTGCCAAGGAGGTAACGTTAAGTTTGGGGTAGTATTATGAACATAGTAAAGTGAACTCACTCAATTAACCAGCTTCATCTTAGTTTCTTTGAAACTTCCCCCCTGCTTATTTGAGTGCTAAAATCAAGAATAGGGTACCTTCTTTACAGTTCAAATGCCACGATTTAGACCAGCTAAGCTTTACAAATAAAGAAATAAAGTGAAGGCTCAGATAAGCAGCTTTATATCAAAAGTTATTTTTGGCTTAGTTAAGGCTTAGATTTATTTTTAATTCTCATGATTTTTTTTTGGAGTAATAGACTCTTTTTTTTTCTTATGGCTTAGGCAACATTTAAAATGATTTTCTGTCTGGGGTGGAAATGTCCAGTACCACTCAGTATCTGTTGGCACAGGGAAAGGGCAAGTCCGGTGGGATGGAAGCCATGAAGGATGGATTTTTCTTTTTCTTAACAATCCTGTTTTCTTTTCCCCTCCCTACTATGGGGTGTCTTTCATACATACAGTGCATCTTTGCTCAACTTCATAACTACTCATTTCAGAAATAATTATTTCCTTGGGACTTTCAAGACGAAAGAACATAGCTTGTCTTTCTGAAAAACTAAACAATGTGACTTTTCTAATTGTCATTTTGCTTCTCTTTCTTCCTCCTTTTCTTTCTTTTTTCAATCACTATTAACAAGCTCCTTTTATATGCCTTACCAAAGAGCTACATGCTGGAAATATGAGTGAACAAGACAAGGTCCTAAGCTTTAAAGAGTTTACAGTGAGCTAGAGGTCACAGAAAAGTAAAGAAACATTTACCAAAGACTGTGATCATTGCCACCTTTAGTAGAGGCATGTACAATGGCTCTAGACACATCTAGTGTGGACACTTAACTCAGACGTGGGAGTGGAGAGAAGTGGTCATATTTGTTATCATTCAAATTGTTGAATCGATGGGACTTGGGTTTGGAGGAGAAAGAGAAATGAGGCATTAAGGATCCCTCCTACCATTCAGAGAATAAAGAGAGAGAGAGAAGGAAATGACATGCCCATATTATAATTTTAGTTCAGTGTATAGAATGAGTTGGAGAAAGATAAGACTGAATACAGAAAATCCAGTTGGGATTCCTTTATACTAATGCAAGCAAAAGATAATTGTGGTCTAAACAATAGAGGTAGTATGAATCATGAATAGATTTTAAAAGTATTTAAAAGACAGATGTAGGTGCTGAGGAAAGGAGAAAAAGGCAGTAATGAAGACTATGAGGGTTATGGCTTAAGCAACTGAAGGATTGATGGATTGAATTCATAGAAATTCAGAGCACAGATGAAAATGCAGTTTGTGGAGGATAAGAATATGAGTTCAGTTTTGGAAATATTGAGCACAAGATTTTGATCAGATATCTAAGTGGAGATATGTAATATGAAATTGAATATAAAGGTTTGATGCTCAGGACTAGATCCGGACTATAAAAAGATGTTTAGAAACCTAGATGTGATTGAAGTCAAAGGAACATCTGAAATCACTCAAGGAGAATATAGAAATTGAGAAGACGGCCTGGGAGAGAATCCTAAGAAACATGAAGGAAAAAGTTCATTTCAAGAAGACATTAGTGTGCAAGGGGCTGTTAATGACTTCATCAAAATCAGTTTCAGTAGTACAATAGCAGTAGAACCCAGATAGCAGGATGTCAAGAACCAAGGAGTCTGATAAACTGTAGATGTCTTCATCAGTTGATTCATATATATTTTTTGGACAGATTTAATTCTAATAAACTGAATTCTCTAAGTTGTTTTGGAAGAGGTTAGCAAATGCCATTTGTACTTGACAGCAAAATGATTCTCTTTTTGATTTTTCAATTACAGTTTGTTAAAATTACATCATTTTAGTTCTTTAAATATTTCTGATAATACAACCTGGTGAGGGTAACAGACTAGTTAAATAAGAATTTTGCCATGCTTCTCAGTGTGGGCATTTGCTAAATTTCATGTTGTATAAAATCATTTGTTTTAATTGGCCTCTGAATAGGAAAGAAAGAAAAATAAATGGTTATTACTTTCTACTGGGGATAAGTGGTGTTCTCTAACACAAAATGAAATATTTAATAACCAAGTGCAGTGAACAATGTGGAGTTTAACAGAATAAATATATTCAGTCACTGGAGATTGATAAAGATTAGAAAACAAGACAACACAAACAGATTCCCATAAATCTTGAGGAATGAAGTGCTTCTCAAAGAAGAAAAAAATATTCAGTGGTTATTTGCTCTTCTTCAGATAAATATTAATACAATATGGCTGGAGTAAATCACAGTATTTAGTTTTCCAAAGATGGCGTGGGAATACATAGTTAAGAGGAGAGTATGGCCAGCTGTTTCATCAGGATAGAAATATCCCAAAAGTAATTTTAAAATGCTCCTACTTTTACACAGGAAGATTCTGGAGGCAAGCTCACTTTATGATTACTTTTGGAATTTCATGGATCTTGAAGTTGTTCCCAATTTAACTGGAAGATTTCAAAAAGGAACATTTACATTCCTTATTGAATTTAGAGTTTGTTGTTCTTCAGGATATTGTTTGATGATCCAGAAAAGGAAGATAGTTCCCTTCTCTTTGCTTATGTAGTGGATTTTATCCAAAAATCTCAAAGTGCTTTGTACAAAGTAACTCACAGTTCAGTCCCTTTAATATTTTGAATGAGGATTAATGAGACTCCTATTCCACCTATGGTAACATGGAGTTTCTGGAAATCTTGGATGAAGTGAATGAGACATGACATAGCTGCCAGAAAGTTTGCAGATGAGCCAAAAATAGCAAACACCATTTCTACTTGACTGTTTTAACCACCAGACCCACAAAAAAATTCATAGATATTAAATAATTAAAACTACAGACTAAAACATGGTCTAGAAGGAAGTTTTTGACTCCAAGTCTGCCTGTCTGTGAACTTGAAAAAATCTTCTTGGTGGTCTCAGTGGTCTCATTTCCCCATCTGAGGTGAATTGATTGTTAAGATTCCTTCTCAATCTGCTATTATAATTCTATGTGGACCTTACTCTGGAAAGGGGGCCTTGCCTGAAAATAAGAATGGTTCAAAATATTTATGGAAATAGCGAGGCAGGACGGTCCTGTGGGTCTCTTCATCCTTCTCCTTAGCAATATTTACTGAATTCCACTTCTTTTCCCGTAGCCCTTAAAACTAGTTCTTATTCTTTTTAAATTGCTATTTCCCTAACTCCTTTCCAACGAAGTCAGTTACAAATAAAGTCAGTTATGTTATTCTCTATATCACTATATATTTAACTTCACTCTTTATCTTTTCTCCAGGAATAAAGAACACAGGCAAATAAAAGCAGAGTGGTTAAGAAGGCAGGTTCTAGAATCATACTAACTAGGAATGAAACACAGCTCTGGGGTTTATTTAGTGTGTGGCTTTGGACATAATAAATATCCTTGCTCCTCCTCCTCTTTTATTTTTTCTTCTCTTTCTCTCTGATGGATACCTACCCAGACTGCATTCTATGCCACCCTTTGTATCACAGATTGGAAACCTAAGAACTATACTTGCCGGAATCCAGTGCCATCAGTCTTATCATTTAGATTCCTTTCGTGAGATATATTTGCATGGGATTTTGGAGGCAGAAAAGAAAGAGAAATTAATATAACTCCTCCCCCAGGGACAGACAGATACATGAGCATTGGTAGTAGACAAATATGAGGTTTTGTTAGTGGCTTTAATGAGTTCCCTTGAGAATTACCATCTTGGTGTCATAGGTAACTGAGATCCTTGGCAGTGGTTTCCAGCAATGTTTGTAATACCCTAACTTTTTAAAAAGAAAACAGTAGTTTCACTTAAATTTTACTTCTTCATATTTTCAACAGTTTTATAAGCCCCTAACTCCCTGACTTAAAGGCCTTCCAACTTGAGTGGTTTCTGTTTTCTTGACTAGTCCCTGGCTTATATATTTTCTTTCTTCTCCTCCTGCTTATTGAATTCTATCACAGATTACTGAGCAAGAAAGGAAGGAAATAAAATAATAGTAATAATAATAACTGTTAACATTTATATCTTTACCCAAATGACATCTTTTTAGTGAGCCCTTTCTAACTACTTTAGCTAAAATTTCAACCCTGCTGCCATTTCCCTGCTCTTTGAAAATTTCCCTAGCATTTTTCACTGATTTTCATAATAGTTACTTTACTTGTTTGTTTGTTTATTGTATTTCTTTCTGGGAATTTATTAAGCTCATGAAGATGAATATTTTTGACAATTTATTCTATTGGTGAATCATCAGCTCTTCAAACAGTGTTTGGTTTGTAGTAGGTACTCAATAAGTATTTGTTTAATTAATGAATGAATTGAGTACTTATTATGTACCAGATTTTATTCTACATGTCATATGTATGTTATCTAATCCTTTTAAAAAATCTTACCCAGTGACTATTACTATTTGCCCAATTTACAAGAGCAAAGTCTTAGACACAAATGTGGTGGAGCAAAGCTTTGAACTCAGGCAGACTGACTCTCAAATCTATGCTGTTAGCTATGATACCATACTGAGTATCTACTCTTTTTCTGGTATTGAACTAGATACTTGAAATTGTCTTGAAATCTCATAAGGACACCAAGCCATATGTATATTTATTCCATTTATAAAATGAGAGCGCTGAGCTTTACAGAAATTAAGGAATTTTTACAAGATGGTACGGCAACTTAGTGGCATAGCTCAAATCCTCACCCAGGTCTGTCTGCCACTAAAGTCCCAGGACCATGCATCTTACCAAACTAGGAAATGTTTTCAAAGATCATCAGATGCTTTGCTCTCAAATTCAGATAAAACGTATAAAGAAAAGTTATATATACTGCCCATGAGTAAAACCAGAGCAATAGGTTTAAATCTGCATATGCTTTTATTAAAACAGACACATTTTAGTACAAGGGAGGTCTTCTTGTCATATGTTCATATTATCTTGGTTATAGCATATTATTTTCATTAAGCAATAACTGTTTCCAGGGTGTGAGCCTATTTAGCTTATAATAGGACACAGTGTAAATACCATGCCCCTAATTCTAAAGCTCAGCAAAAGCAAAAGAGCTGTCTAACATGAGACATTTTTATAGGTTGAATGAGCAGCTCATATTGTTATAGAAAGGCCAATTTTATGAAACCACACTGGAAAGAGCAAGTTGGGCCCTGCTTATTCTTTCTTTTGTTAGGAAAAAAAAAAAAAAAAAGCAGAAGCATAAGATGTAGACAGCAGGATCTCTTAGAATGTCTCTTTGGAAGAGACCCTGCCTTCCATTCAGTAATAATGTAAACATAGGAGGGAGAGTTTAGCCAAAAGGAGACAGAAGAGCTATAATTTCCATTAGGGTGTAGGAGAAGCTTATTAGATAGAAGTTCTTCATTGGCTGCAGTCACCATTTGCATGTAAGAGGAGGATATGATTCAGAAATGAGGTGCCCTTTCTCTCCACTGTTCCATTCCCTCCCAGATAACCCCAAGTTTTCACATTCTAGTCTCTAGAATATGCTAACTTGGAACTTGTGTGTAAGAAAATTATTTTTCTTCTTTAGTAAATGTACATATACCTCATTCCTCACTTTTGCAGCCCTAATCAAATGCAGCAGGCTTTTAGACCAACTTGTGTGATGTTTACTTCTGCCATAATCATGTTTTTAGCTTGACAATTATTTCATTGGTAGGGATAAAAGGATTTCAGTATATTAGAAAACAGTTTTTCTGTATATGATAATACTGTTGTTGAATGTAGTCAGTCTTTGAGGGTTTTTATGTAATGGAAAACTGAAGTCATTAGGAATATGAAGTGTAGTTTAATATCAGGACATGTAGAAAGAATCCTAGACTGGTAATCAGGAGACCTAAATCCTG
Source organism: Mesoplodon bidens (assembly GCF_964165515.1). Taxonomy (NCBI): domain Eukaryota; kingdom Metazoa; phylum Chordata; class Mammalia; order Artiodactyla; family Ziphiidae; genus Mesoplodon; species Mesoplodon bidens. Next base: position 60,864,215 of record NC_138173.1, read on the forward strand.
GCCTTGACTGTTCCACTAATTAAGAGTGTTACCTCAGATAATTAATTTAACCTTTCTGGTCTTCAGAGTCTTCTTCTACAAAAGATAAAGTCTCTCAAGTCCTAAAAATGTATTATTTTATTTCATCACAAAATGAAAATAAAGGACATAGTCAAAAAAAATTCAAAATTCAAATTAAAACTTCAAATTAAATTCAAATTAAAAGCTTGAACAAATCAGAGTTTTATATAAATCCCCAGAACAATTTCTTTTTTCCATTCATGTCAGGCCAAAGATGACGAAATAAAGCCAAGGGTAGGATAGTTTATATACTTAGTAAATAATAATAATAACAACAATAACAATAATAATAATGATACCTGAACTTAATTATGAGGACAGTTTGGTAAAATCGGATGAGTTTGGGGCTTTGTAGATTGTTGTCTTTTATTATTTATAATGATAGACAGTCTTCATTGATATGTGGCTCCTATATTTGCCTATGGGAATTGAACCATAGGTAAATATGCCATCATAATGATGAGATAACATTTAACAGAACAGGGCAAATTCATACATAGGATGTTCTCTCACTGAAATAGAGTATAAGTTACGGCAGATTTTTGTGGTCCTGGAATTATATTAAAATTTTTTTAAGCCATTCAAGTGAATTGTATTTATAAGAGACAATGGTTTGGTAAAACCGACTATATAATGGCTTTGAGAAGCAAAAGACTCATCTGTCCCTGACAAAGGTGACTAGTAACTTGTCTGCTCCTTAACTGTTTTTTGCTGCTTGCAACAGGCATAGTGAGTTTGAGTCCAAATATCTAAAGGAATAAATGGCAGTTAAGACAAGCACTGTATGTACTACGCTTTTTGTAAATTGGCCTTTTTGAATTTGTCAAATAGCTTGGAACAAGTAGGTGGTGTGTAAAGCTAAAATGCCTTCTCATGCTTTGGCATGAAGGATCTTCCACGGTTCCCAATTGGTAATAATCACAGGGTGTGTTTGCACAATTTAGACTTTGGTAGAATACTTTCTTCAGAGGGAAACTTTGGGTGGTTTCCCAGGTTTGATTTTTTTTTTAATCACTAAAATATGTTTTTAGGCTTGATGCAAATTAACTTATGTTATTGTGCTACAATTAAATGTGTACAGTTTGGCAATTATTTCCCTTCTCTTTGAAAGACATTTCTGTTTGTTTATTCTTTCTCTGTGGCTCAGAGGAAACCCAATCCATGCTGGAACAAGGCTTTTTAAGACATAGATGTAATTTAGTGGTGAGATGGATTCAACATTATTCCCATGACCTTTGCTACTTCTACCTCCTTTCTTGTACATTCATTTCATCACAGAGGTGGAAATGTAAAACAATACAGTCAGTTATGTGTTAAAGACCTCAAAGAAACCTATCTAAAACTCTTGTAAATTTAAACTGGCAACATGAAAACGTGCTGACTGAAGGGATGCTCAAACTTACCAGCATCACACAATTATACAAAAGTACTATAATCCTTGTCAAGGAGAAAATTACAATCATTTTTTAGGAACGTATTTTTAAATAATTTGAGGTAAACTCAAAATGAAATCTAGAAACAAATGTTATTGGAGTGATTCAAAGAACTCTAAAACTTTGCTTGCATTTGTTTTATTTTATATGATCAGAATAGCTTTGCTTACACCAAAATATGCCCAAGGGCTAAGTTCAAGAAATAGTACCTAAGATGGAGTATGGTGTGTTCTTAGTCTCTGCAGTTTTATGGAGGAACACTGTGGAAAGTGGGAGAGAGAATCTCCTAATAGAGACTCTTTCATAGGTTAACCATCATATTTATTTAATTTTTTGTTCATGTATTACCCTTTAATTTTAATCCATAAAATGAATTCATTTAACACCTACAGCATGTGAATTCCTCAGGGACATATAACCTCAGGATGCCTTCTTTCTAGGTTGAGGTCACCTGAGGAAGGGGGAACTATCTGTAGGTGACCTTTGGAGAGGTTGTAATCTCCCTGAATAGTTTGTAAAATTTGAAACACATGAGCGTGTTCCAGGGAGACTGCCCAGGGTTTTTACAATCCTCAAAAACATAACTTAGAAAAAGTTAAGAACTACTTAGGTAGACGTTTAACCACCTAGTTCAGGGTTCCCATATTTTATATGTTGAGTTACTTCTTTGCTTCTCATCCCACAAGTCCTTTAGAGTATATCTGGTAGAAGTATCTGCTGATTGAGAAATGTGAGTGAGAAGGCAAAGATCAGCATAGAGTGAGGACACCTACACTGCTCTCTGCCCATGTCTGTGGGTTTTTCCATCTCTTTCTTGTAGGCAACTCACCAGAACACAGAAGTAGAGAAAGAGTCAGCAGTTTCTATAAGAGAACTCGCTCTCTTTCACACATGTCCACCAGAGCAGAATTTTAAGAGCCCCAGACCAAGGGAGAAAGGCAGTGTCAGAGCAGGTCATGCTTCCCTAGGCTATCAAAATGTCTAGGGGTCCCGACCTCATCAGGCCAGCTGGAACTACAATGACATCCTTGAGATAATCTCACTCTCTCCAAGTAACTTTCACCTTGTTTTTCTGCAGGATGGTTTTCTATATGCACCAAAGATTCTGACAGAGAATCGAGCCTTGTAAATATATCATTTGATTTAGATGATCATCCGGGTCAGCTCCAATTATTGGACTGATGCTGTATCTGTACATAACTTAAGATGTGTCAAAACAACAAGGACACCTCACGGTTGGCTCTTTAGAGGCACTTTGCTAACAGACTTGGATCCAGAGAACCATCTATTGTGCTGGTCTTTCACACAAACATCTTGCTTTTGTCACAGTGTCTTTATGTACAATTTTTCCAACTATAAATGCTCTTCTGGGTCTATCTCTGCCACTAAATAATACACCTCAAATTTCATCTATGCACCACTTGGGTGACAGAGAAAAAGCAGATCAAGAGTAGTGGAGTAATTCATTCCAACCTTTTTTTCAGCAACCCCTTCTATCCTTCAGATGAAATCTTACCTGGAGGTCCAATAAGAAGAATTAAATAAATATTTTAAGTAGCTTTTTTTAAGGGTACAGTAGCTCCCTAGTTGGTAGGAGTGGGGAGTGAAAGTAGGGCTCAGGGGAACCTAGCTGGAAAAGACACTAGCCGAGGCATTCTCTAAGGTTTTGATTATGGTATCTGTAAATTATTTTTAAATATTTCAACTGATACTATGTGGGACAATATGCATATTATTTAGTTTACCCTGTAAACCCAGATGCTTCTAATACTTAATAAAAAATGCACAATGAATGAGTGAGCTATGAATGTGCTCATCAGAAATGCACAATTCAGAACTGGATTTTGGCCCTCAGGAAGCCTATCTTCCAGAAGCTGCAACTTCAACTGCTTTGTTACTTGCATCTGGATCAGTGTTACTTTGACAATTAATATACTGGATGTCAGAAATGGGGCATTTATTGGTGAAAGCAGTGAATGATTGGCACGTATGATTAATGTGAAAAGTAGGCCCCTGTTTGGGAAATTTAAAATGTTCAATGTATGTGTATTGGTTAAAATATTTAGAAGATACTTCCCACACATGCGTGAACAATAAGAATTCAGGGAGGGTTTTTAGTTTATCGCCTACACCCTTGCAAACAATGTCCTAATCTAAATCCCCAAAGATTCTTGTGTCCAGCCTTAGATTCTGGAGGATTCTGGTTATTTGATTCAGCTGTAATGGTGACAGAATCCTGTCTCTGGAATGTTGTGTCTGCTTCTAGAACATTGCTGTTTGCCTTAAGTGAACTTTTCTTGAAATTCGTGAAAATAGTATCTAAAAGGACAGTGAGCTAAGATTTCCTTGAGCCAATGCAACAGGTTGTATGAACAATTTTTGTTTTTGCTTTCTAAGCATTGCTTGGTATGTGTTTTGGTTGCATGTATGGCAGAATTTAGACTGAGACCTTACTTCATTTGAACTGGTAGCAAGGCTATAGATGGAGTAGCTCATTCTGACTCACCTGAAATTTCGTTGTTGGTCACTGGTAAAGACCAAATAGTTATTCATAACCAAGTTGGCTGACATCCATTTTCCATTGTCTCTTACTACTAGAAATTTCTTTCATTTGAAGAATGACAGACAGTCAGCACAATATCTATATACCTCCAGAATGACAGTAGTTAACTTTGACCCTAACTTAGTCATTCACATCTATGATTTTCCTGAAATAACTTGTTTTGGTGTCAAGAGAATTTCCAGAATCAGCTGGCGGCTACTTTTTAAAGAGTTTTCCCCAGTTTTATTATGAAATAATTGACATATATCACTATATAATTTTAAGAGGTACAGCGTAATGGTTTGTTTTACATGTACCCTGAAATGATTACCACAGTAGGTTCAGCTAACATCTATCACCTCATATAGATATTGTAAAAAGAAAGGAAGAAGAAAAGAAAAGAAAAGAAAATCCTGTTTCTGGATTTCCCTGGTGGTGCAGTGGTTAAGAATCTACCTGCCATGGGCTTCCTTGGTGGCGCAGTGGTTGAGAGTCTGCCTGCCGATGCAGGGGACACGGGTTTGTGCCCCAGTCCGGGAAGATCCCACATGCCACAGAGTGGCTGGGCCCGTGAGCCATAGCCTCTGAGCCTGCGTGTCCAGAGCCTGTGCTCCACAACGGGAGAGGCCACAACAGTGAGAGGCCCGCATACTGCAAAAAAAAAAAAAAAAGAGAGAGAGAATCCACCTGCCAATGCAGAGGACATGGGTTTGAGCCCTGGTCCAGGAAGATCCCACATGCCGCGGAGCAGCTAAGCCCATGCGCCAACACTACTGAGCCTGCTCTCTAGAGCCTGCAAGCCACAACTACTGAGCCCACATGCTGCAACTACTGAGCCCACATGCCACAACTACTGAAGCCTGTGCACCACAACTACTGAGCCCGTGCACCTAGAGCCCCTTCTCTGCAACAAGAGAAGCCACCGCAATGAGACACCCGCGCACCACAACGAAGAGTAGCCCCCCACTCGCCACAACCAGAGAGAGCCCATGAGCAGCAACGAAGACCCAACGCAGCCAAAAATTAATTAGTTAATTAATTTTAAAAAGCCCAATAAACAAAAAAAACCTGTTTCTCCTTGTGATGAGAATCTTTAGGATTTACCCTCTTAACTTCCCTATGTGTCACACAGCAGTGCTCAGTGGAAGTTTGTACCTTTTGACCACCTTCCTCCAATTTTCCCCTTTCCCCTACCCTCCACCTCTGGTAACTACAAGTCTGATCTCTTTTTCCTATGAGTTTGTTTTATTATGTTTTTTAGATTCCACATGTAAAGGAGAACTTTCTACAAAATCTACTTTTTGAAGAATTTACTCTAGAAAAAAAAGTGATCTCTTTCCTTAATACATTTATTAGTTTATTGGTGAGATAAGATATTTATGCAGAAAAAGTATAAAATATGAGGAGGTATAAAATGAATGAAACAACTATGGTAACTAAAGAAGATATGAATGTTGAAGAAGATGCATGATAGGCTTGAGATTTAGATAGGGCTTCATACGGGCAGGAAATCACTCTAACCAGCCTTTGGGAACAAAGATGGTTTAGGTTGTGTTAATGAAATACATTGAAATGCAGGCTAAAGATCTCAAATTTTAAAGTATTTGGAGGGGATTTTTCTCTCCACTAGATCCCTTTCATTCTAAATGTGTTGCAACCTAAAACTTGTTGAAAGGGTAACAACCTAGCTCCAGTAAGGTGTTACCAGAAGACATTATGCTTCTATAAGATTTACTAGATGGGAACATGAGCCTTCACATCTACAAGAGCTGGCAAGAAGTTAGCCCTCCTCTCCCACATTTTAAGTACCTACTAGGAGATAACTTTTGGTCATTTTCCCAGAAAAAAAGTACAGGATGAGATCTTGAAATTAACCTGGCCAGTGTTTTCCCAAGATAGGAAGCTAACATTGAAGTTAATGAAGGGTCAGAAAGTAGCATTCAAAAACATCCTCCCCAAAAGATTTTGAAATTCCAAATGTTTGGGAAGCTCATCTATCTCTCCTCCCTGTAATCTATCTCCTTCTTCCACCTCTCTCTAATCTCTGTTTTCCTATCTCATTAATCAGAAAAGTCTGATTCTACCCTAAGTAGATAGTGCAGAGTTGTAAATTTCTCAATATTGCAATCAAACTTGCCAAGAAAACGTGACTTCTTTTTTTTCTCTGAAATTACTTTGATCTCCTTCATGAGCTCCCAAGTAGGTGACTTGAAGAAATAAATTTATTCTAGGTAGATTTATCCCAGCCAGCTATTCTTACTCTGATTTAAAAGCATAAACTATTTTTCTGCTAGGGTGACTTAGGTTCTACTCACTGTATCAGAGTTCTGTAGCATCTTCTCTTCCTCTCCAAGAAGGCAGTTGAGATTATGGGAGGAGGTAAATTTATTTCTTTATTTCTTTATTTTTGCAGTACGTGAAACAAACAAAGTGAATAACAAAGTGAATCAGCTATACATATATCCCCATATCTCTTCCCTCTTGTGTCTCTCTCCCTCCCACCCTCCCTATCCCACTCCTCTAGGTGGTCACGAAGCACCGAGCTGATCTCCCTGTTATGCAACAACTCTTTGTGGATTACCTCATACATGCTAAGGACATGAAAGACTCTGGTGACATAACCACATATAAAGCCATGCTCTCTGCCCTCAAAAGAGCTCAGGTAGTGAGGAGGAGGACCTGTAAACATTACAAAAATAATGAAAAACATAACAGAGGTATGGAACAAGGTCACTTAGTAGCCCTGTTTGCTTAGTGAATTCAGAGCAGTATTCATAGAGGTGGGGATGCTTATGTTCCAATGTGAGCTCAAAGCAATTTTCTAGCTGACAAATCCAGGAGTGAAAGGCATTCCAAACAGGATTAGCCTTTCCACAGACATAGGGACCTGTAAGTAGTCCTGAAATTGCAAAGGGGTTATGGTGACAGTTTTGTGTTGAAAAAGAAAATGAGCCATATAAAGAATTCAGAATTTTTTTGTAAGTAATGAAGAGCCAAACACAAATTTTGAGCAGGGAGGTAAGATAGAATAGTCTATAAAAATATGTCACTTTTTATTAGAAAATTTTTACTCAGACCTCTCAGTAACCTTTTAAAAAAAAGCTAATCTTGGGCTTCCCTGGTGGCGCAGTGGTTGAGAGTCCACCTGCCGATGCAGGGGACACAGGTTCGTGCCCCAGTCTGGGAGGATCCCACATGCCGCGGAGTGGCTGGGCCCTTGAGCCACGGCCGCTGAGCCTGCGCGTCCGGAGCCTGTGCTCCGCAACGGGAGAGGCCACAACAGTGAGAAGCCCACATACCGCAAAAAAAAAATAGCTAATCTTTGCTATTTCCCATCAGTGAATGTTTTTCAGGTTGTAGTCCATTTTCCAAAGAAATGCATCATCTGCATTCTTAGGAATTGGGAAAAATAAGGAAAAACATATTGCTGGATCAAAACGCCTTTTTTTTTCAAGTGAGGCATCTTCTGCTCTCTGTTTCATAGTCATGGAGAAATGTCAGGCCTGAACTCTTTCATGAGAGACTGAAGTGTGGTGCAATAGTTTTGGAGCCAGATGAAAACATCTGTTCCACATGAAACCCTATGCAGGTCACTTATCATCCTTAAGCATCAGTTTCCTCATCTGTAAAATGTGACTAGTAACCCTTTTCTCTCAAACTTAGTGGAATAATAAGTGAGATTATATACATAAAATGCAGATGTGAATTAGGCAGGCAGATTATATTGGTTCCTTTTTTTAATAAATTTATTTATTTATTTATTTATTTATTTATTTTTGCGGTATGCGGGCCTCTCACTGTTGTGGCCTCTCCCATTGCGGAGCACAGGCTCCCGATGCGCAGGCTCAGCGGCCATGGCTCACGGGCCCAGACGCTCCATGGCATGTGGGATCTTCCCGGACCGGGGCACGAACCCGTGTCCCCTGCATCAGCAGGCAGACTCTCAACCACTGCGCCACCAGGGAAGCCCTATTTATTTATTTTTGACTGCATTGGGTCTTTGTTGCTGCGCACAGGCTTTCTCTAGTTGCGGTGAGCTGGGGCTACTCTTCATTGCGGTGTGTGGACTTCTCATTGTGGTGGCTTCTCTTGTTGCGGAGCATGGGCTCTAGGCGCGTGGGCTTCAGTAGTTATGGCACGTGGGCTCAGTAGTTGTGGTTCGCAGGCTTAGTTGCTCCGTGGCATGTGGGATCTTCCCAGACCAGGGCTCGAACCCATGTCCCTTGCATTGGCAGGCAGATTCTTAACCACTGCGCCAAGAGGGAAGTCCCTACATTGGTTCTTTTCCTTTTCTTGACATAAATAAAAGTGTGAGTGTGTGTGTGTGTGTGTGTGTGTACACATATACTGGAGTAGAAGATAGATTGCAGTCAGCAGACCTAGAGGCAGGGCCATGATTCGATGTAATTTCTCTTTTTTATGGGTAATTTTTACTCCATCTTCTCAGTAGCCTTAAAAACAAGTTAATCTTTACCATCAGTGAAAGTTCTTTAGATTATAGTTCTTTTCCCAAAGAATTGCATTACCTGCATTCTTCGATGTCAGGAAAAAGGAAACATAAGGAAAAACATATATATATATAAACATATATGTGTATATATATATATAATCTATGTAAGTATATATATACATATATATATATATATGTGTGTGTGTGTATATATATATATATGTGTGTGTGTGTGTGTGTGTGTGTGCGCGAGTTTTTCTCTTTTTTTTGGTACTCTTAGGAGGGGGTACCAGCTAGGGGAAAGCAAGGACCGGGGTTAAAATGTTGATTTTTTTCCTACACGGTCCATGAATTCCCTACATGTTTTGACTTATCTCTTGGCTTTCCTGGGGTTCACTGTGCTTAAACCACGAAGTCAGAGAATGATGTCAACACCAGCCCCCAGCCAGGAACCCCCTCACACACACTTCCACCATCCTTCTGCACTCATCTGTCCCAGGAACCCAGAGGAGTCTTTGTTCTGCTAAGTGGGTGGGCTTCTTGGAGGCCATTGAGCCTAATGACCTTTGCTTGCAGCAGAGAGTATACGTTGTCTGGCCATCAGGCCAGGACACTTGCCCTCTCACTTCTCATCCGCGAAAATAGTCCTGGTCCTGTGAGCCTGGAGTGCAAGTCTGCTCCTTGCATTACTCGAAAGGGAAAGAATGATGAAAACCACTTGCACACGATGCAGTTCAGGCCTGAGAGTCTGCTTCTTGCCAAGGAAGCACTTCACACAAATGTTTACTGGACATTTTAATATCCCCGTTCAGAACTTGACATGTGAGCCACATTCAGTATTTCCTTGATTGCTTCTGGATGTCGTTAGATGAGTCATTTTTATACAGATAGTATCATGCATATTCCTATATGTAACTCTGCCAATTAGGAGCTGGTTAGAAACTATAAATGAAAAGTCAATCAGTTATCTAGGGCAGCTGTGATGTGGTAGAAAGAATACTGGAATTGCATTTTTTGAAAGCTGGTTGTGGGTCCTAACTCTTCTCAATAATATAGTTGAGTGAACTGAAGCAAGTTATTGAATCACTTCGTTTCCTCCTCTGTTAGAAGGACCTAGTAATGCTTCCATCCCAGGACAGTGAGAGTATACGTGGGAATGTATATTTTGTAATATGTCATGTGTGATGTATCATGTATTATAGACTGTGTGTTGTACATTAGAAAGATCTGTCATCCATCCCCTACTCTTAAACTCACCTAATGACCACCTAATCCCAGCCACTATTTCCTCTCTTTTGTTAGAAGCATGGTAATACTTATATCACAGTGAAGACTCAGTGAGAGAATATGTGTGAAACAACTTTGTAAACTATAAAATATGGCATATATTATGAATATTATGTATCATTTTAATATGTTAAAGCATAATATGTATAGTAATATATTATATATTCATGTTATATAATATATACAATATATTATTATGCACTGTGTTATAATTATAGATAATATATATTAACACATATAATGGGTTTTTTTTTTTTTTGACTGGAAGCAAATTTATTTCTGGATACTCCCACCCATCCCCATAATATATTTATAATTACCCTTTTAAAACTTCTTAAAAGCTACTTTAAAATTTAATTCCATTGTGATTGAAATCATGTTTTATACTATTTTAACCCTCTTAAATGTATTGAGACTTGTTACGGGCCCCAGAATATTATTTATTCTGAACACATATAATGTATTTTTTTTTTTTTTTTTTTTTGGCCATACTGCACAGCTTGCAGGATCTTAGCTCCCCAACCAGAAATGAAACTCTCGCCCCTGGCAGTGGAACTGCAGAGTCCTAACCACTGGACAGCAAGGGAATTCCCATAATGTATTTAATTGTATATTATAATACATCAATATATAATACGCATATACTGTTATATATTATATACTAGGTTGTATTATTTATGCATGATTACTTATTATTATTATTACTTGTGTGTGTGTGTGTGTGTGTGTGTGTGTGTGTGGTACATGGGCCTCTCACTGATGTGGCCTCTCCCATTGCGGAACATAGGCTCCGGATGCGCAGGCTCAGCGGCCATGGCTCACGGGCCCAGCCGCTCCGCGGCACGTGGGATCTTCCCAGACTGGGGCACGAACCCGTGTCCCCTGCATCGGCAGGTGGACTCTCAACCACTGAGCCACCAGGGAAGCCCCAGATGTTACTTTTTTGATAATCACACTGTTGATGAGAGAAAAACCTAGAGGGTTAGCATAATCAAATACTTTTGGAAGCTGAATGAGGATAATAATTTTACTCAGAGTGGCAGAATCTAGTGAGCAGAGAGATTTGCAGAATCATTTTGTTCGTTTTTCTGAAAACTGTTCCAAAGAATAATGTTATAAAAACCCTGCCCTTAAGTAATTCTTATACCTCATTAAGTCCTGAAGATGGCTTAAATGAATTAGTTCTAAAACTTTTCATTCTTATGGATCTGCCTCTTGTCTCAACTTGAGGGAAGTTTGAATTAATTATCCTCTTATACTTTATCATCATTTGTGTGTGATGTGTGCCGTAATTTATAGACTTGATGTTTGAGCGTTTAAGTTCTCTCCACCTCCCAGGTTGTCTCTCCACCAGCAAGGCACAATGTCGACAAATGGTAGCAGGGTACTACAGACCCATGCATTTCCCAATGTTATTACAAGAACAAGAACATCTTTATTAATATAGCTAACAGAAATTGTTAGTGAGTAAAACTAAACCTTATATAAGTTTCTTCCATCCATCCATTTACAAAAGCCTGAAAAATAGACCTCATCTTTGACACTTTTCTCTACTTTCACTTCAGTGTGGAACGTATTGCCAAGAGCAGTCAATTTTTCTATCTGGAAAGGGACACACTCCATCCTCTCAGTCTCTGCTGACAGCCTACTCCTGGCCGTCTTTGCCTCTCGTCTGGCCTGCAGCAGTCATCTGCTCTGTGTGTCCTCTCATCTGCTCTCTTCTCCTTAGTGCAAGTGACCTTTTCATAGCAGAAATGGAATTATGTGAAATGCAACCTCTCGAGCCCTTTAGAAGCTTGGCTCTCTTCTTAGGATAAAAATCAAGACCTTTAACTCAATTTACAAACCCTTGAATTGTCTGCTCATCTACTTGAGTGTCACCTGCACTTCGCTTTCCTCACCCTGTCCTCATGCAACCCTTATTTTCTCCAATTGCTCCTACGTACCAAGGTCCCTCCCCTTCTGCTCTCCAGTCTTTGCACATTCTTCTCCCTCTTCCTGGAATAGCCCCACCCAACCCCTTTATATCTGGCTAATATCTATGTATCCTTGACATTCCCACTCATGTGTCTCTTCCACAGAGAGTTGTCCGTAAACACACAAGACAATTCAAATCCCCTTATTAATGCACTCACATAACTAACTTAATAACTCTAATCACTGCTGAATTTCATTCCATTAAGTTCCCTTACCTCTAGCAATTATGGGCTAGCAATTAGTAGGAACCAGACTATTCCTACTTGTCATGTATCTCCAGGATGAAACAAAGGGTCTGATCGGGACAGAGGCAGGCAAGTCAGGGTGAGTTGGTCACTCTCAAGTGCACTGAAAACTGCAGTTTAAGGATTAAAGCCCTTTTGTTCAATGTGCTATGTTTGTTACCAACCTTTAACTTATTAAGATCTTAAATTTTTTTCTTCAAATTTAACAGATGAAATATTTTATTTTTAAAGTTAATTGCTTTTGTGTCAATTTCATAAATTTCCCTAACTGGGGTTTCAGTTTCCTAGCTGGTAGAATTCATTAAAAAGTAGCTTTTAAAATCAAGTATTTTGTCGAAGGAAGGAGTACATACACCAGTTCTGCCACTTACTATATGACCTTGAGGAAAAAAACTCAATCTGTTCTCCCATCTGTAGATCTAATAGTTGTAAGTTCACAGGATTATGATAGCAATCAGATACAACTTTGTGTGTATAAAATAACTGAAATAGTATTTGCCATTGAGTTAAATAGTATTTGCCCAATGCATTCATGTTTCCCTCTTGAATTGGGAAATTCCCTGTGTTCATTTGTACGAGCCCTGGCTTCATTTAAATAGAACAGAGTAACTCTCTTAACAGTCCACTAGCAACCTGAAAGCTTTGTGATTTGCAAAGTCATTACATATCACTTCCCAGAGAATTTTTGAAATCAATTTTTGTGTTATTTTGGACCTATATAAAGAAGCTTTGTGTCTTTTTGGTGATTTTATTAGTAGATGTTCGGTGTTCATTTAAGGCATGATGAGTAGTATGGAGCAGAAGGCCACGTGCCAGCTGCAGGGAGAGCAAGCCACTCTCTGTTTCAGGTGAAAGCCCCACTCTTTTGTTTCCATGAGACTTCAAGGGAAGGCTCCGCGGCAGTATTTATTTGGTTTATGGTAACCTCTCAGATGTACTGCATCTGCTTTTCAGTAAAGGATGTGGGGCTCCCTTCTGGTAACTTGCCGCCTGCCGCAGACAACAGGCATGTTTGTCCTCCTCAGCTTTGATCTTTGTCGCCTGGTATCTAAATGAAGCCTTTCTTGTGCCTTCAAAGCTAAGTGGCTTGTTTGGCTTCCAGTTACAAGACAGTTCTGCTCCTGCCACCACCGGGGTGCCCTTCTCCTCACTTCCATTCTAGCACTGCAGTTGGAGGGCTACGGGAGCCATGGGGAGATGTAACTGATGTGTAAAAATCCAGAACAGTGAGCAAGAGGAAGGAACTTGTGCTTCCTGGGGTGGTGCATGCCTGGAGAGTCCATTTACCTGGTGGTGAGACCTGGGAGTTGAGGTTTGGAGGTAGACAAGGGAAGAAGAGAACCATAGAAAAATTTGCCATTCTTAAAAAAATGCATACCAATATGGCTATGGACATGGATGCCAGATTTAGACAGCCTGGGATGTGAATAATTATCAGCTGTGCTAAATTCCCCCAAGTTGCCAGTCTCAGTTTTCATGTCTATTAATGAAGGGTGATGATGGTACTTATCTATTTCACTGTGAGTATTAGATGAGAAAATACAAATAGAGGGCTCAGTGAACCACTAAACATAGAGCAAGGACTCAGTGAATACTACCTTTTGGTTATTAACAGTAGTGATGCTTATTTTTTATCAAGATCAGGTAGTGTCCAGATGAAATGGTCTCTCCAATTCCCTCTCAGGGGAATTGGCACTGATTCCTAAAAGCCAAATTCCAATGTCTACTTCTATGAATATTCCCTGATATTCTTGTCATCTAGTCAGCATTGTTGCTGGGTAATAGAGCAACACAGATAAAAACATAGTGTCTGCTTTACAGGTTTACTCTCTGTCTTCCTAAAGGTCATTATTTATAATTTGATTCTAAGACTAATCAGAGTCTGAACTGAAATAGTTATTTGGTTAGTTGACTAGTACATGAGACTGTAAGATTTCTGAGGTCAGCGCCCTGGTACTGTATCCCTGGTTCTGCTAAAGATGCTTGATCATTCAGAGCAGTATTGTATAGTTACTGAGAGCTCAAGACCACCACTCACTAGCTATGTAACCTTGAGCATGCTGCAAAAGCTCTCTGTTCTTCAGTTTCTTCATCTGTGAAATGGGAATAATTGAACCTGATGCTTAAGTCAGCCGTAAGAATGAAACATGACAAGATATGTAAAGTACCTGAAACACACTGATTGCTCAATGTCAATTGCTGTCAATATTATAATAATATAGATGAATAACCTAAATCATAGGATCCAGATAGCTTCTGTGTCCTTTGACACAGAAGGGTTCCTGCTTTATTTTAGTTTTTTATTTTGCACTATATTATCGATTTCATTATATCTATTTGGAGATGAGAGAGTGCATATAAATCCTATACAAATAAGTAAGCAAATGAAGATGGAGGAATTTTTGGATGTGTTTGTGTGCATGTGAAGCCAGAATATACTCATAATTTCTGAATGTCAGAAATGTCCTCTCTACATATCACTAAGTTTATATGACAAACAGGATTTTTCAGCAAATTTTATTTGTTGGTTTTACAGTTCTTTATGTTTCCTCTATTGCAATTCCAGTACATTTAAATCTCCCTCTTCTGAGGTCCTCTCTTCTGAACTCTACTTCTGAAAATGTATGGTACTATTACCAACTTGCTTAGAATTTAAAGCCGAGAAACAAGTAAAATGTATCTTAATTTTATCCCTTCTGTTTTATTTCTCCCAGCGAATTGTCCATATGAGGGTTTCCCTTTAAAAATGTTGGTGAGTCATTCTTTCTACTCTTCCAGATGTTTTGCAATTTCATCTCATTAATGTCTCAGTGATATTATATATATACCATACATCAGACTGATAAATATATAATATTCTGAATTGTCCCAAATTTCTTTTTAAATACAACTGAGTGAACTATTCTTGTCATTAAATTTGGATGCTTTGTACTAGATTTATTTTTTTACATATAAAGATATAAATAAGGCAAAATCCTATATGTTTGTTTGCATTAATACATTTTCTTAATTAAATTAATACTAGTGACAATGAAGAAGACATTAGAAAGAATAGAAAGATATTAGATAATGGTAGGTAATAAAAAGACAGAAAGATGAAAGAAAAAGAAAGAAAGAAAGGGAAAAGAAAGAAAGAAATTAACTTTCCTTTTGCTCTCTAAGGCAAGATATAAGCTCAGGTTTTTCATATTTGTTAATAAGTATGTGAGTATGATATAAATTTTGTGTCACCATTCCATATATCATGGTTCTCAAAGTTTTTGCTCAGGGCTCTTTTACATTCTTAAGAAAAAGTTAAAGACACCAAAGTTCTTTCATTTACATGTATTATAGTTATGAATATTTACTATATTCAAAAAATTTTTAAAGATTTTTTAAACTACTTTTTATTAATTTATTTTTTAAAATAATAAATCCATTATATGTGGACAAAAATAACCTATTTTTATCGATAATCAATATATTTTCCAAAACAAATTTTAAAAGTTTTAGTAAAAAGCGTGGCATTATTTTTACATTTTGCAAATCTCTTTAATTCCTAACCTAATAGAAGACAGCTGGATTCTATCTGCTTTCAACCTGTTGCAATGTGTTGTTTTGGCTAAAGTATATGAAAAAAATCTGGTCCTACACAGATATATAGTTGGAAAAGGAAAACGTATTTTAATAGCCTATTCAGATAACGGTGGATGTTCTTCTTTGATACTACATCAAAACTCTACATGTGTTATTTTCTTAAAGATCAGTTGCAATGTGCAAAGTGAAACTGGACTAATGAATTTTTTGTACTTGATATACTCATGGGATAATGAGAATAGAAAAGGCAAATCATGACTTTGTAATGTTATAAAAATAGTTTTGTCCTTGTAAATCCCATGAAAATGTGCCAAGGATACATAGTGTGTATACAAGTGTTCCCAGACCATACTTTGAATATCACTGTCATATACTACCTAACTTCTAATAATCTTATCTTGGGACACAAAGAAACCAACATCACTGAGAAGAAGCTGTTAGGTAACTTGCCTAACCTTTGCTCAGTTAACTCAGGATAGAACCAAATTTGAATTCAGTGTTCCTCTTTTATCTCTCTGATAGGAAATAGTCTTTCCAAAAAAATGTGAAATGGGAAAATACAGAGGCATAAAATATGATTTTTTCCCTAGGGACCATAATTCTTGAGCGATAAGTTGGGTTTTATAGCTACAGAATGTCAAGTTCTGCAAAGAACATGGTAGGTCTTTTAGCATGGCTATAAAATCACATTGGATGAGTAGATCTTCCATTTTAATGGGAAACAGATTCCAGGATGAAATTCAGGAAGCAGCAGAAGGACCAAAGTTGGAATATGGAAGAAGAGATCGGGAAAGGTCAAGGAATAGATAATACAGTCTATAATTAAAGCTCCAAAGATCCCAAGGGGAGATTGATTCTTTCACTCATGTCAACATAAGTCCACCATTTTCTCCTCCAGGACCTAGAAGAGATGTATGGGAAGGTGACTGAAGAGCTATCACTTTCATAATTTTTTTTTTTGGTCATGCCACATGGCATATGGGATCTTATTTCCTAGACCAGGGATTGAACCTGCACCCCCTGCATTGGAAGCTCGGAGTCTTAACCACTGGACTGCCAGGGAAGTCCCACTTTCATAACTTTTATTTGACCTCTTCTTTCTTGATGATGCCCTCATTCTAATTTTGTATTCCAGAGCAATCAAAGAACACGGTTCTTTGTGATATTCACCAATGCCTTTGTCTCTTTGGTGCTATCAAAAGCAGAAAAGGTAGAAGCAGAATAAAGGAAATCAAAGGAATCAAAAAGTATCAATATTAGTGCAATGTTTTTGATATGGTATTGTGATTTATGCAGATATAACATCACCAATTTCTGCTTTAACCAGAAGATGAAGAAGAGAGTTAGCACGTACTGCGCACCAACCACATGCATGGCACCCTGTTCCATGCTGGAGATAAAGTAATGAAAAAGTCAAGTAAAACCAAGGGTGTCCCATACTGCTCCCTAACAGAAAAACTGGATTCACTGAGAATGTCTAAGAAATCTTTAACTATTCCCATTAAACCTATATGACACCTACAAGTTCTTCCAAAATTGGAAACTATATCTAATGTTAAGTAATTAACATTTCATATCTCATGGCCTACATTTTGACTATTTTGTTTCTTTTCAAGAAATTCTGCAAGGTAGGCAATTAGTTTACAGGGCAAATCTAGGTAGGTTTCTATTTTTTGTGTTAGCTTAGCAAACAACAGGACTATGTTGTTATGTTGGGAGTACAGTTATAAGCCTAAAATAACCACTTAGTGTTCCATTTGGTTTACAGAATTAGATTTGGTTAAAATTAAACTTTACTAAAACAACTGCAAATAGAAAAAAATTCTTAGGCATTTTGAAAACATTTTAATGTAAGGTATTGATGCATCGGGTGAAGGAGAAAACCATGTGTTTGTTTGAGATTCCAAAGACTTGCAAGAGCTTCATGATATTTTTCTACAATGATTAGAAGTCAAAACTGCCATAAGTTTTGTCTATTAAATTTGCTGTCATTTATACAGCAGCAATCCTTGGTAAAAGCATTTAAAATATTCTATTTCTAGTAACCAGATAATGCTAGTGATCAAATACATTAGTCTCTAAGCTTCCCATTAGTTGGATCTACATTTAACTGCTCTGTATTTTATTCCTAGGGTCTTGAACAGTACTTGGGACATAGGAGTTGCATAATATTTGTTAAATATTTTCAATGAATAAGTATATAAAAGAATATCGTCTTTATTATTTTTTTAAGAAATGTAGAGATTTATAAATAATGAAAATTATAAATTTAGAAAATTATAGATTTCAATATTTATAAATACTTACCCAGGTTTTTTACTGCCTGAATGCCACCTGTAAACAGGGGTATGGATGGAGTTATTACAGAGTCAAGAAGGAGAGATCCTATATCAGACTGAGGCAGGAGAGGTTCTGCCTAGGGAGTCATGGGTAAAAACACAGAGCTGAGAAAGAAAGTAGAAAGCCCCAAGAAGATTGCTGAATTTAGAAGGAAGAGAGCCAAGTGAAAATGGAGAAGTGAAATGACATCAGGAAAGAAATAACCTATGAGGCCTGTGAAGTAATGGGTTAGGGAAAATTAATTGAGCAGTGGGCAAGATATAAACCTATGCATATTGACCATGCAGTATCCTATTCCTTTTACACTGAAGCGTCTGCGTTTTCCAAGGAATGAAAGAACTCCCAGTCACACAGAATCACACCAGACACCACTAGTAACTCTGTTTAGTGATTTCTTTGATGGAAGAGAATTTCTGAGGGCCAGATACCACACTCTCCCTGCCTGCAGAACTAAGGAAAATAAGGATATCTTTTCTCCAATGAAATTACCTTTCCTTATCTTCAGTGGGTCTATGGAAACTGCTGCTGGTCTATGGAAACTGCTCTATCAGTATTAGAGATAGCAGCATATTTATTTAAGCCCAGAATGTCTTATACCATCTTAGACCTACCAACCTAGTTCTCGCCTCTATTCAGAGGACGGAATACACTTAATACTGCTTTTGTTTAAACTTACTCCTATTCTTTTCCCCACTTCCCAAGTCGATAACACCTCAACTTGAAAAACATATGTCATACTTCCTTCACAAAAAGACATCTGGTATATGAATGAATGAATGAATGAATGAATCAATCAATCAATCCCATGCACACATACATGAATGAATGAATGAATGAATGAGTTATTTTCAAAGTTAGGGCAAGAGGTGAAAAGGTGACATTATTTCAACATCTATACCCTTTGCCTGTACATATAAAGATGCATTGTAATTTCAAGAGTGATTATAATGACATAAGTAAGAGAAAATAAAGTAGAAAAAAATGGCAAGCTTTATGATGATTTTTTTTAGAGCAGGTTGTGAAGACAGAGTGCTTAGATTGGACTACTTGCTCTTCCACTGACAAGTTATGTGAACTTATTAAATAGGGATAACAAGAGTACTTCACCTTATAAGGTCTGGGAGAGACTTAAATATTTTAAGGCAGTATCTGGCATATTGTGAGAGATAGACTATAAGACTTAGCCTCTGTTTTCTAGCAGAAAACAAGATATCTGGACAGAGAAGTCATATAAAACTCAGTCACAGAGAAATTAGATCTCTGTTCAAAGGCACTCAGATGAAGATGAAGCCCAGTGCTGTTCACTGCTTGGGCTTCAACTGGGCTTCAACTGTCTCTTTATTAGCACTTTAATTTATTTTGAAGCTTTCAGGTTTGACAATGACCATATCCTCTTTCACATGTCACAGGTTCCAGCTACCTAAGGGTCTGCCATGCTATTCAGTCGTGACTTGATCTTATTCAAAATCATCAACTCTTCTTATTGTCAGCGGATTTTAGGCACAATATGCACAGGAAGACTGGTTAGGTCTGACTTCAGCAAAATGGCTTGGCTGGAGTTCATACCAGATAGCCAGGAAGAAGCAACTGTCCTCATACAGTGCCACGATTTTAACAAACGTAAGCCACTGAGTTGAGCTTAAAAATGATTTGCTTTGGAAAAGCTGTGTTTACAGCACCCTTACCTCTAAGAACTAGACCTCTGCATTCCAGAGCTGTGCCAGAAACTCATCTTTCCTCTCTAGGATCTGACTTGAGGCTGGAGATGCAGGGGGATTTCTGGCAGAGGGCAGAATACCCATGTCAATCTTGTCTTTCTCTTTAAACCAAGTTTCTCAGTCTACCAAAACATCAGGAAATGTGCTCATTTTAAGGTCTGTATCATTTCAGCTCTGAATTAAAGGATTGGCATTCCTCTTGTGGATTTCAAAATACACACAGCACTATTACAAATTTTTGGTTAAGACTTTCAAATGACACATCCCTCTCTTTCTGTCTCCTGTATCTCTCTCCTGTCCCGCCCTCCAACACACAAACTCACTTCTTGGCCTTTTATTTGTTTACAAGCCTTGCATTTCAAGCCACTCAATAACTCAGGTCTTTTTCACTTGAAAAAGGACTTTCCATTCAGGAAGGAGATTCGTAGGAGCAAAAAGGCTTAGCTGAACCCGTACTAAATAGCTTCATGTCCCGACGATTCAAGGAACTGGCATTTGGGCAATCCCTTGCTTTATTCTCTGAATGCCATGACCTATATGTCAAAGTGAGAGGGTGCTTGGAGATGTTTCTTGTCTTTGCAAAGCAATGCTCCAGGGACAAAGAAGCTCTTTGACTGGTCAGTCATGACGGCCACGAGGTGGGAGCCATAAACCAGGCAAGTCTGGGCAGTGTGCATGCTGACATTTTTCATTCCTAATATCCCACAAGTATTTCAGCATCAACAGAGCCTCTGTGCAGATGAAAAGGAACTTTTTTGTTCCTTGATTTTGTTATATTACGTTTGAAAATTCCTACCAGCCTCCCAATTACCCATTTGTAGATAGACTGGCAAAACCACTTTTTCACCACCTTCGTATCCTCCATTTTACAAGCAAGAAGAAATACTAATATTGCTGTTGTCTCCTCTAGGTAAATGAAATCCACACTTCTTCCTTCCCCAGACTGCCTTACCTTTTGGCCTCTGGAGCTTAGAAATCCCAGCAGCTGTTGTTCAGTCTAGTCTGCCCACAGCCCAATCCTCGGGGACATGCAAGTAAACAGATTAGCTCCCAGACATTTAAATTAAAAAGTAAAATAAAAAGCATGGCCAACTTTTGTAAGCATAAATGACCTATTCTAAGAAAAGAACAAACACCTTGCACAAAGATAGACTGAGATGTGGGTGGGGGGGGGAAACAGCTCAAGTCAGCAGGGGATGTATGCATGTACTGTTGATGAAGCAGCTGTGATGCATTTCTTTCTTTCTTCCTTTCTTTGTTTTTTTTGAATGGGGAAGGAGCACAGGATTATTTTATACTGTTGATAAGCTAAGTACTTGTCTTTGTTACTCATTTGGCTTGTTTTTTTCCATTTAGAGATATAATAGTTTGTAAGACTTTTGTCCCCTTTGCTTCCCCAACCCCCAGAGCACTCAAACTATCCTTTTGGTGGAAAACTCCATTCAGAGCCTCCCTCCCTCTTTCCTTTCCTCCCTCCCTCCCTTCTACTCTTCCTTCTTCTACTCTTCAAACATTTTTAAAATGTGTGCTATGTGACAGGCACTGGGCTCAGTTCAAAGGAACAAAACCATCAAAAGTAATGACACAGTCTTGTCCCTAGTTTACAGGCTGATTGGGAAGGGATATAAAATAGATAATTAAGTGAATAAATACACTAGTGTAACTGCTATGAAAGCAAAGTCTAGGGAGCTATAGGAGCTGAAGACTTAATCTCATCGTAAGTGTCTGAGAAGTTTCCCTGAGGAATAGTGTTTAAGCTGATACATGAAGGGCAAGAAAATACGGTGAAGTATCACAGAATTCATGATAGAAGTCTGTTTAGGATGCTGTAAGAATGCAAAGGAAGGTGACTAAATTCTACAGGGGAGAAGAAGAGAGGTATGGAGCTTTCTAGAGGAGGTTATATTTGAGATTGAAATATTGAAACATTAAAAGTACGTGAAATAAAAGCAAATTTAATCTCATCCAAAAAATATTGATTTCCATTCAACACATGCACTCTTCTTTACTATACTTAATTTTGTCTTACCTTTGCTGTCTATCCTATAGATTTTTCTTGGTTTATACCAGTTAGTACCTCTTTCTTCACTCTGATGAACTTATAGTAACAGGAAGAAATTACAACCAAAGTCGGCTCCTTTTTTTGTCCACTTATAATAAGCCACAGTAATCCTGACTATGTTTTTAAAAATATCAGAAGGAAATACTGGTAACAACAATTGTAGGTGAGAATAGAATTATAGGTGAAGTTTCCCTAAAACTAACTAAAAAGTTTGTTCCTATATTTTTCAAATATATATTCTTTGTTTTTAACTAAAAGTTTATATATTTTCATCTTAAAATTTTTCAGTGTTTATGAACTGTGTCATTATCAAGGCTTTTACTATATTATTCTTGGGTAGATTCATGTCATTTAAAATTCACACTTCTTTAAAGCAAAGGTATTAGATATAGATTTCCAGTAGTTGAGGCTTCCTTTACCTACCTCTTCTCTGAAATTTGTCCTGTTCTGCTTAATCAAATCTCCAATCCAGCCTAAAATTCCCATTCCCTAGGCACCTTGA
This sequence comes from Mesoplodon bidens, assembly GCF_964165515.1. Lineage (NCBI taxonomy): Eukaryota > Metazoa > Chordata > Mammalia > Artiodactyla > Ziphiidae > Mesoplodon > Mesoplodon bidens. The sequence continues at coordinate 60,886,407 of NC_138173.1, forward strand.
GCTCCTCTCTGGAGTAACAGTATCAACTGAATGATAGTGTGATCTAAGCGATAATGTTTTACAGATGGCTTTTCCTCCAGACTATGGTCTATATATTATTGCACAGGATTTCATTTTTGCCTTTACTCATGTGATTTATATCTATCATTAAACATTTTTTAAGTTAGAGTTTTTATTTAAAATTGTAAAATTGAGAGTATTTTGACTTTAAATATATACTGTAAAGATAATATATTACATTTTTAATTGTAAAAGGGATCAACAAAAGCAGTTTTCTAACCTAATAACCTTAATATACTTTATTCCAACAGCTAAATTAAATCAGTTATTTATCTCATTTGTGATATGGAATAGCAGTACTCAGCATTTTCTCAGTACTTGTTGAGCACTGACTACTTCTAAAGGTTTGTGCTAAGTGCCGTTCCATTGGCTATGCACACCAGTACGATGTTGCATGAGAATAGTGATAACAATTCTCTTGCTCACAGGCTCAGTGAGAAATCATTAAATTTTGCTATAAAATGTAATGTTTTCTGTTTTTTTTCCTGACTAGCATTTAACAGACTAAGAATGTTGTCTTCTATCCTGAGTTTTCTAAGAGTTTTTATCATAAGTGGGTTACAGTTTTTGTCATTTTTTTGCATTCATCGAGATGGTGGTATTTTTCTCCTTTATTCTGTAATATAATAAACTACCTTGATTTATTTTCAAATGTTAAACCACTATTGCCTTTATGAAATAAGCCAAATTATGTTGTGATGCACTATCCATTTTGCATATCACTGGATTTGATTCTCTAATATTTTGCTTAGTGTTTTTGTACCTATGTTCATGAGAGTGAGAGTGAGATTGGCCTGCAATTTTCATCTCCTGTAAAGCTCTTTTAAGATTCACTGGGAAATGTTTCTCCTTTTAATTTTTATTATATTATTATTATTATTTTAACATCTTTATTGGAGTATAATTGCTTTACAATGTTGTGTTAGTTTCTGGTGTATAACAAAGTGAATCAGCTATACGTATACATATATCCCCATATCTCCTCCCTCTTGCATCTCCCTCCCACCTTCCCTATCCCACCCCTCTAGGTGGTCACAAAGCACTGAGCTGATCTCCCTGTGCTATGCAGCTGCTTCCCACTAGCTATCTATTTTACATTTGGTAGTGTATATATGTCCATGCCACTCTCTCACTTTGTCCCAGCTTACCCTTCCCTCTTCCCATGTCCTCAAGTCCATTCTCTACGTCTGCGTCTTTATTCCTGTCCTGCCCCTAGGTTCTTCAGAAACTTTTTTTTTTTTTAGATTCCATATATATGCGTTAGCATACGATATTTGTTTTTCTCTTTCTGACTTAATTCAGTCTGTATGATAGACTCTAGGTCCGTTCACCTCACTACAAATAACTCAATTTTGGTTTTTTTTATGGCTGAGTAATATTCCACTGTATATATGTGCCACATCTTCTTTATCCATTCATCTGTCGATGGACACGTAGGTTGCTTCCATGTCCTGGTTATTGTAAATAGTGCTGCAATGAACATTCTGGTACATGACACTTTTTGAATTATGGTTTTCTCAGGGTATATGATCAGTAGTGGGATTGTAGGTAATATGGTAGTTCTATTTTTAGTTTTTTAAGGAACCTCCATACTGTTCTCCATAGTGGCTGTATCAATTGACATTCCCACCAACAATGCAAGAGGGTTCCCTTTTCTCCACACCCTCTCCAGCATTTATTGTTTGTAGATTTTTTGATGACGGCCATTCTGACCAGTGTGACATGGGAAATTATTTAGAAAATTATAGAACTCAGCGTATCCAGAGTCAATTTTAAAACTCAGGATTTAAACAAGCCCCTCTCCCTCAACGCCTTGTCCAAACATGCTAAAGGGAGATGACACTTGAGGTGAAAGAAAATACTGACAATTTGTTTGTGTGGTTTAAAACCACATACATTATAATATCACAATTTCCCAAACTTGTTTCACAAGCCATGAGAGTTTCTTGAAATATATTAATATTTCAAGAGACCAAATAAATATAGGAACTTTTGTGTGCTTAACTCTTTTTGAATGGAGCACAATGCATATTAAAATATTAAACTGATCTCTGAGAAGTCCCACGATAAACTAACAACGTATTTACTCAGGCTTTTTTTTTAAACTTATTTTATCAGGGATCCAAACTTAATTTTATTTTTTTTATAAAGAACACTAGTTAACATCGTACCTGTTACTCATGTTCTGCACAAGATATTTTGGTCAGTGATGCTTTACATACCTCGTTTGGGCTGTGTGTCTGTTTCAGAATAACTAAAATGGCAGTTACCTCATTTTTAAAGTAGAAAAATACAGCAATCTGCTTCGCAGATATTTTAAGGGCTAACGAGGAAAATTCATTATGAACAGTGGGTCCTCAGAAAAGACATACCCCATTATTGCTGCTTCTGTGTGAGTTATAAGCAGTGCTTGGCTGGCTCAAGGAAAAGAATAAGGCTGAGCTTGTGTTTGTATCCACAGATATATTTTGGTCACAGATTCTAAAAACCCATCCAATACTGAATCACAAAAAGTTGATTTTGTTTGGTTTCTGTGTAAGTCTCCTGAGTCACCATGATATTTTCTAGGAAGTAATAAGAATTTTACTCTTGGAGAGAGCTTTAGCACCTTGTAAATATTTTTTAATGAGATTATATTTTAATGCTAAATGTTGTTAGCACAAAAATTTTATATTTTACAATTCGTGTTCTATTATTATGACTTAGCTGTGATTTCCTATGAAAAAATAACTTAAATATAGTTTTAAGGTATTTTATAATATTCTTTTTCTAGGCAATTCTTAAATTTCTTTCAGAAATAGGCATTTTTCAAGGCTGATATCCCTTTAACTATTTTACCTTTCTTGCCAATAAATATACTGCTAAGCTAATTGATTAATTTGTATAATCATTCATGAAATATCCATTGAATGCCTCATGTGTTCTAGACACTGGGACAAGCTTTGAAAATAAGGAGCAAGATCAGACTGTTTCTGCCCTTACAAAGTCTACAACTTAATTGAGAGATAGATATTACTAAAATGTCAGACATAAATATAAAATGACAACATTAATCAGAATAGGTACAGGGTGCTATGTAAACTTATAATTGGGTAATTTGATTTATTCAGTGTGATCTACAAGATTTCCAAGAGAAGGTAATAACTAAGTTATTATCCAAATATCATATCCAAATTATCCAGAGCTATGCTGGCCATCTTAAGAATTGTGTTCTTTATCCCCCAAATAATGGGAAACCATTGAAATATTTTAAGCATCGTCAGATTTACATTTTGAAAAGATAACTCCAGTTGCATTGTGGACAGTAGACTAGAAAGGCACATGAATGGATGTAAGTGAAGTGCTGATGAGAGCAAAGTCGAGAGAAATTTAAAAAGACTAAATAAATACAGAAATAGACCATAATTGTGGATTAAGTTACTAAATACTTTTAAGATGTCATTTTTTCCCTCAAATTGATCTTCTCAGATTCAATTCAGTACCAGTCAATCCCAGAAAATTTTTGTAGAAATTGACAAGTTAATCACAAAACTTATATGGAAAAGATAGGTTCTAGAATGACCAAAAAAAAGAAAAAAGAAAGGAAAGAAAGAACAAAATTGGAGCTCTTACATTACTTAATTTTTAAAAACTCACATAAAGCTACACTTATCAAGACTATGTGGAATTTTAGCTTAATGGAACCAAGCAGAGTTTCGAAATAGTCCTGAACATATATTGTCAATTTATCTTTATGAAAGATTGAAGATATATCTATATGGGACAATAAGCTATCTCAACTATGCAAAATATATAAAAATTAACTTGAAATAGATCCTAGACCTAAATGTGAAAACCAAAACTATAAAATTTCTAACAAAAAGGGGAGAAAATATTTGCAAAATTGGGGTAGGGAAATATTCCTTAGATAGGACACAGAAGGCACACAAGCCAAGAAAATGATAAATTCGACTTTTCCCAAATTAAAAACTTCTGCTTATCAAAAAAACTCTTAACAAAGTGAGAAGACATACTATTAACTTGCAAAAAATGCAAATGTAAGATAAATGTCTAAAAAAGGATTGTATTCAGAACATGTAAAGAACTCCTACAATCTTTAGTAAAAGGAATCATACCTCAATACAAAACAAACTGGGCAAAGACTGCAAGAATGACTTCTCAAAAGAGGATATGTGGATGACCCATAAGTACACAAAAATGTACCAAACATTATGAAGCATCCAATTTGTCAACTGGCATATTTTAAGCATTTTAAAATGACAGTTGCTTCCACCCTGAATAGTATTTACTTGCTTCTGCATTGATGTTCTAGAGTATCTGTGCAAGAATCTATGCATTTGTTTTAACTGAGAAGAATTTGTCCTTTTTCTTACCTAAGCAAGTCAGCTACTCAAATTCTCCACAGACTCAAAACAGTGTCCGTTTTTGAAATATACAGTGGACAATGCCAAACTTCCACTATCTTTTTTTGAGGATATAAGGCAGAGAGGTGAAAAAGCCTTTTCCTGGGACCTGAATGCCATTAATCATGAAGGTAGGTGTTTAAGTTTAAAGTGAAGTGACAAATGCACCCATGTATTTGTGTATGTGTTTTTGTAAAATATGTGTGTGTGTGTGTGTGTGTGTGTGTGTGTGTGTGTTATGATATGCAGGACCTTTAAAGCACAGAGCATGGACCTAAATGACGACACTCAGACCATAGCCCCTTCCTTGACTTACAATATAACTGTAACATCCTCTCTCTCTACTAGTAATTTTCTATTATATCACCCTCTTTATCTTCTGTATAGGACCTCTCATAATCTGAAATTACCTGACAGTTTCCCCTGTTTATAATCTGACTCCTTTCTAAAAAATGTCCTGTGACAGAAGGAATTTTTTCTGCGTTGCTGACTATGGTAACTTTGATGATAAAAAGGAGCTTAGCACATAGTAAGCTCTCAATAATTTTTTATTGAATGAAGAAATAAGCTATATGTTTAACTCTGACTTACTGAGCATTAGACAGAACTACTCCTCTAAAATAAATCATTCTTTCCTCATGAATATCCTCTTCCCTTTTCCCAGTTTTGAAACACCATTTCCCATAAATATGGCCTTTCATTCTGAAATGGATATCAGAGTGAACTATAAAACCATTGTTCCTAAAAGTAAGGGGATATGAAATTGTCAGAATATGCTATGGGGGGCATTCATGCAACATTTTTCTTCCTATTATATATTATGTCACAAAATTTCACTCATTAAAAATAATTGAAACTGTTCTTTATAAGTTCAAATGAGTAAAATGTAAAAGTTGTTAACTTCTTCCTGTATTTTTCAAAAATAAAACTCTTGGTCTTCAAAAGTGAAATATTGATTTTGTTTCCCTAAGGCATCACACAATTCTTAGAACAATACAATAACTTTCAGTAAGTGAGACCACAGATTCCAAACATGTGATCATTTGAACAAGAACAGGTCAAAATTTGCCTTTGAATTTGTCTATGGAGGAGTTTACTAAGCATCTAATACTGTCAAAATAATTTCAAACAGGAGGTTTTGAAAAACAACTGATTTCACACACTTAATAGCGATTTGTACCACAAGATAATACACTAACTTCCGTGATCCTTATCTATTTGTAGTACAAATCTGTTCAGCCAACATCTGGAAAATTTAGTCATTAGTCTCTCTCTGTTATTGCTTGTGTCTGAGAGTAATAACAAAATTACTTAAGTAAGAAAGTCCTGTCATACAATCTAAGACATAAATTCAACTTTGCTATTTACACACACATATACACACGAAGTGGGTTTTTTTTTCTTTTGAAAAATGCCTGTTAATCTCCTTTAATAAATTTATATTACAAAAGAAAAGGTGTTATTTCCAGAAATAACGAGAGCTCAGCTTTTTAGGGATTTTCTCTTAGCTTTTTTTTTTTTTTTTTGCGGTATGTGGGCCTCTCACTGTTGTGGCCTCTCCCGTTGCGGAGCACAGGCTCCGGACGCACAGGCCCAGCGGCCATGGCTCACGGGCCCAGCCGCTCCGCGGCATGTGGGATCTTCCCAGACCGGGGCACGAACCCGTGTCCCCTGCATCGGCAGGCGGACTCTCAACCACTGCGCCACCAGGGAAGCCCCTTAGCTTTTTAAAGTTAATTAGAAAGGACATGATTGAAAGAAGAGCTTTAATGTTTTAAAAGTACACAGACACAATACATTCACACAAATATGTACAAAAACACGCACATACATGAAGGATTTCTTTTTCATGAAACTCTCTAATAATTTTCATTAAATTTATGACCATGTTTCTCAAAAACAGAACCCATATCTACAACCAAAACAATTTAAAAACTGATTCATAACCTGGTATGTAGTACCTGATTAAAATTAAAATATAAGTGGACATATGCTTATGCTAAGAATTTGATTTTTCTGAAAGCTAAACATTGTTTACTAAAATATGGATTTGAAATATCAGGCAGCCCTCATATTTTTGTTCTTGTTGAGGTTGTTGAAGTGATATAGCACGCGTTTCGATTTCCCTTAGTTTTTTTCTTTTTTTTTAACATCTTTATTGGAGTATAATTGCTTTACAATGGTGTGTTAGTTTCTGCTGTATAACAAAGTGAATCAGCTATACATAGACATATATCCCCATATCTCTTCCCTCTTGCATCTCCCTCCGTCCCATCCCTCTAGGCGGTCACAAAGCACCGAGCTGATCTCCCTGTGCTATGCGGCTGCTTCCCACTAGCTATCTATTTTACATTTGGTAGTGTACATACCTAGAGAAAATTCAAGTATATAAATTATTTACAACTTTTATTTTCTTGGCCCATCATAGGCAAAGTGTAACAAAGAGGCTGAGTTCGATCTTATTTTTCTATACTTCCCTTTAGAGCTGTTCAATCAGTCATTCACTAGACATTTTTTTAGAAAATTATGGGACAAGTATAATACTAAGTGCTAAAGAAACAAATTGACATATTCCCTCATTTTAGGAAGCTCACATTATAATGGGCTTAAAAGTATATAAACAAATAATAAGTACTTGGTACAGAAATGTTTTATTAATGTGTATGTGATAGGAAATGGCTTTGCCACTTTAGTTAAATAAATCCACAAACTTCAGTCACTCTCTCTTGATATTTGCTCTTTTTGGATATATGAACTATGATGTATTTAATATCTTCCCAGAGATTGATCCATCGGTTTCCCCTAATTATTGAAAAAGGAACATTTTATAACACCTGTATATAAAAACCTATATCATTTGCCACAAAGGAAAGTAATCTTAAAAATAAAGTCAATTAAAACAGTGAGTTCTGTCTAAGTAGTTTCACCAAACCAAGATTCTGAGTCTGCAACTGCTCTCCCTAGGTTAAAAAGGAGAGGTTAGCAATGTTACAGGAAGGCTAAAGATTTCTGTCACCAGACTGGGATTTCTGCCAGACTTGATAGGAAGTTAGAAAGGAATTGAAAAGGGAATAATATTCTCACTTTGTAATTCAATATTATTTTTATTTTCAGTTTCTTCTGATTTTTGTCTCTGTTTTCTTTTTCCTGTCTTCCTGTAGGTTATTTGAACATTTTCTAAAATTTCATTTTTATTTATCTGTAGTGCTTTTTAAAGTATTTATCTGTAGTGCTTTTGGGTGTATATTTCACACTCAAACTAGTGTAACTTTTTAGTGATTGTTATGGATTTCTAACCACATGTCATCATTTTACCAGTTCTTGTGCAGTACAGATAGCTTACCTCCCTTTACTTTCCTTTATTCTCCCCTGTTTGTAAAATAATTTTCTTAAATATTTCCTCTACATAACATTTAGAAGCATATTAGATGGTGTTATGTTTGCTTCAACTGGCATAATTTAGAAAACACAAATTAAAGAATTCAAGAGGAAAAGCAAATTCTGTTGTATTTACACATATTTTTGCTTACTGTGTCTTTTCTTCCCTCCAAGGTTTATTCTTTATTTTCTTTCTGTTTAGAACATTCAGTCAATAGTACCAGTTTCTTTGGCTCCAAGTGTGGGATACATGAGGTAAGAAGAAAACCCAGGGAGTTCATCATCATGTCATTCCTTGAGTGTCAAATGCCTAGTCAGGTTGTCATCTTCTCTCCACACTTCAGAGTATCCTTATGTTTCTTGTCTTATAATGTCCAGGGTTTGTAGTTGTACTTAGTGAGATGAATAGGAAAAGGTGCATCGACTCCATCTTCCCAGAAGCAGAAGTACAATTCAAGATTCCACCCAAACTTATTTCAAGTAGCACTAGTAATTACCTTCCAGCTCTGAACATATTTGCCTAAACTCTTTAGTATGATTTATTCTCACCCATCACATCTTTTAAAATAGAATTATCAGTTGGATCTGTTTTCATTTAATTTAATTGATTTTCTAAGCCTGTAGAGTAGCATTGTGAAATGTATACTGGATTTAGAGCCAAACAACCTGTATTTGTGTTTCATTTCTACCATTTGCTAGCTGGGTCGTCTTGAAGAATTAATGTAACTACCTATGAATTATAGTCTTCTGTAAAATCAATATCAATATTGGTGATACTGGTAGTATCAATATCTTTCTCTGCAAGGATATTTTTGTAGTTAAAGTGTAACAACATATATGGAGACATCCTTGGATCATAATAGGTGTTTAATAAGTGTTTATGGAATCTGATGTCTTCAGAGCACACTATTTAGCTGGCACTATCCCCTTAAATAAGATTACTTTTACTACAGTTATTAAAAGGAAAGGTAATAGTGTCTAAATTGAAGTGGGGATGGACTAGAGGGTAAAACTAAGTTACATAATTTTTGTGGTTAGCCACATCAGAAAAAAATGGGGATAACCCCATTTGACCAACCCTAGCAGTCATATTAAACTGATATGTTGTAAAAACACAAATGAACTTCAAGAAGATTCCCTGTGCCTGCTGCCTTGGGTAAGCCTATGCTGGACCAGTCAGTGTAGTGTGCGTATAGCCATGGACATCTAAGGTAATCACAGACCTGTTATTGCTCAATCTCAGGTGGCTGAAGGCCACCTGTCCCTCTAAGAAGTTGGAGGACGCCAAATGCTCGGCGGTTATGTAACTGTTAGCATGCTAGAGTCTTACTTGTTATTGGAATTAACTAGACAAATTGCTTCACTAAGATCAGCTGTGCAACACCACAGTCTTCTTCCCTTCGTCCTTTCTGACTTGGTTGTAAGATGAGATGAAACTGGGAGTTGCAGCATTTACTTTGTGATCTGGGGTGGGCAAGCCTGAAAACCAAATCTACCATGCTGAGAATGGCAGAGCAAAGAGATGTTAGGAACCTGGGTCTTTCATGATTTTGTTGAATCGCTGAATTAACTGATCCTGTATATTGACCATGTTACTATGCGAGATCACAATTGCTTCAGTGTTTGAGTCACTTTCATCTGGGTCTTCTCTTATTTGGACACAGTTTGGGAACATCTCATAAATTACTGTGCATACATAAAAGAATTATAGAAATGATTGAATTATTGCATATACATATTATGTATCAAATGGAGTATCAAATGGCTTTTGAAATAACTTATGGAGGTATGTAGTTTTCTCTATCTTGCCTCAAATAAAAAAAAAAAAAGAAATTGCAGCATAACCCCATCTCCCCATTTTTCAGGCTGCAATAATTTTGTCCCCAAAGCTAAAGATTTTCATGGAAATTGATGGTACTTAGTAAAGGAAAAGTCCATTGATGGTTCTGCCTTTATGGACTGTGTAAATACAGAGAAGAAATTCCACCACAGAGGCCAGTTGTTGATGATTAGCAAGTGGTAACGTCACTGTGTGAAGAAAGGGGTGGGTTGTTTTCTGCAGGTCCCCAAGGCCTAACTCTTCTGACATCGCCAACTGCTGATGCTCCTCCTTCAAACATTAGCTTTAACCTTCGGAAGGTTGATATTCCCAGTGGGTGAGCATTGACGTAGAGCCTGAATGGTGTTTGAGGTCAGTAATGCACTCTTAATCATTTTGGAATTTAACATCAAAGATAGGAACTCAAATAGGGGATTAAAGGTAACGAAAGCATGACTTAAGTCATCTTTCCTTACACTCCCCTAATATAAGCAGAATCATTCTTATGTCAGGCTCTTTAAAAATCCATTCAGAGAAGTGTTGATCATTCTTATTTATTTATCAGACATTTATTGGGCAGAATGTGGGGTCCTTTGAACAAGACAGAGCTGATGAGACCTGGCCCCAATCATTAGGGAGATTGTAAACAGCCCATCAGGGAATTCAGAGAATAAGAGAAAATAATACAAGAATAGAAATGACAGAGGTTCTCAGCAGTAGAGCAAATAAGAGAAGAGCACATTTCAAATCTAGGGGTGACCTATATGGGGGAATTAAGAAAGGTGTGTGCAGGAAGTGACCTTGAGATGGTTCATGAAGGAATGACTGAGTTTAAACTTAAGGAGTCACAGGCACAGAGCATTTTAGCATCACAACACAATGAAGAACAAGGGATTCATGTTTGAACCAACATAGGTTTGCAACCTGGCTTTGCTCTTAGTAACCAGACTTACTTTAGGAAATGAGTCACTTTGAGTCTGTTCCTTCACCTTTAAAATGGATATAATAATATTCACCTTATAGACTTAGAAGAATTAAGTTCTATGAACCATTATAAGCATTAATGTCTGACCTAGTTTTTACCTAAGATACATGAACTGTTATTCTTATTTGCATTAAGATTTCCAGAAAGGGTGACACTTGACACGGATTCTTAAAGGAATTATAACAAATGGAAATGTGGGCATTGTAAATGACTGAACAACATATTTGAAGACCCAGAGAACTCAAAGCACGGGAACCATGGAGTGGTCTTTTGGAAAAGAGTTATGGCAGAAATGGAGATAAGAGCATAAAATGGAGGTGCGACTCTGAGTATGGGTTCTGAAAATACCAAAGTTCCAATCAAGATGTCAAAATATAGTATTGGTCAGCTGGTTGTATTAGCATCCTAGAACCATAGCATAAACAATGATAAAGGAAGAATGTGTCAAACTAAATAGTCTAACAATAAGATACAAGAGAATCTTGTCACATACAAGAGAATCTGGTCAGTGTCACTGGAGTAACCTTCTTATGGTGACTTAATTTTCTAAAAATTTCCAATATAGAAGAGAATTCAGAGGACAAACATTTGAGTCAAACATTGAGAGAAATTTATGGATATTATAGGTTGCATATTAGATGCTGTACTGCACATGCATGACACACATGCTGAGACCTCCTGCTGCATCCACCACCTCTAGATCAAACCAAGTCCACATAGATGGCACCACTAAGTATCCCATCCAGGTTAGGTCTTGCTGAAGTTCATGATAGGCTCGCTGTCCTTCTCTACACAGCCTGTAAGACAGCTACTAGCCTTTGGTTGGAGTTGAAACCTGGTTCTGTCCCTTTTTTAGTCTCTTGCTAGTTTGTTGAACCTTGAATATACTGAGAACTGGCAAAATTAAAAATTTTGAGCCGTGAAACTGAAGACCAAGCAGAGGGATGTGGCAGAAGAGGAGGTCAGAGAGGTTTGCAGCTTGACTTGATTCACCACTGCTGGCTTTGAACATAGTGATAAGGGGCCATGAGTCAAAGAATGTAGTTAGCTTCTAAAAATGGAAATTACCCTGAGCCAACAATCGGCAAGGAAATAGGGACCTCAGTCCTATAACCACATGAAACTGAATGCTTCCAACAACCTGAATGTGTTTGAAAGTGGATTTATCTACAGATCTTCCCAAAAGGCAGATACCTGCTGATACCTTGCTATCAGTCTTGTGAGACTCCAAGGAAAGAACCAACTGGCCCCTGCTATGCCCAGAATTTGACCTTCAGAAATTGAGGTGATAAATTTGCATCGTTTTAAACCTCTAAGTGCATGGGAATTTGCTACAGCATCAATAGAAAACTAATATACTATTAATATACTATAAAAACTATTATACTATTAAGTGAAAATCTCTAAGAATTTTATCCCAACTACTAAGTACCATGAGAAAATACTCTACCCAGGTACCTTCATACTACACCAAGCAAGAGAGCATTCATGAAACACTCAGACAGGCAGAATCGTTTAAATTAAATTACCTCCAGCCCAAAGTAAGGATCAATATACATGGAAGTCAGATTACTGAGCTCATGGGGCTATGGAAACCCCTCCTGTAACTTCATGGCATATGAACACATCTGCAACTTCCTGGTATAGAATTCCCAGTGTCAGTTCTGAAGAAATGGGAAACAGGGAAGTAGAAAACCTAATTAGTCAGACTAATCATGATGAAACCCAAAGCTAGTTTTCTGCTCTAACTGTGGATGATAAGGATAGAATGCATGAAACTACAGATAAATCCTCACATTCATGAGAATTACTGTGTAACACGTGTTGCCCAGCCTGAGGATACAAGACCATGGAGGGTGGGGTGGGGTATGAAGGACTAAGAATAATAATTCTATGGCTCATTTCCACTGGCTAGATGGCTAGGTTGCAAGAGCTGCAGCTGGCTTCCTCTTCTTGCCCCCCACCCCCTTTCAGAATGTTCTGCTCCTGCCAGATCACTGAGGGAAAAAGATCAGTAGACTTTACCTTGAAGTTGATGTCAAATTCAGTAATGTCATGCACACATTGCCTGGTCTGCGTGATGCTGTTATATCATCATCATCATCAATCACATTTATTAAGCATCTTCGACATCCCAGGCATTTTGTACATTACCTCATTCCATGCTTACCATAACATCCTATGAGGTAAGTAGTACTATTATCCCATGTTACAGATGAAGAAACTGAGGTTTAGAGAGGTTAAATAGCTTGCTCAAGGACTCGAACTAGAAAATGATAGTTGACCCCTAAAAGTCTGACTTCAGAGTTCTTATTCTTTTCTCCTTGTACAGGTGCTCCAAATCCTCTAAAGAGGCATCCAAGGGCTATTCTGAACCAAACTGACAAAGTGGAACAACCTTGAGTAGCAGGAAGTAAAAGGTACCTTAAGCTCCCATGCTGGTGCTAAATCACAACTTTCTAAAATGTGTTCTTGTCGGTATCAGAAGAGGCCCAGGAGCAAATATCCAAGTTCCCAGAGCCCCAGGGATCCTCTCCAGATCTGTCTTCTGTCCTCCATTCTGAATTTGGGGCTCCATCCTGATTTCTCTCATTTTCTCTGCTTAACTTCCTTCTCCTTGTCTCTTCAGAGGGAGTGTCTTGGCTTCCTCCGCAGCCTTGTCTTTGGATGCTGCTGTGGCAAGACTCTTGCCTCTTAATTCCAAAGACCTTCCCCTGCTGCTGCCTCGGAAGGCTTAGCCCAGCACCTTGAAACCAAGTCTTCTGTTATGTCTCATGTTCCAGGCTCTTATGTTCATCCTGTTGAGAAGACAGTGTGAACACCCCTTGAAGCTGCCAAACATTCTCACCAGCATATTCCACCTCTCACTGCAGGAGCCCTGCTTCCCAACCTGAAACCTGGGATGATTTTAATTTATTCCAAGTTGGATCCTACAGCAAATATTCATATTTTAAAAATAGCTCAGCTGCTTCTCCCTACTTTAAGTGTGTCTTTGGAAATGTATTCACTGAAATTTCATCGACATCAACCGCCTGGGTTTCTCTCCCTTGTTCACATTTTTCTCACCCAGAGGAAGCATTTTATTTTCTGCAACCACGGTGCATACTCCAGTTGGAATTCCATTGCACTCAATCTACACTATAGCACTTCCATTTTAACCCAACCTGGGACTTTAAAACAGACATTTTTTTTAAAGTAATAAATTCATATAGTATAAAGCTAAAACAGGACAAAGCGTTTTTAATGAACAATGTACTTTCAACTACATTTGGCCAAAGACACCACTGTGAACTGCTGTTGCTCTGGCTGTCTAGAAATTTTTCATACAATCATAAGTACACAAGCATTTATTTTAAATAAATGAAGTGTATTATACAAAATATACAATGTACAATATTTTGTGGATTTTTTTTCTGTGTTGGAGATATTGCCTTATCAGCATATGCAGAACACTCTACCACATATTTTAACAGCTATATGATAAACATTGTTTACCTAGCTAGACCCTACTTTTGTCAACCAATCCCTTATCAATAGACATTTATTTATTTCCTGTATTTTTTGCTACTATAGCATTATTTTAATGATTATATATATATATATATATATATATATATATATATATGTTTGTATATATACATATAATATCCCTATTTAAATAGTCTTCCAATTCCCCCTTTATCTCCTTTATATTATTATAAAATTATCTAATTACATTTATTTTGTAACTTATTCATACTCTGCTTTCCCCCACTAATCTGTAATCTCCTTAAGAAAAGGGACTTTTTTGTTGTTCACTTCTGTATCCCTGGCACTTAAAACAGTGTCTGGAACATAGGTGATACTCAATAATTTTTTGAATCAGTGGGGAAAAACATTTTTCTTACACGTTATTTGGGGTATACCTGTGGAATAAAATCCTCAAGTGGAAGTGTGAATTTAAGACTTTTACTAGGGATTTACTAGGTCTTTTAAGAGCAGTGGCACCAATGTTTAGTTCTCCAAGAATTTTGAAAAGGCTTTCCTTTCATATTCTCCAATCCTATAGACAATTCTATATCTATATCGTAAGGTCAGGGCCCTTTTTCTCTCCCCACACCTGAATCTTTTACCTTGTAGGCATGTGGACACCCCAGACTGCACTTTAAGTCACTGTTCATGAGTTCCCCCACAGATGCCCCTTAGCCTCTGTGTCACTTGCTCACTCACACTAGTGATATTCACCATCAAAACTACAAATACAGGGCTTGGATGCAGGTATCGGCCTTTGGGAGAGGGAACCCCAGAGTCCCCCGCTCAGAGCATGATCTAAAAAGATGAGTGTGTGTTTGTGTGTGTGTGTGTATGTGTGTGTTCTGGGTAGGCACACCACCCTGGGTATGCCGGAGCAAGGGTTTTGTTTTCTCAAGTCTAATTTCAATACTGCCAATATTGGAAAATACAGGTATTTTAGGCATTCTTATAAGAGTGGGGTGAGCATTTTTCATATATTTGTCTTTCTTTTTAAGAATTTAGCAAGTCTCCTTCCCTCAAAGTTTCTAACAAGAAGCAAAATAAGAATGTCCACAGGAATTAAGAGCATTGGAAAAGATGAAGGAAATTTGTTCTTTAATGTAAACATTACTATATTTTTTGAAGCAAGTATATTCAGGAAAAATAAAAGGATTAATGTGCTGCATTATAGGTAATTAATGTATGGGACCTCTAACCTTGAGAAGATGTACAGATTGAAAATATAAAATACTGTATATTGCTCTTAACTGAGAGGCCATATTCCCAAAAAAGTTTTTTGAAAAAAAAATGTTTTAAAAAATAACATGATATGAAGGTAAAGCTAATACTAGAAGATAGAAATATAAATGCAGCTGTCAATACCCTTATAAATATATATTACATATATATCAAAATAAAAAGGATAAATGCAATGATTATGATCGTTGATGATGATCTGATCATTATGATAATGATGATAATGATATCATTATGATCTTATTATGATACCTAATAAGATTGTCAAGGACATTTTGCATATCTTAAAATAGGAATACTGGAAAATGTAAAATTAATCTCCATTTACCTTCTCTTGATTGGTAGAAATTTTATATTTTCTTCCCCCACTGTTTTAATGTAATGGTTGTAAATTTGCTATACTTTGTAGGAAAAACCATTCATTTGAAGACAGTACTTCTCAAACTGTCTATGGAAAAGGGTCAGTTTTTTTCTTCCCCAATCCATCCTTGACTGATATTTTTTATAAAATATGATAAAGAGTAAATTACTAGAAACATAAAATAAAAAACAAAGGAATATATAAAACATACAAACAAAAGACATACATTATGGCCATATTTTTATCGTCAAATGGAACAGACATAAAATTACATCCAAACTGCTATACACGTTTCTTCAGGTTATTCTCAATGTCTAATCTTCCCTAGCAGACAGATAATAAACCTCAGGGATCAGCTCTGGTCCACAGACCACAGTAGAGGACTTTCCCAAGGGACATATTTATTTTCTACGGTTTGATTTCTTGTCCATATATTCAATTCATTTCAAACATTTTATGAAGTTTTGACTCTCATCATGGCATACTATTTAAATTCTTCCTGTATTCCTCTTAGAAATTCAAAGTACCTTTTGATGGAAAGAGCTTTGGATGACCTCAATTTAATTCAGTAGGCAGAACTGAGTTGGTAAATTCCTTTTACCAGTTATAGCTCCTTTGCTAAGCAGTACATTTCAGAAGGGAACAGAGCCCAGTACCCCAGCCCTGCAAGCCTCTGTCTACTCATATTCCTACTCATCACCTCAGAGAGGCCCTCAAAGCATTTCTAAGTCTCAGGCTTATCTTTATTCAATTTCCTTTACTTCTCCCAAAGCTGAATTGCAAAATCCTTACTCTCTGATCTCTTGACTTTCATTTTTATTTCCCCAATATTTTATTTCTGCTTTTGCTAATGCTCCACAAGAGGAGAAATGTAAAAATTAGTACACAATGAACACAAAACTCTCCTAGTTGAGGAAGATAGAAGCAGATGAAAAATCTACTTATACTAGAATCTCTAGTAAAGGAGGAACTCCTGGTTAAAAAAATTCATTTTAGACACAAAAAATATTTTAACTAAATTTATGGAATATCGATCTTTAATGGATAAAACAAAAATCACGTATTTGAAGAATTTTCCTAAAGCTTTTGATATTGGGATCAGGTAAGACTTTGAAGTGACACAATTTGCCAAAATATGTGTTCTTATTAATAGTTAAAAGTTGACTTTAACTTTTAACTATCTACAGCCAGCAATGAGTTCTTCCTTGAAGAGATTCAGTAGGAAGCGCTGTATGAGATCAAAGCATCCCTGCTCTGAGCCCAGTTCTGGTGTTGACAATTTGTGTGAATTTTAACACATCACTTAGGGCTTCCAACTTGCGATTTGTCCAATAAAGACAGCAAAATCTTTCAGAGAAAGAGTGAAGACCAAAGAAGAGTTATGTAAATGTAAGACTGGACACTATAAAACTCTTAGAGGAAAACATAGGAAGAACACTCTTTGACATAAATCACAGCAAGATCTTTTTTGATCCACCTCCTAGAGTAATGGAAATAAAAACAAAAGTAAACAAATGGGACCTAATGAAACTTCAAAGCTTTTGCACAGCAAAGGAAACCATGAACAAGACGAAAAGACAACCCTGAGAATGGGAGAAAATATTTGCAAATGAATCAACGGACAAAGGATTAATCTCCAAAATATATAAACAGCTCATGCAGCTCAATATTAAAGAAACAAACAACCCAACCCCAAAATGGGCAAAAGACCTAAATAGACATTTCTCCAAAGAAGACATACAGATGGCCAAGGAGCACATGAAAAGCTGCTCAATGTCACTAATTATTAGAGAAATGCAAATCAAAACTACAATGAGGTATCACCTCACACCAGTTAGAATAGGCATTATCAGAAAATCTACAAACAACAAATGCTGGAGAGGGTATGGAGAAAAGGGAACCCTCTTGCACTTTTGGTGGGAATGTAAATTGATACAGCCACTATGGAGAACAGTATGGAGGTTCCTTAAAAAACTAAAAATAGAATTATCATATGATCCAGCAATCGCACCACTGGGCATATATCCCGAGAAAACCATAATTCAAAAAGACACATGCACCCCAATGTTCATTGCAGCACTATTTACAATAGCCAGGTCATGGGGGCAACCTAAGTGCCCATTGACAGAAGAATGGATAAAGAAGGTGTGGTACATATATACAATGGAATATTACTCAGCCATAAAAAGGAACGAAATTGAATCATTTGTTGAGATGTGGATGGATCTAGAGACTGTCATACAGAGTGAAGTCAGAGAGAGAAAACCAAATATCATATATTAACGCATGTATATGGAACCTAGAAAAATGGTACAGATGAACTAGTTTGCAGGGCAGAAGTTGAGACACAGATGTAGAGAACAAACATATGGACACCAAGAGGGGAAAGCTGTGGCGGGGGTGGGGATGGTGGTGTGCTGAATTGGGCGATTGGGATTAACATGTATACATTGATGTGTATAAAATTGATAACTAATAAGAACCTGCTGTATATAAAAAATACAGCAAAATTCAAAAATTAAAAAAATAAAAATAAAAAAGAAGAGGTATGGCTAATATTTAAAAGCCAAGTCACCTCCCTTCAATAAAACAGTCACTACTGAATAATGACTTGATGAGAATTTACTCTGAGCTTTTCATTGATTGCTTCTTACCAGGCTTTGTTCTAAGCGCCTTATAAGAATTAACTCCTATAAGTCTCAGAACCACATGATGAGGCATGTGCTATATTCATTCTCATTTTGCATTTGAGCAAACCAAAGCACAGATGGATTAAACCACTTGCCCAGGGGCACAAAGCTAGGAAGTCAGGGTGCTGGGGTTTGAGTTAAGAACAATCCAGAATTTACATTCTTAACACGGTACTATGTCTCGTCCTGGCGCTGCACATGATCTGATTAATGCAGGTACCCCAGTGCCATATTTAACTTTAGTTGATAAGTCCTGATAATTTTACCTGTTAAATATTTTTAAGATCTATCCCTTGCTCTAAACTTATTCCCACTGTTTTCATCCAGGTAATTCACTCATCGATCAAAGAAAAACTGTTCACTAATAAGGCTTTATCAGGCATTTGCTAAAGGCTGGGGCTATCATGGTGAATAAGGCACATTCCCTGCCATAATGGTACTTATTATCTCACAAGAAGATAACATCGAACTCATGTGTATAGAAAAAAAGATTATTAATGACCGTGACCTCCTTTCCTCTTCAGTTACTTCTTATACCCTTTGCCTCTAGATTCTATGCTGCAGTAATTAGAAGTGCCTCTAGTCTCTAGTCTCCTATGCATATAGTTTTTCATAATTCTGTGCCTTTGTTTGGACTGCCTTCTCCTCTCGAACTCTTTTTCTTCCTTTATCTCCTGGCTCATACTTAACTTTGAAGAGTCACTTCCCCTAGGACCTGTACCCAGATACTAGTTAAGATGGTCTAAAAGCAAACCAAACTAGTGTGTGTTCATTCCTTGATCAAGTACTTTGCTCTCTTCATTATTGAATAAAGATGCTGTCTTAGTCTGTTCAGGCTGCTGTAAGAAAATAACTTAGACTAGGTGGATTATAAACAACAGAAATTTATTTCTCACAGTTCTGGAGGCTGGAAAGTACAAGATCAAGACACCGGCAGATCTAGTGTCTGATGAGGACCCATCTCCTCGTTCATAGATGGCATCTTTTCACTGCGTTCTCACAAGGTAGAAGAGGAGAGGAATCTCTCTGGGGCTTCTTTTATAAGTACCCTAATCCCCTTCATGACGGCTCCACCCTTATGACCTCATCAGCTCCTAAAGGCCCACCTCTTAATACCATCACCTTTGGGGTTAAGATTTCAATGTATGAATTTTATGGGGAACACAGACATTCGGCCCATAGCAAGTGCCAAGGGCACTATCAAATACAGCACTGGCATTTAGCATTTATTTATAGAAATGAACCAGAGAAGTTAACATGTTCAATCCTCTCTCCCAAGTCTATACTTCCTCCCACTTGCCTGCCAGAGGAGAATATTTATAGCTACATCCTAGTGAGTATAATCAGTATTCTTTCCAACCACCATTCTCAGGCACATACTGAGTTCTAGCTTCACCCCAGATTAGGCACCTCAATTCTACAGATCTGGGAAAATTCACAGTCTTGATAATACCCATCATCTGTACATTTGAAGATCAGAAAACAATTTATTCACTTTTAGCAAGCATAGAGGAAAAACAAAGTATTGAGATGATTCTGTAACAATATGACTTTCTATTTTTTATCTTGAAAACTGGTTGGGAAGGGTTGAACACATAATATAGTACACAGCAATTATATTTTATCATATTCTAGAACCAGATTTCACATACACTGTGGATGTTTGACAAACGGATTCTATTAATTCTTCTAAGTAATCAAGACATATTCTCTTTGTTCAATATAATGAGAAGGCCCAGAAACATTACCCAGCAAAGGTCATGGCTGAAATACAGTTTCTGCCAAAAATGGGATAGAGATTATGGGTCAGAAAATAAATTGAAATTACACTTGTAAGCTAAGTAACTAACCCCCCCAACCCATTTGTCAATTGTGTCCTTTATGGTCACACTCACATTAATGAGAAAATCCACATTTTTTTAAAGTCTAATTTAGATTTCCAAGGATATTATATTTCCTAAAAGTGTTCATTGTTGTATGCACAATGAAAATTAATGTACTGAGTTTTTGACTTCCATGAAAACAAGTTTAATTCTTAAAGTTTAAGGAGAATAACCATCATTATGCTTTTCTGCCTCAATCTGTGGAAAGAGAAATTGAGAACATTTTCTGCAAGTTTTAGAAAAGTCTTAATGGTAAAAGCCAATGAACCAACAGAATTCTATATTATTCTTGAAGTTATAATTGTGAGCGATGTATTCCTGGTTTAAGACAGAAGTAGTACCCAACCTTCAAAGTACAATGAGAAGAGAATCATTCCCCAAGAAATCATTCACCTCAATCCATCTGTATTCTGCTATAAAATGTGGCAGAAGCAAATAAGAGTTTATTTACTGCTGCATAAAACTTTGGCTGAATAGGCAAGGAGAGGATGTCTGCTTTTGATTTCAACCATCTGGAAATATTATAGCTCAAATCTCAGATCTTCCAATTTTCTTGTAGGATAAGTAGTGTGTCTTCTCCTTAACTAAACACTCTGTAGGCCAGAGCAGAGGTCACAGAATGATGCTTGTTATAGGTAAATTTCCCCCACATAACTGTATCATTCCTCAAGAACTTTAAAAAACTTGAAAAGAAAAATGTATTAATAATGGCCTTTTAAAATATGAAATCCCCACACATTTTAAATTAGAAATTATTTGCAAGGTCATCATTGCTCTGTTTTGTAATCCCTTGTAAATGTAGAACGTAGCTCTTTTACATCTATTTACCCTCAAAAATATTTTTTTTTCATCTTCAAAATAAATAAGAATCACTTTTTCTCGAAAATATCTGGACTTCTAAAGCCTCAACTCTCCCCACTGGACAGTGTCTATCCTCAATCACTACCCACCCGAGTTTCAAACTCTCTTATTTGTCTTGTTTATTTTGGTTTAATTATTTTTTCTCCTATACTCTTAATATCTCCTTCTCTCCATATTCTTTTCTCAACATGTTTGAATTTATTTATTTATTTACTTTTGCTTAGAAAATATGAAAATTGTTATAAGATCCCAGAGCTCTTCGGGGGAAAATCTCTTGGAAATAATAAACATAAATACTTGGAAAGTTCCCAGGACAGATGAGGTCCTTTTGCTATTTCCAAGCAATAGACTGAAATGAAGTCAGGCTTCTTAATTTCTCCCTTTTACTGATCCTCAATCTATTGTGACCTTGGAGGAAAAAGGCATATATTTAAATCTTCATGCCATTTTAATCTTAAATTAACACAAAATTTTGCATTGAGAGTTGAGAACTGAATTTTACTCGAGATAATGGACAGAGCTCAGGCAATAACAATTTAAAAATAAATAGTAGCAAAAATGTTCAAGGTAAGATACTCATGTAAGTTACAACTCACCACAGTTAATTCAAAGGGCAAATCTAATTCATATTGTCTTTACTTGTGATTAGGGGCAATATTACTTAAAATAAGAGGACTTTCATGCAGTGCTTAACATCTATTATTTGATGATTTGAAGTTTTCATGATATTTGCTGTTCAGGGACATGCTCTTTTAAAAAAAAAAATCGCAGCTCTCACTCTTCCTCAGTAAATAATTAGAAATGTGGCTTTCATGATGACAGATATAATACACTCTCAGTTTGTTTCTGTTGGTCACTTCTCTTTTATTTTTCAGTATGTTGATTACATTGAATCCTGGACACCATTTGTAGGCCCTTAAAAGTTGAATTGAGTAGAGAATAGGCACCTGTGACAATAGCCCCAGGTGGGTGTCAAAGTGCTTAAATGACAGCAGCAGAGAGTGTGGTTCATTGGCAGGACCTTTGAAGAAGTTGTGTTCACTTGGATCTGGTTGTGCTTTTCTTGGAGTGGATCATTGGCTCTTATTTCCCTATTGAGAGAGGAAAAATCTAGAAAGAAGGCAGAGAAACTGTAGGATGTTTTTAGTTGACATCAATAAGTACATATGCCAAAATAAAATACAGAAATGCATCTGGTTTTTAAAAATAAAAATTAAAAATTAAAGAAAATCCTTTAAAGGACATAGAAGTAAGGTAGTCCTCTGCAGAGAATCATAGTACAAAAATCAGGACTGTGCAAATTAAACACTTAGTCATGTAAAATTTACCATGTTTTTCTATTTTGCAGTTTCACTCCAAAGCATGAATAGACACAGAACAGAAATACAAGCTGGTCCCAAAGGTGATAGAAGCTGTCAAAATAAGTGGGGGGAAAAAATAGGAGCTAAGAAAACAACATGGATCTAGCGTAGTATGAGAAGAGCAAAAAGGCATGAGATAGCCACATCCTTCACATGAGAATTGGATTAGAGAAATTAAAAAATATTTCAAGCACCCTGAGGAATAAGGAGCTGCAAAATAATGGAGAAGGAAAGGAAATGGGGAGAACAAACAGAAGGGCAACAACTGATCTGTGCGGTCCTTTGGATGAAGTCCAGATGAGGAGAACTGAGGTACCCCAGCTGACAGGCATCACCAACTACCAGAGATGTGAATGAAGTCATCTTGGGTCTTCCGGCCCAATCAATCCAGCTGCTATTTGGTTACAACTGCCTGAGAGAGTCCAGGCAAAACCGGTAGAACCACCTTGCAAACCCCAGAATTGTGGGGAAAAACAATTGTTGTTCAAAAAATAGATCCACCCTTTTGAAGCCTGCACACCCTCAACAAAGGAGAGGCAACATTTTTGATTTGAACCATGTTATCCCATGCATAATAAGAACACTGCTTTTTAAAAAATTATTATTGTTTTGAATCTGTAGTCAGTACTTTTGATGAAAACATCTATAAATTCCAAATAAGATAATTTGTCACCAAAAAACATCAATTTTGCATTCATCCAGAAAGCAAAGTGGATTGAATATCAGGAGTATACTAAGTTTCTTTTACAACAATTGCTTAAGCTATGGAAATTCCAAAGACTCTGATTTGGTAAGTAATTTCAAAACCAGGGCATAAAGGAATGTGTTTCTATATGAATCCTGGTCAAATTTATGAATTTCTTAATGGAACTATCTCCAGGTTATTAAAAGGACTAGTGTTATGAAATAATGAACAAATGCTTCCATGACAAATGCTGGGGAGACGGGAATATGTTATAACGTAAGATACCAGTTAGCCATACTTCCTTAGACGTATACAAATCAAGTGTATTCGAGGGATACATAAGTATGGGTTTCTTGCTATTCATTTAAATTGTTGAGTCCTTTAAGTCAGCTTGAAGAATCATTATTTTCTTTGTGAAATGGAAATTATGGTTCTCATATTACACAAGACTTTTGCCATGACAACATAATGGTCACAGAAAGAAACAAATCAAATCTCAAGCTACTATAAAAATATTTAACCTAGTATTGCAGAACCCTGACAGCTACAATGGACAACAACAGCTGAAATGGTAGTGGAGGGGAGGATTTTCAAGATTAAGACTGAAAGAGCAAGACTGGCCCCCAAAAACACAAACCAAGGTTTTTCACTGAATGACCATTAATAATCAGTTAGTTATACGAGTTCAAATATAAACTATACCATTTTACCCTTTCCTCCACTGTTCTATTTTTTTCATCTTTAACGTCCCTGCATCTTTTCCAGCAGCTCCTTCAGTACATTTAGTAGAATCCCTCTTTCTGTGTGTTGGTCACTGTAATGCCAGGTATGTAAAAGTAGGCCTTAAACAAACAAAAACAAACAAGACCTCTGTTCATTATTTTTTTTCAAAATTACTCTGGACAAGCCCTACATGAAGCATTGCAGCAAACAACTTTGATTTGAAAAAGAGTAAAATCACTCACAGTGATCAATAGAAACCCTTGGATGCTGAACATTTTTTCTAATATTGGACCAACTATGCAATTTGGCACCAGTAAACAGGACTTGTATTACCGACTTCCTTTAACAGAGTTGGCTATAAACTCTTCTCTAGCTGTTGCTGCCATCGAGGATTTGTCTGCATATTTGAGGAAAAGAGCCAGGAAAAACAGTTGTCTTTGCCCAAGAACATAAGTCTATCCAGTAGTGGAATAAGCCAAGGATATCTAAGTGAGCTTTGGGTTTTACACTCAGCTTAAAAGTGATCCTTCCCTTGATCTTCTCAATGCATTTTCTTAAAGGTATTGAAAGCTGAACGCCTCTGAAGAAAGGTTTCTGCAAACAAAGCCAAGAGCACTCAAACCTCAAACCCATGTAAATAGGATCAAGCGTTTGCACTAAACCTCTTGTTCACTAGTAGCCAGTCAGCTAACTCCACTCTCCCACACACTCCAGCATGCTCTTAGAATAATAATTATATCTCTGGAGGGTTAAATAAGTGACCAGAAATCACATAGCTAGTGACTGGACTAGCAGAGTGAGAATTAGAATCAATCCCAAAACCCAAGCCTGTTCCTCCTGGCCATGCTGTTCCCTGTGTGCAATACATCATTTCTAGTCTTTACAACAAATTTAAAGAAGTCTGAGACAAATAACTACCCTGAAGGAGCTTCATTCTCATTCAGGAAACAAGATGAAAACACATATTGATTAAATAATAATAAAACATTAAAATAGTCCCAAAGGTCACACTGCACACAGAAGTGTCTTTAACATCAGAATTTCCCTGAAAGTTCCAACTGTAGAAAATACTAAATGTGTGTTCTGGAGATGATCAGTTGAACAGGTTAACTCCTAAATGCTATTTCACTTAGGAAGAGCAAAAAAAGATAAAAGAAATTTGGGATTGGACTAAAGAGAGCCTTGATACATCAGCTGGGCTCAATATTTTCTGATCAGGTCATTCTGCTGCCTGGGGAAACACAGACTCTCTTTTGAACACACTCTGTGTATTTTTCATTGTCTTTGTATGGTCAAGGTTTTCCCTGCATTTTAAAGGGATGGTTACTAATTGAATAAATAGATGTTGAATTTTTCAAAGGCTAGGAAAGCATATACTTACTGATAAAAACATATATTTTAATCATGCTTCTGGGAGCTAGTGGCCCCAACTCTTACTTTTTCCCCCAACTGGTGATTCATAGATAGAAAAAGTGACCACTTGTGCAAATGAGATGGCTTAATATTTAGGTTAAAGAGAGATCCTTGGGTCCCTGGGTTATATCCAGAAGCCAACCTTGTGCATAATGTCACCATCTAGAGTAAGTAACTATTTGGTACTGAAGTTCCAAATACACACAATTAATATAACATTTTAATTTGAGGTTTATTAAACTAACACAGAAATGGTCAATTCCTTTTTAGAAGCCAGTCCTTAAGTTCAGGAACTTCTAGTTTATAAACAGGGCTGCTGGGTCATGCAGTCATCCCTGCTCATGCTGAAGTCCTTTTGTAATAAATTATTTTATCCATGTGTTTATTTCTTCACTTTTTCATACAACCTCAAGAATTTCACATACAGTTTAAGTAAACCACAAATTGCTCTGACGTCCTCAAACTGCCCTCCCAAATTTGTAAAATAAAAATAACATTGAGCATTTGGATGGAGAACAGACATAAGAAGAAGAAGCCTCTTTGTATCCATATTATTTAGAATTTTTTATCTTTCTTTTTTGTTAAAAATATGCACAACAGTATATTTTTCAGATTAGCAAAGGTCAGAATATGGAAATTAATTTTATACTACTCATTATTACTTATTTTAGATATATAAATAAAAATTGTTGGACCCAGCTTATCAAAATTATCACCAA
This sequence comes from Mesoplodon bidens, assembly GCF_964165515.1. NCBI lineage: Eukaryota > Metazoa > Chordata > Mammalia > Artiodactyla > Ziphiidae > Mesoplodon > Mesoplodon bidens. The sequence continues at coordinate 60,912,497 of NC_138173.1, forward strand.
AAGCTATGCATTTGGCCCACATTGTGTGGACCTTTCATAGAAACACTTTTACTGAATGTTTAATTTGTCTTTATTCTGGCAGTTACCAGTGAAAGATACAATAAGACACAATGTTATTTAACTGGCTTTTGCTTGAACAATTAAGGTGTTTTCAAAACGGTGTCCTTCAGGCCTTGACTCTAAGAAAAGCTTTGTTTCTCCTGAAAGCAAATAAGAGTTTATTGAGGTTGTGGGCTCCATAACTGATGTTGTTCACATCTTTGCCTTGGTCATTGGAAAATTCAGAATAAGTTGAACAAATATATTTAGTCAGGACCTAACAAAATATATTTATTTGCAATAATTTAACCCCTGGCTTCATTTGCTATTCTACCCTTTTATCCTGAAAAAGTTTTAGTGTTTTTTTAAACATGACATCTCCTACTGTATGGACTTAATTATGTCTCCTCAAAATTCATATGTTGAAGTCCAACAACCAATGTGATTCTATTTGGAGATGGGGCCTTTTAAGAAGTAATTAAGTTAAAATGAGATCATAAGGGTGGGGCCCTAATCCCATAGGACTGGTGTCCTTATAAAAAGAGAAAGAGACACCAGAGACCTCTCTCTTTGTGCATAGAGGAAAGACCAGGTGAGGACACAATGAGAAGGTAGGCCTCTGCAAACCAGGAAAAAATGTCTCACCAGAAACCAACCCTGCCAACACCTTGATCTTGGACTTCAAGCCTCCAGAATTGTGAGAAAATACATTTATGTTGTTCAATCCACCCAGTCTGTGGCATTCTGTCATGGCAGTTCAAACAAACTAATACACCTACCATAATCTTTTTTTTTGTTTGTTTTTGTTTTTTTGTTTTTTTTAGCAGTCGAACATCAAGATAGGAAAGAAAAATTGCACTATGTAAGCCATGTGTCCATCCCTTCTTTTCTTGTCACCTTAGTGATATTGGTCTATTCTCTATCCTCACAGAGAGAGATTAATGTGGGTATGACATACTTCTGGGACATTTACCTGTACCATTCTATCTAATATTTGGAAGTTCTCTCTCCCTTTAACCACATCATCCTCTTTTATCTTTTTTGTGTGTCCAGAAAAGGGCAGATCCTAAGGAACTGTGCTTTTTTATTCAAATAATAAAATCTCAGTTCATGTTAACCCATTTTTGTGTCTTGTAAATGCTCTAGTCTTAGGTTTCAATGGCTTTCTCAGCTATCCCTCCCTGGCCTAATGATAGCTGTTCCATAAGTGCCAGGGATGGACTCTGATTTTAGCACTTTCAGGCTGCTGTTCTCTTATAGAAACAAGATGATATGAGAAGAACATGCACTTGGGGTGACATCTGGCATTTTATAGAGTACCTAAAATCAAACACATCTCACCACTTCCTTCTGAAACAGTATAAATCCTCCCAAACAATCCAAAGAACAAAAAAATTCATACACACTTTACTGTGAAAACTTTATTAGTTATGAATGAATAACTATGACCTTATTATGCCAAGAGAACATTTGTCCCTTCCCTGCCTTTAGTTACATTATGAATTATAAAAATTTCTACATTGACTAATAATACATGACATCCCACCAAAATGCCAGCTCTCTAATGAAGGGGCAACTCCACTGACCAAGAGAGATAAGAGGAGGTTTATAGTTCCTCTCACCACAATTATTGATATGAACTGAGTCATTTCTACCAAGTAAAGATGGCAGAAAATTGAAAAATTGATTTCCTAACACTGTGCAATCAACTTAGGACATTTATAACATATATTTTGCATCCAAAAGTAGCATGCTATGTTAAGAGTGCTTGGTTGTTTGATCACCATTTGTCTTCGTTAGTTAGCTGCTATAACAAAATGCTATAGACTGGATGGCTTAAACAATAAGCATTAATTTTTGGAGGGTAGGAAGTCCAAGATTAAGGTGCCAACAGATTCAGGGTCTGGTGAAAGTCCTCTTCCTGGTTTGCAGATGGCCACCTTCTTGCTGTATCCTTGCATGGCAGAAAGAGAGGTCATTTCTCTCATGTCTCTTCTTATAAGGGCACTAATCCCATTCTTGAAACCTCTGCCCTAATGACCTAATTACCTCCCAAATGCTCTCCTTTCATATACCATCACATTGGTGATTAGGACTTTAACATAAGGCTTTTGAAGGAACACATTTACTCAGTCCCTAGCACCACTGCTTTGAGAACTAGTGAGGCAAAAGCACTACTGTAAGAGATGTTTCCTTGAAGTTGAGAGAGAGCCATCATATACCCTGAACACTTTCAAATAGCTTTGGTTGTGTTGAAATGTTGGTCTTGCCTTTTTAAAAGAACATCTGAAACTCTCACAAAGTGACCTAAAAGGTCAAACTTTTGATCAGATGATAGGGTGAGAGCTTCTAGTGAGATATGTCCAAGAGTGTACTCAGTAGATGTTATTGTGACCAAGAGGTCTCAGAGAGCTCAGAGCTGTCAATAGTTTCAAAGATTTCAAAGGCCACTCTTCCTACTGCTTTTAATCCTAGACTTTAAAGAGCCACAAAGTTCTCAAAATGAATACACTCTGGAGCTAACCCTTGAGCAGACACTCTCTTTGAGCTTACCAGTTATTCTTGAAAGATGTATGGCTGTTAAGAGCTAGAATATTGACTGTCTTTGGCTTTTGAACTTGAATAGGACAAAAATTTTCTATCAAACTATTGAAACAAATATTGCTCTTGAGTTAACTCAAGAAAATGAGACCCAAGACCCTCAATTTTTCCTTGCAGCTAAGGTTCATTTCAATTTTACCACTAGTTATTTTCAGTTTGAGTAGGAAAATCTCTAGGATAAAAACTTTTTTTTCTGATTCTATAAAATGAATACCCAATATATGTAGTATACAATCATACATTTGTGTCTGTGTGCATGTGTTTAGGTATGTTATGTGTATGTAGATATACCTATATATCTAAGATGGAAATTTGCATCTACTTGTTTTTAATTTTTTTCCTTTGGAAACTTAATTATTGTTTCTGTCCTTATTTCTCAGATATAATGCTTATACATTACAGAATTTCAAGGATATGAGTGTTTAGAAGACATTGTCTTCAGCTATGGTTTAATTCCTTGGCACTGACATTCTCTACTTTACTAAATCTTTGGTTTGGGTATGGTGACCTATATCAACTAAGAGTGGGTAAATATTAGGAGAGGTGTGTGGAAGTAGGACACAGCTGACATTCATTTCCTTGTCTTTTAAGACCGAGATATATGGATCAGATTTGTGAAAATAATACGACTAAGAGTGTCCTATTGATAGTGAAATAGCTGGTGATGAAAATGTGTTAATAAAGCATATATTTTAAGTTAATTACTTCCAAATGTTTTTGATTGCTTCTTCATCAAGAAAAAGTATATTTATCATGCAACACAAACATACGTATATTTGTACTACTGAGGAAATATGTATATTATCAGAAATAAGCAAAAAAAATTTAAAAATCATTACATAAAGATAAAATTACATTAATAATTTTATGACATTTAATAATATTCCAAAAACAGTTTGTCTCATTAAAATATTATTAACAATTGCGTTAGCCTGAGTAGTCCTTTCTCCCTTGTACCAACAATGAGTCTTCATTGGCTTATCATAATAAGTTTATTTCTTATGCACATTAGAATACAGTGTGGGTACGCTTTTGTTGGTGATTTTCTCTCATGTAACTCCAGGCTGAGTCCATCTTGTAAGGTTGCAACATGTGGTCTCCACAATCACTTAATAAAAGGGAAGTAAAATATGATTGCACAAAATATTTTAAGGTCCAGGCACAGAAGTTAGTGCACAACTCTTCACCTTCTATTTCATTAGCCAGAATTCAGTCAAATCACCCTGATCTTACAGCTAATGAAGCTGGGAAATGAAGTCTTTATACATGTCCAGGAAAAGAAAATGATGGAGTAAAAGCCTTCCATTGTTTCTGACATAATCTTTATTTTTGCTATTATTAACGCATTTGATTAATTTAAAGAGGGCAAGGCAAATTATAAGGTTAATATTTTTAAAAATATTGATTGAACACACTATATTACAGAAATTCAAAGACCTGCTTCTAAAGTTAATTTATTTCAAAACTGGCTATAAGGGCTGTGACTGCCAAAAAAGTTACTTTGTAAATTTATGTAAATTTGAATGGGAGAAGAGAACTTGAAAAAGGTATTTTTGTGTTTTATGGACCTTAAGACTCTTTTGCCTGACAAGGGATTGTATTTAGCTTTTGACTACCATTCACTGGCAAATTTATGTAGGAAACAGATGAGGTCCTGTGTTTTAATATTCATTCAATTTGATGTTAAAAAATAAAAATTAACTGTTATTCTTGTATACAGTGAATTTCCTAAATTTGCATCTGGATTTTACAATATTTTGGGTTCAGTGTTATTATATCTACTAAATATACTAAACATATTAGAGTGATTAAGACTGAGGGCTATGAAGTTAGATTTTCTGGGTTTGAATACTGGCCCTGCTACTTAATATGTACACAGCTTTGAAAATTTATTTCATGTCCTTAAGATTCAATTTTATATGACCCAAATTTATTTGATGATTAAATAAAATAATACACAAGCCTGAGTACAATGCCTGACAGATAATGTGTGCCCAATATGTTAGTTTTGTTATAATTATTACTCATATATCTATGACTACTTCTACTGAATAGTTAAGGATATATCATATAGATATACATATATGTGTATAAAAAACTATTTTTTGCAAAATTTATTCTATTTAAAAATGTTTAAATTTCTTGCTTCTTTCTTAGACCATTCATGCTGAAATCTTCTAACCTCCATCATGTCCATGTTCCTCTTATGCTATATATATCTAAGGGTAAGAGTATGGATGTCAGAATGTGAGTTTTACTGAAGCTCTTAGAAGGGTTTGCTAAGCCCCTGGGACATTTTATTTTTAAGCACTATTGTTAATTTAGATATGTATATATTTAATTTTTTACCATAATATTCTACTATGATTTTTTCAGTGATCCATTGAAAAGGCACTTCTGGATCTTATTGCAGAATACAAAAAGAAAACACAAGAACAACAACAAAAAAATTGTTCTATTTGTATCACGGTCTGCTCCATGACTCAAGGTCAGTTCTGAAGCCAAAAAAGAAAAGTAAGCCAAGAACTGAATTCATATTTGGACTGTTGCATTCTGGGTGTGTCATGGAGCTTCACAACTTTTTAGGTTAGATTACTTTCTCTATCCTCGTTTCCCCATGATCCATGTGTTTTTCAGGAAGAACTTCCAGTGGAAAAGGACCTGGTCCATACCAGCTGCAAGAAACTTGTTTATAATGATCAATTCAAATGAGAAACAGTGATTGAACACCTATCATACAACAGAATCTGTGCTAAGTGGCAGGACACAAAACAAGGAACCAAATGATGGGTCTGCCTTTCAAAGGCTCAAGCTGCAGTGGAAGAGAGAGGAAAGAAGAGAGGGAGAGGGTAGGGAAGAGAGGGAGGGTGAGGGAGAGGGAGGGAGGGAGAGAGGGTGGGAAGAAAGGAAGGAGAGACGGAGGGAGGGGGACAAGGAGGGATGTCCCATAGGACTTCCACGGGGATAAGCACTGTAATAGAACAAAAAATTGCATAGGAGAGGAGGAAATATGGGCCAAATCATTTAAACAGTTCAAAGAAGGAGTCTTTTCTTGAACCCACCTATGAACTAAATTCTCTATTTGATTTTGAAACAGTAGAGAAACATCCAGTTTACCATTTCTTATTCCTTTTATTTTAAAATTAAGTTTTTTTAACTCCTAAAGATGTGAGTTTACAAATTGAGATGATATTTGCTAAGTTTATAGTATATCTCACTGCTTTCAACAAGCCTCCCTAGTTTCATACACAATATTGAAAAAAAAAAAAACAGAACTCTTCTAGTCTCCCCCAGCCCTTGCAACTTAAAGCAAAGGGAGACAGCCTGTAAGGGAGTCTTCCTGGCAGCAAGTGGGGGTTATTTTGGGAAAAGTTCTGGGTTAGGGAAAAGTTCTGCCAATGGCTGCCCAGGCATAGCAGGCAACAGGTCATCAAGATATGCATTTACATTCTCATTTTACAGTTGAGGAAACAGTTACAGAGAGGAACTGTGTTGCTCAGGTTCATATGGCTAGAAAGTTCACAACTGAGATTTGAACCATGTCTGCCTGATTTCTAAGCTAGTCCTTATTTCTACTATATTGTCTTCATCTCTTTTTGTAGCAGTTTCTTAGACTTTCCTTGTTTTTGATGGCCTTGATGGCTTGGAGGAATATTCGTTAGGTATTTTATAGAATGTCTGTCAACTGGGATTTGTCTGATGTTTTTCTCTTGATTAGACTTGAGTTATATGTAATTTCTTTTTTAGTAGTGGATTCTTTATAAGTGTGCTGTATATTACCCAAATGTTTGGGATTATTTTCTGCATATGTTATTATTATTAATTTCTAATTTAATTTCATGTGTAAAGAAAGAATGCTATTAATTGTTATTTCTTTTAAGTTTGCGATTCAAACTATGACCTTTCATGATAGCGTTTTAAAAAATATTTTTACTGAAGTACAGTCAACTTACAATGTTGTGTTAATTTCAGGTGTATAGCAAAGTGATTCAATTATACATATGCCTATACATAATCTATTCTTTTTCAGATTCTTTTACACTATATTATAAGATATTGAATATAGTTCCCTGTGCTATACAGTAGGTCCTTGTTGTTTATCTATTTTATATATAGTAGTGTCTATATTTAATCCCAAACTCCTAATTTATCCCTCCCCCCACTTTCTCCTTTGTTAACCATAAGTTTGTTTTCTATGTCTGTGAGTCTACTTCTGTTTTGTAAATAAGTTTATTTGTATCGTTTTTTAAGATTCCACATATAAATAATATCATATGATATTTGTCTTTGATTTACTTCACTTAGTGTGATAATCTCTAGGTCCATCCATGTTGCTGCAAATGACATTATTTCATTCCTTTTTATGGCTGAGTAATATTCTATTGTATATATATACATGATACTATTTTTGAAGCACCATTTTTTTAGAGCTTGGTGAATATAACATGAGCAAGTCAAAAGAATGTGTATTACGCAGTTATTGAGTTCTTTTGTGGCATAAGTATCAGTTAGGGCCACATTAAGGTTGTTCATGTTATCTCCATCTTTTCTGATTTTTTTTTGTCCAGTTCTATCAGTTGTTGCAAAAAAAGGTAATAAAATCTCCAGCTATGATTGTAAGATTGCCTATTCTCCCTTTCTTTCTGTCAGTGTTTGCAGCTTTGGTATTAAATACACACATTTATGGTCTCTGATGAACTGGGATCATTATCGTTATGTGATATCTCTATTTTAATCTGGTAAAACTCTTTGCCTTAAAATTTATTTTATCTAATATTAATATAGCCACTCCTGCCTGCTTATGCTTCCTGCTTGCATGATATATTTATTTCCATTTACTTTCTTTATTCATATCTGTGTCTTTTTATGTTAAATGTGTCTCTGATAGAGTAGACAGTATATAGTTGGGCCTGACAGTTTTGTATGTTACGACAATCCTGGCCTTTTAGTTTGAGGAATATTTTGAATTTTTTACATGGCAGGATTGTGGACCACAACAAAGGACAGAATTATTAGCTTTTAATGTCAAAATCTATTTTCTAGGTTTTTTCAGTCTTCAGGTTAGAGATTTCATAAACTGGATAAGGTGAATAGGAGGGCAACACACAGAGGGGTGAAGTTTACATTTTGAGATGCTGTCCAGCTCACTCAGAGTTCAGCAACATTTGCTCCCAGAGCCAATAATGTTTGGAGCAGTTGTATTATCACATAGAAACTTCCTGGGTTATTTATATCTGCCTTGTACAACCTTGAACAAGTTGCTTTACTTCTCTAACTATAATCTTTATTTTCTGTAAAGGATCTCAAATTTTTTGGATTCTTGAATCCTTAGCTTAAAAATTTCTTCACCAGTGAGACCTATCACTATCACATGATCAGAAGTTTGCCTATGTGCCTTTTTCATAATATTTTCTATCACGGCACTAATCACAATTTGTAATTTTTATTTATTGATGTGTTGAACTTTTTCAATGTCTTACTCTTCCAATAGGCTGTAATATACATGAGGACATCTTTAATGAATATTTTCATCTACAAATATCTAGTCTCTACTCTAATACTCTGACATTATAATAATTGTTATCATTTGTTGTGTATTTCTATGTACCAGACATTTCTCTAATTATTTCTATGTAATTTTCACAGCAACCCTATGAGGCAGATGTAATTACTTTTATGCTTATTTTACAGGTGAGGAAAACAATGTAAGATCCAAAATGTTCAGTAACTTGCCTCAGGATAAAAGCTAGAATAAGGTACAGAATTTGGCTCAATACTATTTTCTTAACTAATCCTTAGAAATAGTCTGTACTCGCAAACGTGGAGAATGGACTCAAGGACACGGGCGGGGGAAGGGTAAGCTGGGATGAAGGGAGGGAGTAACACTGACACATATACACTACCAAATGTAAAATAGATAGCTAGTGGGAAGCAGCCACATAGCACAGGGGGATCATCTCGGTGCTTTGTGACCACCTAGAGGGGTGGGATAGGGAGGGTGGGAGGGAGACGCAAGAGGGAGGGGATATGGGGATATGTGTATACAATAGCTGATTCACTGTGTTATACAGCAGAAACTAACACAACATTGTAAAGCAATTATATTCCAATACAGATGTTAAAAAAAAAAGAAATAGTCTATATTGATTCATAGGAACGAGGTAAGTGCTCAGAGAGTATTTTTAAATGGAAGCTTAAAAGCTAACCATTTGAGTTTTGTGCTAAATAATTTACACAGAATCATCCAGTTTAATTCTCTCAATAATGTTATGGCACAGAAGCTGTTGTAATACTATCTGATGACTCGGGATCAAGTGACTGGACATAAGTCACACAACTAATTATTTAAAAGTTAAAACACTTTTTTTGTTTATTTTTTTTATAAATTTTATTTATTTATTTACTTGGCTGCGTTGGGTCTTCATTTCTGTGCGGGGGCCTTCTCTAGTTGCGGTGAGCGGGGGCCACTCTTCATCGCGGTGCGCAGGCCTCTCACTGTTGTGGCCTCTCCCGTTGCGGAGCACAGGCTCCAGATGCGCAGGCTTAGCAGTTGTGGCTCACAGGCCCAGCTGCTCCGCGGCATGTGGGATCCTCCCAGACCAGGGCTCGAACCCATGTCCCCTGCATCGGCAGGTGGATTCTCAACCACTGCGCCACCAGGAAAGCCCTAAAAGTTAAAACTTAAGCATATCTTCTCCATTAAGCTTCCTTCTACAATTTTTGAGAGGATAAAATAAAGGTGGATTGTGAAGTTTCTTTGTAAAGTGCAGAACAACTTCTGGGAGAGAATTCGAATAGAATACAGTCATGGACAGTTTATGGTCGGGAGGAAACATCACCTAAACACTTCCCATCTCTTAATATCACATTCTTTGAAATGAGAGCTTGCAACTCCTCCCACTAAGAGTGGAAGTCTATGTAACCACCCCTCTATTCTGCTCTTGCCTGTATGACTTGCTTGGCCAATGTAACAATAAACAATGTGACACCACCAAAGGATGGAAAATCACTTATTTTTTGGGACTTTTCTGCCTGGTGCTTTTGGGAATACTACAACCATCGCCATGTGAATAAGTCTAGCTGAGGCTGTGTGATAATGGAAGACATGTGGCCTGTCACCCTGCTGTCACTGATCCAAGCACCAGACCTGTGAGTAATGCCATCCCGACCACCTGTTCCCAGCTGAGGTGCTACATGAGCCCAGACTAGAAGTGCCCAGCCAACTCACAGAATTATCAGAAACAATAAATTTTGTTGTTTAAGACAAAGTGTTTTGGGGTGACTGTTACACAGCAAGGATCAACTGACACAATTCCCACCTATAATATCCTCTTTTGTTTGCACCACCAGATAAATGTTCCACGTGGTAGTTGTGGTGAAGAAAGAGATGTAGTGAAGATAAAGTAAGCAGTTGGGATCAAGGTGCCCCATACTACGTAATAATCATACTATATACTTTACTTGTATTCAGAGAGAGGGAAATATGAAATCTACAGTGGCTAAACATGCTAGGCTTAATTGCAAATAATCATGCTGTAGATGAAATACTTGGGGTGATTTTATTTTATTGAAAAGACTATTACAGAGGATCCTTTTTTCTTTTTTTTTTTACTTATCATCTTTATTGGAGTAAAATTGCTTTACCATGTTGTGTTAGTTTCTGCTGTATAACAAAGTGAATCAGCTATTGTATACATATATCCCCATATCCCCTCCCTCTTGAGTCTCCCTCCCACCCTCCCTATCCCACTCCTCTAGGTTGTCACAAAGCACCGAGCTGATCTTTTTTTTTTTTTCTATTATCCAAACACACCAGCTGGCTCATTTTTTTAAGACATCTTGGAAAGGACATGAATTAATTATCATGCTAAATTTTTTCTTCAATGTTGGTCTCATTTGAGGAATAGATGTTAAGAAATACTTCTGCAATGTTTCCTCCATATCATTTTGTCTAATCCTCTTTTAAACAGAAGGTCTCTCATATAAATGCAAATCTTTGTTGTTACTTAAAACTGTAGATAGAATTTATTTGATAAATGGTAAACATTGCCAAGATGATGGTAGTGAGCTCACAAATCCAAACATACAGTTGACTATCATCGATCAGAGATAAATTGGATATTTTTATCATAAAACCAACAGAAGTCCACTTAAAATATACAATACTTAACGAGTTATAGAGTTTATATTTGTCATTGTATGGGAGAACTCATTCAAATACCAAATGCCAGGCTTCTTTCTCCTTGGGCAACTAGGTCTAGTCTTTTGTCTTTGGCCAAATAGCATATGCCATGCACGTGGAACAAACACACCAGAATATAAATAATTCTGCTTGATTCTCAGTACTATAATTTATAAGCCATGTTGTGGAGGATAGACTACTTAATAGCTTTGCAAATAAATTTTCTTATCTTTAAAATAGCTAATATTTATTGAATATTTTCTATGTGCCAGACACTGGACAATATGCTTTATATGGGATATCTCATTAATTCTCACAGAAACACTATAAAGTAGACTTTTCATTATTTTCATTTTACCTAAAAGGAAATTGAGGTTTGGAGAGTTTAAGTATCTTGTCTAAAATGATAAAGCCTGTGATTTGTAGAGCCAGGATTCTAAGCGGTTCTGACTGCAGAGCCCAAAAGTGTGATTACTCTCCCATAATTCTTCTCTCTCCACCTACCTCCATTTCAGTTCTCTGGGGAATTTTCTACTGTTTCAATATCAAAAGATTATAATAAGGATAAAAAAATGAGAATGCATATGCAAGAGTTTATGTACTTGAAAGCACTATACATATTAATATTCATTCAACAAATAATGATAAGCAGCTACCATGCAAGTAACAATTACCAGACTTTATTTCAACCAACACAGTTTATGGATACAGACAGTTACTCCTGTGCTAAAAGTCAGAATTGTCCTCCCTGACACCAGTGTCAAAAAGTTAGTAATGTATCCAAAATATTTTTGTTGTGTTTAATAACTCTGTCGATCATCTGTGAACATATAAAAATATTTTTGAATTAGTATGTATATCTTCATTCCCTACCTCTAGGGTAACAAGTTCCATATGTTTATTCTTAACTCAGTTGTCCTTTTGTTTGTGGCTTAAAATCTTTCTCAAATTTCAAAGAATGTTTCTAGCATTCTGATCTATGAATGAGTTTATATTCAGTTTATTTAAATCCTTCATGATTGCATAGACTTCAGTTATATCTTCCTAAGTCTTTGTTTTCCCGTCTTCACAATTTAAAGAGTCAAAATATTTTTGAAACTCTTTTTAGAAAGATTAGGTGTTGTCTGTGTAATGCCAAACAGCTGGCTGAAAATGGAATAAAGAAAGGAAACATCAGGATGTATTCATATATCCAGCTGTTTGGCATTAGGTAACTGTGTTTCTAGTTCTCATCCATATATTCAGAGGCAGAGAATATGTGACCATCTCCTGTCTCTAAAGGTTACTGAGTGGTGCAAGAGGACAATAGGGTTTAGAAATGATAAATCGGTATGTCAGGGTATCAACACATCCAAAGAGGTGATTGGATTCAATTTCTGTTCTCTGCCTTTGAAACAATAAGATGATTTTCCTCTAGTGACTTGCAGTGGCAGAAAACTGAAAGTGAGTTTCCAAAAAGGAAGCCTCCAAGAGTGTTTAGTAACCAGACAGGGGCTTTGTTGCTGTTGTGGTAGGTTTTAAGGTTAGGACATCCTGTGGTTTGCTAGGGATTAGAGAAAGTGGCCAGGAAGAAATATTAAGGAAGTGCTCTTGAAAACCCTTTTCTCAAATGAGGCCTAATTGTCTAACTTGTATATAGTCACACTACTTTTGTCGTGTACTGCACAAGACATCTTACAACATAAATTAGCTACAATATTTGGATAATGGAAGAAAAAGGCCATTATAATATTACATGCAATGAGCAAAGTACTGCGGTTTCTAATTAAGTGCTCAAGTCTGTTGTACAATGAACTATTTGTTGAACTTTTAAAATATAATTTGGAATCTTTGAATAAATGACTTACAGCCATGCAATAAAAACAGAGACATTTATGCTGGAACACATGGATTGCATTATCTTTTCTGGGGCTTGCTTGCTCTTCCACTGACTGGGCCTGACTGCCTGGTATAGCAAGGAAGCAAGGAGCCAGGTGGCTTGGCAGGAAGGAAGGACCCTGCTCTACCTTAGCTGGCGGTAAGCCAAAGGCCATTCTGAAAGGAATACTTAATTCAGATTAGCTATTGTCTGGGAGAGGGTGCCTTCTGATATGGAAATGTTAGTGACATCAAGGACAAAGTAATTTCAGTAGGGCCCAGGGAACTATGTAATATTTTAAGGATTCCTTGGGTCATGTTGTTCAACTACCCACTTCCTGAAATTCACCTTCAGGGAGAAATTGAAAACCTTCCTTGTACATGGATATATAACTGAAGTACAAGAGAGCACATGCCAGCATGGTCATGCATATATTTTGATCCCCTTAACAGTCTTAAGTAATTTGAAGTTCCCGTCTACTTGGATGTCATGGCCAGAAACCATCTCTCAGTTCTCAGAAAAAAAAATATCTTAAAGATCCACAGAGGAGGCTCTAGAGGCTTCTTGGACATCAAACCTCTCTTACAAAACATTTTTGATGAGTCAAGTGTAAACAAATCAGATTCATAGAGGCCAAATTTTTCTTGACAAACATGAGCTTAGTAACAAGGGGATGGGGGTTGGGAGGAAGAAAGAAGAGGTGGGAGGGTGGGGTCTTGGGAAATATGTGCTGAGTTTCACTGATCACAAAGTATTATATAAAGATTTTTTTTTTTTTTTTTTGTGCCATACAAAGATTTCTTGATACATAAACACAACCAGAGCTGGATTCGCTCAACACTGCTATTGTTCCAGAACGAAATCTGGTGATAATATTTGGTTCAGTTACTATTTAGTATTTGTGGTACTTGTCCAAAATGACTAATATACAACCCCCCATGTCACAGTTCTGCATAGTAATTGATACTACAAGTATCATTGGGAGCCTTTTTTTTTCTTTTTAAGAATTAAAACACTTTTTAGCTTAGGAAATGTGAATGTAATCACATCTATATTTCAGGAAGTACAAGTAAGGATTTCAGAAAAGGCTTCCTGTATAAAGGATATTTAAAATGAGTTTTAAAAGATATGAAGGATTTAGCCATTCATCAAAATATGGTCATTTCAATAAGGTAAAAAAAATGCTTCAAAGTACAATAAAACTGGATTGTATATTCAAGAAACTACAAATAGTCTAGATCCCTAGAATGTCAAATTTGAGAGGAGATAGAAGGTGATGAGATTGGAAAGGAAAGCAGGGCTATCTATGATCATGGCCGTATACTGAGGGTGATGATTAACCTTAGAAAGATTGTAATGAGGAAGAGGAGTGGTTCTATTAAACAACATGTTGGCTGCAATGAGGAAAATGGATTCAATGGAGCTAAAACTATAATCAGGGTAAAAGACTGTAAAAGATTTGAGTGATGTAGTATTCTAGGAAAGAGCTGGGATGGGATGACAAGATGGGGAGATTAAATAAAGACAATCCCTTTCTCAAGTTACAATACTTGGAGCATGGAGAAGTAGTATAGAACTTTCCCAGAAGCACAGACTCTGGAACACAGGGTTTGGATTAGAAGTGTGGGTTTAAATTCCACCATCATCGCTTACCAGCTGTGTGATCTTAGATAACTCATTTATTTTCCCCATCTGTCAAATGGGGATGAAATATATCTTTCTCATAGCGTTGTATATGAAGATTAATTAAGTCAATATATAAAGCTCTTAGAAGAGTGTCTGGCAAAGAGTAAGCATTGTATTATTAGTGATACATACAAGTATTGTGCCAAGCTCTTCATGTATATTTTCTAAGTTAACCTTTAAAATAACCTCATGAGAAGGGCACTGAGATCCTTATTTTTCAGATGACAATACTGTAGCTTGGAGAGTTTGCATAGCTTTTCCATAGTCACAGAGTTAGTAAGCAATAAAGATAGAGTATAAGCCTAGAGCCCCATGTTCTTAACATTTTGTTTTGACTTTGGTGAAAATTCAGGCTTCCTTGTCTGTAATAGGGAGAAGCTTGGGAACAGTGTAGTGTATTATCCTACTCGTGTCGAGGACAGACTGCATGTAGCACTACTCTTCATGGAGATGCCTTGCAATAGCAGAACATAGAGAAGTTAAAATTTAGGACACCTGATTTAAATATCAGCTCCTCAATTTATGATTATTACTTGGAGAAATGTCTTCATCTGGGTGTGGTTGAAGATGGAAGATAATCAAGTTGGACAAAGCTCTTTGTAAAAGATAGCATGCCAGATAAACCTTAGTCATTATTGTCCCTTTAAAATGAGTGAAATAATAGAATCATGATCCTGACTCCCTTTTTCTCAACCACCAAAGTAAGCCATAAACGAAAACCATCCCTCTCCAACGTCATTGATTCTACATGTTCAGAAAGAATGTCTTCCATCACTTTGCATTGTACAAAAATTTGAAAAGGTAATTGTGTTGCATCTTACCTCCTTCCAGCCAGCACGACTTTAGTATGACTCAAACATTATTCTAAATCATTTATGGTATAAATTAAAGCTCCTTCAAGACAGGAGGAGACAGCAGTTATACCATCAGAGAGCAGCTCCAAATTTCCTAAAATAAGACCTTTGGTTCCTTAGAAGATTCTTGAGCATATTTCCAAGAGTCCATGAGAATTTTTCATTTGGCAATTTCATATCAATGGCAATCTCAAATATGTACATAAGCTTATTTTTTGACCATCTGATGGCAACCTCACAACTAATAATTGTCGCCATATTCAAAGACTTTTTTTTCTCAGTTTTTGGCCGCGCGGAATGTAGGATCCTAGTTCCCCAGCCAGGGATCGAACCTGCGCCCCCTGCATTGGAAGCATGGAGTCTTAACCACTGGACCACAGGAAAGTCCCTCAAAGACATTAATAGTGTTTTTGTTTTGAGTTTGTTATACCCCGGTAGTTCTACTTTACTGTGGGCTAAAGTGAAAAAAAAAATGGAGGCAGAATTACTATGTAAATGGTGAATTTCTGCCAAGTGAGGGCCAAATGACATCATGTTATGCTTTTGCAGTAGCTGGAACAGAGAAGAGAGGTGGAAAAAATGACCAGTCTCCCAGCGCACAGATGTATGGGCATGACGGCCACAGAAGATCTTGAACCTTAGCAGTGAGTACCATGTTCCTTTGTGAGTGGTTTTTAGTTTCAAGTAAAAAACAGCATCCATGACATTAAATAAATGTTACTAAATTAAATTTTACTGGGTTGCATCTTTTGTCTGCATATAATTAGTAAATGTGTTTGAATTTTATAACTTAAATGATTTATAGGCATAAGAAGTTATATCTAGGTTTAGATTTGCACACATTTTCACATTATAATAAAAATCATTTAAATCAACATCAATATTAAACTAAACTTTTGTTTCTTCTAAGTCTGTCCGTTACTCAACTTTGAGAAAAGTAAAATAATGGAAAAGAACACAGGTTTTGGAATCAGATAGAACTAAGTTCAAGACCCAGTTCTTCTATTCCCTGTCTGTGTCGTCTTGAGTGAATTGCTTGACTTTTCCAAGCCTTAACTTCTTTTCTAGAAGGTATTCATTACAATAATCACAAACACATGTTCAATTTGTCCTATGTGCAAGAAATGTTTAAAGTACTGAACCTAATTAACTCTTACTGTTAAAAGAGTCCTATGTATATTTTCTAAGTTAATTTTTTTTTTTTTTTTTTTTTTTTTTTTGCAGTACGCAGGCCTCTCACTGTTGTGGCCTCTCCCGTTTCGGAGCACAGGCTCCGGATGTGCAGGCTCAGCGGCCATGGCTCACGGGCCCAGCCGCTCCGCAGCATGTGGGATCTTCCCGGACCAGGGCACGAACCCGTGTCCCCTGCATCGACAGGCGGACTCTCAACCACTGCACCACCAGGGAAGCCCTGTAAGTTAATTTTTAAAATAACCTCATAAGAAGGTTATTTACATTTATTTGTATTTACAGGTGAAGAAACTGAGGCATAGAAATACTAAACAATTTGTACAAAATCAACAGCTATTAGAACATGGATCTAGATAATCTGACACTAGAGGGTACTTAGTTACACTGCCTTTCAAACATCCACTATGGTTTCTTAAATACATTTACATTATATATGTTCCTATGCAGCTTTCCAGGATTAGTTTCTGAGCTCTGCCCTGACACAAGTTCCATTATTGCCTCTGTCCAAACTGATAGAAGCACATTTGGGGAAAAGCTGGGAACAGTTCCAGAGAAAATCGCTACTGGTGTCAGCATGAAGTCTAATTCTTACTGAATGTTTACTAACCGTTGCGCACTGTGCTTAGCAATTTACTTGATTATCTTACGCGAAAATTAAACAACGCTGTTAAAAACTGTTTCATTTAAAAAGGAAACTTTTCTAAGTCTAAATAATATTCCAGTGTATGTATAAGCCACATTTTCTTTATCCATTGACCTGTAGATGGACACTGAGCTTGTTTCCATTTCTCGGCTATTGTGAATTGCACTGCAGTAAACATGGGGGTACAGATATCTCTTCAAGACCCTGATTTCAGTTCATTTGAATATGTATCCTGAAGTGGGATTGCTAGATTATATGGAGATCCTGCCATCTGTCACAACATAGATGAACTTGGAAGACATAATGCTAAGTGAAATAAGCCAAATACAGAAGGACATATACTACATGATACCATTTATAAGAACAGCCTAAAATAGTCCATCTCATAAAAATAGAGAGTAGAATGATGGTTGACAGAGGCTGGGAGGCAGAAGAAATGTGGAGATGTTGGCCAAAGGGTGCAAAATTTCAGTTATGCAAGATAAATAAATCCTGGAGACGTAATGCCCAGCATGGTGACGATAATTAGCAATATTGTTCTGTATACTTGAAATTTGCTAAGCAGACCAAAATAGTACCAGAAAGTCTCTGAAAATTAGATTGTCATTGGAATCACAGCTCACAGAAGGAGGCAGGACCTATGTACTAAACCTAAACAGGGTGACTGATGCTTAAAATTAAAATTTTCAGCAAGACTCAGAGTCTCCTAACGTAATAGCCAAATGTCTAGGAAATCATCCTTCATACCAGAAAAATCACATCTTGAATAAGAAAACACAATCAAGTAACACCAACACTGGGATAAATCGGATGTTAAAATGATCTGACAAGGATTTTAAAGCAACTACCATAAAATGATTCAACAAGCCATTACGTATTCTCTTAAACAAATGAGAAAGTGGTGAGATCTCAGCTAGAACTAATTGAGTTCAGTAAGGTCATAGGGTAAAGATCAATACCTAAAATTAATCATATTTTTATATAATAAAATGAACACGTGAAGCTGAAATTAAAAACAAAATACTATTTACAAATTGCTTTAAAGAAAATGAAATACTTAGATAAAAATCTAACAAAGTATGTATCAATATCCTGAAAATAGCAGGAGATTTTTTTTATTGAACAAAGCAGTCAAACAAATACTGATGAATGAATCCCCTCCACTAAGTTAGCCAATGTGGGTGATACAAAGAAAGTCCAGCCTTGGACTATTTTCTGAGAGCTTAGAATGTAAATCAGGAAGTAAAACAAGCGTGAATAAGAGCTTCTACAAGAGAATGGAAGTGACATGGAATAGTACAAAAGCTTGAGATTAGTAAGGTGGAAAATATGTGTTTCAACCCCAGATCTTCTACAACTAAAGCAGTGTTGGGAGAGAATTTAAGATTTGTGTGTAGATTTAGCAAATTCTTAAAATCTGCAAGCCCCATTTCCCTCATCCATAGAATGGAGCTAATAATAGCTACTCACAGTACTGCAAAGATTATATGAAATAACCTATTTGGGCAAACACTCAAGTACTCCCTCTGGTTCAGTCACCCTCCAGGTATTACCACATGTATGTTTGCATCATCCCTAAGAATTAGGTATGATCATAGTTCCCACATTACAGATAAAATAAACTTCAGGGTATTATTTTCCCCAAGGTGTCACAGCTATTAAACAACAAAACTGGGTTCCAACTCGTATCTCTGTGAACCCAGAGCCCAAATTCTTAGCTGCTACATGCTATTACCCGGCAATTCTGGTTTGTTTTGGTTTTTGTTCATTATCTCACTTTTTTTTTTTTTTCAAAAATCGCTATGCTGAGGGCTGGAATGGGATGATGGGCACATAGAACAAATTATTAGTCTAAGCTCTCCTCTTTAAAAAAAAGTTCATTTTCTAAAAAAGACATATTAAGTTGTATACCCCATTCTTTGCCTCTGTTTCCCCCGCCAGCTTCATTAGATTTTAATTCCTAAATCACTCCCATATACAATTTGTTTAATTCCTATAGGGCTTAATGCCCTGTATGTAAGGTGACATTTTTATTTTCCTGTTTGTCAGGAAGAACTCAACTTTTTTCTACTACTGACACCTCTCATTCCCATTGTATCAAACATGCTTGTGGAGAAAGTAAAGCAAAATCTTAGCCTTACACCTCCAATTTCCGCTTTACCAGAAAGTATCTAGAGACATATTCAGTAGGACATAATTGAAGAGATGCACCTGTGAGACAGCCCCTCGAGGAGACTCCCACCAGAGAGAACCAAAGCTCGCAGAAGATAATTCCTGTTTTTATCCCTGGATTTCAAGACTTCACCTATAAAAATATAGCTTGAGCTTGGCTTCCATTTATAAAGTATAAAACCTGTATATTTTAGACATACCTATAAAACACTAAAGGTTTCAGTTATTAAGGCTCATAGAATGCTTTCTGAGGACAATTTTTCCATTATATTATAGGTAATAATTGTTTATCAGAGTGACCAATAGACCTTGTGATCCTCACATAGGTCACATTACCTGGGAGGACACAATGGTATTTATTTATCTTTGAATGTTCAGCTTGGTATGGTGGCTAGCACATGAGAGACAGTCAAATATTTGTTGATTCACTGACTGAATGAATATATGAATGAATGTCAGCAATGTATAACTCAGCCATCTCAGGGATTACGGTGATGGTTAATCTTAGGTGTCAGCTTAGTCCATGGAGTACCCAGATAGTTTGTTAAATATTATTCCTGGGTGTGTCTTTGAGGGTGTTTCTGGATGAGATTACCACTGGAATCAGTAGACGGAGTAAAGTGGATTGCATTCCCAAAGGTGGGTGGGTCTTATCCAATTCATTGAAGGCCTGAGTAGAATAAAAGGTTGACTAAGAAAGAATTCTCTCTCTCTGCCTGAACATCTTCAAGCTTGGGACATAGGTTTTCTCCTACCTTTGGACTCAGACTCAGACTGGAATTTACACCATTGGCTCTCCTGGTTTTCAGGCCTTCAAACAGACTTGAACTATATATTGGCTGTCTCCGCCTTCATAATCACATGAGTCAATTCCTTATAATTAATCTCTCTCTCTCTCTGAAGTTTACCTTGTCTCTACTCCATATCACTCAACTTCAACCTCATGATGCAGAAAGCCAGATTTTCCACTGTGTCTTTTGCTCTTAGACCAAGAGTTGACATCCTCTTCTATGTGCTTGAGGGAAGGTTTGAGGTTTGCCTGGCTCCAAATAGCTAATCCAAGGAAACATCTTCCATTCCTCACTGGAATATTTATCCAAAAGAAAATTGGAGGCTGCTGTGGCTGAGCAGTTGGAAACACTTTCCAGTTAACATGTCATAGTTCTGCATTAGCCCCTCTCCTTTCTAGAATTGTAAGGGTGCACTGAATTCATATATATTTTTTCATATAAATATATATAAATATATATATATATATATATATATATATATATATATATATATATATATATATATTATAAATGTATTGGGTGCTTTCTATGTGGTAGGCACTTGTGTCAGATGGTCCCTAAACATTATCTCATTTATTCTTAGCAACAGTTCTGTGAAGTTGGCACTAATATCCCAAAGTTACATATGAGAAACGTGAAGCTCAGAGAGGTGAAGAAGGCAGAATTTAAACTCAGGTCTGCCTGAATGAAAAGCATCACTTACCACCATGTCACCCCAGACAGCTTTATTATCGAATATGACACTTGAGTGAAGTTAAAATGACTCAATTTGGTGAGGAAAGCCAGGCTCATAGGCTCATGGCCTTTGGCTATGGTGTTGATCCGAGTCTATTTTAACCCTAGGGGGTGTTGCAGAAGTGACCACAGTGGTGCTACTTTCAGAGTAGGGACTGTTTCTCTCCACAAAATAGATGGCTTGTTGACTATAACTTGGGCCACAGAAACCTGCCAGCCATGTGCTCCAAAGAAAAGTCAGACTCCTCAGGAGAAGTTATCTTTTCCAGATTGTACAAACTTTGGAGAGCTGAGCTTAGTCAGGTTAATGCAGTTTAACGCAAAGGCAAAGTAGGAGGGGAAAGAAAGCCAAACTAATGAAGGTCTGTCTTTGATCGCTACTAATCAAGGCATTTCATGAGGTACTTTACAATCATGTAGTACTCAGTTGCTAATGAAAATGGTTTAAGTATTAATTTACTGGAGAGATCTAAGAAGCAGCCATCTAGGGAAGCAAGCCAGATATTAGGTAACTCAAGACCACTCAGGAAATCAAAACAAGTTACAGCTCCATTAGCCAAGTGTAATGTTTTTGGAGGGAAGGCAAAGGGGCCCAGGTAGCCAGAAATGTTCCCTGCCTTCATTCCCTCTGGGGAAAATATCAAGTACCTTGCACGTTCTAGGGCATCTTAATCCCTATTCTTAACCCTTATTCAGGCAGGGCTACAAGGCTTTTCCCACCTTCGCACACTAACACTCAGCAGTTTACCTTATAATAATTTGTCTTTCCACTCTTCGTGGAGTCTGACTTGCCAGATGGACACTTCGTTGAGTGTACACGTTCTGGAAGGAAGGAAATGTCTCTCAGGATGTGTCTGATGGAAAACAAGGATGTCCAGTGTATTACTGTACATTTCAATAGCACTTCATATTTGCATAGGGCTTTATCATAATGTTTTATTAGTGATTGCCTACAGCAACCCAGTGAGGGAGATGGAGATGTTTTCACCAGGCAAAGAAAATTGAGGCATCTTCAGGCTAATTTGCTCCAGCCCACACAGCAAGGATTAGAAATGCCATACCCAAGGTTACTGTTTTCAGAGCCTCGCTTGTTTCAAGTTCTCTGAGGTTGTGGCTCTGATGACACAAGTCCAAACCAAAGTTGAATAACAACTTAAGGTGGTACTCTGAATATCCATGCTAAATATAAATCTTGTATGATGTGCAATAAATACATCGTAATGGAAACACCATAAGAGTGGTTTGCCACTTTCTTTTTTATTTACCCGATCTCATGTTTTTCTGGTTCTCCCAGTTGATCTTCAGTGATTCTTCTCTTATGCCTCCTTTCTCCATTGTACTGCCAACTGTGAGCATCTCCAAGGGTCTAGTTCCTTTTTTATGCTACTACTCTCTCTCCAGCTTCAAATAACACCACAGTAATAATAAATCCAAAATTACCAAATTATTCTCTCTCTTCCAAACTCTGTCTTTCATTCATTTGCTGAGTCAACACATATTTCTTGTATCTACCACATGCTAAGGGCACAGGAAAAAGAGATGATTAAAACTTAGCGCTGCCTTTCATGTAGCTCACAAGCTAACAACACATGGCCACATAGAGAGATTCCAGTATTCTCTGCCCTAATGTCATAATGATTTTGGCATTAGTAGAGCAGAGAAGCATCTTGCCCTGTCTAGAGCTGGGGAGTTATGGAAGGAATCCCACAGGAAATAAATTTGTTTCTAATTTTCAGTCCCAATTTATCACACAATCATTCATATATCTGGTGATTAATAATTTAGCAGTTACTGTGTGTAAGGCTAGAATGTGAATACAAACCGTTACGTAAGACACCTACCTGTGACCTCAAAGATTTTACTGTACAGGCAAGAAGGATGGAACTTTCTACAAAACCAGGAGGTTCCCCATCATATTGATATTTGTCTTTATCTATCTAGTTAAACAATTTTTATTGCTCACCTTCAATGTTTGTTTTTATTTTGTATGGTTCTAGTGGAAACCCAGTTTTTAGAAAGAGAATTTTCTTAATAGAAAACTATGTATCTATCAATTATTTACCATGTAGCTGAAAGGAAATTTGAATTTACTGCTTTGTTCCTCATATGGGAATTATTAATAGTATTGATACAGTAGGAGTGTTGTGATAATTAAATTACAGGGATGCTATTATAAAAAGTATTTTTGAAGGGTAGTCTGCCCACCATGTGAATAACGGCTAGATAATTTTTACATTTAAGTGTGATAAATTTACCTTAAATCTGAATTTTATTTGCAAATCCATGAATAAAGGGGTTATTAGATCTGTTTCAAATAAGATAGATTATAAAATGTTTAATAATCTTGAATCTATTTTCATCATATGCTCTAAATAATATGTACAATGTTAGTAACTGTCAAAAGGCCTTGAGAATCAGAATTTTAATTTTATAAGAAAGATTCTAGAAATCATCAAGTAATAGCTCCCATTGTTGCAATAAGATAGTTGGGACTTAAAGTGGTTTAGTGTATTTCCTAGGGTCACAAAACTAATTAAACATCGATGTGGAATTAGAGCCCACATCTGCTGATTTCTCATGCACCACACATTATTTGTCAAATTGGGTTAATTTCTTACTGGAGGCAAATTACTTAGGTTATATTAGGCCAAGGCAAACAAGATCCCATCTGTGTGATACGTGATCCAAAGCGTTTTATTCCTCTGCTGTTCTGCTTTACTTAGCACCATGTTATACACGAGGTGGAGTGGGAAACATGTTGGCACCAAGAATAAGGGACTCTTATAGGGCAGGTGGAGACTTATATCCCATTATGAGGTCCCAGAAGCTTGGATCACTTATTCCTAGGACTTAATTCACTGCCATCTCCAAGTCCCCCCCACCCCATACACACACACCCCAAAGGCCTATTTGAAATGATCCTCTGAATGGTCTCCTGAGAGATGGAAGAGGTAGGCATTTATTTACTGGTTCCCATCCCACATTGTTCAAGGGTTACTGCTCAGGGAGATAATTCACTCACAGCTCCAGATAGGATGCCTGGTGGTTGCAGAGAGAGCAGCCACGTCACAGTGGCAGGGCAGAAATTGAGACACGTGAGGTGCAGCTGTAACAAATGTCCTCAGGCTACACCTAAACTAAGCTGCTGCTGATTCAGATAATGAACTTATGGTTACAGGGGGAAGGGTTGTGGGGAGGGATAGTTGGGGAGTTTAGGATCGACATGTACACTCTGCTTTATTTAAAATGGAAAACCAACAAGGACCTACTGGATAGCACAGGAAATGCTGCTCAATATTCTCTAATAACCTAAATGGGAAAAGAATTTGAAAAAGAATAGATACATGTATATGTGTAACTGAATCACTTTTCTGTCCACCTGAAACTATCACAACATTGTTAATCAATTATACTCTGATATAAAATAAAAAGCTGAAAAAAATATAAAACAACAAGAAATAAACCTTATGATAAACTAAAGATAATATACCTTTTATACATTATAAAAAAAATAAAAATAAACTAAGCTTTGTTGCTGAAGCCATGGCTGGAGTAGGGAGTACCAGAAAGAGGTGAGGACAAACTTAAGAGTTTGGACCTTACTCTGTATCTATCATATATTCTTCTATGCAAACATTAATAAAGTACTTACTAGGATCATATATTCTTTTTATAAATACTAATATAATACTAACTGTGCATCATACAAACACTAACATAGTACTTACTATGCATCATACATTCTTCTGAGTGTTTTCCACATGTTAAGTCATTTAAAACTCCCAATAACTTATGATGTAGACACTAGAACTACGTACATTTTGCAGATGATAAAATTGAGACAGAGAGGTTAAGTTACCTAAGTTCACACATTTACTAAGTGATATAGCGGGGAGTTAAACTCAGGTAATCTGGCTCCAAAGACCATGCTTGGACTACACTGCACTAGGCAGTGCTTGGGAGGTGAATAATGAGGAGAAATGTTTTAATTTCTAAGTTGGCATAAAAAGAGTAACTATGCATGACATACAGGACTCTTATTTTAACAAATGTGAGAAAGTTTAGTGTAATCATGCAGAGCATGAATTTTGGGGTCAGACAGGTATTAGTTCACTTTCTCAGCCTCTTTCTACCTATCTTGCACAAGCCACTTAACCTTTCTAAACCTCAATTCTTTCTTCTGTATAATGGATCATATTTATTTCAGAGGGTTGTTATGAGAAATATTTTTAAAGGGCCTAGAGTACTCAGTAAGTCCTTAAGAAATAAATGGTAGTTTAAATTGTATATTTTTGTAGAACTTTTATTATTTCACATACCTCTTCTGCTTTTGAAAGCCCTCTTTAAAGAAATGGGAAACTTCTGGCAGTATATGGCTCAGAAGGAGGCAGGAAAGTTATTTATTTACATATTTGCTTTTCAGCTGAAATTTTTAAAAATGTCTTTCCTGCCCTTGGGCAACATAAAAAGCAAACAATCCTAACACTGAACATGACTGAGTTCTCTCAGAAGAAAAATCCAGAGGCTGCAGCACGTGTGAAGCCCTGGAGACAACAGATCTGGGTTAGAAGCCCAGCTCCGTAACTACTAATCTGCTACGTAATTTTTTTTTCTTCTTAATATCACTGAGCATTAGTTTTTGCATCTTTGAAATGGGTATAATAACAATGCTTATTTAGCAGTGGTGTCCTGACAATCAAAAGATGTCATGTAGGTAAACTGACTGACCCATACTGTATACTAAACTAAGACTGGTGGGAAAGAAAAATATAAGACCAAAATTCTGTACAAAGGAAAAAATTCCTTGCTATGATTTTTCTTTTTTTTTCCCACTCTTATTTGCCTCCTTATCCTCTAGGGGGTACCTTCTGTGTATATACAAGCACGTACTTGATTCTTAGCCCAATGAAGTGGCAAGCGGCTAAAGACAACGAGGTTAGTCTATGACAGAATGTCTAGTGTTGAAGTAGAGGCATTGGTAAATAATGACAAGGCAATGCAAATTTGGTTGGCAGAATATAATTTTTGAAGAATCATTTTCAACGCATGAAATAGTTGAATTTTTAGGGATAGAGTGTGTTCCAAAACTGTGTTTTATTGGTGGGTGATAAGAAGATGGTGGTAAGAGACGGGTAATAAGAGTCTCTCTGGGTGAGAGCTGTACCTGATGTGTTCCCAGGAGATTCAGATGGGACACATTTGACCACGCAATTGCTTTTTTGTGCTACATCTAAAAAAGAAAAAAAAAAAGAAAACAAAGGTTAAGCAGCAGTTCTTGTAGTTTTGATGTCAGGGAATGAGGACTGGGTCATATATAAGACTACAACTGCATGCCCTTTGTTTGGGTCTTAGTTTAATATTTGGCCAGGGTCAACGCTGGTCAGATGCCTGATTGCCTCTTAGGAGGTGATTGGATCCAAAGCACAGCATGTGGTTCACAGTACAACATTAATGTGATATTGTGGATGAGATATCCTGGCACTCATCATTGCCTAAATCCATTTGGTACCTCGTGTAGATTGGTTCTGGGATTTGGAAATAAAGTAGGCATTAACCAAATTCTTGTGTAAATTTAGTGATATTAATAGAAATAACATATATTTCATAGATCAGCACAAAGGCTCACCCCCCAATACTTTCTGGGAAAACCCTGGTGGGGAGTTTCATCCCTGTTTATAATCTTCTCATGAGTCATGCTCTTCCCCGGTAGCACCCACCTTCCCCTCACCCCTACCAGTCTTCCATGCTGAGGGATCCTGCCAACGAAGCTACAACTTTAGGGTAGTACCTTATACTGTTTTTTGCTTGTGACTCCTGAGAAATGCTATTAGCTCTATCAAGAATACTATTTCCCAAACTGCCCAAAGTTTTGACATCCTGGAAATTCCAAAATGATGTTCTGCTCCCTTAAGTCTTCCTAAGACTGGAAAAATGATCTGTTTTCTGCAGAAAAGGGGCAAATGCCCTTCTCTCTCACCCAGAGGCAGACGTACTCTAGGACACTATAAGGGACCCTAGCAATGTGTTCACGTGATTCTATGTTTTATAATATTGGCAGCATAAATTTAAACTGCAGTTAGTTAAGGCTGCTGTCTCATTTTTTCTACCCCCTGTTATATATATCCTTGTGTCTAGTAGTGTTGGAATGACTAAGGGTATTTTGGGGATCCAGCTAAGGGAGAGTTAAATTGGAAGACTCTTTAGTTTGGATTTAGTAGAATACATGTATGTAGTTTGTAGTTACTTCTATATTATAATTAATACATTTTAAGCACCCAGTATAGGAATGGCTTCTAGAAATATTTCTACCCCATGTGGTTCCTGATACAGCATTTGATATAAAGTTCAAAGTCAGATGACTTAATGTGGTATTAATGGGTCCTCTGGCATCCAGAACTAGAATTATATGGCTAGAGGGGAGGAAGAAACAAACTTGAAATGCATGAGCCAGGAGCTAATTTTGGAAAATTCTACCATTTTTTAAATGTATAAAAGTACAAGTAGGAGATTTAGTTTTCATCAATCAAAGTCTAGAGAAAATGGAAGTTCTCTTCTGTAAAAAACATACTTGATGGTATAGCATAGATAATTTTAAATTTACCCTATGCTTTTGTCTTGATGTAAATCACAAAAATGAATTTTATCAAAATTCTGTGTTTGTAAGGGCACAGTCCTGAAAAATACGATACAAAGCTAATATGTTTGTAAGAGAAGTTGCATGTTTTATTGATCAGATACAACAGAGCGAAGACTGAACTACCTTTCTATTCTTTCTATAAAAAATATCACAAGAAATTTTGCTCTATGAATAGGTGGCAATCAAAGAGTATGTAGCCAATAAACGTTAAAAAAAGAATTATAGAAATTATTAGGTATGAGGTAGGCTACACGGATGTATTGTACAACACAGGGAATATAGCCAATATTTTGTAATAACTGTAAACAGTTAAAAACTATTGGGTATGAGGTAGGCTACAAGGAAATAGGAAAAACAAGTAAATAAAAAAAAAGAATCACAAAGGTGTGACAGTTAATTAAAATACCATTTTTTTGTGACTTTTTAGGTAATGTTTATAGTGTTTGTCAGCTTTTTACATGCTATAACTTACTGTGGATCCTTTTTCTCATAAATAAATATTCCTTTTCTTATTTTGTCCTGATAATTTATATTCATTTTCTCCAAATGGTATATCCCAATTGTGTAAACTTCCAGCATCACAAAAACTCTACCTGCTTATGCCTCTCCCCTCTGCACATTTTGTCACCCAGTCCTGGAATGGTTGTGTATCAGTGGTGCCTCTGTGTTGCACAAAGAGCTCCTGTTAAAACAGTTCATTCAGCTCCTGCCCCCACCCTCTCTGCCACTGTGCAGCTTTCAACATGGTGCACAGGATTGGGCCAGGAAACGGGAATCATTGTGACCTCTCCCAGACCTAGTGCGACCTCACTGTCTGTCTCTCATCTGAATCACTGACAACCCCCCACTCTCACCACCACATCCTTTCAGGCTTTCTCTGCCCAGATAGTCAACCTATATATACCTGGGGAACCCTGACTCCTTATAGAGACAGGTCTGAATCTCAGGACCGGCTCATGCAGGACCCCAGCTCCAGAAGATACTCTAACTGAGGTAACCAAGAGGGGAAAAAGAGCCATGTGGGTATGGGAACCAGAGTTTTTAGAAAATTCCTAGGAATAAGTTTAAGGGAACTGAGTCACTAACTAGACCATGGGCAAGAGAAATGCTCTTCTTTGAAAAATAAATTGTATCATACCACTCTCTGGCTTAAAGCCTGTCTGTAACTTTCTTTTGCTTCTGAAATAAAATGGAAAGACCTGGCAATGGTCTTCAAAGTCCCTCATGATCTGACTCTCTCTCCAAACTTTTCAACCACATCTGTTGCCACTTCAAGGCACTGTGGCCCACTTTCAGCCCATCAAACTTGTCTAGATCTTCGCCACCTCTGTGCCTCTAATAAACACATCTGGCTTTCTGAACATTCTTGTCTATATTATTTATACAGCTTTTACCTACTCATGCTTCAGGTCTCCACTTCAATGTCTCTTCTTAAACTTCTTTTCAGAAAAGTTTTTCACAACCACACTACCTAAACTAGATCCCATCCCTGATTTTCTATCTCAGCATCAATCACTTCTCACTTCTCACAATTGTTTGATTAATCTATACACTTGTATTTTTTTTTTTTTTTTTTTTTTTTTTTTTTTTTGCGGTATGCGGGCCTCTCACTGTTGTGGCCTCTCCCGTTGCGGAGCACAGGCTCCGGACGCGCAGGCTCAGCGGCCATGGCTCACGGGCCCAGCCGCTCCGCGGCATGTGGGATCTTCCCAGACCGGGGCACGAACCCGTGTCTCCTGCATCGGCAGGCAGACTCTCAACCACTGCGCCACCAGGGAAGCCCTACACTTGTATTTTTGTGTGAATCCTTCACACACTATAGACACTTTATGGCACCTAGAAGATTCTCCAAAGATGTTTTCTCATTACATTCAAATGATATTAAAAAGATAACCACAGGAACCTAGAAAGAAGATACACATGATGCAACTTTAAATTTGTGTATAATTCCAGATGTATTTATCTGGATAGATAGATAAATAGATAAATATTTACTGAATAAATACATGCATAATAATAAATACATAATACATGAATAAATGAATGAATCCATACACTGAAGCTAAGGATCAGAAGAAGAGCCAGGTGAACTAGAGTGGTTATAAAGATAGGCACATATTACCTAGGGCACGACATTTAAGAAGACACTCACTCTAGGTTTCTGCAGTGTTCTTGTAATATATGTTGATTCCGCACTCACATGAACTTAAGAGAGAGCTCTGTAAATTTTCAGGTCTAGCCCCATTTCTTATCTCCTCCTACCCTGGGCACTGAAGTAGAGTTCTGGCAGTGCTTCCAAGCGGAGACACATGTACTACACTTGCCTTTACCGACTACCATTTGGGGTGGGAAGAAATTATGGTGACTTAAACATTCATGATTGGCATGAACAGCTTCATTCCTTAGCCATGTTCTTGCTGGCATGGATCTTACAAACTTCTAGGACAGTAGTTTACCATCTTCAGTAGGCACAGAAAATCACACAGGATGCTAATTTCAAAGTGCAGGTTATCATCCTTCACTCCAGGGATTCTGATTCAGTGATCCTCAGAGCACATTTTGAAACTCACTACTGTAGTCCTCCTCGATATTATTGAGCTGGATGATTCATTGTTATAGAGGGCTGTCCTTTGCACCGTACAATGTTTAGCAGCATCCCGGGCCTCCATCCACTAGATGCCAGAAGCACACTCACTCACAGTTTTATAACCAAAAATACCTCTGGGCATTGTCAAATGTCCCTGGGGGAGAAAATCATCCCTGTTGAGAACCACTTTTATAGAGAGTCAGCACGTAGATGCAGATAGAGTTTTGGCCTTCATGCACAGCACTTTCTCACACCCAACAGTTCATACAGTCTCCAATTTCTGTGCTTGAAACTTGTGAAGTTGTAATTTGGCAATCTGAATTGCTAGTATAATGCAAGAGGGCCTGAACTTTGACTCTCACTTAAGAAGTAGTGTTTTGCAGGTGGTTGTCTCCAGGGTGTGTTCAGGGTCTTCTGTCACTGTCATCTAAAGCTGGAAACTTCTGGCTGGGTGCCTGCGTAATATTTTCAAGCTGTTGTATACACGAGGCCAATACATTCAAGTTAGGGAAAGAGCACTCCAAGGAGCTGGAAGTAGGTCTCTATAGCTCAGTGGGAGCTCTCCACCAAAGGAGCCAAAATTGAAGCTTATCTTGGCTTTTTTGCAGCAGAACTTGCAAATGTTATTGAGACATATTTTCTGGGGTCTAGAGGAAGGTGAAAAATGAGATATTTGTCCTAAAAATTACCAATGGATCAATTTGGCCCTTTTTAAATGAAATCTGCTCCATATCCTCATCCTGTAGGACACTTTTGAAAAGAATCTGATAGTAGCTCCTCACACTTCATCATAAATTTGGTCCTTTGTGAAAGAACTTTGGAACTGAAAAGGAAGGGAGTGCATTTTGTGGACTATAGAGGTCTGCTTCTTGGGGATGGTGGTCAGTGTAAATGGGAAGCTAAGGATAAGGTTTCTTGCTCATTATTTGCTGAGAAAAGGTTTTCGTGTTAAAAAAGACTTAGATGGTGAAATGATAGGACTTGCTGTGTGAGCTTGGGAATGGCTCTTCCCTCTCTGAATCTCACTTTCCTCACTTGTAATTTGAAGGTGTCTAACTAGATAATACCTGGTGTCCCTCTCAACATAAATGTTTGAAAATAGCATGGCTGGAAGCTGGGCTTCCTAACCACTGGCCATTTGGTGCCTTCTCTTGGCAGATAATGGAGTCCTCAGTAAATCATCCTCAGAAAAGAAATTTAGTCCACAGTTCTAAGTGTCTCACAGATTTGTTCTTGTATATCAATAATTTAAAGGAGGGTTTCCAAGAATAAGTGAGATGACTCCCTACTTGTAACTAAGATATTTCCATGACTCACTCCAGAGAACTTCAGAGCAGATACTGGGTTGGCCAAAAAGTCCATTTGGGTTTTTCCACAACACCTTATGGAAAAATCTGGCTGAACTTTTTGGCCAACCCAATACTTCGATGATACTTTTGGCACTGAGGAGGGTTCCTTTTGCTCAAGATAGTGATGATTCCCTGCCCTCATAGAACCTACGGCCTGAGGATTAAGAAAATATTGGACAAAAACTTACAATTTCCATGAATCCTCTGAGCTAGAAAATGCATTTAGAGAGAGATAATCTAATTTTCTTAAATTATGATTATTTTTCTTTATTTTTTTCTCCTCTTCCCTGAAAAGTCAGAAGTGATTTGTGGTATTAAAGAGAAGAAACTGACATAAGTCTTGGACTCAAATATACTTAAATGCAATACTAGCCATGACTCTTGCTATCTGTATGATCTTGAGCCTCAGCTTTCTATTTGCAAAATAGGAACAATATTTTGCTGGGGATATTGTGAAAATTAGATTTAATACAAATACCCAGCACATAAAATTTGTAATATGTCTATATTCTCAGAATCACTGGACAAATGAAAAGTCAATAGCTAACAGGTCACTCACCATTTTAGACAGAAGAAACTTTCAAGAATGTTGGAGAATATTGGGTTCATGTAATTTGCAAAATCCAGGCACTGTGTCTCTATAATGCCAAATACTTGTTAAACTTAGAATTATATGAAGAGGTAATTTTAATGTTTTTATGCAGATGTTTGGCATTGTATAGATATAATCAAAGAACAGTTGGAATATTTGCTTTTTATCATAACATATCCTTTGAGATCAGTCAAATTCTCTGGGACAAGTGGGATAATGATGACAAAGAACCCTGAGTCTACTCTATTTTCTGCGGCAGAGTTTTGAATCTAACACAGTTGACGAGATAAGAGAAATATAAAATTTAACCTTACACATTTCCAGAACTCCATTTTTGCTTTCATTCATTCAAAATAATTTATTGAATTCCTGCTATATGCCAAAGACAGTGACAGTATAGTTCTTGACCTTATAAGGATCACTGTCTAGTAGATAGACAGATATTAATTAATTAATCACATAAACAAATATAAAAGTGCAACTACGATAAGGTTTTTAGTGGAGAGAACCATGGTCCTATGAGTGCACATGATTTGACTTTT
This sequence comes from Mesoplodon bidens, assembly GCF_964165515.1. Lineage (NCBI taxonomy): Eukaryota > Metazoa > Chordata > Mammalia > Artiodactyla > Ziphiidae > Mesoplodon > Mesoplodon bidens. Next base: position 60,944,956 of record NC_138173.1, read on the forward strand.
CAGTGGTTTTTCTGAGGAAATGAAATTGATATCTGGAGGAAAATAAAAGAAAACTGAGTCAAGTGGGAAGGAAAAGGATTCAAGGCAGATGGAACAGGAGGTGTCAAGACCCAGTGCCATGAGTATAGAAAGTATATAGAACTAAAGAAAGTCTTCATGTCTAGGGAGGCTCAGTGAGAGAAAGAGAGATGACAGTGAGTTTCAAGAAGTAGAGATAGCTGGCCAAATCACATATGACTGTTTCAGGTTTAGCAATAGCCAAATCTTTCCCATTATCCTAAGAGAAATGGGAAGACACTGATGAGAGCTTTAAGGCAAAGGAGATGATTGGTCAGATTTATACTTGGAAAGGTCTCTCTGGCTAGTAGATGAAGAATGGATTTTGGGGGGAAGCAAGTAGAGGATGCAATGAAACCAGTTAGGATTCTGCTACTGAAGTTTCTGTGAAAGATAATCATAGCTCAGAAGAGTGTTTTGTTTAAGAGTTAGAGAAGAAAAATACAACTATGGAAGAGACATATGGGATGTAAAATCCACTGGACTTGGTGTGGACTGACTGTGGGCCTTGGATAAGTGAGAGGGGGATGTCAGTGGTGATTTTTTGGCTTCTTATTTATGCAGCTATCTCTAACGTGGGTCCTTTGTTGGTATCAGGACATGAGATAAGCAAGGGTCAAGAGTATTAGAAAACCATAAATTAAGTTTGGGATATAACTTTAGTGAGACTTTTGGACATTGAAGAAGAGATATTCATAAAGATCCTGGAGAAGAGTCCAAGCCAAATTGAAGGTTTTTCCAGGATCACTACACCAGAGAAAGTGTAGTACATTGAGAAGGTGAAACATGGTAGGTGTCGGAGGGTAGATGAGAGATGGGTCCCGGTGCCCAGCCAGCTGGCCTTACCTCCAGGGCTCAGTGAGGAGCCAGGTGCTGAGCCTCACGAAGAGACTTGGATGATCTCGGTATTTTCTGGGACAACCACTTCCGTCTCTTTGTGTCATCTCTCCTGCTTTTCTCCTAGATTCAAAATTCTTTCTTTAAATTTAATGTATAATTTAATATTTTAACACATATATGCTCACATACATGAAATAAAAGTTAGTGTTTACATTATCATATCTAATGACTACTATACAAAGCTGTGAGTGATATCTATATCTATCTATATGTATATCTATCTCTCTCTCTATATATATATATAATCTCATGCATCAGTTTGCTTTTCCTTCTCCTATAGTTTTCCTTCCAGAGCCCCTCAAATGCCTGCTTCAGTTTGTACTCCTTGCTCTTTGGCCCTGCTGCACTGTAGTGGTCCTAGGAGTTCCCTTTACTGATATCCTTGGATGTCCCTTCATGCCTCTCCTGTGTTGGGTCCCCTTTTCATTAATCCTATGTCTTTCTTAAGTTATTCCTTATTCTGCTTAAGTATTAGATTCACAATTTTAGCTATCTTTTCCCTGAAACTGTAGGTCTTTGGGGGCATCTGGAGAGGGAGGTTTGCAATGAGAACCAGGAAGAAGGTTCCACTTGGCTCCAGAAAGGATGCCTCTGATTTAAAATGTCTTTCTTTTTCTTTTTGCCATTCAGAACTCAGAATCAAACACATGGCTCCTTGAGGGTGAGAATAAAGTCAAGTAAAAATAGCATGTTGAAAGGAACATGTGCAGAAGAGGGAATCTAGAAAAGGTTCTTTTTTTCTTCCCTATATAGGAGATGATTTTATCCTGAGGATAGGAGAAAAGGCAAGCTTAAAAGCATTGTTTGAGGGCTTCCCTGGTGGCGCAGTGGTTGAGAGTCCATCTGCCGATGCAGGGGACACAGGTTCGTGCCCCGGTCCGGGAAGATCCCACATGCCGCGGAGCGGCTGGGCCCATGAGCCATGGCCACTGAGCCTGCACGTCCAGAGCCTGTGCTCCGCAATGGGAGAGGCCACAACAGTGAGAGGCCTGCATACTGCAAAAAAAAAAAGAAAAAAAAAAGCATTGTTTGAAAGTGCTCTTTTTGATTAAAGTTACAAAACCTAAATAATGTTTAATTACTAGATAAGCTTACTTCCCACTTTTCCACATTCTATTTTTTGTCATATTTACTCTTACATCCATTTTAAGAGAAAAAATAAGTATATTTGTTTGATATTCTTCTCCCCACTACCACCACCAGATATTTCCTTCCCTGAAAATATGAATTATTACTTTTAGTAGAGGAGTAGCTGATGAACTGGTGCCCAGGCAGAGAAAGTATTATATTAAAGATTTGCGGTGATTTAAATGCATATTCTTGGGCCCTAAGTTTTAGAGATTCTAATTCATTAAATCTTCAGTAAGCCCAAGCGATCTGCATTTTTAAAAGCTTCCTAGAATGGAGTAATGCACACCACATTTTGAGAGCTATAGATTTAGAGCAGAAACACATTGCTTTTCATTTGACAAGAATACATTTGAAGGGCTTTGGTAATGTTTGCTTTTTAAATCATCCAACTTTCTCTCACCTTCCTCTTTGTTTAGCTTATTTGCAGAATTCCTACATCTAGAAATTGTTGATATGTCAAAACAGCTTCAAAAAGGCAGAAAACCAAGTTGTTACTTTGCGACTATCACAGCTTCTATGTCCTTCTGCAAGACTGAAGAACATTTATCTGTTATCTGCCACTGAAATGTGAAAGGAAAGGAAACGGGAAACAAAACATTTTATTTTAATCTCTAATAAATTTTTCCTCTTTCTATTTTATAAGCATCCACATTATTTTACTTGAAATAATACTTCATATGAACAGTGAGAAAATGCTGAAGCAAAGGAGAAATTCTATTCAAGTGTTTGCATGCATGATACTTTAAATTGGCTTTCTTGACATCTTTTCCACCCTTCTTCGGGTGTTTTTTCCAGGCTCACAGGCTGCAAAACTGTGAGATGCTCCAGATGTGATTTCAGTTCTGCCAATTGGGTGCAGTTGTTGGCAGTGAAACTGAATTCCAAATGGAAGTATGGAGAAAGGCAGCAGGATCTGAGACACCCGTTTTGCTTGTGCAACATAGTAGACAGAGCAAAGCTCTGGAGACAATAATTTGAGAGGTGGTCACTTGTCTCTTGACATGGAACATTATTATTCTGAAGGCAGGCATTACTTCCAATGCTCCAGCTCGTGTCCGTGCTAGAGCTAACCATCTCCTTCATAGGTCAGTTCTGCAGTGTTATCCTATGCAGCTTTTCCAGTCCTGTCAGGAATTTGGAAAGTACCCTTAAGTACCTTGTTCTCTGTACTTAAAGGCAGGAGAGCATAGTAATTAGGTACATATGCACTGAGACCAAGTTATTTGGGTTGAAATCCTGGCTCAGCTAATCAGTAGTGTGTTACTTTCGGCAATTCTCTGAACCTCAGGCTTTTCATCTGTAAAGTAAGGAAATCACTTCCTGCTAGGACTGTTGTGTGGACTAAATCCCACATACACATAACATAGAGCAGAGTCTAGTACACAGGGAGTACTCAATAAAAATTTTAGTTGCTATCATTATTAAAGTTTTTTTTCTGCTTAAAATAGTATTTCCTGGGCTTCCCTAGTGGCGCAGTGGTTAAGAATCCGCCTGCCAATGCAGGGGACACGGGTTCGAGCCCTGGTCCGGGAAGTTCCCACATGCCGCGGAGCAACTAAGCCCGTGCGCCACAACTACTGAGCCTGAGCTCTAGAGCCCGTGAGCCACAACTACTGAAGCCCACACACCTGGAGCCCGTGCTCCGCAACAAGAGGAGCCACTGCACTGGGAAGCCCGCGCACCACAATAAAGAGTAGCCGCTGCTCACTGCAACTAGAGAAAGCCCGCGCATAGCAACGAACACCCAACACAGCCAAAAATAAAATTATTTATTAAAAAAAAAAATAGTATTTCCTGTCTCTTGCAACTAAGTCGTGACTGATACAAAGTGCATTCAAGTTTATCATCAATTGTGCAACTCTGGGTGAGTTATTTCTTTTAGTTCAAGCTTCGTAGTCTCAAAGATGAACCTGATTTTGATGGCCAACTAACTAGATTCGAACACTTGCAAAATATATTTCTCCAACCCCTATAAGATATAGAAAATATTAAGGAAATGAGAGGTGAAAATAAAACAGTAAATGCAGTACTCTATAGGATAATAAGGGGGAAATATTTTTTTTCTAATATAATATATTCATTGTTTTAAATATCAACTCTCAATTTTCATGAAATCCACACAAAAGTTATGGTTTATACTTCTGCACCTGCAATTAGAAACACAATTCTGAAGTGCCACACCCCTATCCTTTATAAAATACTTATTAAATTCTTCTTCACACATGCTGCCAATTGGAGAAAGTGTTTAGAAGCAAAAGAAGGGAGCTTGTATGAATTTGCACCTAAAGATTGTTCTCAGAATTAAGAACTAGTATATAAACAATAGACAAGCAATTGTAGTGACTTTCTTATTCCTTTTGAGAGTTGCCTTGTGCTCAGTCAATTAACATCAAATAAAAAGGAAAATAAAAAGTTAACCGACATTAATTATGACAGTTACTACTGGCTATAGGCTTACTATTTGCCCAGCCCTATCCTCATAACACAAACAAGATTCCTGTGAGGTAGTACTATTATTATCCCCATTGTATAGATGATGAAACTGAAGCACAGAGAAGTTAAGTGATTCTCATTGCCACACAGTTATAAGTGACAGAATCAGGGCTGAACACAAAACACATGCAATACCAAAGTCCACGCACAGAATTGCTGCATCATTTTGCCTTGTAGGTATCAAAGTAGCCTTGCCAGTTTTTAATCTTTAAATCTAAGATTCTATGGCTAATATTCCATTGTATATATGGGGATAGATGTATATGTATAGCTGATTCACTTTGTTATAAAGCAGAAACTAACACACTATTGTAAAGCAATTATACTCCAATAAAGATGTTTAAAAAAATGAAACAAAACTAAGATTCTAATATAGAGGAATCTATGCTCATCCCATGTAGGAAAAACAGAGTATAGACAGCTTGGAGATTCTTCTGATGAATCAGGGCTAGGCAGCCACAGATCTCTTTTTAAACACAGCAGAAACCAATTTCCTTGTTTAATTGTGTGTGAGATGTAGCAGTTTATAAAGTATGACATATTCAGCCATCCATACACAGGTAAAAAACTCAAGATGAAGAGTAAAATTACATCTGTCTTCTCACAAGACTTGTGTCTTCTTAAATGCTTTGCAGACTAATTGATCTTGGTGGGGGCAAAAAGTGCTTGAGTTTCACAAAGTCTTTAGTCTTTCACTCATCTTCATGTTTCCCACACATGAAGACATCCCGATGACATTGTTAAGTGTTGATGCTTAATACCAGAAAGAGTCTCTAACTTTTCATAATTTGGCAAGTGTTCAGGTATTGCTAACCTTCAAGTTTTAGAAACTAAGCATGTATTTTCTCATGAAAATATATCCTGATTATTATTATGGAATAAAAGAAAATTTCTATTAGAATCTTTGGCTACATGTACATAATCTTATTCATTTTTATTTTCTTTCCTATCCAGTGAAGAGCTTAGTAAGTGCTGTGAAAAATATTTATTGGAATTCTCATTTTGCTTTTCAATAGTAAGTAAAGGCTCTTTTTAAAACATACACACACACACACACACACACACAGAGCCATCACATATTATGAATGGGATATATTTCTGAAAACATTGTGATATCCAAAATTCAGAGTAATACAAAACAAATCCTGATAAAGGATGGTCATTTTCCCTGCAGATTTATCTTAATCACTTGGTCCACCATTTTTAAATTACATAAATGGTCACACTTTTCTCAAATTATGCCCATAAAATGAAGCTCTATTAATATCTACATTGCCTTATTTAAAAATTTAAAATGAAATTCATGTAATATATGCAAACAAAAAACAAAAGAAGAACTGCATTCAATTTTTCAACACTATGTGCATATACATGAGTATATATGTAGAAAACAGCCTATTTACCAACAAATAGATCTGTCTGCAATTGGGCTAAATGATGCTGGTCCATTATGAAAGTATATAAAGTACCCTTCAAAAACAACTCAAATATGCATGTACTTTGACAGAAGCCTGTTAGTGATTCAGATAGAGGAACACGTGAGCAATTTAGGCTTTAATCTTGAGGCTGGGATTGAGTTGGAACTGGTTTGAGCAATGTTTGTTTATCCCATGTATCTAAAGTCAGAGCCAATAAGTCTCCTAGTTTTGAATAGCATTAAATGTCTATTCCCATTAGGACAGGGTTGATAAGCCTATTTGCAGATAACTAATACTTACCTATGAGCTGTTGCGTGTGCATTGGTTGGACCAAGACCTGTTTGGAGAAATAGCCTTCTTTGCAATTGTATCTGTATTTGTGTTTTGGGCATATGGCGTTTCCTTCTTCCTTAAGTGTTCAAGGTAAATGTATACATTGGCAAATGGGACTCTAATGGTAGGCCTCTCAACCAGGAGATTAATGAGGGGGCACTGAACAATAGATCAAAAGAAAGTTATATTGATGTGTGTTCCTGCGGAAGGACAGGTCAGGGCACAGTGAGAGAACCCAAGTTTCAGATTGTTTAGTCCAGGAAGAAGAATGAAGGAAGAGAACAGAATGGTAGTAAGGCAGCCAGCTAGCAAACACCTAGAGAGAACAGGAAACATTATGTAGGTGGTTAGCTGAGAAAATTTTGAAGATAACATTTTTGCAGAGATAACCAGGCAAAATTACAGAATTCAAAGTGTGAGTGTTTCAGGTCATATTAATCTTAATGAATACCTTAAGTAGTTTCCCAAACAATAGTAGTTGTTCTTATGTTAATTGTTACTTGTTTTTAATTGACAACAAGTTTCATTTCATTTTTCCCTCTTCACAACTGATACTCACTATATCTGTGTCTGTAGTCTAGTCTCTCACAAAAATGGACGCAAATCACTAGATTAGAATAATTGTTTTGAGATTTAATTTTCATATTCAACTATTATTAAAGCCAGAGTCACTTTCATAGGAATGTGACCAGTGCATTTGCACAGGAACACACACTTAGAAGGAAGCTCATCCATGAGGTGTCATACTTTGTGGACACCATCTTGAAATTCATGACAATTTTATCTTTTTTTTTTTTTTTTTTTTGCTGTATGCGGGCCTCTCACCATTGTGGTCTTTCCCATTGCGGAGCACAGGCTCTGGATGCGCAGGCTCAGCAGCCATGACTCACGGGCCCAGCCGCACCATGGCATGTGGGATCTTCCCGGACCGGGGCACGAACCTGTGTCCCCTGTATTGGCAGGCGGACTCTCAATCACTGCACCACCAGGGAAGCCCCAATTTTATCTTTGAATATGGTTTTTGTAGGTAAAGTTTGATGAGACAGTGAGCATGAGCCAGGGGCTCGTGGCCTCAGCAAACACTCCATCCTGCCTCCCTGCCTCCTCTTAACCACCTGCCCCCCTCCTCCACCCAGCAACCACTGTCACCCTTCACAACCTTCCCCGCCCCCCCTGCCATGGGGGCTTGCCGTGGATACAGGGAGGGTTGGGGTGACGTTCACATACTCAGCATGTTGAGTACTGGGATGGGGCCCTGAGTGCCTGTGAGGGTCTGACTCACCCTTGAATATCCCTGTGCCCAAGGGAGCATAAGATTAAATAAGAAATTAAAACCACCGTGACACGGGCTTCCCTGGTGGTGCAGTGGTTGAGAGTCTGCCTGTCGATGCAGGGGACACAGGTTCATGCCCCGGTCCAGGAAGATCCCACATGCCGCGGTGCGGCTGGGCCTGTGAGCCATGGCCGCTGAGCCTGCGCATCCAGAGCCTGTGCTCCGCAACGGGAGAAGCCACAACAGTAAGAGGCCCGCGTACTGCAAAACAAAAACAAAAACAAAAACCCACCATGACAGAGAGAGAGAGAGAGAGAGAGAGAGCAAGCCTAAGGAATGAAAAAAAACTTTGGTACTGCCTTTGGAACAAGGGGTTCCACATTTTACTTTTGAACCGGGCCGCACAAATTACATAGTTGGTTCAAATTAAATATTCCTCTTACAGTGATTATCTAGTTCAGTGCTATTCAAACATTGTTTAAGGAATAGGACTCACTATTTAAAGAAACATTATGGGGAACTCCCTGGCCGTCCAGTCATTAGGACTTGATGCTTTCACTGCTGAGGGGCCCGGGTTCAACCCCTGGTTGGGGAAACTAAGATCCTGCAAGCCACATGGTGTGGCCAAAAAAAGAAAAGTAAAGAAACATTGTGGGAATCACCAATGCTTATAAGAAATGAAAGCAAAGCTACTTTTTCCTGATCTGTGTATGAAAGTGCAAGGTTCCACCGGATGTGTTGCCTTGGTCCCCTCCCCTCACAGGGGATCAGCAATCCTAGGGCTCTGAGGAATACAATCTGAAAACCCCATCAACTATGCCAAACTCTTCATTTGACAGAAGTGGAAATCTAAGCCCAGAAATGAAGAAACTTATCCATGTTCACAGAGTGTTTCATGATCCAATCCTGATTAGAATCCAGATCTCTTGATTTCCAGTCCTGTAATTTTTTTCTCTCATATCATCTCTTTACTGTCTCCCCTAAGATATATTCTTGCAGTTTTGGGAGGAACAAACCTGCCTTAATTATGTTTAAGGAAGCCCAAAATGGCATCCATCATCAGCATGTTGGTTGTGGCTGACAAAGCTTACCATGGGAATGTCCCATGCCCGGGACATAAATCCTTCTCATTCACCTAAATTTCCTTTTCTCCCTCACATCTTCTGCCCTTCCACTGTGCAATTTCTGTATGTTAGACACTAAGCTGAGAGGTTTACATAGAATAATACCACACTTAAGTCTCATGGTGTCTCTAAGTGGTCAGAATCTGTGCTCCTTATTTTATACATGAGGACATGAACCCTTAAAATGGTTAAGTGAAGTTTGCCTGGCTAGGGATAGCAGAGCTGAGATTTGAACACAAATCTGGCTGCCTCCATAGTCCTGAGCACTTATCTCTAGGCAAGCTGTCTCCCTTTCTGAAAGGAGGCAAAATCAGGACGAGTCAGTCCTGTGTTTCCTAGCGCCCCCTAACCCCTTTCATCCAACAGGCACCAAAGGAACCTCTCGTTCTCTCTCCAATGAGGTAACAAGACTCACTCACTGCAGGAGGCTGCCTGTGGTCCAGCATCTCCTGGACTCCCAAGGGTGGGAAGGAGATGACTATCAATGGGACCTCAGATAGAGTTGCCTAAGGTGTGTTTCTCAGGAGTATGTTCTAGGGGAAAACACAATCATAATTTTTAATTACTGTGCAAGCTTCTGAAGCTGCAGCCCCAGCTGGAGTTTAAGAGTTGCCAGAGCCTGCTGCGGCCCTGGGCTGTTTTCCAGCAGCCACTCTTGGAAAGTTGACAAATTTTACCCATGAGTGGCAACTGTGTTGCAGCTTCTTATTTTGATCAATCATAACACTTACGGAATTTGCTACAGTTGATGTCCTGAACCACTGGATTCTGCACACTGAGTTTGTTTACTGCACTAAAGAACGGGGGGGAAGTTTACATTTGTCATCTGTTTTATCAAGATTGCTCTTTTTTTTCCTCAAATAATTGAAATACTTTCTTTCACAGCCTCTAATCTCAATCTTCAAATATCACCTGTTAAAAAAAAGAAATCAGCTAAGGTTTGGAAATATCATTAGCCAAATTTTAAACTATTTTACAGAGCAATTATGCTTGACTTCTGGGTTTGATTAAGTAAGTACTCATTTTAGGTGGCTTTATTATTTTTGGATAAGTCTCTCAGCTTAATCAACACTGAAAATTTCCTTCCCAGACACACAAAGAGTGAGGTTCTCATGCTAAAATTTGAAATGATTATGTTGCAACTTAAACACTATTTAAAATATAATACCTGTATGCATTAGAAATACTCGATGGATGTGAAAGATAGTTTTCTCATTTTAATATTACTATCAAATTTCCAGGAACCCATATCTGCTCTGTCCTTGAAAGCTTCAACAGAGCAATACAAAATAATAATGGTATACCTTACATTGTACGCATTCATGTATTTGTTCTACAATATTTATTGAATACCTGTTATTTTCCAAGCTTTGCACTAAGTGCTGGGGATACAGGGATGAACTGGCTCCATTCACTCCCCCATAAGTAATTGATATCAAGATTTTTGGTGTTATGATTGAAACACGTAATGGGTACAGCAAGGGCAGAAAAGAAAGAGTGGTTGGTGCCACCTGGGCTCGGCAAATCTGGGGCTGAGAGAGACAGAGTTCAAGAAGGCTTCATAGAATGAGAAAGTACAGAGCAGACAAAGAAAATCAGTAGGTGGAATTCAATTAATTTACATGAAGTGCTTTATTAGCTACTACCTTGTTTAATTTACATGATCTTATTTGGCTTTTGTGCTACACCAAGAATTATATAACAAAGGCATTATCTCCATTTTACCAGTGAAATTATTTGGGGAGAAGATCGAGCAGGAGGTAAGAGACTGAAGCAGGACTCAAACTCCAGTGTTTTTCATTTGTTTTTGTTTTCAATCCTAGTCCCTGTCTCTTTCCGTTAAAGAGTGGCCTTAGCGAATGAGGGCAGGACACAGGCCTGATACCATTAGCTGTTACTGTCTGAGCTTTGCAGCGTGTGGTCTATCTCAGTGACTCAATGACCCTTTCAACAAGAACAGAGTAGCTCATTAAAACTACAACACAGGGCTTCCCTGGTGGCTCAGTGGTTGAGAGTCCGCCTGCCGATGCAGGGGACACGGGTTCGTGCCCCAGTCCGGGAAGATCCCACATGCCTCGGAGCGGCTGGGCCCGTAAGCCATGGCCGCTGAGCCTGCGCGTCCGGAGCCTGTGCTCTGCAACGGGAGAGGCCACAACAGTGAGAGGCCCGCGTACCGCAAAAAAAAAAAAAAAAAAAAAAAACCCAAAAAACAAAAACAAACAAACAAAAAAAACCCCTACAACACAAACACAACTCTAGTGTCATAAAAATGAAGAAGCCCTTAGAATCCAGTTACCAAATTCGAGTAACTGCACAGTCACTAACTAGCAAGATGACAAGGAGTCAATCACTTGGCCTGTTAGTTCTGTACAATCAGTCATGACCATGTCACAGAATTACTGCAGAGGAATGTTTCTGCTGCAGAGAAGGAAACATTTAATTTTAGTTGAATCTAAATTTCAATTCCTCACTAGACTTCTGTTCTAGACTCTTCCTCTGTCACTCCTGTAATCCATAGCAACCACCACCCCCAACCTCCAAACCCATCAGAAATAATGGAGAGCTATGGAAAAGTTGTAAGCAGTGGAGTGACAAGGTCAAAACTGCTTTTAAATTCACCCGTTCTCTTCATATCACAGTTCCTTTATAACTTTATTTTTTTTTAGTTTTTTATTGGAGTATAGTTGATTTTCAATGCTGTAAATATCTAAGTATTGAGCCGAGTTCCCTGTGCTGTACAATAGGTGATTATTAGTTATCCACTTTATATGCAGCAGTGTGTATATGTCAATCCCAATCTCCCAATTCATTCCTCCCCTTCTTTCTCCCCGGTAACCACAAGACCATTCTCTACATCGGTGACTCTATTTCTGTTTTGCAAATAAGTTCATCTGTACCGTTTTTTAGATTCCACATATAAGGGATATTATACGATATTTGCCCTTCTCTGTCTGATTTACTTCACTCAGTATGACAATCTCTAGGTCCATCTATGTTGCTGCAAATAGCATTATTTCATTCTCCTTTATAGCTTTATTCATCTCACTTGAAATTTTTTTTTACAGAAAATGTTTGACTTACAAACTCTTACTTGTATCCATTATTCCATCCCACTTCCACCTATTGAAGGGAGGAGATCCATAATCTCACTGCAAAGGATTTGGATACAACTGGGAAATGTGGACAATTGAGGCCACTTTTGTGATCAATCTTACTGAAGAAAGGGGCAGAAATGAAGAATCTCCCTTCATAGCCACAGTAAAATAATGCCCCAAAGTAAAGTCAACAATGATTTTCGGTGATTTATTTTTCCTTAGTGGATCTATTTCTGATCATTCTGTCTACACTGAAACTATGGTTCTGAACATGGGAATTCTTCTAACATTCAAGTTTGGCAGGGTCATCAGAAATCAAATGAACAAGGATGCACTGGGCAGGGGAACTCATAGGCTTCAGCCAGTTCCCACCAAGCTGGCAGTCAGAAAACAGGACAATCAAGTTAGAAGAGGGAGTGGGTGGCTTTGTAAGAGTGAGGAGGAGCCAGGAGGGGAACTGTATGACCTAAGTGGCCGAACAGTCCAAGCTCACTCCATTGCTATGAGTAATGATTTGATAAATGAAAAAATGTACTTTAGCTGACAGGTCACTACATCACCATGGTGTGTTTTGCTTTAAACCATGAGAGCCAGAGAGGAGGCTCCTTATGCTGTTTGCAAATGGAAACTAATGATTTATGTTCTCACACACGGACTTGCAAGCAAGGCCTACGTACGTCCCTGTTTTCCATATTGTAAGCTTCCTGCTCAAGTTGTCCAGCAGGCATTCCCAGCATAGCATGTGTCTGCCTCCAGCCTCTCCTGTGTATGTTTGTGCTATGGTGCTTTTAGATCATTTACATCATGGAAAGAGATAGAAAATAATTGTGTGACAGTTTATTATGGCTGTCTTCCTGAGAGTCTATAGCATGCTGCATCAGATTTGAAAGCAAAAACATATTATTTCAATGAAGTGATTTGGTAAAAGATTAAAATTTGTAAAAGGCTTCTTTTATGATATTGGAATATTGTGGCATAGACTTTATAGTTGCAGATGTTTAAAATGTTTACTGTCAAGATGCATGTTTTCATAAGATTAAGAATATGGAGACAGACATCTCCAGGTGTCTTACACTTTTTTTTTTCCTACTCATCTTCCAGGAAAAGTAGGTTTCAAATATCTCACTCCTCCTTTAACCATATCACATAACTATGAGTCAGTTACATACATGGGTGGATCAGAGTCCAAATTATGTTGCCAGTATCTTGGCCCCGGATTAACAATTACAGCTCCTTAATGGTACTTTAAAGCTACTTATATTTCTTGAATGTCAAATGCAGTTTCATCATTCGAATCAGTGATATACAGATGTAGTTCTCCTAATTCCAAATCCTTTCCACAATACTGATATAATGAATTCATGACTAATTTAATTCCCATCACAAATTTTACACGTGGTAATCAAAAAAGAAAACAAACTTATGGTTACCAAAGGGGAAAGAGGTATGAGGGAGGGATAAATTAAGAGTTTGGGATTAGCAGATACAAACTACTACATATAAAATAGATAACCAACGAGGATGAACTATATAGCAGAGGGAACTATATTCAATATCTTGTAATAAGTCATAATGGAAAAGAATATGAAAAAGAATATACATATGTGTGTGTACATATATATCTATCTGAATCACTTCGTTGTACACCAGAAGCTAACACAACATTGTAAATCAACTATAGCTCAATAAAGAAATTCTGAAAAAAAACAACAACATAAATCTTTTACTAGAAGTAGTCATGTAGCATGTGAAATATTTAGACTCATTGGCTTTGCTTTCTTTCAGCAAGTAGAACTAATATTTTGATCGGTGACCAAAATTCAGAATATCCCTGCAGTCTAAAACAGAATTTCCTGCTGGGAAGTTTGCTCAAGAGAAGTTCTTACAAGATATAACTACTACAAGAGATTTGGGGACAAATTTGTTGCTTATTCACCCAGTTTTAAATTCTCCCAAAACCATTCTTATAGGACACTTTGCTGGCTCCCTGTGATTGAGGAGTTTAGATTGTAGTGGCTACTTGCTGGATTTTGTTTAAAGGATATTTAAAGAAGATATATCAGACTGTGAGGCATTAAAAATAAGGGAAAAATCCAGTTTTGGCAAAGACTTGGGGGAAATGGCTTCTCTCAAATCCTGCTGTTAAAAGTATTAATTAGTACAATCTCTCTGGAGGGCAGTTTGGCAACATTGCTATAAAAATATGCATTCCCTTCCATCCATTAATTCTACTTCTAAGAATTTAACTCATCTAATGAATTAGGCAAGTATTTATGCAAATATGTGTATAAAAGGATGTTCAATTCAGTTACTTCCTCTTAAATTAGAAACAATCTAAATGCTCATTAATTAGAGATTGGTCAGATAAATCATGGCACATTCAAAATGATATCAGCCTGAATGAAATGATGTTTAAAATGGTCTGAAATATTGTTAAGTGAAAAAGCAGGTTACAGGACAGGGTATTTATAATTCCACTCAGATAACTATAGAAGTAACTTTATGTGCATGTGTGTGGGTTCATTTACATATACATAAATATTCATGTGGATTTGCATGTGTATGTACATCAAGTCAGTAGCAAAGGGAACAAAGTATCAACAGTAGTCATAGAACAATAGTAGGATGATGGCCATAAAGATGATCACTGCTTTTTATTTCTATTTTCGAATTTTCTGTTTAAATTTCTTAACTTGGATTACTGTATAAAAATAAAACATGAATGTAGAGTAGGCTAATTCAGTTGAGTATATATCCTTAAAGCAGAAACTAAGCTGCTGCCTGGATATAATTCATTGCCCAGCCTAGCGTGGCTGCAGAAGAACTCTTGAGACTATTTGAATAACTTATCTTAGGAAGTTAGGTAGCTAATACAGTATCAGATGAGTTATCTGAAGTTATTCTTATACAGAATCTCTCAATAACATATTTTTCTTGTTTCTTCCAAGCTTCCTTTCATCCAGAAAACTTTAACCACTTTTTTTTTTCTGTCCTAGTGATTCATTTGTGCTTGTTTATTAGGAAAGAGACATGGACCCCCCTCAGCATAAATCATGGCATAGCATTGCTCAGCACATGCACATAGAATTTTAGTCCCCAGTGACCCAAATTCTGTAGCTGTATTTTCATATAAAACCTCTTCCATCCTCGCAGTCTCTGCTTCAAACAGAAGAAGGAAGAATAGTCAGGCTTCCAAAATGCAGCAAGAATTTGGATAGACTCCTCAGACAAATTATTCATTTATTTCTCCCTGGTTTCTGGCTGAGACATGTAATCCTGGAACATTATAAATCCACATCTCAGTCTTTTAAAAATGAAGAAATACCTCAATAAAGAAACAAAAGCCCCTGAATGGAATGCCCTTAGAAACCTACCCAGCTCTGAATAATCTTTGAAAGAAGCAGTCTCAGTGCCAAAAGGACTGGTACATGGGTATCTGCTTTTTCATGTTTCTGAAAATGGTTTAGAAAAACAGAAATGGTTCAGAGTCAAGGTACTTTTTGTTCGTTAAGTCCTCACAATGAGTTGTAAAAGCTATCTGGTTTCCTACCATAGTCCCAAACTGGCAATTATGGGTGGAAGTAGCTAGTGAGATCCATTCATATCAGTGGTCGCGATGAATCTCTTTAATAATTTTGTGAAGGAATTATTTTTTCCTCTTAAAAAAATTGAGATATAGTTTTCTCACTGCAAAACCCACCCTTTGAAAGTGTACAATTTAAAAAATGAGTGTTTTTTTAGGCTATTCTCAAAGTTGTGCAACAGTCACCACTATCTAATCCAGAATCTTTCAACACCCCATGAAGAAGCCCCATCCCCATTAGCAGTCACTCTGCATCCCTCCTTCCTCCTGGTTCCAGGGACCACTAATCTACTTCCTGCTTCCATGAATTTAGCTATTCTGGGCATTGTGAAGGAATTCTTAACATGTTAATTTTAGAGATGATGAAACTAAAGCCCAGAGACTAATCAGTTGTCTGGGGTTATTCTATTTGTATGTGGTATGGCCAGAATTTTCCTTCAAGTCTTCATGCTCTTGGTCAGATTTGAGAGAGAGGGGACAGAACCGGAGAGAAACACATTAACCATGTGAAAAGAGGATATGTAAAATGTTTGTTGAAATTAGAACCAGTAATAACTCTCTTTTTTGACCAAGTTCTGAACCAATTAACAAATAAGAGTAAACCAGATGAGACAGCAAAAGATTGCCTTTATTACTGACAAAGCTGATATGGGAGGAAGTACTAATATCTTTGGGAAAATGGACTCTTCAGTACTGAGTCCAGAATTACAGCAGGCATCCTCATCCAGATACAGAACATTCTGGAAAACCACAGCCTCCCCTCTGGGAGCAGACAGGAAACAAACAATAACCCTTGTTTGTTGTAGGCAGGCTACCACCAGGGAAGAGAAAAAGGGTGAGGTAAGCTGAGTATGCCTATTTTATTTTTCCTAAACTTACCAATAAGGAAAGGCAATTGAGGAGCATCTAAATGATATCCCCTTCAAGTTGAAAAAATCCACAGGGTAGAACAGGAGGAGATTTTTCTTGACTGATGGAGTCTGATGAGAGAGAGCCCAGCAGATGTGTCCTGGGGCTCTGGAACATGAGAGAGGGTAAAGAGAAGAAGGTCGCGAGGTCTACCCAGGAACACCTTCAGAGCCTACAACCCACAAGTGGAATAGAGGAGATTCAGAGGTGTCTGCTTGACAAAGAGATGAGTGTAAATTAGTTGACAGAAAGTCTTGGGTCACAGGCCCTGGAAGTCGCATGGTCAAGAGAAGTGAGGTCTCCCAAAGCAGGCGTGGAGAGTATTACTGGCTGGTTTCACAGCTGAAAAGTCTGAGGAGAATCAACAATGTTGAGAATGCTGCGTGGAAACTGAAATAGCCCCTCAGCGCAGCCAAGCAGAGCAACCACTGGGTATCATCATCCATAACACGAAGCAGACAAGAGTGGAAACTGAATCCCACCATCTGTATACCAGTGTGTGGCCAGACATGAAGCGATGGCCCCCTGCTTGCATAAGAGGCTTCCTCCTCTCCCACTCCTGTTCCATTCTTGAGAATTTAGGATTCGGATCAGGTAAAGAAAAGGAATGACCAAGAGAGAGCTTTGAACTGGATTGAACCTGAGATAACAATCCGGAATTTACACAAAATGTCCTGGATTGAACTAAGAAAGTTCTCCCAAAAGGACTTTATTAGTTTTTCTGTTAAGGGTCAGAAATGTGGGCTCATGAACTAAGTTTAGAAACTTTTCTTTTTGCGTACATGGGTTTTGTGAATTATTTTAACTGTGAGTCAGTATAACCTTCTCCATAATTTCATTGTGCTATTGTGTTGTGCTTTTCTTCTAACCACTTTCCACTTCAACTGGGTCTTGGGGGCCAGCTTAATAGACAAATTTGAATCTATCAGATGTACTCTGACTAACAGAGGACCAGACCTGATTCTCAGGTGTTCCAAAGAGGATAATTCTAAGTGCTTTCACAAAAGAATATATCATTCTCAGTGGTTCTTTGGATTTCAACCAAGACGCTCAAATGAGATAAATCCAAAATTGTGGCTCTTGACAGCAGTGGCTGAGAAGTGGATGCTTGGAGGATGTAATCTCTATGACAACCTTGTGCTCAGAGAGAGTTCTTTTCAGATCACATCAAGGATACAAATTTCCTTGAGAAATGATGTAATGGATTTTAATGCTCATTTTCTATTACTTTATTTTGTGTAGATGATGATGTAAAAGGATAAACCAAAAATAAAATCCAGTCTTACATATGCCATTCCTCTGCTGCATTGGTAAATTACAGCTGTGGTCTCCACGGATAATTAAAAGGTGTTTATGAATAACCATAAACTCCAACATTTGGAGTTATCTACATGTTGCACAATACATGATCCAAGAATCTTAGAAATCAGAGAGCGAAAAGAGACTTAAAGATCTTTCTAGGCCTCTCTCCTGACGCCAGTCTACAGATGACGAATCCAAGGTTCAGAAAAGTATTGTTATTTGGCTAAGATGACTGCATTTGCTTGCGGCAGAACATAGGTCTTGGGAAAGCTGTTCTTGGGCTTCTTGTATTCACAAGTAATATATTCCTCTTTTGATTCAGTTCCACAGAAAACATAATCTATGAAGGTGTCCCAAATCAGGCAGGACACCACAGAGCTTCAGAGCCTGGCTTCTGAGATTCAACTGCTTGGTTTCAAAATTTGATGCCTCCTCTCATTAGCAGCATGAATGGATAAGTAACTTAACCTCTATAGCCTAAATTCCTCACTTGTATAACGGAAAAATTAATAGGGTCTACTTCACAGAGCTCTTGTGAGGGTTAAACCATTTAATCCATATAAAGGATTTAGATCACAGGGCTACAGAATAAGACTCAATTATGTTACCTCTTCATATATACATGGGCACGCACCCAAGGAAGAATCATACAATATGAGCACAATGGAGAGTTGAGGAACCATTTTTGTATGTGCTTGCAACCTGCTTGTACACAGATATGATATTACTGGAATTGGGTAGGGATGTAATATTGGTGAGCAAGACTAAAGAGTCCTGAGTAATTCAGCCCCTTGACTTTGTATATCACCCCTTGTTCTCTCAGCTATTTTTTCTTCCTTTACTATTATTTCTAAGAATTTTTAAAGGTTTTAACAGAAAAGAGAAAATTAAAAGCAGCTGATGGAACTCTTCTGACTTCTTTACTGCACCCTCTGAAATGTAGAGTGACCTAAATTCAAACACAGGACAACCCATGGATGTCTTAGAATTCCAGATGCAAACCCATTTTCCCTGGTTAGCCCTGTTTCCCTACCCTGAGTCTCTCCGCTGGGGAATTCCTATTTGCAAATCTCAGTGTGTCTTCATTTGGATGAATCCTGGGAACCCAGACACATCACGCAGCATCTGGGAAACATGGGAAACCCTTCAGTTTGCCTCCCCAGAGTTATCTGGAGATGAGAAACATCTGTTATCATCTTTTCAGTAACAGGGTATTTGGTGGGTTTATTTTTTCTGCTTTGCTTTGAATATTCTCAGCTCAGCAAAATATTTTCCATAAAGAAGTCATCAAAAATAAGGTATGATAAACTCATGAACTTGAGGTGTTATCAATCATAAAAATGCTGTAAAATATCCCAGTTATAATCATCTCCCATTATTAAAAAAATTATACTGAAGATATTCTAAAGATTATGCATTTGGCTCTTTGCAGAACAGTGCCCAAAAAGCAAGCTATCTGTGTTAGTGGTTTAAACACAACTGGAAGAAATAAAAAATGCAGTGAAACAGGTGCAAGCGTGTTGGAGTCATTGAAGCATTGATGTAACTGTCTTAAGTCCCATAAAAGAGTAGCATTTGGCAGGTCTCTATATAAGTGATGTTAGGTTTGCCAGAAAAGTAAAATAACACTACTGGTAAGTGAAAAAATCATATCCTATCAGAATTTCCCTGCATTCCATCCAAAACTTCTATGAAACCTTGCTAATAGGCTGATTCATCACATATAAATTCCATTCCAAAAAATAAAAAGGAACTATAAGTTTCCCACCATTGCTCTGTAGAAAAGCAAAGAGCAATCTTCACCTCCACCTCACTAACTAAAGTGTGATAATAAAGGGAGTATCTAAAGTGATAAAAACTATATTATAAGATATTTTTTCTTTTAAATTAATGGTTTGGGTTACATTACATAGATGAATATAGATGAGCTTGCCTGGTTGCAAACAATTATTCATCTGAATTTCAAATTGAAGTAATCCACTTTACCCATTTAAGCAGCTAAGTGACTTACACTAAGTTTATGACTGAAAATCGGATGGATGGCTTTAATCAGGGTTTAAATTACATGGAATTCATAGATCATAAGATGTAGATTTTTTTTCCTTATGAGTGTGGGGAGAGAACAGGATGGGAAACATGTCTTTGGATGAAGTACTGGAAACTTTTTTTTAACTATTAAAGAGCTGTTTAGTTATCTTGGGGTTGCATGTTAGCTAAATAAAATGACAACTGTCTTCTGTTTATAACTGAGAGATTCCTGTGGTAATGGACCTTCAACTCTGGGGACTAAACTCACAGAGACATTTCCCCCCTCCAAGTCCCCACTCCACTTTTTCTTACCCATAAGACTTTGTAATGACTCCACTCCAGTGCAGGAATGAATGCTCTAGAAGTATTGCTTGGGAGTGTGAACTGGTGTGTGTGAAAATTATAATGCAGGAAGTTATTTGCTTAACTGTGGATCATAAATAAAAGTGTATTAGCTAAACTTGTTAATCATAGATTTGACTGAGCTGGTGTGCAGAGGAAAACAAAATGTAATAATATGTGTCATCTCACTTTCGAGGTAAGAAGTCCAAGGGAGAGGTTCTACCTTGGCACCAACGATCTAAGCTTCTGACTATTGATTCATGTAAAACAGTTCCACCAACATGGTGGATCAGACTTCAGTAAGCCACCCCCAGGGAGGAGCCTCATAAACAGACCATTTCCATAGCAACCGTTGGCATCCCTCTGACATCTACTCGTCTGCCTGAGGAACTGACCATAAAGTTGATTAAATATGATGAGTCCCTCATGAAGGGGAAGACGGGTGGTGGGGGGATTGAAAGAAGACAGTGGCCCCATCTTTGTTCAGTAAGAAGACAAGGGGTCTGGGAGAGGTTTTGCTCCTGTCCCTGACCTCTTAATTTCTCCACTATTGTTCTCTAGATAAATAGAGTTGGGAGGAGGAATGAAAATAAACACCTTATATGTCATGCATATCTACCTTTGCTCTCTCTGTGTTGGCCAGGGTCAAAATTGCCTGCTATGAGCAAAGGTTTTCTGTATGCAATGTTGTGCAAAAACAATTCAGGTTTTGATATTCAAACCTAAAAGACAATTTCATTGTCATTAATCAAGCATTGTGTTGATGGATATCTGAAAAAAAAGTTTCTAGGAGGGACTAGTGTCTTCTGAAATATTAGTAAATTCATTATTTAAAAAATTCTGTAGTCTAATCGGTTTGGAAATCACAGGTTGAACAAAGCTAAGTAGATTCAATTTCTGTAGGGATTCTCACAGCCTTTCATGTTTTATTAGTTAGCTATTCTAGCTGTATTCTAGACAGAGAAAGAGATAGGAGAGAAAAATTATATATAAACTTTAGGGGGGAGGCAATCAACCACACCTGCTACAACATAATTGCATGCATGGTGGCCCCTTTATGGTCCGGGAAAAGGGATAAATGATACTGCATTTAAGCATCAGTTGTCTTTTAAACAATGGCCACTAGAGTCTTATAGTTGCAAAGTTTGGGAAATGGGAGTGTAGAGCACAGCCCTTGTGTCAAATCTTGTAGGTTGTTGTTATGCAAGTTTGTGCCAATTATTTAATTTCCCAGATCCTGAATTTTCTCATCCATAAAAATGAGCTAATACCTAGCTCTTGGGTTTCTGTAAAGGTTGCACATAATTATGAATGCAGTACTTGGCACAGAAATGATCGACTGTTTCTTTCTCTCCTGGACCTTCACATTTTCCCCAGCCCCAAGCAGCCATTTAAACCTAAAGTGCCTCAGAAAAGAATAAGGGGCTGTCTCCTGCCACAGCATAGGTGGTTTCCCTCAGAGAACAGTCAGTGTCCAACAGTGCTTACCCTTAAAATATCTTCAGTCATTCATTCCATTTGTCCATTCCACCAGGCAGCCAACACATTCTTTTGTGGTATCTGCTATGGATCAGGCACTAAGGGTAAAGATAGACATGATTTCATTCCTTGACTGAACTTACTGTCCAGCAGTGAGAACAACCATTTGAATAAGCAATAGTGGTCACGTGTGGCCGCAGATCTGATGGGGGATGTGCAGGGTGCTAATTGTGAGGTAGAGATCTAGTACAGCTACTCTTCCCCTGATCCACAGTGAGAGAACTAGTATAAAAATCACACCCACAGTAAAATAAGAAGGGAGAGACTGGAGTGAAACAAAAATGAAAAAGAGCTGTGCCTTCAAACTGTGTTTCTTACTTGGCCTCCATGGCAACTTGAAAAGGTAGTAAAGCAAAGCAAGCCACTTTTCTCAAGGATAAAGAGCCAGTTCCCAGTGCAGCCAAGGCTATTGTCCAGGGTTTCTGAATTCTAGCCCAGACTCTTCACCATTGTACAGTGTTAAGTGGCCACAGTGGGGATAAACAGAGGAATTTCCTTAAAGTCTCCAACTGAGAATGACCCTATCATTAGTTTCTTCATAAATAATGCTTCCTCAGAATCCTGTCCTTTACTTTCTCATTTCTCATGTGACTCCAAAATTTCATTTTTTTAACCTATGTCATAACATATCTGATTATAATTCTACCAGGCCAAGGACTATGTTATCTTCCTCTGTATATTTTCAGTACCTAGCTTGTGTTGACTGATAGAATTAATTAATTGACATGTTAGCTGAGATTAGCTTATGCCAATTCATATAAACAATTAATAAAACCCTAGCATTAAATTGGATATTCTTTTGTTAAAAGTAGGGAGTTCTCATTAAAATTATTTTGACCTTCAATTTTGCTGTCATTTTGTCTGTTCATATAAATGACTAGAGCAGAGAAATTATAGTAGGAAGAGGAAAGTTCTCCTCTGTGATTGATATACTTGGAGTCTGAAGAATTTATATCCTTCTCACAGTGCCTTCTGGGGGAAAATGTATCAAGGAACAGCAGAAATTAATTTTGATTCCCCGTTTATGCTCAAATGATAGTTATCTTTTAATGTAATAAAAATGATCAAGCTAAAAATATTCTAGAAAAATTACCGACAAGTCAAATAAAATCCAGCTCAAGTCACTTGAAGTCACTGATTTCAAGTATCTTTTTGGAAATAACATATTTTTTTTAAAAAGAAGGAATATATTTTAGATACCAAGTTGACCTTGGGCTTAATGGTTAGGTTAATTGAGGGTTTAGGAATCTATAGGAATAACTCTCTGTTGATGATGGATGGAGAGTGGGGGCCGGGATGCTTCAACAGGCTTTATCATCCTATAGTTGTGTCTCAATTTTGAGGACTTGAGGTTCACCTTAGTTAGAGTCTGATGATTCCATTCATGGAAGCTGTCTGGTCACTTAGCAAAGGATGAACAAGCTAATTTTAACATTATAATTGTTTTAGCACTGCCCTAAATGATAAACATCAAACCTCTTAAACTGGAATCGGAAAATGAATTTCTTGCTTATTATTGGGAAGCATCCACTGCAACTTCATTGAAATCCTCCTTATTTTGGCTTGGTAGTCAAAATTTGGTTAAATAAATGTCCTCACTAAAGGGCTAGTGTACTTAATACAAGTGAGGGGGAAAAATGGGCCTTGAAATATTTATTCATAGATTTCCTGGAATATTTTGACACAGCTTCAGTTTAACTTGGGCATTGTCACCAAGGGTGGAAATGGAAACATATCCTTTACTCATCTTCTGAGAATGTTTATATGATTCCATTTGTCTGCCTCTAACTCCTTAGAGATAGATTTATATGATCAGGTTTCCTGAAGGGTGTTTCACATATTCACATGGTTTGTTTAATTTCACATTGCCCTTTGTGGACAGGACTATTTGTCCACAAAATGGAGAGCCCACACAAAAGTCACACACGCAAGTTTCAGGAAAGAACTTTTAGATCATTTGCTTGAATAAGAGACACCACTTCTTATTCTAAAAAAATACAGAAGTCAGAATTTTGGGGCTATAACTGATTATTAAGAAGTCCTCCTTGAGTTATCTCAGTGCACATGAAAAACATGCACGTGAGCCAAATGCCCTGCAATTACAAGGCTTTATTGATTGATTTGCTTTTTAAATCAAGGGTGGAACATTAAGCCAAATGCACTGTGGAGCTAATGAAAACAAAATATTTGATAATTTGAAATGCAAAACAAACCCTCCCCTGAATAACCAATATACAGTCACACCACTACAGAATAATATGAAAGACAGGGAATTATTGGGTAATTCTGGCTCTGGGTCTTTCTTACCTCATGTGGTTTTTCTATAGGTTTGAGACTGAGATACACAAAAAAGTCAGATAAGTGTCAAAGTCCTTTCAATGGTCTGCAGGGTCCTTCACATTCTGGCCCCCACTCTCTGGACCAATCTAACGTTATTACTCTCTCCCTTTATCACAGACACATGGGCATCCTTGCCGTTCATCTCTCATGTACCCAAGCTCTTGCCTCTGTCTTTCCCTTTGCTCAGAAAGCTCTTCTTTTTAAAAAAAAATTTTTTTATTGGAGTATATTTCATTTACAATGTTTTTGTTAGTTTCAGGTGTACAGCAAAGTGAATCTGTTATACATATACATACATATATCCACTCTTTTTTGATACTTTTCCCATATAGACCATTACAGAGTACTGAGTAGAGTTCCCTGTGCTATACAGTAAGTAGGTCCTTATTAGTTCTCTATTTTATATATAGTAGTGTGTATATGTCAATCCTCATCTCTCAGTTTATCCCTTCCCCACGCTCCCAGAAAGCTCTTCTTTGTGGGACTCATCTAACCATCTGTATAAAATGGCAAATCTCCCTCACTTTTCCTGGGACTCCCAGGGATCCTCACTCTGTTTTGTTATGTAGTTTACCCTTGCTACATAACAGACCACTCCAAAATTAGTGACTTAAAGCAACAAAGATTTGTTGTTTCTCTTGATTTTGTTGGTTTGCCTGTGCTCATTCAAGCAGCTACACTGATTTGGGTGTGTCCTCTGAAGATGGCCTCACTAACATGTCCGGCATTTGATGCTGGCTGTCAGGTAGGTATATTAGTTCTCCTCCATGTGGCCATCCATCCTCCAGGAGGTTTATGGCTGACTCAGGGCGCTGTTCCAAGAGAGTGAGATGGAAGGGGAGAGGCTCCTTGAGGTCAAGGCTCTCAAACTCCGGCAGAACTCATCCTGTATGATATTAACAAGTCACAAGGGGTGAGAAAGGAATCTCACCTCTTGAAGGGAGGAGCGGCAATGAATTGCGGCCATATTTAATCTACTACAATTTGTTTTCTAGTTTACTTATTTATTTACTTGCTGGCTTTCTTGTCACTCCATTAAAATGTAAGTCCCCTGAGGAAAGAGACTTGGTTTTGTTCCTTACTATATATCCCTGGTGCATAGAACCATGCCCAGGACATAGTGAGTGCTCATTCAATATTTTTAAATGAATAATAATGGATGATCTCATTTGATCTTCACAACCATCCTGCAAAAAAAGGGAAGGTTTTGGGAAGGATAAGTTCCTTGAGTCTAAGGGTAGGTTCTGTTTTTTTTGAAGCAGTGCCTCTAACTCATAACATAAGACCTGGGCCACAGAAATCCACAGAAATTGCTGCTGGAAAATATTTGTTGACTGACTGTTGCTATTGTGATTTTACAGATGAAAAAACTGAAACTTGAGATACTTTCTGACCCAAGAACTTATAATTATTGTTAAAGCTGGATTTAAAACATAAGCCTTCTGTCTTGAAATTTAATTTTCTTTTTTTTGATAGTACCATGTCACCAAATTACATTGTGTGCATACAATGGATCAAACATACTGCTATGAGCCAGAAATACAAAGAAGAAAAAAATTTAATCCATGGACTCAAGACACATAACATGTACTGAGGGAGTTAAACATTGGTTAAATAGGCACACAAACCATGTGGAAGTGGTACTATGATGTGATCTACAAAGAACAGTGCTATGGGAGGCTAAAATAATAGTTTTTGACATTAGAGAAACAACAGTGACCCAAACAGACATCCTTATTTCCCTCGTGGAGCTTGTAGGTAATAATACACTAATGGTACATTAGTGAGACAATATTTTAGTGATATAAGCACTTTGCTTCGATTCACAAGACCTATTAGTCATATTAACTATTGGTATAACCAGGGGTAAAACATTTAACGTTTCTGCTACATAAGGATACAAATGCATGCCTTAACTTGTGAAGAATATAAGGTACTAATATTAACAAAAATGCCCAATCTCATGCCATACTTATCTGCTAGATTCCAGCAAGTGTCCAGTTTTAGATCTCCCTGGACTGAGCTGGAATTAGACTTGACCTATTGAATACAGAAGTAACACAATTTCTAGAAGGGAGCAATCAATTCTGCAGAACGATCCTGGTTCTAGTTCTGACCCTGCTCCTGGTGAGTGGTTGCCTTTGTACAAGTCAGTGCCCCCTGAGGACCTCAGTTTTCTCTTCTCTCAATGAAGGGATTTAGCTGGATTTGTTCTAAGGGCTAATTCTCAATGGACGGTCTGCTTCTTCTCATCACCACTGTTCCCCAGCTCACACTTACCTCCCTCCCCTCACATACTTTGTAATCCCCTTTGAGAGTCTACCTCTCCTATTGTTCTATCAGCATCTGGTCTATCACAGTCTAGGGAGGAGAGCATGGAAAAGAGGAAGAAGAAGACTCAGGCACAAAACATGATGTCATCTCGACCCCATGCTGAGATAGTGCCTGCTTTCCAGTTGCATAGACTCCCTGTAGCTTCTAACAAGTGTTCTTTGGAGGTGTGCAGGGTGGAGGTCCCGAAGTTCATCTAGCATTGTGCTAATAGCCTTTTCAGCACTTGTCCCTTGGATCAGGCTCTGTCTCTGAGCTCCATTCATAAATAAAACTCATGGTAACCCTCTACAATGTCAGCTTTAGGGAAAATTTGTTCCAGGAAGGAAAGTGCTATTAACTACAGAATGCTGGGGTAAGCAGAGTGCTTTGCAAATAACGCCTAATAGACAGGGCCAGGTGTGAAGCATGATTTATGTCCTCCCACGATACAAAGCCTTTTAATGCCTTGGCTGCCTATCGTCATCTTGGAAATGTGCCATCCTCCTCCAGGACATTGTTACAGTCTAACACTCCAGGTGGGGAGCAGCAATTCCTTGGTTTTTAACCACCTTGAGAAAGAAAACTCTGGGCCAAAATTAATAAAAGCACAAGAGCATGAGGGGAAAAGGAGATATGTGATCAATGGTGAAAGAAAACTCTTCATGATTAAAAGTCATCTGGCCTGAGGTCTCCACTGGCCTGAGAAAATGTCCTTCTTTTAGCTGCAATAAAAAATAAAGCTCCTCCACACTTCCAACAGTCTTTTTTCCCAGGGTTTACGCTGGTCCAGTCTGCGACTAGATAAGACCGGCCTTATGCTAAGTCATAGAGGTGATAAACTAGAAGATGTTATTTCATCTTCTGCCTCGCCTTCCTGTCTTACACATAGTAGGCAAAGCCCTAGAGGGGGAGAAAATGAGCATACAGAGGAAAAGATCAGGAGAGACATGATAGAAGAGAGGGGTTGGGAAAGAGTGAAAATATAGAGAAGAAAATATAGAAATGTAGCATGGTTGAGCAGCCAGACATGGGTTAGTCCTAGTTCTAGCAATGTGTGACCCTCAACAATTACTTCTTATTTCTAAACCTCAGTTTTCTTATCTATAAAATGGGTTTCATAATATGTAACTACCTATAATAGCTTGGATTGTGAAAGTTAAATGGTCTTCCTAAAAGATGGAATAGTTGCCATAGCCGGAAGTGGACTCAGGAGACACGATGATTAAATGCAATGTGGTGTCCTGGGTTGTATCCTGGAATAGATGCAAAGAAATGATTGGAAAAAACTGTTGAAATCTGAATAGTCTATAGTTTAGTTAATGGTATTATGCCATTATTAATTTCTTAGTTTTGGTAAATGTACTGTGGAAATACAAGATAGTGACATCTGAGGAAGCTGGGTGAAGGGCTTTCCAGAACTCTCTGTGCTGTCTTCAAAACTCTTTAAAAGAAAATAGAGTTCTTCTGATAAACACCCTGCCTTCTCTTTGCAACCTGTTTCAGTCCTATTTGTCTTGCAAAGCCCAGCTCATGTTATGTCCCTAGTCATGTCTTGCCCAGCTTCTTCAAGTCATTCCCACCTCTTCCTTCAGTTTCTTTGACTGCTGTATACCCCAAAGCCTGAAGTTCTTCATTTCTATTGAATGCCTGATCCAGCGCTCATTAGAGATTCATCTGGATAAAAGACAGGTGATTTTGAAACACAAATTTATTGGACAGAGTGAAAAGCTGTCAATCATTCATGTCTGAGGTTGAGTTGCTTTGATGGGATTGGAAACTCCCCAATACGTCACTAAGAAAAGTCAGGGTATGGTTAATGAAGGAGCAAAAGGAGGAAGGGGGCACCTGAAGAAAGGAGACCGAGAAGTCCAGAAGGAGGAAGAAAGATGAAGAAAGGACACTGCAGGGCCACACATGTAAACATGGCTAACAGGTTCCCTTCCACATGCCTTTGAAAATAAGTTCAGCTGTGAAGTGTTTTCTAGTTTGGGTTTCCCCAGAAAGGTACCATGCCTCAAGCAATTTCTGTGAGAGGTGATTGCAAGAAATATACTCATAGTGAGGTGGGGAAACAAGACAAGGATGTCAGTTGATAAAGTGTTCAGAAAACCAGTTACCAGCATAAATAGCAGGAGTTTTATACCACTGGAGACCTCTGAGGGTCAGTAATATATGAGCCTCAGAGATTTCCCACCCAGAAGATATTGGAGTTAGAGTATATATACACTGCCTGCCATCATCCATCATCAGCTGTCTGCTTTGTGTGGGGGGCAGGGTGTCCTTTAGGACTCCTAGCTTACCAGGGTGCTGCCATGGAAAGTTCTTAGACAGGGCAGTAGCCGGCTTGCTCACAGAAGAGGGGATAGAGATGGGTACCAATAGCTTCTGCTACAGGGAACCAATCGCTTGCTCCAAATTTCAATTCTTCCAGTTGTCAGCTGGGAGAGCTTTAACAAGTCCCATTGTGCCCTTTTCCTAGGTTTGCTGTGAAAGTAAGAGCTTGATTGTGTAACAGCATTTAACTCATGGTCTCTGACCTGAAAGCTACTCAGTGATATTCTTTCCCCACCCAGGCTCTCTTCAGACCATACTCATTCCACCTGTGGCACAGACCCAGAGCTACAACCTCAAAGATCGTACCGGGGTATGGAAACCATGTACACCTATGACTGCATAATTCCAGGCTGATACAGGAGATGTTTCCCTTCATTTAAAAGGGGAAAATGAGGATAGAGGAGGGAAGAAAGTAGCAAACAGAAACCAACATCATGGCAGTTAAATGACTCTTTCATTGGATTTTTAAGGCCTATGTAAGGAATCAGGGAAGTCAGTTTCGGTGAGTATCTTTCTTATGGGGTCTCCCGGGGATCATTCCCACATAAAGAAGGCCTCATTAGCCCCTAAACATATGCATTACATATCCCAGCCTGTGAATCTGAGGCATCAAGATATTTTTAATGAAGTGCACTTATGGTGTTTTGCCAAATGCAACTCATAGAAAAACTAATATATTTTCCATTTCTTGGGTCCTTAGGGACAGATAATGTTATAAGCCATTATCCAGAGCTTCTTCTTAAGACTTTCCTAGCTTGACAGCCCTTTCAGTTTTGTAATCTTTTCCTTAAAGTCTGGGTTTCGGTTGTTTATGCACTAGTGTTTTCTGACATCCTCCTTTTCATCCAAAATCCAAGGAGGCTAAACATGAACCACACATTTTAAACATGAACCTCATGTTGCTAAACTTCAAATAACTGCTACCAAACAATGGAGGATTCTCAAATAACTGAAATTTGGTGAGTAGTTCCTTGAGGAGCAAAGAAGAAACTGTTAAGACATTGATCTGAGAATTTTTTAGCAGCATCTTGCGGGGAATTGTTTGAGGTTTGCTTACGTTCAGTTTCATCTTTCAACCATCCTATATTTACATCTCTATTTGGATGACCCAAAGAAAAATACCAGGCTGTAATCATCAGAAAATATCCTTTTATGCTAACAATAATAATCTACTATTGAAGACAAACAAGTAAGCCAATCCTTTCTCTTTACTTAACTGAGAAAATTATGCTGATGGGCTTTCCCTGGTTAAACCTTGGACTAAACAGGGTTCATTCCACACAAGAGAGGAGCAAGTTATGAGAGAAAAAGTAAAGAATTCATTGTACCTAATTAGTTACAAAATGTGAGCCATTTCTCCTTCGAGTGTTTTTTACACCAGCACCTTCCTTTCCACTCTTTTTGCCATCTTCATTTTCCAATTCTCACTGCCACATAATCAGGATATTTCAGTGGATAGTGAACCAATCAACCTGCCTCTATCAAGCAAGACTATTGACTTGATTACTTCAATTCATCATATCCCACTCTTCCTCAGAAATCAATAGCTGTTCTCAGAGGAAAAAGTGGCAACTCTTACAGCTGGGCTGCTTATCCCACCTTAATGTCCACTACTCCCCTATATAAACCTTCACTGTTTTTCAGGCTAATCTCTTTAGAGTCTCCCAAACACATCTCATGATTTCCTATTTCCACACGTTCGACATTTCTTCTTTGCTCTTATTTGAATATCACCCACCTATTGAAGGCTGACTAAAATCTCACCTCCATAAACCTCACTGAAGCATAAAAGGCATGCTGAGAGGGAAAGAGGTGGGTAGGGAGAGAGGGGGATAGGAAGAGGCAGAGAGAGAAAGAGAGACAGAGAAAGAGGTATAGGTTCTAGAGAAATATTAAAGTGACTTTGAGGCTCACCTTTGCAATTGACAAGCTTTGTGTTGGAAGGGAAAGTTCTTAACTTCTTTGAGTCTCCTTTATAAACAGTTGTGAATACTTGAATGAGTTTTTGATTGGAATAAAGAAAGTGAGATGCAAGTTGTCTGGAAAAAGTGAATTGATTTTTTTATTCAACAATTTTTCATTAAGTGCCTCATAAAATTTAATCAATGGGAGTATCGTGGAGCTACTACTGAACTTGACTGTGTGATTTAGCTTCACTGATATTCAGTTATTGAGTAATAACACTACAATATTACTTAGTCATTCCATGCTTAGACATTTACCAAGGAGAAATGAAAATACATGTCCATACAAAGATTGTACCAAAATATTGATTGCAGCTTTACCTGTAATAGCCCCAAAGTGGAAACAACCCAAGTGTTCACTAAAAGGTGAATGATATATTCACCCAATAAAATACTACGTAGCAATAAAAAGGAATAAACTATTGATACAAGCAACAACATGGATGAATCTTACAACATTCATTTTGAATTAAAGAAGCCAGAACTTCCACCCCTAAAAAAAAAAAAGAGCGCATATAGTATGATTTCATTTATGTAGAATTCTACAAAATGAAAACCAATATGTAGTGACAAAGGCAGACCAGTGGTTGCCAAAGGCAGAGAGTGGTGACCAGGAAGGAGGGAGTACAAAGGGACATGAGGAAACTATCTTGATTATGGTGATGGTTTCATGGACGTATGCATGTCAAAATTTCTCAAATTGTACACTTTAACTTTGTGCAAATTATTGTATGTCAATAAAGCTGCTTTTAAAACTTAGAAAGAGCTGCCTTATTTATTTGGTGCAAATAGCCTGTGGAGCCATGCAAGGAAGAGATATAGCATTTTGACAACAGCTTCATAACCCCCAAATTACTAAGACTATACATCTTTATAGGGATGGATGGTAGGCACAGGGGTTAAAAAAGAATATGCTCTGGAGGAAGAAGGACCTTCATTCTCCTTTAAAATTTTAAGTGAGAAGCCATACACCAGATATTTAGAATTCAGGAAGCCTCTTGGAAAGATTAGAATTACCAAAAAATTTTTTTTTGTTTATTACAGAGCTTTATAATATATGACCTTCAAATGACATTATTAAATGACTTCCAAAGAAAGTTAAATACTGTTCTCACTTTTATTATTGTTTGAGAGTTTACTTACAATTTAAAAAACGTACATCATAACAGATCTTCCATATTTCTCATTCCTTAACACAGAGGCTCCAAATTCCAGAAAAGAAATGTCCCTATGAAGAAGAAAGAGCAGCGAGTAGAATCTACAGAGAGGATTTTGGCTAAACCTCTACAGGAGAATTTTTTTTTAACATCTTTATAATTGCTTTACAATGGTGTGTTAGTTTCTGCTTTATAACAAAGTGAATCAGTTATACATATACATATGTTCCCATATCTCTTCCCTCTTGGGTCTCCCTCCCTCCCACCCTCCTTATCCCACCCCTCTAGGTGGTCACAAAGGACCGAGCTGATCTCCCTGTGCTATGCGGCTACTTCCCTCTAGCTATGTATTTTACATTTGGTAGTGTATATATGTCCATGCCACTCTCTCACTTTGTCCCAGCTTACCCTTCCCCCTCCCCATATCCTCAAGTCCATTCTCTAGTATGTCTGTGTCTTTGTTCCTGTCTTACCCTTAGGTTCTTCATGACCTTTTTTTTCTTAGATTCCATATATATGTGTTAGCATACAGTATTTGTTTTTCTCTTTCTGACTTATCACTCTGTATGACAGACTCTAGGTCCATCCACCTCACTACAAATAACTCAATTTCGTTTCTTTTTTACAATAGCCAGGACATGGAAGCAACCTAAGTGTCCATCATTGGATGAATGGATAAAGAAGATGTGGCACATATATACAATGGAATATTACTCAGCCATAAAAAGGAGAACTTTTAACATTCAAAAATGTCACTAAGTGTTGTGAACTGCTTCAGTATGGAGTGAATTTCCTGTCCCTGGAACTCTTTGAGGTATGCTAAATTCAGCAAGATAACATCGCAGGGGAATGATGATGTGGGAAAGATCCACAGGGGAGATTGGAACAGGAGGTCTTCTTATTCTGTGGAGATGGTCATGCCAAACCATCACCTCAGCAATGATGCTGTAAAGTGCAATGGTAGAATTGCAGTAATAGGTTTCTTGTCTATAGCAGAGTTCTTGCAATTTCTCCATAGTAAAGAAGAGGTCCCAGGAGATATGTCATCCTCCTGCAGCCTGCCACTAATTTCCAGGACATTTTCTCCTTACTGTTCATGGCACAGAGTGGATAGTTTTAACATAAGAGAGACACTGTACAAATTGCTCCTCTTTAGCATTCAAGGAAACATACATTTGGCATCTTTCTCAGTTGCAAAGGGGAGAGTGTCCAGAGGGAGTTGGCCAAGCCAACAGAAGACAAGCACTGATCAGTACACTTTCGTGCATCTGTCTTTGGCTTGTTTTACACCAGAGTAAAGGGAAAAGATTCTGTGTGTGCCCTACTAACTACTAACCTTTTCTACGTGCAAATGTCCCTGGAAAAGAAAACTGAAATCACAAATAATCTGACATCTTTTCCCCTCTTCTCCCTCCCCCATTCCCAGGCCACTTTCTGCCTCAGAGGAGAATCTTCTCATCTGTAATAACAACTTCCAGGTGGGAAAGTTGGCATGTTCAAATCTCTTTCCTCTTCACACCCCCCCTACTATATTTACCCCCCCCCCGCATCTGCCTACCCACCTTGAATCTTAATTATCTGGGCTCCCTGAAATATTCATAACCTTAGAATTATTGATGCAGTAATTTTAAATGGGAAGAAAAAAGAGGAAGTATGAAAGGATGGGGCTGTGAAAGAAAAGACAATATCCACAAAAGGATATGTGAACTAGTCTTATTTGCAAACAGTGTCACATAGAGCCCTGAATTCCTTCTCTTGCTGGAGAAGGAATGAAGCAACAGAAAGAGAAATGCCCTCGAATGAGGCTACTTGCTTCTATCCAGTTCTGCTACAAACTGGCTCTGTGACTTTGAGTCATTCCTTTCATCTGTTTGGGTCTCAATTTCCTTATCTGTAAAATGTTGCCTTGAACTAGATAGTTTCCTGAATAATGGAATATTAAGACATTTATGGAAAGAAAAGTAGAAAAGAGTAGACAACAGGGAGGGGGTATTCAGCTACTCAGCAGGGGTGACATTCTATTTAGCAGGATGGTGGAGGAGTTGAACTATTGGCACAAAACTACAAAATTGTGAAAATTTACCAATGTCTCTTTTTCCATGTATGAGGAAATGGCAAGGCATGGTGATGAAAGGGGAAGGGCTTGATGAAGATCCAAAGTAGAGCATTATTAGGAAACTGTAGCTGCTATTGACACTGGTAAAGCATGAAGATGTCTTTGTAGGTAATAGTAACAATTCCAGCTTCATGGCTGTGTTTTACATTGTTTCTGAACTGTCTGTGCCAAAGTTATGATAATTGCTTTATGAAGTAAAACTTACCAGCCTCTCCCAGCCTTTTCTGGGGTAACGATTAGAGGTTTAAATGTGAAAACTTTGCTCTCTATTTCTGTGGATGTGGGGTTCCCATCTGTATCACCCTCTGAACACGTCAGTCTCATAATGAAATACACACACATACATGTCTCACAGGCACGTGTGCGTGCACACACACACACACACACATAATTCTGGATCAGATTGCTAGCCAAATTCAACTCTTAAATGTCACTGCCTTTCATTACAACTCTACATTTGCTATTCATCTTGTCTTGAGTTAGAAAATAAGCTAAAGCTAAGGCTTCTGACCATCAAAAATTTTCCTGTTTGACTGCTTAGCCAAAAAAAAATGTTCTTTATCTAAATGAATCACACCCCAAATCCCACAAAAATCATCTACTCATCTTTGAGCATTTGTGATAGGAATGCCAAGTCTATGAGACTCTTCAAATCTGAGAAATAATATTGCCTTTAAATTATTTTTTAAAATAAGCCTCTGAAATCAAACTGAGGAAGAGAATGAGGTAAGGCATGAGGGAAAAGGGAATGGGGAATAAAAAAGGAAGCAAAGATCTCTGCTCAAAAAGAGCCATTAAAATAACCAGAAAGGCAAGATTAAAAAAGAAAAAGACAAAGAAAAAAGCATAAAGACAGGTAACAAACACATAGACGCATTAGCACAAAGCACAGCGCTTAGGTGATGTTTATGAAGAGAGGCTTGTAGAAGTGGGTATGACCTGGCTCTAATTGGTTCTCCTGTGATTTCAGCTCCATTTCCTGCCACATGGTCACTCCTACACCATATATGCCTACCATCCTGAAGCACCTCCAGGTCCCTCCCCACTGCCCCTTTCTCTCTGACGCCCTCTAGGTCCTTTGGCATGTGGATTCTTCTGCCAGAATTCTCTTTACCTTCATGAATGCCCAGAAGAATTCTGCTCATCTGTGCCACTTCCTCTCTGATAAAGACTCCACTCACTAATGAAGGCTCCATCAATAACTCTTTTCTCATACTCTCCATAGCAATTTCTGCATGGCTCTGCATAAATGCTGACATTTCCACAGTATATTATTATCAGTTGTTCACATGTTGCTGCTCCCCAAACCTCTATGCTCTCACTCTGTCTCTTTCCTGGGAATTCTCATTCACTTCAATCACATCAATGGCCACTTATGAACTGATGCTGACTCATAGACATGTAACTCTGGCCAAGGCCTTACTCATGACTCCCTGGCTGCCCTACATAGATGCATGCTTACTGAGCACTTCCACAGGGATGTGATGGCCATCAGGATTTCACTATTGAACATGGTCCTGTTTATGTATTTATGAGCAGTTTCCTTTCTCATGGAGCCCCAGCTCTCACGGAGCAGACACTTATTGCTTAAATGAGTGTCTGGCCTGCAGTAGGCACTCAGTATAGATTTTTAAAGTATTTATCCCAACATGAACTCATATCTTTCCTGTGAAGTGTGTATTATCTCCTGAGCTCCCATAACCATTTATCCATTCACTCAAAACGGGAGTCATTTCAAATAAGTCTCAATTTTAGTTCTATCATCTAGCTGGAGACTAAGCACTTCTTAATATTCTCTTACCTCTTTCCAGAATGACTGCCTCAGCACTGGCATTTATTACCCCCTGAAATATGGTAATTATCTCTTAGCTCTCCTTACAGCAGTCTTGAGTCTCTCCAGGTCACCCTCTACACTGCTTCAGAGTGGTTTTTTTTTTTTTTTTTTTTTTTTTTTGCGGTACGCGGGCCTCTCACTGTTGTGGCCTCTCCCGTTGTGGAGCACAGGCTCCGGATGCGCAGGCTCAGCGGCCATGGCTCACGGACCCAGCTGCTCCGCGGCATGTGGGATCCTCCCGGATCGGGGCACGAACCCGTGTCCCCTGCATCGCAGGCGGACTCTCAACCACTGCGCCACCAGGGAAGCCCCAGAGTGGTATTTTTGAACACCAAATCCTAGCGTATGATTCCTTAACTCTAAACCTTTAAATGGTTCCCCCTTTGCTTATGGGTTAGGCCCTAAGTTGCTGAGTTATTGTGTTTGGAAATGTTAGCTCTAGTCGCCTCTCTTATTTTATTCACTTGGTAAATATCTACTATCTAAGTATCTACTAAACCTAAGCATCACCTCCGGCATGAAGCCTTTTTTAAATCTCAGTGTTCCAGGTAGAAAGGAACACTGTCTCCTTTGTGTGCCCACTGGGCTTTGAGTATTGGGACAATGTCCTATTCATTTTTTATCCCTTTTTTTCTAGTACAGTTTGGGCCAATAGAAAGGGTTTTAGAAAAGTGTACTGAGAAAAAATTTTTTTTTAATTTCTTGGCCATGCATATGGGATCTTAGTTCCCTAACCAGGGATTGAACCCACATCCCCTGAATTAGAAGGGTGGCGTCTTAACCACTGGACCACCAGGGAAGTCCCTGGGAAAATGTTGAATTTTAATGGGAAGAGGTAAATTGACAAGGAAAGCTTTTCTGAAGGAGATAAACACAAAGCTGGGAGGATATGAAAGGAAGAGCATGGAGGTATGACTTGATGCATTATGTGCAGATGATAACAACTCAGTGGACTTGTCTGGAACAGAGAAGTCTTCTAGAGAAGCAATAGAATCAGGATACTGTTAAATTCCCTATCTGGCCCTGTCACCACATCTTTTATAATTTCCCCCCGCTTTTCCATTGCAAAATCAAGATCCTAGACAATTGCAAAAGACAATTAAAATTTCCCCCTGCTTTTCCATTGCAAAAGACAGGTCCTAGGATCTCAACAAAAACTTGGCCTGCGGGGTTGCTGTTGAGACATTGTATTTCACAATGGTAAATAAATCTTTCAGCTAAAGTAGGTGGCAACTTCTCTTTTGAAGGCAGAAAGAGGTTGCTAAAACTTATCTAGCTGCGCACTCTTTCCTTACAGCTGTTGATTTTGGTTAGCTGCACAGAATGATTGTTTGCTTTGGCTAATTCTTAATTAATTTTCTCTGGAAGACTTTTCATTTTAGAACCTGTTTTGGACCTACATCCCAATCTGTGGAATGTCGATTAAAAACATGTAAGTCTAAGTAGAGATAGTGAAGGAGTTGATGAATATAACTGTGTATCAAATATTGTGACTAGATTGGAAGAAGACTCCTATATATGGAAAGTGCATTTTTAAGTGCAGATAGACACATTTAATAAGTTGTTATTCATTTAAAAAGGGAATGATTTTATAGCAGCTTTCCCGCAGTGTATTCTATGGCAATCAACTGATCCTAAAACTATGAAGCTGTTGTTATTATAAGGTGATACAGACTCAAAAATCAGCTACCATACAGTTTCAAACTAAGGTTTAGAGACACATGGTTTCTTAGGTCTTGTTTGTTTTTCTACCGTATTCACAAATCATCTAACAAAATTTTAAACAATTACTTTCCTTTTTTCCTCACTTTTTTTGCTTGTCCACCTTCCTTTCTGCCTGTCTGCCTTAGTGTCCCTTACTTTCTCCACCTTTGGCACAAAACAGTTCAAGTCTGAAAATTCAGTACCACATTCAATAGGTTATTCCATGCCTCACTCTGAACTCTCTATCTCCATCCCAAACCTATTCCTTCTGAGTGGTTCCCATATCAGTTGAGGGTGACGCCCTCTATCCACATGCTATCTCTGAAAACCTTGTGATATTCTTGACTCACAAATCCTGTTGGTTTTCTCTCCAGAGCATACCCCAAATATGTTGTCTTCTCACTGTCCCCACCACCAACATGCTAGTGTAAGCCACAAAGGGACATAATTTGACTTAATTGAAAATCCAAAATAATATGATAAGGTTTATGTAAAACAAATTATATGTAATAATTATATTATATAGATAAAATTTTTATATAGCAAAAATTAAAATTGGTTTTTATACTTCTACAACATAGATTCTAAATTAACTTCAGCATTTGCTAAAATAGACCAATTAACAAAGCTTCATAGATTTAATCAATACTGGGGTTGAAATTATAGCTATACTTGGAGATTCCATTAAATTTAAACTTTGTACCTTGTATAATCTTAAAAAGTAACTCAGTCAGTACAAAATAGAGGAAAAAGTAGTTATGCCTCACTTTAACTGTAGCCTTGCCTAAATTTCCCATAGTCATGGTACCTATTGCCCTAATATATCTGCAATGGACTATTTGTGCCACCTCCCCCAAAATTAATATGTTGAAACCATAATTCCAATGTAATGGTATTTGAAGGTGGGGACTTTGGATGGTGATTAGATCATGAGGGTGGAGTTCTCATGAGCAGGATTAGTGCCTTAAATGAAGAGGACAGAGAGCTTACTCGCTCTCTTTCTGTCATGTAAGAATACAGTCAGCAGTCTGCAATCCAGGGAGACAGTTCTCATTAGAACGTGATGGTGCTGGTACCCTGCCTGATCTCAGACTTTTAGCCTCCAGAACGGTGTGACATAAGCCACCTAGTGTATGATACTTTGTTATAGTAGCCTGAACTGACTAAGAGAATTTCTAGGATTGCACATAGGCTTTCTAACACATTCAGTAATAAACTAGGAATTCCCTGGCAGTCCAGTGGTTAGGACTCAGTGTTTTCACTGCCAGGCTCTGGTTCGATCCCTGGTTGGGGAACTAAGATCCCGCAAGCCGTGTGTCACAGCCAATAATAATAATAATAATAAACAACTAAAAGTATAGTAAGTCTTTGGCTCTTACAGACTTGCTTAGTAAAATGGGATCTCATGGACCCCAATTTAAAAACCTGCTTAAAACAAATTCCAGGTATATTTTAAGACACCGTGAGAGCAAGAAGAGAGTAGAGTGAAATACTTAAGTGTTGAGAGAAAAACCCCACCAACCTAGAATTCTGCATCCTGTGAAATTACTCAGCCAACGTGAAGGAGAAATACTTTCCGAGACAAAAATTTGGAGGCTTTCTTGCCAACAGACTTGTCTTGTGAGAAATGTTAAAAGAAATTCTTTGAGAGAAAAGGAATATAATATAGGTCAGAAACTGGGATCTACATAATGAAAGCAAGACACTAGAGAAACGATAAGTGAAAGGAAAACAGAAACTTTTATTTTTCTTTTCCTTGATCTATCAGATCCCATCTTGTTCAGAATATTATAGCAGCAATATGTTCAATGATTATAGCTCAGGTATAAGTAAAATAAATGATAGCAATGATCCAAGGAATGGAAGAAGACATTTGGTTTTGATATTATAAAGTACTTGTACTACCCTTAAAACTGTATAGTGTTATTTGAAAGCAGACTTGGATTAGTTGTAACGTGTATTGCAAATTCTATGGCAATCACTTAAAAATATATAAAAAGAAGTATAATTGATATGCTAATAGAGGAAAGAAAATGGAATCATATAAAATGGTCAACTGAAATCACAGAAGGCAGAAAAGAATGGAAGACAAACATAGGAATAAAGAAGAAGGGTAACATAAAAAACAGTAACAAATACGGGAAATATTAATCCAACTATGTCAATAATTATTCAAAATGGTTTAAATACACCAATTAAAAGACAGATATTGTCAAAGTGGATCAAAAAATATGACCCAACTATATATTGCCTATAAGAAACTCACTTTAAATATAAAGATACATGGAGATTAAAAGTAAAGGAATGGAGAAAAACATACCATGTTAACTCTAATCAAAAGTAAGTGGGAAATGCTATATTAATTTCAGACAGAACAAACTTCAGAGAAAATAAGATCATCAGGCACAAAGAGGGTCATTACACAGTGTTAAAGGAATCACTTCTCCAAGAAGACATAACAGTCTTTAATGTTTATGTGCCTAATGAAACAGTGTCAAAATACATTAGGCTAAAACTGATGGAATGGCAAGAAAAAAATAGATCAATCCACTATAGTAGTTGGAGACTTCAACATCCATTCTGTCAGAAATGGACAGACCTAGCATGCATAAAATTGGTAATGACATAGTAGAATTCAATAGTATCATCAGTCAAGTGGATAATGTTGACATCTATAGACTACTTCATCCAATAATAACAAAACACACATTATTCTCAAGCTCACATGGAACATTCACCAATATAGACCACATTTATGTCCATAAAACACACTTTAAAAAATAAAAAAGAATAGAAATTATATAATACATGTTCTCAGACAATGATGGAATTGAATTAAATATCAACCACAGAAAGTGACCTGGAAATCCCCAAATACTTGAATATTAAACAACACACTTCTAAAAAATATGTAGGTCAAAGAAAAACTCTCAAGAGAAATTAAAATATATTTTGAAATTAATGAAAATATAACTTTATTCTTGTGCTAGAGGAGAATCTACCATAATTTGGCACTAAATTTTATGAAATTGAAATAAGGGGATCAGTGGCTCTTTGGAAGCAAAGAAGTGAAGTAAAAAGGTCTTTGTGCTGGGAGTCAGGAGTCCAAGTCCTAATCTGGACAGGGTGTGCATGAGTCACACAACCAAGGGTGGATCCCATTTTCACATCTGTAAAATAAAGGGGTTTAAACATCAGTAGCTCTTTTTGAAGTCTCACTTTCTGAAATTTTATTACTCTATTTAGGAAAGATTCTAAGAAAGGCGTAACACTTAAATTTTCAAGAATTTTATTTGGTTCAAAGAAAAATGGGTTTTATTAGATTTCTATGGTTTCTGTAACAAATTACTACAAACTTGGTGGCTTCAAACAACAAAAATTTATTCTTTCTTAGCTCTAGAGGTCAGAAATCCGAAATCAGTTCCTCCAGGCTACAGTCAAGATGTTGGCAGGGCTACTCCTTGATGGAGGCTCTGGGAGAGAATCCATTTTATTGCTTTCTTCTGCTCCTAGAAGCTGCCTGCATTCCTCATGCATTCCTCACACGTCACTCCAGCTTCTTGCCTTCATCATTGGATCTCCTACGTTTGTAGTCAAATCTCTCTCTGCTTCTCTCTCATATAAGGGTGTTTGTGATTACATTTAGGGCCCACCAGGATAATCCAGGATAATCTTTCCATCTCAAGATCCTTAAATTTTAATCACTTCTGCAAAATCTCTTTTGCCATTTAAGGTAACATTCATAGGTTCCCAGGATTAGGACTTAGATATCTTTGGGGGTTATTATTCAGCCTATCACAAGAGCCATCCCAAGAATCCAATAAATGAAGTCATATTGGACCCAGTGGAGAGAGAGAGGATAGAGGTCTGTTGGCATCAACAGACCTAATTTAAAAGTCAGTAGAAATTAACCTGTCACAGTAGGGTAAAATTAACATCTGATAAAATCTAGTGCTAACATGTGAGTATGGAAAACAGACTTTCTTTTATAGTAGTTTTGGTAGTGTAAATAGTTATACTCTTTTTTGGGGAGGACAATTTGGCAATATCTATCTAAAATGTATAATAATGTTTGATCCACTAGTTCCACTGTTTTAAACTTATCCTACCAATACATCAGTAAAAAGTACAACTGCCTTTAATTTCAAAGATGCTCGCTGTAACTTTATGGTAGCAAAACTTAGAGAATTCAATATACCATTGCTGGAGCATTGGCTTATTAAGTTTTGGTATGAACATGCAAAGGAGCACTCTTTGGCTATTGAAATAAATAATGCATTGAAAATATTTACAAGATATATTATTACATAATGAAGTTAAAGTGCACAGAAAAGTGTATATTATGATTCATTTTGTGTAAAAGTAAGAGGTTATTTATAAATTGGAATGGGCATAATTTTTTTCTGGGAGCGTATATAAGAAACTATCAATAGCAATTTCCTTTGAGAAGAGAGGCTCTAGGGAAGAAAGAATATGTTTCCTTTCTGCCTTATACCTTTCTGTTCAGTTTGACGTTTCTAGCTGCTATGTGTGTATATATATATATATATATATATATATATATATATATATATATATATATATATATATATATATAGTACAGTTTTTAAAAGTGCAGCCTCTGATACCAGTCAGCCAGAGTCTGAGGTGGTGCAAATAAGATAACTATCTCTCTGTGTT
This sequence comes from Mesoplodon bidens, assembly GCF_964165515.1. Lineage (NCBI taxonomy): Eukaryota > Metazoa > Chordata > Mammalia > Artiodactyla > Ziphiidae > Mesoplodon > Mesoplodon bidens. Next base: position 60,986,925 of record NC_138173.1, read on the forward strand.
GCAGTTTCCACAACTGTAAAATAGGAATACTAAGGGTACTTATTCTTAGGCTTGTTAAAAGGATTAAGAAGAAATGCACCTAAAGCATTTAAAACACTGTTTGCCATATTTCAAGTTCCTAAAATATTATCTATTATGTCATATTGCTTTTATTTACCCAAAGTCAAAAATATTATGAGACATTTTTGTGTCTTCTGAATACTTTCTGTATTTCAATGAGAGCCTAATAAGTGTTATTTTTTTTAAAATATAGAATAAATTAGCATGAGTCTTGACAGTTTAGGGAACCTTTAGAGGTTTTTGAGCAGAGGAAGCTCATAGCACAAAAGAACGCAGATAAAACTTTTCTAGCCTTTGGATTTTACAAAGCACTTTCAGAGATCACTTAATGTTTTAGATTCAAGAGAGGCCCTGCCAGTGGAGCACAGGTAAATTGGAAGACAGGTTGGCATCAAATGGGCCAGAAGTGGTGTTGGTATTGCAATTCAGGTATGAAATAATTGGATCCTGACTAGGTGGTGGAAGCAGGGGAGATACAATTGGAGAGAATGGGACCTGATAATTAGTGAAAGAAAAGGATGAGTCAAGAATTTCCAGTATGGGAATGTGTTAGGGTGGCGGTATTAGCGAAAAAGAGAAAGTTTGGTGACAGGTAGGAAGGTAGAGACTAGTGTTTGGGACTTAGACATGGGATTGGGATTAGTTTGGACAGAATATTGTTATCGAGAGGTTACACAATTAAAAATTCATAAAATACAAAAGCGAATGAATCAAGTAAAATTTTAGAGCAAGAGAGATCTTTATTATAAAACACAACATCTTTTTAGATGTATCTTGGAGTTGATTATGTTGGTCTGATGCTTTGAAAATCTCAGGTGTCAATATTAGGTGGAACTGTTCTGTTATATAATCAGTAGTAACATGTCACCTGTCATTTAACTGCTTTGAGTCACACTTTCCTCATACATAAAATGGGGTAATAATACTATCTATTTTATAGGGTTGTCATATTAAACAAGGTAATATTTGTAAAATGCTTAGCTGTGATCATGCTGGATACATTTTAATGGGAGTGACAGTGGGTCCAGGCGGAGGTGTTTATTCTTGCTGCCTTCTGACTGTGTGTAGACTCTCCAACCAATCATCTAAATAGTCCAGACAAATTTCAGTTGTTTCTGTGAGTAGGAAGTCAGGATTTTGAATAGTCAAGAATCACTGTCTTAGACAAAGATCAGTAAAGTGCAGACTAACTGCTGGCTTTTTTTTTTCTTTAATTGGAGTATGGTTGCTTTACAATGTTGTGTTAGTTTCTGCTGTACAACCAAGTGAATCAGCTATGTGTATACATATATCCCCTCCCTCTTGGACCTCCCTCCCACTCCCCACCCCCAAGTCCCACTCATTTAGTCATCACAGAGCACTGAGCTGAGCTTCCTGTGCTTTATAGCGGGTTCCCACTAGCTATCTATTTTACACATGGTAGTGTATATATGTCAATCCTAATCTCCCAATTCATCCCACCCTTCCTTCCCCCCTGTTTCCACATGTCCCTTCTCTACCTCTGCGTCTCTATTCCTGCCCTCTCCTTTCCTTGACAGTTGTAATAATGCAGAATGCTTCTGTTACCTAATATGAACCTGAGTCATTAGCTTCCTGGAAGGGAAGTGTCCACGTGTTAGATGAAAGTTTTCTCACCCAAGGGCTTTCTGTGGAGGCCTTATGGTTAAAAGTGAGCATGTTTTATACAATTATCCAGATGTGTGGACAGCTCAAAGACAGGGACAGTCTTCTGATCCTTGTCACTAGAATTTGGCTGTTTGATCTCCACCCAAAGTTACAGGAAAAGGAACTTAGCAAAACCTGAAGGAGATTAAGAAAAGAGCAGAAGAGAGAATTTTTTCCTCTTTAAAAGTTGACTAAATGTGATCCTTCCCCACCCTTACTGAAGTTTCTCACGTGTAAAATTCCAAAGAACATTCAGACACCAAAATCTGAGAAAGAACCAAAGAACATAAATCATTCTTTGTTGACAAGGAGATGACTAACTCCATTCCTGCTAGTCCTCTGCATATGAGAAAGCCCAATAAAGCAATCCCAGTAAAGCACTTACACATAGTGTATTTGCACACCTATACACATGTGCAAATAACTATAAGTATAAAAGTATGAGACCATTCTAGTCCATTCTGTATCTTCTATCTCTGATTCTGTTTTGTCTGAAATGACAGAGTTGGTGAATTTCTTGTGCAGTTTCTGCATTTTTTTCACCCAAATATCAGTGTTCCCTGGCCCCTCGGCAGGCAGGTAGACATCCACATTACTGGTTTTGATGGCACATTTATTTGTCAAAACCAATTATAAAAATGTGAACGTCTGAATATCAATTGACCCATTAAATGACCCGTTACCGTTACTACCAGTAGTGTGTAGGAATGAGAACAAGTTTTATGTTAGAAATCAAGAGACCGAGGTCTCAGGTCTGTAAAACAGGGTTAGTAATTACGTTTGCTCTGAAGCGTGTGATTCCTTCTCCCTTAACCATTCCATTTCATCCCTATCCAAAGCTTAATATTTTCTAATATTTATTTAAAATATCAGCAGACACATTTGAGGCAGACAGATTTGAGGCACACTTTCTTCTTTCAAGTGCAGATAGCGTAGATAAAGGATTAGGGTAATGAGGAAATGTGCCAAGACATAGTTTAGGAAACTCTTTCTCAGTATTACCCAATCAACAGAGAGAGTTTGAAAACATGTTTGAAACAGATGTCCGTCGTGAGTACAATGAAATAATACCAAAACCCAAAGAATTTCATGTTCAAATCAAAGAGTGGTAAATGTATATTCATATAAGCCCATATTTTAAAAAGCACATTTTCATCTACCCTTATTCTAAGTCAGGGTAGAAGACCACCCCCATGGCGCCACTCATATCTCAAGTCTGATCGGAGGGCAGCCCATTTATCTCATAGCCACACCACTGGAGGAATACCAGGAGAAAAGAGAGAGTGAGGAAAAAACAGCAGATTTGGGCTTCCCTGGTGGCACAGTGGTTGAGAGTCCGCCTGCCGATGCAGGGGACACGGGTTCGTGCCCTGGTCCAGGAGGATCCCACATGCCGTGGAGCGGCTGGGCCCGTGAGCCATGGCCGCTGAGCCTGCGCGTCTGGAGCCTGTGCTCCGCAACGGGAGAGGCCACAACAGTGAGAGGCCCGTGTACCGCAAAAAACAAACAAACAAACAAAAAAACCCAGAAAACAGCAGATTTAGGTGTCATAGTCTGATTAAATGGCAATGATACCTTGGCTTTCTCCAGTTCTTCCTAGTTTTGGAAGTGGAAGACAATTGTAAAAGGAAAAGGGTATGATTTGTTCCTGATCAAGAAAGGCAACTCCTTTTCTCTCTCCCTTCCTTATTAATGTCACATGGTGAATTTATCAGTTTCTTTTTTTTTTTTTTTTAAACAGGGGAAAGAACTAAGGATTGGATAATTATGAAAATATGCTCTGCATGTAGATTTTCTTTTTAAGTAAATGAAATTTTAAAAGGTATTTATTTTGCTAAATTGAACACTCATTGATATTTATTGAATGTCATTAATTGTTCAATGCTAATATGATGTGATTTTTAAAAATTAATATTTAGCTTTTAAAAAATGTAATGTTATTAACCAACCTTCATATTCATGGAGAGAAACCACAGTGAGTGAGCACAGGCAGGTATGGGGACAGCACTGTATTCCAAAACTTTTTTCTAAGAAAAGTCTATTAATATTTATTAAGCTTTTACTATGAGCCAGAGTTCGTTTTGTTTTTTTTAATTTAAAAAAAATTTTAATTGGGGTATATTTGTTTTACAATGTTGTGTTAGTTTCTATTGTACAGTGAAATGGAGTTCCCTGTGCTGTACAACAGGTTCTCATTAGTTATCTATTTTATACATATTAGTGTATACATGTCAATCCCAGTCTCCCAATTCTTCCCAGCCACCCTCTTTTCCCCTTTGGTGTCCATACATTTGTTCTCTACATCTGTATCTCTATTTCTGCCTTGCAAACCAGTTCATCTGTACCATTTTTCTAGATTCCACAGGTATGCGTTAATATACGATATCTGTTTTTCTCTCTCTGACTTCTTCACTCTGTATGACAGTCTCTAGGTCCATCCACGTCTCTACAAATGACCCAATTTCATTCTTTTTTATAAGCCAGAATTTTAAGTGCTTTATATAGATGTCACTTAATCTTCACAATAGCTTTAGGAGGTAGCTTCAATTATTCCTATTTGACCCATGAGCAGACTAAGATACAAGTCACACAGACACTAAGTGATGGAGTTGAGATCTCAGCATCAGGAGCCCTGGGGAGTATATCACTGACTGAAAATAGAGAACACCATGTTTTAGGAGCAAAAGAACATAGCAATCTTTCTCGGCTTATGGAGGAAGCACGGACTATCTCTCGTTCACTGAATGACAATTAAACTCTGGTTAAAGAGTGTGCTTCTCATTTATTGTAATCCAGGTTTCTCAACCCTCAGAACGATTGACATCTTGGGTCAGATAATTCTTTGCTGTCAAGACTGTTCTGTGGCCTGTAGAATGTTTACAGCATCCCTTAAGTACCAGTAGCAACTCCCCCGCCAGAGTTGTGACAGCCAAAAAAATCCCCAGACGTTTCTAAATGTCTCCCTGGAGGCAGAATCACCTCTTTCAAGAATCATTGCTTGAATCTAATCAAAACATTCACTTTTCTTTAGTACCTGTGCTGCCAAGCCTCATGTGGTTGACACAGAAAATACTGAATTATAAAGGTATGTGAAATCATATTGATTTTATGTCCATTTTATGAACACTTCTAATTTTCAGAATATTTCAATGAGTACCTTACTATAAGATATATAGGAAAAGCATTATAATCCCATTGGCAAATAAGGACTTTGAAACATATAACTGAAAGGAGGCATCAATTTTGGTACAAAGAACTCAAAACACAGAACAGAATTTGAATTTTACACCTGCAGACTGATTAAAAGGCATTGGGTAAATCTCCAATTTTTAGTCTCAGTTTTCCTCATCTGTCAAATGAGAATTATAATCTTGCTTGTGCCCCTCACAAAGCTTTTGGAACAAGCCAGAAGATCATGTACAAGTACAAAGTGTACTCATTGCTGTTGGTTTGCCAATGCTCATCCAGAAAAGTAAGGGCTGAGATGAAATTGGAATATCACAACTAATACTCTCTTTCCTTAGACTAAGTGTGACAAATATGTGGGCCCCACTCCCTTGACTCTGCAGATACTGAAAATTCCTCACAGATCTCTTTCCCAGTGTGACCCCAGAACTTCTCAGAAACACACTCCAGACAGCTATAAATTGCAGTTCAGATTTTGAACTTGAAACCAAATCTATTGCTTCTTTCTATATTACGTAACGCTGTCATTTGATTCTGAATCCTTCAAAGATCAGCTACTTTATACCTTATTATTTACATAAAATGTTAATATATTGGTATTTTAACAGGGAAGTCAGGTCAATTGACAAATCCAACATTTACCTCAGCCTTCCAAATGTACAGCCTGTGATGAGTCCAAAATCTCAAGCCTCATTTAGGACGCAGGCCGGAGCACCATAGTTCTCAAACTTTAGAGGGCAGCTGACACACTTGGAGAGCTTGTTGAGACAGATTGCTGGGCTCCCCTCAGAATCTGACTCAGTGGGTCTTTGAGGGGACTTGAGAATTTGCATTTCTAACATGTTCCCAAATGATGCTGCTATTGCTGGTCCAGGGACCACATTTTGGAAACCACTGCACTAGTAAAAAGACAACTGCCTTAGAGCAAGAAGACCTCGGCTTGAGACATCCTTCTGGTTTTTGTAATTTCTGTAATCTTGGAGAAAAATGCTAGTCCTTCCTAGGCTTGAGTTTAATGCTTTGTAAAGTGGTTCATGAAGCCTGATCTGCTTACCTTATAGAGTTATTTTGAAGATTAAATTACAACGAGGACATGGGAGATTCTTACAAATGGCAAATGCTCTTGATGAGTAAATGCTTGTTAGTGCCTCTGCCGTTATTTAGAGAAGGTGCCTTTTTAGCCTGGAAGTTCAACCAGCTATTTATGGATCCACTTCCTCATGGGCAGTTGACCAGCTTTCTCTCCTCTCCCACGGCCACGGACCAACTGCCGCAAGGAGCTACATGAAACATGCCAGGTCTCTATGTAATGTTCCCACATATTTGTCAGGCTTAACCAGAGTCTAAGTGAAAGAAATGCTTTCAGAATGTTCTGAATGTTTGGCCCAAGTCATTGTCCCCCTTTGCTGGTCTACAGGGAGTAAAGGGAATCTGTCAGTCAGAGATGAGCTAGGGTGGAACCATCAGCCACTGGCAGTTACTCCTCAGAGATTTGCTTGTGACTCATGACAGCAATTTGCCAGGGGGAGGGGAAGGAAGTCATCTGGAAAACACCCTCAATAAGAACTGAAACGAACATTCTGGGAAAAAGAGAAGAAAAGTGAAAATTAAAAAGAAACAAAGTCAAGTTCCCCAAAAGATCAATCTCGCCAGAATTTTTTCACTCAGAGTAGGAAGAACCCAGATCTTGATATTCTGATTCCAGGCTCTGACACTTATTTGACTGTAACTGTCGCTAATGTGATGAACAGAAACTAATTTATTCCCCAGTCAACTGTACCTTTCAGTTTAATATAATTCTGTTAACTTTCTGTCAATGGCAGGTTTCAGAACCTCATTTTTTTCCAGGAGATAGAGTCCAGTGGGAGGAATAGAATGAAGATCATCCCAAGGCTGTGAAAGAAAATAAAATCAGCAAGATTTGGAGAAACCAAATATGATAATTGAGTCTACAGTCTGCTTATAAAATGTAGGAATATAGCTCTTCCCCTGGCACTGTCTCTGAGGATAAGGCAGATCAAGAGCCACTAAGAGAGCTTTTGCGGTACACGGGCCTCTCACTGTTGTGGCCTCTCCCGTTGCGGAGCACAGGCTCCGGATGCGCAGGCTCAGTGGCCATGGCTCATGGGCCCAGCTGCTCTGCGGCATGTGGGATCCTCCCGGACCGGGGCATGAACCCATGTCCCCTGCATCGGCAGGTGGACTCTCAACCACTGCGCCACCAGGGAAGCCCAAGAGAGCTTTTAAATGGTAGCAAAACTGTTCTAGTTGCAGGGTTTACCTGGAAAGTTTGCACTTCTTCTTTCATCTAGAAGATAAGGGGTTGTAACATTCTCTCTCCAAAAAGACCCATTTGTTTCTTTAGTTATTCATTGAACTCTTCTTGTTTAGTTGATGAAAATACTCCCTGAGAGTTATCTGACCTTTGGAATTCCTTGCAATGCAGAAGACCAACCACCAAGAAAATCTACTCTAGGGTGTTCTGAAACACAATGTAGCATCTCAGATGTACTCATGAAAAAATTGAATCAGGTAGAATGTGATACTTGGTTCTCTCTTTTTCTGTGGTTCTTCTCTAAGAAATCTGCTGCCTTTGCCTCCAGATATGGGCATCATCGTTTTCCCCTAAAGTCCCCAAGTTACCAAAGTATATACTGTTCTTGCTTTCAGTTCTTTTCTACATGAATATCAAGGCATGCTCCAGTGACTTTCAAAGTTCTCTCTAACGTAGGTTTTTGTTTGTTTGCAATTGTTCCTACTAGCACTCTTCTCTCCTAAAGCATTGACTTGTCTCACTATGAACTGGAGTGGGACAACTAGAAAAGCAGAGACTCAGAGATTCTTTCTAAAACCTGATTTTCTTGATTCCCTTTTTTGAGGTGACTTCTCCTTCAAGAGACCCCACTATGGACAAATTTGAAGCTTATGCTGGAGCAGTCTTTTCCGTTCCAAGTTATACTAGCTTCCTCAGACTTTAGCACCACTTTTTACCTTCTCAATGTCTGTGGACCCTTCTACTCATCAACCACATGTATATTCCATTGTCCACTAGTTCAGCCTTGATTGCTTTTTTTTTTTTTTTTTTTGCAGGACGCGGGCCTCTCACTGTTGTGGCCTCTCCTGTTGCAGAGCACAGGCTCCGGACGCACAGGCTCAGTGGCCATGGCTCATGGGCCCAGCCACTCCGCAGCACATGGGATCTTCCCAGACCGGGGCACGAACCCGTGTCCCCTGCATCGGCAGGCGGACTCTCAACCACTGCGCCACCAGGGAAACCCAGCCTTGATTGCTTTTAATGTCTAATTTTCTAGCCCGGATGATCATTTCATAAGACCATAGTCATAATCCCTCCAAGTGGAATGGATTTTGGTCCGGTCCCCAAACTAAGGTAACACCTGCCTTAAAATCAGCTAAAATTTATCGAGGTCTATGCATCAAACACTGCGTTAATAGTAATAGGAAACACCTATAGGGTGCTCACTATTGCCATGCCCTGTGTGCTTTGCAACTCGATAACTCAGTTTTTATTATAGCAACCCCATGAGGTTGGCATTCTTATTATTCCCATTTTGCAGATGAGAAAACTGAGGTACAAGGAGGTCAAGTAAATTCCCATACAGTTAGCAAGTGGTATAGCCATGATCTGAGCCCAGAAGTCTCTCTACATAGTTCACAATCTTCACTATACCCCCATCCTGCCTCTCAAAGGGTGAAGCTCTTTATAAGGGTTATCTCAATGAGTCATCATAGCAACTGCATGAGATAATTCCTGTTGTCATTCTCATTTTAATTTGGAAAAGCAAAGATTTAGAAAAGTAAAACCCCATGATTTATTTAATGTAGAACTGTAACTGAAATGTAAGTACAGCTGATACTAAAGCCTATATCCTTATTCACTGTTCTGTTCTATGTTCATCCATAAACATTTTCCTCTTTACCTCTTTCAGTGACACTTTTAACCAGTGTTTCTCAAACTTAAGCAATGTCTGTGATATTATAAGACATATAAGAAGAAAAAATGTTTTGGATGCCCAATATTGATTTAAATTATTTTTATTATGTTACATAAAGACATGTAAATATACAACTAGATAAGTAATTTATATGCTTGCAGTTTTTTTATGATTGCAAAATCAAAATTAATTTACAAATTAAATAAAAATACAGCCAAGAGTTCAATAAAAAACCAGTTAATATGAATAATATCAAGCATCATTTCAATTGCAAGGGTTCTTTTTTTAAGATTTAGGTAATAAAGATTTTATTTTTTAATTTTTTTATTGAAGAATAGTTGATTTATAATGTTTTGGGAGTACAGCAAAGTGATTCAGTTGTATATTTATATATATATATATATATATATATATATATATATATATATATATATATATATATATATATATAGATTTATATATATGTATTCTTTTTCAGGTTCTTTTCCATTGTAGGTTATTACAAGATGTTGAATATAATTCCTTGTGCTATACAGTAGGTCCTTGTTGGTTATCTATTCTATATATAGTAGTGTGTATCTTTTTTTTTTTTTTTTTTTTGCGGTACGTGGGCCTCTCACTGTTGTGACCTCTCCCATTGCGGAGCACAGGCTCCGGACGCGCAGGGTCAGTGGCCATGGCTCACAGGCCTAGCCACTCCGCAGCATGTGGGATCTTCCCAGACCGGGGCACAAACCCGTTTCCCCTGCATCGGCAGGCAGACTCTCAACTATTGCACCACCAGGAAAGCCCAGTAGTGTGTATCTATTAATCACAAATTCCTAATTTATCCCTCCCTGCCTCTTTCCCCTTTCTAACCATAAGTTTGTATTCTATGTCTGTGGGTCTATTTATGTTTTGTAAATAAGTTCATTTGTATCATTTTCTTAGATTCCACATATGAGTGATATCATATGATATTTGTCTTTCTGTGTCTGACTTACTTCACTTAGTAGATAATCTCTAGGTCCATCCATGTTACTGCAAATGACATTATTTCATTCTTTCTTATGGCTGAGTAATATTCCATTTTATATATATACCACATCTTCTTTACCCATTCATCTGTCGATGGACACTTAAGTTCCTTCCATGTTTTGGCTATTGTAAATAGTGCTGCTCTGAACATTGGAGTGCATGTATCTTTTTGAATTATAATATTCTCTGGATAAAAGCCCAGGAGTGTATTTGCTGGATTATATGGTAACTCTATTTTTAGTTTTTAAAGTAAACTCCATACTGTTTTCCATAGTGGTTGCACTAACTTACATTCCCACCAGTAGTGTAGGAGGGTTCCTTTTCCTCCACACACTCTTCAGCATTTATTATTTATAGACTTTTTGATTATGGTCATTCTGACTGGTGTAAAGTGATAACTCATTGTAGTTTTTTTTTTTTTTTTTTTTTTTTTTTCTTTTTGCAGTATGCGGGCCTCTCACTGTTGTGGCCTCTCCCGTTGCGGAGCACAGGCTCCGGATGCACAGGCCCAGCGGCCATGGCTCACGGGCCCAGCCGCTCCGCGGCATATGGGATCCTCCCAGACCGGGGCACGAACCCGTATCCCCTGCATCGGCAGGCGGACTCTCAACCACTGCGCCACCAGGGAGGCCCTCATTGTAGTTTTGATGTGCGTTTCTCTAATTAGTGATGTTGAGCATCTTTTCATGTGCCTGGTGGCCATCTATATGTCTTCTTTGGAGAAATGTCCATTTAGGTCATCTTCCCATTTTTTGATTGGGTTGTATTTTTGACATTGAGTTGTATGAGCTGTTTGTATATTTTGGAGATTAACCCTTGTCAGTCACATCATTTGCAAATATTTTCTCACAGTCCATAGGTTGTCTTTTCATTTTTTTTATGGTTTCATTTGCTGTGCAAGAGCGTTTATGTTTAATTAGGTCCCATTTGTTTATTTTTGCCTTTGTTTCCATTACTGTAGGAGACAGATCCAAAAAAATATTGCTGCCTTTTATGTCAAAGAGCGTTTGCCTACATTTTCCTCTAGGAGTTTTATAGTATATGCTCTTACATTTAAGTCTTTAATTCATTTTGAGTTTATTTTTGTATGTAGTGTTAGAGAATGTTCTAATTTCATTCTTTTACATGTAGCTCTTCAGTTTTCCCAGAACCACTTATTGACGAGACTTCTTGTCTCCATTGTATACTCTTGCCTCCTTGATTGTATATTAATTGACCATAAGTGCATGGGTTTATTTCTGGGCTTTCTATCCTGTTCCATTGACCTATGTGTCTGTTTTTGTGCCAGTACCATACTGTTTTGATTACTGTCACTTTGTAGTATAGTCTGAAGTCAGGCAGCATGATTCCTCTACCTCTGTTCTTTCTCAAGATTGTTTTGGCTATTTGGGGTCTTTTGTGTTTCCCTACAAATTTTAAGTTCTTTTGTTTCACAAGTGCAAGGTTTTGATGGACAACTTTGTACTGAAATGACATTTTCAATGTGACCATTGTAATAATTGCTATGGAAGAGTTGTTTTGAGCTTGGCACTCTTGACTACTATATATCATGTGATAATACAATCTCCCACCCATTGTCTTTATTCCGTGTACTGAGAACTTTTGTCTGTACAACGTTATCTGTCCTTCACATGCCCAAAGATATTTGCATAGTAAATCTATCTCTGTTCCTACATAATTAGCCCACAGTAATAAAGACAGTTTAATTTGGTGCTGATGTGTCCATTACACAGGACACACATGGCTAGTCTGTTAACAACTCCTGTGGATGGTGAAGACAAATTTTATCCATTAGCAAACTTTATTTGAAGGTCACCTAAAATGGAAAGGTATCCCTGCATCTCTGAATCTTAAACAGCTGGAACTACTTAAATGTCTTAAAAAAATAAAACAAAAACAAAACAAAACAAAACAAAACAAAAAAAACCCTTAAAGTGCTGTCTCAAAATAGACCTGTAGGAAATACCCAATATACACTAATGCACTCACACGCATACACACAAACACACACACACACGCAAACATCATTTATGGTGTTTTAAAAGCCAAATTAAATTCAGTTTTAATGTGTTTTAAAACATCAGCTCTGGAAGAAGGAAAAAAGTTTTTAAAAATTAAAAGCAGTTTCATGAGTAAATGAACTGAATGCCTATTAGTTCCATTACCAGCAAAAACAGCAGCATTTAGAGATTAATGTGTATTCTCAGATTTTTGATTGAAAATTGGGTTGCATGTTCTTGCTTCTAAGTGAAGAGAGAAGGGGACCTGGAAAAAAATCAGGTGGAGGATAGTCATGGGAAGTCAATTTTTCTTTTTACTATACTTCAAGGAAAAGTAAAAACTGCTCAGAAGAACATGAGCTGATATCCTATGGGAATGAACTTCTGTAACCACAGGAGAAACGGAGGCTCCAGAGTAAAGAAAGCTGCAGGACAACTTCATTTCTGGACCCAGGAGCTTTGTATACAGTGTCAAAGGACAAATAATATGGTAGTTAAAAGGGTTAAACTTCAAAAAAAATTGTTTTTATTGAAGTACAGTTGATTTACAATATCGTGTTAGTTTAAAAGGGTTAAACTTTTATTTTGCCCATACTTTAGGAAACTGAGGGAAAGGGTTAGAATTCCAAACTGTTAAGCACTCTGTTTTCAACATCTTTAAAACTAGATTTTGATCATTTGTGTATATTAGTCATGGTGGTTTTAATAATGGCAATAAACTAATATCTATTTGCTTTCCATGTTAATATCTTTACATACATTATTTTATTTCGTTCTCTTGGTGTCAATAACCACATAAGGTGGGCATAATTAAAATCCCCATTTTTATAGGTAAAGAAAGTTAGTCATGAAGAGGTTAAAGAATTTACTCCCAGTTAAGCATCTATCAAATGACAGAATCAGGATCAGAGCCTGGGTCTCTATGATCCCTAAACTGGAGTTCGTAATCCCTAGCACAAAGTTTCCTTCCAAAAAGCACTCTCCAGGTAATCAAATCCTAATAATATAATGCACCCCAGCAATTAGCTGTCAAGCCTGCTTATATTTTTGATGGGAAACCTGAGACCCACAGATATTAAATGAATTCTTTAAGCTTATAAAAAAGTAAAACTGGGTTCCAAATTCGCAATCTAATGCTTTTCCACATATATTATTTTTTGAAAAAATAAAAACTATTAACATTCTGTATTTTTTATCTAATTTAATTCTCACAATTCTGTGTATCCAGTTATGCAGAATTAATTACATTAATTTCATATGTAAGAAAATGGAGGCTGAGATGTTAAATTCTTAGTAATCTCAAAATTAATTGTTTTGATTTTTGTAAAAAAAAAAATCATAGTTGAATTATCCCTGCTCCTTCTTCTGTTAACTCTGGCCAGGCACTGCTATCCCACAGGATGCAATGAAGGCCATCAAGCTAATTCAGCTCATTGACAGGTTTTGTTCATAATCGAATAACTTCTGGCCAGTTTCCAGTTTACCCTAAACCAGGTTACCTCTCATTGTCATTACCCATCAGTCTCTGAAGGCATTTGAGTTTGTGAGTTTGTGCTAGCAGAGTACTTAGAAATTAGGGTGACCAGCTATCTCAGTTTGCCCAAGACTAAGAGGAAGAGCGTTCTCAGGACATGGACTTTTCAGGGCTAAAACCAGGAAAGGAGTAGGGAAAGCAGGATAAGATGGTAACCCTATTAGATATCCATGAAGTATTTACTGTTTACCGGGAGGAGCACTGGAGTCTAGCTTTGTAAAAACATTCCAAGCATCATTCATTCATTCATATCAATAGACATTTATTTTCTACTCTGTGTCAGACAACTGCTAAGCACAAGTGATAAAAGTAAGAGAGAGAATCTGCCTTCAATGATCATAGCATGTAGGAGAGGGGGATAAGGCAAACTTACAAGTAACTGTAGCCCCAGGCAAAATGATGAAAGTGATGCTGGAAGCTGAAACGGATGTTCTGTGTGTATATTATTCATAAGAGGGTAATATGGCTTGCAGTTGGGAGCCACTTTATAAAACTGGAGTTCCCAGGAATCTCAACTCTCCACTTAAAAATGTAACAAGGTCAGTACAATGAAGGATACACTGCAAATGCCAAGTACAGTTTCTTCAGCTGTTTCCAGGGGAATCTAACTTTTAATAGGAAATCCGAGTCTTTAATAGGAAAGTCATTCTTATAGGGAAGTCAATAATTATGAGATAGTTTCTTAGCCACAGTCACTTCTCACACACATGCAAACGCCTTGATTCATTTTATTTAAGACACAGGCAGCTTAGTTGAACATGAGCTGTTTTTCAGGTGAACCTGTGGAGTGTGTGGGCCTAGGAAAACCTCTCAGTGATATTAGCTGTAGAAAAGTAGCTATGTCAGCTAAGCTATGGAAAGCGTAGCTTATTACCCTTGCAAGGCTGCTACCAAGCTCTACATCACTGCTGGTAATGACTGAGAAAATAAGTCATTAGAAGCCTGACATACCTATCTGTATAATGGGCCATATTCATTTAACAGTTCAACAAACGTTTATGACTCTAGTTATTGACAGGGAGGGAAGGAAGTATAATATTAATTCCACCCTGAGGTTTTGGAGGGGTGAAGAAAGTTGAGGAAGACTTCACAGGAGAAGCTATGCTTGAGTAGAGAATGGATGGTTCAGGAGTCATTCACTAAGATGAAGGGAGTAGAACTGTCAGTCTTGACTGTTAGAGATGAGGTGAGCAGAGAGCTACGGATCTGAAAAATGGAATAAGTCTGGGGAATGGAGAGTAGTTCTGTATGGCTAGACCATCTGTGTTAGGCTGGAAAATGCCATCATCGGTATCCAAAGATGTGTACAATCTAATGCTGGGAACCTGCAAATATGTTACCTTACGTGGCAAAAGGGACTAGGCCGATGTGGTGAAGTTAAGAATTTTGAGATGGAAGATTGTCCTGGATTATGTGGGTAGGCACAATGTAATCACAATGGTTCTTATAATAGGGAGGCAGGAGGATCAAAGTGAATGTTAGATGTGACAACAGAAGCAAGAAGTTGGAGTGTTGAGAGGAAGGGACCATGAGTCAAGGAATGCAGGCAGCTCCTAGAAGCTGAAAAAAGGAAAGAGGTGGATCCAACCCTGAAGACTCCAAAAGGAATGCAGCCTTACCAACACCTTGATTTTAGACTTCTGACCTCCAGAACTGAAAGAGAATACATTTGTTTATAGTGAGTTTGTGATAATTTGTTACAGTAGCAATAGGAAACCGGTAAACCATCCTTTGCAGCTAAGCCTCAGATCCTTGAGAACCTGGTGAGTTCTGCTAGGGTATTTGATGTTATCTCATTGGTAACAGGGAGTCACAAAGGGACTTGAAGGAAAGGGTAATAATACACAGAAATAATCAACCTTTCCAAATTGCCAACCTTTCCAAAAATAGAGGCTGCACAATCCTGACTCTGAAGATCAGACAAGTTCTGTTCTAGCTCTGTCTCCACCAGTTCTTCAAGGACTTGGAAGGGATCATTTGTTAACTTGAACAATGACTGTTGCTGAAATGCTTTTCAATAATTGGTATAAATGTCATAGCCAAGATCAACTTCAGGGATGGGGAATACCAAACCTAGCTGCTTATCTTTGCTTCAAATATGGGTAAGCAGTAATTCATGATGTTGGCACGAGTTTACTGAATAAGTCAACTTCAATTACAGAAAATGCTGAGGCTTAGATGGGAAGATGTTATGCTGCAACTCACACTAAGAATCTGACTAAATCCAGGACGGTTAGCAAGCCACCTAGCGCTGGTTTCTTTGGCATGGTTGTACCAAGTGACAATGTGGAGTAATGACAAGAAACTAGGACTTTCCTATCAGGATCCAGATGCTCTGGCCCTGGCTTCCTGATATTTCACATTCTAGCTCCTTCCTTTCTTATCCTTCTCTCTCTACAGCCTCCCTTACTTTCTTAGAAGGGAGTATCATCTTATACAGCCTGTGTGGTTTTTTTTTTTTTTTTTTTTTTTTTTTTGTGGTACGCAGGTCTCTCACTTTTGTGGCCTCTCCTGTTGCGGAGCACAGGCTCCGGATGCGCAGGCTCACCGGCCATGGTTCACGGGCCCAGCTGCTCTGCGGCATGTGGGATCCTCCCAGACCGGGGCACGAACCCGTGTCCCCTGCATCGGCAGGCGGACTCTCAACCACTGCGCCACCAGGCAAGCCCTCAATCTATTTTTAAAAAGCAAGCTAGATTTTGATAGAGATTTATTTGAATCCACAGTTCAGTTTGGGGATTATGACCATTTAAACAATACTAAGTCTTCCAATTCATAAACATGGGAATTCTTTCTATTTATTTAGATCTTCCTTGATTTCTTTTAATAATATTTTGTAATTTTCTGTGTACAAGTCCTGCACTGCTTTTGCTAAATTTATTGCTACTTATGTTGGGGATTTTGGATGGTATTGTAAGTGAAATTTAATTTCTAATTCAATTTCTTTTCTTGTTATAAGTCTATTCAGATTTTCTACTAGATATTTTTATTAATAGATTTTATTTTTAGAATAGTTTTAGATTTACAGAAAAATTGAGCAGATAGTAGAGTTCACATACACTCTCACATAGTTTCTTTCTCCAATTATTAACATCTTGCATTAGTATAGTATATTTCTTACAATTAATGACCAATATATTGGTACATTATTTTTACCTGAAGTCCAAGTTTTATTCATATTTTTTTCAGTTTTTACCCAATATCCTTTTTCTATTCCAATATCCCGTTGAAGATACTCCATTTCATTTACTTGTAATATCTCCTTAGACTCCACTTGGCTGTGACATTTTCTCAAACTTTCCTTGTTTTTGTTGAGCTTGATGGTTTTGAGGAGTACCGGGCAGGTATATTTGTTTTTCACAAAGAATGTTTATGCATAGTTTTCAGAATCAAAACTGACTTTCCATGCCTTGCTGTACAGATTAAAGGTAAAATCTACACAGGAGTTATTGTAGGGGCCATTACACAGGAGGCATTTAAAAAAAAAAGAGCACCTTAATTCTATTGTACCTTGTATTGTTTTGCAATTTCATGAGTGCTCATTTTTTTTTACTTTATTTTTGCAATAAATCCATTGACTTCTTTAAATCATGAACCATAAAGTTTTCCCTTCTGTGTTCTCTGAAGTGCCGAGTTTATGCTATGTGTTCACTAGTATCTGGTGGTCAGTTATTTCAGAAACACTGAAGTTCCTTATCCTACTACCCAAATTCCTTAAGCATCTAGAACTCAGAGATTTATTTCTTTGGGTAGAGAAAACATTGAATAGATTACTCATTGGCTATTTATATCTTAGTGGGAATGAGTTATTCGATGTTATCCTGAGTAAAGATTTTGATATGGTGTAAGTGGTAGATTGATTTGTGGACCCCACTATTTCTTCACCTTGTATCGCCATCCTTGCCAAGTGACTTTGCAGTTCTCTTATCATGAGAGGAATTTTACTCATATTGTGGTTCAAAATCCAGCCACGTGACTTGCCTTGATGAACAAAATTTAAAAAATGGTGGTGTGTCATTTCTAAGCCTAGGCTTCAAGAAACATTTGTTTTCCCCACTGACCTTCTTGTACTTCCACCATCCCCATGACAAGGACATACCCAGACTAGCCTGCTGTTCCAGAAGGAGGATTAGAGACATGTGGGGCAGAGCTTCTCCAGATAAACTTTCCTAGTCAAGCCCTGCCTGGTGTAGAATTTCCAGCCAAGATGAGATACATGAGCAATTCCAGCCTAGATTATCTGACCTGAAGCCAACCTACACTTGTGTAGGCTATGGTAATACGTGATTTTTTTAACTCACAACATATTTTGTAGTATTATGCTGCAATAGTTGATTGATTCAATAGCTTATAATTTAGGGCAGCCAAATATTGAGATGGACAGGGTGAAGTGCCCATCAATAAACTGAAGTGAGCAAGGAGGGAAGTTCAGGAGCATCAGATACAAATATTGTCCTAAGTTATCCTGGTGTGTCGCACCCAGTCTGGTGAAATGTGTGCAGTGGTGGGGGTCTTCTGGTACTGGAGAAAATCTAGCAGGGTCTGCTTAAACAGATATAGCGTGTGCCTAATAATCACAAAATGTAATATTTACCGACTGTTTACCATTTAATATTCATTGCCATATGCCATAACAAGCAAGGTACACCTGGACTCATTTACAGAAAGGAATTAACCAAATATACAATTACATTTACACTGTGGCATAATAAATGCTACAATAAGGGTAGTAGAAGTTGCTACTGGATAAATCAAAAGAGATACCTGAACAAGACTTAAAGGAATAGCCGTGACCAAAAAGGAAAGAGTTAACCAAACAGAGGGAAAAGCGTGGGGAAAGATAACATTAAATATAAAAGGCATTGGTTATTGAACTCTTACTCTGTGCCCACCACTGCTGTGTGCTTTACTTGTATTGAAGCCTTTACATCAACCATATGAAGCCAGGACTTTTGCAGATGAAGAAACAGGCTGAGAGTGGTTGTGTGACTTTCCTAAGGCCATAGAATTAATTAGCAGAAGAGTTGTAGTTGGAACCCATTCTTTCTACTTTTAGCCAGTGCACCATGAGGCGCACTCTCTCTCTCTCTCTTCGAGGCCATGCCGGGAACACCAAGGTTCCAGTCTACTGAAAAGAGAACTCCCTTCTCCAAGTTCATCATCACTTTCCTGTCTTCCTACAGATGGGGATTTCTTTCTGGCTTCAGTGCAATTAACCTTAAACAGCTGTGTCACACTGTGCTCAGAATAAGAGGCCAGCCAGTTGGGGTGAGGCCAGATTATGGGTCACAACATCCTGAAAGCAAGAAAAGATCTGTGCAGATGTTTTGCTGTAACATTGGCTCCCAACCTTCCCATGTGAAGCCCTTCCAGCCAGAGCCACCATTCACTCTTAGCGCTCAAAAGTCAGTGACTATGGTTTCCAACCCCAGAAAGGGAAGCAGGGGGAGTGAGCTGGAGAGTCCATTATTCTTAAAAGCATGGTGTCAAGGCATAAAACAAACAGGCAAATTTCAAAATGCAAAGCCCACCCAACTACAGTTTGGGGAAACTGCTTTAGTGTATAGGAGCTGTGCTGGTAAACTGCTCGGCGCAGCTGGACCTAATTGGGCTTTGGTCTGGGAAGCCTCTCGTTGCTGCAGGCTGCCTGGCACACTGCTCAGAGGTGAAATCCACTGAGACAAGAATATGATTCTGCATTCCATTGGAAGCAGCCAGGGATACTCTCTATGCTAGGGGACATGGAAATATACTAACATACAAAGAAAGGGGCTTTCCACGGATTTCCCAATAATATGCATTTATCTGAAAAGAAAAGTAAGAAAAAGCCCCACTGGCCAAACAGAAAGCAGATCTGTCCTCTGCACAGTGCAGGCACTGTTCTGAGTTCATTCTTATGGAAGAGACACCCATGACGCATACTGTTTTAAATAACTGATTATTTGCTTCTCATTTGAAATGCATAATCTACTTAATGAAATGGGCACTTAATAACCCTCTCTTTGAAACAGAACAATTGAGTTAGTTGCTAGTCAAACATTTCTGTCTCTCACCCTGACCAAACATCCATGAAGTGAAAAAGGAAACTTCTCACTGCTCTTCTAACATAGATGGCTCTTTTCTGCCTTCCTGCCTTTGCATAAGCTGGTCACTTTGTCTAGAAAACTGCTTTCTCACTGTTGAATGCTTAATAATCCTTTCACATAACAGTGGTGGTGGTGATGATGAAGATGAGTGGCCTATGATATTTGTCTTGGTGTGCTCTGTGCCTGTCACTGCCCTAAAAACTTTGCGTGGATTATTTCCTTTATTTCTCAAAAATAATGTGCTCTATTTCTCCCCATTTTACAGACAAGAAAACTCAGGTACAGAAGAGCGTGTTGTCCAAGGCGTATGGCAAGTAAGTGCAAAAACACGGCAGTACACATCAACTAAAAAGGCTAAAATGAAAAATACAGAGCACACCAAATGTGAGGAAGGATACTTTCCTATATTCCTGGTAGGAGTATAAGCTGGTAGAACCACATTGAAAAATTATTTAATAGTATTTACTAAAGTTGAAAATAGGTATACAAGTCATTCCATTCCAAGGTATATAGACCACCCCCCTACAAAGGGCAAATGTATGTTCATCTACTAAATATGAACATAAGTAAAGCACTAATTCCATTCCAGGATATGTAGACCCAAATGAAATGCAAGTAGGTGTTCACTAAGCAATTTATACATAATAATATTAATAGCACTATTTACAATAGTTCCAAATTTGAATTATTCCAATGCTATCAACAGTAGAGTGGTAAGAGTGGGCATTTTCATCCTCACAACATGTTAAAAATCTCCAAAATCAAATCAACAAGTAGACATTGTGCCCTAAATGCATTTCACTGTTGGTTGGGGTTCCCTTCCCTCCAAAAACTCCCAGCCTTGTAGGAAAGATACACTTATGAAGACAATATTAATGCAAGATTAAGTGTCTTGTAGAATCAAGGTAGTATAGATTCTGAAATGTCAGATGTGGGACTGAATTCCAGAGCCACAATTATTTATGGTGTACCTAATATGTGTGTGTGTGTGTGTATGTATACACACACACACACACACACACACACACACACATATATATGAGATATGGAGTAAACAAAATAGTTCCCTGGCCATTGTCAAGCCTACATTTCAGTGAGGAACAATCATATGAGACATTTTAACCAGAAGTACACTTCATCTCATGCCACATCCCATCCTTTTACTAACTTTCCAGCTGTTTCCCTGAATGCATCACCTGTGCTTACAGTGTCCTTCCAAAATGTATTCAATTCAATAATTTTTCTTCATCCTTTGAAATTCTATTCAGGCATCACTATTTTGACAGTTACCCATACTACCTCAGAGAGAATTAATCTCTCCCTCTTATACACTAATAGTAATTTTTATACAGCGATAAAAATCCACTTGTTATGGGATATAGAACTGTAAGTCTGTATAAAAGACTTGGACCCTGTCCTCAACAAGTTTACCTTTGGAGAGTTTCTCATTGGTTTGCTTTAGCTGCCTTATCCCAAATCACAAGAACTGACTCTCAAGTTTTCAGGAATTTTGCAAACCTGTTGTTTAACTTAACCACTATTAAAATTTAAATTATATTAACTAACAGTTAAATAAACCATACTAAGAGCAAAGTTAATACTCAAGCTTTATCACTTTCTAATTATTTTACTATCATCTAGCTCCAAGGTTATTCACATTTACCGTATCTCTATGGTGGATATACTACATAATGGCATACTACTGGTCACCTCTTCCCAACTCCATGTTCAGTGAAGTCATGTTGGTGGCTTGAAATTGTCCATAGTAAGAGTACTTATACTACAGAAATGGCAAATGCTGCAAATGAGTTATGATACATTTACTAGCATACCACTCATTCCAATTCAAATGAATCATTTAGAGGCAGCTGTGTTACAACAGACTATGATATTCTCATTTCACATTCAAAATGGATTAATCTTGACTGATACCTAGAAACTTTTCTAATTAGAAGAAAAGGATATTGGAAAAACAACATATAAATACACCACGAGTCCACACTTTCCTAAAATTATACAGAATCGTCAAAAATTTAGGAAGTTGTAATAACTTTTATTTCAAATCCAGCTATTTCTTTAAAGGCAATTTTCATTCTTAACTTGAAGGATCATAAATTCTGAGCAATAAAAAGGAAAATTTAAGTTTTACAGGGTTATTTTCCCCCTGAATACTGCAAACATTCCCCCTCAGATAAGAAATGCTCTGGTCCTTAATTGGTTACCATTTTGAGAATTCATTATATTTGTAACTTGAAGAGATATAGGCTTTTTAACCTTTTCAAGTGCTCATATTTTAATATATTTTATCTTTACTATAACACCGTAAATAAGTTAAAATTCTACTAAACTATACAGACACACTCACATTGTATGTTTTTCAGCATATCTTATTGTTTTCCATGTATTCTGTATTAATTACCATGCTTTGATTCCTGGGTTTTTTTGCCATCTTTCTATTCAATCGTTATAAAATTTTGATAACTTGTTATATAATATTTACCTAGGTTGCTTGCTATAAATATTCAGATATTTAGATTTCAAGGTCTTACACCCAGAGATTCTGCTTCAGAAAGTGGAACCAGTTAACAGAAGCTAGAAGTATGGAAAGTCTTGTAAGAGTGGAGATAAAAATAATCCTCAGTCTAGGCGGTTCTAGAGAATAAGACCCAGTCCACCATCATCACATCTATCTCTAGTTGGGAAGCTGGAGAACCAGAAAGAAAGGAATTTAACCTCCTTCATTCATTCATTAAATACATATTTAACATGTACTAGCTAGCACCCAGTTCTACAGGCTAGCACTGCAATGTTGATCAAAACAAAACAAAACAAAAAATCGCTGCATAACTGAGAATTTTAGAGAGGTGACTCAAGATTAGGCTGAAGATAAAAACATGTGAAAATAAGAATACGTGTCTTAGGTAGTTTCTGGAGAGTTAGCAGCTGGGATGTGGGAGGAGAGAGGGAAGTTATAGAGAAGAGAAAGGGGACAGAACAACAGGGTTATAGGGCAACTGAAACCAAACCAATCAGTCTACATACATCACAGGTTTATATCTGTTCATTGCCCAGGACCAGCTGGGATTCTCTGCTATGCAGGCTGACTTCCTAATCAGAAACTTGAGTGACACCAGGTACCCCTGAAGCGGAACTCCGAATGTGGCCACACAGGCTGGTCATGGCCCACCTCCAGGCAGCTCCATTTACCTAGGCATGTGACAGTGACACCTTAGTTGTACTATGTGGCAGCTCTGCTCCAAGACAGTCCAATAGCTCACCACCTCCACTACTGGGAGATGATCTCTTCTTTTTTGGATTTATTCTAATCTAGATAATTTTTTTAAAACTTGCCATCTGAAATGGAGAATGACATATCAAGACCATATAGTTTCTTTTAGCTCTAACATTCCATGGGGCTGTCATTCTGACAGCGTTTGCAAATCCTTGGGGATTTGGAAGAAGAATAAAATGAATCCCACTCATACTTGAAGGCTCAACTCAAGACTCATGTCTCCCTGATACCTCCTCTTCCCCTTATCACTGCCTTCTCCAAACTCCTCTAACAATTATGGTCTGAACTCTCCCAGGCTCAGATAAGAACAAAGTAGACTCTCAGGAAAAAGGCTACTGAGAATGAGAAAGATGCTAGAAAAAATCAGAATGAAGAACTCTGAAAACCAACACAGGGTGTGGCCAGCAGACCAAAGTGCATGTTTCTGGTGATTTTGGTGATCTCAGCCTTGGGTAGGAAAGCTGTTAGCTATTTAGGAAGGTAAGTAGGAAGGGCAGAACGCATCCAGAAGAGGAAGGTGTCTGTCTACTATGGGTTCCAGCTTTTATTCCAATCATAGCAGAATCATGGCGGGGTAGGATTTGGCTGGGAACAGCATCAAGCTCCATGGGGGAAGGGCACTGGTAATAGATATGCAGATAGGCAGAGTGCTGAGACACAAGCATATGAACACAGAAGCGCACACATACGTGGATACTAATGAACACACACAATGTAATTTGTAATCGCTTAAGTATGTCTCACAGGTTGGAGTGGGAGGGTTATTTTATTTGTCTTCTAAAAAATAGTGTTTTGTTTTGTCATTATAACCATTCTATCCTTTGTCATAAGATACTTGGGATCAAGACGTTTAAGGTTTCACTAGGGTTGTACTTTTATTTCTTTTTAATTCAAAATAATCATTCCAAGTGCAGATGAGACCTAGGTTCCTAAACGATTGCAATAGCCTCAGTAACAAGGGGCTATTTTCTTACTTATTTCCTTACTTATGTGAATTTGCAGAGTCCACCAAAGAACGTTAAAATAAGAAAAAGAGGGCTTACTACACTCTAATTATTTGTTTTAGAGGAAAGAATTGATCCAGATGACAGAACAATCTACCAGACAGAGCAGCCAGTAGGAAGAGTCCTTCGGGTGGAGGTGCATTTGCCTCACTAGATAAAGAAAGGAAGTGATAGGAAATCAGTTTATTTTTAACAATCCTATCCTTTCTTCCATCATAACATAAACAACCATCCCCTTTTCTAGTCAGAAGGCACAGTTTTCCATAGCCTCATGAGGCCGCAAATGAGAACCACACTAAATAGCCATTGCTGGCAGAAGATAAGGAGAAAAGAAAGTGTCCATATGAGGTTTATTTATTTTATCAGAGGCTGCAGCTGTCAGGGGGAGACTGTAAAAGCCATACACTATATTCTGGATGGGCTGTCGACTTCAAAGCAGAGGTCCATGGAGAAGAGTCTGGAATCTTCTCACCACCATTAAGCAAAGCCCTGCCAAGTTAAGCAGAACTTCTCTAGTGTCTGTGAAATGAAACACACATGCTGTAGGTTGCAATTTTGCTGGCAGGTAGGTGGTGTTAAGAAAGCCATTGCTTTCTGAGAGGGTTAAGAACTGCCAAGGAAGAAAATACAGGGAGTGCACAGTAGACAAAAGCTGGAGTTTGTATTAACCCTTGGCCCGTGGTATTCCTGGCTTATTTTGCATTGCTCATTTTAGGATATTTTAAGAAAGAGGACTGTGTTTTCTGACTGTAAATACAAGTGCAGCAGGTTGAACCAGGATACGCCAAATATTTTTCTAACTGAGGGAGACCAATGTAGAATTTGGATGCCAGCAAGATGACTAACCAGGAGTTTGTCTCATATTTACTCATTTAGGGCTGATGGGAGTGGAAAGAAACAGCTGGTGTGAGCTATTTCTATTAGGAAGCAACGAGATACAGCATGCCATAGGAGATTATTTTAAACCCAAGGTATATTACTGTCACAGGTCTTTTATAGAACCCTCATACCCAGTAAGCTTCTTTGTCAATGTATATACACATACACAAAGAAATTTTAACTGGATCTCATTGGTGAGAATTTGTTTTTTGAAAACAAAAATGACAAAAAGCACATTGTGCCATATTAGGCCTTCATGGTGACAAGATGAACTGCTCCTGTTAAGAGTAAAGCGAGGTCTTTATTTTTCATGTGTGATGTAGAACTTCTGAGCGACCCTAACATTTTTCCACTAACGTTTGGTAACCACCTCACAAAAGCCTCCGAAGGACTGAATTCTTGAAGACATTTACTTTTCCATTACTAACATTTCCAATACATCCTCCAAATTCAACCTTGTAGTCTCCCCTTCACCAGAGAAAGAGCCAACTTAAATTTTCTGGAGAAAGGCTTCAGGTAGTGGTTTATTTGTATCCCATTTAACATCTGACGCATCTCAATGCAGAAATGCAATTCTAAGGAAGGATCTCTGTCTTCATAGAATTTTAGACCAAAAGCAAATTTCTGAAAGCTTCAAGGTCAGTTTCCTTATTCATAGGTATATTCTCAATACTTAGCAAATTGCCTGGCACGTAATAAGTGATCACTTAATGTTAGTTGATGGATACTGTTGGCTTTTATCCAGACCCTAGTAGACTTTGTTTCCAATATTGGTTCTCATTATTCAAGATTCTGGCTATAAATGTGAAAGGGTATTGTGTGGGTACTGAGTTCAATAGGCATCAAATATCTGTTTTCTTTTCTTTTCTTTTCTTTGCTAAATCCCTGCTAGTTGGCTTTTGTTGTAGTTGTTTTGGTGGTTATTCTGTTTTGTTTGTTTGCTTTGTTTTGTGTAATCTAATTTTTTTCTCCAAAATAGTGGCATTAAAAAATCACTAGATGTGTTTTTATAAGTTTTACATCCTGATGCCAATTTTCCCCCATTGCCAACACACACACACACACACACACACACACACACACACACACAGATTTGAGACTCCTATAAGGAATTTTTCTCAGGACCTCAATCATCCTTAGAAATTCAGTTATCTGCTTTTATCATCTACTACATTCCCCTCAAAAGAAAATTTGCTTTCTAAAGCCACTCTTAAAAGCTGGAAAAGTTTCTAGTCTTCCTGTCCTCACTGCTAACATATCTTTAATGATGACATTTCAGTCCTGTGTTTGAAGCTAATTTTTAGAAAGCCCTTTCTGACCACTTTTATGTACAACCTCAAAGAGAATTTAAGTGACTTGACCAAGGTCTTGCGTAAATTAGTTCTAGAAATAAGATGAGGATACAGGTTTTTCTGACTCCCAGTTCAGTGTCCTTTTCTCTACACCCAGCTGTAGTCTTCCATCCAAGAGAACTAGCACTTTCATAGGAATACAAAAATGGCAATATTAACAATAATCACATTGTAAGATGATTTCTCTAGTGCTATAAATGTCCACCATGTTGCTCAATGAAATAAAATGATGCTAAGTCAAATAGCAGAAGCTGTGCCCAGAGGCGATTAGAGGGTCATGGTATCAATGATGCAACCTCAGATAAATGGTAAAACAAGCATGAGATTTATCAAAGGGACAAGGAAATACTCAAATAGAAGTGACTTGAGAATTTTAATGGGTTAGAATTTAATGAGCGCTTAAGCAACTAAGATATGTCAAAAACAACAAAAAAAGAATTCCACTTTCCCACCAAATACACCTGTTTTCCCATAAATATAATTGCTTACATTGTGACTGTTGTCAAAAATGTACTTTCTTTTCTTCCCTATTGTCTGAATCCTACATTTTCTTCAAGATTTTATTCTGTCCAATGAAGCTGCCTCTGAGCATCTTGGCCACACAATTTTCTCTCCTTACCCCGAGTCTAAGTCTGTGCTTTGACTCTGCTAAAAACCTTTTTTTTTCCAAAAAAAAAAGGTTTTATTCTCCTGACTAAAGGCCCTATGCCTTCAACATATTTGCCTTTTCCAAATAGTTTAATACAGCTTAATACATTTCTGACAATGAACTGACTTCAGGGTCGGGGAGTAAAGGCACACCGAGTTAAAGAAGCATGGGACATTCAGGATGTGTCTCAGAGGCATGGGACCTGCATTTATAGTCTGAGTTCTCTTTGCATTTCTCATCCCTCCTTGTAGAAAGTCATCCATGACAAAGAGTGTTCTGTCTGGCATTCTTAAATAACCCAGGAACTTATTTTTCCACAGGGGCAAAGAGTTACTACACATTCAGATGTCAGTCAATAGATGTCAGTCAAAACTAGAAAGCAAAATATTGTTTACAATTATAGTATTTAATGAGTTTGAAATTGGAATACATGGCCAGGACATGTATTTTTTCCCCTAATTTTTAAATGTACTCTTTAGAGAAAGAATGCATTATTTTTTAAGAAAGGGTTATGTATTAGAATGAACAAAACCTGGGACACTGGTAACACCAAGTGCTGGTGAGGATGTGGAGCAACTGGAACTTCTCTTATTCATTGCTGATGGGGCTGCAAAATGGTACAGCCACTTGGAAAGATAGTTCGGTGGTTTCTTACAAATCTAATAACCCTTTCCATACTATCCAGCAATCAGATTCCTTGTCATTAACCCAAAGGAGTTGAAAACTTACATCTACACAAAAACCTGTATGTGGCTATTGATGGCAGTTTTATTCATAATTGCCAAAACTTGGAAGAATCAAGATACCCTTCAGTAGGTAAATAGATAAATAAACTGGTGCATCCAGACAATGGAATATTGTTCAGTACTAAAAAGAAATGAGCTATCAAGACAGAAAAAGATACAGAGGAGCCTAGATGCATATTAGTAAGTTGAAAGAAGCCAATCTGAAGAGGCTACATACTATATGATTCCACTATGTGACGTTGTGGAAAAGACAAAACTATGGAGACAGCAAAAAGATTAGTGGTTGCCAGGAGTTGAGGTGGGGAGGGATGAATAGGCAGAGCATAGAGGATTTTTAGGGTAGTGAAACCATTCTGTATGGTACTATAATAATGGATAATGTCCTCATACATTTATCTGAACTCCTAGAATGCACAGCACCAAGAGTGATGTAATCTATAAACTTTGGGTGATAATGATGTGTCAATGTAAGGTTCATCAGTGTAACAAATGTACCACTCTGGTGGGATATGTTGAAATGGGGAAGGCTATGTGGGGAGCAGGAAGTATATGAGAAATCTCTACCTTTCCTTAAATTTTGTTGTGAACCTTAAATGTCTCTAAAAAAATTAATTTTCAATTTAAATAAAGACAAACACAAAAATTAGTTACATTGACATGCCTGCTTAAGCATTTAAGGGGAAGTGTACTGATGTCTGCAACTAACTTTGAAATGCAACAAGTAAATATGATGGATTGTTGGATGGGTAGAAGGACAGATATGTGATATGGCAAGGATAGCACAATACTAATTATTGATGCTAAGAACTGGGTTTATGAATGTTCACTGTAAAAATCTTTTAAATTTTCAGTATGTTTGAAAATATAATCAATGTTGAGAAAAAATCTAGTTATGATGTAAAAAAGCAATGAAATAGATATTCCCATATTTTATCTACTGATCAATCTATAAGCAGACTGTGATCTGTCAATAAAGCCCATGTGTATGTATGTGTGTGTGTGTGTGTGTACAGTGAATCTAAAAAAAGAGGTCCATATGTTAGCCAAACTCCCTAATATTAACCTGACTCAAAGGACATATTAATATATCAGACTAAAATGCATTCATCTCATTTGTAGTCTGTCTGGTTTATACATGGGGAAGGAAGTTTCTAAATGGGGCTAGGGGGCACATTTTGGAAATAGTAATTTATCTGAAGCTTAAATAAAAACATTCGATGAACAAACGCTTACCTTTTTTCCTATTATAAATGTGATATAAACTGTTTGTAGAAAAATTAGATGATATAGGAAAAGTAAAAAAAGTTTTAAAATACATATTTTTCTGTTTTTTTCTATGTATTTTTTGTTTTTTTATTTGCTTCACATAGATGAACTTGCTTATTTATTTTAAATAATATTTATTTATTTGTCATTACAAAAGCAACACATTGTGATTATAGTATTTTAGAGAATACAAAAAAAAAACCTAAGGGCAAGTAAATGTCAGCTACGTCTCCACAAGTCACCTGCAACCATGTATAAATTTATTTTTATGGAAAACCAAAAAAAGCTATACAAATTAAGTAACAAATGAAAAATAATTGAGAAAAACATTCTCAGTTTCATGTTTCTCTGGATCTAGCCTGTCTAGACTAAGGTACCCCTCCCTGAGAAATACTTGGAACCTAATCTAAAAAGGGGCATCATACCACTTTTACCGTATTTTACTCATTAAAAGCAAATCTCTAGGTTCAGCCCACATGCAAAGAGATTACACAAGACTATGAATACCAGGAAACAGGGATTAGAGGAAGTCATATCAGATGCTGTCTACAACATATGGTATGTGGTCTTTTATTCCTGAGTCCTTTTTCACTCAGCGTTAATAATTTCAAGATACATCCAAGTTGTTATCCTATCAGTAGGGATATTTGCTTATATCCCCTCACCTCTTGATTGATTTGAATTGTTTACCATTTAGGGCTTTCTGTGGATGGAATATTTATGTCCCTCTCCCCAAATTCCTATGTTGAAATCATAATCCTCAAGGTGATGGTATTTGGAGAGAGGGCCTTTCGAAGGTAATTAGGTCATGAGGGTGAAGCCCTCATGATGGAATTTACACCTTTATACAAAAAGACAGAAAAGAACTTGCCATTCTCTCTCTCTCTCTCTCTGTATATATATATATATATATATATATATATATATATATATATATATATATATATATATATCCCCACTATGTGAAGACATAACAAGAAGATAGCCATCTGTGAACCAGATCCTCACGAAAACCCATCCATGCTGGCACCCTGAGCTTGGAATTCCCAGCCTACAAAGCTGTGAGAAGTAAATTTCTGTTGTTTAAGCCACCCAGTCTACAATATTTTTGTTATAGCCACCTGAACTGACTATGACTAAGCCATTATGAATAAAGCTGAAATGAACATTCATGTACAAGATTTTGTGTGGAAATATATCTTCATTTCTCTTGAGTAAATACTTAAGAGTAGTATTGCTGGGTCATATAGTAAATGTTCTTTTAACTTTAAAAGAAACGTCAAAAGTTTTTCTACGGTTATTCTATTATTCAACATTCCCACCAGGTTTCTTTTTGCTCTGAATCCCCATCAACAATTGCTGTTACCAGTCTTTTACATTTTATTTATTCTAAGGGTGAGTAGTATTATCTCATAGTGTTTTAATTAGCATTTCCTTGATGACTAATAATGTAGAGTTTATTTTTGTGTCCTTATTGGCCATATATTTCTTTTGTGAAATGTCTATCCAAATCTTTTGTCCATTTGTTCACCGAATCTGTTTTTGTTTTTTTCACGTTATTGAGTTGTAACTGTACATTGTATATTCAGGTTAAATGTCCTTTGTAAGATATAAGTATTGTGAATATTTTCTCCTAGGCAGTGCCTTAACTTTTCATTCTTAAGAGTATATTTTGGACAACAGAAAATTTTAATTTTGATGAAAATTTTATTAAATTTATCATTTTTAATTGCCTGTTCTCTTTGAGGATTTAGGAAATATTTGCCTATCATCAGTTCACAAAGACATTCTCTACTATTTTCTTCTAGAAGGCTTATAGATTTAACTTTAACATTTTTGTTTATGATCGATTTGGAACTAATTTTATATGATGTGAGGTAAGGATCATGGTTTAATTTTTCCACATGGATATTCAGTTGTTCAAGCACCATTTGTTAAAATGTCTATTCTTTTCCTGTGGAATTACCTTGTCATTTTTGTCAACAATCAATTGACCACATGAGTTTATATTTCTGGCTTCTCTATTGTATTCCATTGATCTATTTATCTTTTCACCAATACTTTGCTACCTTGATTACTGTAGCCTTGTAATTTGTCTTGAACTCAAGTAACAAAGTCATCCAACTTATTTCTTCTATTCAGCACCTTTGCATTTCCACAAAATTGAGGTATCAGTTTTATTGTGGCAAAGAAGGAAGGAAAGAAAAAGAAAGAAAGAAAGAAAGAAAGAAAGAAAGAAAGAAAGAAAGAAAAAAGAAAGAGAAAGAAAAGAAAGGAAGAAAGTTTGCTGTAATTTTTATTGGAATTGTGTTTAATTTATAGGTTAATTTGAGAGAATTAGTGTCTTATCAATACAGAATTTTCCAGTCTATGCATATAGTGTCACTATTTATTTTGGGCTTTTAAGATTTCTTTTAAGTGGGTCTTGCACATATTTTATTAAAATTATTCCTAAGTATTTCATGATTTAAATTTTTTCAAATTTTTCATTGCTAATATGTGTAAATACAGTTAATTTTTGTATGTTGACCTTGTATTCTGGAACCTTTGCTGAATTTACTTATTAGTTGTAGTAACAGTTTTGTAGATTCCTTAGGCTACACAATAATTTCATCTTCAGTAAAGACAGTCTTACTTATTTTCCTCAACTCAGGTTTTATAGACTGATACTATTTTTCTAATATTATTTTTATTTATTCTTTAAAATATAAAATCTTTTTCAGGATATATATATATATATATGAAATTTTTAAAATTAGTTTCTCTCAGAATGTGATGATCTTTTTCAAACTGTTTATTCAGGTCTTTATCAGTGAAGGAAATTTTTTTTCAGCTGCATTGTTGATTATCTCAACTCATCTAACATCATTCTATTACCTTAGTGTTAATAACTGTAATTCTTAGACTGGATCTGTGTTCTTTGTCTTTTATGGCCATCAACTTCACTCCTTTTCATCATTTTTTTTCTTTCCCAAGATTTCTTATATTTGTACTTGTCATCACTGATCTATTCTGGTCAGAGCCTCTCTACCAAATAAAACTTCCCGATTTTTGTTTTACTCTCTACTGTTTCTATTGTGTGTTTTAATGTAACTATCTTTATTTTAATTGAATATTTCACCTTGTTCCTTTATTATCTAAGTGTAATGTCTTTTTTCTCATTCTCTTTTCTCTTTTTCTCAGATATTGTCTCTGTAGAAATTTTGCTTCTATTTCATAAGGAATCTCTCATATCCTGTTGTAAGATGTTATTTTAAAATTTCTTTTTGCTTTCTATATCAAGTATATTTTAGAGGTATGTCTTTCTTCTGAACCTTGAGAAAAATGTATTTCCTCACTTTTCATGTATTTACTGGCCCCATGGTTTCTGATGTTGGGACTGGTTTTTGTTTTTTTATTTTTTTTAAATTAATTTTGAAAGGAGGGCTCTATCCAGACATGATATTTACCAACAAATCTCTGTGTGAATTGCCCTTGGCTTCTTTCAGTGCTCATTTGGCTGTTAGTTCAAACTTGTGTTCAGATTACTAGCTGGGGTGAAGAAGAGGGTAAGAGGGATAGTTTGATAGGCTTTATATTTGACCTCATTTCCAGGCATGAATTCCTCTGCTTTAACTCTGCTGACTTGAAATGAAGTTCTCTCTAATCCCTAGTGCCTGATTTTTTATCACTCTGCCTAAACTCCCCAGTATGTTATCTTCCCGAGATAGGGATCTTCCCATGT
Source organism: Mesoplodon bidens (assembly GCF_964165515.1). Classification (NCBI taxonomy): domain Eukaryota; kingdom Metazoa; phylum Chordata; class Mammalia; order Artiodactyla; family Ziphiidae; genus Mesoplodon; species Mesoplodon bidens. Next base: position 61,019,338 of record NC_138173.1, read on the forward strand.
CTGCATTGCCCTGTTCCCGACTAGCTAACTTCCAAAATTGCTTTATTATAGAGACGTAACTCCCAGGAGTCAATGTTCATGGCTTTCTATAAAAGGAAGATGAGGATGGTATATGTTTACAGGTTTGTGTCTGGTAGATTGGGGGTAAAGAAAAGCATAAAGAAAAACACTCTGACCCCCAAATATAGGACTGAATATTAGAGAAGCAACTGCCTGTTTTTTGGGGGGGGGGTTCATAATAGTTTAAACAGAATTTGAAGTCAGGTCCATTTGACTACAATGTCCAAGTTCAATACAGTAGACACTACTTCTAAAAGCTGATTCTTTTTTTTAAAAAAGTAGAAACAGAAATTTTTCTGCCCCATGTATACTAACAGATGCACAAAAGAAAGAAGACACATTCCTAGCCCTCAAATATACAAACATCCATATATAAAATAACAACACAACTTCTGTGGTAAATTTTAGAGTAGAGATAAGGTAAAAGATTACATTTTTTAATACAAGTATTAAACCACCCATTCCCATAGTACAGTAAATGCCTCTTTGTACAGTACACTCTAAAGAAATGGGAATTTGGGATAAACAAGAGTTGCAGTACATTAGGTGTGGTCTGATTCATGCCCAGACAGCAGGAGTATCACTCCCCTTGGTCTGGTCACTACAGTCCTGTTAATTCAGCCCCAGATCAAATTATCCTCTTGGCAGCCTCAACACACTGGTGACTCACGTTGGGCTGACAGCCGACTCAAATCACTAATCCCTCTCACACGTGCAGCTGTTTAGTTACATCTCCCCCCATCCTGGCTTGGTGCAGTGCTTCTCAGAGGCTGAATGCTGTGTTTTCATATTCCCTAAAATCGTCTCATTTAGAAGTATGGAAATTTCACATACTGCATAATCAGCATGACATAGGAATGAAACAAGCTGAAACTGTTATTAATTTGCTTTTTAAGGTGAAAGCACTAATGAGAAAGAGATGCAAAAAAAATCAGGAATAATGTCAGTTTCCCCCACTTTCTCATGTCTAATAAAATAACAGTTTTCTTCCATCCTCCTCCTTGAATGAAAGGATTATGTAAATTTTCTGCATCCATATTTTCTCTGTAAAGCTTCCAGCTATGGAACTTGGAGGAATTCACAAACACAAGGCAGAGAGGTACTCTACTTCCTCCAGGTTGGTCACCGACGCCACCTCAAATATAATTTTAGATGCCCTCTTCTCCCCAAAAGACTGAATTACACTAAGGGGGGACTAACACTTTCTGAGCATCTGCTCAATTTATTTAGGTTTAGGCACTTTATTTATATATGATATTTATATCATTGTCATGACAACCTTGTAAAATACACATGACTCTGTTTTATGGTGACACAATTAGAGGCACAAGGAGAATAAGGTATTGTCCTAAGTTACACAGAATATAAATGAAGGAGGCAGGATTTGACCATCAAATTATCTGGATTTGGGCTTCCCTGGTGGCGCAGTGGTTGAGCGTCTGCCTGCCAATGCAGGGGACGCGGATTCGTGCCCGGGTACGGGAAGATCCCACATGCCCTGGAGCGGCTGGGCCTGTGAGCCATGACCGCTGAGCCTGCGCTCCACAACAGGAGAGGCCACAGCAGTGAGAGGCCCGCGTACCGGAAAAAAAAAATTATCTGGATTTAAGGCTTAGTTTATTCAACAAACCGTGGAGATATTCCCAGGCAATGCAAAGAAAGCAGCCAAGTCTAGGAAAAAAGCTCTAGGGTGAAAAAAGTGAAAGGACATATACTCTGAAGGAAAGATTAATGAGGTAGTGTGCTTACTTTGGTCTTAGTTTCTAAACCAATGCCAAACTCATAATACATCCTCAGTAAATAATAGAAATTATAAATTAGCTGGGAAATGGTCAGGTATTTTTAATTTTGCTTGTCAATCCAGTCACTTTCAATTAATTAGCAGAAATGTATAAAGTTCTTACTTTATATTCAATACCTCCTGGGGTATCATGGGGCATGGGGTAAAATAAGACAATATGATTTTAGTGAAACCCAATATGTGTGACCAATATTCTCCAATTTAATCAAGTAGCAAAATGTATAATACTGATTGTTGATGCTATGGATATTTAGAGATAGAACACTTGAAGGATTTGGGGGGGGAAGGTATCATGGAACACATAGTGCTCACATGATGTGAGTTTTTGAAGGTTAGTGCATTTCATAAAATGAAAACATCATGAGGAAGGAAGGCATAGGTGCAGAACGTCTTGGGAAAAGGAGAAGCAGAGACATAGGAGTGATAGGAAATGATTGTAAGTTACGGTAATGTTAACTGTTGTAACAACCAAATGTATAATGCATGGAGGCTCTTACTGGAAGCTTTTTAGAACCAGTTACATAAGTGGTGTTTAACATATTTCCCTTCACATTCCATTGACCAGAACTCAAATACGTGATCACACGTAACAGCAACGGATTTTGGGGAATGTTGTCTATCTGTATACACAGAAGTGTTCCAGTTAATAGCTAGCTAGTCTCTGCAGCAGAAATGAACTAATGAGCTAAATTAACTAATTTTAACCACACACACACACACACACACACACACACACACACACATTGAGACCTGATCTCTTTGCTTCAGTTTTTTTAATTGTACCATGGAGCTAAAACTCTTGATAGCATGCTCATAAGCTTGATTTTAGGAGGAGCAAATGACAGAATTAATATAAAATTGCTTTGAAAACACCAATAATTTCTAAAGATTTTTCTGGTTTGGGGGTTGCTGTCTTCTCAGATGCCAGCAAATTGTTATGCTGTAGCCATATTTCTTTGTAGCTACAAGAAGAAGATGAAGGACATAGCAGTAAATTCAAGAATCAATTGTATCAAGGATTTTGCACTGGGAAAAGTAGGGAATTATCCTTTTAAGACTACTTCCCATAGATCCAAGAATTTGACAGCCATATGTTGGGTACTAGTTAAATATTTGTTGAATATATGAATACTGCCTTATTCTCTTAGAACCCAGAAAACCTATATCAATGTCATATGTATAGGAGAATTCTGTGAGTGAAGATGTAAGACAAAAGGAAGGAAGGGTGAGAGAGAGAGAAAAATAGAAAGAGGAAATGTAGAAGGATTGGAGAATGCTGCCTTGCTTTACTGCTGTAATTTTTGTATATATCATAGTATTTTACCTTGATTATTTAAAAAAAATGTTGTACTGAGAAAAGACTTTGAATGTAGAGATGAATAGAAAAATATTTATAATGACTCTCCAAAAGCCATCATCTAGATTTAACATCATGATATGAGAAAGAAAAATAGGGCAATGGGGCAATTGTCTAAATTAAAAATGACTTAAAAGACTGAACAATCAAATGCAATGAATGGAAACTTATTGGATCATAGTGTGAATAAAACATCCATGAAACACATTCTGAGACAATGAGGAAAAGAGTGAATAAGAACTAGGATGATGTTAGATGATATTGATAAAATTATAGTAAGTTTTATTGGGTGAGATAATAATCTTCTCATTTAGGAAGAAAATGTCCTTACTTTTTCAAAATAAATACTAGGGTGTTTAATGGTAAAATATCATGATGTCTAATATTCCTTTTAAAAAATTCAGCAAAAAATAATGAAGTAAATATGAACAAATATTACCAGTTGTTCATTGGCTTGCTGAAGGGGCTGGGGCAGTTGTCCTGAACATCTTGGTCTTCAAAGCATGGGATAAAGGGATAAAACCCAGGTAAATTACAAAGCAGAGCGTGGGACAAACTTTACCGGAAAAAGTGAAAATGAGAAAGTGAAAAGAGGTAGCAATGAAAGTTTGACTAGTTCAATGTAATCTAATGGATATTTACTGACCAGTAAAGCACTTATTTTATACAAAGCACTGTTAATCATTCTGGAGAATTCAAGGGTTAGTAAAGAGGTCCCTTCTATCAAGAAGACAAATGATGTCCTGAAAAAGTTACAAAGTGGGAGTTCCCTGGCAGTCCAGTGGTTAGGACTCAGATCCTGCAAGCCTCGCAGTAGGGGAAAAAAAAAACAATTTGGAGAAAATATTTGCAAATCGCTTACCAGACAAAGGATTTATATCCAACTCTCAAAACTCAAAAATAAGAAGACACACCCCCCATTCCCTGAAAAAAAAAAGTTATAAAGTGAAGTAGGAAGGATTAGGAAAGTTCTTCTAGGACAGGGGAGTGGAGGGCGAGGAAGGGCATAGAGGTAGAGAGTTCACCTTAAGTAAACGTGTTCACTATTCATTCATTCATTCATTCATTCACTGAATATTTGTTTAGCCCTGGGAATTCGAGATAAATAAATCCGGCCAATTAAAAAGATTCATAAGGTGTTATGTAATCTGAAACCCAGGGCAGATTTTTCTTCTCTCTGAAATTGAGTCAAGTTTTATTCTCAGAATGATTTCTGTATTCATATTACGCTAAGGCTGCTGTAACAAGGTAGCAAAAGTTGAGTGGCTTAAAACAACAGAAATGTATTCTCTCTCAGTTTTGGAGGCTACAAGTCTGAAATCAAAGTCTTGGCAAGACCATGCTTTCTCTAATGCCTCTGGGGGAGAATGCTTCATCCCTCTTTCTAGTGTCTCAGCTGGCTGGCCATTCTCAGGATTCTCTGACTTGTAGATTTCAGTCTCTGCCTCGGCTCTCACATGGTCACCTCTCCCTGGGTCCCTCTCCTCTTCTTATGAGGACACCAGTTACGTTGGATAAAGGACTCACTTCACTCTAGAATGAACTCATCTTAATTACATTGGCAACGATCCTATTTCCAAATAAGGTCGCATTCTGAGGTTTAGGACTTCAATATATCTTTTGGGGAACAAAATTCGACCCATAAACACCTGTAATCCTAAAATCAATTACTTCTATAGAAGTTGTGCATTGGGTTTCATTCACTTAGAAGTACAACAATTACTCCTCAGAAACAATTTTCTCAACCTATGATGAACTACAAGTCTCTGGAGGGACTTGTCAGGCCATGACTCTGAGATGAGATGCACAGGAAATGTATGTAGTCCCTGACTTTTTGTGGTCAGTGTGTTCTTCTCTTAATTTATATTATTTAAATATAAGAACACATTTTAGGGTGTTATGATGGGCCCAAATTATATAGTACCATACCTGAGTTGATGCTTTAACAAGCAGTCCTCTAGAGCTTCATTTAGCAAAAAATTTGTGCAACTGTTTCTTGAGAACTTATCACCACTCCGAGGTTTCTTGGCAACTGAGCTATTTTTACCTGCAGAGAACTAAAGAGGAGCTGGAGGGTGTTTAAGACAACAAATTCCCAACTGTTTGGAAATTTGAGTCTGTGTCCTTGTGTAATATCTTCCTGGACAGCTGCCTCTGTTCTAACAGCTCTGGAACCCTGCCTTCAACTGACCAGACCTTTTCTGAAGCCTGCTGCAGAGTCTGTCGAAGTCATCAGGAAACTCAGGCCTCGTATCTACAAGATGCTCATTATATGTTTGTCAGTGAGTGATGCTATGAAGAGACAAGGATGCTTTTTACCTTAGGGACCCTCTGCAGTTTATTTCAATTATTTTTCACACACAATTACTGATTATTGCCACAGCTGCGTTGCACCACAGACCTGGATTAAACTCTGGCTCAGGGATTCTCTGCTTGTGGTACTCAGAAGGTTTCTTAGCCTCTTTAATGCTCAAATGTCTTCATTGGTAAAATTGTAAAATGATACCCATCCAGCAAATTTGTTGGGGGTATCACTTGGTATAGGGCCTGAGTATAAGTCAAATCTGGGGAAGGGGAATAGAAAAGTTCTTGCTTTGACTCTTTTCCTTTTTCTCTCCTTCCCTTTCTTGTCACTGTCACTCAATGACTGTAGTGCCATAAGTAGGGTTTTATTTTTAAAGAGGTAGGAGCTTTCTTCCATTTCCATCAGTTCAAGATGATGAGAAGCTCCACTGTCCTGTATACCCGTGCTCAAGAAGCTGACCTAGGCTTGGGATGGATAGATGCATATTTTCTCAAACTGCATCATTATCACCATTGTCACATTCTCATAACCACCATATTGTCATCACCCTCATCAATAATTACAGCTAGCACTTATCAAGTGTTTTCACTATGGTCCAGGCCCTGTCCTAAAGCCTGCATCATTTATGTAGAGCTCACTTAAAGACCACCATACCCTTTTGAGTTAAGCACTATTCATTTCTACCAAAGTTGGAGAAGGAGTACAGCATAGTAATTGGGCCATTGGTCACTAGAGTTAAACTTAAAATACAGTTCGTATGCTGATAACTTCCAAATTTATGTTCCCAGCTTTGACTTGTTTTCCAAATGCCAGGTGCCTATAAGTACCTCTACTTGGATGCCTAATAGAAACCTCAAAATCAATATGCTTGATCTTCTCTCCAAAGTCAAATCTACCCACAATCTTCCCCATCTCCACTGATAACATTGCCATCCTTCTAGTTACTCATAATCTCAGATGATCCTCGATTCCTCTCTTTCTCTCACAGTCCTCATCCAGGATGCCAGGAAATACTATTGATTCTAACTTCAACGTGTATTCAAAATCTTGTTTCCACGACTCCTATACAAACATCTCAGTCTGACATATATCACTTGTTAGGTGGATTCCTGAAACACCCTCCAAACTTGTTATCCTGCTTCCCTACTTGCGCTTCTGTGGTCTATTCTCTAGAAAACAACCAGAGTGGTTCCCAGGGCTTAAGGAATTGGTGTGTGTGTATGAGATAGAAGAATGTGGTTACAAAAGGTCAACACAAGTTTTCTCATCACAATGGAACCGTTCTGTATCTTGACTGGGGTGGTGGACACATGAACTCACACATGTGGTAGAATTCCGTAGAACTAAATACACACAACACACACACACATAAGTACAAGAAAAACTGGGGACATGTGAATAAGATAAATGGGTTGTATCGATGTCAATTTCCTTATTGTGTTATTGTACTATAGTTTTGCAAGTTGTTACCATTAGGAGATGAGGAAAACTGCATAAAGTGTATAGGGTTTCTCTGTATTGTTTATTTTTTCTTTTTTAATTGAGAGAACATGACTAGGCAAGTTGTTTTTTCTTCCAGTTTTATTGAGATATAATTGACGTACAGCACTGTATATGTTTGAGGTGTAGAGCATAATGATTTGACTTACATACGTCATTAAATGATTACCAAAGTAAGTTTAGTGAGCATCCATCACCTCATGTAGATACAAAAGAAAAGAAAAAAATTCCTTCTGATGAGAACACTTAAGACTCACTTTCTTAGCAACTTTCAAATATAACATGCAGCAATGTTAGTTATACTAATCATGTTCTACATTACAACCCTAGTACTTGTTAATCTTATAACTGGAAGTTTGTATCTTTTTATGTTTGTTTGTTTAAACAGTTTTATTGAGATATAATTAATGTACCATAAAATTCATCCATTTAAAGTGCACAGTTTCATGGCTTTTAATATATTCAAAGTTGTGGATTCATCACCACAATCTAATATTAGAGCATTTTCTTCACCTCCCAAAAGAAACTCATACCCATTAGCAGTCATTCTCTACACTCCTTCTCATCCTAGGCAACTACTAATCTACTTTCTGTCTCTATGGATTTTCCTATTCTGAACATTTCATATAAATAGAATCATACAGTACGTGGTCTTTTTGACAGGCTTCTTTCACTTGGCATAATGATTTCAAAGTTTGTCCATATTGTAGCATATATCAGAATTTCATTGCTTCTTATTGCCAGATCATATTCCATCAGTGGATATATCATTCATCAGTTGATGGACAGTTGGGTTGTTTCTAGTTTTAAGCTATTGTGAATAATGCATCTGTGAACATTCGTGTGCATGTTTTTGTGTGGATGTATATTTTAATTTCTCTTGGGTATATACTTAGAAGTGGAATTGTTGAATTACATGGTAACTATTTAATTTTTTTAAATTAGTTTCTGCTTTATAACAAAGTGAATCAGTCATACATATACATCTGTTCCCACATCCCTTCCCTCTTGCATCTCCCTCCCTCCCACCCTCCCTATCCCACCCCTCTAGGCGGTCACAAAACACCGAGCTGATCTCCCTGTGCTATGCGGCTGCTTCCCACTATCTATCTACCTTACGTTTGGTACTGTATATATGTCCATGGAAGTTTGTATCTTTTGACCACCTTCATCTAATTCCCTCTCCTCACTATGACAACCACAAATCTGATCTCTTTTTCCATCAGTTTGTTTGTTTGTGAAGTATAATTGACTTACAACATTATGTTAGTTCCTGATACACAACATAGTGATTTGATATTTTTAAACATTACAAAATGATCACCATGAATAGTCTAGTTACCATCTGTCATATACAAAGATATTATACTGTTATTGACTATATTCCCCATGCTGTACATTTCATCCCCATGATACTTGTGACTTTGTAACTGGAAGTGTGTACCTCTTCATTTCTCTCAACTATTTCACTCATCCCCTTCTTCTCCTCTCTGGCTACCACTTAATTGTTCTCTGTACCTATGACTGTTTCTATCTTGTTACATTTGTTCATTTGTTTTGTTTTGTAGATTACACAAATAAATAAGACTGTATGGTATTTTACTTTCTCTGTCTGACTTATTTCACTTAACATAATACCCTCCAGGCCCTTTCATGTTATTGCAAATGGCAAGATTTAATTCTTTTTTATGTCTGAACAATATTCCATTGTATGTAAATACTACATCTTCTTTATTCGCTCACCTGTCAATGGACATTTAGATTGCTTCCATATTTATTGTAAATAATGTTACAATGACCATAGGGGTGCATATATCTTTTCAAATTAGTGTTTTTGTTTTCCTCAGGAAAATAGCCAGAAGTAGAGTGGCTGGATGGTATGATAGTTCTATTTTTAATTTTGTGAGGAACCTCCATACTCCATACTTTCTTTAGTGGATGCACCAATTTACATTCCCATCAACAGTGTACAAAATTCCCTTCTCTCTACATCCTCACCAACACTTATTATTGATATTTGTTGTCTTTTTGATGATGGCCATTTGGACAGGTGTGAGGTGATAACACAGGTTGAGGTTTTTAATTTTCATTTCTCTGATAATTAGTGAGATTGAGCATCTTTTCACGTGTCTGTTGGCCATCTGTATGTCTGCTTTAGAAAAATGTATATTCAGGTCTCCTGCTCATTTTTTAATTGATTGTTTGTCTTTTTGAGGTTGAGTTGTATGAGTCTTTGTACATTTTGGATATTAACCTCTTATTAGATATATCATTTGCAAATATCTTTTCCCATTCAGTATTCTGTTGGGCCATTGCATTTCTAGAACCTCTGAGGGATAGGCTGAGGTTTTAGTTGAAACTGCATCTTAGCTCAGTTCTTTTCCCTGTCCATTCCTGCTTTCCTCACTGTCTTCCAGATGGTTTTTCCTAAAAGCATTCCCCTAAAAACCATCTGCAAAAAAAAAAAAAAAAAATCATCTCAAGGTCTGTTTGCTAAGGAACTGTATGTAAGTCATACTATAAATACTCAGCACTGTTCTAGGAGCTTATCTCTAGACTGTAGGAAAAATTTACAACAACAAAAGACCTCAGTCTTGGACTATGCTAAAAAGTCCAAAAATCTTTTTTAATTTTCATGAGTTGCCACTTGCACTCTCGGAGTCATTCAAAAGGAGCAGCAGAGGATCAAGTGTCAAGGGCCACTGTAAAGAGCATGCTCATTGTGCAAGTGACAGTAGAAATGGTGACCACAAGAAACATCAGCAAGAGCAAAGCAATGGAAGTGACATTAACATGACAGCTGCAACAGAGCAAGAGAACAGTTTCAGAGGTAGCCTGGGGGGTGTCTCCAGCTTACAGAGCAGCATCATACCTCCTCATGGAAGAAAGGGACTTGGACAGGCACTGCAGAGACTAGGTGTGCAGTAAGAAGAGGAGTTAGTGAAAAATAGAGGGAGTTGGTATTCTAGCAGTCATGATCATGAGGGTTCACCAAGATACTCATTATTATTGACTTGTGGATTTACTGTTAGAGTCTGGGACAACGTGTGTGACTGACATTTGTGAAACAGTCTGCTCTACCTCTGTCACCTTATGTATTCTGCCCACCATGGTTACCATGCGGAAGAAGGTGACCCTGCTTCATAAGGTATATCTACTCAGATGAGGGGGATAATGAGCTGAGGTGAGCCAGTCACAATTTCTTCCTCAGTGTCTTTAAAATAAACTTATTTTAAAGTTAAATTAGCTCTACATTGTTTTCTCTAACTTGAATCCAAAGGAGTTCTGATAATGTGTTGGGTTAGGGATACAGAAGGAACGCAATATTCGTGGAGCATTACTGCATGCCAGGCATTCAAAAAACTAAATTTATCAGCTGATTATAGTCTAAGATAAAAGCAAGACATTTAACACTAAAAAGATTCATATTTGGAAAATATGGTAAATGGACATTAATAAATCATTCCAGTTCAGATCGATTCAATTTGGTTACTAAGGGAAGTAAACTTTCCAGATTGTCATCCTCATCACTAGGTGCACTTCAAACCTTCAACAAAGCTCTTTACTGGGCTTTATTTGTGATCCAAATGAGTGATTGTAAATACCCACTCTTCAGACTTTTCAGAATAGAAATATATTTTTAGCTTTTTGTAAAGTCAAACCTTAAGTCACAGTTTAGTAGTCACTCAGTACTGTTGAAGAGCCCTGTCCAAATTTAGCCAAAAGATATTCATGTGACCTAAGCTGGACCAGTCAGAATCTCCCTTGGGAGCATTTGAATTTTGAATGCAGAGCACCGCTGAGACAGAAACAGGGCTGATGCTCACTCCTTGGGGGAGGAGGGCCTGGGAAAGAGTAAGAATCAGGATGAGAATTCTCCTTTTATTATCCAGAGCTACTATGTCTCTACCCTTTTCTTTGCCTGGTTCTCTGGTTTTTCATCATGAGTAACTTCAGTACATTCCTATTCTGCTGTAATTAGCTGGTCTAGTTCTGTGTATTTGAGAAAAGGATTATTTAAAGATGAGGAAATCTTATAATTCTTGTCTTTTGCCCCAAAGCTATGCTTTTCACTGTTCTAATTCCGGATGCATCAGTCTTTTATATTCTCTAAACTACATATTGTTAGATATACAGACATCTTCGTAGTCTGATAATCAAAGTAACATGAATGGATTCTATTATTTTAATACCTTGCAAAAATGTATGTATAGAAGTATGATTTCACTTAATGTTGTTAATATTTATACAAGAAAACAATTGTAAAGAGGTTATTAGAGATTGAAAAAGATTTGAAGAGAATCAATTTGTTTTGAACTCTGCCTTCATGTGCTAATGGGCTTTGATGAACTTTCTTGTACTTCTGAGCCCCAATTCCCTCATCCATGAAATAGGGTTATTAAAGCATCATTTATAGACTTGTTTAGTGTTAAATTAAATCATGTATTCAAACTGCTTGTTATTTGGTAGGAACTCAACCATAGTAACTTGTTACTTACTAACTGTAATAAATAACAAGATCAATTATTCATTCACTTGATCAACAAATACAAATTCCTCAGGCAATAAGCATTGCATGTTGGTAAGATATGTTTACAAAGATGAGTAAGATATTGTCCTCCTCCTTGTGCAGATCACAGCCTATTAGAGAGAGTAAAAGATAGACTTTTAAATAGTTAATTTAGTATATAAGGGCATTGTTACTGAAAAATATGTGTATTTTGGAAATAAAGGATTGAGTCACCAACTCATATTTTGTGACTGTAAGAAGGGCTTCTCAGAGGAGGTTGTGATTTCAGCTGGGGCTTGTAGGATGATGAGACAAAGTGAGTAAAGTTTAAAATTAACCAAGTACTTTGTGAGATTGGGATTGACATATATACACTAATATGTATAAAAGAGATAACTAATAAGAAGCTGCTATATATTAAAAAATTAATAAATTAAATTAAATTTAAAAAATTAATCAAGTACATGGGTAGCAACTAGTTGAATTGAAGTGATTATCTAGTAATTTTTATTCCACTGTACCATTCACATCTGTCAACTTAGTTTGAACAAGAAAAAAATAGTAATAATTTTATCAGTAAGTTTAGAGTAAAAAAAGAAAAAAGTCCAAATGATAGAAGAAAAGAGGAGGTGAGGTTAAAACTGTAAGGACTCATATTTATTAGATTCCAAAAGTTCAGCTGGGTTAGAAAAACTCTAAAGAAAAATTTCCCTGTTTACATACAGATTCTCACCCAGTCATAGTTCTGCCTGTTATCTGGTCTATGAAGGAAATGACTTAAGCATGGAAAGGAAAGATAGATAATACCTATGGCATCATTGGGTTTGTCTCTTGCCAAATAGTATCATTCCCATGTAGACTCTTTCTTAATTGGACTTTGTCCAGGTTGGGCTTCCATCCATGCAGTGGGATATTAGCTCTGTATGCCTAGAAATAATGCTCTGAACAATTTGGAAGGTTGCCATCTAATGGGGTCACAGCAACATAAGAAGCTTCAGTCATGGTCCTGGAAAATCAGTGGAAGCTTTCAGCCCTCTTTACACTCGCTAATATCTCGCTATGTTTCTTCCTACAAAAATTTCCTGAGGGAAGACTTACTGTCCCCAAGTCACCAACCATTGCCTAGATTCTTGGCTATACTGGGTGAGACTACTCCTGGATGGGGCTAAAAATTAGGCAAGTAATAAAATATTAGGCCTCTTGGAGGAGGTGACCTAAATGACAGGAAGAAACCAGTCATGCCAAGTTCATAGAGAAGAGTCCCTTAGGCAAAATAAAGAGCAACAGCTAATGATCCTGAAGTGGGAACAAGCTTGTCTTGGCTGAGAAACAGAAAGACTGCCTGTGTGTAGTGTTAAGGAAAAAGGAAGTTCAACAGGAAATCATGGAAACAGACAGAGGGCAGATCGTGTAGGACCTTATGGATCAGGGCGTCCTGAGATAGAAGACATTTGAAGGCTTCTAAGCACATGAGTGACACGCTCTCACAGTGGCTGTTTCCTGGAGAAATACAGAGGGGCAAGTGCAGAAGAAAGATAGATAGATAGGTGTCTCTGGCAATAGACACAGGATGATGGCAGCGTGGCTAGGGTGGAAGCAATGAGGATGAAGACAAGTGTCCACAGTGACTCAGGCCCTAATCTGACCTGTGCCATGGGAAAATCTGGATGTCTCCTCCCAATGCTCAGAGCTAATAACGAGAACTCAAATCGGAAGAATTTCTCTGAATTTCTGACATCCTATGAGGTTTGTAGAGGGAAGTTCTTAGACTTTTATAAACAAAGAAATTGGGGTGTCCACTCACAGTCAACCAGAACACGGACAGTGGTGCCAGGACTCAAATCCATCGGATGACTATGCCAACTGACCCACCGACTACACTTTAGATGTTCCAAAGCATTTATTTTGTCAGATGCAGAATTGTCTGTACTGAGCTCTTCTGGAGGTCAGAACAGACAGTGATAGCAGTTGTCCTGTCTGTGTCTAAAGGAGAAGAAGGCCACCTATTTCTAGAGAAAATCTTAAGGCTGTAGCGAAGCCCCAAATTGGGTGAATTAAAATGCATTTTTGAGAAGTAAAAGTCCTTGGTATTTAAGTAAATATTCCAGGCCTGGTCCAGTAGTGTGCTGAGTAAAGCGATTTTAGGATGGAAGTAAGGAACAAAGGAAGGGAAAAAGAAGGAACATTAAGGAAGATAGTTGTTTAAGAAGGAGGGGAGAAGAAAAGAAAACTTGATTAAACCCCTATTATGTGGCAAGTATTTTCCCTAGGTACTTTTCATATACTGTCTTGATTACACAATAACTCTGAGAGGTGAAAGTCATTAGGTCCAAACTTTTTCTGACCTCCTGTTCTTTCAAAGCGGGTAATATGGCAACAATTCGTTTGGGGGGCAAGAATTTTAGAATATCCATTTTTGACATGTTATTATATCTTTTATTAGTGCTAAAAATTTCAGATACTGTGATGACTATTCAGGGTGACTTTTTGTTTAAAATCTAAATATCAAAAACTCATAAACCTGAGAGCTTATAATTTACAACCCTTTTGGTGGGAATGGATTCAAGTATAGTCTCAATATGTCCAATTTAAGAGTAGAGTAGCTGCCTGGAAATTGCGTACTTGAGGTTTTCTGCATTATAAAGTGATCCCCAAAACACCTGGGTAAAAGAGAACAAAAGGCTAGATCCAGGGTTTACAGACAACTGTGAAGCCTTGACCAAGGTGCTAAAACCAACTGAATTGCAGTTTACTCCTTTGCGATAAGGATCCTGGACTCTCTCCACTCTCCTTCTTTCTTAATACCTTGCTTCAGTCCAGCAAAAATTTGAGGAAGTTGACTTGCACTAACAACTTGAAGTTTTCTTTCTACACTCATTCTGCTAATGGCTTCCTAAAACTGGCCAATCAACTTTGATTCCAAAAGATCTTTCTTCCAGGATTTTTAACTCCTTAAAGCCTTCACCGATGTTTAGTTTTGCTTGTTTTGCTTTCTAATTAAAGAGACAGACATATCATGCGTTATCTGGAGAGCCAGGGTGTCTAGTTATATGACATACTGTTATTGCCTCTGTTCTTCTGAGAGTGAACATGTATACTATGATTTTATCCTGATTTAGTTAAATTTTATTGCATTTGGTTTTATGACTCAACAATCAACTCAATCCAAGATAGAGAAGAAAATGCAATCTTTCCCTTTGTTTATACAGCAATTTTGCCTCTTTTGAGTCATTGCTGTCATACATTGCCAAAGTTGTTTCAAAGATCAGGCTCACCCACTCACTGTACATTTTCCCAACATATCAGGATTAAACTCTTTGTTGCCCTGAATAGCAGAGCTAAAATAAGTCACTTAGGCTTGTCTTAGCTACAGTGTGGAGAGCTTTCTGACAGAAAATGGGTAAACCAAACTCTTTTGAGAAGACCCTGTTTCTATATCTCAGGGGGGAGACAAAAGATCCTGCAAGCTCCTCCCTCTTTCCCCGTGGTCTTCACATCTGGAGCTGATTACTCAAGTCATAAGCAGGTTAAGCTCTGAGTGTTGTTTCTCGATCATGAGTGAAAACAAATCCAACTTGTGGTGTCAGGCATTGTATACCAGCATTGTCTAAACTCTGTACTGCCGGATGATAGTGCTAATCCAGATATTAACCAACATCCTTGTGGAAAGGATACCATAGTTATCAAAGTGTAAAGATTTCTGTACGTAATGGGCCTGTCTTGCTGATTCATAAAGCTCATCAGCACGCTGAAGATTTGTGAGAATTTCTTCAGTGAAGAAACTTGATATCCTCAGTGTTTCCTAAACACGCCTTTTATTTCATGGAAGGTCTCTCATCATCTCAGGGCACTGGAAAAGCAAGCACTTACTCCATTAAGAGTTTGCCTTCTAAGCACGGAGCCTGGTATATAGTAAACTCCTAATAAATATTTGTAGAAAATCAAATAAGTACATGAATGAGTGAAATCCTATAAAGTGAGGATATTTATTTATATGCTCACACTTGTGCTGTCAATAATTATTTGCTGATAGAAACACATCTAACATCACCTAACCCATGTTTACTGAGTTCCTGCTAAGTGACTCTATGCTAGGAGTTGAGGGCTGCAGAATTTAAAACAACAATATCACACGTAGACAAGAGATAGTAAGTATATGGTGCTAAGGAATATAGGTGGCAGGGGTGCAGGGAAGATTTCAGGAGAAGGTGGTATCTGAGTTGAGTCATAAACAACAAATGAGAGCTAGCCATGTAAAGAGGTGACTCCACAAGTATATCTGATGTGCTTGTATAGGAAAGTCCTCACATGTGCTGTATTTAAGCAACTATTAATCGTATATTAATACACATATACATTTTGTGTTTTGAAGACAAAACTTATTATCAGAAATGTTTTTTTTTCAATAGCAGGACTAGCTTTATATTCTAGAAAAACAGGTAACACACGAACAAGTGTCAAAAATACTTATCCAAATTGTATCAAGGAAAACATGAAGCACAAACCAAAATAAGAAATGCAGCATTTAACATTTAATTTATTAAGTTAAGAATATGATTTTTGTCTGCGTTTGTAAATCCTCATTATAGGAATTCTAGTGAATTGTCATGTCACCTTTCTCACGACTAAAAAGGAGCCTCCTACCATAAATGTTCCTTTTCTTAAACTGATGAAACTCCACCATCTCTATCTCTCTTTCTGCCATAAGTTATAACTCTATCTGGGGATAAAGGGATTCTTTATAAATGAAAAGCTTGGAGCTTGATTTTTTTTTTAATAGAAATCAGGCTCTGGCTATTTCTTAAGCTGTACTGGGAGTTTCATTCCCTCACCCATTTATTCAGTCCACAAGATTTTATTGAGTTCCTACCACATGACAAACCATCCTAAGCTCAGAGTATGGGATGTTTATACAACCTCACACAGTTCCTTCTTCCATTGAGTTTATCCTATAATGAGAGAGACAGATATCAAGCAAGGAATCATAGCGGTTAAAAATAAGCACGATGACTTTCAATAGGAGAATATACTAGAGAAACAATCATGGAGAGAGTGCCTGAGAAAATAATAGCTAAAGTGAGGCTAAAGGACAGACTGAGTTAATTTGGGAAATTCCCTAGTGGTCCAGCAGTTAGGACTCTGTGCCACCACTGCAGGAGACTTGGATTGGACCCTGGTTGGGGAATTAGGATCCCACAAGCCTCATGGCCAAAAACAAACAAACAAACAAAAAAGAGTTAATTAAACAAAGGTAATAGTGGGAAGGAAGTTTGATTGGGAAGAAGTTTTGGAAATGCCCACAGAAGGGTAGGAGCATGGCTTGATGGAGAAACTCAAAGAATTCCTTGAAGGCAGGCATAATCTCTTATTTTTGAAATCCCAGCAAAGCCTGGCACATAATCACACTCAAAATCTGTTTGTGGAATGAATATCTTAACTTGGTAGACAATGACAAGGTAACTCTCTTTCTTGTGACAGAGGTATCAGCCCACTGCCCAAATCTAAAAGAAAGTTCAGCCTTCATATCACAAAGCTTTTTCTGTAAGCAAAGTATGAAAAATGCCACAGATTTTCCTTAAAGAAAATTCATTACTTGAGTCCATCCTTTCTTCCTTCTTCTTTCATGCATTCATCTGCTTATTCTCCAAATTGTATTGAATACCTAACTCTCCTGGTCACCATGGAGGATTCAAAAATGATGAAAATGTAGCATCAGCTTCAAAAAGTTTTAGTGTACCAGGATATTATCATGTGCACTGATATTCATAACATAATACAGAAGAAAAAAACAGAGCTGCAAGGCAGAGAAAGAATGAATTATTATGAGAGTGAAGAGGAGCGAGAGATCACTTTAAGTTGAGGTATTTGGGGAAGAAAATGGTAGTAGAATTATGCCTTGAATGAAGGATATAGAAGAATTTTGACAAGTAGATATGGGGAGTGGGAGAGGAAAAGCCATTTCAGGTTGAGAACAAAATGGGTAGAGAAAAAGGGCGAAGTGTGTGCAAGAGGAAGCAAAAAAAAAAATCTAGTTTGTGTTTTTAGCATAGTTCTGCACAGCACCAGCTACAAGGCAAGATGGGCCATGTTAAAAGTCAAACTGGAAAATTGAAGCTCTGGATTAGCCAGGTTAAGTGCACCTGGTGCAACAATTTTTATGCGCCAGTTCTTGACATTAAACCTTGATATAAATTCTACATTGGAAACATATTTATGTAGGCCAAGAGCAGGAAAGATGAAAAAATTATCTGTGCAATTCAGAAAAAAACTCCTCCCTAGAAAGGAAAAGAGGACAATTAGAGCTGAATCTGCCGATTTTTAATCTACATTCTTTATATTTATTATAATTTAGCCAACTCAACCATGTAAACCTCATACTAACCTGTAAAGTGAACTGGAAAGCTGAAAAAAAGGCAGGAAAAATAAGTTCAATTCATAGACAGGATTAGGTAGATTCAGATCACAGAACAAAATGATGTACTGAATTGTATTTATCCAAATTATACAAATGAATTTTTTTCACTTACCAGGTTACCTAGCTTGGGAAAACACTGCTAGAATCCTCTCAAATTATTCCTTTTTGATATTAATATGTCATCCAGTGCTGGATGCCTAGTGTTTTCCTTCAAGGACTAGCATTCCTCCTTTTAAATCTTATGAAAAAATTGTACTTTTCTACTCCCTGGCCTTGCTTCTCAATGATTTCTTTTTTGTACACAAAAATATGTATTCTACTCCCGAAGCATGACAGGCTTTTTGGCCTTTTCTAGAAGAAATGAAAAAAAGTTAAAATACTGAAAATTTAAGCAGTTTTTCAAAGAAATAAACTACAAATTTTTAAAAGGTAGAGAGAGAGAAAACGTTTTATTCTTTTTATAATGAGCAGAAGCAGTCAATCAAGGTCCACATTCTGGGTAGGATTTTTAACTATGATTTTTTTTCATAAGGTATTTTATTTTTTAAAAGGAAGCACAGGTGTATTTTAAGAGAGGAGTAAAATATAGAAAATGCAAAATTTGTTTTAACAGTTGGTATACAATGTTTTGAAGCAGTGTAATTATTTAAAAATACAGCATAGCCAACGGCCTGTAAAATTCCTTTTGGCATTTCATTTGGTAAAGTTAAGTAGGAAGTCTTTCTTAAATAAAAACTAGCTGTCAACACAGTCCATAAGTTAGATTGTATATGTTTTTGTTTTTCTTTTTATAATTTTTATTTTATATTGGAGCGTAGTTGATTAACAATGTTGTGTCAGCTTCTGGTGTACAGCAAAGTGATTCAATTATACATACACATGTGTTTATTCTTTTTCAAATTCTAGGTTATTACAGAATATTGAGCAGCATTTCCTGTGCTATCCAGTAGGTCCTTGTTGGTTATCTATTATATTTTATTTTATTTTATTTTATTTTTGATATTGCTACTTTTTAAAATTTATTTATTTTATTTTTTGTTGTATTGGGTATTTGTTGAGGACTGCGGGCTTTAGTTGCAGCAAGCAGGGGCTACTCTTCATTGCGGTGCATGGGCTTCTCATTGTGGTAGCTTCTCTTGTTGTGAAGCATGGGCTCTAGGCACGCGGGCTTCAGTAGTTGTGGCACGCAGGCTCAATAGTTGTGGCTTGCAGGCTCTAGAGTGCAGGCTCAGTAGTGTGGCGCACAGGCTTAGTTGCTCCATGGCATGTGGGATCTTCTGGGACCAGGGATCGAACCTATGTCCCCTGTATTGGCATGTGGATTCTTAACCACTGCACCTCCAGGGAAAGTCCATCTATTTAAAATATAGAGATTGTATATGTTGAAAGAACTTTTCCTTGAGTTTCCAAACTCCTTTTCTTCCATGATAACCCACATAAAGCATGGCTAGTGAAGTATACAGGGGCAAAACACTGTTAGGTGGATGTGCTGTAGGAATAATTGCATAACCAAAATTCTTTTCACTTTTACAGAAATAACAGGGTAAATCTGAGCTTCCTCTTGTTGAGGAGGCATAATAATTTGGCGGAATCAAAATAAACCCATAGAAATGTCTTTGTAAAAGTCCCAGCAGCAGTGATATGTCTCCTTTGTTGCCATAATCTGATGCCACGGCTCTGTACAATCAGCACAGCAACTAGAGGAAGAAGGTTTTGTGTATGTCTGTAAACCTCAATGTAAGATTATATATCAAGCATCATGTTGTACTGTTGTTTCTTCTTCCGCCTGCCACATTTTTTGATAAAAAACACATACAGTGTCAAAACCACTACCCAGCAGCATACATAGATGGATGATGAAATAGTTAGAACTTTCCTTTTGGATTCTGAGAATGGCTTTTTAGATTCCTCATAAATGGTGGAAATCAAGCCACCCAGAAGGATTACAGACCAAACCAATACTGGAATGAGTCCCATGAAATTAACAACAATGGTTTTCCTTCTAGATGTGCCCCATCTGGTTTGTTTATGGTTAAAAATGCAAACATCTTAGCAGAAAGTAAACTTGACATGTATAACACTGAGTAGAAGGACATGAAGAGCATGACAATATTTCCTCTAAGGCAGGTAGCAAAGGATGATTTTATGAGAGCTACTAACTGGAAGGTTAACAAGAAGAGGAGGATGTTCCAAACGTTACCCCTGTAGAAGAACCGGATTACTGTGGCAATGAGAAAGAAAGGGAAGAACCCAGTGATGACTGCTTCATAGGTCATCCACAAGTGATGTTTATGAAACCACATGGCATTGTACAGCCACTCCCAGAAGTAGGACTTGCTCCAACGATTCTGCTGGTTTAACCATCTGAGACATTTTATAGGTGTTTCAGTAAGGCACTTGGATCAAGGTGTGTATTTTGTTGCATAGCCCAGACTCAGCATCCAGTTCATTAGATGCCTGTCATCTCCAAAACTACATTGTCTGCCCAGAAATGCCTGATTGTACCAGTCTTCCACAAATTCATGCAGTAAGGAGTTTCTGTACATTCCCAGAGGTCCACTAATGCACTGGACACATCCAAAATAAGACCGACAGACCCTTTCTATGTTAAAAGCTATCCAGTATTTTACACTGCTGGGGAAGGAAATCCAGGAATCATACTTGTTTAAAATCTGCAAGAAAAATAAAAGTAACTAAAAATAATTAAATAAAGGTAAAACTCAGCTAAAATTTCCAAAAAAATCTGCACCATCTTGAGGTCATTACCTAGTGTTTTGTTATTTTATTTGCCTATTTTTGACATGGTCATATTTTATTTTCTCTAATTCTGTATTACTGGATTGATTTGGTAAGTGGAGTGCATATATTGGGACTCATTGATAATAAATACTTTTTTCTACTTCATCATCCTCTAATTTTTTGCTATGATTTTTGTTCCTGTTCTTGTTATGTTATAATATTGAGGGTTTTTTTAGGCTTAATTCTCAGCTCCTAAGTTCTCTCCCACTCTTTCTTACCATCTAATATTTGAAATTTTTTAAGTCCTATTCTCTCCCACTCTGGTTAATTTCCAACTCATGAAATTCTGCTAATTTTCCTTCTCATTCCTCCCTACTTTTTGGCAGTGCCAATGATAAAAAGGTTTGCTCTGGCTTCTACCCAAAACTTGAATCCTGAAATAAGGCTCTATACAAAGTCTGTTGAAAATTGTCAGTTTTTTCTTGGCAATATTTCATAATTACCTCTTCTGTCTCAACTTTGTTCAGTTTTCATCTGAATTTTGCATGCTTCCTTTTTATCACCAGGCTATTTCTGTGTCCATCTAGTGCATTTTCTTTCCCTTCAGTATCACCATGCATATAAATATGGTTTACACAGCAATGCAATGTAATTTAAAACTTTAAATTTAAAGTTATATTTCCATATGCTTCTCATCTTTTGCTAAAAGCTAATTGCACTTTTGCAAAGGAGTCATTTTAAACCTCACATATTTTCACATATTTGTTTTCCCATCCAATACATTTCAATATTAATATTGATAATGATTAGTAACAATATTAATATTTGTTTCACTAATTGTTTCCGCATTGACAGCAAATAATAGGAAATAAATAATTGGAAAACCATGGGTTTTAAATACATAGGTATGAGATGTAGAATCCATTCCCTGCCATACTTCCTTTTTTTTTTTTTTTGCGGTACGCGGGCCTCTCACTGTTGTGGCCTCTCCCGTTGTGGAGCACAGGCTCCAGATGCGCAGGCTCAGTGGCCATGGATCACGGACCCAGCCGCTCCACGGCATGTGGGATCCTCCCAGAGCGGGGCACGAACCCGTGTCCCCTGCATCGGCAGGCGGACTCTTAACCACTATGCCACCAGGGAAGCCCCATACTTCCATTTTTTAACCCTTGTATTAAATGAGTTCCAACATCATTTTATCAGAACATTAAGTTATGGCTCAAGAAGAGATGGTGGAAACCATACACACTTACATTATATTTCAGATCACTTTTCAGCCACCACATACGTGCGTTATAACCCAGGATTAAGCAAAGAAATCATAAATTATTTTAATTTAAACAAGAGAAGACACAGTAAAGTGTGTTCGAGGCACATTCTAATGTGTATCCAGCACCAAAAACAACATGTGACACAAAGTTTGGTGTGTAGTAAATATATCTTCAAGGAGTTAATGAGTGAGGGTGCTACTAAAAGTGACTCATGCAAAAAGTGAAGCCATATGTACCTGGACATCTTCCCAGACACCTCCAAAGTTGGGGTCTTCTTCTAAAACTTTTACCATCTCCACAGTTGAGGCAGAGTCAAACATGGTGTCTGAATCACAAACCTGCAAAGAAGAAAGTAAGAAGTAAATTAAAGAAGAGAAGATGATGAGTGTACTCCATGTAGTCAAAAGTGGGCATATATATGATATCTTCAGCCTTATTGTCGCAAGGCCCCAATAAGCAAGTATCACAGGGTTGACAGAGTTTGTTATATTGTGGCCAATACAAAAAACTTGTTTTTCAGTAAACTCAATATTTAAATTCATGACATTGCTGTATAGAACAGCTGAAATGATGGGTTAGGTATGGCTCAGAATGTGACCAGCTTTTCCTGGTTTGCCATGGTTGCTCCTAGTTTTGGCAATGAAAGTTTCATGTCTTAGGTAGCATCCTAGGTTTCTAGGACCTAGAAAATATCTTGGGTTGGTCACTCGAGATGTCTTTTTTTTTAATTGCTTTAAATAAGGCTATTAGGCAACTTGTCCCACAGGTCTGAAAGATATTGAAAACTTCTGTGACAGTATTGAAAGGGAGGCAGGTTTAACAGTGATTTTTCTCCAGTTTTAATATGGTGAATAAGAGACAGGAAGGCAATTCTCTTAAAACTGGTTGTATAATTCTAAAGCAAGATGTCCATATGACCTTGACTTAGCAAATGACACTCTGTCAGAAAGGAAACTTGCATGACCTTCAGATCATTTTTTATTCTAGAGTATTAAGTATTCATCTAGCCCTTTGTACATAAAAGTAGATGTAAATAACTTAAGCAGTTGTAGAAATTCTAATTGTTGTTCTTAAAAACAATCTTGATATGGGTCAAAGAACACAATTTTGAAACCAAGAAAATTATTGGGTTTTTTCTGTGTCATGAACCCCTAACAGACATTTGTGTTTGCACCTTTGTAGACATTAGATTCCAATCCTGTTAATTGTATTGGAGGTTTTGTTACATAGCTGTAAACTGGATTAAATCCAGAATTCTTCTAGTTTCCTCAAATATATGGTTAAGACTCTCCAACGAATGTTGTCAACTTTTTCCCACTCATCTGCTTTGGAATCACTAAGAACAAAGACTCCCTTGAATATCTCTGGAGTGACTATACCAGGTCTTCCTCACTACTCAGATGGCAGCCAAACTTCAAGAACTTGAACCTTAGGTCTACATCTCCCCATAAAGAAAGGCTCCTGCAGACTCTAGGAACTTCACACTAGCTTAAAACCTCAAAATCAAATTGCTGAGGAAGAGAAGTAGCTGACATCAACATAAGTTTCTTCTGCCAGAAGAAAGATGCCAGATCAAAACTTCATAGTTTAACCAAATGTGAAACACTCTTTTTCTCTTTCTTTCCTTTCAATACTCTGGCATTAGCTTGGAAGGATAATTCAGTCACCCATCTCCCAAGACACTGCTAAGGGGGCTAATCTTAACACTTCTGGGGAAATTGAAACTCAGTTACACAAGATCAGTGAGCAAAACACTTGGCTTAAAAAGATGACTCCTTTGATGAGGTCTTTTCTTGGAATTATTTGATTTTGATTGGTTTGGGTCTTGAGGACCATGGCTCTAAAGTACTCTTCAGACATTGGGAATTATCCTGCTTATAATAGTCACTGAACTCTCTCTGGTGTGTTGTATTCTCTCAAAAGCTTTATATACATGTTCACAGTCACTAAGTGCCAAGCAAATGCTCCTAAAAAATATCTCCTAATTTTTTTAAAGAACAATTCCTTAAATTTTGATCACATTTCTGTTAGGGTGAGAGTCTGATCTAAATGTGGAAATTGTTAAAAAGAAACAACAGGCCCAAAATGGAGTCAGTTGTGCTTGGCCCCATGTCAGCAAACCAAGACTTAATATTGAACCTAATTATAATTTAAGCCTCTAAAAGGAATGTGACTTTCAAGCAGTCAATATGGAATTACCTGGTCAGCACTAGTGAGGAAATCTGCCTGATAGAACCCCCAGCTTCTCCCAAAAGAAGGTAACCTTGCCTGAAACAATCCACTTTTTGCTAGAAACTTCCTTTTTCTAGCGCTTTCTGCCAGAAAACAAAACAAAACAAAACAAACAAACAAACAAAAAAACAAAACCTTTCCATTATGTACAGCTTCTCAGAGTTCCTATCTGCTAAGATGGGATGCTGCCTGACACATGAATCATTAAATAAAGCCAATTATTCGACCTTCAAATTTACTCAGTTGAATTGCATTTTGTTTTTTAATATTATTCTTTTCTGGGAATGTAGGAAGGCCATGGTAGATATAAATTGATCAGAGCTAACATGTAATGAACCAGTTTCACATCCACATCCAAACAATAAATGACATGGTTGGCAGATATGGGGGTATTATCTGTAATTCCCATTATTTTGCCAACAAGCCTGGCAGTCCTAGATGGAATTTAATCAAGACTTAGCCTAATTATTTATATCACAAGCAATTATTTTTACAGTTTTTTCACTACTTTATAAAAATAGTAGGGATTTGATATACCAGTTTTGAAAAAGAAAAAAAAACTAAGAAAATAATTTGTAGAAGCATAAACTCTCACAGTTGAAGGAGAATTTATACATATGTAGCATGACCTGCTCACATAATAAGTTAAGGAATCCCAGCATTTTAAAAACTGCATCTGTGTCAGTTTTACTAATTGGTGTTTTTTCTGAAAAGATTATATACTAATAAAAATGTTGGTGAAAACAGCAATTTAAATGCATTATTGGAACATATCACTTAAGGAGTATATAGGGTATCCGGTTATAAAAACTGAACTCATCACCTCTCTAGATTTAACTAATTATAGCAATTTGGGGTTAACTTCTGAATTTTTAATTTTATATTGCTTATTTAGAAGCATAATAAATATATTTTCTAAATAAAACCCATTTATTGTTTTATTGGCCTTCTATATTGGCCCAGCATGGTCTCACTTTTCTAGGGGAAAAAATTTAGACAAAAACTAGGCATAAGTTTTTCATTGTAGAAAATAGGATTTTTCTAATACTTCAGTTTATACTCAAGGGTCCCAAGCCTCAGAAACCTAAGCAAATTCCTCCAATAAGGATGTTTTGCCTCTCTCATGACTTGTCTGTCACTGTTTTGTATACGGCTATAAGCCTAGCAGGCCAGTAACTAGGGTAGTAGAAAGTGAAGTCATAATTTCAAATCCACCTTTCAACCTCTCAGCATCCAGAGTTTATGGCCACACCCACCTCTATTGACTCAAGCTGGGAAAAGTAAAACCAGAAAAAGCTAAAATAAGACTAAAAACAACAGGAAGGGGGCAACCTAGAATTAATGTTCAAGTAACTCCGCCTGCTTGTAAGATAAGCAAGCCAAGGGAACTGCCTCTCTGAAATGACTAAACTTGAACCAAACTTCTGAGGTTCTGCATATTTAAATTAGTCCTGCCCCTCCCAGTTTCCAACAGCAAATTGCTAGAAGTTCTCTGAGAGAGATTGTTCACATGGTGAGTTTAACTGTAAGAAGGGAAAGCTCTCAGAAATCTCCTGGGAGGGGTTTGTTATAGTGGGATCAAAGAGTTTTCTAAAGAAGTTCAATTTCTGGATGCTCTTTGGTGATAGAATGCCAACTAGAAAACCACCATCTACGACAGTCTGTGAAAGCATGTATGTTCATGGATATAACAGTATTAATTTGTTTGTGTTAAAGGGTATAACTCTAGCCCTTCTTAAAATCAGTCTAGTAGAAACAGGATTTCTAGCTGTCTCCTCACCAATTAATGGGAAGTGTGCAATTTCATGAATGTTGGCTGTTTAGCTCCAGGCTAGAAACTGTGGGAGAAATACACCAGTTCACAAGGAGCTTAACCTCACACTGGGAAAAACCACAGGACTGATTTGCACACAGGAAACAATTGGAGAACAAATCAAAATGTCTTTCTGTGCACGCTGAATGTATCGCTGTAATTTGTTTAAACTACATGATCGCCAGTCAAAAGATTTCTCACTAGGAGATATGGAAATGAGGCAAAGTCACCAAATTTTGACTAACATGAGTGGAAAATGTCAAGACAAGTAGACGTTATTGGGAGGAAGCAGCCACCTCAGTCTTAACCACAGAATCATCAGCTAAATTGCTTAAGACCATGGCTCCTCCTCCTTCACTGTTCTAGCCAAGAGACAGTGCCGCCGCTTTCTCCGTATCTAAAACAGGAGTTGGTAAACTAAGGTCTGCGGACGAGTCTGCCTTCCCACTAATTTCTATATGGCCTGGGGGTTAAAAATAGCTTTTACTTTTTAAAAGAGTTGAAAATAAATTGAAAAAGAATTTTTTGTGACACATGGAAATTATATGAAATTCAAATTTCAGTGGCCATAAATAAAGTTTTATTGGACCCTAGTCATGCACATTCAGTTTCATATTATCTATGGCTGCTTTCACACTAAAACAGCAAAGTTGAATAGCTGCAACACAGACCATATAGCCTGCAAAGCTTAATGGTTTCTATTAGGCCTTTTACAAGCAAGAACGCCAACCCTGAGTCAGAGAATTGGTTGGGGGACCGGGGGTGGGTCTCTTTCATAAAAAAACAAAGAACAAACTAAAAGAACAAGTTGAGATAAAGTATGTTCTAAGTCCCAATTTAACTCTACTAGAAATTTTTACAATTGTCTCTATCTTCTATTCTTATAATAGGCCAAGATTTGACTATTATAACAAATCAAGAGGCTGCAATGAAATCTTGAGTTCTGCACTTTACTACTTTTATGACCTTGAACAAACTGTTACCATCATCATGATACCAGAGTGACACACTGTATGTCAAAGTACTTGGTAAATTACAAAGGCTCACAGAAAAGTCATATATGCCATTAGTATAGGGTAATAATCTTTAATTGTTTATACTTGCTAAGTAAACCCACTAATTACCATGAACAGGGAACTCAGTAAAGAGAATCACTAAAAGGAACATGAGAATGGATTACATATCAAGAATATCTTATCACAATGAATGAGTTCAAATGTATCCAATACAACTATAGCAGTTAGATATATAAATTGCTATAAATGTGTGAAATAAGCTGTTAGACTGTAAGTCCATTCCAATTTATCTCACTGATCTTAAAAGTTGATCTACCTCACAATAATTTAAATAAAATATCCTGTAGAAATATTGTTATTTATTCTACCATATGTTTTTCAACTTCTAAGACCCAAGTCTAAAATGCTCAGTATCCATGTTTCATCTTTTTTTCAACATATTTCCTTTCAGATTGATTGGTGTGTTCTCAACCTCTGCCTGTCCCGAACCACTTCAAAGGGCACTGAGAGCTACACAAGAGGAAACCTTAACTCTTCTGGCTGCCTTCAATGAGGAAACAGGCTGAAGATAAATCAAGACCCTGTCTGTTGCTACTGCCTTCATCCTTTGCCTGCTTGTAAACCTCAATCCTTTCTTAATCTTGACCCTTCATCTTAACCTGAACCCAGCGAGACTATTTCTTTCTACCACATTTGAAATTACTCTTGATTGTGACCCAACTACCTAGTTTCCCTGCCACCACTTAACCACAAAATAAATGGAAAGTCCTCCTTACTCTTCCTTCCCTTGGGACATTGCTCTAGTGTAAAGGGGTCAGCCAGAACCTCAACAACAAAATTCACAAATAGTTATTTACCAGCAAACACAATATGGTTCCAGCCCCCTGAAGTCCTAAGAGTACCAGACCAAAGTAAACACATTACTGAAAGGAAAAGAAAGCACTATGCAAAACCTTGGAATCAGACAGATCTGAGTCCCAATCCACCGTTGACCAGTTATATTCATTTGGACTAGCTTCTTAACCTTAGACTCCTTACCTCACCTTTCTAAGTCTCCATCTCTTGGGTGAAAAATATGGATAATTATATCCACATCATAGGTTTATTGTGATGGAGAATTAGATAATGTATGTATAGCGCTTAAAAGGACTAGCTCATAGTAAATGCTCAATAAAAGGAAGGCATATATAATAAGAAGTGATAAATCAAAACCAGAGGCACAAACTAAGGACACTAATCCAATGAGGAAAGGAGTTCTTATCATCGCTGTAAATAAAATATGACACAGAGAGCAAACACTAATGCCTGATCCAATGTCCAACAAACATAAACAAGTCAGTGTACCTGAGAAGACAATGTAAGAATCCTTAGATTGGGCCATCTACTAAGGAAAGAATTATATTAGAGAACAGTTTACAGCTGATTATGATTCATTTATAGCATGAATTACAGCCTTGGAGTACAATGTATGAAAGTTCCTGTAGTAAAGCCTGGACCCATGGAAACTTACAAAAGTATTTGTTGCATCTTGAGTCAGCATCTCTTCATTGACTTTGACCCTGCTGAATATGATACTACTTAAAATAGAAACATAATCTTTCGTTTAGGAAGTACATAAATATATATGACACAGTTTTATCTGTTTAATATAGGCCCTAAGAACTGCATTGTTTGATGAAAAAGAGTACATATGACTGGTAATTTGTATGGGACCATATGCATGCAGAAGATGGGGGAAACCAAAGAACTGGGACAAAAAATAACCTTCACGGGGCTTCCCTGTTGGCGCAGTGGTTGGGAGTCCGCCTGCCGATGCAGGGGATACTGGTTTGTGCCCTGGTCTGGGAAGATCCCATATGCCGCGGAGCGGCTGGGCCTGTGAGCCATGGCCACTGAGCCTGCGCGTCCAGAGCCTGTGCTGCACAACGGGAGAGGCCACAACAGTGAGAGGCCCGCGTACTGAAAAAAGAAAAAAAAAAACCTTCACAAAAATAGAATATTGCACACAGTTGACCAAAAGCTCAATCAAAATTCACAGCACATGGTCATTAATTATATTAAACAGACTTCTAGGACTTTATCAATATTACATGATATTTTCATTAAAAAATCTTTTTCTATTTATTTGCATTCTGGATAAATGGAATTTACATGTAAGCATGCAGCTAGATTTACCAGCTTCAGATTAAGCAGCAAATACATAATGGTGAATGATGGGAGTGGCAAATACAAAATCATAAAATCTAAGAATTTTAGAGCTAAAAAAGCCCATTTGAAATTAATGAGTAAAATAATTTCAGAAAAAAAAATGTCCTCACAGGAAAAAAAAAGATAATCTTTCTTTTGGGAGAGAGATGGGGAATGGGGAGGACAATCCTCTCTTATAGTATTTGGTTTATGGTATAAGATCTCAAATCTAGCCAATGGAAAGCGTCTACTTCTGGACACCTAAACAATTTGGCGTTTATTACTCGTCTTGAAAGAGATTAGGAAGATATATTCCTTCTTTGATAGAATGAATTACCCAAATTGTTATAATTCTTGTCTCTGCTCAGCCTAGAATATCTTCAAAACATCGAATTTTTTAAAAAAGGAATCATTTGGTTATTCTCCTTTCCTTTTTAGGAAGGCTTAAACATAAGTGAAGTTTATAGAAGGTGTAAAGCAAAGGTGACAAGCCAGCTGGAAAAGTGAGAAACCAAATGTTGTCACCTCTAAGTCTTAAGCAATGAAACACCCTTATTCCAAATATTTGGAATTCTTATTCTAAAAAAGGGAATCAGGAAATCCTATAATGGTGGCCCTTAAACACCAACCTAAACAACTAAGTTGAATCTAGATTCAGATTTTCCCTTTCCTAGTTCAATGTGCTCTTAATCTTATCCTATAAAATGAAGAATACAAAGAAACATATTATATAACATTCTCAACATCGGCCCTCAGAATATTTAAGTTACTCTTAGACTTCCTATATAGAACAGGAACCAATCAAATATTATATACATTCAATTCTCATTATTCACAGTAGCTATGTTCTACCAAGTTTCTATGAACAATGAATTAGAAAATTTGCTTCCAGCAGAAATATAGGGTTAGAGTCCTCCAAGCCTCTGATCACAATATTTTTGTCTAGTGATTAATGTCTAAACTTTTTTTATTTGTGCTTCTGTTTTAAAACACACATACACACACACACACACACACACACACATGATTCATTAACAGTGAACTCATGTCCAACTATAACTACACTATAACTCATGCCTGAGTAAAGCTCATCTAACAAACCTATTTTCTCCATAAGGCAATTATAGTCTTCGTGTGTTACGAACCCTGGATAGCACTTTGACGCTGCAGTTGGGGACCAACACTTTTTCACTTTGTTATTTTTCTTCTTCTGTTTTTCTATCTTCTCTGTCTCTGAAAGGAGCCACTAAAATCACAGATGAATTCTTTACCACATTGCATTTATCCTAGACTAAATCTTTCCTCAATATTCCAGGTCAGTATTAATTATTTGAGGGGCTATCAAACTGAGATAGTAGTCAGTAGAGAAGACTAGAAATGACAGCTGAGAGAGATAGAGGAAGAGGTGATAATTGATAAAGACTGGTCTGGAATAGACCAGAGGATGTCTACCCAGAGAGCCCAGGAGAGTAGATGGAAGGTTACCCTTGAGATACGAAGGGTAACTTTGAAACTGTAAGCAGGAGAGAGTAAAGAAGATCTTGACAGCCTTCAGAACACGTATTTTTTGATATTCTCTTTCATAGGAGGCAAGATCACGGTAGTTAAGCAGGGAGGAGTTTGGGTAAGGCCTTGGCAAAGTGGTGAAAATATGAAATAATAGACATGAGAACAATTAGCAAAACATTTACTCAAGATCAAATCAAATGAAAAGAGTGCTGACCAGTGCTGAGGATCCAGCTGCAACTGGAAACCAATCATTTTGGCCATCTCTCTGCACAGTTAAACAGTGTTCTCTAGCCAGGTTAGCAAGTATGAGCAGATGGTCAATTTCTTCCCCTACCCCCATTCTCTCTTGTGTATTAGCACTTGAACTTTGCTTCCTTCCATCCTGAACCAACTTGGACTCCACATTCAATCACTTGTAATGCTCAGGAGTCAATAACCTCAACTCCTCCCCCTTTGTCTTTCTGTGGCTTCTGTTCTGCAACTCTTGGACCTTGGGTCAGTCAGAATGGAAGATGAGAGTGTATTTTTTATACAATATTTATTGAAGTATAGTTGATTTACAATGTTGTGTTAATTTCAGGTGTACAGCAAAGTAAATCTGTTATACATATATTTAAATTTTAGAAATTTCCACTGCTATAGGGTGAGGAGGGTCAAGTATCTGGGGATTTGATGAGGGATGACCGAATGGAATTTACTGGTCTAAGAATGCCAAAAGATTTTTTTACCCTGTTTAGATGGTTGGAATGGGCTGAGAATCTACAAAGGATTCAGGGCCCATTAACAGTTGCTGCTAGGGTCAGTCTATCTGGAGGCTTCAACCTGAAGGAAGGAAATTTCTCAAGCCTGGTTAGATCTGTAGCAGGAAGGCTATTCTAACATTTCATATTTTATATTATTTTTTCCTGGACAGGTACAATGTCAAATTGCCAAGGATACAAGCAAAATTCAAAACAAAAAAGATGGGAGATGTAGATTTGGGAAGAGCAGGTTTAAAAAAAAAAAAAAAAGGAAGAAAACTCACAGGAACCCTACTAACATTCTAAAAAAGAAAACCTCAGTGACAGCTAGGAGAGGAGAAACCCAAGAGTGTGTAGGCAGGGAATTAATGAGAGACACAGCCTGTCTGATTTTCATGCAAGCAAAGGACATCACTAATGTTTTCAAAGTTCAAGTTGCAGTGAATGAGGTAATGCTGTTTGGAAAGTGAAATAAACATGACTTAGGTTTTGCTCTGGAAAGTTGATCTCCCCCACCCTTTTTCATTTTCCTATTCTTTTCCTCTGTGTCTAAATCTTGAATTCCTTATCCTGTTAAATCAAAATTGTTTTCTCCTTTCTCATTTTGCCTAGTCTCTGTGAAACATTTCCTTCGGCCTGCAGATTTTCTCAAGACACTTCTGCTGGGACAGACACTATTTTTTTGCAAGGCTGGTGATTTTAAGATTGTGGAAAATAATGTTGGACTTGACTTGGCACATCCAAGGTGGAAGAAAAGGTAAGATAGAGGAAGAGAAGGAAGGATGAGTCTCCTGTTCAAAATAATCTTGATTTCCAACCAATAACACTGTACAAGTTAAGCATTTTCATTGTCTTAACCATTTCATAAGATGTTTTTTCTCTCTTTCGGAATGCGCTTTCAACAGTCATGCTGTTTTCAGATGAACTGAAAGGAGTACTGTGTCATAGGACAAGTCATAGCATATGACTGGAGAGATACAAAAGATGCTTTATTTAAACGTATGTTTGTCCTGGAAGATGTGGAAACCTACCTGTACATAATCCACACTTCGTCCCAGTGCCCTGAAGGCCATGTACATGACTTCTCTTTTTCCACCCCATTTTTGCATGATGCAAATTGTCTGTTGGACAAGACCAACTGTGTGACAAGTTGTGAGCTTTCTTTATGTGACCCATCCGTCTCACCAGGACCATTCACGTAGAAGTTGTTCTTCCATATATAAGTGGCTGATTTATCCCTGCCCATGACTTCACTGAAGATGTCCATCATGTAAAGGTCATCTTCCGAGTTTCCATCTGTGACCATGACAACTTTAATTCCAGGGTAGGTTAGCCTTTTCACAGATTGCAAACATTTCTGTAAGTAGTCTGGATCTTCTTGATACACAGCAATGCAAAGGGCAACAGTTTTGTTCAAGTTAATGGGGATATTTCAGTAATTTTTCATTTTTCAGTGCTCCAAAAGGCAAACAGGTTTTGAATAAGGAAGTGTAAAGCTAAAAAGGCACCATATGGTCCAAAAGATAAATAGTAATCATCTGTATGGATAAATTGGTAGCCAACAATATAAGAAACTATCATTCCAGTGAGGAGAGAGGCTCCAAAGAGCGTGGTTCCAGATATTCTCAGGAAACTTAGAAACTTCTCACAATGCATCTGTAAAATAATCACATGATGCACTTGGTTAACCACTCTTGTCCCATGCTTGTTATATACATGGTATCACAGGGAGAGAATTGGACTAGAAGCACTCCAGGACTTCTAACCCTGAGTTTCTTTCCTTTTTTAAAAAAAAAACTTTTTATTTTATATTGGAGTATAGCCAATATTGTGATAGTTTCAGGTGCACAGCAAAGGGACTCAGCCATACATATACGTGTATCCATTCTCCCCCAAACTCTACTCCCATCCAGGCTGCCACATAACATTAAGCAGAGTTCCCTGTGCTATACAGTAGGTCCTTGTTGGTTATCCATTTTAAACATGGCAGTGTGTACATGTCGACCCCAAACTCCCTAAATATCCCTTCCACCCACCCTTCCCCCCTGATAACCATAAGTTTGTTCTCTAAGCCTGTGAGTCTGTTTCTGTTTTGTAAATAAGTTCATTTCTTTTTAGATTCTGCGTGTAAGAGATATCATACGATATTTCTCTTTGTCTGACTTACTTCACTCAGTATGACAATCTCTAGATGCATCTATGCTGCTGTAAATGGCATTATTTCTTTCTTTTAAAAGGCTGAGTAAATTCCATTGTATATATGTACCTCATCTTCTTTATCCATTCCTCTGTAGATGGACATTTATAACCCTGAGTTTCTCACCTAAGTAGCTGTGTGACTTTCTGCACCTCAGTTTGCTTATCTGCAAAACAGGTATAAGGATGCCCTTTCAGCATGCCTCAGAGGACTCTTTCAAACATCAGATGAGATGATGGCGCAACATACCACTGAAAATCATAATGTGTTAAACAAATATATGGATGCAGTATTTTTAGTGTATTAGATTATCTTTCTAAGGATGCACTTTATGTATGGGGTCATAGATAAGTGTATAACCTGAACTTCCTAACAAGCAAGACACTTTCTTCCTGTACCATGGTGTTCCTTCACCCCCAATACTGACCAGTGAAAAATCCACAGATTTTTGCTAAATTTCCCATGTGTAATTCCATCTCACCTCTTATTCAAATCCCTCAGCTCACACTTTTTCCATGCACCCAGTTGAGGTTAAAGATCAGCATAACTGGATTCTAGGACTAGCTCTTCCATCAACTACCTATATAACCTTAAGCCAGTCACTTTATCTCTCTGGGCCTCAGTTTTGTTTTGTTTTTAATTTGTTAAATGAGGGAGTTTAGCCTTGATTATTCCCAAAGGCTCTGTTGACATTAAAAATACTTTATGCCTAGATATCCTGCACAGACTTCTATCAAACCCCTGCGATTCTGAATTGCATTTCTTTGTTTGATAGCTGTATCCCCCATCCACCATCACTGACACCAGCTGGTTAGATTCTGGGGATCAGGAAACTTACTGGAACACTAAGCACACAATGAATGTTAGTAGAAATAAATCATAAATGAAAGAAGAAATAGCACCATGCTTAATTCCAACAGGCGAGTTTCCCATCTTCTTAAAAGATTTAACACATTAGACATGAAACAATTTCAGTTCTTCATAATAGCCAGTTTTGTCTCCTCCCTTCAGATTGTA
Source organism: Mesoplodon bidens (assembly GCF_964165515.1). NCBI lineage: Eukaryota > Metazoa > Chordata > Mammalia > Artiodactyla > Ziphiidae > Mesoplodon > Mesoplodon bidens. Next base: position 61,054,007 of record NC_138173.1, read on the forward strand.
TGAATAAGGTTTTGAACAACTACTGTATAGAAGGATCATATTTTCTTTTTTTAATTTATTTTTTATTAAAGTATAGTTGAATTACAATGTTGTGTTAATTACTGCTGTACAGCAAAGTGACTCAGTTATACATATATATACATTCTTTTTCATATTCTTTTCCATTATGGTTTATCACAGGATATTGAATATAGTTCCCTGTGCTATACAGTAAGACCTTGTTGTTTATCCATTCTATATATACGAGTTTGTATCTGCTAATCCCAAACTCCCACCCTACCTTCTCCCACCACCTCCCCCTTGGCAGCCACCAGTCTATTCTCTATGTCCCTGATTTTGTTTCTGTTTCCTAGATAAGTTCATTTGTGTCATATTTTCGATTCCAGGTACAAATGATATCATATGGTGTCTTTCTCTTTCTGACTTACTTCACTTAGTATGATAATCTCTAGTTGCATACATGTTGCTGCAAATGGCATTATTTCATTCTTTTTTATGGCTGAGTAACATTCCATTGTGTATATGTACCACAGAGAAGGATCATATTTTCTGTATTTCCCAAAGCATCTCCAATGCTGAGTATAGAAGAGGTGCCTAGCAGGTCTTTTTGATTTTGTCTTTCTTTTTGGTTTCCTGGGCCCAATTCTAATGAGTATATAGCAGAAGGGGTTTTTCCATACGTCTAACAAACAGTTCTCAGGATACCACCTTGGTGTCTTACAATTTAACTCAATTCTGACTCTGTCTTCCCAGAGATAGTATCTGATTCCATAGGTTAAGTATTCAGTCCTACAAGACTCCCCTCCTAGCACTTCAGATGCCCATCCAAATCTCAGGTGGTTACCTGTAATTTTGAGCCACAGGCTATAAATCTGAGGTCTCCAAGACCCTCTTTTGTATATGTGATGAATTTGCTAGATTGGCTCACATAACCAAAAAAAACAAAAACAAAAACAAACAAACCCTTTTACTCACTACATTACTGGTTTATTATAAAATAACTCAGTAACAACCACACAGAATAAATGCATAGCGCAAGGTGTGGGGAAAGGGCACAGACCTTCTGTGTCCTCTCCGAGCACACCACTCTCCCCAAATCTCCACATGTTCACCAACCCAGAAGCTCTCTGAACCTTCTTGTTTGAGTTTTTAATGGAGGCTTCATTACATAGACAAGATGGATTACTTCATTGGCCACTGGCGAGTAAATTCAATCTCCAGCCCCTCTTCCCTCCCTAGAGGTCTGGGCATGAGAGTGTATATTCCAATCTGTAATCATATGGTTGGCTCCACTGGCAACCAGCCCCCATCCTTAGGTGCTTTCCAAAAGTCTCCTCATGAACATAACAAAGACACCTCCAATGTTCTTATCACTTAGGAAATTCCAAGGGTTTTAGGAACTCTGTACCAGAAATGTGACAAAAGCCAAATATATATTTCCTATTATAAATCACAGTATTCCCATTTTTTTCTCCCACTGAAGCTTATTGTCTTCCTTTTCTAAGAATGAACTTTTATGAGGAACATAATTGGTATAAATGCAGTGTCCCCAACTTCAATCATTCACACCAACTTCAGGTTTTGTCATTTTTACATAGAATTAATATTTAATATTTTCCTTTAGTTCAACTAGTTTTTGAAAGCTAAGTAAGTTTATTTTCAATGGTACCTTAGGCTAAACAATTGTTTCTGCAAAATCTCTTGCTGGATATGCTTCATATTTATATTTTCCTAGTTCACATTAAGACTTCAAATTGAACGTGGATATAACACTTACTAACATCTTTGTTGTTACTAGTTGTGTGGCCACATCACGTCTATTAAAAAGAAACAATATGCCCAAAATGGAGTCATCTGTGCTAAGCCCTTTGTCAACAAACTGAGCAAACATATATATATATATATGTGTGTGTATGTATGTGTTTATTTTCACTGATGTGTCTCAAAGGCATAAAACATTACCAGGCTATGGTTGGTATACAGGAAATGAATGATGAATGTGTCTTCATTCCTAAATATCATCATTGGCATCATTGTTATGTCAGCTAACTTTTACTCATCATTTACTAGGCTCCAGGCATTGAAGCAAGTTTTGTTTATTTGAACAGCAAAATCCTATTTAATTTTAATAACTTTAGGTGGTAATTATACTGTTAATCTCATGTTACAAATCACATATACATATGACAAGGCAACCAAGACTGAGTATTTAAGTAACTTGCCCCAAATCACACAACCAGGAGTAGGGTTCACATGGTGGCATAATGGCAGGCGACTAGACTGTCCTCATTAAATAAATATTGGCTGAACATATTTGAACCTTCATGACAAAATAGGCAACATCCTTTTGTTTCTGATTAATAAACATGTTGTGTAAGGAAAGATTAGAAAAGAACGTTGAAAACTGTTTTCCTGCTGTAATGGAAAAATAGATATCATGTACTCAGGTACAGATACAACACCAGCCAATACTCAGAGAAGATTGCTGGGGTCCTATACCTTCCTACATGCATACAGTCCAAAGGGACCTGGAATGATGTTGTCCGAAAGGGAGCCGGATGGTGGTTCCACCTACGTAGCAGCAGTGCTGCTCTGAATGCCAACAGTCTAAATCCTGTTTAACCCTAAGAGAGGCGCTTCGCTTTCCCTTGGTTCCACCTGTAGAGCAGATATAAGCCTTGCTGTTTGCTCGTATACCCCAAGTGGGACTCTATAGGTCATTGGGCATCAGAGCCTCTTCCTCCCCTTGATCTTCCTTGTATTAACCAGACAGCAAATGGCGGATGAGAGAGAATACCAGCTGCTCTCACTGCACTAGTGCAGTGATGAGAACTGAGTTCCCTCAGCTTTCATTAAGGGAGCCTTCTATTTTGGATCAGGGAGAAGCCAAAGTGAATTCAAATGAGTCAAGTCAGCATCTAGGAAAGGCTGCAGACATTAGGCCAAGTGATACCTCTTCTGAGAGGCCCTAGCTTACCACTCCTTCCAAAGTGTCTCCTCCAGCCTCCTTCACTCCCTGTCACTCTCTCCCCTGACCCTGCTTGATTTTCTAAGTAGTCCTAAGTATACTCTATGGCTCTAGGTACTTGTGTGTCTCAACCGTGTATTCCTGTACCAAGAAATAAGGTCTCTCACATAGTAGGTACTCAATAAATACATTTTAATTAAGTGAATAAATTCACGTGGACTCAAACAGTCAGTGCAGACGGACAGAGCACAGGACCCTCCTCTGTCTTTGCCACAGGGGCAGGGAATTCACTGAGCCCTTAAGGATATCCTTCATCCAGCAGTTGTTTTCTTTCTTTTCAAACCAGTTCTGTAATTACTTCCCTAGCTATTTAAAGGTCATTGTTGTGGTGGTGATCAGACCATCTCTAGAAGATTTTTGTAACAAAGTTAGCAAAGGAAAATGGAAGGAAACAAAAACACTAACTTGAAAAGATATATTCACCCCCAGGTTCATTGCACCATTACGTACAATAGCCAGTATAGGAAACAACCTAAGTGTCCAGTGATGAACGAATGAATAAAAACACTGTAATGTATGTGTGTGATGGAATTTTACTCAGACAGAGAAGGACAGATGCCATTGATCTCTCTTACATGTGGATTATAAATAACTAAATAAATAACTAAATAAAACAGCTCAGAGATACAGAGAATGGATTGGTGGTTGCTGGAGGAAGGGGGTGGGGACTGGGAGAAATGGGTAAACTGCTTTGTTTTTTAGAATTTTTAAAAAGCATAATATCATAGTATAGGAATCGGAAATTATGTTTCTTTTCCATCTCTATTCTGAAGTAATAATAATCAATATTTATTGAACACTATCTACCAGAGACCTTGCTAAGCACTTCAATGTGTTTCCTTTAATCTTCACAGCAATCCTAGGAGGTCCTGTTGACCCCATTTCATAGATTAGGATTCTCAGGCTCAGAGAAAAATATACAACTGCTTAATGGTGGGGCTGGAATTCATATACCAAGGCTTATTTGACTCTGGAGACTATGACCTTGACCATTCCACCTTATTACATCTTTTAATTAAGATATTCTTATAAATGTGGGAGATGATGCCAGTTTACTGTTTTGAACAAAAATAATTGCCTCCAAGTTTCTGGGAAATGGGAAAACTGCTTGTTTCAGCTACCAGTAACACAGATACCTAAATTATCTTTTAGAATTATTTCTCCTATTGTAAGTTCCAAGTAATAAAAACCTAATGAGACTTAAATATTAATTTGTTGGATTATTTATTAGGCAATAAACATGAAATTAAACTTAATGACTCTTGCTTGAGACAGAGCAAATATCTACCTGACTTCAGAGTTTTGTTTTAGAATTCAAAGGCCACTTGATACTGCTAGAAAACTACGACTACAACAATTTTTTCTGCTCACAGGGTGGCAAAAGTGTATCCTTAGCGCAGTTATCAAGATTCTGTAGTGCGAAGGTGAACAATTATAATTAAAGACCTAGATGGGTGGGATGGAGGGGTGGGGGAGGGAGGTCCACAAAGGAGGGGATATAGGTATACATTAGCTGATTCACTTTGCTGTACAGCAGAAACTAATACAACATTTACTCCAATTAAAAAAAAAAAAGACTATACCCTCAGATGTAAATTTCCCAAAATACTTTCCAAAACAGACATTTCTCAACCCTCCTTCACTATCTTATCAGAACATTGAGATTTTTATCTTTTGTATTTTATTATTTTTGGTAAATTTTTATCTGAGATAATTCAGCATGATCCTTCAGGACAACCTTTTCTGAAGCATCTGTTTTACATATTTGCAGTATAAATAACGGCACTAAATCAATTTAAATAACCAGTCAGAATTTTTTTCCTAAAGGAAAAACAAAGTATTAAGTAAAACCATGTATTTTTGATTTATTCATGTCCAATTTTAAGCTCTAGGTATAAATAACTTAGAAAAAAATGTTTACATTGTTTAGAAATCTCTACCTTTCAGCTGAATGCTAAGTAGTTCAGAAGAATAAAGGTTAAATTCAGGTTTGAGAAGGAGGAATTCTTAGTGCAGTATGAGTCAGAGAGTAAAGGCTAAGATGCATTGGATTACTTACCTAAGAAAAATCAAAGCAAAAAATGATATTATGGGCTTCCCTGGTGGCGCAGTGGTTGAGAATCTGCCTGCTGATGCAGGGGACACGGGTTCGAGCCCTGGTCCAGGAAGATCCCACATACCGCGGAGCAACTAGGCCCATGAGCCACAACTACTGAGCCTATGCGTCTGGAGCTTGTGCTCCGCAACAAGAGAGGCCGCGACAGTGAGAGGCCTGCACACCGCGATGAAGAGTGTCTGTTTTACTTGTAGACAATATTTAAGCACACAAAAGAACAATAAAGGATGTTGAAAGAATGTTTGTTTAGTGAATGCATTGCTCAAGATCACATCTAATAAATAGCAGAACTGGCTCCGGAACACAGGTTTTCTTTATACCTAACGTAAACTCATGTTGGATGGGAGGAGAAGGGACGAGGCCTCAGATCATATGTAGAATGGAATGATTAGAATTAAGAATATTAACTTAGGCAGGTGACACTAGCAAGACATATGGAAATGTACATCTTTGTAACAAGACATATACTGGTTGTGGCCATTTGCCTGCTAATGGTGGATTAAAAAGTATGGTAAACAAAAGGTTAAAAAACAGTGATTCCCAAATGTTGATGTACATCCAAATCACCAGGGAATCTGTAAATATTACTGATGTGTGGCTCCTGAAACATTCTGAGTTAATTGGCAGGGGGTGCTACAAGGGCATCAGGAGTTTTTAAATCTCCTTAAGTAATTCTAATTGCAACAAAGCTTGGCAATCACTGGGTTAAAGTCTATGAAAACTTTCATGATCTCATTTGCATTGTTATACATCCTTCAGGTGTATTGCCTCTGCTACCATCCTCAACTAGAAATGAAGCCTCCCAGCAGCCTACACGTTAGAGCACATGACCCTCCCCTTCTCCCTTTCTGACCTCCTCTCCCTCTCTGGCTTTGAAGCTGGCCTTTGTGTTTCCAGTCCCACTGCACTTACTCTAGCAGAGACCTGGACCAGAGCTCACAGGGTTAAGCAATACACCTTTCAAAGACTTTGTCACCTGAGCTGTCTCTGGATCCAGAACTTTAGGTTCAGATTTCTCTTCACTTGCACCAGCTGTATTGATCAATGACTTCCCAAAATGCCCACTCTCCCAAGTGCCCTATTGGCTTCTGAATTTTGCCATCCTAAACTTCATCCTAAAGTTCACTGTGGCAAAGGGGAAATTACAGGAAGACTTGGCATGGAATCCTAGCTCTACGTGTTCCTCCATCAGCTCATGGGCCCTGTCTCTATAGGTCATTCCCTATGTAGACATATATACCACAGTGCCAAGTCTCTACATGGAACCTTCCCTGATCTCTCTCAATTAGATGTGATTTCTCCTCAATTTGAGGCCCCATAAAACTTGACTACTCCAGCTGCAGTATAGTCCAGCTCAAGGGTGTTATATTCAAGAATTCCTGTATTAAATTTCATCCACTCTCCTTATTAACACTGTGACTTTGAGTGGGTTACTTAAGCTTTCTGAGGCAAGATTCTTTTTTTTTTTTTATTTAATAAAGTTTTCTTTGTGTGGGGGGTGCAGTTAGATGTAATGTATGTCAAGTATCTAACTCAATGCCTGATACATATTAGATGTGTAATAAATAATAGCTATTATTTTACTTTTTATGGGCCAGATCATATTTTTCCTTATACTATGGTTATTTAAGAACTTCTTTGAGAATGCTTTTTGTATTATGGATTCCACCACTATGTGAGATGCATCTTATTCCTTTTTAAATAATCTGCGGTATAGACATATGCATTTAAGAAACATTCTTTTCTAAATATTTTCTTATTTAAATTGAAGAAATATTTAAGAATGTGACTTTGTTGTATTTATTTTGACTCATATATCAGTGACATTTTTCTAGATTGTGGGTAAGGCAGTATATATATGAGCTCCACATAGATGACATTCAAAATATTATTGAATAATTTAAGGTATATGCAGTGGGATGTTACTTAGTCTATGCAGATTGCTGCTACAGAGGAAAGGATTAAAACCAAGCTGGGGTGATGGAAATGATTTTCCTGCAGGGAGCTGTCCCTCCCATTCAGCTGTCATACCACCTGCCACTGGTTCTGTCCTTACAGCCTCTCAGTGAAACAGCCTGGATGTGCAAGGATCAAAAAAAGAACCCAGAAAGGGACAGTGGGGTTTATATTCTACTCTCCAATTATATTAACAGATAGCTCCCACATTATATAAAAGTCAAGAAGTTAATAATGTAACATGCTGCTTGTTCTTAAGATTAAAAATGTAGCTGTAATATAGCTTTGCCAAAGGGGATCTCCACTTTGATTCAGAGGTAAGGCTTTCCCAAAGTGTTAATGATAGAAAATAAATAAATCAGTGGGAAGTATGTGTTTAAAAATTCAAGAAATATTGCTTTAAAAGAAAATGTACCTGGTAAGGAAACCCAGTATGAAAAAGTATTTATGAGGGTTGCCCTGGTGGCGCAGTGGTTGAGAGTCTGCCTGTAGATGCAGGGGACACGGATTTGTGCCCCGGATCGGGAAGATCCCACATGCCGCGGAGCGTCTAGGCCCATGAGCCAAAAAAAGTATTTATGAAACTTAATTTTGTGGGGCTATTCTATAGGCTTTAAAAAATGATGTTTCAAAATGACTTACTTTCTAGTAAGTCTCTTATTCATTTGTTGCATAATTCCTGTTTTCCAAAGATAAATACCGTCTTTGCTTTAAGGAGAGTGACATTCAAATTTGACGCTAGTCACCGATTTAAGACCTTGAATTTTTATAAGCACCATAATTTTCTCTGATAGTATAAGGATTCAGATCTAGGTACAATACAAGCAACTCTGGTAATAAACACTTGTCAATACATTTACAATACATTTTTCTAATCACCCAACTCAGATATTATATAAATAAGAAAAAGAGAATAGGGGAAATGATACCAGAATTACAATGCTATGGTCCAAAAATATCTACCTAGAATTCTGAATTTGTCCCAAATTCTCATGCATACACTACATAATATATGTACTAAAATAGGTAATTTAAAAAGTTAAACTTTTATTAAAAGTATAAAAGCATAGGCAAATACTAGGAAAACTCTTGATTTACTGTGATAGTTATTTTTGAAAGAAAATAAAACACTATCTCAACTGTTTGAGTAATCTTATTTAGCCTCTAGAAAAATGTAGTAAAAACTAATGTAAAGAATGAGTGAATTGGCACACTGGAATGAAAAGGAAAAGTCTAAAAATTAAGAGTTCTTTTCAACACTATTCTGTAAAATTTTAAATTGTATCTACAAATAGTTTGATGGGTATAACTATGTGTTCTAGCTAGTTCTATATAAATACACATTTTACTTTTAATTCTTTCATCATTAGCATGTTTGAATGTGTGCTGACCCTTAAAAATTTTGTTAAAATGACCTTTAAAAATATCATCATCCTGTTTCAAATCTCCAAAGGTACATTATCATATGCCTTCGCTGCAATGAGAAATCTACAGGGAAAACGAAAAAGAAAGCCAAACAAATAACAACAACAACAAAAACAACCTTGAAATCTACAAAGGGCAGTGAAGTTGTTCTGCCTCTTTTCAGTCACCTCCCTTCTTCGACTACCAACCCCTTTGATTTACTCTAAAGCTGAGCTGAAAGTCAACATATAGTCAGGCGTCCAGTTCGGGGGCAGCCCTCGGTGGCCCATCAGGATTTCCAGATCTATTGCATCACACTTCCTCCCTGGGTGTGACGGCAATCCCGGTCCAGCCAAGTGGACTGGAGGAGTGTAGCCTTTCTGAGCAGCTGTGCTGAAGACACCCGGCAGCAAAGGTCTGCAAGGGTGGGCAATTAATTGGGCAAAGAGAGGCCCAAAGGGCTCCTACATGCACCTTCTGGGAGCAGGGCTGTAGCAGCTCTCGATCGGTGAGTCCAAGTGCACTTAAGTCTGTGCAATAGGACCCGGGTCTTGTAAACCCTCCTCCCCGGGCACCACGTCTCAGCTCCCAGCCCCTCTTTCCAGCCCTAATTATCCTTTCAAAGCCATTTTCCCTTCGTTGCCCTTCTACAGCCAGAGGAAAAGCTTCTCTCGCCTCCCCATCCTTGCCCTCACTCACACAGACCCTCCTTTTGGACACGCCCCCCGTGCACACGGACCCACTCTGGAGTCCTGGCTCGCGCTGAGCGGGAACCAGCAGACAAATTCCACCCAAGGTGTTGATTCAGTTCGTTCCAACTCAGACTCTGGCTCACCTACCATGGTGGGGGAAGGGAGGCCGTGACTCTGAGATGAGGTGGAGAGGAACCGTTACCTACACCCTAACTTTACGTGGTCAGTGTGGTCTTCTCTTGATTTATATTATTTAAATATAAAAACACATTTTAGGGTGATGTGATGGACCCATCTTATATTGTGCAACATGAGTTGAAGCTTTAAAGAGCAGTCCTCTAGATCTTCATCTAACAACAAATTTGTGCATCTGTTTCACAAGAACTTATCACCACTCCCAGGTTTCTTGGCAACTGAGCTATATTTACCTGCAGAAAACTAAAGAGGAGCTGGAGGGTATTTAAAACAACACATTCCCAACTGTTTGGAAATATGAGTCTGTGTCCTTGTGTAATATCTTCCTGGACAGCTGCCTCTGTTCTAACAGCTCTGGAACCCTGCTTTCGACTGACAAGACCCTTTCTGAAGCCTGCTGTGCAGGGTCTGTGGAAGTCATCAGGCAACGCAGGCCTCGTATCTACAAGATGCTCATTATATGTTTATCAGTGAGCGATGCTGCGAAGAGACAGGGATGCTTCTTACCTTGGGGACCCTCTGCAGTTTATTTCAATTATTTTTCACACACAATTACTGATTACCACCACAGTTGCATTGCACTACGGGCCTGGATTAAACTCTAGCTCAGGGATTCTCTGCTTGCAGTACTCAAAAGTTTTCTTAGCGTCTTTAATACTCAAATGTCTTCATTGGTAAAATCGTAAAATGATACCCAGCCAGCAAATCTGCTGGGGGAATCAGCTAGTACAGGGATTAGCTATACTAAGTCAAATTTGGGGAAGCAGTTCTTGCTTTGACTCTTTACTTTTTCTCTATCCCTTCTCTTTCACCGTCACCCGATGACTGTGGAGCCCTAAGTAGGGTTATATTTTTAAAGAGTTGAGAGCTTCATTCCATTTCCATCAGTTCAAGGTAATGAGAAACTCCACTGTCCTGGATACCTGTGTTCAAGAAGCTGACCTAGGCTTGGGAAGGATAGATGTATATTTTCTCAAACTGCATCATTATCGCCATCATCACATTCTCATAACCCCCGTATTGTCATCACCCTCATCAATAATAATTATAGCTAGAACTTAATCAAGTGTTTACTATGGACCAGGCCCTATCCTAACCTGTTTATGTAGAACTCATTTAAGCATCACCATACCCCTTTCATTTAGGCACTACTCGTTTCTATCCAAGTCGGAGAAGCAGTACAGCATAGTAACTGGGTCATTAGTCACTAGAGTTAAACTTGCTGGGTTTAATCCTTGTACACTGAGTGCTAGGCTGTGACCTGGGACATGTTATTAATCACTCTGTGCTCTATTATTCTTAATAAAATGGGATGATGAATTATGATATGTACCCACTTCATAAGAATATTATAAAGATTACAAGAGTTGAAATCATATATAATGCTTTGAACATATTTCAGAGAATAAGAATTGCACAAATGTTTACTATTTTTTACCTCTGTATTTTAGATGCAGAAACAGACTCAGAGTTTAACTTACTAGACTAAGTTTATGCAATTTTTAAATACTGGTGCCAAGATTTGGCCATAGGCAATCTGATTCTGCAGCTTCCATTCAAAACTTCTATACTCCACATCTAAATAGAGTTTAAGCACTAAACCCATCAACCACTGGAGAACTGGCAAAATGTCATCTAAACCTAAGGGCCTGGGACTGGCACATCCCCACAGGCTGGAGTGGAAGTGAAATACAACTTGGTTTGGAGATTTCCATGATACTCTCTAAACAGGACAGAGACGCATTGATTTAAAACTCTTCAAATCCTGGAGATTGAACTGCAGAAAAGGTCAAGAGCGGGGATATGGGAATCCGTCATTTGCCTTTTGAAGCCTCAGCTCAGATGGAGATTGAAAGGACAGACAAAAATCCCTCCTTGCCTTCCCTCTCCTCTTGAGTTCAGTAGACAAAGACTCAGAACAGCCTGTTCTGAGTGTGTGTAGACAGCAGAGGTTGGACACCCAGGGAGGCTTAAGTTACTAAACTGAATGTGGAATCTAGTCTCTATGTTGGAGATAGCCAATGGTCTGGCTGCCCTGCCTGGGTAATTAGCTTGGGTGATGAAATCAACAGCTTTGTCAAGCGGAGTTTCTCATAATCCCAAACTAAGCACTCACTGGGCAGCTCTTTTAGGATGCATTTAGCAACAGCTGTGATAGAGAAGTTTGGCTACAAAGCGCTAACCCCATATTTTATAAGAACAAACACACAGTTTTTTTCTCTTTGTTGTTTTTTTATTATGTCTTTTGAGCCAAGCTTTTCTGGACTTCAAGAGTATTTCTTGTGGGGTTTTTTTTTGCTCAAATCTGGCACCCCAAGTATTGCATGGCAGAGTTGATTCAGAAGCAATCTCCAAGCCTTCTACTTGGGGGTCCAACCAGCCCTAAATGAAAACCGTCAGGGCCAGAACTGGGGTAGCCTAAAGTTGGAACACAAGATTTGTAACGGGGGCAGGTTGCCAGAGTCCCTCTTCTTTGTTATAAAGAGCTCAGGATACTCAATTAGGTATTCCAGAATGCCATGTTCTCTTCCGAGCCTCTAAAAAGCATATACACGGCATATAGCTCCTTGATTTATTTTTTAATTTGGGACTTTTATTTTTTTCCAAAAATGGAGACAGAGAGTTAGGCATCATTAAGAAACCCTTTCACCTAAGCAGTAATCTTGGAACACATAGAAGTCCTGTCTGTAGGAGTTAAGTCAGGTAGTGTCAGTCCCTCCCTCAGAGCACGTCTCATTGTTTCACTGGCTCCCTTTCCACAGCTCCGAGGCTGAGACCAGACTGGCTGTAGCTCTTTATTTAGAGCATGGGCTTGTGCTGAGTTTTGTTCACTGCTTCTTTTTTGTTACATCTTTATTGGAGTATAATTGCTTTACGATGGTGTGTTAGTTTCTGCTTTATAACAAAGTGAATCAGTTATACATATACATATGTTCCCATATCTCTTCCCTCTTGCGTCTCCCTCCCTGCTCACTGCTTCTTGAGTTCTGACCTTTGATATACAACTCATCTTCGGGGCGCGCAAGCCGTGACCTGGGTTCAAAAAACATCCCAGCACACGTTCACTTTCCGAATCTCATGTACGAATAAAGGATTTCATACTTTACTTCATTCATTTGATTTTTTATTCCCAAGATCTTCATAAAATTGATAAAGACCTATGATTGTAAAATATTATTTGCAATCACCTTTTCTCATCTAAGAACTAAGTACACATAAAACACATACACATGAGTATAAAAAAAAAAAAAACCTGTGGAAATCTGAATAAGATAAATGGGTTGTATCAATGTCAATTTCCTTTTTTTTCCCCCAAGTCTTTTATTGAATTTGTTACAATATTGCTTCTGTTTTATGGTTTGGTCTTTTGGCATAGTGGGATCTTAACTCCCCAACCAAGGGATTGAACCCACACCCCCTGTATTGTAAGGCAAAGTCTTAACCACTGGACCACCAGGGAAGTCCTCTGTACTATAGTTTTGCAAGTTGTTACCACTGAGGCATGAGGAATACTAGGTAAAAAGAATAAGATCTCTCTCTACTCTTTTTTCTTTTTCCTTTTTTAACTGGGTAAAAAAAACCTAGCCAATCAAGTTTTGTTCTCTTACAGTTTTATTGAGATTATTTGACATACAGCACTATATAAGGTTAAGGTGTACAGCATAACAATTAGAATTACTTACATAATGAAATAATTAACACCTTAAGTTTAGTGAACATCCATCATTTCCTGCAGATGCAAAGTAGAAGAAAATGAAAAAAAAATTTTCCTTGTGAAGGGAACTCTTAAGATTCACTCTCTTAACAATTTTCGTATGTAACATACAGCAGTGTTCATTAGATTAACCATGTTCTACATAACATTCTCTTATACTTATTTATCTCATAACTGGAAGTTTGTACCTTTTGACCGCCTTCATCCAATTCTTCCTCTGCCCACTCCCTGACTCCAGAACCACAAATACAATCTCTTTTTCTATGAGTTCTTGTTTGTTTGTTTGTTTGTTTGTTGAAGTATAATTGACCCACAACACTATGTTAATTCTTGGTTCACAACATAGTGTTCTGATATTTCTATATGTTAAAAAATGATCACTTGGGCCTCCCTGGTGGCGCAGTGGTTGAGAGTCCGCCTGCGGATGCAGGGGATACGGGTTCGTGCCCCGGTCTGGGAGGATCCCACATGCCGCGGAGCGGCTGGGCCCGTGAGCCATGGCCGCTGAGCCTGCGCGTCCGGAGCCTGTGCTCCGCAACGGGAGAGGCCACAGCAGTGAGAGGCCCGTGTACCGCAAAAAGAAAAAAAAAAAAAAAAATGATCACCATGATTAGTCTAGTTAGACTCTGTCACCATACAAAGATATTAATTTATTATCTACTCTACCCCACATGCTGTACAATTCATCCCCATGACTCATTTATTTTGTAACTAGATGTCTGTACCTCTTAATCTCCCTCATCTATTTGACTCATCCCCCAACCCCTCCCCTCTGGCAACCACCTGTTTGTTGTTTGTAACTATGACTCTGTTTCTGTTTTGTTATGTATGTTTGTTTATTTGTTTTGTTTTTTAGATTCCACATATAAGTGAAATCATCGTATATGTCTTGCTCTGTCTGATTTATTTCATTTAGCATAATACCCTCCAGTTTACTCCACATTGTCACAAATGGCATGATTTCACTCTTTATTATGGCTGAGTGATATTCCATTGTATAAATACCACGTATTCTTTATCCATTCATCTACCAATGAGCACTTAGGAAGCTTCCATTTTTTGACTGCTGTAAATAATGCTATGTTGAACATAGGAGTGAATCTATCTTTATGAATTATTGTTTTTGTTTTCCTTGGGAAAATGCCCAGGAGTGGAATTGCTGGATCATATGGTAGTTCTTTTGTTAATTTTTTGAGGAACTCCCATATGGTTTTCCATAATGGCTCCACCAATTTATACTCCCATCAAGAGTGGACAAGTGTTCCCTTTTCTTCACATCCTCATAAACACTAGTTACTTGTTGCCTTTTTGATAATAGCCATTCTGAGAGGTGTGAGATGATATCTCATTGTGATTTTGATTTCCATTTCCCTGAGGATTAGTGATGCTGAGCATCTTTTCATGTGTCTATTGACCATCTGTGTGTCTTCTTTGGAAGAATGTCTATTCAGGTCTTCTGCCCATTTTTAATTGTGTTTTTTTTTGACATTGAGTTCTATGTGTTCTTTATATATTTTGGATATTAACCTCTTATCAGATATATCATTTGCAAATATCTTCTTCCATTGAGTAGGCAGCTTTTTAATTCTGTTAATAGTTTACTTCACTGTGCAAAGCTTTTTAGTTTGATGTAGTTACATTTATTTATTTTTGCTTTTGATTCCCTAGCCTGAGTAGTCAAAAAAAAAAAAAAATCACTAAGACTGATGTCAAAGATAACACTGCATGTGTTTTTTTCTTGTAGTTTTATTGTTTCAGGTCTTATATTTAAGTCTTTAATCCCTTTTGAGTTTTTGTATGTAGTGTGAGAAAGTAGCCTTCTTTGATTCTTTATCATGTAGATATGTAGTTTTTACACAACAATTTATTGAAGAGACCATCTTTCCCCCATTGTATATGCTTGTCTCCTTTGTCATAGATTAATTGACCATATAAGTGTGGGTTCATTTCTGGGCTCTCTATTCTGTTCTATTGATATGTGTCTTTTTTGTGCCAGTGCCATACTGTTTTGATTACCTAGCTTTGTAGTATAGTTTGAAATCAGGGAGTGTGATACCTACAGCTTTGTTCTTTCTCAAGATTGTTTCAGCTGTTTGAGGTCTTTTGTTTTTCCCTACAAATTTTAGAATTATTTATTCTAGTTCTGTGAAAAGCACCATTGGTATTTTGATAGAGATTGCATTGAATCTGTAGATTTCCTTGGGTTGTATGGTCGTTTTAACAATATTAATTCCTCCAATCCATGGGCATGGTATATCTTTCCATTTGTTTGTCATCTTCAGTCTTTCATCAGTGTCTTACAGTTTTCTGAGTACAAGTCTTTTACTTCTCTAGTTGGATTTATTCATAGATATTTTATTCTTTTTGATGCAGTTGTAAATGGGATTGTGTTCTTAATTTCTATTTTTGATAGTTCATTGTTAGTGTATAGAAATGCAATTGAATTCTGTATATTAATTTTGTATCCTACAACATCCCTGAATTCATTTATTATTGATAGTTCTAATAGTTTCCTGGTGGCATCTTTAGGATTTTCTCTTTATAGAATCATGTCATCTGCAAACAGTGACAGTTTTACTTCTTCCTTTCCAATGTGGATTCCTTTTATTTCTTTTAATTTTGTGATTGCTGTGGCTAGGACTTCCAATGCTTCCAATAAAAGTGGTGAGAGTGGACATCTTTGTCTTGTTTCTGATCTTAGAGGAAATGCTTTCAGCTTTTCATTGTGAGGATATTGACGGTAGGTTTGTCATATATGGCCTTTATTATGTGAGATATGTTCCCTCTATACCCACTTTGTTGAGAGTTTTTTATTTTATCATAAGTGGATGTTGAATTTAGTCAAAATCTTTTTCTGCATCCAATGAGATTACCATATGATTTCTATTCTCTAATTATTTAATGTAATATATCACACTGACTGATTTGGGGATATCCCTTGTATCCCTGGGATATATCCCATTTGATCATGGTATATGATCCTTTTATTGTGTTATTGAACTTAGTTTGCTGATATTTTATTGAGGACTTTTGCATCTATGTTCATCAGTGATAATTGTCCTACAATTTCTTTTTTGTGGTGTCCTTGTCTGGTTTTGGTATCAGAGTGATGCTGGCCTCATGAAATGAGTTCTGAAGCTTCCCTTCCTCCTCAAGTTTTAAAAATATTTTGAGAAAGATTGCCTTTAATTCTTCTTGAAGTATTCTGTAGGATTAATATGTGAAGCTGTCTGGCCATGGACTTTTGTTTGTTGGGTTTCTTTTTTTAATTGCTGATTCAATTTCATTACTGGTGACTGGTCTGTTAATATTTTGTTTTTCTTCCTGATTCAGTCTTGGAAGATTGTACATTTCAAGAATATAATTGTCTGTAGTAATTTTTATGGCATATAATTATTTGTAGTAATCTTTTATGATCCTTTGTATTTCTGTGGTGTTGATTATAACTTCTCCTATTTTATTTCTGATTTTTTAATTTGGGCCTTCTCTATTTTTGTCTTGATGTGTCTGGCAAAAATTTTATCAATTTTGTTTAGCTTTTCAAAGAAGTAGCTCTTAGTTTCATTGATCGTTTCTACTTTTTTAGCCTCTATTTCATTTATTTCTGCTCTGATCTTTATTTTTTATTTCCTTCTACTAGCTTTGGGTTTTGTTTGTTCTTCTTTTTCTAGTTTTGTTAAGTGTAAAGTTAGGTTGTTTATTTGAGATTTTTCTTGTTTCCTGAGGTAAGCTTATAGGCTTCCCTCTTAGAACTGCTATTGCCATGTCCTAAAGACTTTGGATCATTGTGTTTTGTTTTCTTTTGTCTCCAGGAATTTTTTTGATTTCCTCTTGTTTTTCTTCAATGACTCATTGGTTGTTTAGTCACATATGTTTAGCATCTGTGTGTTTGTGTGTTTTACTGTTTTTTCTTATAGTTGATTTATAAGTCATAGCCTTGTGCTCAGAAAAGATGGTTGATATGATTTCAATCTTCTTAAATCTAGTGAGACTTGTTTTGTGGCCTAGCATGTTATCTATCCTGGATAATATTCCATGTACAATTGAGAAAAATAAGCATTTTTGTTTGTTTTGGAATGGCATGTTTCATATATATCTATTAAGTTCATATGTCATTTAAAGCCAGTGTTTCCTTGTTGATTTTCTGTCTGAATAATTTGTCTATTGATGTAAGTGGGGCATTACATTTTCCTACTATATTGGTGTGATACTGTCAATATCTCCCTTTATGTTTGTTAATATTTGCTTTATGTACTTGGTGCTCTTATGTTGGGTCCATATATATTTACAATTGTTGTATCTTCTTGTTGGATCAATCCCTTTATCTTTATATAATGTCCTTCATCTCTTGTTACAGTCTTTGTTTTACAGTTTATTTTGTCTGATACAAATGTAGCCACTCCAGCTTTCTTTTAGTTTTCATCTGCATGGAGTGCCTTTTTCCCACCCCTCACTTTCAGTCTGTATATGTCTTTACATCTGAAGTGGATCTCTAGTAGGCAGCATATACATGGCTCTTGTTTTTGTATTCATTCAGCCACTCTATGTCTTTTGATTGCAGCGTTTAGTCCATTTACATGTAAAGTAATTGGTAGGAATGTACTTATTGCCGTTGTGTTAATCATTTGGGGGTTGTTTTGGTTGTTCTTTTTTGTTCCTTTCTTCTTGTTTTGCACTCCTCTCTTATGATTTAATGATTATCTTTAGTGTTATATTTGGATTATTTTTTTCTTTTGTGTGTGTATATTATTCTAGACTTTTGTTTTGTGGTTTCCATGGGATTTATATGCATGGCCTGCTGGTACAGTATTTGGAGCTCACCAGGACCTTGGGAGTTCTGGGGCTGGTGGGGGTTTGCTGGTGGGTGAGGCTGGATACCAGCATGGCTGGCTGCAGTGCCCAGGGGGTAACAGGGCTGATGCAGGCTTGCTGGTGAGTCAGTCCAATTCCCATAATATCTGGCTGTGAGTTCTGGGATATCTCAGAGCTGGTGTTACTGCACTGTGGCTAAGGAAGTCCACACTGCTAATAGGCTAGAGGGAGGACTCCAAAATGGCACTTACTATCATCAGTGTCCTCGTGGCAGAACAAACTCCCCAAAATGGGGGAAGTCCTAGCTGCCTCCTCCCTCTCTGGAAAGTTCTCTAAGTTCAGCAAGTGAGTTTGACCCAGGGTCTATTCAAATTACTGCTTCTGCGTTAGGTCTCAGAGCTTATGAACTTTTACCTGTGCCCTTTAAGAGCAGAGTCTCTGTTTCCTACAGCCTTCTGACTCTCTTATACCTAAGCCTCACTTGCCTTCAAAACCAGAAGTTCTAGAGGCTCATACTCCAGGTGCAGGACCCTGGGGCTGTGGAGCCCAATGTGGAGCTCAGATCTCTCCCTCCTTGGGGATAACCTCTGCAATTGTAATTATCCTCCCATTTGTGGGTTACCTACCCAGGGGTGTGGGTATATTAACTATCTTCTTACCTGTATCTTCATGGTTCCTTCTGTATATCTTTAGTTGTGGAATATCTTTTCTTCTAGTCTTCAGACTAGAAGACTAGAACTATCATTGTTCTAAATGATAGTTGCTCTGTAAATAGTTGTAACTTTGGTGTGTCTTGGGAGGAGGTGAGCTCAGGGTCTTCCTACTCTGCCATCTTGGCCACTCCTCTCTGTATTATTTGTAACAATGGTATTAAAATTACAATTATCTTAAAATGAACATTTTAATTAAAAAAAAAGTTAGCTCCAAAAATAAATGTTTTGTGATTAACAGGTACAGGTCATTCTAGTCAAGCTCTTATTGACTGTAGTATCAACAACTCTAAGAAAAGGAATTTATCTTATATGAGAAAGGACTATCTTGACTTATTTCTTAAGTAAGAGGGATTGGAATTGATTAAGATGTCTTTCTCCACAAAGGATTCTCCTGCCGTATAATAAGAGAACATGCACAGATTTTCTTTGTTGCACTTGTGAGTTATCCTTGTCTATGCCTGCCTAGCTTGGTAGAAAGGATTCTTGAATTTGTATTTTCAGAAAACCTGAATTTAGGTCTAGGCCATGGCACCAAAATTTGCTTTGCTTCTCTTTTCAGATTCAGGGTTCTCAGCATTCTTAGTTTACTCTTCTGAAATACAAGAGGATGTGGAGATAAAGAATGACAATGACTAGACAATCTCTCTAGTTTCAGCTACATCTAAAAGGTTGTGACTCTGGACTTCCAGTCCTAGCACAAATGTTCTTTATAGGCACAAATAACCCTCCACATTTGGGCTTTGAAGAAAACAGCTGGAGGCACCATTCTTACTTTTGTGTAATAAAGCACATTTTTACAGAGCAGATTTGGGGACAACCTCTCACTCGATTTTCATTAAAGAATAGCCAGGAGTGTTAATGACATCCCTCCAGGAGGCCCTGAAATTTTGTCCCGAGTTTTGGTAATAAAATGTAATATTTTATCACAAGTTGGTTAGAGCTGGGCTTGCTGCCTTTTGGAGAGATTGGCATCAATCTACAACCTCTTCAGGAAAAAAAAAGTGAGAAGCAATTGAGGGAAAAATGAAATGGGCCTTGTACTTATAAAGATCTATCCTGGGTAATCTGGCAAGAAGAAGGTCTTCTGATAAACAGGAAAATTCTGACTGAGAATGGGGAGAGAGGAAGAATATTAAGAGAATATTAAGAGAAGAATATTAAGAGAATATTAAGAATATTAAGAGAAGTGCTCTTTCAATGATGGACTCCAACATTTATTGAAGTAATTTTTACTAAAACATAGTCAGAAGTACAAATTATATGAGAATTTTCTAGGCTGTTGTTGAGATGTACAGACTCCTAAGGTCCACCAAGGGTCTATTAACCAAAAAAGTTCTGATCACCTCGAATCTGCCTTCTTAATGAGCACACTACAGTAGAGGCAATTTCTATTTCCATGCTTTAGGACAGAGGTACTTATGCCCCCAGGTTCTAATAGTACTATCTGTTGTTAAATGATAGTTGAGTTACTCCCTGGGAGTTTCCCAACTACTGAATTCTTTTCCCCTGTCTCTGCCCCAGAATATCCTTCACCCAATTACTGATTGATATGGAGGGAGAGGGGAATTAACAAGAACATGGGCCCCTTGCCTAAATTTAGGAAAACTCTGGAGGGCCATTCCATTTCTAGAAGCTCTGAGGGATAGACTGGGGCCTTAGTTTCAAATGCACCTTAAACAACTTTTCCTCTGTCCATTCCTATTCCCCACACTATCTTTCAGATTTTTTTTTTCCAAAAGCAGACCTAATAAACCACCTGGAAAATAAAAACTTTAATTTTAAAGTATTATTACTGAGGAATTGGATGGAAGACACACTGTAAATAGGTAATTTTCTAGGTGCTTAGCTCTAGACTTCAGAAAAATCAACAAAAAAAGACCTCAGTCCTGGACTATGGTGTAAAAGTCCAGGAAACTGTTTTAATCTTCATGGGTTGCCACCTACACTCTTAAGTCATTCAAAAGTTGCTGCAGAGGACCAACTGGGAAGGGCGGCTGTAATGAGCATGTTCCTTGTGCAAGTAACAGTAGAAATGGTGACCACAAGAAACATCAGCAAGAGAAAAGCAATGGAAGCAATGTTAAATGGAAGTTGCAACAGAGCAAGAAGACAGCTTCAGAGGTAACCCAGTGGGGTGCCAAGCATATAGAGCATCATCACACCCCCTCATGGAAGGAAAGGACTTGGACAGTCACTTCGGAGACTAGGTGTCCTGTAAGAAGTAAAGTCAGTGGAAGACAGAGGCAGTTGGCATTCCAGCAGTCATGTTCACGAGGGTTCACCAAGAGACTCATTATCGATTTGTGGGTTTACTGTTAGAGTCTGGGACAACATGTGTAATTGATACATACAAAATAGTCTGCTCATCCTCCCTCATCTTCTGAATTCTGTTCTCCATGGTCACCATGCAGGAGGGTGACTCTGCTTCACAACACACCTACACAGGTGAGGGGGGATACTGAGCTGAGCTTAGCGAATCACAATTTCTTCCTCAAGCCCCCTTGGAGGAGGTGACCTAAATGATAGGAAGAAGCCAACCATGCCAAGTTCATAGAGAAGAGTGCTTTAGGAGCTACAGGTAATGATTCCGAAGTGGGAACAAGCTTGTCTTGGCTGAGAAACAAAGACTGCCAATATGTAGTGTAGTAAGGAAGAAAGATAGAAGTTCAACAGGAAATCATGGAAACAGACAGAGGCAGATCATGTAGGACCTTATGGAGCAGGGCATCCTGAGACAGAAGACATCTGAAAGCTTCTAAGCACACGAGTGACATGATCTCACACTGGCTGTTCTCTGGAGAAATACAGACGAGCAAGTGCGGAGGAAAGATAGATAGATAAGTGTCTCTGGCAATAGACACAGGATGATGGCAGCGTGGCTAGGGTGGAAGCAATGAGGATGAAGACAAGTGTCCACAGTGACTCAGGCCCTAATCTGACCTGTGCCATGGGAAAATCTGAAGGTCTCCTCCCAATGTTCAGAGCTAATAACGAGAACTCAAATTGGAAGAGTTTTCTGAATTTCTGACATCCTATGAGGTTTGTAGAGGGAAGTTCTTAGACTTTTATAAACAAAGAAATTGGGGTGTCCACTCACAGTCAACCAGAACACGGACAGTGGTGTCAGGACTCAAATCCATCGGATGACTATGCCAACTGGCTCACCGACTACACTTTAGATGTTCCAAAGCATTTATTTTGTCAGATGCAGAATTGTCTGTACTGAGCTCTTCTGGAGGTCAGAACAGACAGTGATAGCAGTTGTCCTGTCTGTGTCTAAAGGAGAAGAAGGCCACCTATTTCTAGAGAAAATCTTAAGGCTGTAGCGAAGCCCCACATTGGGTGAATTAAAATGCATTTTTGAGAAGTAAAAGTCCTTTATATTTGAGTTAAATGTCCCAGTCCTTGGTCTAGTGGTTTGCTGAATAAAGAAATTTTAGAAAACAGTAAGGAATGAATGAAGAAAAAATGAGGAAAGGAACATTAATGCAGTTAGTTGTTTAGGAAAGAGGGGAGAGAAAAGAAAACTGTATTAAACCTCTATTATGAGGAAAGTATTACTTCTAGGTACTTTTCATATTCTATCTTAATTACACAATAACTCTAAGATGTGAGTGTCATTCCCATCATCATTTAGATGAGGAAATGATGCTCCAAAAAAGTGAAGTAATTTTCTCAAGTTTCTACAGCTAATAGGTAGCAGTGTAATCATTTGAATACAAGTAAATCTGTAACCAAAGCCCGAATACACCATGAATCAAAACTCTAAACTTGTTCTGGCCTTGTGTACTTCCAAAGTGAGTAATAAGGTAAAACTTCATTTTGGGGTGAGAACTTTAGAATCTCCATTTTTGACATGTTATGATATTTCTTAATGGTGCTGAAAATTTCAGGTACTGCGGTAGACTACCCAGGGTGGCTTTTTATTTAAAATCTAAATATCAAAGACTCATAAGCCTTAGAGCTTATAATTTACAATTCCTTTTTGCGGAAATGGATTCAAGCATAGTCTCAATGTCAAATTTAAGAGTAGAGTAACTGCCCAGAAATTGCAGATTTGAGGTTTTCTGCATTACAAATCAGGTCCAAAATATCTGGGTAAAAGAGACCCAGATGCTAGCCTCAGGGTTTATAACCAGCTGTGAAGCCTTGAGAGCAAGGTGCTAAAGTTAACTGAATTGCAGTTTATCTTTTGAGATAAAGATCCTCGACTTTCTACCCTCTCCCTTTCTTTCTTTGTACCTTTCCCCATTCCAACAAAGATCTGAGGCAGCTGAGTTGCACTGAATAACTTGAAGTTTTCTTTCTACACTGATTCTGCTAATAGCTTCATGAAACTGGCCAATCAACTTTGATTCCAAAAGGTCCTTCTTCCAGGACTTTTATTTCCTGAAAGCTTTCATCTGGTTTTTTTTGCTGCTTTTTTTTTTTTTTTAGTTAAAGAGACACTTCACATATCTGGAGAGATGGGATGGGATGTGTACTTACATGACATACTCATGCCTCTGTTCTTTCTAAGACTGAACACATGTAGTGTAATTTTATCCTGATCTGGTCACAGACTGATTGCATTTGATCTTGTGACTCAACTCAATCCGAGGCAGAGAATAAAATGCAAACTTTCCCCTATTTTATAAATCAACTGTGCCTCTTTTGAGTCATTGCTGTCATACATTGCCAAAGTTGTTTCAAAGATCAGGCTCACCCACTCACTGTACTTTTCCCCAACATATCAGGATTAAACTCCTTGCTGCCCTGAATAGCAGAGCTAAAATAAGTCACTTAGGCTTGTCTTAGCTACAGTGTGGAGAGCTTTCTGACAGCAAATGGGTAAACCAAACTCTTTTGAGAAGACCCTGTTTCTATATCTCAGGGGGGAGACAAAAGATCCTGCAAGCTCCTCCCTCTTTCCCCCTGGTCTTCACATCTGGAGCTGATTACTCAAGTCATAAGCAGGTTAAGCTCTGAGTATTGTTTCTCAATCTTGAGTGAAAACAAATCCAACTTGTGGTGTCAGGCATTGTATACCAGCATTGTCTAAACTCTGTACTGCAGGATGATAGTGCTAATCCAGACATTAACCAGCATCCTTGTGCAAAGGATACCATAGTTATCAAAGTGTAAAGATTTCTATATAAAAAGAGACTGTCTTGCTGATTCATAAAGCTCATCAGCATGCTGAAGGTTTGTGAGAATTTCTTCAGTGAAGAAACTTGATATCCTCAGTGTTTCCTAAACACATCTAAGGATAATACCCTTTTATCTCATGGAAGATCTTTCATCATCTCAGGGCACTGGAAAAGCAAGCACTTACTACACTAAAAGTTCTCCTGGGCTTCCCTGGTGGCGCAGTGGTTGAGAGTCCGCCTGCCAATGCAGGGGATACAGGTTCGTGCCCCGGTCCAGGAGGATCCCACATGCCGTGGAGCGGCTAGGCCCGTGAGCCATTGCCGCTGAGCCTGTGCGTCCGGAGCCTGTGCTCCGCAACGGGAGAGGCCACAACAGTGAGAGGCCCGTGTACCGCAAAAAAAAAAAAAAAAAAAAAAGTTTTCCTTCCAAGCACGGAGCCTGGTATATAGTAAACTCCTAATAAGTATTTGCAGAAAGTCAAGTAAGTACATGAATGAGTGAAATTCTATAAAGTAAGGATATATATTTATCTTCACAGACCTGTACTGTGAATAATTTTTTTCTGACAGAAATACATTTAACATCACCCAACCCATGTTTATTGAGTTCGTGCTAGCTAAGAGGCTCTATGCTAGGAGTTGAGGACTGCAGAATCTAGAACAAGATGATGGTAACACAATATCATATATGGAAGAGAGATAGTAAGTATATGGTGCTATGGAATATATGTAGCAGTGGTACAGGGTAGATTTCTGGAGAAGGTGATATCTGAGTTGAGTCTTAAATGACAAATGAGAGTTAGCCATGCAAAGAGGTGACTCCACGAATATATCCAATGTGCATGTATAGGAAAGTCATCACATGTGCTGTATTTAAGCAATTGTTAATCATGTATTATTAGCCATATATTTTATGTTTTGAAGACAAAACTTACTATCAGAAATGCTTTTGTTGGGTAAGAGGACTGACTTTATATTCCAGGAAACCAGATAACACAGGAACACACGTCAAAAATACCCAAAATATATCAAGGAAAACATGAACCACAAACCAAAATAGGAAATGCAGCGTTTAACATTAAGTTATTAAGTTAAAAATGTGATTTTTTTCAGGATTGTGCATCCTCATTACAGGAATTCTAGTGAATCACTGCTTCACGTTTCTCATAACTGAAAAAGAGCCTCCTACCCATAAATGTCCCTTTCTCTTAATTATGAAGGCCTCACAATCTCTATCTTCTCTTTCTGCCTTAAGTTATAAGTCTGTCCAGGGATAAAGGAGTTCTTTATAACTCCTGGACAGTTCTTTATAAATGGAAAGCTGGGAGCTTGATTTTTTTTTTTATATAGAACTCCAACCCTCTGGTTGTTTCTCAAGCTGTACTGGGAGTTTCACTCCCTCACCCACTTATTTAATTCACAAGCTTTTACTGAGTTCTTACCATGTGACAAACTATACACTAAGATGGGAAGATGGGATGCAGATACAATCTCACACAGTTCCTTCTTGCAATGAGTTTATCCACTAGTAAGAGAGACAGATATTAAATAAGCAATCATAGAAATGGAAAAAAAAGTACTAAAAATGTTTTATTAGATCGAATAGGGGAATGAACCTCATTATGGTAGTTGTGGAAGGCATCCCTGAGGAAGTAATGACTGAACTGGGGCTGAAGCATAGTATAGAAGATAACTAAACAAAGATGATGGTAGGAAGGAAGTTAGGTTGGGAAAAGCTTTTGGAAATGCCCACAGGAGGGTAAGAGTGTAGTTTGCTGGAGAAACTCAAAGAATTCCTTGAAAGCAAGCAAAATTTATTATTTTTGAAGTCCCAGCAAAGTCTGGCACATAATCACACTCAAAATCTGTTTGTTGAATGAATGCCTTAACTTAGTAGACAATGCCAAGGTAATTCTCTTTCTGGTGACAGAGGTATCAGCCCACTGCCCAAATCAAAAAGAAAGTGGAGTCCTCACATCACAAAGCTTTTCCTGTAAGCAAAGTGCAAAGAATGCCACAGATTTTCTTTAAAGAAAATTCATTACTTGAGTCCATCCTTTACTCCTTGTTCTTTTATGTTTTCATTTGCTTATTCACCAAATTGCTAGTCACTAAGGAGGATTCAAAAATGATGAAAATGTAGTGTCACCTTCAGAAAACTTTTGGTCTACAAGGATATTAGGATGTGCACCAATATTCCTAACACAAGGCAGAAGAAAAAGCCTGGACTGCATGACAGAGATAAAATGAAATATGAGAGTGATGGGGAGCAAGAAATCCCTTTAAGTTGAGGTATTTGGGGAAGAAGATGGTAGTAAAATTATGCCTTGAATGAAGAATATAGAAGAATTTTGACAAATAGATATGGGGAGGGAAAAAGCCATTTCAGGTTGAGAGTAAAATGCAAACAAAGATAAAGGACAAAGTGTGTGCAAGAGGGAGCAAAAAATCTAGTTTAGTTAGACTGCAAAAATAGGAAGATGGAGGCTTGCGAGAGGATATAAGTAGATAATCATCAACCCTGAATCTTTTTTTCTTTTTGGCTGCGTTGGGTCTTCGTTGCTGCACGTGGGCTTTCTCTAGTTGTGGAGAGCGGGGGCTACTCATCATTGCGATGCACAGGCTTCTCACTGCGGTGGCTTCTCTTGTTGTGGAGCACGGGCTCTAGACATGCAGGCTTCAGTAGTTGTGGCATGCGGGCTCAGTAGTTGTGGCTCATGGGCTCTAGAGCACAGGCTCAGTAGTTGTGGCACACGGGCTCAGTAGTTGTGGTTAGCGGGCTCTAGAGCACAGGTTCAGTAGTTGTGGTGCACAGGCTTAGTTGCTCTGTGGCATGTGGGACGTTCCCGGACCAGGGCTCAAACCTGTGTCCCCTGCATTGCCAGGCGAACTCCTAACCACTGCGCCACCAGGAAAGTCCCCAAGTCTTTCTTAAACATTTAATGCTTTTATCTTGTTGACACAGATTAAGTTAAACCTTTGTATTCAGAGTTAGACCTAAGAAGGATAATTTTGACAGAAATGTAGAAAATCCATTGGATGAAACTGAAGTGGGGGAAAAGGAAGGATTTAGGAAGTGTTTTTCACAGTTCAGGTAAGAAATACAGAACATCTTAACCAATGTGAGAGATGAATTTGAGGGACAAGGCCGAGGTGGAATCAAATGGTCATAGTGACCTGCTGGTTACAGGGGTATAAAAGAAGGCAAAGATAGTATGTGGACAACTGGTAGGATGTGATGCTATTCATTAACTGAGGATGTGAAACGAGAGGCAGATTTGGAGGAAATATGATGAGAGTAGCCAAGGAAGTGACTGGAAGAACAATACCAGTTTATTATAAGCACACTTGAACCAAATCATGTTATAACCATCATGTTTGTGTGGGATATTCAAATCCAAAACACCATAAAGTAGTTCAGTTTACAACAATGGTAGCACCCTATTCAAAAATATCTGCATGTACCACGATCTTTCAGCTTTAAACATCACATTCTAGTGTTCCTCCCAGTTGGGTTATTGTCTTCCATGACCCACCCTGCAATTTACTTTCTGTAGTTAAATCTCAACTCTTACTTAAAACACAGCCTATACCTTAACTAAACTTGTCAATTGTTTCAAAATCACAT
The DNA here is from genome assembly GCF_964165515.1 of Mesoplodon bidens. Taxonomy (NCBI): domain Eukaryota; kingdom Metazoa; phylum Chordata; class Mammalia; order Artiodactyla; family Ziphiidae; genus Mesoplodon; species Mesoplodon bidens. Next base: position 61,081,395 of record NC_138173.1, read on the forward strand.
ATCAGAATCACACCTCAATTGTCCATATTAATTCCCATGATTCTTTTCATCTAAAAGTCCCTAGTTCCCACCCAAATTTGCACATCTTTAAGAATCACCTCAATACCATGCTATCTCGAAGTCTACCTTTACAGAACTAATTGTACATTTCATTCCTTCTTTTTTTATACCCACTATTTACACTCCTATTATTTCATTTTGTGTCAAAAGCTCATATAATTATATCACTCTTGCACAATTATAAGATTTTGGGGTATAGAGAAAATGTACACCTCTTGATTTCTTGATTATGACCGGTGTTCAGTAAACTTAATTAAAACCAGGTATCTACCAACATACATATATAATAATAAAAGTAGAAAAGTTCAATAGGAAAACACAAATTTTTGAATTGAGTTATCATAGAAATTATACTTAGTCTAAGGGAAACAATATAAAATACTAGATTAAAGCAGAACTTCTCAAACTTGAATATGAGTAAGTTTTGGAGATCTTCTTAAAGAGAGATTCCAGGGACTAGCTTGAAATTTTGATTCAGTGGGTCTGGGGTGGGGTCACGAATTTACATTTCTAACAAATTCCCAGGTTATGCTGATGATTTCGAAAGAGGAAGTCATTTTGAATAGCGCTAGTTTAAAGGGTCAGTCTGACATCAGAATGCCTGGACTTAAATTCCACCACCACAATTCACTAGCTTTATGATTTTACGCCTCTCATTTAATTTTATCAGTGAGAACTATTGATAAAATAGTTGACCCATAAAATGTGTTTCTGGCAGTACCTGACACATGGCATGTGCTCAAAAATTAGGTGTTGGTGTGAGAATTCAATGGTACAAAGAAGTCAACAGATTCTTAAAGACCAGAGTGGTTAAACTATGGCCTGAGGTCCAGATCTGACTCACCACCTATTTTGGTAATGCTAGTGAAATAAGAATAGTTTAAAAATTTTTAAATGATTGAAAAGTACCAAAAGAAAAATATTTTCCAACACGTGGAAATTATACAAGATTCAATTTTAGTGTCCATTAAATAATGTTATTGGAATACAGCCACACAAATTTGTATACATATTGCCTATGGATGCAGAGTTAAGTAGTCACATGACAGACCATATGGCCAGGAAAGCCTGCATTGTATACTATTTGGCTCTTTACCTTAAAAGGTTGACAACCATCACTATTTTGGTGTCTAGAGTGGCAATAATGGTCAATGGCTATAGTGTTCTGTTCTTAATGTAACTGTACCAAGGTAATAAAGGATTCTTAGGAACCGAACAATAAAAAAGATTGGGAAATAAGATGAATTTGAGGGATAAGTAGTAAAATGAATTAATTACCACTAAAGCTCCTCAAACCAGGAAATGCTATTAGATGCCCCAACCCACTTTTTAAAGAAAGCAATATTTATTGTCCTTTTCTGATTATAAAAGCAATACATGATTACGGTACTTGGAAAATACAAAAATGTATACAGAATATAAATTGGTCATATTCCCAAGAGTAGAGATAACCACCTTTAAACATTTTTGTTTTTACAAAATTGGGATGCTAACTGTACAAAATGGTTATATATTTTTAATGTAACATTTCTCCAACAACTTCATATTCTGAGAACATTATGTTTAATGGGTAATAATATTCCATTGTTTGGAAATGCCATAATTCATTTATTTTTCCCTCATCATTAAATCTTATTTTAAGTTTTTGTTATTATTTGTAAATAATGCTATAACAAACTTGCCTACAACGTCTCTGAAAAATTGGTGATTTTTTTCCCACTATGACAGATTACTATAGTAAAGCAATTTTTGCCTAAATTTGGGCTGTTTTCAGGGAAGGAGAAGAAAGAGAAGATTAAAGAAAGACAAGGGTTGTGTTAATTGGGACTCTCTCTCTCTCTCTCTCTCTCTCTCTCTCTCATTTTTCCAGATTTCCAACTATACTAACTTTGGAGATTTCTACCTTCTGATTAGTAACATTAAACGACTTCCATTAGCTTTGACCAACAATGTTTATTTTTCTACATACCCCATTCTTAAATCCATACCCTTACAATCAAAATAAAACATTTTGTTTTGTTTTGTTTGAATTCCCCCTTCCCTTAGAAAAAAAGGCAATAATCTTATCAAAAATATTTTATTTACAAAAAAATTCAATTATACTATACATCCTATACTGGAAATACATTGAATAATTGCTAAAATAAATACAGGCAATTAATTCAATCTTTTATAAGAATGAAAGAATTTGACATTTGAATGTTATCAAAGCTTAACTTAGAACATAAATAGTTAAAAAGGCAAACTCAAGTTTTAGTTTCATTTAATGGCATGGTCTGTTTGTTTTCCACAAGCTCCCCAATCAGTGAGAGTCTAAGTTGTAGAACGTTATATATTTTTTGTGCTCTGAAGGTAGAATGTGCAGGTTTTTTCTTAGACAGAATGGATGAAATATAAAAGTCTACATAAAAAGGAAGCAGAAAGGCAGGAAGCACATGGTTGAACACTTCACATTTCTGCTTCATCACAATACTTTTTTTCTGCAACTCTTCATGTGTTCAATTGTTTTTAACACAGGTCTACACAGCACCGGCTACAAGGCAAGATGGGTCATGTCAAAAGTCAAACTGGATAACTGAGGCCCCGGAGTAGCTAAATTAACCAGGCCGAGGGTCCATCAATTTTTTTTATGTGCCAATTCTTGATACAACTATTAAACCTTGATATCATGTCTACTATGTAAACACATTTATTTAGGTCAAGAACAGAAGAGATGAAGCAATTATCTGTATAATTCAGAAAAAAATCTTCCCTAGAAAGTTAAAGAGTACACATGGAGCTTGATTTGGCCAATTTTGAATCTATATGCTTTATTCTTATTATAATTTATCCCACTCACCCGTATAAACCTCATACTAACATGTAAAGTGAAATGACAATCTAGGAAAAAAAAAAGGTAGGTAAAGTATGTTCAACATATAGACAGGATCCAGTGAATACAGGTCACAGAACAAAATGATGAACTGCAGTGTATTTGTCCAGATTATACAGACAATTTTTCCCACTTTCCTTTTTACTTAGCCTGGGAAAACACTGTGAGAATCTCCAAAAACAATCTTTGATACCCAGATTTTGTCCACTGCTGGATGCCTAGTATTTTCTTTTGAGAACTGGCATTCCCTTTTTTTTTTAATCTTATGAAAAAATTGCACTTTTCTACCCCTTTGGCCTTGATTTTCAATGACTTCTTTTTTGTACACACAAGTATGAATTTCTACTCCCGAAGTGTGATAGGTATATTGGCCTTTTCTAAAAGAAATGAAAAAAAGTTAAAATATTGAAAGTTTAAATACTTTTTCACAGAAATAAACTATTCAATTTTAAAGGTAGAGAGAGAGAGAAACATTTTATTCTTTCTATCATGAATAACATCAGTCAACCAAGCTTCACATTTTGGGTAAAAATTTTTTAAGTATGAATTTTTTCAGAACCTATTTTATTTAAAAAAAAAAGGAAGAACAGGTGTATTTTGGCAGAAGTAAAATATAAAATATGCAAAATTTGTTTTAAAATTGGCATACAAAATTTTAAAACACAGTACAATTATATAAAAATACAGCACAGCCAACGGCCTGTAAATTTCCTTTGGCATTTCATTTGGTAGAGTTAAACAGAAAAACCTTTCTAAAAAAAAATTAGCTATCAACACAGTACATAAGTTAGGTTGTATATGTTGAAAGAACTTTTCCTTGAGTTTCCAAAATCCTTTTCTTACATGATAACCCACATAAAGCATGACTAGTGAGGTATATAGGGCAAAACACTGTTAGGCAGATGTACAATAAGGAAAAAGTGCATAAACAAAGAATTCTTCCCATTTTCATAGAAATATCAGGTTAAATCTGAGTTCTTCTTGATGTATCATTTTACTTTGGCAGAATTAAAATAAACCCATACAAATGTCTTTGTTCAAGTCCCAGCAGCAGTGATATGTCTCCTTTGGTGGCGTTATCTGATGCCACAATACCGCACAGTCCCTAGAGGAACTAAGGTTTTGTGTGTGTCTGCATCTGTAACTGCAAACATCAAACGTAAGATCATACATCAAGCACCATGTCATACTGTTGTCCCTTCTTCCGCCTGCCACATTTATTGATGAGAACCACATACAGTGTCAAAAGCATGACCCAATAGCATGCATACAGCAACGTTCCAACAATTAAAACTGTCTGTTTGGATTCTGAGAATGGCTTTTTAGATTCCTTATAAATGGTGAAAATCACACCACCCAGGAGGATTGTAAACCAAACTGATACTGGAATGAGTCCTATGAAATTAACAACAATGGTTTTCCTTCCAGATGTGCCCCACCCAGCTTTGTTTATCGTTGCAATTGCAAACATCTTGGCAGGAAGTAAACTTGACATGTATAACACTGAGTAGAGGGACATGAAGACCATGACGATATTTCCTCTAAGGCAGCTGGCAAAAGATGATTTTATGAGACCCACTAACTGGACAGTTAACAAGAAGAGGAGGATGTTCCAAATTTTACCCCTGTAGAAAAGCTGGATTACTGTGGCAATGAGAAAGAAAGGGAAGAACCCAGTGATGACTGCTTCATAGGTCATCCACAAGTGATGTTTATGAAACCACATAGCATTGTACAGCCACTCTCGGAAGTAGGACTTGCTCCAACGGGTCTGCTGGTTTAACCATCTGAGATATTCTATAGGTGTTTCAGTAAGGCACTTGGATCGAGCTGTGTATTTTGTTGCATAGCCCAGACTCAGCACTCTGTTCGTTAGATGCCTGTCATCTCCAAAACTACATTGGCTGCCCATAAATTCTTGATTGTACCAGTCTTCCACAAATTCATGCAATAAGGAGTTTCTGTACATTCCCAGAGGTCCACTAATGCACTGGACACATCCAAAATAAGACTGACAAGCCCTTTCTATGTTAAAAGCCATCCAGTATCTCACACTGCTGAGGAAAGAGATCCAGGAATCATACTTGTTTAAAATCTACAAGAAAAATAAAAGTAAAAATAATTAAATAAAGGTAAACCCCAGCTAAAAATTCCAACAAAATCTGCAGCATTGTGAGGTTACTACCTAGAGTAATGTTTGTTTTTTTATCCTTCTATTTAGTCTCTTTCCCTTTTTTAACACAATTTTACATTATTTTCTTTGATTCTATATACTATATTAATTTGGAAAGTTGGGTGTGTGTGTTGGGACTTCTTGACAATAATTTTTTTCTAATCCATCACTCTCTGTACTCTTTTGTTATGTGTTTTGTTTCTTTTTCTTGTTATGTTATAAAATTGAGATTTTTTTAGGCTTTGGTTCTCAGCCCTTAAATTATTCTCCCACTGGCAGTCCAGTGGTTAAAGATTTCGCCTTCCAATGTGGTGGTGGGGTGGGGTCCATCCCTGGTTGGGGAGCTGGGATCCCACCCACATGCCTCATGGCCAAAAAACCAAAGACATAAAACAGAATCAATATTGCAGCAAATTCAATAAAGACTTTAAAAAGATGGTCCGCATCAAAAAATCTTTAAAAAAATTATTCTCCCACTTTCTTACTATCTAATATTTGAAAGTTTTTAAGTCCTATTCTCTTCTCTTTTCAACTCATCCAACTCTATTATTCTCCTTCCAGTTTTAGCAATGCCAGTGATTAAAGGGTTTGCTCTGGCTTCACCCCAAAACTGGAATCCTGAAATAATGCTCTACAAAAAGGCTATTAAAATTATTAGTTTTGGGAGGCAATATTTCTTAATTCTCTCCTCTGTCTCAATTTTGTTCAGTTTTCATCTGGATTTTACATTCTTCCTTTTTATCTCCAGGGTATTTCTTTGTCCATCTAGTGTACTTTCTTTGACTTCACTATTACCATGCATATAAATATGGGTTATACAGCAACACAATACCTACATTTAAAGTCAAAATTCCATGTGCTTCTCACATCTTTTGCTAAAATCTAGTGCACTTTTGCAAAGGGCTCACTTTAATCTTCATATATTTTCACATATTTGTTTTCCCATTCCATACATTTCAAATCACCTTCATTAATATTTGTTTCACTTATTGTTTCTCCATTGATAGCAAATAATGAGAAATAAATAATAATTGGAAAACTCACTTAATTGTTCCTTTGACTTTCTCTCTAGTGTAAATTTGAGTTGCTGTTTCTCTTTTTTTCCCTTTGTATTCCAATTTGGATTTTTGAACAACCATAGATTGCTCAGCTTTTAAATACATAGTTATATGACATAGACTCCATCTCCTGCCATACCTCCATTTTTTAACCCTTGTACTAAATGAGTTCCAACATCATTTTACCAGAACATTAAGTTGTGGCTCAAGAAGATATGGCAGAAATTATTACACATTTACATTTTATATAACTTATCAGCCACTACATACTTGTGTTATAACCCAGGATTAAGCAAAGAAATCATAAGTTACTTCAATTTAGACAGCAGAAGAGGTATAAAGTGGGTCCAGGGCACATTCTAGTATGTCTCTGGCACCAGAAACAATACCTGGCACAGATTTGGGTGTATAATAAATGTATGTTCAAAGAATCAATGAGTGAGGGTGCTACTAAAAGTGACTCATGCAAAAAAGTGAACTCATGTACCTGGACATCTCCCCCGACACCTCCAACCATGGGATCTTCTTCTAAAACTTTTACCATCTCCACAGATGAGGCAGGGTCAAGCATGGTGTCTGAATCACAAACCTGCAAAGAAGAAAGTAAGAAATAAGTTAAAGAAAAGAAGATGATGAATATACTCCATGTAGTCAAAAGTGGGCATATATATCATGCCTTCAGCCTATTGTCACAAGGCCTCAATAAGTAACAAAGAGCCTGAAAACTCAGTATTTAAGTTAATGACATTGCTGGATAGAACAGCTAAAGTGATGACCTAGGCATGTCATGTAGGGTGACAGCTTTGCCTGGTTTGCCATGGATGTACACAATTTTGGCAATGAAAGTCTCATGTCCCAGGTAACATCCTAGATTTCCAGGACTTGGAAAACATCTTGGGTTGGTCACCATAGATAGCTCTTTTTTTAAAAAAATTGCCTTAAATAAGGCTTTCAGATATCTTATCCCTCAGGTCTGAATGATGCTAGGAAACTCCTATGACAGTATTGAAAAAGAGGCATGTTTAACAGTGATTATTTTTCTCTATTTTAATATGGTGATTAAGACAGGAAAGCAGTTCTAGTAAGGCTGGTTGTATAATTAATTCTGAAGCAAGATGTCTATTTGACCTGGGCTTAGCAGATGACATTCCATTAGAAAGGAAACTAGCTTGATGGTCAGACCACCTTTTTATTTTAGAGTATTAAGTATTTGTCTAGCTCTTTATATACAAAAGTAGATGTTAAATTATCTTAAGTTTCTCTAGAAATGCTAATTATTATTCTTAAAAACAAACTTTATACAGGACAGAAAAAAACAATTTTGAAACCAAACCAACTACAACTTCAAGAAAATTATTAGGATTTGTCTATACCCATTAGCTTCTCCCAGAAATTTCTACTGGAGGCCAAAGTACAGGGTTATAAATAGTACTTTTCTTCCTAAGCTGATTTATGAACTTATTGAATGAAACAGAAAGATAAAGGAGAGGAAAAACCAAAATATTACATGTATACTCATAAAGCTGATATGGAAAATAGGGCTTATATCAATGGAGTAGCAGACTTTGTAACTATGTTCCCCAGAATTAGACTGATGTACCAATTCCAAATAGCATCTCAGTGGGACTAGTCTCCTCCTGAAGACAGTTAATGCCCCTTCGAAAGGTATGGCAGATGCCTCCTACTTTATGGCAGCTCACTTCTAGAAGAAAGGGGGAAGAAGGAGCTAGGCTACCCCTTACTCCTCCCATACTCACCAATCCGATTAAGTCACTTCTCTTAGGGAGAAATTAGGTACGTTACACCTGTGGATGGAGCTTCTTCCACATGATCAAAGAAAATCAAAAGTAGGAAAAGAGGTGTCACCTCTCTATTCCTGGTTGATATTAATAAAATAGTATCCTTTCCTGGAAAATGCAGCCAGGCCCAAGTAGACATAAAGTGATGAAAATTGGCATGTAATGAACCAGTTTCACATTCCCATCTAAGCAATAAATGACATGATTGGCAGAGGCGGGAGTGTTATCTACAATTTCACTGTTTTTCTATGTAGTCTGGCTACATTTATGAATTTAATCAAGATTTAGTCTCTTTACTTATATCAAAAGCAAGTATTTGTGCAGTTCTCAGATCTGCTTCATAAAAATAGTACGGATTTGATATACCAGTTTTGAATGAAAAAATATGAGTCCTTCACATACATAGCTAGGAAGTCTCAACATTTTTTAAAAAGTGCCTATCTTGGGCTTCCCTGGTGGCGCAGTGGTTGAGAATCTGCCTGCCAATGCAGGGGACACAGGTTCGAGCCTTGGTCTGGGAAGATCCCACATGCCGCGGAGCAACTAGCCCCGAGAGCCACAATTACTGAGCCTGCGCGTCTGGAGCCTGTGCTCCGCAACAAGAGAGGCCGCGATAGTGAGAGGCCCGCGCACCGCGATGAGGAGGGGCCCCCGCTTGCCGCAACTACAGAAAGCCCTGGCACAGAAACGAAGAGCCAACACAGCCATAAATAAATAAATAAATAAATAAAATTAAAAAAAAAAAAAAAAAGTGCCTATCTTAATTTTATTAATAGAGTTTTTTTCTGAAAAAACATAATATATATTAATAAAGAATGTTGGTGAAAAGAGCAATTTAAATGCATTATTGTAACATGACTTAAGGAGTATATAGGGTATCCAATTATAAAAAGTGAAATCATCACCTCTCTGGACTCAACTAATTATAGCAATTTTAAAGTTAATTTCTGAATTTTGTATATTACTTTACCTATTTAGAAACAGGCATTTTCTAAATAACCTACTGCCCTTTTTTGGGGGGGAGCATTCTATTTTGGTCTGCATGGTCTTACTTATTTTAGAGGAAAAAAAATAGACAGCAGCTAGGCTGTCTATTCCATTAAAAAAATACGATTTTTCAGGGCTTCCCTGGTGGCGCAGTGGTTGAGAGTCCGCCTGCCGATGCAGGGGACACGGGTTCGTGCCCCGGTCTGGGAAGATCCCACATGCTGCGGAGCGGTTGGGCCCGTGAGCCATGGCCGTTGGGCCTGCGCGTCCGGAGCCTGTGCTCCGCAACGGGAGAGGCCACAACAGTGAGAGGCCCGCATACAGAAAAAAAAAAAAAAAAAAAAAAAAAAAAATACGATTTTTTTAATACTTCAGTTTATACTCAAGGGTCCCAAGCCTCAGAAACCTAAGCAAATTCTTCCAATAAGGATGTTTTGCCTCTCTCTTGCCTTGTCTGTCACTGTTTTGTATATGGCTATAAGCCTAACAGGCCAGTAACTAGGGTAGTAGAAAGTGAAGGCATAATTTCAAATCCACCTTTCAACCTCTCAGCATCCAGAGTTTATGGCCACACCCACCTCTATCGACTCAAGCTGGGAAAGGTAAAACCAGAAAGCTAAAATAAGACTAAAAACAACAGGAAGGGGGCAACCTAGAATTAATGTTCAAGTAACTCCGCCTGCTTGTAAGATAAGCAAGCCAAGGGAACTGCCTCTCTGAAATGACTAAACTTGAACCAAACTTCTGAGGTTCTGCATATTTAAGTTGGTCCTGCCCCTCCCAGTTTCCAAAGCAAAGTGCCAGAAGTTCTCTGAGAGAGATTGTTCACATGGTGAGTTTAACTGTCAGAGGGGAAAGTTCTCAGAAATCTCCTGGGAGGGGTTTGTTATAGTGGGATCAAAGAGTTTTCTAAAGAAGTTCAATTTCTGGATGTTCTTTGGTGATAGAATGCCAACTAGAAAACCACAGACTATGACAGTCTGTGAAAGCATGTATGTTCATGGATATAACAGTATTAATTTGTTTGTGTTAAAGGGTATAACTCTAGCCCTTCTTAAAATCAGTCTAGTAGAAACAGGATTTCTAGCTGTCTCCTCACCAATTAATGAGAAGTGTGCAATTTCATGAATGTTGGCTGTTTAGCTCTGGGCTAGAAACTGTGGGAGAAAAACACCAGTTCACAAGGAGCTTAACATCACACTGGGAAAAACCACAGGACTGATTTGCATACAGGAAACAATTGGAGAACAAATCAAAATGTCTTTCTGTGCACGCTGAATGTATCGCTGTAATTTGTTTAAACTACATGATCACCAGTCAAAAGATTTCTCACTAGGAGATATGGAAATGAGGCAAAGTCACCAAATTTTGACTAACATGAGTAGAAAATGTCAAGACAAGGAGACGTTATTGGGAGGAAGCAGCCACCTCAGTCTTAACCACAGAATCATCAGCTAAATTGCTTAAGACCATGGCTCCTCCTCCTTCACTGTTCTAGCCAAGAGACAGTGCCACCGCCTTCTCTGTATCTAAAACAGGAGTTGGCAAACGAAGGTCTATGGATGAGTCTGCCTTCCCACCAATTTCTGTATGGCCTGGGGGTTAAAAATAGCTTTTACTTTTTTAAATAGCTGAAAATAAATTGAAAAAGAATTTTTTGTGACACATGGAAATTATATGAAATTCAAATTTCAGTGGCCATAAATAAAGTTTTACTGGAACCCAGTCATGCACATTCAGTTTCATATTATCTATGGCTGCTTTCGCACTAAAACAGCAAAGTTGAATAGCTGCAACACAGATCATATAGCCTGCAAAGCTTAATGGTTTCTATCAGGCCTTTTACAAGCAAGAATGCCAACCCTGAGAGAATTTGTTGGGGGGCTGGGGGTGGGTCTCTTTCATAAAAAAACAAAGAATAAACTAAAAGGACAAGTTGAGATAAAGTACATTCTAAGTCCCAATTTAACTCTACTAGAGGTTTTTATGATTACCTCTACCTTCTATTCTTATAATAGGCCAAGATTTGACTATTATAACAAATCAAGAGGCTGCAATGAAATCTTGAGTTCTGTACTTTATTACTTTTATGACCTTGAACAAACTGTTACCATCATCATGATACCAGAGTGACACACTGTATGTCAAAGTACTTGGTAAATTACAAAGGCTCACAGAAAGTCATATATGCCATTAGTATAGGGTAATAATCTTTAATTGTTTATACTTGCTAAGTAAACCCACTAATTACCATGAACAGGGAACTCAGTAAAGAGAATCACTAAAAGGAACATGAGAATGGATTACATATCAAGAATATCTTATCACAATGAACGAGTTCAAATGTATCCAATACAACTATAGCAGTTAGATATATAAATTGCTATAAATGTGTGAAATAAGCTGTTAGACTGTAAGTCCATTCCAATTTATCTCACTGATCTTAAAGTTGATCTACCTCACAATAATTTAAATAAAATATCCTGTAGAAATATTGTTATTTATTCTACCATATGTTTTTCAACTTCTAAGACCCAAGTCTAAAATGCTGAGTATCCATATTTCACCTTTTTTTCAACATATTTCCTTTCAGATTGACTGGTGTGTTCTCCACCTCTGCCTGCCCCGAACCACTTCAAAGGGCACTGAGAGCTACACAGCAAGAGGAAAACTTAATTATTCTGGCTGCCTTCGATGAGGAAACAGGCTGAAGATAAATCAAGACTCATTCTGTTGCTACTGCCTTCATCCTTTGTCTGCTTGTAAACCTCAATCCTTTCTTAATCTTGACCCTTCATCTTAACCTGGACCCAGGGAGATGATTTATATCAACCATGTTTGAAATTTACCATTGGTCATGATCCCACTGCCCAGTTTCCCTTCCAAAACTTAACCACATAGTAAATGGAAAGTACCCCCTACCCCCTCTTTCCCCCAGGACATTCCTCCTAGTGAAAGAAGTCAGCCAGAATTTTAAAATTCACCAATAGTTATTTACTGGCAAACACAAGATGGTGTTAGCCCCCAGAACTCCTAACAGTACTATGCCAGAGTAAACACACTACTGAAAGGAAAAGAAAGCACTATGCAAAACCTTGGAATCAGACAGATCTGAGTCCCAATCCACAATTGACCAGTTATATTCCCTTGGACTAGCTTTGTAACCTTAAACTCCTTACCTCACCTTTTAAGTCTCCATCTCTCAGGTGAAAAATATGGATAAGCACATCCACCTCATAAGTTTGCTGTAATGGAGAATTAACTAGATAATGTATGTATAGCACTTATAAGGGCTAGCTCATAGTAAATGCTCAATAAAAGGAAGACATATATACTAAGAAGTGATAATCAAAACTAGAGGCTCAAACTAAGAACACTAGTCCCATGAGGGAAGGGGTCCTTCTTATCTGTACTGTAAATAAACCATGACTTGCTCAGAGAGCAAAAACTAATGCCTTGTCCAATGCCCAACAAATTTAAATTAAACAAGCTGGATTATTGAGCAGGCAATATAAAAATCCTTAGATTGGGCTGTCTACTAGGGAAAAAGATTAGAGAGAAGTTTATGGTAGACTATGAGTGGCAAAAACAAAATCATAAAATGTAAGAACTTTAGGACTAAAAAGACCTTTTGAAATTAATCAGTGAAACCATTCCAGGAAAAAATAAATGCCCTCAAAGAAAAATACAGAAACTTTTTTTGGGGAGAGAGATGGGGGATAGGGAGAATGATTCTCTCATAGTAATTTTGTTTATAGTATAAGACCTCAAATCTAGCCAATAAAAAGCCTCTAAATCATAAAAACCTAAACAATTTGGCCCTTATTTGTTGTTCTTTTTAAAAGGAATTGGGAAGATATATACCTTTCTTGTTAGAATGTGTTACCCAAATTGTTATAAAGTAACATTTGCCTCAGGCAACCTAGAATCTTTTTAAGACATTAAGGAGTCATTTGGTTATTCTCTTTTCTTTTTCAGGAAGGCTTATACACGAGTAATAGTTGTAGGTGTAAAGCAAAGGTGACAAGCCAGCTGGAAAAATGAGAAACCAAATGTTGTCACCTCTAGGCTTAAGCCAGGAAACACCCTTATTCCAAATGGTTGGAATCCTCATTCTAAAGAAAGGAATCAGGAAATCACATAATGGTTGCCTTAAATCAGGGTTTACATTCAAGAACCCAACTTTGAGGGAAAGTGTACATTAAAAATGAAAAGAAAATTCTAATGCTATACTCCCTTTTGTGTTGTTGTTTGTTGTTTTTGTTTGTTTGTTTGATCCCAATCTTGAAGAGCATAGATATGTTGCTAGAAAGAAACTAAGACAGTCCTAAGTTAGAGTCTTTAGCTGAAAGTGATCTCAGAAATCATCTCTTCTACCAGTTGAGGCCCATAGCAAGTAAACAGTTAAATCAAGAATTCAGATTTCCCCATTCTTATTTCAATGAGCTCAATTTCATCCTCTAAGATGAAGGATACAAAATCACATTAACATTCTCAACATGACCCTACAGAAATTTTCAGAAAATAGGAACAAATCAAATGTTATACATATTCAATCCTCATCATGCACGGTGGTTATGTTCTACAAAGCTTCCATGAACAGTGAGTTAGCAAATACTAAAAAATTGCATCTAGCGGACATACAGAGTTAGGTTCCTCAAAGTCTCTGGTCACGGAATTTCTGTCTAGTGATCAATCCCTAACCTTGTTGTATTTGTGCTTACTTGTTTATTTGTGTCACCTTATTTAATATGTATTGTTGATTCATTAACATTGAACTCATGTCCAGCAGCACTGTAACTCATGCCTGAACAAAGTTCATCTAACAAACCTATTTTCTCCATAAGGCAATTACAACCTTCTTGTGTTACAATCACTAGACAACATTTCAACACTACACTTGGGGACCATTTTAAACAGCTACATTAGCAACCAAAAGCACAAAAATATGAAAAACATGATATTAAATAGACTAAGGAAGTTACTTGTTTACAGTATAAAAGGTAAAACAAAAAGGCAAAGCATAATCTTGTGTGACCTCAGCTGGGAACATGCACATCAGATGACTCACTTTTTTTTTGCCATTCTGCACATGTCTGCAAATGATCACAACATCACTGCAACTATTGATTTTTGAGTAATAAATACACTTTAGTCAGTAGGTTAACTTGTAAATACAGAATCCATGAATAATAAGGGTCAACTCTACTATTATGAATGATTTAGTCTTACTTTCCTCCTGCTCAAATAATCTTGGATAGCTATGGTACTGCCAGATTAAATTAATAATAAAATTGCTTCCTATAATCTTTCCTTTTAGAAAATGTTCATACTTATTGTATAACTTTTACCTGGGAAATTCTTAATACACACATCAGACGATACTATTTTTTTCCTTTGTTATATAGGCTGGTGGCCACTTATGTGGAAATATCAATGTTCAGTGAAAAGAGATATGAATAAAGCAATTATCTAATCTAGATATCAAAAGACACTTTAAAAGTCTTCTGAAATTGTTAAGTAAAAAATACAAAAAAGTAAACATGATATAATCTCAAAATTGTTTTTAAAATAAGAAAAAATAGAAGAGTATATGTTGGAAAGTATTAAATTTGATAATCTATGTATGGGTCATGTATTCACTTCAGATGACTTTTTTAAATTGAAGTTTAGTTGATTTACTATGTTTCATGTGTACAGCAAAGTGATTCAGTTATACATACATACATATTTATTCTTTTTCAGGTTCTTTTCCATTATAAATTATTACAAGATATTGAATATAGTTCCCTACGCTATACAGTAGCTCTTTATTATCTATTTTATAGATAGTAGTGTGTATCCGTTAATCCCAAATTCCTAATTTATCTTTCCCCTCTCTGCTGCAGATTATTTTAATTTTGCTTATTGCACTTTTCTACATCTTTGAAAAAGTTTCTCCAGAAAATACTTTGATTCAAAATTAAGAAAATCTTCCTCATTCACCTCCTTATTTCTCATTCCCTGTATTTGATTTTCTCACTTTATTTTTCTTCTGCTGCTTTTCTATCTTCTCTATCTCTGGAAGCAGCCACTAGCATCATAGATGAATTTCCTACCATGCTGGCTTCGTCTTAAACTGAAGCTTCCCTCCATGTTCTATGCCAGCATTTATTATTTGAGAGGCTACAAGGCTGAAAGAGTAATTACTATAGAAGACTAGAGATGAGGGGAGAGATATAAGAGGTGGTGATGGATAAAGGCTTGTTCTGAAAGAGACGAGAGGGAGCCAGCCCAGAAGGCTCAGAAGTGCAAGTAGAAAGGTTAACCTTGAGATAGGAGGTGAGGTGGGTACCCTTGAAACTGTAAGCAGAAGAGAGTCAGACCTTGACAGCCTTCACAGCCTGTACTTTTGCTGTTCTCTTTTGTAGAGGCAAGATCATCTGTTTGTAGTTAAGCAGGGAGGAGTTTGGGTAAGGCCCTAGGAGAGTGATGAAGATCTGAAATAACAGACGCGAGAGGAATAAGCAAGACATCTATTCAAGATCAAGTGAAAAGAGTGCTGACTAGTGCTGAGGATCCAGCTGCAACTGGAAACCAATCATTTTGGCCATCTCTCTGCACAGTTAAACAGTGTTCTCTAGCCAGGTTAGCAAATATGAGCAGATGGTCAATTTCTTCCCCTAGCCCCCAGTCTCTCTTGTGTATTAGCACCTGAACTTTGCTTCCTTCCATCCCTAACCAACTTGAACTCCACATTCAATCACTTGTAATATTCAGGAACCAATATCCTCAAACCCCTCCCTCTTTGTCTTTCTGTGGCTTCTGCTCTGTAACTCTTGGACCCTGGGTGAGTCAGAAGGAAGGATAAGAGTACTAAATTAGATTGAACTTTATGCAATTTCTGTTTTTATACGGCATAGACGAGGCATGGCAGGATAGTATTTACTAGTTTCAGAATGCCAAAAGATTTTTTACCCCTGTTTGAGTTCTCTGAATGGACTGGAAGTCTCAAGCAGATTTGGGGCCCAGTTAACAGCTGTTGCTAGGGTCAGTTTATCTGGAGGCTTCAGCCTGAAGGAAGGAAAGTTCTCAAGCCTGATTAGGGCACTAGCAAAAAGCCTACTCTAAAATTTCATATTTTGTATTAGTTTTTCCTGGACGGGCACAAGACAAGTTGTCAAGGATACAAACAAAATTCCAAACAAGATGTTGGGAGAAGGGGCTTTGCGAGAAGCAGGTTAAAAAAAAAAGAAGAAAAATGTCACAATAATGTCATGATTAGAAAGGACAAACGTAAACTGTTTTAACTAGAATTAAAGGCAAAACATCAAAACAGATGTTTTCTCATTTTAGGCCCAGAGCTTCATTCTTCAAATCCTCTGTAAGTTCCCTAGCCATTCCTTAACTTTAAAAGTTTCATTTTATCCTCTCATCTGGGCCTGAAGTCGCAATAGGTAAATATGTAAAAATGTCTTGATTTAACTAAAACAGCCTTATTTGTGAAAGTTCTAGAAATTAGGAGACACTTGGGGTTGAAACTCTAATCAACTCCCTAGGAGGGAGATTTATGCAGATGGTATGAACTGAAGAAATACCTCAAAATTCTTCAGATATTAGCTAAATTAACAACATGTTAATTAGCAATTGACATGTAGTATAGTTTTCAAGTAAGGACTAGATAATCATATAAGAAATAATACTTTAACAGCAAACACTTTAATAATATTAACAATGCCATTATCAACAACTTTTGCTAAGCCCCTTGGGATACATAATTTGAAATAATTTTCTCAAATCCCTTGTGAGATTGGTTCCTTCTAACCAGGTAACTGAGGTTTGGGAGGTGGTCTTGCTCAAGGTCAACCAGCTACAAATTGTTAATTAGAACCTCAGTCAATTGACATTGAAGCCAGTGGCCACTGCCATCCCATTATACAGAGAGACACACTGGGCATCGCTTTGTGTTGATAAATC
The DNA here is from genome assembly GCF_964165515.1 of Mesoplodon bidens. Classification (NCBI taxonomy): domain Eukaryota; kingdom Metazoa; phylum Chordata; class Mammalia; order Artiodactyla; family Ziphiidae; genus Mesoplodon; species Mesoplodon bidens. The sequence continues at coordinate 61,098,300 of NC_138173.1, forward strand.
CCCTAAAACATATGATGGGTCTTCCAAAAACAAGGATTTCACATTTAAGAAAAGAGGAAAAGTGTCCGGATGGATATTTGAAGCCAGAGATAGTTCTCCTTTCTCAATATCATCATGAATAAAATCTAACTAAAATATCTGCACAAAACTACAACTAGAAAACTCACAGGTACCCTATTAATGTTCTAAAGAAGAAACTTTCAGTGAGAACTAGAAGAGGAGAAACCGTAGAATTAGCAGTCAGGGAATTAATGAGAGACACAGCCTGTCTAATTTTCATTCAAGCAAACACCATCACAAATGCTTTCAAAGGTCAAGTTTGAAAGCAGGGAGTGAGGTAATGCTGTTTGGGGAGTGAAATAAACATGACTTAGATTTTGTTCTGGGAAGGTTGTTTTTTTGTTTTTGTTTTCCTTTTCCCTTTTTCTTTTCTTTTTCTATGTGTTTCAGTTTTGAATTCCTACACTTTTAAATCAAAATTGTTTTCATCACCCCCATTTTGCCTAGTCTCTGTGAAAAATATTTTATAGCTTTCCCTTGGTCCTGCAGATTTTCTCAAGCTCCTTCTGCCGGAGCAGACACTATTTTCTTACAACGCTGGAGATTTTAAGAGTGTGGAAAATGACGTTGGAATTGATTTGGCAGAACCAAGGGGGCAGAGAAGGTAAGGGAGGGGAAAAGAAGGAAGGAAGGGTCTCATGTTCAAAATAATCTTGATTTCCAACCAATAACACTGCACAAATTAAGCATTTTCATAGATAGTTTTAACCGTTTTACAAGATTTTTTTTCTCTCTCTTTCAGAATGTGCTTTCAACAGTCATGCTGTTTTCAGATGAACTGAAAGAAGCACTGTGTCCAGAAGGGACAAGGATGGACTATAGCATATGACTTGAGAGATACAAAAGATGCTTTATTTAAATGTGTTTGTCCTGGCAGATGCGGAAACCTACCTGTACATAATCCACACTTCGTCCCAGTGCTCTGAAAGCCGTGTACATGACTTCTCTTTTTCCACCCCATTTTTGCATGATGCAAATACTCTTGTTGGACAAGACCAACTGGGTGACATGTTGTGAGCTTTCTTTATGTGACTCATCCGTCTCACCAGGACCCTTTACGTGAAAGTTGTTTTTCCAGATATAAGTGGCTGATTTATCCCTGCCCATGACTTCACTGAAGATGTCCATCATGTAAAGGTCATCTTCCGAGTTTCCATCTATGACCATGACAACTTTAATTCCAGGGTAGGTTAGCCTTTTCACAGATTGCAAACATTTCCGTAAGTAGTCTGGATCTTCTTGATACGCAGCAATGCAAAGAGCAACAGTTTTGTTCAACTTAATGGGGGTTTCTAGAGATTTTTTCATTTTTCGGTGCTCCAAAAAGGCAAACAGGCTTTGGATGATGAGGTGTGATGCTAAAAAGGCACCATATAGTCCAAAAGAGAAATAGTAATTATCTGTTTGGATAAATTGGTAGCCAACAATATAAGCAGCTGTGATTCCAAGGAGTAGAGAAACTCCAAAAAGTGTGGTTCCAATTATTCTCAGGATACATAGAAACCTCTCACAATGCATCTGTAAAATAATCACATGATATACTTGGTTAGCCACTCTTGTCCCATACTTATTATATACATGGTATCACAGGGAGAGCATTGGACTAGAAGCATTCCAGGTGTTCTAACCTTGAGTTTCTCACTTAACTAGTTGTATGATTTTCTGCATCTCAGTTTGCTCATCTGCAAAACAAGGATAAGGATGTCCTTTCTGCATACCTCAGAGAACCCTTTCAAACATCAAATGAGATGATGATGCAGTGTACCATTGAAAACCATAATGCACATATGCATTATTTTTAGTACGTTAGATCATTTGTCTAAGGATGCACTCTATGTATGTGGTCATAGCTAAGCATAAAATCTAAATATTTTAGTGAGCAAGGCACTCTTTCTTCTTGTGCCATCGTGTTCCCTCACCCCAATACTGACCAGTGAAAAATCTACAGGTTTTGCTAAATTTCTTATATGTGGTTTTTTTAAAAATAAATTTATTTATTTTATTTATTTATTTTTGGCTGTGTTGGGTCTTCGTTGCTGTGCACGGGCTTTCTCTAGTTGTGGGTTGCAGGCTCTAGAGCGCAGGCTCAGGAGTTGTGGCGCATGGGCTTAGCTGCTACACGGCATGTGGGATCTTCCCCGACCAGGGCTCGAACCCGTGTCCCCTGCATTGGCAGGCAGATTCTTAACCACTGTGCCACCAGGGAAGTCCCTCTTATGTGTAGTTTTATCTCATCTCCAGTGGAAATCCCTCAGCTCACACCTTTCCCATGCAGTTAGCCAAGGTTGAATGTAAGGACACGTGGATTCTATCCTTCTAGGTCTTCCATCAACTAGCTGTGTGACTTTGAGCCGGTTGCTTTTCCTCTCTGGGCCTTAGTCTTTAAAAATCTGTTAAATGAGGGCATTTAGACTCAATTATTTCCCAAGTCTCTGTTGCCATTAAAATTTCTTTATGCATAGATATCCTACACAGACATTTATCAAAGCCCCTGAAATTCTGTATTACATTCCTTTGTTCAAATGGCTGTCTCCCTCATCTACCATTAATACCAGCTGGTTCAAACCTGGTGATCAGGAACTTTACTGGAATATAGTAAGAACACAATAAATGTTTGCAGAAATAAATCATACAGTTAGAGAAGAAATAGCATCATGCTTAATTTCAACAGGTAAATTTTCTTTTGTCTTAAGAGCTTTAACACATTAGACCTAAAAACACATTCCAGTTCTTAATAATATACAATTTTGTACACCTCCCTAGCGTTTGTGAATCTCCTGAAATATCTTGAACTAGAGTACAGGAGGATCATATATTTCATATTTCTCAAAGCGTCTCCAATTATGAGCATAGAAGAGGTGCTTGGTAGACCTTTAAAATTTGTTTCTTTTTGGTTTCCTAGACCCAGTTCCAACATGTGGAGAAGAGGGGGTTTCCTACACGTGTCACAAACAATTCCGTGGACACCTGCTGGGTGCCTGACAATTAAATCAATGTTGATATCATATGCCTGACAGAATCAGATTCCACAGGTTAAGAGTTCAGTCCTACAAGACTGCCCCCCACAACACCCACACTTCAGATGCCAGTTGCAAGCCCAGGTTGTTACCTGTAACTACGATAAACTGGGTAAAAATCAGAGGTTCACAAGATCCCCTCCTGTGTTCAATTAATTTGCTAGAAGGAACTCACAGAACCAGGAAACCTGTTTACTCATTAGATTACTGGTTTATTATAAAAGGATGTAACTCAGGAACAGCCAGATGCAGAGGGCAAGGTATGGGGAAAGGGCATGGAGTTCCAGGCACCACTCTCCCCAAATCTCCACATGTTCATTGATCCATAAGCTCTCTGAACCCTCTCCTTTGGGGTTTTTAGAGTCTCCATTACATAGGCATGATTGATTATATCATTGATCATTGGCAATTGAACTCAATCTCCGGCCTGTCTTCCCTCCTCAATGGTCTGGGCAGGGAAATGGAAGTTCCAACCCTCTAATCACATGTTTGGCTCTACTGGCAACCAACCTCAACCAGGTGCATTCCAAAAGTCACCTCATGAGCATAACGAAAGACATCTCTAAATTTGCAGGTAACCACAATTTAATCTTTTCCCTTAATTCAACTAGTTTTTGAAAGCTAAGTATATTTATTTTCAAAGTTACTTTGGGCTAAGCAATTACCTCTGCAAAATCTCTTATTGGATATGCTATTTATATTTTCCTATTCCACATTAAGACTTAAAATTGAATGTTGAGGGCTTCCCTGGTGGCGCAGTGGTTGAGAGTCTGCCTGCCGATGCAGGGGATGCGGGTTCGTGCCCCGGTCCAGGAAGATCCCACATGCCGCGGAGTGGTTGGGCCCGTGAGCCATGGCCTCTGAGCCTGCGCATCTGGAGCCTGTGCTCCGCAACGGGAGAGGCCACAACAGTGAGAGGCCCACGTACCGAAAAAAAAAAAAAAAAATTGAATGTTGACATAAAACCTATTAACATCTTGGTTTACTAGCTGTGTGGCCATCACATCACTCAGCTCCAAGTGCCACCATTCACATTCTCGTCCCTGTGGTCATCACTGAGGTGGTCCTGAGTGGATATGCATTACACTTTAGGGTAACTTACTGTGACTGCTCACCAATTGTGTTTCCACTCCTTCTGAGCAGACTGCATGATGTGGCCATGGCATTCCAGCCTTTGTTAATCATTGACGTGCCACTTCCAACAGAACTTTTAAGGGGGAGAATGGGCCTCCTGCAATATCTCTTTTCCCTCCAACAGTCTTGATGTACATATCAACAGGTCCTAAGGGATTACAGAGCCCAGAGATAGAGGGAGCTTGGTCCTTGAACTGCCACATGGAAGGAAGCCAGCCACCAATGCCACCAATCAGGAATACCTGCCTTGGACTCTTATGTTAACAAGAAATAATTTTTGAGTTTGTGTTTGTTTGTGTGCCCATTACTCATTTTGGGTTTAGTTTCCCAAACTCATTACAATCTAAGTAATGCAGAGCAGGCTGGAGACCAGGGTTTGAGCTGGTGGACATTATTTTTCTTTGTGAAATGGAGATGATGGTACTTGTCAACAGCCCTTCACAGAGCTACAGTGAGGAGCAAAATCAAAGTGTTTGTGAAACTGTTTTTAAAAAATCAGAAACACAATACAAAGTATCAGCTAACATGGATGCTAAAAAAACAAAGCAAAACAAAAACCAAATGTGTGTTCCACTTTTAGCACTTATATAGGATTTCATAGAATGCAACAAGTACCCTGATAAAGGTAATCACGACACAAATGGAAAGTTCAAGCTGCTGGGCAATGGTGAAATGCTGAGTTTTCAGTGAAAGGCAAGAGAGCACAGCATCCCTTGTTAATTAAAACTGCTGACTGGATGCTGAAAACTCCCAAAGTGTACATTAACTAATGCCTAAAAGTGCTGGGAGCACCAGACTAGGAACTTGTCTTTTCCAAGACATGAGTCATTCTCACAAGAGTGAAAAATTTCAAGGCAACTAAAACTCTCTGCCTGGGCGAAGCTTAAAAGTGTGTTCTGCTTGTGTTTCAAATCAGCATAGCCAGCAAAAGAACCGCCTGCTATTCTTTTCCATTATTCACATTTTCCTTGCTTTTATCAGCACGTGTGGACACAGAGAGTGTTCGCATAGCATCTGCTGGCCACTGCTGAAGTGGGAACACCCTCTTACATCATAGGAGTCTACAGAATATCCTTTTTCAGCCTGGGAAAAGTTGCTAGTAAACTGCAGCAATAGAACCTTTCTATTTCTGCGAGGTATCGCGTTGTTGCCTAGCATGACACATGTAGCATCTCAGTACAGGCCAAAGGGTTGTAGCATCTCAGTACAGGCCAAAGGGTTAAAGAGCCAGCTGCCTTGAGGGAATAGATTGATCTCAGGGACTGACGCACAGGATGTTTCTTTATAATTTCAGAGATATGGGCACCATATGTGTGAGACTTTCTGAGACAATCCCCAATTCAAATACTCTGTTTCATAAGCAAACCCTCCTTCTCAGACATATGGTTTATTGCTAAATTGGAAAATATGGTTAGTTTCACCCTAGATCATTTGCTGATAGAAGTCTTAGAAATGTACCTCCCATAAAGAGTGAAAATATAAAACTTGGATTTTTTTTGCCCAGGATCAGACTTTAGCCTATTAATTGATTTTTAAGTTGCTCTTGGACTTGATACCAATTATTCACCAAGGACTAGTCTTCACGGAATTCTAGGCCAAACCAAGTGTTAAAGAGTAGCTTGGCACACCTCAATGTAAACTCCAAAAAATCAACAGATTTTATATATATTTTTTCACTAATGTGCCCCAAGGACATAGAACATTGCCTGGGTTATGGTTGGTATTCAGGAAATATTTGCTGAATGATAGATGTGACTTTATTCCTAAATATCATCATTGGCATCATTGTTATGTCAGCTGTTTTTCATCATTTACTAGACAACAGGCATTGAAGCAAGTTTTGTTTACTTGAATAGCAAAATTCTATTTAATTTTAATAACTTTAGGTGATAAATAGACTGTTAATCTCATGTTACAAACCACATATGCATATGCCGAGGCAACCAAGACTGAGTATTTAGATAACTTACCCCAAATCACACAACCAGGAGTAGGGTTCACATGGTGGCATAATGCCGGGTGATTAGACTGTCTTCAGTGAATAAATATTGGCTGAACAGATTTGAATCTTCATGACAAAATAGGCAACATCCTTTTGTTTCTGATTAATAAACATGTTGTGTAAGGAAAGATTAGAAAAGAACGTTGAAAACTGTTTTCCTGCTGTAATGGAAAAATGGATATCATGTACTCAGGTACAGATACAACACCAGCCAATACTCAGAGAAGATTGCTGGGGTCCTATACCTTCCTACATGCATACAGTCCAAAGGGACCTGGAATGATGTTGTCCGAAAGGGAGCCGGATGGTAGTTCCACCTACGTGGCAGCAGTGCTGCTCTGAATGCCAACAGTCTAAATCCTGTTTAACCCTAAGAGAGGCGCTTCGCTTTCCCTTGGTTCCACCTGTAGAGCAGATATAAGCCTTGCTGTTTGCTCGTATACCCCAAGTGGGACTCTATAGGTCATTGGGCATCAGAGCCTCTTCCTCCCCTTGACCTTCCTTGTATTAACCAGACAGCAAATGGCGGATGAGAGAGAATACCAGCTGCTCTCACTGCACTAGTGCAGTGATGAGAACTGAGTTCCCTCAGCTTTCATTAAGGGAGCCTTCTATTTTGGATCAGGGAGAAGCCAAAGTGAATTCAAATGAGTCAAGTCAGCATCTAGGAAAGGCTGCAGACATTAGGCCAAGTGATACCTCTTCTGAGAGGCCCTAGCTTACCACTCCTTCCAAAGTATCTCCTCCAGTAAATCAACTATACTCCAAAAAATATTTTTTAATAAAAGGAAACATTAAAAAAAAATAGACTCCTCCACCCTGCTCTCTCTTCACTCCCTGTCACTCTCTCCTCTGACCCTGTTTGATTTTCTAAGTTACACTAAGAACACTCTTTGACCATAGGGACTTGCGTATCTCAATTAACTGTGTATCCCTATATCATAAAACAAGGTGTGGCACATAGTAGGTACTCAATAAACACATTTTAAATAAGTGAATAAATCATGTGGACTCACGTTGTCAATGCAGACTGACAGAGCACAGGGCCCTTCTCTATCTTTGCTGCAGGGGCAATGAATATGCTGAGCCCTTAAGGGTATCCTTCATCCAGCAGGATTTTTCTTTCTTTTAAAACCAGTTCTATGATTTCTTGCCCAGCTATTTAAAGGTCATGATTGTAGAGCGTACCAGACAGTCTCTACAAGACCTTTGGATAACAAACTTTAAAAAGGCAAATGGTCCCTAACAGCATTTCCTGAAATTATAAATTGTAATCTGAGCAATCTTATGAGTTCAGGTGTCAAGTTTGAAGCATGAGAGATAATGAGATAATCTTTTTTTCCATTTAAACTCTAGTTGTCTTACAATATTTATTGTCCATTAATCTACACTCTGCTTTGTGTTTAGTGCTAATGCCTTGTGAGTGTGTGTGTGTGTTTGTGTGTACACACCCACATATATTGGCCTCTGGAACCAGACAGAGTTGGAATAGACTCCTGACTATCTTTTAATGGTTTCTTTTAAAGATGGGGTAACCTCAAACAAGCTACATAATACTTGTCATCTTCAGTTTCTTCATCTATAAAATGGAACTAGCCATATGGACTTCACCTAATTATGAGATTAAAAGATGGAGCTCATTTAAATACCTAAAAAGAAATCATCAACAGAGCTCAGTGATGTCAGCTCTCTGTGGGTTAATACCCTGGCAATAACTATCTAATCAGCCTGATTCTCCTTCTCTTTAAGTTGTTGTTTGTTAGTTAACAAGGGATAACTCTGGCATAATGGAAAGAATAACAGGGCAGGGAGGAAATGGATTCAAGGACAATCTCCACCTCATATTAGCTGTCCGATTTTAGACAAACCACTTGAGGGGTCTATGAATGAGCCATGTGTCCTTGGACAATTAATATCTCTGAACATCAAATATTTTGGGGTATAATTCACTTTGTTCATTTTAATGATTTTAACCAGGGCTGAGTGTCTAGAAGAAGGATGGATGTAGGCTGCACTGTGGGCAGTCTCCTCATCATAGTCACCTGAACAAGGGTGAATACAAAGAGCAAATTGATATTGGTATCTACTCTCTGAGCCTCATTTCCTCATCTTCAAAATGGGAATGATACCTTTTGCAGGCTTACTGTAACCAGGTAAGGAATACATATATTTATTGCAGCTTTAATGGGATATTAATGGCTTCAATATCTCAACATAAAGGAACAGTTACTCTCGCACAAGTACTTTCTATTTCTGCAAGGTATCTCATTGTTGTCTAGTATCACAGTACAAAGGAATAAAAGGCACATTTAGAGTAAATTTTACTGAGGGAATAGATTGATCTCAGGGACTGACACGCAAAATCTAATAAAGATAAGATCGGGCTTCCCTGGTGGCGCAGTGGTTGAGAGTCCACCTGCCGATGCAGGGGACACGGGTTCGTGGCCCGGTCCAGGAAGATCCCACATGCCACGGAGCGGCTGGGCCCATGAGCCATGGCCGCTGAGCCTGCGCGTCCGGAGCCTGTGCTCCGCAATGGGAGAGGCCACAGCGGTGAGAGGCCCGCGTACCGGAAAAAAAAAAAAAAAAAAAGATAAGATCAATGTCCTTTTACTTGTAGCCAATATTTAAACAGACAAAACACAAAGGACAACAGGAGATATTTTTTAAAATGTTTGGTTAGTGAATGCGTGGCTCAAGATCACATCTAATATAAATAAATAGCAGAAATGGTTTTAGAACACAGGTTTTCTTTACTCTTAAACTGGTGTCGTGTGGGAGGAGGGGGAAATAGTCCTCAAGTCATGTAGAATGATTAGAATTAGGAATATTAACTTAGGCAGGTGACACTAGCAAGGCATATGGAAATGTACTTCTTTGTAACAGGACGTATTCTGCTTGTGGTCATTTGCCTGCTAACGGTGGCTTAGAAAGCATGGTGAGCAAAAGATTAAAAAGCAGTGGTTCCCAAATGTTGATGTACATCCAAATCACCAGGGAATCTGTACATGTTACTGATGTGTGGCTCCTGAAACATTCTGAGTTAATTGGCAGGGGGTGCTACAAGGGCATCAGGAGTTTTTAAATCTCCTTAAGTAATTCTAATTGCAACAAAGTTTGGCAATCACTGGGTTAAAGTCTATGAAAACTTTCATGATCTCATTTGCATTGTTATACATCCCTCAGGTGTATTGCCTCTGCTACCGTCCTCAACTAGAAATCCTAAGAGAAGTACCCAGATGAAGTATCCCAGCAGCCTACATGTTAGAGCACATGACCCTCCCCTTCTCCCTTTCTGACCTCCTCTCCCTCTCTGGCTTTGAAGCTGGCCTTTGTGTTTCCAGTCCCACTGCACTTACTCTAGCAGAGACCTGGACCAGAGCTTGCAGGGTTAAGCAATACACCTGTCAAAGACCTTGTCACCTGAGCTGTCTCTGGATCCAGAACTTTAGGTTCAGAGTTCTCTTCATTTGCACCAGCTGTATTGATCAATGACTTCCTAAAATGCCCACTCTCCCAAGTGCCCTATTGGTTCCTGAATTTTGCCATCCTAAACTTCATCCTAAAGTTCACTGTGGCAAAGGGGGAAATTACAGGAAGACTTGGCATGGAATCCTAGCTCTACGTGTTCCTCCATCAGCTCATGGGCCCTGTCTCTATAGGGCCCTCATTCCCTATGTAGACATACATACCACAGTGCCAAGTCTCTACATGGAACCTTCCCTGATCTCTCTCAATCAGATGTGTTTTCTCCTCAGTTTGAACCCCCGTAAAACTTGACTAACCCAGCTGCAGCATAGTCCAGCTCAAGGGTGTTATATTCAAGAATTCCTGAATTAAATTTCATCCACTCTCCTTACTAACACTGTGACTTTCAGTGGGTTGCTTTACCTTTCTGAGGCAAGGTTCCTTTTATTCATAAAGTTTTCTTTGGTGGGCAGGAGGGTTACTAGATATAATGTATGAAATTATCTACTTCAATGCCTGATACGTATTAGACATGGGATAAATAGTAGCTATTATTTTACTTCTTTATGGGCCAGATTGCATTTTGCCTTATACTATGGTTATTTAAAAACTTCTTTCAGGGACTTCCCTGGTGGCACAGTGATTAAGAATCTGCCTGCCAATGCAGGGGACATGGGTTCAAGCCCTGGTCCGGGAAGATCCCACATGCCACAGAGCAACTAAGCCCGTGCACCACAACTCCTGAGCCTGCGCTCTAGAGCCCGCAAGCCACAACTACTGAAGCCCGCGCGTCTAGAGCCCGTGCTCCACAACAAGAGAAGCCACCGCAATGAGAAGCCCGCACACCACAACGAAGAGTAGCCCCCGCTCACCGCAACTAGAGAAAGCCCACGTGCAGCAACAAAGACCCAACACAGCCAAAAGTAAATTAAAAAAAAAACCCTAAACTTCCTTGAGTATGCTTTTTCTATGATGAATTCGATTTAGATATGCACTACATCTTGTTCATTTTTAAATAAACTGCAGTACAGATTATGCTTTTAAGAGACATTCATTTCTAAATATTTTATTATATAAATTGAAAAATACTTCAGTTTGACCTTGTATTTATTTTGACTCATATATCAGTGACATTTTCTTAGATTGTCCTCCGCATGTTATAGCTAACATTGTTATAGGTAACATTCAAAATATTATTGAATTTAAGGTATATGCAGTGGGGTGATACTAAGTCTATGCAGGTTGCTGCTACAGAGGAAAGGATTAAAACCAAATTGGGGTGATGGAAATGATTTTCCTGCAGGGAGCTGTCCCCCCATTCAGCTGTCCTAGCACTGCCACTGGTTCTGTCCTTACAGCCTCTTAATGGAACACAGCTTGGGTATGCATGGATAAAAAGAGAACCTAGAAAGGGACAATGGGGTTCATGCTCTATTCTGCAATGACATTAACTCATAGCTCCCACATTGTATAAAACTCAAGAAGTTAATAATGTAACATGCTACTTGTTCTTAGATTAAAAATACAACTGTGTAATATAGCTTTGCTAAAGGGGATCTCCCCATTAATCCATAGATAAGGCCTTTCCTCACAGTGTCAATGATAGAAAATAAATGAATCAGTGACAGGCATGAATTTAACAATTCAAGAAATATTTCTTCAAAAAAAACTTAGCTGATAAGGAAACCATGGGCAAAACAATATTTATGAAATTCAACATTGTGAGACTATTCTGCAGACTTAACATTAATGATTAGTTTCAATGTGACTTACTTTCTAGTAAGTCTGTTACTCAATTGTTGCACAATTCTTGTTTTCCAGGAAGGTAGCTGACTAAACGTTTTGTGGAGAGTGGCATTCAAATTTGATGCTAGTCACTGATTTAAGACCTTGAATTCTTATAAACACCATAGCTTTCTCTGATAAGAAAGGATTCAGTTCTAGGTACAATACAAGTAATTCCGGTAATTTACATGTCAACACTTCTACAATAAGCTTTTCTGTTCCCCCAACTCAGATGTTATATAAATAAGAGAAAGAAAACAGGAGAAATGATATCCTCATTATAATGCTCTAATCCAGAAATGTCTCAGAATTTTGAATTATTAGCCCCAATATTGCTTAATGCATACACAACATAATATACATACTAAAATGTGTACTTCAAAGAGTTAAACTTTATTGAAAATTTAAAAGAATAGCCACAATATTAGGAAAACCTTTGGTGGGATATGATAAGTATTAAAAAAACAAAACAAAACAAAACAGTATTTCAGCTGCCTGAGTAATCTTATTTAGCTTCTAGAATAATGCAGTGAAAACTAATGTAATGAATGATTCAATTTGCACAAATTGGAATGAAAGGAAAAAGAAAAGTTTAGAAGTTAAGAGTTCTTTTCAAACCTATTCTGTCACATTTTCAACTGTATCTACAAATAGTTTGATGGGCATAACTATTTGTTCTACCCAATTCTATATAAATACACATTTTAATTTTTAGCCTTTCATCATTGGCACGTTTGAATGTGTGCTGACCTTTACAATGTTTTGTTAAAATGACCTTTTCAAAAAATCACAATCCTGTTTTAAACCTTCAAAGGTACATTATCCTATGCCTTCACTGCAATAAGAAATCTGCCGGAAAAAAAGCCTTGAAATCTACAATGGGCAGTGAAGTTGTTCTCCTTATCTGTCGCTTCCCTTTTGCAGCAATGTTCAACTACCGACTTCCTTGGCTTTACTCTGAGGCTGAGCTGAAAGTCTATATATACTCAGGCCTCAAGTTGGGGAAGCCCTCGGTCGCCAATCAGGACTTCCCGACCTATTGCGTCACACCTCCCCCCTAGGTGTGACGTCAAAGGCAATCCCAGGCCAGCCACGTGGGTTGGAGTAGTGTAGCCTTTCTGGGCAGCTGTTCGGGAGACACCCGGCAGCAATGGCCCCCAAGGGTGTGGAACCGGGCAGGGAGGAGCCAGCAGAGCTCCTACACCCACCTCCTGGGAGCAGGGCTGCAGCAGCTCACTCCACCCAGAGGCGCGTGGGGTTGGTGACTCCCAAGTACTTAGCGCGGGCGTCTGGGGGATGGAGGGAGCGGCCGCGGGAAGCTGGCACCTAAGGCTGTGTAATAGGACCCAGGTCTTGAAAACCCTCCTCCCCAGGCACCGCCTCTCAGCTCCCAGCCTCTCTTTCCAGCCTTAATTATCCCTTCAGAGCCACTTCCCCTCGGCTGCGTATCCTTAGCCCGAGGAAAAGCCTCTAGCCGCCCAGTCCTCGCTCTCACACAGACCCTCCTTTCAGACCCGCCCTCCGGTTCACAGGGACCCATTTTGTAGCCCTCGCTCGCGCTGGGCGGGAACCGGCGTGACGAATTCCGCCCAAGGTGTTGATTATCCATCCCAACCTAGCCCCTGGCTCGCCTCCCACCTTCACCCCGGCTCCCACAGCCCACCCCCCACCCGGGGCTGGGCGCTCGGGAAGGCACCCCCAAATCCCCACCCGACTGTGCCCCGCGCTGCATCTGCGGAAAGAGGCGCCAGCGTGCTCGTTGCCACGTCGGAATTGGCTCCCGGGACGCTGCAGCTGCCTGCGCGCAGCACGCGGTCCCCGCGCACGCCCTGCCCTCGCGGGCCGGCGGGCAGCCCTGCAGCCGAGAGGAGGGATGCGCGCCCTCCTCCCGCTCGGGTCTCCGAGTGCCACTGCTTGGGTCACGGACCCCAGACCGTAGTATGGCTTCTGGAGCCGGGCTGAGCCCGGACAGACCCACGGTGACACTTTAATGGGGTGCAGGGAGTGCAAAGGAGGGGAGGCCAGGAGAAGACGGGGAGTGGCCGAACGAGGCCGGTAGCTTGCAAGGAGGTGGCGAAGGACCCTCCTTCTCCGGGGCCAGAGCTGGGACCCAGGATCGCTTTAACCCTTTGCATTCCAAGTAAGAAACAGGCTTCCCACTTGGAAAACGCTCTAGGCTGTCCAGGGCTTTCCTTCCCACAGAGAGTGTGTGGGAAAAAAAAAAAAAGAAGAGAAGTGATGGGAATAAGGGGGAAGGGGGAGGCTGCGCGGAATGCATTTTCCATACACAGTGGAAATTCTTGTTTCCTAACTCGTGAGCCCCTGTGCAGCTCGGGAAGATGAGGAATGGAAAAGTACATCCCGGGACTTGTAGCCTTTCCCAGGCAAAGAGGTTACCTGTGTTCCAGAAAGGCAGCGGATTTCTGGCGAGCGCCGCAGGGATGGAAGAAGACAGAGGAAATGTTGCTAAGCCTGACAGTGATCTGAAATATCCCCTGATTTGCAGTCTGTTGGAAATTTTCAGACCTCAAACTTTTCTGTAGAAAACTGACTTAAATTTGTTTTTAACTCTTAACGTGGATAATGTCTTCCTTCTCCCTGGCCTATTCGAGGACCCTCAGCGTTCACCAAATCGCGCCAGTGTAACGTACCTTGTTCAGTTCTTGGTCATAAAGTTGTCCTCAGACTGTCTGTGTGGTCCCGGAGGGTCGGTGGCGGGCAGTTTCCAAAACTGAGGTAATAGGAGATCAGATGAATTTGAGACGACCGGCCAAAAAAAATAAAAAATTTAAAAACAACATTTAAAAAGGATGGGGGAGTCTTAAATGCTTAGGTCTCCCTCACTTTAAAAAAATCACTAGTATTTTTTAATATTTCCGTTGCACTTCAATCTTCTAACTCTTAAAGAAAATGTTATCTGTGCTTTGAAAATAAATTAACTTTATTTTATTTTATGCTCTAGTTCCCCCTCCCCTAATATCGGAAAGTCTCTTCTTATTATTTAAAAAAAAAAAAAAAAAAAGCCTGGTGAAAACTCAGCAGAACCCAGGAAGCGTAGAATCGGGAGAAAGTCTTTGGCTGGGGCTGGTTCAAGTCCCTGGTTCAATGGGCTGCTGGAAGCCAGGACTGGGTAATTCTTTCCAGACGTCTTGACTTCTCCTTCCTCGCGGTTGTTGCCTTTCTGCCTCCTCCAACTTAAGGGGGTCTTAACAAGTGAGCTGGTGGGTGTTTTAATAGGGCGGAGGAGGGAGTGGGGGGTGAGGGGAGTGGAGAAGGGAGGTGCGGACTGGGGAACCCGGAGGGGAGGGAACTGGGAGCGCGGGCGGGCGGGAGGCGGGGAGGGGGAGAGGGAGAGAGAAATTGGCCATTCAAAGCTCTCTCTGAGCTAGCGACTGGTTCTAAACGCCAATGAATTCAATTAACTTGATTGCAAACGTGTGCAGAGAAATGTTGTGCACACATGCTGGCCACCACCTGATTCCCTCCTTTCCTCCAGCAGTGGAGCCGGGAGGCCACGCTGTGTAGACTGACTCCTCTGAGCTACAAGGATTCCCACTTCGCGATGCCCTGCCAGTTCTGTTTAAGTAATTTGCTTTAAGACCAAATGGTGCCCTTAGGCTAAGTAACTGCCCTGGGGAGAGAGAGCTGGGAGGTGTGTGTGCGTGTATGTGTGTGTGTGTGTACACCTGGAGCCTCCGAAAGCCGGCTGAAACTCTAAAAGATCAGTGACTGCTCTATCACTTGTTAACCCTTTCTTCCCGCCAACTCAAAAGTTTCTGAGCTGATGTCAAGTGTCCAAAGTCCCTTTTACATGGAAGTTTCGCCTTGGGTGGGCGAAAAAGTAGAAAAATAATTGTATTTTTTCTTAACCCGGTCCCTAACATTAAAATACGCCAACAGCGAGCATTATAAATAAAATAAAACAAAATAAAAACCGTCCTTTAGAGGACTCCAAAATAGCGCCCTTAAAAAAAGCTATTTTAAGGGAATGTCTTAAGTGACTTTTGCTTCTTACGAGCCTTTTAAAAAGATAACGAGTCAAAATACTTATTTTTGCTTCGTGATGGTCTTTCCTCATCTTTCTTCCAATGACCCAAGGCTGGGAGTTAATTTTCTCTGTTCCTTTTTTCCCCTTTCTTTCTCTTTGGTCCTCGCCAGCAAGCCTCCTGATGACTTCAAATGGACAGTAGGTGGCACTGTTTAGGAAAAAATGAAAGGGAGCTTACAAATTAACTATTTTGGTTTTTGGAGATTTCCCGGAAGTTACTATAGGATAAAAGAGATTTCTTTTCTTTTCTTTTTCTTTTTTCTTTTCCTCCAAGGCTCCTCTGAGGTGTGGACTTCCTTTGAGCTCGACTAGGCCTTGAAAACTGAGTTCTTGCTCCTTATCATGTATCTGCTACAATAATGAACAAGTCAAAACAGAAAAGTCAGTAAACTGGGAGCGATGCTTTTCAACACGTCTTGCAGGATGTGGTGTAGGGGGCTGTGATTAGAGGTCAAGAATTTTACTACAACACCAGGTGTCAGCCCGTCCCCAGGGACCAACCTGCAAAGTACTATGGTTTCCGCCGCCCCCACCTTCACCCCACCTCCACCCCCTCACCTCCGCCCTACCTCCACCCCCTCACCTCCACCCCGCCTCCACCCCCTCACCACCACCCCGCCTCCACCCCCTCACCTCCACCCCACCTCCACCCCCTCACCTCCACCCCATCCCCTCCACCCTACCTCCACCCCAAACCCTCACCTCCACCCTACCTCCACCCCCCACCTCCACCCCCTCACCTCCACCCTACCTCCACCCATCCCCTCCACCCTACCTCCACCCCACCCCCTCACCTCCACCCCACCTCCACCCCCTCACCTCCACCCTACCTCCACCCCCTCACCTCCACCCTACCTCCACCCCCTCACCTCCACCCTACCTCCACCCCCTCATCTCCACCCTACCTCTACCCCATCCCCTCCACCCTACCTTCACCTCACCCCCTCACCTCCACCCTACCTCCACCCCCTCACCTCCACCCCATCCCCTCCACCCTACCTCCACCCCACCCCCTCACCTCCACCCTACCTCCACCCCCTCACCTACACCCTACCTACACCCCCTCATCTCCACCCTACCTCCACCCCATCCCCTCCACCCTACCTCCACCCCACCCCCTCACCTCCACCCTACCTCCACCCCCTCACCTCCACCCTACCTCCACCCCCTCATCTCCACCCTACCAAAAATAAATCAAATAACACAATACTCTCACCATCACCTTCTCCTCCCACCTAAAACCCTTACTACTCTCACCCTTCCTACCCACTCTTCTAATTCTTCCCCTCCCCCCTCCCCTCCCCCTCCCCCTCCCAACAAAACAAACACTACCAACTTTCCCCAACCCCCCCCCCCACTAATCCACACACCACACCCCACAACCACCCCACCACCACACCCCACACCCACCCTACCACCCACCCCACACACCCCACCCCACCACACCCCACCCCCCCCCCCCCCCTCCCCCACCCCACCCCCCCCACCCCCCCACAACCCCCACCCACCCCCTCCACCCACCCCCTCACCCACCCACCACCCACCCCCACCCTACCTCCCCCCCTCACCTCCACCCCATCCCCTCCACCCTACCTCCACCCCCTCACCTCCACCCCCTCACCTCCACCCTACCTCCACCCCCTCACCTCCACCCCGCCTCCACCCCTTCACCTCCACCCTACCTACACCCCATCCCCTCCACCCTACCTACACCCCATCCCCTCCACCCTGCCTCTACCCCACCCCCTCACCTCCACCCCGCCTCCACCCCCTCAACTCCACCCTACCTCCACCCCCTCATCTCCACCCTACCTCCACCCCCTCACCTCCACCCTACCTCCACCCTACCTCCACCCCATCCCCTCCACCCTACCTCCACCCCACCCCCTCACCTCCACCCTACCTCCACCCTACCTCTACCCCATCACCTCCCCCTTACCCCCACACACAGCAGTTACACCTCTGAGAAGTATTACCTTGGCCTGATGACTTCACACCTCTGTGGGGAAACTCACTTACTAATTTTCTCCTGCAAACCTTGAAGCCTTCAGGCTTTGTTTGAATCCTGCCTTAGGTGGTCAATTCTTGAGAAACTGGTTTAAATTTCAGAGCCCAAGTTCATCTCACTGAATAAGACTCCAGCTTTGTGATTTTTAGTTGTATGGTGGTTTTTACATGCTAAGTTATAATTTAAAATATATTATCTAACGTATGTACTCTTACATGTAATGTGAATTAAACTGACTTAGGAGTAGGGCGGATATTGTGGGATGTCAAGTGTCTAGCTGTGGGTCCCCACAAAGTAACACAACCTCAGCTCTAAATTTCCATGAATATTATATGTAATGCAAGATTGTTCATTATTTCTTGGTAGCATTTAACTGTTTCTGTGCTAAGAGTCCAAGCAATGAGAACGTTCAGTAAAATTGGGTTTCTTTTCTTAAAAACACACTTGTTGTTTATCCCCTTCTACTTGTACTTCATGATTCATAAAGCAAAAGTAAAATGTCCCCTAACTATAGATGAATATAAAAGCTAATTACACATTCATGTATTTCTATCAGTCTCTTCCCCCTCCCGCCACCACTGCTTCCCCACCCCCAAAAGAAGAGGGAAGCGGATAGCACAATTTAAAGCCAGAGGTGAAAGTTCCCTGAAGGCAGAATATTGTATCTACCAGATTTTCTTAGGGAGGGGATCCAGAATAAGAAAGACCTTAACTTCAAATCCCACTTTTGATGCAAGATTGAATGATCCATGTGTGTAATCCTGAAATCATATTTCACCTCTCTAGACCTCTATTTCCTAGTTGATAAATGGAGAATACCTGCTTTACAGAGTTGTTACGATGATAGAATATGTTAAATTATATTAAGAGATTAATGTGGTGCCTCTCCTTTAAGTAGAGCTTCCTAATGTAACCCAATGGTTCCTAATATAACCACTGCGGGTATTCAAAAAAAATAATAGTACCCTTCTCCTGGCTTTCTATTCTTTATATTATTCTTGATAAGCGTTAACTAAAGTTTTACCCTATGCTCACTTATTGGACCTACTTCAGCTTTCTTCTGCCCCCTGACTGACTCTCATAGGTTAAATTCTTCTATGTGCCCACAGATACACCGCAAACCTTCACATTTAACTGCAATTCCTTTCTAAGTCCCGGCCTGACTTATGGCTATCAGCTGTCTAGTACTGACTCATAAGCAACATATTAAGAGACGTGAGATCCAGTTCACAAACAAGTTATGGCACCGACCAATTAAATAACATTCGATAATTAATTTACAATTTAACTATTTTGAACATGAGCTGCTTGGATCAGAAGATGACAGGTGTTTCAGGTTCTGACATTCTAAGACCTACTGTATCCAACCTGTATCTATTACATTTTCAACTGTACAAGACAATGTAGCAAGGAACTGCAGAAATAGGAGATTTACTGGAGTTGATGTGACCTGTTACTGATCTCGTCCCTCTCACAACACAGAGCAAGTGTTTATGCGTCTGAGAGACAAGGTTTCCAGAACAAGGATTTAAGGATTTATTTTTTTCTTCTTTTTATTTTGGCCGTGTGGCGTGGCTTGCAGGATTTTAGTTCTCCAACCAGGGATTGACCTCGCACCTCTGGCACTGAAAGCACAGAGTCTTAATCACTGGACCACCAGGGAATTTCCCCAGAACAAGGACTTAGTACCTTCATAATTCTCTGTATAAGTGGTTCTCAAACATTTTGGTGTAAAGTACCTCTGTACACTCTTAAAACTTATTGAGGGCTTCAAAAAACTTGTGTATATGTGTTATAGGCATCAATATTTAGCATGTTAGAAATAAAAGCTGACACAACATTGTAAATCAACTATACTTGAATCAAATAAATTTTTTTAAAAACTGACTAGAAAAGTTTAAAAATATTTTTTTCCTTCTTTATTTAATTTATTTTTTTATACAGCAAGTTCTTATTAGTCATCCATTTTATACACATCAGTGTATGTATGTCAATCCCAATCGCCCAACTCATCCCACCACCCCCACCACCCCGCTGCTTTTCCCCCTTGGTGTCCATACATTTGTTCTCTACATCTGTGTCTCAATTTAAAAATATTTATTAATTCATTAAAAATAATACACACAATGACTTGTCAACTTAATAAAATATTTTTTTGAAATGTGGCATTGTTTTCCATGTTTTCAAATCTCTACTATCGGGCTTAATGATAGGAGGATTCTCATATCTGCCTCATCATTCAATCATTTTGATTGACATATATTAAAAAAATCTTCAAACATATGTAATTAGGCTTCAAACAGATATGTAATTAAGAAATGGAGAATTATTTTAATAGCCTGTTTAGTTATTGTTCTTTGATGCTATGTCAAAACTTGACAGTCATTTTTTAAAGGTAAATTGCAATGTAGAATCTAAAACAATAGAAATAAACTTTGTGTACTCTGTCACATTAAAATCTGCTGGTTTATCTTACAATTTAATTGCATCTTTTACAACCATTAATGAATTTGTGACATCATGTATCAATCATTTATAAAATATCGGTTCACTAAGTTATGTAGATTTTCCAATTGTTGGTATATTTCATTATTCCATATTTTAAAAAATCACAATCATTGAATCACCACCAATCTCATCCAAAAAAGTCTTCCAATATTGGGAAACTGTCATGGTCATGGTGGCAAATAAAGTTTACTGAAATTCTAATTTTCTCTTGAAAGCTCAAATATCTTCACTAGCATCAAATAATGTCAGTAACTGTAATTTTCATTGTAATGACAAGTTCACTTCACTTATTTTTCAAAAAAATAAAATGTCTTCCAAAATATCTAAGTCTGAATATAATAGTAGTTTGTCTATGAGTTGCTCTTGTATTCCAGGATAAAAGTGGCTGGCTCAGCTCACAACTCAATCACATGAAAGATTTTCCTCCAGAAAACATGATAGATTGGTGTTTCTTCACACAGAGCATTAAAAAGCATACACACAGGGAGATCAGCTCGGTGCTTTGTGACCACCTAGAGGGGTGGGATAGGGAGGGTGGGAGGGAGGGTGACTCAAGAGGGAAGAGATATGGGAACATATGTATATGTATAACTGATTCACTTTGTTATAAAGCAGAAACTAACACACCATTGTAAAGCAGTTATACTCCAATAAAGATGTAAAAAAAAAAAGCATACACTCAAGAATTCACATTTAATGAAATTAATAATTTTTTACTGCTTTATCAAGAACTTTCTTAAATGAAATTTGCTTTTTATTTCCTGTAAATGTATGGGGTAAAATATACAAAGACTGATAGTACAGTTTGATGCACTGCCTTGTTTCATGCTACAGTATAAGCAGCTTTATTCACCATTATTTTTGCACCATCAGTGTAAATGTCAACATATTGAAAGATGAAAATAATTTCTTAGTCTTATTATTATAAAAATAGTGTTAACCTTAGTGGTCCCCTGAAAGGGTCTTGGGGTTCCCAAGCATCTACAGACTATGCTTTGGAAAATGCTCGTTTATATTAAGCATACCAGATGCAGTAGTGTATAAATCTGAGTGTTTTACTTTAAGAACATAGGCAAACTGTTTCACATTGAGTAGAGATCTAGCAGTGGGAAGATGAATCTTAATAGTAATCCTGTCATATGAAACATGACTATAGGAAATAGAAATGCCTAGATTGACAGAAAAGATTCAGAGAACCTAACAGACACTGGAAAACTTTTACAGTGCTGGCATATACATGTGAGATTTAAGATATTCTCTATGAGCCTAAGACGGTACGCCAATGGGGATTAAAACACAATATATCTCAGCTTCATAAAAGGTAGAATTTTATAAGAATCCAAGTTGTGCAAAGATGGAAAGAGATTGCTCTTGAATTTAGTTTTCTAAATTGGATGATGTGAAGAAGTTTCTAGTAAATCATAGAAATTGGACTGCTTACTTTTTTTTTTTTTTTTTTTTTTCGGTACATGGGCCTCTCACTGTTGTGGTCTCTCCTGTTGCGGAGCACAGGCTCCGGATGCACAGGCCCAGCGGCCATGGCTCACGGGCCCAGCCGCTCCGCGGCATGTGGGATCTTCCTGGACCGGGGCACGAACCCGTGTCCCCTGCATCGGAAGGTGGACTCTCAACCACTGCGCCACCAGGGAAGCCCGGACTGCTTACTTTTAATGTTAATTACAAGGCTGAACTCTTGAGGCTCTAGGATTAATTCAGACGAAATTTTGAAGAAGCTATGGCTGTGTTTTTCACTGTGGGTAGAGGGAGATATTGAAGCATCTATCAGACACCCAGGAAGTTAGAATGAACAAGTTGGAAGAGATCAAAATACTTATTGATACACTTATATAGGTAGAAGAGGATGATTTTATTTCTCATCGTAGTTTTTGAAGATCTCACTATCTCAGATAGAATAATTTGTCAATTGTTGATTATTTTAAATTAGATTCTGAGTATTATTAGAGCTGTGCTTTAAAGATTACCCAAATGAAACAAAAGGGACAAAAACTCCCTTTCCTCATCATATACACTCTTTATAATTGTCTTTCAACATCTCTTTCCATGGGTGAGGAAACTAGCTTTAAAATGTTATATGACTTAGTCTAAACCCTAAAAGATGAATACTCAAAAGTACCTGAGACTTATGATTGTGATTTGATTGACATCAAAATACCCAAATACAACCATCTGAATGAATTATTTAAAAAAAGAAGAGAAAACCTTATATTTTAAAATTTTACCTTAAAGCATTGAATATGTGGGAGTTTTCCTTTCATGTTATTGGATTATTTAAATTTTAAGAATTATCCCCTGGGTCATATGTGTTTCAGATTAGAGAGGGATAAAGTTATTTCACACAGCCTAAATGACATTTTTATCACTTGCATTTTCTGATCCAGATTACAGAAAAGGACAAAACTGTTTATTCTCGATTTAAATACCTACAATTTCTGTCAGCAAGAGTTTATATTTTACATGACAAATCAATAAAAGTAGAGAGCACTACTTGAGGGGAAGTCTGAAATCTAACTGTCCTTTGATATTTTAATAGTCAGTTATAATGACTAAGGAGAAGATTTTGAAATGGAAGTGCCCACAAGCAATTGCTAATAGTTGTAATTGTGGAAATAGAAATACATAATTTAAATCATCTTCTTTGGAGATTAAGTGGCATTTCACCTTTTTCCTGAAAAGCTTAACATGATTTCCAGCTTTTAAAAATCTTAAAGATATGTTTAATTTCCAGAAACTAATGTATTTCTTATTAGAGGGGATAGTTAAAAGTTTTCTAGGTAGAGGAACCTTTTTTTTTTTTTTTGATAATTAAGAAAAAAATGACTGTGAATAGATGCTCAAAAATGTCTATACAATTTCAGGGTCTTCACAGATTGCTTTCCCTCAAATTTGTTCATGGACAAATTAAAATTTTCTTTGTCCAAGAGAAGTGTTGTTCAGTCTTTGGAAATACTATGAAACTCTAAATCTTTTAGTTCTTTAGAAACCACATCATATACTTTAAAGTTTTTTTTAAAACACAAAGGTGGAGGGGGAACTAAGCAAACCTTTTATTTTCTCTAATGATTCACACTAATTTTTTTTCATGCCTCAATTTGGGGGAGGTAAAATCTCAAATTAAGGGAATCAGGCATTTGGGAGAAAGCCATCCAAGGGGAATAGGAAATCGGGAATATAAGATTTTTAAAGAATCCATTCATTTCCCTTTCCTCGGGCATTGAAACCTGATTTTATACTTTTAGGAGAACAAGAAAATCTAAATTCTACTTCAAGCTTTTGGGGTAAGAAGCCTGCCTTCAACTACAGGTGGCTGAAATCCTTGAGAGGAAAATCCTGAACCAACTCAGTAAAGTGAGACTTCCTACCTTTGTCCAAGCGAGGTGTTAGCTCCAAAACCAAATTAGAAGAATTACCATTCCAAAGGCACCCGAGGGCTGGTACTGCTACTCTCAGCCCTAAAAATGCCATTAAGAAGTGTGACTTCATGCATTGCCTTAGTCACATCCTGCCTACCTTAGACTTCAGGATAATTTGAAGATGAAAGCAAAGTATTGTCATGCTAGTCAAAGGAATGACATTCTTATGTTCTCTGCCATAGCATTGCTTTCTGGTATTTTAAAGTTTCAAAGTTCAACCCAGATCTGTGTGGGTCTGAGAACTTAGTATGCAGTGGTGTCATCTATATACTATGCTTAAGCAAAGAACTGGAACATATTTTGATTTTGTTCCCGATTCACTTCTTGCAGACAGCACCTGTTGTTTGTTCACACTGAATTTCTCAAGACTTCTAATTAAGCAAATGGGGAAGTTGCTATGTTGTTTATTTTGAAAAGCCAGGTGACTCCAAGAATCAGAGGTGAAAAGAAACTTAAAGACGTCTCAAAGTGTGGACTGAGGGCAGCCTCCAGCGCAATTGATCTCGGGTGGCCTCAGCCTGCAGTGGCTTGAAGCAGGATTTCGGTTCCCAACCAGAGATTAAGGTCGGGAAGTGGCTGTGAGAGCATTGAATCCTAGCCACCAGACCACCAGTGACAAGGCCCTGGCCCATCAGCTATGAAGGAATGAATTTCCACATAGAGATGGAACGTAGTGAAGCAAGTAAAGTATTCATTAGGAGGAAACAAGGTACAGTGTGTGTGTGTGGATAGACACATGGCGGGGGTTGCTCAGAGAGAGAGTCGCACCCCATGACAGTTTGAATCACTTTTATGGGGCGTTTCTTCTGGGTTTCCTTTGACCAGTCATCTTGCTTTGCCTTGTTCTGAGTCCGTGTCTGGTATATCTCAGGGTCCTCCCCTGTGTGAGTGGGCATCTCTTAGCCAAGATGGATTCTAGTGAAGAGGCCTATGGGTAGTTGGCCTCACTTACTATGAGGTGGCGCCCACTCCCTTTTTGACCTCCAGGGAGCCTTTCTGAGCATGTGTGGTCAGGGAGGTCTCCTTGACTTTGAGAATGAGGAATATATGGTCTCTTAACTTCTATCTGGGCAGGGCTCAGCCTCCTCCATCATCCTGCTTTTATGGAGTTTCTGTCCACAAGGGAGAAACTTTCAGTCTGGGGCCCACATATCTCCTGCCTCACAATCACCTGGCTGTTTTAAAAAATACAGATTCTGTGTCCAAACCACAGACCTAGTTCACCAGAACTTATAGTGGTGAGTCCTGAGAATAGACCTACTTGGAAAGCTTCCTCGGGTAATTCTTATGCACCCTGAAGCTTGGGAACTTCTGCTTTAAGAATATTGTAGATGAAGACATTGGTTTCTTGGGCTTTCTACACATAACTCTTTAAAATTAGATTTTTGGTCTTTACTTGGAAAACAAAAGAGCAAAAACTCTTCTTTTGCAAAATACAGTTGAATTGTGAATTCCAAAGGATTTCTCTGTTCAATGACAGTATGATTATCTGGAACATGATGAGGTTTGTATAATCAATAGGTTATCAGCTGACATATTACTCTACTGATTTCCACCACAAGTGAGGCAGTATCAAGTGTACACCTGAGGGCTCTGGACTCAAACTACTTGTTTTGGGTCCCCATACAGTTACTACCTGTGTGGTCTTGGGCAAATTGCCTGATCTCTCTAGGTCTCATTTTCTCTCTATGTAAAATGTGGAAAGTAGTAAAACTTTCCCTTAGAAGTTCATGTTGGAAGTAAATAAAATTATCCATGTAAAGCTCTGATAAGTGTGCAATAAATGTTAACCATAATTACTGGTGTTGTTGAAAAGAAAGTGCCTAAGAACTTGTTCCTCCCTTTTCATGGAGATGTTCAATTTCTCCTGTTCCGGTTAGGCTTCCTGCTACTGTACTTCTAGACTATGATCAGAAGTCAAAAATTTAAGAAGCTGGTCAAATCTTTTTGAAGATGTAAAAGCTACAGATTTGGCTTTCAATTCCTTAAGAAAATCCTTTTAAAATACTTATTGAGCACCAGCAGTAAATATATAGTTCAGAAGGTATTTGATATATGAGTATTCACTGAGTTTACCTAAATTATAAAAAGCCTCATGTTTAAGAATTAAAAGCCAAAGTTAAAATACTTCTTTGAAAGAGTTGAATGTTCTTTTTTTTTTTTGCATAATGTATTTACCCAAGGAAGCTAACTTAGATGGAACATCTGGTTTTCAGCACATTCTTGCTTTACACCTATGCTTCCAGCTGAAAAGCTCTGAGGTGAAAAGAGGTCAAATGAATTGCCCCACATCACGTGCAATGAGTCAGTGATTCAGGCCAGATTGAATCAAGGATTTTTTTGCCAGGGCTTCTGGCAAGTTTCTTTGGTAGGAGTGTCCAAAAATAAATGGTTAACTGAACATAAATCTTTACACCTCTGCTTTTAGAGCAAAAAGAAGGAATATATTTGCTATTTTTCATGTCTTTATTTAAGTTAAATTCCTAAATAAAACAAAAGATATTTCTAAATATAACAACCTGAACATGACTTCCCAACTCTCTTCCAAATAACTGAATCTAGGCTGTTTGACGATATGGAATTGGAAGTATAGCAGAAAAGTTTCCCTCTTAGAAATTCTGGCCAATTTGGTCTACTCTCTGTCATCTCTCCTCATTTGGAGTCCTTGTGTTCATTGTTGCCAAGTATTCATTCACCAAAAGTTGATTGAGCATCTACAATGGGCCATCTACAGCCTTACTGCTAACATGCACAGAACTCAGCACAAGAGTATTAATAGAGGCTCACATGCCATGTGTCTAAATGCTTGATCTTTATAAATCAAGCTGGCAAAGTATTCAATGAAATTAGTTCCTCTTCCTACCTTGAAAACTATAACTTTGTATAAACTTGCAAGTCTTCAAAGTTAGAACTCTCAAAAACCTTAGCATTCTGTGCCAGAACAGCAGTGCAAAAACACACTACCAGCCACCAGCCACCGGGCACCAGTCTCCTGCCTCTGGTCCTGAGAGCATCCATGTTTTTTTTCCCGCTCCTGACTATATGCCATAATGTGATGGGCCTTGCAGACATGCACTGAATATACCAGCTTACACATCCAAGCACATCCATAGTTCCCCAAATCAGGCACCCACTGCACAATTCTTTGGACCCCTGACTTCCAAATCCAGGGTAGAAGCTTATGCTGGCCCTGAAAATAGGCTCAGAACTGGGGGCCTTCATGCCTGGGTTTAAGGGTTGTACTGCCAGTCAATGTGCCAGGGCATCCATATAAGGCGAAATCGTTACACTGTCTAATCTGAACATACCGTTATACTATTATAGAATATCACCACTTTCCATTGTTAACTCAGCAAAGACCCAACTCTTTAGTTTGATCTTGCCTTAAACATTCCAATCTGGTAGCAAACCTTTCCATGCACACTAGGTTAAACAACTTAGAGCACATTTCCGTCTCAAAACCTTAGTCCATTTGTCCTTTCTGTCTAAAATACTCTTTTCCCATCTCTGCCTGCATCAGTATTCTTATTATCTCTCCCTCTTATCTCTTTTGATGCTCCATCCCTATCTTTCACATCATACTTATCCTTTTCTAATTTTATCATTATGTTTATATATGTAATCTCTCCTAGTTTTGGCTGTAGAATCTTTGAAGACTATCCTGTGCCATTTATTTATTTTCAATTCTTTTAAAATAGCTTTATTGTTTTTGTAGAAATCTTTATTCATTGTAAATGAGCAATACCACAAAAGAGTACAAAAAAATAAAAACTCAGACATGGTGCCAGTTTTTTCATATAGACACATGGATCGATTTACAGAAGTTACAAAAAGAGGAACATTTACTTTTTGTAAATTTTTCTTCATTTAACTGAATATTTTGTATATTTTCAGTTAATGATCTAGAGATCTACATAATCCTTTTAATGACTGCATATGATTCTATACTAATAATACTTCAAGAATGTATCTAACCAATCTCTCTTGCTTGGTAGTTTATTTTGTTCTTTCTTATCTATTATAAAAGTGCTGAAGACATAAACTTCATTTAAAATATTTTCAGGTATATACAATTGTCCCCTTGGGATAAAGTCTTAAAACTTGGGTTTCTGTAATATCAAAGGAATTGTGTCATTCACTTCTGTATCTCTTGGAGCACCTGATACAAAACCTTGAAAATAACAGGTATTTCATAAATAGTGGCTGAATGGATAAATTCAAGAGTAAAGTCGTGGCTGGTTACTTTGTATCTCTTTATATAACTGACCTAATGCAGTACTGTGGTTGGATGTTCTGGGAGGAGTGAATCCAGATTTATGTTACTTTCTTACACAGACAAAAATTTCACAAAAAAAAAAAAAAGGAAATAGTAAGGCATGAAATAAACGGAGTAAGAGACATTTGCAGTGAACATGATGTGTGTTTATTTGTTCTTCCTTCCTAGCAATGCTGAGAGGATAAAACTGCTACCACTGCATCCATTCTGCAGATGAAGAGTCTTACCACCAGGACAAATTACTTGCCTTTGGCCAGGTGACTTATAGGAGGAGCCCCACTTTGTCTTACCACAAGTCCAGTGTTTTCTTAAACGTGCCACTCTGCCTTGAAGCTAAATAACAGTTTTTTTCCACCATTTCATCTTAATAAAGAACTCTGCATCAGAAACTGGTTTCTTAGAATAGCTGTTTGTACAGGAGGATCCTCCCTTTACCAGAAAACATAAACTGGAGAAGACTAACAACCTCTCTTTTTTCAGTGACCTCTAACCGACCAGCTACACCTGAGCATGACCAGGCATTTTTACTAAGAAAGCTGCTTTGCCTTTTTCCAGTTGCGGAAGACGGCAAGATTGCTGAAACACTTATACCTTGTTTAGATGAGGAAGGAATGTGTGTCCTGCCTATTTAAACACATGTAGTTCACTGTAGGTAGGGACAGAGTCTATCCCATTTTTGGATTAATCCTTAGCACCAAGCATACTGCCTGGACCATGGTAGATTCAAAAAATACATATATTTATATACAAGGAGAGGAGGAGGAAGGGAGAGAGGGAGTCTAATATCTTGTACAAATATTATTCTTCAACGATGACTGTCATTTGGCTTATTTTTGTTTCTATAGATGAAATTTTAATCATCCCAAAACCTCTGCATGACTGACACAGTTAAGATTAAATCAGCCTTCAAAGGTTCTTTGTTCTTTTGTCTCTCTCCAAAGGGTCCTATTCATATTTTCAAATATAAGACCCAATCTAAAAGGCTAAGAGATTTTTTGTTTGTTTGTTTATTTGTTTGTTTTGAAATGGCAACATTAAGGTCAGTGAGAGAAAATAATTGTGGTTTAACAATAACTGTTTAAACAAATTGACATAAATTGTGCTTAGTCTAACTTTTACAAATATTCCTTTCCTTTGTAGAGCCAAACTTATAAATGTTTTCTATTGCTAAAAAATTTTATTAATAAGTTGAAATAATTAAACATTCATCCTCCCATCCACACATATTTTTTTTAAGTAAATTGATCACATAGCGAGGATTTACTAGGCAGTTCCAATTTCAAACATTATAAACACTTATTCACTTAATATATATCATACCATTCATGCAAGTCTTGAGTTTAGGAGAAAAAAGTGGTGTCAGTGCCTACAGCTAATGTAAATAATGTGTTCCGATAGGACAACAGTGAAAGTTATTGGCGTGTATCAGTCAGCTGAGGCTAAATTATACTACAACACAAAAAAACAACCCCAAATCCTAGTGACTTATGAAAGCAAAGGTTTATTTCTCACTGTGTTTCATGTGATTGACTGAGGTTCTGGTTCATGACTCTACTTCAGGATCCAGGCTGAGAGAACAGTTTGGGACATGGCTTATCTCAGATTAAAGAAGAAAGAGAAGATGGCAAACTGGGCTGAATGCAGGAAGCTTCTGCTCAGAAAGGGCACATCACCTCTCTGCTCATAGTTCATTGGCCTAAACAAGTAAGAAGGACAAAGCTGACATCAGTGGGGTGGAAAGTATAATTCTCCCACAGGGAGGGTCCCTGAAGGTTCAGGACATACAGGAAAAGAAATGGAACATTTGGTACAACCATACTACATACATCTATTGTTTGGTGATACCCTACATTAAGTCTTCCCAGTTAGAGATCAAAAAGTTATCCTTTTGTCTGCCACTTCCCTCATTCAATTAACATTCAAATTATTTTAATTTTACCCTCTAAATATTTCTCAAGTGTAATCTCCCCTCTCTATCTCACTTACCATTCCTTCTCTCAGGTCCTTGGTATTCATAAAGAGGTCTTCCAGTCATAAATTAATTCCATGTAGAGCTACCAAGGTGAGGTATGCAAAGTGCACAAATATAAAATGTCATTTTTCTTTCCACAAATGTAATTATATGATAGATAGTATATATGAAATCAGAGGTAAAAATCAGTCCATTTATAATGACAATATAATAAATATAAATACATGTATTAAGCTTACTTGGATAAAAAAGACATTTCCATTCTATCTCTCTCACACACACACACGCACACACACAAAAGATTCTACTATTCTTTTCCCTAAACAGAGAAATTTTCATCAAAAAACAAAGCCAAGCCAAAAAAGGAAATTAAGAAGAAACTAATAGAAACTTGGAAAAGATGCATGATACACAGCAAATGAAAGCCAATTTAATCTAAGTTGCTACTTTATTCTACTACTCCTAAATTGCAGGTACTTCTACATTTCTCACATTTTTTATTTGTTATTCATTTCAGCAATTAGCAATATCCTTTTTTGTCTTAGTCATCTAAATTTGTAAATTAGTAGTAGTAGAATAAAGTAACAACTGGTAGGATTATAAGAATATATGGACTAATCTAAATTAATAGTTAGATATATTTTTAAATTTCTCTCATAATTATTTAGATATTTCTTCTTTTCTAATGCAAGAATGTAAAACCATACATTTCCCTCTTAGCAATGTTTTAACTACATCCCACATGTTTTGATATACTGTATTTCTATTTTCATTCAGTTAATTGTACTTCTTGATTTACCTTGAAAGTTCTTCTTTGACCCATGGGTTATTTAAAAGTGTGTTGTTTAGTTTTCGTGCATTTGGTGATTTTCCTCCCTTTCTGTTAACAATTTCTAGATTCGAGTTCAGAAAACACACTCTGTATGATCTCATTTCTTTTACACTTTTTGAGATTTGTTTTATGGCCCATAATGTGGTCCATCTAGGAATGTGTTCTGTGGGTACTTGAAAAGAATATATTCTGCTTTTGGTGTGTGGAATGTTCCACAAATGTTGATTAGGTTCTGTTGGTTGATGCCATCCAGTGTTATTAATTTGCTGATTTTCTATCTGGTTCTCTCAATTGTTGAAAGATGTTGATGTTTCCAACTATAATTGTGAATAGTTCTATTTCTCCTTTCAATTCTATCAATTTTTCTTTCACAGATTTGAAGTTCTATTGTTTAATGCATATACATTTAGGAGTACTATGTTTTATTGTATTATATATCTTTTCGTATGTGATATTTTTTGTTGCTTTGAAATCTACCTTAGCTGATATTAATATAGCCATTCTTGCTTTGTTTCCATGTTTCCATGATACATATATATTTTTTTTTTAAGTTTTTTTTTTAATTAATTTATTTTATTTTATTTATTTTTTGCTGTGTTGGGTCTTCATTGCTGTGCGTGGGCTTTCTTTAGTTGCAGCGAGCATGGGCTACTCTTTGTTGCAGTGCACAGGCTTCTCATTGAGGTGGCTTCTCTTGTTGCAGAGCACGGTCTCTAGAGCACGCAGGCTTCAGTAGTTGTGGCTCATGGGCTCTAGAACGCAGACTCAGTAGTTGTGACACACGGGCTTAGTTGCTCCGTGGCATGTGGGACCTTCCCTGACCAGGGCTCGAACCCGTGTCCCCTGCATCGGCAGGCAACTTCTTAACCACTGCACCACCAGGGAAGACCATGATATATATTTTTTAATTCATTTACTTCTAACCTGCTGATATTATTGTATTTGAAGTGGGTTTCTCATAGAGTGCATATACTTGCATCATGTTTTTTATCTTCTCTGCTTATCTCTGTCTTATGATTGGTGTATTTAGACCATTTACATTTAATGTTATTATTGGTAAGTTAGGGCTTAGGTCTGCCATTTAAATCTTTGTTTTCTGTTTGTTCTCTCTGTTTTTCATTTCTTTTTTCTTCTCTTTTCTATGGGTTGCTTAAACTTTTTTTTTAATTCCATTTTGTTTCATCTATAGTTTTTTCACTTTATCTCTTCATATAATTTTTTAAATGGTTGCTCCAGGAACTACTTTATATATATATATGTATAATTTATCACAGAAAACTGGTGTTGCGATTTTATTAGCTTGAATGAAATTTTAAAACCTTACTTCCCTTTATGTTCCTTTAACTTTTACTTTTTATGATAGTTTTAAACATTTCCTCTTCACAAATGTTAGATTTGTGACAATCCCACAGGTTCTTAGGGCTCTGTTCATCTTTTTTTTTCCTGTGTATTATATTCTTTCTGTTTTTCAGAAACAGACCTTCAAGGTCTCTTTTTGTTTGCCTTACATATAATTTCCAAGGATTTTAGGTATACTTAGTAGGAGGAGTAGGGAAAAACATATCTACTCTATCTTTTTAGAAGTGGAATCTTATCCATTTTTGATAGTTATTATGATTACTTACTTTAGTAAATTATACATAAGTTAACAAAACAATGTGTGTGGGGGGATTAATTGATCTATAAAATATTGTTTGAAATTATTGTTATCAAATTAGGTATGGATGAGAAAAAATATTTGAGGTTTCTGGATTGAGATTATGTTCCAAGTGTTTCCAGAGTTCTCACTCCATTCTAAGGAAACCAAGACTGGAAGTTATAGAAATTCCATTACTGATATGGCTTATAAAAGATAGATGGCACAGATTAGTTGATATATGCCTCCCATCTCCCCCAAAATGCCCTAACTGTAAATCAAAAGGCTGACAAATTAATGTGCATTTATATGCAAAGTTAAAATTATAATATTTATTACTATTTTTTAATACTCTAACTTTTTTTTTTTTTTTGCGGTACGTGGGCCTCTCACCGCTGCGGCCTCTCCCGTTGCGGAGCACAGGCTCTGGATGCGCAGGCTCAGCGGCCATGGCCCACGGTCCCAGCCGCTCTGTGGCACGTGGGATCCTCCCGGACCGGGGCACGAGCCCGCGTCCCCCGCGTCGGCAGGCGGACTCTCAACCACTGCACCACCAGAGAAGCCCCAATACTCTAACTTTTGAAATCTTGATTGGGAAGTATGAGAGGTAAGCAGCCTCTTGAATTTGATTGAATTTGATTTTCCACTTTTAAATGTATTCCTTTCAATTAGCTGAGTTAGAAAATTTAAGTTTTCCCTTAGAATGTTTAGTTTTTTTGTACAAGACCTAGATTATTATTGACTGAAGGATAAATAGCTTTGACTGGTAATAGAAAAATCTACCTGAAGAGCAATTCTAATTTAATTTCAATGTTTTTATAACTTACCTTTTTAAGTATGCATTTTATAAGACCTGGTCCTTATTGTTCATGTGGACACACACACATACAAACATGAATGTGCTTCATAAAACAAAGCTAGCTATATCCTTGCACCTGCAACTTCTGGGTGGCAATAACCTGAATTACATTGAAACCCATGTGATGGTGATGTTAATTTCTCCACTCTCTTTGGACAGTGGAACAGATGCTGTCTTGAACTTCAAAGGGATTTGACTACTTTCTGAGTTTCATTAATGAACAACAACTTTTCACAGCCTAGTTTTTAAAAAACTCTAACAAAACATACAAAGGAAAAAGATCAATGAGGAATTCATCAGTCTTCTCCTCCTGAAATGTTTTTTAGGGATAGAAAGGAAGTCAAATTCAAAACATTTGATCTTTCCCAGGAAACTGAACTGCACTGTATTTATTGCTTTTCAAATCTGACAGTTCATCCTGTGGCCTCACATCATGGTAAGGCACCCAATTCTACCAGGAGAAGATGGGTTTTGGGAGATAAGTTGTTAAAGAGCTTGATTAAAAAAAAAAAGAAAAGAAAAAAGAAAACCCAATTGGTGATAAATGATTTTATTTTCATTCTTTACTACTTTACCTAATTCTGGCTATTGAGTTTAGCTCAAGTAATGCACCATTTGTGTGGCCAGAAGACTTGGTTCCAGGACCTTCTGTGTTGTTAACTAGTATAAGATAACAGATAAGGATGGGAGCTGACAGTTAATACTTCCTATGGATCAGGCACTGTTCTTAGCATTTTGCATATGTTAAGTAATTGAATCTTTATATCAATCTTACACATAGATATTATTATCATCCCCATTTTACAGATAATTTAAAAAGCACAGAAAGTTTAAACAACTTCCCTAAAGTCACAGAGCAAGCAAGCAAGCAGTGGCGGCAAGATTCAAACCCAGGCCTTCCGCCCCTAGAGCCCATTCTCTGAAATACCAAGTTCTATCTCAACACTATTAATATCACATCAGCTCTCTGAGCTCTGGTTTTCTCATTTCTGAAATAAAAGGAGAATAAAACTGCACATTGTAATTTACTTGATGCTACACTCATAGAATTTGGGAACCAAATAGGACTTTAGCAGTTACATACTCCAAATTAACATGTTGTAGCTAAAGAAACTGAGTTCTAGGAATTAAGCAACTTAGGATCACACAATTAGTGACAGACCTAAAACTTGGTCCTTTGAGACAATCCTTACTGAATGTCAAACAAACACATCTAATGAGGTTACACATATTAATATGGTTGGACATAGCCTAAACTTCATATTTTGAAAATAAATAATAAACATTAATTTATCACTATTTGATATTGGGTACTATAATGGAGGTATATGATAGAGTGCCATACAAAACTGAGGACAGTATAGTTAACGTTGCTGGGGGTGTGTGGGCAAATAGTGAAAAACAGGAAGGAGGTAACTTTTTTTTTTTTCCAGTACGCGGGCCTCTCACTATTGTGGCCTCCCCCGTTGCGGAGCACAGGCTCCGGACGCGCAGGCTCAGCGGCCATGGCTCAGGGGCCCAGCCACTCTGCAGCATGTGGGATCTTCACGGACTGGGGCACGAACCTGGGTCCCCTGCATCGGCAGGGGGACTCTCAACCACTGAGCCACCAGGGAAGCCTGGAGGTAACTTTTGAACTGATTCTTGAAGGAAAAGGAGGAGTTGCTTTGAAGACAACGAAGAAAAAGCCCATTGAATCTGAGAAAAATGCTTGTTCAGGCCACCAGTTCAGGACAGCACGCTCAGAGAAAGGGGTCCACTCTCCTTGTTGGTAAACTTCAAGCCACCTGAGCTCCCACTGGAAGTTATGTGGTTAGTGTAAGACCACAAACATCTTTGGCAATTAGAAACTCTAGTCTTTTAACTCTCAAAATCGAGAATGTTTGGGTCAGCTGGAGTTTCAGAAACATAAAGATTTATGTTCAGAAACATAAATATAAAGATTCCAGTGCCCAGGTTTCCTGGCGGTCAGTCGTTAGAAAATAATTTTAATTCTTCCCTTGGTTTCTTCTAAACAAAGTGGGAGTAAGGACAAGATCCTTTTTCTTATCTTTATGTCATCATGGCCTGATACAGTGCCTGAAACAGAGTAAAATTTATTTAACAGTAAAAAGAAATGTTTATTGTGCATTTGCAGATGTCAGGCACTATGCTCAGGATTATATGTGCATTTTCTATTAATCTGCACATCTGGGCTTCCCTGGTGGCGCAGTGGTTGAGAGTCCGCCTGCCGATGCAGGGGACGCAGGTTCGTGCCCCGGTCCGGGAAGATCCCACATGCCGCGGAGTGGCTGGGCCCGTGAACCATGGCCACTGAGCCTGCGCGTCCGGAGCCTGTGCTCCGGAACGGCAGAGGCCACAGCAGTGAGAGGCCCGCGTACCGCAAAAAAAAAAAAAAAAAAAAACACACAAAAAAAATCTGCATATCTGCCCTATGAGAGAGTAATCAAGATTGACCCAGAAAATTGGAAAGTTAGAGAGATTGAGAGTATGTCCAGGGACCCCCTGATGATGGAGGAAAACAGACTTCATACAGTCCCCCTGCCTTCAAAACCTGCAGCATTTTCAAAGTGTGATGAATTCATTTACAATTACTTGCATGATATTAAAGTGGCTCATAATTTTTCCAATGCAAAATGTATCTTATGAGTATTGATATGTAATTTTAAAAATATGACTTTGCATGGAATGAATGAAAGTCTGTTTTAAAGACAAAAATCTAGAAGCAGTCACTATGCTTTTCAAGAAAAAATTAAAATATGACACCAATGTGCACTGAGATATTTTTAACGTACAAATACTTTTTAGAAATGTAACAGAAGAGCATGTTTTCTACTTTAAAAAAAAATCATTAAGCCTTTTCTTTTTAAGTATTGCCTTTACAGAAAACGATTATCATATTAAAAGCTCTTTTTAAAAAGCCTTTAAAACACTGTTAAGTGCACGTAAATTCAAACACATGTGAACAATAGCAGTCTTCTTTTATTCTGCTTGCTTTCAAAACTGAACCTATGGATAAGGCTAGGCTCTCCCACAAGACACTTTCAGAATTAAAAGCATCCAGAGATTAGGGAGTTCATCCATATTCCAGTCAGCGTGTTGATTAAGCCAGCCCTTGTGTTCAATTCATCAGGCTGACTCCTTCTAAAAGAAAAGGATGGAAACTTTACAAACTCAGAGAATTAGGTGGGTGTAGATTCTCCGTACTGATTTGCATGTCTCTACAGTACTGCCTCTAAATCTCTTATAATCACTCTTAAGGCAGCCCCACCCCATTCAATCCTGTTTGCTGTTCTGGGAATCTCAAGAAACTAAACTGACAATACAATTCCAGTAAGAGGTAATTAGAGTCACTTGTCTCATGTGGGACATGAGGGATCTTAGTTCCAAAACCAGGGTTCAAACCCGCACCCCCTGCATTTGAAGCATGGTGTCTGGGAAGTCCCTGAGTAAACTGTCAAATTCACCAGGACTTGAGAAGAAGCAGAGGCACATGACTTCACAAACTGCCGTCAGTTCCAATTAAATCAATCCAGTGGGATCTCATCAAATGGGACAGAGGCCTGCCATGTTCCCTATACTGGGAAATAAGAAATAAAGAGGGCTCTGCTGACAAGAGGTTTATAATCTAACAGAGATAAGCCATAACAATCAGTCAGGCCATTATATGCGGTGCTGTGAGGAGGGTGTAGACGGGGTTCCATGACGTAACAGGGGATGGAGAGACGTGCACTCTATCACAGTTGGAAGGAGTAGAGAAGGTGAACCTCAGACTGGGACTTGAACCCACGTGCCGGGACTCGAACCCGGCAAAAAGCCACGGTCTTCCAACTGAGATCACACACCTGGTTTTAGGACTTAAGGAAGCTCAGGTTCTTGATGCCTCATCGCAGAAAAGATTCTTTGAGAGACAAAATGATAGGTTAGAAGTGGATTTATTTAGAGAGAAACACATTCCACAGACAGAGTGTGGGCCATCTCAGAAGATGACAGCAGCACCAGGGTATGGGTTTGTCAGTGTTTATAGGGGTGGGTAATTTCATAGGCTAATGAGTGGGAGGAGTATTCCAGCCATTTCAGGAAGGAGTGGGGATTTCCAGGAATTGGGCCACCACCCACTTTTTGATCCTTATGTTTGGTCTTGGAACTGTCATGGCGCCTGGGGATGTGTCATTTAGAGTGCTGATGTGTTACAATGAGTGTATACTGAGGCTCAAGGTCTAGTGGAAGATGATTTCTCTGTCATCTTGGACACATTTGGTTCTAATCAGTTTATGTCATGTCCTCAGTCTATGTCATTCTTTCAAAGGTTGTGCCCTGCACCCTTCCCTCCTGTTTCAAAGGGGGACTGTGGAAGGCAGATGGGGGAGATCAAAGAAGATGTCACAGGGGTCTCTGAATTTAGTTTATATCTTGAAAGGAAGGTACAATTTCTAAAGGCTGAAAAGGAAGAAGCATTCAAAATGGAATGAAGTCCTTGAAAAACGTATTGTAATTACAGTGTGAAGGACACATGGGGTGGCATAGGTGAAAGTGGTTTGACTAGGGTGCCCTTAAATGAAAGTCAGAGAGCCCCAGGACCCTTGCTCATCCAGCTCTTAGTCTAAAGGTTAAATAATATCAAATTACTCATGCATTTTTCTGCCAGCTATTTTAGCTCCATGTGATATTTAATAATTATTTACTTATAACTATCAATAAATATGTAGAATGTATTGAACCCTTAATATATGCATTGTTCGTTTTATTCTCAACAGAACACTGAGGAAAGCACTACTGTTATCTCCATTTTCCAGAGGAGGAAATAGAGCTGAAAAAGGTCAAATAACTTGTCTGAAATCCAAAGGTAGCAAGAAAAGTTTGGATTGCACATTTAGTTTCTAGAGCCACAACCTTGACTCCTGATACACACTGAGTGCCCATGACATGCCAAGATGTTTGCTTAGAGCTGGAGTTAAACACATGACCAAAAGTGACACAGTCCATCTTCTCTGGGACCTCTTCTTGTTCCTTAAAAATTTCAGCAGCTTAGTTTAGATGGAGTAATAAAGCCACTAATAAAAAGCCAGTTATAAATGCTCCCTACTCTTTGGTACAACTACATGTAATTAAGTGCTTAAAAGGGGGAGGAAGGAAGAAAAAGAGAGCAGAGGAAAGAGGTAAAGATGTCTGTCTGTCAAGGGTAGGGTGAGCTAATCAGACTGGTAGGATTGTAGTATTTATGATGGGACCTCCTGAAGGATAGAGAATAAGCATATGTATTAAACACCTGATGCATTGCAAGGCACATGTTTTAACATGCATTAGCCCATGTAAATCTCACAACAAACTTGTGAAGTAGGTATAATGATCCCATTTTATAAATATGGAAATTATAAGGTTTGACTGGTAATTTGAGACCACGTTATATGAAGCCTTGAAGTCTGACATGACCATACCCCTTCCCTCCCCTTAACTGGTAACCTCTCAGTTTAAACCTTCTGCTGCATATTAGAAATGAGTATTAGAAACCATGGCAACTCCAGAAACATTCAGAACACAACAGATATATGTGGGATAGGCGTGTGTCCAAGAACACAGCATAATTCAGGACAAGAAGGTTTGAGGGGCACTCCCTTGGAGGATCCAAGAACTTAAGTGGAAGCTTCAAGATGAGTTCCCAGATGGAAAAGTTAGGATTTCTTATAAACAGAAAAGAAGTTTCCCTGAAAAAGTTGGCAGTGAGTAGTTCGACTGTCTGTAGAGATATGATTCAATGAGCTGCACGCTCAACTTCAAGTTGGCAATTTGTCTTCCAGATATTTACTACTGACACTGATAATAATAATGACTATTTATTTAACACAAACAGTGCCAAACACCATGTTGGATCTTTTCCATACATTATCTGGAATCCTTTTGTCAAGCCTACAAGGTGAGAATTATCTGTGTTTTATAGATGAAAAAGCTGTGGCCCAGAGAGATTAAGTAACTTGTCCAATTTACCAGAAGATGAATAGAGTCAGTATTAAACTCATAGGGACTTCCTGGTGGCTCAGTGGTAAGAATCCGCCAGCCAGTGCAGGGGACACAGGTTCGATCCCTGGTCCGGAAAGATCCCACATGCCACGGAGCAACTAAGCCCGTGCCCCACAACTACTGAACCTGTGCTCTAGAGCCCCTGAGCCACAACTACTGAGCCCACGTGCCACAACTACTGAAGCCCGCACTCCTAGAACCCATGCTCCACAACAAGAGAAGCCACTGCAATGAGAAGCCCGTGCACCGCAATGAAGAGTTGCCCCCGCTCGCCACAACTGGAGAAAGCCTGCATGCAGCAGTGAGGACCCAACACAGCCAAAAATAGATTTAAAAAAACAAACAAACCAAAAAACCAAATAAGCTCATATTCTTTCCACTAGGCCATCTTGCATGCATTAGACACTATTATTTCATTTAACCATGCTTCCCTGGTGACACAGTGGTTGGGAATCTGCCTGTCAATTCAGGGGACACAGGTTCGGACCCTGGTCCAGGAGGATCCCACATGCCAAGGGGCAGCTGGGCCCGTGCACCACAACTGCCGGGCCTGTGTTCTAGAGCCCGCGTGCCACAACTGCGGAGGCCCACGTGCCTGGGGTCTGCGCTCTGTAACAGGAGAGGCCACTTTAATGAGAGGCCTGTGCGTCACAGCAAAGAGTGGCCCCCGCTGCAACTAAAAAGGGAGCCCGCGCGCAGCAATGAGGACTCAATGCGGCCAAAAATAAATAAATAAATATTTTTTTTTTAAAAGTGTTTATCTCAGGTTCCTAAAGCCCCAACAAGTGGCAACTAATTGAATAAAAAAAAAAAATTACCTCAGCTCACACTGAGTGGCCCAGTGGCTCAGTGGCCCACACTGAGCTGAGGTAATTCTAGTCAAAAACAAATAAATTATGTTTTGGTTACCATGCAGATATAGGTGCTAAAGGTGGCAATAAACTGAGTTTACTGATATACTGAGACAGGTGTCCGATCTCTATCCTTGTACTCTGTTTGTGAATACATCATTGTACTTGGATTAGGTTTTAAACCTCGAACTTTACCTCTCTATGTCTCAGTTTCATCGTAACACAAGCATGTTGGATTTGAAATCTAAGGTTTGTCACGACCCTGTGATGCTCTGACTCTTAGGTGTCATATTCCAGTTCCCACGGGACGGAACCTCTCAACTGACTGGGAGTTTTGGATTTCAGGTTCTGGACCTGTGATTTCTTAAGAAGACTTAAGTAAATAAAGGAGCATTTCCGTGTTTGCAAAGGTCGTTTTTCTCCTTCCCTTGAGGCACTATGCTTAAAGTGCTTCTCAGGCTGAAGAGGCGAAGGAAAAGCTCCTGGTTATCTTTAAGTTACCTAACTTCATGAGCTTATCAACTTGCCCTGTTTGATAGTTCTACTGTCTTAAACAGTAAGTAGGAGCTTGTGGCTTTATAGCTACCTCACAAATCATCACATGTGAAAACTGGAAACAGAATAGAGAAAATTATCTCTTTTTCCTAAGAGATAAGAGAAAGTTCTAAGAAGCTCATCTGTCGAAGAGCACTTAAGAGCACATCTTAAGGATGCTCGGAAATCCGCATTCCAACATGACTCTTCAGATCTACTAGGCTGAATCTGAAGGGGGTGCAGTCTGCTTCCTCTCCTCCACACCCAACCGATAATGCAGAAATGCCCAAGTTGAAGCAACTGGCGACATGCCTATATCAGGCTGTCTCAGAATTAGGAAGTGGGAAGAGGCCATTCAGAGGGTCAAGATATAATCTAGGTTCAATCTGTACCAGGTCTTCAACCAGATTCAGGCTCAGCCATTGTCTAGACGTGGCGGCCAAGTTTCCATCAACTTTACTGTAATTTACATGTGCACAGACAGCCATTTCTTAGTAAGAGAACATGAAACCAAACAGGAAGGTAACTAGCTGTTAGAGCTTAGGTTTCATTTCTGGGTAAATCAGTAGCCATCTCACAAATTCATTCTTTCTTTGTATAATCTCAAACCAGTTAAAACAAATGGAATGAAATAAGAGAAGGAGTGTTAGCAGCTGCTCTTAAA
Source organism: Mesoplodon bidens (assembly GCF_964165515.1). Classification (NCBI taxonomy): domain Eukaryota; kingdom Metazoa; phylum Chordata; class Mammalia; order Artiodactyla; family Ziphiidae; genus Mesoplodon; species Mesoplodon bidens. The sequence goes on from NC_138173.1 coordinate 61,139,403, forward strand.
TTTCCCCTGGTTGTCAGGATTTGTCTTAGTTTGGGTTTTAGACTCTGTAAGTTAGCAGTTGCCATGTTCAACTTCAGATAACCCCATAAATCCAGAAATAGCTAATATGATTCATCTGGGAATCAGTTATGGCAATGATCTGTGTCCAAATGTTGATTTTATAGTCATACCTATTCCAAGAGCTGTGTCCTGTGAAAGGATACAAGTCATGCTCTCTGCAACCTTGAATCACTGCTCCTTACCTACATAAAGCCTATGATCTCTGCTGATTTTGAAGTTGGCCTGTCTTTTAGGCACCTGGCCAAGTTTGGACCTCTGGGGAGGGAATGAGGGTGGACATGAGGGAAAGAAGGAAGTTCTGCTCATTGAGATAACTAAAAAGTGGATCAGCCATTAGTAAGAGGACCTTTTTGTTTTGCGGTACGCGGGCCTCTCACTGTTGTGGCCTCTCCCACTGCGCAACACAGGCTCCGGACGCACAGGCTCAGCAGCCATGGCTCACGGGCCCAGCCACTCCATGGCATGTGGGATCTTCCCGGACCGGGGCACGAACCCGTGTCCCCTGTATAGGCAGGTGGACTCTCAACCACTGTGCCACCAGGGAAGCCCTAAACTGTTTCATTTTAAGTTTGCATAGTTGTAAAACATGTAATACCTGATATTATAAAAGGCATTTAAGATATTGTTGCCTCACTTAAAAAAATATCTAATGGAATCTAAGTTCCAGGATGATTTGATATGTTAAATTTAAATATTTTAAAACATCTTTATCAAGATATAATTCACATATATAGAAAGAATCCATTAAAAGTATCTAATTCAATGTTTTTTAGTATGTTCACAAGGTTGTGTTGCATTCACCACGATCTAAATTTAGAATATTTTCAGACTTTCCTGGTGGTCCAGTGGTTAAATGATCCCCCGCCAATGCAGAGGACATGAGTTTGATACCTGGTCCAGGAAGATCCCACATGCCATGTGGCAGCTAAACCTATGGTGCCACAACGATTGAGCCAGTGCTCTAGAGCCCGTGAGCCACATCTATTGAAGTCCACATGCTCTATAGCCCACGAGCCACAACTGCTGAGCCCTCATGCCACAACTACTGAAGCCTGTGCACCTATAGCCTGTGCTTTGCAACAAGAGAAGCCACCGCAATGAGAAGCCCACACACCACAACAGAGTAGCCCCAGCTCACCACAACTAGAGAAAAACCCGCATGCAGCCACAAAGACCCAGCATGGCCAAAAAATAATAATAAACAAACAAACAAACAAACAAACAAATAAATAAATAAATAAATTTAGAATATTTTCAGCACCTTTAAAAAGAAGCCCTGGGGACGTCCCTGGCAGTCCAGTGGTTAAGACTCCTAGCTGCCACTGCAGGGGACACTGGTTCAATCCCTTGTTGGGGAACACATGAGGTGCGGCACGGCCAAAAAAAAAAGGAATAATGGAAAAAAAAAGAAACCCTGTACCTGTCATTAGTTTCTCCTCCCTCCCCCTTTGTTCTTCCTCTCCTCAGCCGTAGGCAATCACTAATTTATTCTCTCTATGTATAGATTTGCCTATTCTGAACATTTCATGTAAAACTGAATCTCTATCTTATACCACCCACAAAAATTAACTCAAAATAGATCAAAGACTTCAATGTAAGACCTGAACTGTAAATCTCCTAGATGAAATAGGGAAAAGATCCCTGACATTGATTTTGGAAATGATTTTTTGGACTAGACTCAGCACAGGCAACAATATCCCATTGAGGATGCAACTAATTTAATTAACTATCCCCCTTTCCCCAGACATATACTCCTTGCTTATTTTGAGGGTTTTTTTTTTAAAGAAATATGGTGAACATCTGTGAGCATGTAAGTTCTTGGTTTCATTTGGATTATTACTTTAGGTTAGATTGATTTTTTTTAATTAGTAAGATTAATTAGGGTCAAAGAAAATGGCCTGTGTTTTTTTAGTTAAACGACCAATTAAAAAATAGAGTACAATTATTTTTTCTAAATTTCAGGGTCAGAGAGGGGGAGTGCTAGAGGAAAATTTCAGAAATGCTTCATTTACTACGTCGGGAAACAGAGGGCCAAAGAAACAAATTGACTTGTTTAGTGTTACACATTAGATTATACAATAGATTTAGATTTTATACAATGGATTAAGTGGCAATATCGAGACCAGAGCCATTGTGAGCATCTTTAACAGACTTTTAAAAAAGAATCCTTTCCAATACTTTAAAAATATAACTATTGAATTAAACAGGTACTCAAAGCATCTTGACTCTTTCCTGTCACTTTTACAGTAAGCATATTTTGGGTAAAAATGGAAGGTATATTATATTCTAGCATTTTAGCAAATTGGGGCTAGATGACAGAAGAAAAGTATATACAAGCATAAGAAAAGACATGAATTTTAAAACTGATCATTTTCTAAGTGAAAAAGAAGTAGGTTATTTGGGTCACGTAGAAAATGGTACATATATCCTATCTGGTATCATGTCCTGTTAAAGCTCTTCTTTGTCAAAATTTTGCAAATATCTTTTTATGCACATTTCTCCTCACTAGTGATGAAAGGGGCCAGGAATTTCTCCTTTACATGTGATGTCAGAGTGCAACATATTTCTTGATAAATCCAGAAAGGAAAGAAGTTGATCGACATTAGCTACAATGAATCAGAGTCATGTTATATGCCATGCTTTGTCAATTATGATACGTGTACTCATAATCTTTTTTTAAACTAAAATAGAGCTAAAAGGTAGAGAGAAGATATATATCATCAACTTTATGACAAAGTTAAGCTTTTGGTCAGAATACCTCTGGATAGATGTCTATGTCATAAGAATAGATTAAACCAGAAAAGTGGGTCAGGGATTGTCCTGGCAGGTTAAATAGTTGTGATTAGGAAAATCTACTTGGGAAACAGTAGACCTTGTGACACGTGGAAAAAAATGAGAAGGGAAATGATTTTTCAGGAGACAGTAATCATCCTAAGAATCCATTTACACTTTCACTCATGAAAATATATACTAATTTACTAAATGTACTAATTTACAACCTTCTAACTGCAATGCCCTAAGTCCACAGGTGCATGCTAGACCATATGTTGAACTGATGCCTAGGACATATTCTAGGTCATCTAGCTGTAAAGCTGTGGAGTTAGAATGTGAACCTAACTTCTACGATATAGAAAAAATTCAGCAAAATCTATTTTGATATCCTTGCCCTGAAAGACATTCCTTACGATTTTCCAAAACCTATCAACTCTTCAGAGCATAAATTCTAATTCAAATGATTAGGTTGCTGCTTTCATTTGTTTGTTTTGCTTTTCATTTCATTTCATTTCATGTTCAAGAACATATTCTTGCTACTCTAAGTTATTTCTCAGATGCCATTAGGAAAACATCTACATACAACACTGTAGGGTTTGGGAGATTGGGATTGACATATATACACTAATATGTATAAACTAGATAACTAATAAGAACCTTCTGTATAAATAAATAAATTAAATTAAATTAAAAAAAACACAACACTGTAGGATGCTGGCTGCTGTTATTGAGTGAATCTTACTAGTTTGCACACTGTACTGAAGCACCTATGTTTTGGGAGGGAATAGCAGAGATAAAAGAGGAGATCTAGGTGATAGTGAACTTTTAAGGCACTGATGAGAAGTATATATTTGATCTAGAGCAGACTCCCTGCAGCACTCCTCCCTTCCTGCACCATCTCCAGTGCTTTTTGTGAGCAAAGTCTTCTTAACCTACACCTGGAAATAAGCAAGAGGAGGTGGTGTAATTATGGGGTAGTTATGGGGTATGACTTCAGAATAAATCAGTGGCCACGGAAGAGGAAAAGAGCTTTACTACTATGGGAATCCTGTAAACTTCAGAGAGATGTGATAACTAGGCTTAGAGAGCAAGCAAGGAAACTTTCCATCTTTATCAGTAGGTCTTTGTATTAGGCAACCCTCTTTGAGTGAAAAAGACAAAATCCAATTAAAAATTGTTTGAAGAAAGAGAAATTTTCTGGCACATGTACTGGCAAATTTCAGCTGTGGTTTTCTTCATTTACTGTTACATCAAAAGACTCAACCAATGTGTTAAAAGATAAACTGAAGCATATTAAACCTTTTAAGAGCTTATTTGAGCAAAAATCGATTCCCATTGGGCAGCACCAAACCCCAAGTGGTTAGGAATACTCAATGACAAGAACCAGGGAAAAGACTTACGTAGGGAAAGTGTGGCAGCAAAGAAAGGACATGACTTGATTGGTTATAGCTTAAAGCTTGTTTGGCTGTTTGTGACTGGCTGTCCTTAGCATTTTGATTTTATAACCTTGAGGCATTTCTATGTTTAGATACTGGTTTGCTTACATAGGTCACCAAGGCATTAGAGCCACCCCAGCTTAATGGCCTGCTTGTTTAATTAACTTTACAAGTGTCACCAGGGCTCTGTCTCTCCCTGCCTTTCTTGGCTGAACTGTTGTCTCAGTTACTGCTTTTCAGGCAGCCCATCTGCCTCTGCCTACCACCACCATGGTGGCAAAATGATGACAAGCACTTCTCTATCACAGTGGGAAAGTGGCTGCCTCCTTTCCAAAAGCTAGGGAATTTAAACGCATTAGCATGGCTTGAAACCTTATCTCTAAAACAATTCCTGTTAACAGGATAATAGTGGAAACCCCAGGGTCTAAGAAGGAGAGACTGATCCCAGTGAACCTATAAGATTAGAGTCTGGGGGTTAATGAATGTTGAATGGGATGGAGGTATATAGGACAGGAGTATTTCTTTTGAGTTATTACAGATAATTCTCTGCATAATCTCCCAGAATGATTTTTTATTTTGTTTTATCTTAACTGTCACAGAGTAGGCAAGAAACTTGATTGAGGTCCTGGTCCCACTGACTCTATAGCTTCTCCTTTTCCCACTGTGCCATGCACTCCTGAGGGGAAACCCTGAGTATTGCTTGATTTTAATACTAGTTTTGCTGATATTGAAGAGAATAGAAAGCAGTCAGGATCAGCTTTTATTCCCCTTCTTGTCCTCTCTGAGAACTTGGCCACTCTGGTTCTTGCTAAACTTTCTCTCCATATCACCTTGCTCCTTAATGTTCCTGATATGATTTTTACTGGTCTTATATAAACATATGGTCTATATTAAGAACCAGATGTCATTATATTCACAGAGTTCAAGCTTGGGTGCTCCTGGGTTATCGGCCAAGGTGATCATACAATTAAGAACAATGTTCATTGGCTACTTGCTATACACCCAACACAATTCTCAGCCCTTTGCCTGCATTGTTTTATTGACTCCACTAGAAACTCCAAGATATATATTATTAGCCTCAATTTACAGATGAGGAAGATAAGGTGGAGAGAGAGACAGGTTAAGTAACGTGCATGAAGTTGTAATGCATAGCGGGACATGGATTTGAGTGCAGGCAAACTGGCATCAGAAAAAATATTGGATAACATTGTTTCTCATTGTGTCCAAGAGGCCACAAAGGAGGACTAGGCTGCAAAAAACTGAGAGGGCAGCAGGCCAGGAAGGTGTTTCTAAATGGAGAGAAGAACATTGATCCACTCTCAACTGGTAGGGTGGCCTCTGGGGAAAGGAGACAATGATGGAGATCCACTCTGTATGAGATCCAAAACCAACCGGAGAGCCAGAGGAAATAAGCCAGCAGAGAACAAAGTGTTCCAGTATTGGGAAACTATTGAATAAGCCATCAATATACGTGGGAAGTCAGATTGGAAAGTCAGGAGGGCTAGCTCAAGAGAGGAAAGGCCGTGACTCATCACGATAGTTTCATAGGGACCACATGATATATCCAACATCTTACCTCAGTGAGCAGGGAATTCATGGTGTTTAATGTCTGAGATGTTTAGGTTTAGTCTGAGTGAAATATCTCTTTCCAGCATTGGTGTTTTTATAAACCTAAACTCCCATCAGTGTGAAAAACCAGGCAATTATTTCTCTGCTATACCTGCAGTTCTAATAACGTTATTTTCTTCCTTTAAGCTGTATGCTTCCTAAACTTCATCTGTCTTTAAAACAGCTCACACTAAGATCTAAAGCTTGTTGCATCCATGATTTTATTTTAAATGTGTCCCTGAGCATCTGGTAGATAACGGTACGAATCTAAACAACAAAACTACAGCTAATAATCACAGTGCACTATGCTATAAAACATGTGTCACGTCATTCCAAACATCAAGGAGGGTTCTTTTCTCCTAAAAGCTGTACTGAATATAGGATTTTAAAATTCACCTCTTAAAAGAAGAAAATTTCGGGCACTGAAAATTATATAGGACTTCAGCTTAAAAGGGAATCCTTGCTTCTCAGTTGCTGGAATTATTAAAAACAATTTATTGGGAAAATTATACATTTTATTCCTTCCCCTTGACATTTAATAATTGAGTTTGCACACATGGGCAGACATACACCAGCACACACACACACACACACAAGGCTTAAACTTAATTTACAGTGAACTATTTTGCAGTGTATAGTAGGATCAAAGTCGTTAAAAAACTCAGCTTAATTAGAGGTGTATTCATGAATTTCCAGAGAGCCGTTTTCAGTAATATCATTAGTATCATCAATATTATTTGAGATGCTGTAGAACATGACCCAGGTATGCAATTAACTTTGCATTAAGATTTGAAGTGATGCAAGCTTTGCCTGTGAATATCATTGCTCAACTTGTAAATCTCCAGAGCATGGTGACAATTTGGCCTGACTACAGCTGTGTCTGAATGAAGTACTTTTCTTTTGTGCAATCAGGACCCTACTAGTATGAGAACTCCTTTTTCTCCTTTCAGTTTATTTTTAAAATCATTTAAGTTTCCCTCCCGTAAAAGTCACTCCAGAGTTTGCCTTTTCTTTCTTTCTTTTATTTCTTTTTCTTTTGAGGAGGAAGGGGTAAATTTTCAGGCAGTTTCCTTAGTCATTCTAGGCAGCTAGCCAATGAGATATAGACTAAACAACACAGAGAATATTAATTCCACCTCACAATACATGCACAGAGCCAGTGATGCATAAAGCTTCATTCCAGAGCTGACAATAAAGGGGTTGTGCAACTGTCTAGAGTCCAACGTCACGAACAGTTTTCTGAGGGAGTTGGAAGGAGATAAGAGAACAGACCTTGGGGAATAAGTTTAAAATGGCTAAATAGTGATGGCAGAGCCAAATTCATACCTACATCAGTGGGGTGCAGAGAATGAATCTGAGAATCTTTAATGCCGAATTTTAGAAAAGAAGTTTCAAAACGAACCTAAAAGGAAAAAAATATATATATATTGGGTGCTTACTGGCAGTAGAAGAAGCTGGGCAAAAAGAGAATTAGAAAGAAAATCAAACTATTTATTGAAGTATAATATACATACAGAACAACTTATAAAGCCTAAGTTTAGAGCTGGTTTATTTATTTATTTATTTATTTATTTATTTATTTATTTATTAAGGCTGGATGACATTTATTTTATTTTTTTTTGACCACACCATGCAGCTTGCGGGATCATAGTTTCCTGACCAGGGATCGAACCCGTGTCCCCTGCAGTGGAAGCATGGAGTCCTAACCACTGGACTGCCAGAGAATTCCCTATAGCTGGTTTAAATGTGAACACACCATAAATGTAATTCTCAGGTCAAGAAACAGAATGTCACCTACTTCCCAGAAGAAACGTCCATATACCATGTAGTCACTACCTTCCCACAGGTTAGTCATACCCTGACCTCTATCATTAGATTAGTATTGTTCATGAACATTACATAAATGGACAATATAGTGTACACTCTTTTGTGATTGACTTTTTCTTAATTCAACATTTTATTTGTTATGTAAGTGTGGTTCTAGTACTTTTATGCTCACAGCTGTATAGTATTCTCAATGTGTGAACATGCCTCAACTTATCCATTCTCCTATTGAAGACATTTGGATAGAAAATATTATACTTTTTTTATATCACTGAGCTCGATCTGCTAAAATTTTCTTTAGGACTTTTATATTAATATTTATAAGAGAGATTGGCCTGTAATTTTTGTTTGATGTGATTCTCTTGCTATGTTTGGTATAAAGATTATTCTGGCTTTAAAAAATTGCTCAGAAGTGATCTCTCTATTTCCATTATCTGAAGGATTTTGTGTAAAATTAGTATTAGTCCTTCCTTGAATTTTTAGAAGAATTAACTGGCAAAGCCTGGAATATCTATTTCTTATTAACCATGAGAGATAATAGGAATTTTTATTCTGTCTTTGAGAAGTGTTTGACTTATATTTTTGTTCTCCTGAATATATAATTGCAAAACTTGACCAATGTCTTCAGGAGGAGAGAGGCTCTATGTTTCATGTCCTTTAGTTCTCTAGCTTTGGCATTTCTGTTATTTGCAACTTGAGCTGTCCTGATTTCTCTGTCCCTCAGTGGGACCTTTCTCAGGACAAGCTCAGTTTTCTACCCTATAGTGTATTCTAAGATCAGCAAATGCTCCAGGTAGAGTAGAGATCACTAGCTTGCCTCTGAAAGGTTTTTTCTCCTCTGGATGTTTCTGCAGATCTCTGATATTTTCAAATGTATAAATTTATCTGGTGATTTTGGTGTTATGGAGCCTAAGTTGGTCTTCCATGAATTACTCCATGCTCTTCAGAAGTTGAAGCTGAAAGAAGAATTTTTAAAAACATTTTCTGTCATATTTGCTTTGTGCTGACTGACTATAGCAAGAAGTTCTGGCACCATTCAGGGTGCTTACAGTCTAATATGGAAAATAGAGACTAAACAAACATACATCTAGAGAATTTATAATTACATATAGTAACTCAGTCAACTTTTAAAATGATAACTCCACTTAAGTTGTTGCCAGGAACTTTCAAACATTGTTACTTTGAAAGGTAGTGATCCTTGGCATTGTTATAAATATTTTGGTTTTCAATTAAAATAATTTTTTAAAAGATAATCCAAGCAATAAGTTAAAAACTAAACAAAATGAAAACAATTTTTCTTAGAAAAAATGAGGTCACAGGGCAAAATATTGTCCCCAAATTGGAGACACCAACAGGTAAATACAGCAGAGACTTCAGTAGAAATCTTTGCAGGAACCAGGGCCAGGGTAGGGAAACTTGAACTATGGTTGATGAATTGCTAGTGGCTCAGTGTGGACAAGTCTGAGACACAACTCCAGGGAGACTTAGTCATCAGGAGAGCCACACACTTTTGTGAGTTGTACCTTCAGAGTTCTATCAGGTTCTCACAGAAAATATCAGAGAAAAATCCTCTTTTGTTCTGGAAGGGGAAAAGGAACCATTTTGAAAGATTTCAGAGCAATCTGTTCTTCTTAACATGGTCTGCCTTCAGTAGAAACTATTTAACCAGAACCTAACCTGCTGGGGTTTTATCAGAGCCTAACTGAACTGGGGGAAGAAAATACCCAACTGCACAATGCTAACCTTCCACATGGGGGAAAGGGAAATGCCATACTTTGGCCCACTCTAGTCATCCTGTCCCACCTAAGAGGGAGGAGAAACTGAGAAGCATGTGTGAAGTTCACAGGTCAAGGGCACTGGCCCACTAAAATATTGAGACCTAATCATTAGACTGTAGAATGTGTTCCCTCCCTCAACATCTTACCATCACTAATTATGGCTTATTTACAGCAATTTATTTTACCCAATATATCAAGTTCAGATATAAAGGAAAAAATTGCAAGACATACTACAAGAAAATACAGTTTGAAGAGAAAGCAACCATCAGAACCAGATTCAGCTATGGCAGGGATATTGGAATTATCAGATTGGGAACTTAAAACAACTATGATTAACAAGCTAAGGCCTCTAATGGATAAAGTAAACAACATGCAAAAACAGGTGGGTGATGTAGGCAGAGAGATGAGAATTCTAAGACAGAAACAAAAAGAAATGCTAGACATCAAAAGCACAGTAAAAAAAAATGAAGAATGCTTCTAATGGGTTTATTAGTAGAGTGGATATGGCTGAGGAAAGAATCTCTGTTCTTCAGGATATCTCAATAGAAACCTCCCACACTGAAAAGCAAAGAGGAAAAAAAAGCTTAAAAAATGAAAATGGAAAATCCAAGAAATGTGGAACAACTACTAAAGGTATAACATACACATAATGGGGATATCAGAAGGAAAAGAAAGAAAGAAAGGAACAGAAGAAATATTTGAAATAATAATAACTGAGAATTTCCCCCAATTAATGTCAGACACCACACTATAGATCCAGGAAACTCAGAGAACACCAAGCATCAAGTACTATAAATGCCAAAACACAAAACAAAACAAAAGAACCACCAAAAACAAACAAAAACACCACCATTATACCTTGGCATATCATATTCAAATTATGGTAAGTTAAAGATAAGAAAAATCCTGAAAGAAGCTAGGGAGGCAGGGAAAAACAACCTTACTATAGAGGAGCAAAGATTATAATTACATCTGACTCCTCCTCAGAAACTAGGCAAGCAAGAAGAAAGTGGAGTGAAATATTTAAAGTGTTGAAAAAAAAAAAAACAAACACCAATCTTTTGTACTCTGTAAAATTATCCTTCAAAAGAGGAGAAATAATGACATTCTCAGACAAAAATTGAAGGAATGTATTGCCAGTAGCCCTGCCTTGAAAGAAGTATTAAGATAAATTCTTTCAAGAAAATAATAATAATAATAATAAATCAACTATAATCTCTTCAAATATTTTCTCAGACCCTTTCTTTTCTCTTCTTCTTCTGGGACCCCTATAATTCAAATGTTTGTGCGTTTAATGTTGTCCCAGAGGTCTCTGAGACCAGCCTCAATTCTTTTCATTCTTTTTTCTTTATTCTGCTCTGTGGTAGTTATTTCCACTATTTTATCTTCCAGGTCACCTATCCATTCTTCTGCCTCAGTTATTCTGCTATTGATTCCTTCTAGAGAATTTTTAATTTCATCTATTGTGTTGTTTATCATCATTTGTTTTCTCTTTAGTTCTTCTAGTTTCTTGTTAAACGTTTCTTGTATTTTCTCCATTCTATTTCTAAGATTTTGGATCATCTTTACTATCATTATTCTGAATTCTTTTTCAGGTAGAGTACCTGTTTCCTCTTCATTTGTTAGGTCTGGTGGGTGTTTTACCTTGCTCCTTCATCTGCTGTGTGTTTCTCTGTCTTCTCATCTTGCTTAACTTCCTGTGTTTGGGGTCTCCTTTTTGCAGGCTGCCTGTTTGTAGTTCCCTTTGTTTTTGGTGTCTGTCCCCAATGGGTAAGATTGGTCCAGTTGGTCATGTAGTCTTCCTGGTTGAGGGGACTGGTGCCTGTGTTCTGGTGGGTGGGGCTGGATCTTGTCTTTCTGGTGGGCAGGGCTGTGTCCAGTCGTGCGTTTTTGGGTATCTGTGGACTTATGATTTTAGACAGCGTCTCTGCTAATGGGTGGGGTTGTTTTCCTGTTTTGCTAATTGTTTGGCATGGGGCATCTAGCACTCTATCTTGCTGGCTGTTGGGTGGAGCTGGGTCTTAGCATTGAGGAGGAAATCACTGGGAGAGCTCTCCTCAATTGATATTATGTGGGGCCGGGAGCTCTCTGGTGTCCAATGTCCTTAACTTGGCTCTCCCAGCTCAGACCCTCAGACCTGACACCAGGCCAGAGCACCAAGACCCTGTCAGCCACATGGCTCAGAAGAAAAGGGAGAAAAAAAGAAAGAGAAAAACTAAAAAATAAAAATAAATACAATAACATTATTAAAATAGAAAAAAATAAAATTAAAAAGTAATAAGTAAAAAAAAAGAAGAGAGCAATCAAACCAATAAACACATCCACCAATGATAACAATCACTAAAAACTATACTAAGATAAACATAAAATAATAGAAAGAATCCAGTCGCAGACAGCAAACCCCAAGTCTACAGCTGCTCCCAACGTTCACTGCCTCAATTTTGGGTTGATTCATTGTCTACTGAGGTATTCCACAGATACAGGGTACCTCAAGTTGATTGTGGGGATTCAATCCGCTGTTCCTGTGGCTGCACGGAGAAATTTCCCTTTCTCTTCTTTGTTCGCACAGCTCCTGGGGTTCAGCTTTGGTTTCAGCCCCTCCTCTGCATGTATGTTGCCTTCAGACATCTGTTCCCACCCAGACTGGATGGGGTTAAAGCAGTGGCTGATTAGGGGACTCTGGCTCACTCAGAGAAGGGGAGGGAGGGGTAGTTATAACTGGAATGCGGTATGAGCCTGCAGTGGCAGAGGCCGGCGTGGTGTTGCAACAGCCTGAGACACGCCGTGTGTTCTCCTGGGAAAGTTGTCCGTGGATCATGGGACCCTGACAGTGATGGGCTGCACAGACCCCCGGGGCGGGGGTGGGCGGGGCGGGGCATGTGAATTGTGACCTGTGCTTGCACACAGGATTCTTGGTGGCTGCAATAGCAGCCTTAGCACTTCATGCCTGTCTGTGGTGTCCGAGCTGATAGCCACAGCTCGCTCCAGTCTCTGGAGTTTGTTTAGGCGGTGCTCTGCCTTCTGTGGGCAGACAGGGAAGGAATCCCCTCTCCTCGCGCACCCCAAAACAATGGTCTCTTGCCTCTTAGCAGGTCCAGAGTTTTTCCCGGACTCCCTCCTGGCTAGCTGTGGTGCACTAGCCCCGTTCAGGCTGTGTTCACGCAGCCAACCCCAGTCCTCTCCCTGGGATCTGACCTCCGAAGCCCAAGCCTCAGCTCCCAGTCCCCACCCATCCCTGCGGGTGAGCAGACAAGCCTCTCAGGCTGGGGAGTGCTGATCGGCAGTGATCCTCTGTGCGGGAATCTCTCCGCTTTGCCTTCCGCACCCCTGTAGCTGCGCTCTCCTCCGCGGCCCCAAAGCTTCCTCCCTGCCCATGTCCCCTCTCTGCCAGTGAAGGGGCTTCTTAGTGTGTGGAAACCTTTCCTCCTTCACAGCTCCCTCCCAGAGGTGCAGGTCCCGTCCCTATTCCTTTGTCTGTTTTTTCTTTTGCCCTACCCAGGTACGTGGGGATTTTCTTGCCTTTTGGGAAGTCTGAGGTCTTCTGCCAGCATTCAGTAGGTGTTCAGTAGGAGTTGTTCCACGTGTAAGTGTATTTTTGATGTATTTGTGGGGATGAAGGTGATCTCTGCGTCTTACTCCTCCGCCATCTTGAAGGTCCCCTGCATGGGAAATCTGCTCAATTCTCCTGTGAACCTAAACTGCTCTAAAAAGTCAAGTCTATAAAAAAATTAATATCCTTGAAAGTACTTAAACATGTAATTCAGAAGAGGAATGGAACTTCTGGGAGAAAATCACTAAGTATTTTGAGATTTGTAATAATTTATTCATATATTATTAATGCAGTTTTAGATGTATACACATTTAACTTTTTATTTATTCTGGATACTTGTGAATACTAATATCAAAAAGGAGTATGTTATTGCTGTGTATGTTACTTGCTCACAGTAACTGTTCCCCCTCAACAGCCTTAAATAGCATATTATATATAATTCAATGTGTTTCTTTGGTTGTATAACATATTCTTATGTATATGTGGCTTCTAGAAATTTAGCCATTTATTCAGCACTTAGTGATCAGTGTGTCAGGCACTCTGCCAGTTGCTGGGTATTGATAGATAAAAACTTTAAATTCTGTCTGCCTTCCAAGGGTTCACATTTATTGGAGAGCACAGACACTTAGTCACATAATTGTAGGTTTTTAATAGTTTCCAGGGACTTCTCTGGTGGCACAGTGGTTAAGAATCTGCCTGCCAATGAAGGGGACACGGGTTCAAGCCCTGGTCTGGGAAGATCCCACATGCTGTGGAGCAACTAAGCCCACGCACCACAACTACTGAGCCTGCGCTCTAGAGCCCGCGAGCCACAACTACTGAAGCCCATGTGCCTAGAGCCTGTGTGCTCTGCAACAAGAGAAGCCACCACAGTGAGAAGACTGCGTACCACAATGAAGAGTAGCCCCTCTCGCTGCAACTAGAGAAAGCCCACGTGTAGCAATGAAGACCCAATGCAGCCGTAAGTAAGTAAGTAAGTAAGTAAATAAATAAATAATTTATTTTTAAAAAATTCCAAAAGAACAAATAATTGGCTGAATTATAGAGGTAAGAACATGGTGCTATGAGATGTTTCAGAGTCATGTAAGCCAGACATGGAGGGAGATCAGAAAAAGTCTTCAGAGTACACTTGAGATGATATTTGCAGGATGATAGGGAATTGGCCAGATTGGGTGAAGGCAGAAGGTGTGTACCATGTCCACGGTAAGGGAATGGTACATGGCAACGCATATATGTGTGAAAGAATGCTTTTGGGAATTGTAAGAGGTTGGGTAGGAGTAAAGTGGTAGAAAGCCCAAATACTCCTCTAAGGAGTTACGACTTGGTTGTCAAGATACTAAGAAACCACAGAAATATTCTAAGCAGAAAGTGACATGAAGTTATATGTGTTCCAAAAAGATCAATCTATCCTTGGTGTAAAAATTAAACGGGGGAGGAGTCAAGATTGGAATGTGAGAAAGGTTAAAACCTGAACTATGCTGGTCTCAGTAGGGTTTGAGAAGGAGACAGATTGAAGACAATGAAATGTGGTCCCAGACCACTATTGCCAATCGTGAACATGGATTCAGTGCCATCAAGATTTTATCTTTGTTGCTTTAACTTCCCTCTAGAAATTCAACAATGTATATGTGTGTGTGAATGAAAATATTGTCTCCTTATTTTAATGTTACAAATATATCTCTTTGGTAGCATCATCTTTTTCTTACTTATTAGCTTAAAGTCAGTCGAATGACAGCAAACTTTATATGTGTGTTCTTCCAGAGAGTCTATCTAAATTCTAGTCAAGCTATAATATAGCAGATGCATTCTATGTGTGCCTAACAAAATCTTTTATTACCAATGGAATTTTTGCACCATTTTACAATGAACTGGTAGTTAATGTGTGTTTACTCTTTTCAACATGCTTTTAAAATCTTAACTGGGAATGAGGCACTGAGTGATTCAGCTGTTCTAACTGTGAACAGAAAGGTTTGGAGGAGCATCTGATGATACACATGAGGAGTCATGCTGCTCACCAGACACGCGGGAAATGCCAGTTGAGACTACAGGCATATTGAAGAGAGCTGGGGTCAATTTTAAAAGAAAGAAAATAAATTTGATGTGAAAATATCTTTGTTAGTACTGTTGTTAGGGGAAACACTGACTGAGACCGCCCGCCCTGGCCAGGCAAACACAGTAACAATTTGCATGAGTTATTTTACGGCAGGGTTCCTGGTAAGGAACATGGAACTGACAAGCCACCACCAACCAGAAGAATATGGGAAAGGTCAAAAAGAGAGAGGAGACGCCAGTCCACATGTCCTCCCAAACTGCCAGAATCCTCCTCACTGGAATCCTTCTTGGCTGAGTGATGCAAGCGCCACCAGGAAGGACCCTGAGTCAGAATGACTGGCCAGAGACAACCCGGAAATTAACCCCATTCCCATAAAACCCGAGACTGCAAGTCACATGGCAGAGCAGTTCTCCTGGGTTCCCTGACCCTCCTGCTCTCTGCGCGGGTGCCCCTTCCCAATACAGTCTCTTGCATTGTCAACACATGTGTCTCCTCGGACAATTCATTTCTGAGTATTAGATGAGAGCCCGCTCTCGGGCCCTGGAAGGGGTCCCTTCCTGCAACACTATTGTCCTAACTTGTCACGTTTTTGTTCAAATTTGGAATGAATTAAATAGAGAAGTAAATATAAACTCTCTGTGCCTTAGCTTCCTCATTTGTGAAGATTTCTATGAGATTAAATTAATTTTCACATGGAGATGAAGCAGTCAAGTGTAGACTTCAGACTTCACAGACAGAATGCTGGGCTAAAATTCCAACTTGACCACTAGTAGCCCTGTGACCTTGGGCAAGTTATTTGCCCTTTCTATATTCAGTGTCCTCATCTGTTAAATAGGGATAATAATAATACTTATTTCATAGGATTTTTGGGAGATTAAACAAGTTAATATTTACAGTGCTCAGAATAGTGCCTGGTACATAGTAAGTGCTATGTAAATGTTTGCTAAATATATAAAATTAAAAACGGGGAAAAAAGGAAATAATTTGGTCTCAGTGAAAGCTTGTTTCTTTCCCTTTCCATTTCAAATGCTTTTAAAAATACTTCTTTGGATGAAATATAGTATATGATTTAGGTCGCAGAGTGGTCTGTGAAAAAGAACACTCCTTTTTAAAATAGTTTTCCCCATTTTTCCTTTAAAATCTCTTCCAGGTATATCAACACATATAAATGGTGATTTACATAGGAGTGTGAATTTGTGTATATATCAATGTTTATATACATAAATAAATTTATTTTTATATAAAAATGTATATCCAAAAACTTTTGATTACACCCTTTGTTATTGTATAATCCCTGTGATAATGACATTAGTGTCTGAATAGGCTGGTCAGTCAATACATTCTGATGTGAGCCTCTCTTTTTCCTGTTCATTGACAGGACAGAGCTGAGACTAAAAGAAGCAATAGTGCTCTGATCTAGTTCTGATCTATCTTGCTTTCCAAAAAGGAATAGTGTTTACATTAGAGTATTTGGCAAGCGTGAAGTAGTTTTTGTGCTTTTTTTTTGAAGACCTGCTTTTAAGGCCAAATTTGCTTAGGCTGGGGACCTACTGTTGGCTTAGAAGCCACATTCACCACTGGCCCCTTAGCTGGGAAACACAAATGGCCAATTATTCTGTGACCCGTTGCTGAACTGTTAACAACCTGCAAAAAAGAAGGTCCTCGGCAAACATCTTTTAAAATGCAGGAGAATCTAGGTGTCAAAGGATGTCCATACCATGGAGACCTTTATATCATAATGCAGACCCCTCCTAACTTTTAAAATGGAGGCACCACGGTGACTGTTTCATTTGACAATAACTGGGGTGACCCTGTGTAATGAGAATGAACCATCCTAGCAAGACAAAATACCATAGGCATTTTTATTGATTAAACACCCCAAGACTAGAATTTACCCAAAGACAATGTCTAGGGTTCTCCTCTTACTACTCAATTTCAATCTGAAAATATTTGACCTTTGATGGCAGCCTTTTTATTTTGGTGCTTTTCGTGACAGCTGAGGGAGGTACAGGGAGGGCTGTGTGGGAGAGTCGGAAAGACAAGTAAACAGTGGACTGCATTTATTTCATCTTAAGACATCACTCCACATTTTATGCTTTCTGAAATCAAGATGTGCAATACAATTGCCATTGCATTAAATGGTGTGTGTGTGTGTGTGTGTGTGTGTGTATGCTTTTCTTTTCTCCAATTTCCCTTCCCAATCCTAGGAGTTTCCCCCCCACTAAATTGCCACTGGAAACTGTCTAAATCAACGAGGAAGTGATTACAAATGGTCGCCCACCTGCTGAGTGTAAAGAGTTTCCCAGCAGGGCTGAGCCTGCCTCCCTTGGCCATTCATTTTCTTTCTCTTCCTTCAATCCCTCCCTCTGTGGAGAGGGAGCTTTACATCCCTATCTCCTTCCTCCAAATCACACTGTGATAATGACATGGTTTTCTGTTATTCTGAGGTCTTCTGGTTGCTTTTTCACTCCTCTTGGAAGAAGTGTTCAAATACTCAAGATCTACTCCAGTTAATTCCTTGATGGTCCGTTTGCAGGCTCACCGAATCTTTCTAAATTCTAGAGCTCCTCATTTTTAGTAAGCACTGATCATTTTTCACCACCCATCTTAAGCAAATAAAAATTGTAGAGGGAAAACTAGAACAATGGCTCTATTTACTATTCTACAAGAATCTGTTAAGCATCTAATACTTTCTAAGAACACTACCGCTGAATACTGCGGTTAAGGTGAATCATTCTGACATTTGGATATTTGCTATCTTGGCAATTAATTACATTACTCCTTTTGTTTGTCTCTCTTGTTGCAAGAAGTCTTGTGGGTGTGGATGATCTTGTAAATCATATCTCTGTTCAGAGGTCCCTTACCTGTGTATTCTTTTTATTTAACGTTTTTATTTTTTAATAAAAATTGTATGTGTATAAGGCATACCATGACAATTTGATATAGAGTGAAATAATTACCACAGACCAGTTAGTTACCATCTCATTTCACATAGGTACCTTGTGTGTATGTGTGTGTGTGTGTTATAAGAACACCTGAAATCTACTTTCTTAGAATTCAATACAGC
Organism: Mesoplodon bidens; assembly: GCF_964165515.1. NCBI lineage: Eukaryota > Metazoa > Chordata > Mammalia > Artiodactyla > Ziphiidae > Mesoplodon > Mesoplodon bidens. Next base: position 61,157,551 of record NC_138173.1, read on the forward strand.
ATAATTAACCACGGTCATCATGCTGTACATTCGATCTCCAGACACATTCATCCTACATAACTTTGTACTCTTTGGCCAACACCTTCCCACCCTTGGTAACCACTGTTCTACTCTTCACTCCTCTGTATTCACTTTTTTAAATTCCACATACACATGAAATTGTGAAGTTTTTTTATTTTCTTTTCTGTGTTCCCTTACCTGTATTTTCTATTGTTTGAGGAGAAGAATAATTCTATTAGCATGCAGAAGATTCAGGCATTTCACTTGTAATTATGAAAACCTGGGCATAGGTGATGGTCAACAAAAGACTAAATTGAACTAACAAAAAACCCTCACAAGCCTGGATGAAGTCATATTTCTCAACTCTGTGGGGCTTAGGACAGCGTGTGAGGCCTGCGGTGAGGCCTGTGACTGTCACTACTTTTTAAATTCTCTTCCTGGGGCTTAGGCTTTAGAAATCGGTAAGATAAGAGCTTGGAATTCTCTATTTTTTTGGTTTGTTTTTACTTTTCAGAGATGGAAATTTGGGGCTGCAATTGGGGTGGCCCTTCAAATCAGGAAAAAAGAAGCTTAGTAAGGCTAATATCAAATAAGACCATAATAATAATAAAAATGAGTGCAAATGAAAACCCTGTCAGAGAGTATGGAGTGAGTGAGTGCTCCCCTTACAATGCCTGGGGTGATTTTGTGTTCGTGAGTAATGAGTCTCCAGACTGTGATCAAGATTAGAGTACTGAATCCAGAGACCATCGCTGGATTTTGGTATGCTTTACAGTTCACTTATGTTGTTATTTTTATTCACAAGGCCATTTGATATAGTAGGCTGTTGAATCAGACAGGCCCCAGTTTGCATCCTGGGCACTTAATTATCTATCTGACCTTAAATAAGGTCTGGATTTAGACTTCTCTTTTCTAAATAGGAATGGTAATATTTATTTCATAGTGCTGCTGTGAGATTTCAGTACATCTGTACAATGTATCTAGTACTAAAGGAAACTCTTTTCTTCCCACTTTTCCTAGCTTATGGCCTTCTTAAGTACTTATGTTCTATGTAAAAATAAAGCATTTTCTAAAGAACTGAAGGAACATCCTTTAGTTACCACATCCTTTAGAAAACAGATGAATCATTCAATATCTAATAACAGAAAAGTAATTAGTGGCACGATGGTGACCTGTTCTGAATGGCTAAGTGGCAAATTAAGTTTCAGGAATGCCCCAAATGATAGCATTATAAACTGCGTAAGTTTAATAAATGGGTTCCCACAGGTTTATGCATCTTTTAGGACTGTTGGTTATTTCTTTTTTCTTTCTTTCTTTTTTTGAAAATTCAATAAAAACTTTTTTTAATCACCATAATCTCATTATCCAGATACAAGCCAAGACAACTCTCAGTACACAGTGTATCTTAATGGTTTAAAATATACACTTAGAAAATCTGGGGATCTCACTGCATGGGCTGTTTTACAGTCTTTTATCCATCTAACATTACGTGTAAAAATGTTACTTTAAAAAGCTGCATGATGTTCCCCTGGGAGAACATTTAATCATTTAACATTTAATCATTCCCAAACTGTTTCCTATTTTTCTCAAGTTAAACTTTTATCCCGATCTCCTTCTTCAGAGAAACACTTAAAAGTTATCGGGGCAAAGGGAGTGCACTTTAATTTTTAATATTTTTTTCTAATTACAGAAAATTTGTCTTAACTATCAGATCCCACTCCAGAGAAAGTCTAGGGTGGCTTTAATCCAGTTCAATTCAAACCACCCCCAATTCTCTTCCAGTACTGTTTTCAAGGTCTTAATGAACATCTACCAGCACAATCTCACAGACCTGTTGGTTATTAGGATATTTTTCTTATTTCTTGAAGCAGAAAGTCTAGGGGAAACCTCCAAGCTTGAGAAGTCAAGTTCCACTACCTGCCCTGGGTTTATGGACTCCTTCTTTAGCCTAGAGCTACTTCAACACTGCCTCCTGGTGGTGGAGAGAAGAGGTATTTTATAAACAAATTACAGGCGTAGGAGGTATTGGTTTAATAGGCTAATAAAAGTCCAAATGAGAACTAAATTCTGAGAACAAAAAAGGAACAATATCAGATCAAATCAGCATGTTTCCTACTCTGAGCAAGAAACCATGTTTCTTGAATTTGAGAATCCTTTTATAAAATATGAGCAATAGGCGTTCCTTTGGCAGACGATAGACTAAGTGAGGAAGACTCACAGATTGGTTGAACAAGAGATACAGGGATTATTTCATTTTAGTGCCTTTGGGAGGAGCACTGTTTTTCCTTGTCGTCATTATAGTAAACTGGTGAACACCCAGGGAATTCAGTCAAAGACTAGTAAAATATCACAGTTGGAAAAGGTAGTAAGCATCCTTGAAGTCTAACTCGCCTTATTATATTAAATGACTAGACCAACATCACACAGGCAATTAGTGGCAGATCTTAGGGCCTGGAATAGTCATTTTTCACTGAGTACTTATTAAGTGCCAGGTATTGTGCTAGATCATAAAGGTATAGTGGTAAAAATTCATTACAGCCCCTGCCCTCATGGAGCCATTGGCACATTGATAACTATACCCATTGTTTTCTATTGTGAGAAGACTGTGAAATAAATGCTCTTCAAAAGTGATATTTGGGGACTTCCCTGGCGGTCGAGTGGTTAAGACTCCCCACTTCTACTGCAGGGTGCATGGGTTTGATCCCTGGTCGGGGAACCAAGATTCTGCATGCCATGTAGCGCAGCCAAAAAAAAAAAAAACCTGATATTTGCTTGTATGGAGATGTGTCATCAGGCTGGACAGTGAAATTCCTGGGAGTTTAGATTCCCTACCATAGGCAGGATTCTATGCTATGCATAGGCAGGCCTAGCATAGGCCCCTGCTTAATTTATAGTTGTCAAGAGCAATGACGTCAAGCCCTTGTAGAGGATAAAAAATGAAGCCTTTAACATTTAAGTTATAATAGATGGATCTCATTTTCACATTACTGGTGTGTGCCTATAGAAGTTTGGGTGTGCCCAGAATCTCTGGTCCCCTCTGTAGAAAGCCAGAACTCACTCATTTTAGCCAACATGGAAGGAGTTTACCTGTCACTGTTTAAAGTCATTACCCCATGTAACACTTAAAGTGTCTAAGTATGAAATTCATGAATTACTTTACCACATATCTCATCACCATGATTAATGTGGTTAAATAATAGTACATGGACTCTGTGCTTTTCTGCTAGTGTGATGAACTCCCAATGCATTTCAGTATAGAGGCCCCAATTATCTCAAAAGTTCAAAAGTCACTGTTGATAGTTTTTAGACTTTCTTGTTTACCTAAGCAGAGAAGACCACTGTGTGTGTGTGTGTGTGTGTGTGTGTCTGTTTAGTTGTTCCTTTCTCTCCAACCACTTTGCCAAGGTGAAACAATATGTCTTTAAGGAAGTTCCCCCTTAACTTCTTAATTCTAGTCTAATTTTCCCAGATGGTTAAGGAGCAAGTGATCACCAAGTACTCATTTTATTGACAATTTAAGCATTTATGGTTTTTATACTAGTATTATAAGGATTTAAAACACATAGACCCTTATTTTCCATCATATAAAATGCTCTCTCCAAGTTTTTTTGAACAAATTATCTCTTTGCTTTCACACATGTTTGAGGAAGAATCTTTTTGGCTCAAGTTTAAGTGGAATCAGTGATACCTGTCTCTTACAGAGATATTTTAAGAAGCAACTTGGATAATCCAGGTAAAATGCTTAGCACAGTATGAGGCACTTATGTGCCCAATAAATAGCAATTTCTTTTATTATTTGATAAGATAATCAGCAAATGAGTTGATAACTGGCAATTGGCAAAAGTCCAAGTAGGCAGGTAGCTATCAGCACATCACATTATAGATGCCATGGACCCAGTCATAGGGAGGTTTGTGCCCAACATATAAACTTGTATCCATGGTGGAGGTGGATAAGATATAGAGCAAGTGTATAATTATTGTGAAATTGTGCCCTGAGATGGAAATCTGTCATTGGAGGCTCCAAGGACAAAATAGGCTATTTCGAGGCATGATTGATAAACAAATGAGGGAACTCCTATTCTGGGAATTAGAATCTCAAATCCAAGCCAACCAGTTAGAAGTGATCCTTTCATAGGGATACACATCCCTCCATAGGGCGTAAGGACAAACACACCTTTCCAAATCTTTATCAGTGCTGCACACTTCAGGGCTCTGCTAGCGACGCTAGAAGAGGAAGGGGCTGAACCAGCAAGTGGTTCAATTCTCCAATGGTAGAGTTAGAACTGGTTGAGAAAAAGAAGACTTTAATTAGGAGTCCAGGAAAATGTGTATCTGTGCATCTAAGAAAATTAGCCATTAAACGTCCACAAAGAAATTGATCCCCAAACAAAATCTGGAAGTTCTGTGTTCAAGGGGGAAAAAAAAGAAAAAGAAAAAGAAAAGATTTGGAGTAAAAATTTTGTGTGCGATTTCCCACTCAACTTTGGACAAAATACTTAACCCTTTCAGAATCTTAATTTTGTCCTCTGCAATAATAATGCATATTGGGACTTCCCTAGAGATCCAGTGGTTAAGAATCTACGCTCCCAATGCAGGGGGTGCAGGTTCGATCCCTGGTTGAGGAACTAAGGTCCTGAATGCCACACAAGCACAGACAAAAAAAAAATAGTGCATATTAGAAATACAGAACTATTATGGCAAATGATAAAGTGTATAGGGAAGCATGCAGATTGTAAATACTGTAAAGTGTTTGTCATTATTTTTACCCACTCTTCCCTGCTGTGTCTTTCTCCATCCTCTTCCTTCTCTCTCTGACCAAAGAACACATTCTCTTACATTCAGAAGACAGTAGGTTAGACCAACGCCCTCTCCCCTCCTATGAGCCTTGGCCATAGGAGTAGAGGACTCTCCACTGCCTTGTGCCCTCACAGGTCAAATGAACAGAGGCTCTGGCAGAGTGGCAGTAACCTAGGAGCCAGAGAGCTCAGATTCTAAACCCATTAGTTCGTGACCTCTCATTCCTTGCTTTTAGCAGAACGAAAACAGCACCTGCCACAGAGCTATCCCAAATAGGTAGAGAACTCCCAAGAAGCTCTCCCTTTTATGGGAGGTTCTCTTTTGCCTGTGGATCCCATTAGATGATCTACCCTCTTCTAATCTTATGGTTTAATTGTTGATTATTATGATGCTCTTTCCATCTAGAAGATCAATTGTCTTCTATTTTTTTTTTCTATAGGTTATCTGAAGACTCTTCTGCCATTCTGTACCTGTGGAAATGAGAAGAGGGAAGCTATCTTATTTCAGGGGCAGGGAGGGGACCCTGTGAATGATGCAGTCATTTCTTATGGGAAGAGAAACACACTTGTGTGTTTTTAATATATAAAACCCATCCAAAGTTGTAGAAACAAAGGGCGTTGCAGAGGAATTTGAGATTATTCTCTGATGAGAAGAGAACCATGACATCACAGAGGAGGGATCTGCACCAGTTTCATTGGAGTTTCATTGTAGTCAGAGCCTGTTGCATAATTTCACTTCTAGTTGGGGTTAAACAGTTTAAAACTTACATCTGTCTGCATATCTTGCTGCTTACAGTTTTGGCAAAAGATGGAACACAGGTATAACCATCAAAATAAATTTATAGAGGAATCATTATTTGTTATTGTCGTTGTTTTAATAGTTGCTTTGGGATTCATATTTTTCTCTCTACTCTAATAGTGATTTTTATGATACTGAGCTAAAAACCTTTCACTCTGCTCTGAAACACAACATATTTTTTTCTTTCACAAATGATTATCACAGAATTCATGTGGTTTTCCCACAGAGAGGAATTACTATGTTGATACATTAACTTTTCAGATTGCACACATCTTCATCATTCTGCCTTTCTAGGTTTGTGTACTTTTTATTTCTGGCAGAAATTTCTCAACATCCAAGCCTGAAGCAAAAAGTTGGAAATAGATTTTTCTCCAGGGATATCTTTTTGTACATTCAGGAAAATGTTTTATTTTTCCTTCACTCAGATTGAAGGGTCTTGAACCCTCAGCAAACTGAAGAGATTTCTATGTGCATCTAGTTCAAAATCCTTATTTTTCAGATGAGAAAACAAAGTCAGCAAGCTGTCGACCCAGGACAGATAATGGTATAGTTCCAGTCTAACTCCAAAGACCTATGAAGCAGGAGTGCCAATGGTGTGAGTTCTAGTCCAAGTCTGAGTCTGAGTGTGAAGAAAGTAGAAGACCAAGGTCCCAGTTTGAAGACAGAGAGTGAGTTGTCTCCTACTCAGTCTTTTTGTTCCATTCAGCCTTCAGTGGATTGGATAAACCCACCTGTACTGAAGAGGGAAATCTGCTTTACTCAGGCTACAGATTCAAATGAAAATCTCATTCAGAAACGCTCTCACAGAAAGACTCAGAATAATGTTTAACCAAACATCTGAGTACCCTGTGGCCGAGTCCAGTTGATATATACAGTTAACCATCACACTGTTCCATGTCTGAAGACCCATTAATGTACTTGGCTAATGAACGAGTTTATGCTTTAGCTTTCAGGAAGAGTTATTGAGGGATGATGCTAATTTCCCCTTCTTTCTGTCAATTCTGTGTCTGTGAGGGGAAGAAAACGGTATCAGGGTTTATTCCCTGCTACAGTCTTTAGTAGGCAATAGTGGCAAAGTAAGTTTCCTTTAAATAAAAAAAAGTATTTTGCTTATCTCCCAGTTACAATGATAAGTTAGTTTGGTTGGGTCACTTCCTTTAAAGTTGGGATCCTTAGGAGAAAACTCAATTATGTTTTGTGGTATTGGGACAAAGACCATTTATCATCATCATGAGTTTATTTAGGAATGTTTGATGTCCATTTGTTTTTCCTGAAAAAGCTTTGGCTATTTTCGTGTCCATGGTGAATTGGACAGTTGATATTAGATTCTATTACCTTATAATTATCATTTAACTCATAGTTAATTATATCATTCTATTCTAGTTGCAAATATTCAACTAATATCCTATCTCCATTCCTGCTTCTGCCCCCAGCAACAGAAATCAGTCATAAAGGAAGAATCAAGACTAAGTAGTTTTTCCATTTGGCCCCATATCAAATGTATTTATCAACACCCAGAATTAGCTCAGCAAATCCCACTCAAACTGAGAAAGCTGCCTTCTTTTTCCATCTATACTGCCATTACTTTACGTCAAATTCTCATCACCTCACCTGACTTATTATGATGGCCTCCTCTTGGTCACCTTGCCTACATATTTCTTCTCCTCCAGCCTATTCTACTTATGTCTGATTCCCCTTCCTAAAATTCAACTATGATCAAGTCATTACCCTTTTCAAGCATCCTTTGTACTCACTATTACCTCCTAAACAAAAGGTTCACATCTCAACCTCATACTCAAAGCCCTCATTCAGAAGTGGATCCAAGTTTATATATATAAGCACTTAACTTGGCATAGAATAGGCACTCATGTGGTATTTGGTGACTGAAGGTATAAACACGGAGCACAGATCTGAGAACAGGTCTCAGTTGGGAGATGAGTCTTACACTCTTGGTTGATGTGGCAACCGGTTTTAAAGAAAAAAGGATTCATTCACCTATTCCACACTATCAGTATTTTCAGTTTCTTTTAATTATTTCCTTTCTTTCTTTGGTTGTGCTGGGTCTTAGTTGCAGCATGCAGCCTCCTTACTTGTGGCACGTGAACTCTTAGTTGTGGCATGCGAGCTCTTAGTTGCGGCACGTGGTATCTAGTTCCCTGACCAGGGATCGAACCTGGGTCCCCTGCATTAGGAGTGTGGAGTCTTAACCACTGCACCACCAGGGAAGTCCCTCTTTTAATTATTTTCATAATAATCTTACTACTATTAGGCTAGTCTACTTTTTTTGGAATTTAGATGAGAACGTGTTATTTATATAGAGTGGGCTTCAGGACATGGGTTCTCCGTCATTTCCCCCAAGAAACTTTTCTCTCCTAAGGATTTGATTTCTCTATCTATTTATCTCTCATCATTTACATGTTACTTCTACTCTGGAAAACAACCTCAGTTGGAACAGTTAATCCCTTTCATCTTGAAAAATTTTATTTATTAATGTGCTTACTCACCCAGAGATTATATTTGTGCTTATATCTTTCTTACATAGTAAAGTGCCAGGAAATTCCCTTTGGATTGCTGATGGTAGCATCTACCCAACTCTACCCTCTGCTCCAGAAGAGTATGTGTCTATTGCCTGGAGTTGTTTTGGCAGTTCCTATGAGAAGGCAGGCTCCCTTAGATGCATTGCTACATCACTGAAGATCACCTGTCCTAGGACTATGTGTGTTTGTGTTTGTGGTAGTGAGTGAGGTGGGGATGGGGAACATAGTCCTCTTGGGTTTTTGAAGATATCCTTCTTTACAAGGGTAGACAAATTGAACGCTATCCAGGTAAACAAGAGAAGGGAAAGGGATCAGAGTCTCTACATTTTGAAATTTTAAAGAGATAAGCCTCTTTGAAAGCCATTATGAAACCCTGGGGAAGAAAAGAGGTTGTCATTTTAAATTCATGGGATGGTAGATGGGAGATCAAGTCCTAAAGATTTAAATATAAACTTCCTAAGGGAAGGGACCTTGTCCAGGTTGCCAGACATTGTACCTTCAGAGTCAAACATAGTACCTGGGTCATGGTAGACACTCCACATCTAGTAGGCACACTAAATGTTTATATATTTAGTACATCAAAAAGTAAAGGACCTAGCATAGCTGATTTGGCTCAATTGGAAGTGCTATGCATTTAAACACAAAAAGCTGCAACCTTGCAAACACATGCCCAGAATACACCAAGATGCGTTTGGAGTCAAATGAGTGGGATTCTTCTACAAAGAACTCGGTGGCCAGTTCAGGAGTCCGGATCAACAGGTGATCCTCTCTGTGTGACTGCCTAACCACTTTTCAACTTTAGCTTCATATAATATTGAGAATCATTAGCAGTTGCAGGCTGGTGAGATTATATCTCTGGCTCCCCATGAGCGCAGAAACCTGTTTGATCCCTTCTTTTGGATGGTACAAGTCCTTAGAGTTCTTTGGGAAATCCAAGTAAAACCTCAGGAGGAAAATCTTAGACTTCTTCCTGCCAAAAATACACCTGTGTTTTAGTGTTATTACATAAACAATGAAAAAAACTGTGACTGCATTTTTTCTCTGAGTTTGTGGAGCAGTTCTTACTGACTGAATAAATAGATGAATAAATGAGACCAAGTTGGTAATCAGGCATAAGTCACAAGCAATAAACAGGCAGTGTCATTGCTTTCCTGGAGTTATTTATCAATACTCTGAATCACTCCTTTACTCAAACAGAAATGTAGCACATTACACAGAACATTTATATGTAGGCTAAAACACCCACCACATACAATGGGATTAAAAACATGGTGAGGTGGAAAGAAGACTGGATTGGGCTCAGGTCATGTGACCCCTGACCTTGCAGGTAGCTCTATCATGTGGCTGTCCTGTGATGCTGGGCAATCACTACATTCCCTGAGAGTCTCACCTCTGTCCTCTGAAAATTGATGAAGGTAGATTAAATAATCTTTTCCTTTCAAGGCTTAAGATTCTTTTATCCCCTGAATGGGACACTTTGTCAAAGAGCTTCTTCCATCTAACAGTAACTTTTTACAGGCTATGCTCTGGCAAGTGAGAAACTGAAAAGATAGGATTAGTGGTTGTAAAACCAAAATGGCTTACAGACTTTAAAAAGTAGTATTGTTCAATGTCCTTTATTCATACAGCAAAATCTAGTGATGAGCTCATCATTTCCATTATAAATTGAATATTTCTTGCTGTTTATAAGTTGATTGGAACATTTAGCTTAGAATTTAATCTTGCCAAGAAGTTTCCCAAGAACTCTTAACACAAAAGTGATATTCTGCCACTAGGTAAGAAGCCACAGGAAAATAAATACATAGAAAAACACCAGTGACTTTAAAAACCAGATGCATACCTTCACAAACCATTTAGAGAATCTTCTTCTCTTGCTTTTATCAAAGGTTAGTACTTTAAGCCAAAGGAAGAAAACTGAAGAACAACTGTAAGGAAAAAATTGTGTGCATGATGAAAAAAATAAACAAGGGAGAAAAAAATCATCATGGTGTATTAGTTAAGAATTTAGGTTCTGGAGAGAGATTGACCTTCTGGATTGGAAGACCAGTTCTGCCAGCTCATAGTTATGTTGCTGTCAAAGGAAAGAACTGAGGCAGGATTCTCTGGGTTAAATGTCAAAGTAGTATTACACAGAAGAGAAAAATGACAAGTTCTGTCATAATCTACTTAAATCCTCAAAAATAGTGTGAGCTTTATAGCTAAAACGAGAACACAATTCAAATTTACAATTAGATGTTTTCCCAATAGGTAGAAAAAGTGAGGAAAAAACACAGGCTGTGGCAAGAATAGGATTCCAAATCTCTTCAAAATTGGATTGCAGCCTACCAGAGGACTGGCTTAATTGGATGGGGTTCTTTGGAGACGGAGAACCGTGATGAGAATTTAAGGCTCCATCAGGGTGGACCCATTGTGACTGGGACAAAACATTTCTTTTATAGGATTTTGGGCGTTTAGAATATGAATTTCAAAAATGCAACATAGGCAATACATCATCTTAAAAGGAACACTGGACTTCTAGTTAAAGAATTGACAGACAAGATTACTCGAAAACACTTTCTAATAAAAAAATCCTATAAATGATGGATAAAATATAACACACCTTCCTTTTAAATGTACCACTGAGCTCACAAGAATGCAAAATATGTCCTCAAGTGTCAGAAACCAAGCATAACTAAAAGTCAGGTTGTTGGGAACATAGGCAAATACTACAAGTCCTCTGGGGGTTAGCAGGATGGGGGTAACTAGTTTTTGCTATCCAACCAGGGACAGGAAAGAAAACCTTAAACCTATGTTTTGTTGTAAGCTGGAACTGGCATCCTTCAATTGGATTTAGAATCTGTGAAGGTCTACATTCAAAGCAAAAGAGTGGACTACTAGAAAAATCCACCTACCAGCATAAGTTGATAGGAAGAAAATCTTTAATCTAGAGCCTCTAACTAGGCTCTAGATTAAAAAAAATTTTTTTCCACTGAGAATTTATACTGCAGACTTATTCTTCCTGAGTTTTGATGCTAGAAACAGTTATATCTACCAGGGATTCATTGCAGAAACAAATGCAAAGTACTATAGAAAGACTACCATTCATAGTATTCTGTAGAAGATTTCCACATATTAAACCTTAAGGACAATGAGCTCACAATCTAAAATTTCCAAGCACATTAAAAAACAAGCAACCATGAGAAAATCAGCTGACAAAGGATTGAGCCACACCCCAGCAGAAGAACCTCATGTAAGGAATTACTGAATAGAGATTACAAAATCATTGAGTTTAAATAATTAAAAATACAAAAAGGAAAATTAAAAAGGGAAAACCTCAAAAAATCAAGCAGATCTGGAAATAGAGTCAAATGAGACTACTAGAAGGAAAAAATATTATGGACAAAAACATTCAGTTAATGGTGTGACAGAGACTTATAACACACCTTCCCCCCCCTTCCATTCTTCCATTCTCTTCTCCCTAATAAAATCCTGGGGAATGTACCTACCTGTAACAAACAAACAAACAGAAACAGAACAAAAACATTCCTGGGCTTCCACTAAAGTGCTGCCATGTGACTAAGTTTTAGTCAATGAAATATTAGCTAAGCTTGTTGGCTAATTTCCAGGAGCCATGTTGTAACTTTAAGAATGGAAGCCATGAAAAGAATCTGAAAAAGAATATACATATATATCTGAATCACTTGATTGTACATCTGAAACTAACACAACATTGTAAATTAACTATACTTCAAGGAAAATGGTTACCAAAAAAATGAATGGAAGCCAGATGCTAAAGATTCTTATTACTTCATAGAACTGCCATAACAGCCTGAGAAGGCATACTTTTGGATATCTTCTATAGGAGAGAAACAATAAGCTTATATTACTAAGCCACTGGGTTTTTTTTTTTCTGATTTTTATTATAGGCAACTGAACCTAATTATAATCATGATAGATAAATTAAACAGCAGAATAGGCTCTGTTGAAGAAAGAATTCGTAAACTAATAGAAATGAGGGAATTTTCTAGGGAGCTTCAAAGAGGGATAATGAGATAAAAAATATGAAATTGAAGAGCTGTGGAAGATAGAATGAGAAGTGTGTGCATGTGTGTGTGTGTGTGTGTGTATGTGACTGAAGAAGAGTAGACAGAGTTTGGGGAGGAGCAGGGGCCTGGTAAATGTGCAGGGAAGGAAAGAAATGTTTGATGAGACTGGCTGAGAGTTTTCTAGAATTTTGAGTCTTCAGCTTCAGAAAGTATGTACCAAGATAATATATATACATATTTATATATATATATTTATATATTTATATACATCAATCCATACCTACATATTTATTTCTTGGTAAACCATAAAACATGCAACACAGAGATCACAAATGCAACCAGAAAAAAAAGACAAAGTTTCTTCAAGGGAACAAAAGTATGATGGGGAAGAGTTCAATAAAAATAAGCCAAAAGGGGTGGACCTTCAAGATGGCGGAGGAGTAAGACGCAGAGATCACCTTCCTCCCCACAAATACATCAAAAATACATCTACATGTGGAACAACTCCTACTGAAAAGCTACTGAATGCTGGCAGAAGACCTCAGACTTCCCAAAAGGCAAGAAAATCCCCACGTACCTGGGTAGGGCAAAAGAAAAAACAGAGACAAAGGAATAGGGATGGGACCTGCACCTCTGATAGGGAGCTGTGCAGGAGGAAAAGTTTCCACACACTAAGAAGCCCCTTCACTGGCAGAGAGGGGGCAGGGGGCAGGGGGAAGCTTTGGAGACATGGATTACAGCACAGCAACAGGGGTGCAGAGGGCAAAGAAGAGAGATTCCTGCAAAGAGGATCAGTGCCGACCAACACTCACCATCCTGAGAGGCTTGTCTATTCACCTGCCAGAGCGGGTGGGGGCTGGGAGCTGGGGCTCGGGCTTCGGAGTTTGGACCCCAGGGAGAAGACTGGGGTTGGCTGCATGAACACAGCCTGAAGGGGGCTAGAGTACCACAGCTGGCTGGGAGGGAGTCCGGGAAAAATTTTGGACCTGGCTAAGAAGCAAGAGACCATTGTTTCTGGGTGCGCGAGGAGGGGGGATTCAGAGCACCACCTAAACGAGCTCCAGAGACGGGCGCAAGCCGCGGTTATCAGTGTGGACCACAGAGACGGGCATGATATGCTAAGACTGCTGCTGGAGCCATCAAGAAGACGGTGTGCAACCACAGGTCGCTATCCACAACCCTTGGGCGTTTGTGCAGCCTGCCACTGCCAGGGTCCCGTGATCCAGGGACAGCTTCCCCGGGAGAACACATGGCATGCCTCAGGCTGCTGCAATGTCACACCAGCCTCTGCCACCACAGGCTCACCCTGCAATCCATACCCCTCCCTCCCCCTGACCTGAGTGAGACAGAGCCCCCTAATCAGCTACTGCTTTAACCCACTTCTGTCTGGGTGAAGAACAGATGCCCTCAGATGACCTACACGCAGAGGTGGGGCCAAATCCAAAGCTGAACCCCAGGAGCTGTGTGAACAAAGAAGAGAAAGAGAAATCTCTCCCAGCAGCCTCAGGAGCAGCAGATTAAATCTCCACAATCAACTTGATGTACTCTGCACTTCTGGAATAACTGAATAGACAATGAATCATCCCAAAATTGAGGCAGTGGACTTTGGGAGCAACTGTAGACTTGGGGTTTGCTTATGGCATCTAATTTGTTTCTCGTTTTACGTTTATCTTAGTTTATTATTTAGAGCTTATTATCATTGGTAGATTTGTTGATTGATTTGGTTGCTCTTTTCTTTCTTCCTTTTTTATTACTTTTTAATTTTTTATTTTTAATAATATTTTCTTTATTTTTTATATAAAATTTATTTTATTTATTTATTTATAAAATAAATAACTTTATTTATTTTATTTTTCTTCTTTCTTTCTTTCTTTTCTTTTCTCCCTTTTCTTCTGAGCCGTGTGGCTGACAGGGACTTGGTGCTCCAGCTGGGTGTCAGAACTGAACTTCTGAGGTGCGAGAGCCAAGTTCAGGACATTGGTACACCAGAGACCTCTTGGCCCCACGTAATATCAAACAGCAAAAGCTCTCCCAGAGATCTGGATCTCAATGCTAAGACCCAGCTCCATTCAACAAACAGCAAGCTACAGTGCTGGACACCCTATGCCAAACAACTAGCAAGACAGGAACACAATGCCACCCATTAGCAAAGAGGCTGCCTAAAATCATAATAAGTTCATAGACATCCCAAAACACAGCACTGGATGGGGTCCTGCCCACCAGAAAGACAAGATCCAACCTCATCCACCAGAAAACAGGCACCAATCCCCACTACCAGGAAACCTACACAACCCAGTGAACCAACATTACCCACTGGGGACAGACACCAAAAGCAAAGGGAACTATGAATCTGCAGCTTGCAAAAAGGAGACCCCAAACACAGTAAGTTAAGAAAATGAGAAGACAGAGAAATATGCAGCAGATGAAGGAGCCAGGTAAAAACCCACCAGACCAAACAAGTGAAGAGGAAATAGGCAGTCTACCTGAAAAAGAATTCAGAGTAATGATAGTAAAGATGATCCAAAATCTTGGAAATAGAATGGAGAAAATACCAGAAACGTTTAACAAGGACATAGAAGAACTAAAGAGAAAACAATGATGAACCACACAAGGGATGAAATTAAAAATTCTCTAGAAGGAATTGATAGCAGAATAACTGAGGCAGAAGAATGGATAAGTGACCTGGAAGATAAAACAGTGGAAATAACTACCGCAGAGCAGAATAAAGGAAAAAGAATGAAAAGAATTGAGGACAGTCTCAGAGACCTCTGGGACAACACTAAACGCACCAACATTCGAATTATAGGGGTTCCAGAAGAAGAAGAGGAAAAGAAAGGGACTGAGAAAATATTTGAAGAGATTATAGTTGAAAACTTCCCTAACATGGGAAAAGAAATAGTCAATCAAGTCCAGGAAACACAGAGAGTCCCAAACAGGATAAATCCAAGGAGAAACACGCCAAGACACATATTAATCAAAGGAGCAAAAATTAAATACAAAGAAAAAATGTTAAAAGCAGCAAGGGAAAAGAAACAAATAACATACAAGGGAATCCCCATAAGGTTAACAGCTGAACTTTCAGCAGAAACTCTGCAGGCCAGAAGGGACTGGCAGGACATATTTAAAGTGATGAAAGGGAAAAAACTATAACCAAGAGGACTCTACCCAGCAAGGATCTCATTCAGATTCGATGGAGAAATTGAAACCTTTACAGACAAGCTAAAGCTAAGAGAATTCAGCACCACCAAACCAGCTTTACAACAAATGCTAAAGGAATTTCTCTAGGCAGAAAACACAAGAGAAGGAAAAGACCTACAATAACAAACCCAAAACAATTTAAAAAATAGTAATAGAAACATACATAATGATAACTACCTTTAATGTAAATGGATTAAATGGTCTAACCAAAAGACATAGACTGGCTGAATGGATACAGAAATAAGAACTGTATATATGCTGTCTACAAGAGACCCATTTCAGACCTAGGACACATACAGACTGAACGTGAGGGGTTGGAAAAAGACATGAAAGCTGGAGTAGCAATTCTCATATCAGACCAAATAGACTTTAAAATAAAGACTATTAAAAGAGACAAAGATGGACACTACATAATGATCAAAGGATCAGTACAGGAAGAAGATCTAACAATTGTAAATATTTATGCACCCAACATAGGAGCACCTCAGTACATAAGGCAAATGTTAACAGCCATAAAAGGGGAAATCCACAGTAACACAATCACAGTAGGGGACTTTAACACCCCACTTTCACCAATGGTCAGATTATCCAAAATGAAAAAAAAATAAGGAAACACAAACTTTAAACATACACTAAATAAGATGGATTTAATTGATATTTATAGGACATTCCATCCACAAAGAACAGAATACACTTTCTTCTCAAGTGCTCATGGAACATTCTCCAGGATAGATCATATCTTGGGTAATAAATCAAGCCTTGGTAAAGTAAGAAAATTGAAATTGTATCAAGTATCTTTTCCAACCATAACACTATGAGACTAGATATCAATTACAGGAAAAAATCTGTAAAAAATCAAACACATGGAGGCTAAACAATACACTGCTAAATAACCAAGAGGTCACTGAAGAAATCAAGACGGGCTTCCCTGGTGGCGGAGTGGTTGAGAGTCCGTCTGCTGATGCAGGGGACACAGGTGCGTGCCCCAGTCTGGGAGGATTCCACATGCCGTGGAGTGGCTGGGCCCGTGAGCCATGGCCGCTGAGCCTGCACATCCGGAGCCTGTGCTCTGCAACAGGAGAGGCCACAACAGTGAGAGGCCCGTGTACCACAAAAAAAAAAAAAAAAAAAAAGAAAAAAAGAAATCAAGAGGAAATCAAAAAATACCTAGAAACAAATGACAATGAAAACACGATGACCCAAAACCTATGGGATGCAGCAGAAGCAGTTCTAAGAGGGAAGTTTATAGCAATACAATCCTACCTCAAGAAACAAGAAACATCTCAAATAAACAAACAACCTAACCATACACCTAAAGCAATTAGAGAAAGGAGAACAAAAACAGCCCAAAGTTAGCAGAAGGAAAGAAACCATAAAGATCAGATCAGAAATAAATGAAAAAGAAACGAAGGAAACGATAGCAAACATCAGTAAATCTAAAAGCTGGTTCTTTGATAAACAAAATTGATAAACCATTAGCCAGACTCATCAAGAAAAAAAGGGAGAAGACTCAAATCAACAGAATTAGGAATGAAAAAGGAGAAGTAACAACTGACACTGCAGAAATACAAAGGATCCTGAGAGATTACTACAAGCAACTCTATGCCAATAAAATGGACAACCTGGAAGAAATGGACAAATTCTTAGAAATGCACAACCTTCCGAGACTTAACCCGGAAGTAATAGAAAATATAAACAGACCAATCACAAGCACTGAAATTGAAACTCTGATTTAAAATCTTCCAACAAACAAAAGTCCAGGACCAGATGGCTTCACAGGTGAATTCTATCAAATATTTAGAGAAGAGCTAATGCCTATCCTTCTGAAACTCTTCCAAAATATAGCAGAGGGAGGAACACTCCCAAACTCATTCCGTGAGGCCACCATCACCCTGATACCAAAACCAGACAAAGATGTCACAAAGAAAGAAAACTACAGGCCAATATCACTGGTGAACATAGACACAAAAATCCTCAACAAAATACTAGCAAACAGAATCCAGCAGCACATTAAAGGAATATACACCATGATAAAGTGGGGTTTATCCCAGTAATACAAGGAATCTTCAATATATACAAATCAATCAATGTGATAAACCATATTAACAAATTGAAGGAGAAAAACCATATGATCATCTGAATAGATTCAGAAAAGGCTTTCAACAAAATTCAACACCCATTTATGATAAAAACCCTCCAGAAAGTAGGCATAGAGGGGACTTACCTCAACTTAATAAAGGCCATATATGACAAACCCACAGCCAACATCATTCTCAATGGTGAAAAACTGAAAGCATTTCCTCTAAGATCAGGAACAAGTCAAGGTTGCCCACTCTCACCACTATTATTCAACATAGTTTTGGAAGTTTTAGCCACAGCAATCAGAGAAGAAAAAGAAATAAAAAGAATCCAAGTTGGAAGAGAAGTACAGCTGTCACTGCTTGCAGATGACAGGATACTATATGTAGAGAATCCTAAAGATGCTACCAGAAAACTACTAGGTAATCTCCTAGAGCTAATCAATGAATTTGGTAAAGTAGCAGGATACAAAATTAATGCACAGACATCTCTTGCATTCCTATAAACTAATGATGAAAATATCTGAAAGAGAAATTAAGGAAACACTCCCATTTACCACTGCAACAAAAAGAATAAAATACCTAGGAATAAACCTACCTAAGGAGGCAAAAGACCTGTATGCAGAAAATTATGACTCTGATGAACGAAACTAAAGATGATACAAACAGATGGAGAGATATACCACATTCTTGGATTGGAAGAATCAACATTGTGAAAATGACTCTACTACCCAAAGCAATCTATAGATTCATTGCAATCCCTATCAAACTACCAATGGCATTTTTCACAGAACTAGAGCTAAAAGTTTCACAATTTGTATGGAAACACAAAAGACCCCAAATAGCTAAAGCAATCTTGAGAAAGAAAAACGGAGCTGGAAGAATCAGGCTCCCTGACTTCAGACTCTACTACAAAGTTACAGGAATCAAGACAGTATGGCACTGGCACAAATACAGAAATATAGATCAATGGAACAGGATAGAAAGCCCAGAGATAAACCCATGCACATATGTCACCTTACCTTTGATAAAGGAGGCAAGAATATACTATGGAAGACAGCCTCTTCAATAAGTGGTATTGAGAAATCTGGACACCTGCATGTAAAAGAATGAAAATAGAACACTCCCTAACACCATACACAAAAATAAACTCAAAATGGATTAAAGAACTAAATATAAGTCTAGACACTATAAAACTCTTAGAGGAAAACATAGGCAGAACACTGTATGATATAAATCACAGCAAGAACCTTTTTGTCCCACCTCCTAGAGTAATGGAAATAAAAACAAAAATAAACAAATGGGACCTAATGAGTCTTAAAAGCTTTTGCATAGCAAAGGAAACCGTAAACAAGGGAAAAGACATCCCTCAGAATAGGAGAAAATATTTGCAACCAAGCAATTGACAAAGGATTAATCTCCAAAATATATAAGCAACTCATGCAGCTCAATATAAAAAAACCAAACAACCCAATCCAAAAATGGGCAGAAGGCCTAAATAGACATTTCTCCAAAGAAGACAAACAGATTGCCAACAAACACATGAAAAGGTGCTCAGCCTCACTAATCATTAGAGAAATGCAAATCAAAACCACAAGGAGGTATCACCTCACACCAGTCAGAATGGCTATCATCAAAAAATCTACAAACAGTAAATGCTGGAGAGGGTGTGGAGAAAAGGGAACCCTCTTGCACTGTTGGTGGGAATGTAACTTGATACAGCCACTATGGGGAACAGTATGGAGCTTCCTTAAAAACTATAAATAGAACTACCATATGGCCCAGGAATCCCACTACTAAGCATATACCCTGAGAAAACCATAATTCAAAAAGATACATGTACCACAATATTCATTGCAGCAGTATTTACAATTACCAGGACATGGAAGCAACCTAAATGTCCATCGACAGATGAATGGATAAAGAAGATGTGGTACATATATATAATGGAATATTACACAGCCATAAAAGGAATGAAACTGAGTATTTGTAATGAGGTGGATGGACCTAGAGTCTACCATACAGAATGAAGTAAGTCTTAAAGAGAAAAACAAGTACCGTATGCTAATGCACATATTTGGAATCTAAAAAAAATAGTACTGATGAACCTAGTGGTAGGGCAGGAATAGAGACGCAGATGTAGAGAAATGATTTGAGGACACAGAGGGGGAAGGGAAAGCTGGGATGAAGTGAGAGAGTAGCATTGACATATATACACTACCAACTGTAAAATGGATAGCTAGTGGGAAGCAGCAGCATTGCACAGGGAGATCAGCTCGGTGCGGTGCTTTGTTACCACCTAGAGGTGTGGGATAGGGAGGGTTGGAGGGAGAGGCAAGAGGGAGGAGATATGGGGATATATGTATATGTATAGCTGATTCACTTTGTTATAAAGCAGAAAATAACACACCATTGTACAGCAATTATACTACAATAAAGATGTTAAAAAATAAAATAAGCCAAAAGATAATTGGAGACTGGAATACTATTTTCAAAATGTTGGTAGAAAAAAGACAACTTCGGATTCTATAACCAGCTAAAATATAACTTAAATGTGAGGAGAAAATAGAAACATTTCCATTTCTAAAAGCCAAAGAGCTTTCACTTCTAAACCCTGAAAGAACTGCTGTAGGAAATACTTCAGAATGAAGAAAGTTAAACCTAGGGAGACAAGAAACGATTGAAGAAATAGTGAGCAAATAAACTTGTAAACATATGCGTAAATCTAAGTAAGTATTAACTATGCAAAATAATAACATATGAATGCCTCATTGTGGGGTTTAAAAATTTGAGGTGTAACTCTTTGGCTAACGATAACACATGAGGCAAGAGAGCCTGATCAGAGTTTAAACATCCTAAGTTCCTTGAATTTCTACAGAGGAAAGTAGACGTATTGGTTAACATTAGATTTTGCTAAATAACATTTAAAGGAAAGCTCTAAAGTATTAGAAATAAAAGGGTAAATGGGTGGAGTTAATATTTGGGTAAATTTAAATAAACTTTGACTTTTAAAACAATAATATGTGTGACCTGTGGGATTTACAATATATACAGAATTAAAATATGTGACAAAAGTAGCTTAAAAGACTAGGGGTAGAGATGAAGTTGGTAAATTGATTTTAAAATGTTCTTGGGCTTTTCATTTGTCTGGAAATTGGAAAAAATACTAATTTGAGTAGACTGTAATAAGAATACATTTACCATTTTAAACTTAACACTAAAAGAATAATAAGTGAATAAATAATAATAAACTTATGGAAGGGAAATGGATAAGTTTAAAATTCTACCTTACTGAAATTATGGAACACCTAAACCAGAACAAAAGATAGATTGCTTCCAAAGGAATAAAAATACAACTGAGGGTAGAATTCTCAATAAGAATAGCAGGAAAAAGACAAGTAATTTTTAAAAAAGTCAACTAGAAGGACAAAGAAACTGAGAACAAATGAGAAAAACAAAATAAATAGGATAATGGTATGGGGTTCCCTGGTGGAGCAGTGGTTAAGAATCCACCTGCCAATGCAGGGGACATGGGTTCGAGCCCTGGTCCGGAAAGATACCACATGCCAAGGAGCTACTAAGCCCATGTGCCACAACTACTGAGCCTGTGCTCTAGAGCCCGCGAGCCATTACTACTGAGCCTGCGCTCTAGAGCCCGTGCTACGCAACAAGAGAAGCCACTGCAATGAGAAACGCACTCGCCGCAACTAGAGAAAGCCCACTCGCAGTAACGAAGACCAACTGCAGCCAAAAATAAAATATAAATAAATTAATTAAAAAAACAATTAGGATAATGGTAGATTTAAAATCAAATATGTCAGCAAATACATTTTATTATAAATGGATATTGAATTTTATCAAAAGCTTTTTCTGCATCTACTAAGATAATCATATAATTTTTATTCTTCAATTTATTAATGTGGTGTATCACACTGACTGGAGATTTGAGGATATTGAAAAAATCCTTGCATCCCTGGGATAAATCCCACTTGATCATGGTGTATGGTTCTTTTAATATATTGTTGGATTCGGTTTGCTAGTACTTTTTGAGGATGTTTGCATCTATGTTCATCGGTGATATTGGGCTGTAATTTTCTTTTTTTGTGGTATCCTTGTGTGGTTTTGGTATCAGGGTGATTGTGGTCTCATAGAATGAGTTTGGGAGTACTCCTTCCTCTGCAATTTTTGGGAATAGTTTCTGAAGGATATGCGTTAACTCTTTTTTAGGTGTTTGATAGAATTTGCCTGTGGAGCCATCGGTCCTGGACTTTTGTTTAAAGAAAAATGTGGTAAATGTCTTTTATAAAACAAAGTAATAAAACGGATTTTTTACAGAAAGTTCAACCCTGCTTACAAGAGACACACCTGAAATATGGGAACCCAGAAAGGTCGAAAGTAAAAGAATAAAAAATATATCATGCAAAAATTAATCAAAATAAAATCAGACTAGCCATATTAATAACAACAAAGTAGACTCTAAGGCAAGAATTAAGATTGGAGACAAAGCGAAAGACTTCATAATGATAAAGAGGCCATTTGAATAGGAAGATATAATAATTCCCAATTTTTTTGCAGCGAATGATAAAGCCTCAAAACATATGAAAAACAGAACTAAAGGGAGAATTAAACAATACACCATGGTGGCTGGCCATTTTAATACCTTATTTAACTAATAGAAAAAGCCAACAATAAGGAATTGGAAGATCTGAATATCAAGATTTTAAAATGTGAGCAATTCTCAGGGAATGATCACAGAGATGACATCTGATCACCTTTGCCACATAACAGAATCTCATTATGGGAGTGACACCCTGTCACGGTTGACTTATTCTTGGTCAGAAACAAATAACAGGTTCCTCCTGCATCCAAGGGGAGGGGGTTAGACAAGGTCCTGCCTCACTGAGGGTCCCCTTGGCTGTCTCCCATATTTGATTTATATTTATAGATTGCCTATTATGTATCAGGTATGGTGCTGGTGTGAGGACTGCTGCGTGAAACGGTCATCGCTGTCTGCGCCCAAGAAATTCCTAGTCTAAAGGGAAACACAGACAAACATTTAATAAACAATATGGATGTGTCAGGACAGAAACACGAAGGAGAGGACCTTCCCCATCCTAGTGGCAGGATGAAGGAGATCAGGAAGAATGCATGAATGAGGGCAAGGCTGAACTGCTTCCGAAGAGATGGTTTCTGCAACCCAGGTGCAGAGAGTGGGGAAAGACATCAGGTAAAGGGTGCAGAGAGTGGGGAAAGACATCAGGTAAGGGTGCAGAGAGTGGGGAAAGACATCAAGTAAAGGGGACACTTGAGCACGCTTCCCACGTGCCTGGGCCATGTTGCTGAAGGGCAAAAATAAAGTGCTTTTAAAAATCAGAGACATAAGAGCAAGGCAGGGGCCTTGTACACCTCTTTCAAAGGGTTCATCCCCTTGCCCTTGCGCTGTCGGTCCTCGTTCATTTCTTACTTTTTTTGTCTTTCCAACTAGACGGTGACTGAGACTAGAGACCGTGGCTTAGGCATTTTACAGCACCCTCGACAGCACGGATTTCTCTAGCAGTCAGTCCTGAGCTTGGCCAACGTGGATGGCTTGGACCTATGAGCCAGCCAAGAGCACTCTTTCCTGGGAGTGACTGTTTGCGGTCTGGGATCCCCGGCTTCTTTGCAAGCCGGGGACCCACCTGCCACCCTACCCAGACCCTGTGTGGCCTCTCACAGCTGCTCGCCTGACCCTGCCTCAGCTGCGGCTGCGTCACCGGGAGGACGAAGGGATCCCGGTGTACCGCGCGCACATGGCCTTGTTTGCGGTTAGCAGGCCCTGAGGGAAAACAGGCTGCTCGGCCGGCGCCGCTCTTCACGTTCCCTGTTGCTGTGTTTTGCAGGAGGGCGGGGCATGTGGCGGCGGGGTCGGGTGGAGAAGCCGTGTTTGCCGCCAGGGATGACTCGCCTGCGCGCTGCTGTGCTCCGTGCACGGCTCCCCAAGCAGCAAAGGTGGGGACCCGGGCTGTTCCTTTCAGGGCCGCCAGGTCCCTGAACGATTGGGGGAACACCCGCTCCCTCTGCGAAGTGGGCAGTGTTTAGGCTGGGCCTGGCGGGGAGAGTCGGCTGAGTCACTGGGGACGGAAGTAAACCCCGCTGCTGGGCTGGGACTGGGAGGACAGGCGTCGTGCAAAACCCTCAAGCTCGCGGTTAAACCCGTCTCCTGCCTGCTGGAGATTTTGAGCCACAAAACGGCCCTTCACCTAAGTGTCCCCGTCCCCACCCACACTCAGACGTAGCTTCTTTTGTGAGTGGCAGTTGGCAATGCTCGTGTCGCCCTGAGATCCAGGGCAGGAGGGTAGCCAGATTTAGAGGGTCTGGAAAAGATCTTAAAAAAAAAAAAAGAAAGAAAAAGTCAGCTGTCTTGCTCCCAGTAGTATCTCTCAGCTCTGAGCCCTCCTGCGCAATTTGAATTCCACTTCCTTCCTCTGTCCGCCCTACACCTCCCCTCCCCTCCCAGCGAAAACAAAAACAAAAAACCCTTAGATCTCAGTCCCAGGATAGATCTGTTCTTTTAAAAATTCTTTAAAAATAATTGTTATTTGATTGTGTTATTAAAGAAAAGCCAGAGCAGTTAGATCAGGGCTAAAATTAAACAAGTCTTCATGAAAAAAAAAAAAAAAGCTTCTCCACAGGTAACAGATAATAAGGATATGGATGAAGCAAAATGTTGGCTGGGATTTAACTTCAGGTTGGGAAAACTACATAGAAGGAACACAGCAGTGGGAATCAATGGGATTCAAGAGTTGGCAGTACAGGGCTTCCCTGGTGGTGCGGTGGTTAAGAATCTGCCTGCCAATGCAGGGGACACAGGTTCAAGTCCTGGTCCAGGAAGATCCCACATGCCGTGGAGCAACTAAGCCCGTGTGCCACAACTACTGAGCCTGCGCTCTAGAGCCCGTGGGCCACAACTACTGGGGCCGCATGCCACAACTACTGAATCCTGTGCACCTAGAGCCCATCCTCCGCAACAAGAGAAGCCACCACAATGAGAAGTCCACGCACAACAATGAAGAGTAGCCCCCACTCGCCACAACTAGAGAAAGCCCGTACGCAGCAACGAAGCTGCGGTGCAGCCAAAAATAAAAAAAAATTAAATTAAAAAAAGAGTTGGCAGTACATCTCTGCCCCTCTAACCCCCCAGTGTTCTCATCTGGAGATGGCAAGCCTTGACCCAGAGATCTCTGAGTGTCTTAATGACCCAATCTAAAAGTCTATGCTGCAGAGATGACCGCTGAAAGGGTTTGCGGTGCTGTAACTTAAAAACCTCTCTGGGATTTCTCAGCCTGCTGAGTCAGTGGAGTCTGATCCCCAAAGGGGCAGCTTCAAATTAAAGGGTGGGAGCCCTGAAAGAGTGAGGGAAAGCCCAAGAGACACAAGGAGGAGGTGTCTGAAGTCTGGGAAGGGGCAGTGAACTGTGAGAACGAGGCTCAGATATCTGGATCTATTTCATGGTTTGTCTCATTAACTCTACACATTTGCTCAGGCAGAGGTTTGATTTAATGATGTTGTGAGAGGATCAGGTAACACTGAAGGCCCATGTTTCCGATGACTATGCTGAGGCATGGGCACTATTACAGTGGGGAGAGAAGAGATGGAAGAAGCGCTGGGAGAACTGGGTGCCCGGCTGCTCTTCCCTTGGCTCCCTGGAGACTGGTGGGGTGTGGTCTGCTGTCCTTTTAGAACCTTCTCAGCGTACCAAACCATCCAGCAGCAGGTAGATCCGGAGTTGCTTTGGGGTGCAAGGTTACAGGATGGGATTCCGAGGTGCACTGGATATGATACTTGACCTCCAGGAATTCTGAACTGTGTTCAAGAAATAGCCCTCTGCACATAGACATCCACCACATCCAAAGGTACAGCTGCTTGTTGATGAGATGATAAACTTCACATCACACAGACTCAAGCTCCAGCTCTGGTCTTTCTTACCTCTGTGTGCCTGCAGAGCTGCAGGGTACGGTTGTGCAGGATGTTCACTGTTCAAGGGTGTCAGGCCCCAGAAGTAAGTGGGATCTGAAATCCAGCCCCTCCTCTGCTGTTTAAGCCTAGTGTCCTGGCACAAGAACTGCTTCCACTTGGAAGAAGAGGTTTATTTTTCTTAATAGAGCAGAGACATCAATCACTTGCTAAACTTGTATGCCCTGAGGATGCTTCTGCCTGGAGGGACATTTTTCTAATTTGCACGGGGCAGCCTGTGAGCTAGGGTATCAGGTCGGGGGTGGCCCTGTGAATTTTTATGATCCTCAGTTTCCTCATCTGGGAAGTGAAGAGAATAAAACACACTTCATGGGATTATGCGGTGATAAGTATAAACAAGGAATCCAGTGAAGTGCTCAGTACTAGGTAATAAATCCTCAATAAGTAGTGCCCTTATTATCATCGTCATAATATCTACCTCAAAGATTTGCTGAGGATGAGTTTTTTTAAAAAATCATAAAACAGCTGCCCTGTGTTCAAGTAATGTTAGCAAGGGTTTTTGTTTGTTTGTTTCATTCTTTTTTCTCCCTAATGTTCAATAATGTCATGATAAACAGCAGAAACTGGATGAGATGGGAATTGTGGAGAGGCGGAGATTCTTTAAGTCAGGGCTCAGAGAACTTTATGGTAGAGGTAGAATTTAAATTGGGCATTGTATGCTTGGAAAATACGCATGAACTAAAGCGATGGGGATGAAACCGAACACTTTCTCTTAATTCTCACTGTCTTTTTTTTTTCGTTGTGCCACGTGGCATGCGAGATCTTTGTTCCCCGACCAGGGGTCCAACCCTGGTCCCCTGAAGTGGAAGCGTGGAGTCCTCACCAGTGGATCGCCAGGAAAGTCCCAGTATGCCTTAACCCATTCATTAAATAGCTGGAAAACTCTTGAAAGAGAAAAAAAATAACAGTGGACAATTGGGAAGTTTCTTTGGAAATGGCAGTGGGTGGATACTCTTCAGCAAAGGAGCCTTATCTCCAGAGCCACGACGCTTTACGGGAGGCCTGATAACCGCTCCCTCAGGAAAGTACCCGAAATCTAGGAGGGCTAGCTCTGGAGTCGCAGCTGCACTGAATAAAGAGTACTCTTCTACATCTGGTGACATTTTGGCTAGTGACTAGAGCCCAGGACAGCACAATGAATGGATTTGTCACTATCAGTTGATACCCCATCAGACTCCTTCTGTCAACAAGCCTGGCTGCTGCTAATTCCCTAGAAGAGTGAGAGGAGTGTTCTTGTTTCTGTCCCGCATTCAAAGGCCCATTTCATCAGCCTAAGGTTATAGAGAACAAAAGAACGCAGCTTCTTTTTTCAGGTATTTTAAGGGTAGTGTAAGTCTTGCAGTTTTTCAAGTCATCAAATGCAACCGTGAAAATTCTTATTTCTCTTTTCCATTTTTTTTTTGCTTTGTGGGTAGGATCTGAAATCTAGTTCTGTCTCTGCCTCCAACTGCTTGGACTGTGGTCTAGTCCCTTAATCCTCCTGAATCTCTTTTTCTTCCTTGTTTAAATGATAAAGCTTCCCTCATTATCCTTTCTAAGATAGACCTTTCCTTCTTGTTATTTTGTATAGCACTGTCATTTTTATTTCTTTGTGGAACTTATTAAAAGTTGTAACAAAACATATCTACTTCATGTATTTATTATTATTTTATTGTTTAAAACTGCCTCATCAGTCTAGCATGGCCTATATCTATCTTGCACACTATTGTATCTTTTTTTTTAAAACATCTTTATTGGAGTATAATTGCTGTACAATGGTGTGTTAGTTTCTGCTTTTATAACAAAGTGAATCAGTTATACATATACATATGTTCCCATATCCCTTCCCTCTTGCATCTCCCTCCCACCCTCCCTAACCCACCCCTCTAGGTGGTCACAAAGCACCGAGCTGATCTCCCTGTGCTATGCAGCTGCTTCCCACTAGCTATCTATTTTACATTGTATCTTTAGTTCATAGGAGGTGCAAAAATATTTTTTTCGTAAATGAATCAATCACATTAGTTAAGTATATGAAAATTTCTTTTTGAAACGAGTAAATTGTTACATAAGTTTAAGTCATTCTTATAATCTTTATTTGCCACTTAATATTTACTTTCACTCTCATTTTTCTTGTGAATTCACTCTTGGGTGAAAGGTAAAATCAGGAGAAAAAGCGCCCTGAACCACTCATGTCACAAACTGTAAAAATCTATGACCATTTTTAACCCATGGCTCTTTTGTGTGTTTTAAGGGATGTTACTTCTGCCCTCAGGTTCTCTTCCTCACTGTCAGCCACAGAGCCCTAATTCTATCCCAAAACAGTTTATTTATTTAAGGTCTTATATCTCGAGTGCAAAGAACAAAGCCTCATTCATATATTATCAATCATTAACATTTTTTTTATTAAGATAAGGAGCACTGTCAAAAGTAAAGCCACAAGGAAGGATCAGAAATAACGGAATCACACAGACCCATATAAACATATACATTTCCTTAGGAGCAAGCAATAAACACAGGCACAAGGCTATGTAGTTCCATTTATAGTAAAGAATTATGTCTTTAAGGGAAACAGAGCCTGCAAAGATACAGTTTAACCATCACCAAACCTGTTGCATTGTTATACTCGTCCACCTGAAGCTAGGGATAAATCTCCTTTAGAAGTTTAGAGAAGAGATTTCCTTTTTCTTTCATTTTTGAAAAAAATTTACAGTTAGATAACTAAAAGGGTTGCAATTTAAGCTTTGAGTTCTGCCTTCGTAACTGGAGAAATAGTCTGCTTCCAAATTCAACCTCCTGCTTCTTGGAAAACATAACAATTTGCAATTTTAAATTCATAGCCTTTCCATTTTCAAGATTAAAAACAAAATCTAGGAGTCTCACCTCAGACGCATCTCATTTCGTGAAATGCAAATCAAATACATTCAGGAACTATCAGATGTTTGTAAATAGCAATGACAACAAGAAACTACAAATAGTATTTTCAATTTATTACATTCTTACAATATTTCAGACATTAAGGTAGGTATTTACAGCCATATGTATCTTTTAATCTTTCTTATAAGGTTATTCTTGAAGATTGAATCAGACGTTAACCTATAAACTGCTATTATTTAAACTGCTAGCTGTTTACCAAATCCATTCTCTCCTTCATTAACAGGGTTGTAGCTGTAGTTCTTTTGCCTTGCTTAAAAAAAAAACTTTTTGATTCTGTACTTACTCTTTTTCTCTGCTTCCTGATGAAGGCAATGATGCTGGTTACAATAAACACGGACACCTTGTCTTAAAGATGGTATCGAAGCTGTCCTCCTTGGTCTCTAAGTGACTGCAAGGAGGAGAGCCTTGGACTCTTATGTGAGTGAGAAATAAAGTTCTATCTCGTTTGAACCACTGAATTTTAGGGACTCTTTGAAAAAATAGCAGTTATCATTATCTTAACTAATATTAATGTTAAAGGAAAGTTCCTGGAACATAGAAACAATGTTCTATGAATAATTGCTAGTTTTTATTATTTTTATTACTAGCAGTAATTGTCCTCACAGCAACTCTGTTTTCAGATGAGAATTATGGTAGAAGATACAATGAATACTGGAAAGCTATGTGCTCTCTGGGTTAGCAATCAATTTCTAGTGAATGAAAGAAGAAGCCTCAGTGGAGGAGGTGACCATTCTCCTAGTTGTTATTTTAATTCCTGATTTGAAATTTGTCTTATTTTCAATAATGATATTTTTCTCTGTTCTGTAAACTTTTATGATAATGGGAAGCTGAAAATAGCAAATGCCTTTGAATGTAGAGGGATTCATAATAAACCGTGTATGAAAAGGGAATCTATTCCATCACCTAACTCTTCCCGCAGATGAAGAGTCCTGTAAATCTTAATTCTAAGGGGATGGGAGAGGAGACACTAGCTTGTACTTCTTCTAAATCCTGTGGCAAGTAGTGGTCATTTGCAAAGCACAGGATTTCTAAGGAACCATCCCAGAAAAAGATGTGGGTAGCCCTGATTTTTGTGTGTATGAGTTGTGGCCAGGATCTGGAAGATGGGTTTTATATTCCATTTTTTAAATTGTAGGTTGCTCTATCTATATTTCAGTGATGCATATTCTCAGATCCTATCAACTTCCCTCATTATTCCACCCCAAAATGATCTAGGCTAAAACTGCTTAGGCACAGAAAAGGGGGGAAGTAATTGATTGGAAACCCTCCAAAAGGAAGAATTGGGTCATGACCTTTGAGAGCTCGGTTCCCTTTGTCTGTTTTCCCTTTTCCCTACAATGGCACCACCTTACAAGGTTCCAACAAACCCTATACGTACAGGAAAATCTGCATCTCATTTCTGCTGAAATATGTTTTCAATTTAGGATTTGAGTTTCCAGATTGACTTGTGAACATCTAAAGGACTCAATGTCATTGTGACATAATGTTCCCCAAAGGCCAGTAGGCCGTCAGCAGAGAAATGGGCAGTGATTAGCTAGCTGTCAGTGGTCAAAGGTGCTGATGTGACTATGGAAACCAACGTGGGAAAACTGAGAAGAAAAGAGAGAAAATTCGATGGTGCGGTGGGGGAGGGGAAATGGTATAAGGGAAGCTTTAAAGCTAAAGGGATTTTAGAAGATGAAATATGAAGAGGGACAAGATGGCAAAAGATGGAAATTTTACAGATAATTTGGAACAAGTTTAAAAGACCACTTTAAATAGAAA
This sequence comes from Mesoplodon bidens, assembly GCF_964165515.1. NCBI lineage: Eukaryota > Metazoa > Chordata > Mammalia > Artiodactyla > Ziphiidae > Mesoplodon > Mesoplodon bidens. The sequence goes on from NC_138173.1 coordinate 61,187,674, forward strand.
AAGATCTTAGGAAATACATTTTCAAACCAAGGGGTAAGAACCAGGAAATAAAGGGAAAAGTAATCTACATTTGAAGAAATTAGACTCACAGACAGTCCAGGGGCTAATCATGATGGAATGATTTAAAAAATCATGATAATAATAATTTTTAAAAAGCAGTAATTCCAGGGACTACTTCTACCATCTGTAAAGATGTATTTACATGCCAGTCATTTTGCCCCCATTTTATTGAGATCGTCTCATTGAATCATTTGTGGGAATATTAATGTCCCTGCTTTACAGGAGAAAACATAAAAATCAACAGGTTTTAAAACTTGTTGGAATTTTCTTCTTCTTCCCCTCTATTCTCTATTCCCTAAAACAAAGTTTTGATCAAATTGTATTTAACTGTGTTTATTTGAGAGGTGAAAAGTCATCACAAAAATATACCACTGGGCATACGGAGGAGGGAAGAGGGAACTATCCTGTTATATTTGTTTTGTTAATGATGACTTAATGGGATTTAATTTATCAATTTGTATATGAATCTCCCCTCTCCCACCCCAAACCAGCCCTGGGAGCCACTTCATTTCTCCTCATTGGCCCCTCTCTGACCCCTGATGTAGCTACCCATAAAGCAGGCATCCCCTTATGTCCAAGGAGATGCTCTGATTGATTTTGCTTGATTCACTGTATTTAAGGGACAACTGCATCCAAAATTCCATCCCTTACATAACTGAGAATCATGAAAGGAAAAGTTCATTTTTGTGCTATTTATGGGAAAGTGGCCTGGAGGGAAGAAAACCTCTTTCCAATATTTGGCTTGAGACCTTTCTGTGAGAAAAGAAGTGTCATTTGCTCAGCAAAGGTTTTTGTTCACTATTTTGAGTATTCTGGACCACATGTATATACAGTATATATTTGCCATTAAAAAGCCCCCTCAGGGCTTCCCTGGTGGCTCAGTGGTTAAGAATCCGCCTGCCAATGCAGGGGACACGGGTTCAAGCCCTGGTCCGGGAAGATCCCACATGCCGCGGAGCAGCTAAGTCCGTGTGACACAACTACTGAGCCTGTGCTCTAGAGCCCATGCTCCACAAGAGAAGCCACCGCAATGAGAAGCCCACGCACCACAACGAGGAGTAGCCCCTGCTCACCCGCAACTAGAGAAAGCCCGCACTCAGCAATGAAGACCCAATGCAGCCAAAAAAAAAAAAAAAAAAAAAAACCCTCAAAGGAAAAATGAGAAATTTACAAACTTTATTTGGGTGCCCCACAATCCCTTTTTAAGTCTTTTTTCTCCTTTCTTTCTAACCCCCAGCCCTATTCCATTTTATCCTGCTTTAAGTGTATTTATGAGTGGGTTTATAGAAACAGAAATGAGATCAAGTGGGCAGAAAATCTGAACCCAAGAACAAGTAGTTCTGGAATTATATCAAACACTGATTCTTAGTAGTTGTGTGACTTTAGTTTTAGCATCTCTGAATTTTCACTTTTTAGCTATAAAAGTGGGGGAAAGAAAGCTTTCCTTTTATAGTCCTTCTGTAGATCTTGTGTGAATGGGTTTTACTTTTTCACAAATAGAAACTTCTCAGTAAGTAGTAGTTTACATTTTTGAAGTCTAAAAAGCCTTTAGAGTCAAAGACAGTAAGTTATACTGATGCATTAGTACTGTATTTGTGGAATTTGAATTCTCAGTCAGAACTAATTCTCACTTTTCTTCCTCCCCTTTCTTTGTCAGTAGCATAGCACTTACCATGCTATAATAACTAGTTATTAATGTGGCTCACTACCAGACTTTGAGTTTCTGGAAAGTTGGGATTATGTCTCTTTTATACTTTTAGGCCCTGCAGGACAAATCTGTATTATCGGATGCTTAATTCTTACAGGCTGTTTGTGAATTTGCTCAGTGCTTCATATTCTTCTCAGATATGATAGAAACCAATCTTTTGCCCAGGTTCGTAGCTAACTTGACTTTTTAAGACTTGCAATGAATGGATTCTCCTAAAGTACTCTAAAGTCTTCCTCTTTTTTTTTTTTTTAAATGAAGTATAGATGATTTTCTTTCTTCATAGAGCATGTTTCTAATTAAAAATGACCAACACCTGCCCTAGGCTGGACAGGATAACACCTGTGTGAGATGCAGCTGCTATAACAGTGCTTCCATCTGCAACATATTACGTTTTGTTTATTAACAGAAATGATTTTTTTCCCAAAGGAATTCATTCGAATAAGAGAAAGAGTGACAGAAAAGCAAATGCTTTTCTCACTATTGCTCAAAACTTTTCATTCAGGTTTTAGGTTTTCCTTCATCCTTTGGAAACAGAAGAAAAAGAATATAACAAACTCAACATCCAAACAAAATAAAATTGGTTGAGTCAATTCTCAGCTTGTTCCAGTTTGGGATAGTTACTGTGGGGAGCTATAAATATCATCCAATTTCATATCGTACTGTTTGGAATTTTAGCTGAAGTAATTCTGTGGTCTGCATCAAATCTGCTTATTATATCTGACCAGAAAAAAAAAAATCCTCACAGTGGACCAATGAGTATATTTTATCTACCTTGCTTCCTTAGCTTTCTAAATTTTTGCTTGTATGTGTCTAAGTTTTGATTGCCAAGACTTTTAAAAAACATTTAAATTGGACGTTTTGACCAGAAAATGCAATAGAGAGTCATATTTTTCTAAACAAATTTTCTAACCACAAGGTTGTCTTGCAATGTGTCTGCTATGGAGAAATCTAAATTTTTTGTAGTGTCTTTTTTCTCATCTGGAAGCAATTGAATATTGACTGTTACAGACAAGTTTTTGTGCTTAGTCACATTATGCAAATTTTATATTACTAAGGAGCATTAGTATATATTTTTAATATATTATTTGTTTCAAAGTATAATTGCAGCTCCTGCCTTTTAAGACCTTGAAGAAGAATGCTGGAACTTTGGGTATGGCTGCATTAGGTGGATGTGAGGTGGTATTTAATTTACAATAACATAACTTGCAAGAGGTTCCCTTCATTTATTTTCTTTCCTTTCCCCTCCAGCATGCCTACTGAATTGAGAAAACTTTGTTTTTTCAAAGTTAATAAAAAACCCTACTCCTAAATTTGGCTCTGGTGCCTCTCTGGACGACCAAGTTTTGTTAATGGTCTGATAATCCGTTCCCTTCTGAGGAAGTCCTTCAGAGGTCAGAGGCTAATGGTATCAAACATCAGCCTGTCTGGTTTATTGTAAGGGTGTTTCGTTAAGATCAAGATCTCAGATAAGAGTAGAGTTGCTCTGGTTGGGAAAGGAAATGGTTTCTGATACAACACAGCAATTCCTAGAGGGAAGCGGAGAGCGGGAGATCCCCTGAATACAAGATAACTTGTAGTTTGCTTTCCTCTTAAAACCCTTAGATAGTCAAAATACCATCATTAAATACTGGAAGAACCCAACCTTGATTTATGGATGAAAATAAAACTCACCTTCAGATCTACACTATTATGATGAGCAGCGGATCAGATGAGAAGAAACTGTGAAGCAGAACAAATGGGTTCGCAGTTCCTCGAGTTTAAACCCATCCTCCCTGGATTTGGAGGTCAAAGCTCACCACTCAAGGGGACACATCATATTTTATTTAAGCACTTTTCTTCTAAGGAGTTGAAAGCACCTGGCAGACATGAACTCTTTTGTGCAGTGAAAGATAACACAGATATTACCAAGTAAAGAGCTACATTTGAAGATCAGAGTAACTTGGTCCATCCAGTTTAATAATATTGATATTCTTTCCACATTATTTTGTTTCTTATGTACACTTTCAAGGTGATATATCACTTTAGCCAGTTCCCTGATTTACAGGAAGATGGCTCTACCTGCTTGGAGGCTTTTTTTCACAAAAGACCAGAGTTTTGTCAGTGTCATTACAAAGTCCCTGTGCAGGAGATTGTGTGCTCTGTTAATATTTATTCCCATTTTTTTCTAAATTTTACTTTCACTGATCAAGGATATCTTAAAAATATCCAATTATCAACTGAGGAGAAAATGTTCAGAAGAAGAAGGAAAATTAAAATATGACTCTGGGGCTTCCCTGGTGGCTCAGTGGTTGGGAGTCCCCCTGCCGATTCAGAGGACACGGGTTCGTGCCCCGGTCTGGGAAGATCCCACGTGCCGCGGAGCGGCTGGGCCCGTGAGCCATGGCCGCTGAGCCTGCGCGTCCGGAGCCTGTGCTCCGCAACAGGAGAGGCCACAACAGTGAGAGGCCCGCGTACAGAAAAATAAATAAAAGACTGGGAAGTATGGGAGAGTGTTTATGGTGACACGGCAGTTCAACCTCTTCCTTTCACTGAGAAGGAAAACCCAGAGAATACCAAGTTTTTTATTTCCAGAAGGAGAAAAAGAGAAAGAAAGATGCTTTTGTTTATGGCGAAATTGTCCTTTGAAATTCTAACCTTAGAGGAAGTCCCAGTTACAGCAGCAGCTAGCCTAAGAATACCTGCTGTTCTGGATCTGCCTCTGGAAAGTCAGCGTGGTTCTGAGTAACTATACCCATCAGGGTTTGGGGTCTTCCTCTGAAAAGGGAAAATAGTGCATTAAACCATGACCATGTCTCCTAGTTCTAAATGACTAGAGTCGTCTGGATTCCTGCCTTGGATATTATGACTATATTTTGCTCTGAATTAATTATGTCTTCAAAGCCCATGGCTTATATGGAGCTGGTGAAAGATGTCTGGCTTGCTTTTTCACAGATCAACTCAGCTTTACACTGACCGTGTTTCTAAGCTTCCAGGTGCTCTCTGGTCCACAGCAAAGACAGAAAGTATTTTTTGTTCCAGATAGCAGGGCATCCATCCATTACCCAGCTCTACCGGTTTCTGAGGTCCCAAATGAAGATCACAAACTTCTGCATCCAGCCATCCTTTCAAAAACTGCCTGAGTCCATTTCTTCCATGAAGCCCTACCTGATCTTCTTAAGCTTCTTCTCACTGGTTACAGCTCTAACTGCATTGTTTATCTGACAGTGGTTCTTACATTGCTTATTTCTTGCATGTGTCTTTTGTACCTATCTTACTTCCTCGGTGACTCTGTGAAGCCTGTAAAGAAAGGAACTGTCTTTTATAACACTGTCAATGTCTACTGTGCTGCTGGACCCGCAAGTAGATGCTTAACAGCACGCTTTAATGTTTTCTCTGCAGCAAAAGTTGTAGTTACAAGAAAAAGCTTCTCCCTCATTTTTATCCTCTTATTCACCTCCTCCCCACCCACTGTGACAATGATTGCTTGAGTGTGACTAATGATAGAATAACTTTACACTCGTTCATTCATATACCTTGCATTTTCATTCTCATAATTACACTGTGAGATAAATGTTATTATCCCCAATTTTCCAATGAGAAAATGGAGGCTCAAAGAGGCTAAATAACCTCCATGGGGTGACATAGGCAGCAAGTGGCAGAGTAGACATTCAAGACAGGATGTAGTGCTCTCTCCTGAGGATGTTTTTCTTATTCCTCGATGTCTCATTATCTTCCTTAAGACAATGTGACAGAGTTGCATTATACAAACTGTTCTGCACTTACATTAAAAATGCAGAGATAAATAACCAGTTTCTACTGCATAGCACAGGGAGCTATAGTCAACATCCTGTAATAAACCATAATGGAAAAGAATATGAAAAAGAATATATATGTATATTTTAAATAAATCACTTTGCTGTACACCAGAAGCTAACACAACATTGTAAATCAACATGCTTCAATTTAAAAAAATGCTGAGATAAAGCCCAGGTATACACTGGAGACAATTATAAAGTAGATGTCATTTATCTTGGCTACTCCAGTTTTAGTTTCAGGAATGTTTCCCCTTAGTGAGTCTTCTTCTCTGAAAATACTCAAGATTTTTTATTGTCCTGACACATTCTTCCTCCCCTGTTCCTCCTATCTTGCTTACTCAGAACCCTCAAACTCACTGACATTGAAGTGTAAATTACTGCTAAGGTGTATTTCTTCTATAGTTATTTGCATTTCTCACATAGAAAATGTAAAGCAAAAGAGACAATTTTTGGCTGGTAGTTGAGATCCATAACAGAGAATGTGGGAATGTCAAGAAGCACTCCCTGCCTGTTATTTTCCCTCAGAAAGAGCCACATGATAAAAATAAATATTTGGGAGGAGAATATTGTCTTCTCCTAGGCAAGTTTCCAAAATCATATCCTGGATTTCTAGGTCTCTGGATCATTCCATCACAGCAGTAGTCTGTGTGAAATATTGCAGAGTAATAAAATCTACGGGTTGAGAGTAAACCAGGTTAGTGTCCCCAAATGGCTATAATCCAAAGTCCAGACCGTCCCCTCAGAACAACTCGATACTAACAGTGAAACAAACAGGTGCAGGACAGGTGCAGTGGGATGAAGACAGCCTTGACTAGGGAGCTGTATGTAGGTGGTGTCAAAAAATACAAAGAAAAATAATAGCTCATGCCATGCCAATCTTTTCTATTTTTTTCCTATTAAACTATTTTACTTGGGACTAAAAGCAAAGTAAGTCTACTCACATTTTCTGATTGAGAATTGTAACCAACTCCAGAAAATCCTTTCTTTCTGTTAGTTTTTTCCTTGCTTACTCGACTTAGATTATTTTTCTTCGCTTACCATTTCCCCCAAATTCATCTGCTTTGTGTAATTTGATTGCCTTCAGAGCATCTAGTCCACCCCTTGTACACTCTGTAGGTGCCATGAGAGCAGGACAGTATTAATCCATTCCTTCTTTCAGGGGTGGGTCTTGGTTGACAAGACCTTAATCATGTCCACTCCTCCTACCACAATGACTGGCTCATAGATAATCTTGGAGCCCAGGCTTATTTTAGTTACTGTCTACATTTAGGATTTAAATTGGTCCAATCAGAGTGAAACCCTTGACTTTTGTTTGCTGATTGATAGCAGAAAATCTGCATCTTTTTCTGGACAACTTGCAGATGGAAGGCCTAAGATGGTTATAGGTTATAGCCATTTTGCTATAATGAAAAGTGCCAATCTGGAAACAAAATCTACTCCTATGTAAGGATAGCCAAAAAAAAAAAAAAAAAAAAAAGATAATTGCAGAACAGTGGAGCTAGAGCATTGGTCAAACCATACTTGCAGCTACAATTAGTCTTTTCATTTACAAAACAAATTATTTTTATTGTTTAAATCTATTCAATTCATATTTTTCTGTTTCTTATTATAAAAATCATGCTATATGATAAGCCATGTATTATAATATATTGATGCTTCCACCTCAGAGGCACATATGTATTTTTTTTTCTTTTGAGTATTTTAACTTTGAAATATGGCTTACATACAGTAAAACACACTCAAACATATTTTGAGTATACGTTTGGACAACATGTATACACCCATGTAAATGACACTTCACTCCAAATTGGAATGGATTTAAAGAATGGCTGCAAATTCTTGGAGTCCTGAGATGGCCACGTGGATGTGTCTGAGCTAGCCTGCTGGAAGGTGAGAGGATGCCTGGAGGAGAAGCAAGGTAACCCACTTCAGAGCCTGCCAACAAGGAGACATAAGTGAAAGGTGCTTCTAGATCATCCAGATCATATAAAAGTATGTATGAAAGATGTATAAGATCAGATGACAAAAACCACCCAGCTGATCAGCAAAATCATGGGCTAAATAAAGTGAACATTGCTTTAAGCTGCTAGGCTTTGCAGTGGTTTGTTACACAGTGAAAACAAAGTGATAGAAAAATATAGAACATTTCCCTCACCTTGGAGAGTTCCCTCATGCCCCTTTTCTGTCAGGTCTTACCCGCCATAAGGTAGCTACACTTCTGATTTCTATCACTATAGTTTATTTCTACTTAAACTTCATAAAAAATTCTACATGTTATATCTTAAACATATATTATATATCTTTTGTGTCTGGCTTCTCTTACTCAACATGAAGTTTTTGAATCTATGTTTTTGTGTGAATGCTCCTTGCTGAGTATCATTGCATCATTGTGTGACTATGGATAATTTATCCATTCTCCTTGATGAACTTCTGGGTTGTTTTTGCTTATTCCAATTCTGTCTGTCTCCTAATCAAGCAATTCTTTTTTGCCTGCTTGGTTGAATGTAGCTACTAGAGGTAATTATTAGGCTCTCTTTCTTGATTTATGTTAGCAACTCACTAGCAACTGGTTTCTTTGTAGTGACATTACCCTTTAAACCAGAACTATAAATTGTACAAATAGTAGGTGGTTTTATTATCTAACTCTTAGTCAGAACTTTAGTTGATTTCTCTTCCAACACCAGGATCTGAATAGTATGAAGATAATCCTGATGACAAAGTAAACTTAGAGGGAGAAGGGGCACTGAGCTTTTTTTCATGTGTTGTTTGATCTGTTACTGCTGAAAATCTCTATTTTACCGGGTAATCAGAGAGCTTTGTAATTCAAACCTGCATTGCTGTGCTATGCTAAAGAAATAATTATTTTATTTTCATTGTGACCACATATTATTAATTTATAAAATAAATGTTGTTAAGATTATTTACTGCTTCTTAAAAATACATTATTGTGGAGAAAACTTTTTATATGTAAAAAGCTTAGCCTGACGCCTAGCACTTGGTGGGTATCTGATGCATATAGTTTGCTTTCTTCTTCCTTCTGTGTAACTGCAAAGAAATCATTAAAGGTCAGTGGACATGCTGTAGGTCATATATGTGACAGGAATAAAAATACTTCTCACTATGTTCAAGTTGAAGAAATAATGCCAGTTCTTGCACACAACAGTAATTGACAAAAAAGTTGGTCAATTCTGCAACAGCTGGATGAATAGAGCTTATTCACAGCAAAACAAAAAGCTTGAATCTACAACCCACAAGCAATTTTAGGGAGTTTTGAGGTCTCACTCACTTTTTTTGTCTATGAACTACAGTTCTAAGGAACATATTTGAATGCCAATTTGGAGAAAGATCCTACATGAAACAGCAAGAAAACAAGAATACACTGGTGATCAAGATTTCTCGGGGAATAATAATTCCTATTTACATTGAGTTTTAGAGATATTTCACTCTGTCACTTTTTGAGAGACTAAGACATTTCTACCCTATACCTCCACAAATTCTTCACTGCTAGAAAAGGAAATTCTTTCTTTTTTTTCTTTTTCTTTTCTTTTCTTTTTTTTTTAAACTTTTCCTCAACCTAGGGAATGAACATTATCTCTCCATTGTTGAAAATAAGAGATTTCAGGGTATACTGGAGTGGATTGTAAATGTGTATAAATACAAAACTGATTTGGTGGTTGACTAATGATGTCCCCAGGTATCGGGGTCTAGTAGTATCCCTGTCATGTATTTTCCTTTTAGATCTGCCTGAAGAATTGCCTCAAGACCTGTTTAATCCCAATCTGATAGCATGGAAACTAGGAAGACTCACTTTGGGGACCAGTGTCTCAGGCCTTTGAATTCAATGGAGAAAATCCTGACTGTTTTTTATTGTTGTTGTATAGCCTTGGGCAACATAACAAATGAGGATTAGAAAAGAAAAGTGAAGAAAGGTACAGAAAACAAACTGTCTCTTTGATTGGCTGCACTATGCCATCATTGAAACACAAATAAGGTGAATGCCCAAAGGTTAAGATGAATATAAAGAAAGTTTTCAGGATGAACCTTTATCTTGAACAGCTGCTTCTTATATGTTTGCTACTAAGGCCTAAATGATTTTTTTATATGGCCACAAATTTTCTTCCTTCTATAAAATCAAATATATTGAAGTGTATTTTTGTCATAGAAGAATGATCTGAGAAAATATGGTATCTTCTTTCAAATTAATATGAGTTTGCAATACACTTTAAAAAAGAGTAGACATGTTCTTAATTAATATTCCCTTAATAAAACTGCTAGATTAAATGATATTATCCATTTCCTCTATTAAGCATACTGGCTGAAGCCCACAGTTACTGAACACTCAGGACTAGCAGGCTTTTCTCTAGATGTCTACACACCTTTATTCTCATCAAATGAGTTGAATGCTTGCCAAGTGTCAAACATGGTGATTCCCAAACCAGTTACATCAGTAACACTTTACAGTCATTATGTAATTTAATGAAATATCAAACCAATTAAATATGAGCATGAAAGAAGATAATTATTTCTAAGAAAAATAAGCTCTGTGCCTTAAAAACAGGAATGCTCTACACCGTTAAAAATATAGAATATAGATGGACAACTGTAAAAAAAAAAAAGTGGAGGAAAAAATACAACTTCTGTAAAGTCTCCGTACTCAGGTTTCTTTGCAAGGGTCTTTCACAAATTCTGCTCCAACCTGAAGAAAGCAAATGTGGGAATCTCACAGATTCATTGTGGGTGTGGTTTTCATGAGAAAAATGATGCAGATTTCAAGTTAGTGAACCTGTACTCAAAGAAATGTCTTGGCTTTACATCAAAAGTTTGGTTGATAAATGTGTATTTTCAAAGTTTTAAGTTAGATTAAATATTTATGTATTCCTCTTATTGTTTTTCTCTTTAACTGACTTTTTGATTGATTTTCCTTCTTTGGGTTTTAAGATAAAGAGTCTTCTACTATGTAGTGTTTTTTGTTTTTTTTTTTTATCCAACAACAATGCTACAAGGAATGGAGGACAAAATTATTGTCATTCAGATGTAAGCTGGAATTGTCTCTGCTCAGAAACTTAGTTAAAATTTTCTTGAGTGTCACCTCTGTAATTTATGGAAACTCAAAGGAGTTCATTCTGTTTCTTTTAATTAATACCTTTTTTTTTTTTTGGCAGCCTCTGCATAAGGCCCTGAATCCACTTGCAGTTCTGATGACCACTTTTCATTCATTATCCTGGAGAAGCAAAGGGGGCTAAATAAAATATGGATGCAAAGGGACTTCCCTCGTGGTCCAGTGGTTAAGACTTCATGCCTCCACTGCAGGGGTTCAATCCCTGATCGGGGAAGTAAGATCCTGCATGCTGCAAGGTGTGGCCAAAAAATTAACCAAACCAAAACAAAACAAAAGAAACAAACAAACAAACAAAATATATATATATATATATATATATATATGGATGTAAAGACATTAGCACAATGCCTGGCACTCATTCAAAGGTAGGAGTTGTTGTTATTAATATTTCTATTACTTTGAAACATGACAGTGACTGTACAAAATGGTATCTTTCCTATTTTATCTGTTAAAAATTGAGACTCAGAGAGGTTAAGTGATTTTTTTTCCCCAGTTTGCACACATGTAAGTAGCAAGACCAGGGTTTTATCCTGAGTTATTTGCTCTTCCAAACCTGAGGTCACTGCAGTGTATCCATAATACATTGAGGTAAACCAAGGCTTCCTTGAACACCACCAATCCAGGCCAGAAGGAAGAATGTGTTTCCAGTCTTCTTTCCAACACTAACAGAACAAGTATTTTATGTTCCAGCCATAATTGGATTAGTTGCTATTTTCTAGCCATCATGCCTCTACTGATGCTTCTTGGTTTTTTTGCCTTTTGTTCAAGATCTCTCTCTCCTCACAACAATCCAGTTTTCATTTTGGAAATCCTATCTGTTCTTTGTGGATCCATGCAATTTATCTAAGTCCTCTTGTTAATAGAAACAGAAATTGTACAATTATTGATACGAAGAACAGCCATAATAATACACAAAATTTATTGAATATTTCCTCTGTACTAGGCAATGTGCTAAATAGAATATATGATGCATGGTGTGCCCCATGAGGTCAACACTCATATGAAGATCTTAAGGATTAGAACTGTTGAGTAAAAAATCCCAAGGTGTACACAACTGTTAAGTAACTGATATGATCTGAATATTTGTGTCCTTCCAAAATTCGTATGTTGAAAATCTAATGCCCAAGGTGATAGTATTAAGAGGTAGCGCCTTTGGGAGAAAATCTGGTCATGAGCGCAGGGCTCTCATGAATGGGATTCACGCCTTATTAAACAGACTCCAGAGCACTCGCTCCACTATGTGAAATACAATGAAAAGTCGGCCGTCTGTGACAGGGAAGACAGCTTTTTCATGAGGACCTGGTCATGTTGGCACCCTGATCTTGGACTCTAGCCTCCAGAACCATGAGAAATCAATTTCTGTTGTTTATAAGCCACTCATTCTGTGGAATTTTGTGATAGCAGTCACAAAGGACAAAGACAGTAATATAATGGGATTTGAACCCAGGAACACTGACTTGGGAGGCTAGATTCTTACTCCATTCCATTTGGAGTGTGGATGTGTTCAATGGATTTGCTATTTGTTCATAAGAAGCCTGTGGCAATTTCTCTTTCTCTAGGATTAGTAGATCAAGCTGAGGGTAAAGGTTTTACCTGGAGTTGAAGTCTTTCCATGAAGCAGAAGAAATTATTTTTGAGCCACTAGACTCACAGAGGTTTGGTTAGGAAACTAAGATGTTTTCAGCATGAAAACAAAAACATGATGATAATAAAGTTGATACTCAACTTCAAAAGAAAATGCCCTAGGATAGAACATAGCCTAGACTTCAGGGACAGAAGAAAGTCAAAGGGAATTCAGAGTGAAATAAATCTCAATGGAATCCCTCTTCCTTCCTCCCACTCCACAAAAAAGATTCTGCCATATACAGATATACTTCTTAAGAACTCAAATCACAGAAAACTGCTTTTGGCATTTTTGCCTTTACAAGTTAGTATTTCCCTTTGGTCTATCCATTTCTTATTTTTAAAATAATAGATTAAATACCTGTAAAGACATCTTCTATAAATCAGTTTCAGACAAGTTCAAAAGACAGGAAAATGTGTAAATTACTGTATTAAGTAGAATTTGTTATTAAGTTATGTAAGAAGTGTTCTTCAGTTGTATAAAAGATCTTTGTGAAGTATTTCTGCTGTCTTTGTTTTCTACACTGCATGAGTAGATACTTAACCATGAAATAAAAATTCAGAAACTTGTTTAATAATGCCTAATAAAAATGCCTGCCAATCATCCATTGAGATGGATGGATACTTAACAACTTGAAGTGTTAACATAATTTGGCATCCAATATTTTATTTGCATAAAAATGAATTCTTTGTTACTGCTGCTAATTCTGTTATTTCCCACTCAGCAGTCATAAGAATATGGTTATTATTATTATCTTAATATTTTGGGTTAGATATTTAATAACAAGTTGATGGAGCCATTGTAGATACTAAACTTTGAATAAAGAATGCATGCCAGACATGCTCAAGAATGCTATGGAAGTGTAGATTGCAAATCCGATAACCTGTGTATGTAGTATAATGCCTGGAACATAGTAGATGCTCAACGATTATATCAAAATCAAAAGAACTGAGCAGAAAGAGTAACAATAAACTATATTTGAAAGAATCTATGGTAAGCTCTCATACAGAATATATTGTCAAATTGTGTGATAAACCAAAATTGGTTTAGAATTTACATGGCTACAACTTATCTTTTTTAAGTACAAGTTTTAAAAAGTAAAATAGAATTACCATATGACCCAGCCATCCCACTACTGGGCATATACCCAGAGAAAACCATAATTCAAAAAGACACATGCACCCTCATGTTCATTGCTGCGCTATTTACAATAGCCAGGTCATGGAAGCAACCTAAATGCCCATTGACAGACTAATGGATAAAGAAGATGTGGTACAGGGCTTCCCTAGTGGCACAGTGGTTGAGAGTCCGCCTGCCGATGCAGGGGACACGGGTTCGTGCCCCGGTCCGGGAGGTTCCCACATGCTGTGGAGCGGCTGGGCTCATGAGCCATGGCTGCTGAGCCTGCGCGTCCGGAGCCTGTGCTCCGCATCGGGAGAGGCCACAACAGTGAGAGGCCCGCGTACCGCAAAAAAAATAAATAAATAAAATAAAAACTTTTTTCAGAATCTTGGCCATACTTTTGATAGCTCATGCTGCTTGATAGTAACATATTGCTGTTGATCGTCTTTAATGCCATAGAGCTTAACATCAAATCTCAGACTTATCACTCATGAGAGCTATATATTTGAAAAAGTTATAATATCTCTCGCTATCAGTTTCTTATTTTACAAGAGTGAGGATAATGATACCTCACAGCACTTAGAACAAGGCAGTACATTGATGGCTGCATGTGAAATAAGCTACATCCTTTTTAATTAATTTCTAAGTTGATGAGATGCTTTCAGCTATTCAAATAATGATTATTGATCCATGTATTCTGTTTACAGATTTTTTTCCCTCTGTATACGTTTACTTTAAGATATTCCATTTCCTCCTTTTACCTTATAGGAGAGAGGGTCAGAAAGAAAGGGGGAAAATAAATGTAAATAAACATTACTTTTTGTTGTTTAGTTTGATATCACACATGTCGAGAAAGGCTGAAGCCTTTCATTTCAATCAGCCTTAAGAGTTTGGATTTTTGGTAGCATATTCCTTTGTTCTTGTGATTCTTCTATGTTTAAAACTTTATTTTCCTGCAAATACTATTTTCGCAGAAGAGCATTTTACTAGACATTTAAATTTTCTAGAATGATAGTACCTGAGGTAACTCCTGGTTTCATATCCATTTAGACATACCTGCAATTTCAGAGGAGTTATTATGTGTTTCTGTAGCATTCTAATAGCTTAAATGTGCCTTAAACACGTAAGCTTTTATTGTCAATCTTCCTGTTTTACAGTCTTTCCAATTCAATCCTGCCTTCCCCACAAGGAAGACAGCTAGGAAACCTGCTCAGATTTCCTCTTCTCAACCTCCCTGCTGCCAGCTTTCCTACTCCCTTTCATCCCATAGGAAGCCAAGAGCCTGCTCAAATTTCCTTTGTGGAGTACATATTCCACCTGGTTACTTCTGCTCCTATTCAGCAACAGGTGGTTATTTTTGTACTGTCAGCACTTTGGACTCCCTGGCTGTCAGATTTCATTCCCACTGGAAAGGTAGACATTTCAGTTTGTTCCAGACGTCAGTGGGTATATTGCCAATTTCCATTTTCTGAAAATAATTTTCTTTTGACGGAATAATCTTGTTCCTTAACGTTTCCATTAAATCAAAAAAAAAAAAGATTTTAGTTATACTTAAAGGCTGAATCAGTGATTGATCTGTTTGTTGCTTCTTTTCTGATTTCTTTCAAATGGTCTCCAAGCATGTGGATCATACCGAGTTAGCCAGTGAACAATGGAATCAGAATTCCGGCAACCCCATTTTTTAGCCATATTGCATCATGAATTTCAGTGTTCTTCTCTTTACCATTATATTTGGGTTGGAAAAAGCTAATGAATCAGAATTCCTAAGGATAGAACACAGGACTATATACTTAAAAAATATTCACCCTAGGTACTAGTGAATGCTAGTCAGGCTTGGGAGCCATTGGACAAAACAATATCAGAACAATTAAAAATGAAAATATTTAATAGATTTTTTCCCCCATAGGAAGGGACTAAGAAATTAAAGCTTTTTAAAAATTTGTTTCAAATAGGAAAAGCTAAGGGACAATATAATCGAAATGATAAATGGCCTCATCAATATCTTCCAGGTATGAATTTTTCCCAGCAGTCTCAGGAACGTGAAAACATTTTACACATTATGTTGTCTAAAGACTTATCAAGTGCTTGCTTTGGCAGTGAATATACTCAAGTTGGAATGATACAGAGAAGATTAACATGGTCCCTGAGCAAGGATGACACGCACATTCGTGAAGTCTTCCATGTTAAAAAAAAAAAAAAGACTTAAACTAAATCTTACTCTGAGCTCTCATGTTGTTGATCTGCCTAGAAATTCAGTCTCTGTTATTATAGGGGATTACTCCTCATCTTTTCCTAAAGGGTTGTGCTAAACCTCATACGATCTGATTCAGAGCAGAATATTCCAGAAGGCTCCTTCTTTCTTGACCATGTGCATCATCACTAATGGGTTCTTCATTGTGGTCCTCATGGTGACTTGAGTCAGAAAACACCTTGCCTCCCTCTATACTTGTGGACATTAGATTTTTGGCTTTGCCTGGAGGTCCAGTGTTTAGGGTACACCAAATCCCTCTCTGAGATTATGTTGCCTTATCAAGCTCTAAGCCTCACCAAGAGACCAGGGCTTAGAGCACTGCTGCTCAGTTTGTTCTGCCGTCTTCCCTTTCACAGTCTTGAGTAATCTCCCTGTCTTTTACTTTGATCATTTGTGCTTCTACCATCCATTTGATCTGTAATTCTCTGCCATACATATATTATCATCATGTGGCATGAATGCGGTATGAGTTCCATGTACAAATAAGATGAAAGCAGCTTTTCTCAACCTTTTCATTGCTAAGGGTGAAGGAAACACAGGGCAGGGAGGTGTAATATAACGAACATCAGCTTAAGATCTATACATGAATGCACTTAAAATTGGAAATGGCCGCTTAAAGGCAGGAGTGTATCTGAGTAGAATTCTCTCATTCCTAAAATAAGGACAGTAACACTCAACTGCTCTAGAGGTAATGTTGCTACAGAAGTAATATGCATAATACATCTGGCCCAGAACAATTGTTCTTTCATCATTAGATTACTGGTAGTTGGCATGAGGCTGGGTAGACCATTATGAACAGGGAATGAATTTATATGAGTCTTCAGATCATAGCTTCAACCAAAAGAGCTCCTCGCTTTTGAGTGTGTGAGTCTTTCCATCCCTTCATAAGATATCTTTTCTTCCATTCTTTCATTCAACAAATGTTTATTACTTAAGATAAATCATATAATTTTCCATAGTCTATGATTTTAATGAGAAAGGCTAACACAGCTTGTCACAGAGTTCATATTGAGGTATGTGTGTAGTAGGGGAGGGCAGCCAATTAAAATGCAGTGTGTTAAGTGCTAAGATATATGTTGTAAAGGGAACTTTTATGCTTGGGACATCAGTCCATGCCTGAGTGGTAGACAGAAGTGATATCTAGGCACAGAGATCACCCTCTTCTAAATACTTTGTTAATTAACTGATTACTTGTTGCTTTGACTTCTGTTTTTTTTGGACATATGGCGCAGCATGTGGAATCTTAGTTCCCCAACCAGGGATTGAACCCGTGCCTCCTGCAGTGGAAGCGCAGAGTCTTAACCACTGGATGGACAGGGAAGTCCCTCTTTGCCTTCTTTCTAAAGGCAAAATGCTCCATAGTTACTTGGCTCTGTTAGTCATACTTTAGAACACAGAAAGTGCGTTTGCCCTTGATTAATTTACATCTAGTTGCATCAGGTTAAAAAAAAAAAAGAGTTCTGATGTCCACACTGATAGTGTCTCCTATCTTCCTTTTCTTAACTTTCCTGTTAAGAAGACTAAGGCAACGATATCCCTTTGTCTTTTTTTTTTTCTCCTTGTTTAAACTGGGAACATTTCCTTTAAATAAAAAACTTATTGGGATATTAAAATTTAAAACAGAAAAAAAAAATAACCCAACCCACATGTGTTTTTGTTAGTCAAGAACTTCTCAAATTTTCTCCATCCCCTCTGCACTATTCTTTCCTAACCCTCCAGAAATCCCTCTACAGAACCCTAGTTTAACTCAGATAACGTAAGACAGGTTGAGGAAGAGAGCAGGCTTTCTGAAACTGAATTATGGTGAAGAAGTGATTTAGCATTTGCCATACCTGAAATTCAGGAAGATAGTCAAGATGACAAATTATTTCCAATAAGAGTTTATAGATAAATGATGCATTAGTGGGATCCGAACTGCTTTTATTCAGAACCGTTTTCTTGTATTTCAGTAATGTTTCTAGGCCGTTCAGATTAAAAACTTGCTAGTGCCACTGGAAACAATAAAAAATGTGTCATACAGAATATGAAGAAAGGATAAAGTGACATGGTCTTGCCAATCTTATTTTTGGTAAAAGCATGGAAATTTCATGTTTCTTCTTGGTGTTCTTCAAGATTCGAAGTCTTTCTCTTTTCATATGTAGGGATTTGAAAAGGTCAGTATTCAGTAAGACAGGAAAGATTTGGCCATATTTTATGAAACTTTTGGAAGAAGGAGAGAGAGAGCAAGAAAGAAATTTTCCAAGTGGTTGTACAGATGAGATATTATTGTGTGGTGTACTTGCTTACAGCTGGTAATAATCACTCCTCAACAGCATACGATTATTTCCCGGTATCAAATGTGAACATATGTGAGCCTTTCCCTTCAAGAGCACTTTTTATTCATGTTCTTGAATATAGGTTATCATTGTGATCCTAATGCACATTTATTAGAGTCTGTTTTTAATCAAATGAAAGGTCTTTACTGATGAATATTTCTTGTGGGTAAAAAAGCAAGCCCAGTGAAAAATGGATAACAGAAATTTCTTTGATAAATCATTTAGTTTTTCTTCTTCATTTTGAAAAACATGGCTTGGTAATGTATATCTTCAGAGGCTGTTGTTTATTCACAAGTACCATAAATATTATTTTACAGTAATGCAGAGTTAGCAGCTCAAGAAAGTCATTCTTTTGGAGAAGACCATCATCCACCTTATATTAAAATAATCTTGCGCTTCCCTGGTGACGCAGTGATTGAGAGTCTGCCTGCTGATGCAGGGGACATGGGTTCTTGCCCTGGTCCGGGAAGATCCCACATGCCGCGGAGCAGCTGGGCCTGTGAGCCATGGTTGCTGAGCCTGTGCGTCCGGAGGCTGTGCTCCGCAATGGGAGAGGCCACAACAGTGAGAGGCCCGCGTACCGCAAAAATAAATAAATAAATAAATAAATAAATAAATAAATAAATAAATAAATAAAATAATAATCTTAATTAGTCCCAAGGTAAAAAGTATTTTGGTCTCACTTCCATTTATTTTCAGAAAATTTAAAAACAATTCTTTAAGATATACTTCAATATGATGTCATCATAACTGTGGTAGGCTGAAAAAAATGTTTCCCCAAAGACATATTCACTTCCTAATGCCTGTAATCTGTGAAGATTATTTTATATACTCATGTGGCAAAAGATGTGATCAAGTGAAGGATCTTGAGAGAAGGCACTTAGCTTGGATTATGTCATAAACCTTAAATACCATCACAAGGGCTCTTATAAGAAAGAGATAGAGGGATATTAGGCAAAGATACACAGAGAAGAAGATGATATAAATATGAAGCAGAGAGCCACAAACCAAAGAATGCTGACAGCCACCAGAAGGTAAAAGGAGAAGGGAATGAATTCTCTCCTAGAGTCTCTGGAGGGAGTGCAGCCCTGACTAAACCATGACTTCAGGCTTCTGACCTCCAGAACTGTGAAAGAATAAATTTCTTCTGTTTTAAAATGTCAAGTGTGTGCTAATTATTACAATAGCTACAGCAAACAAAAATAGTTATGTTAAAAAAAACAATAATAGAAGCTACCTAAGGTAAGCTTAAATTCCTATTTTATGTGAAATGCAAAATCAGCTGCTAGTCTGTATGAATTGTTGATTGGTTTATGTTTTTAGTGCTTTCTATAGGTTAAATTCATCCTTAATCCATTTTTCTCCCTAATCCCACATTGCATTTTGGTTGAAACATTTCTTCTGATTATGGCCCTACATGAGGTACAGCTCTGATTTGCTTGGATACATTTGGAGCTGTGGTTAAAATTCAAGGTTGCTCTTCTTATTTGAATTATTGGATATTTTATTTCTCTTTCTATTGCCATTCGGTAAATGCATATTTATGCCCTAGAAATGATCTTAGGCTTTGCAGGATTCATGATCGATAAATTAGCCACATCCCTTGCCTTCATGGAGTTTATAGTGGAAGAGTAAATAAATAATAATAACAATAAACAATTGCAAAACAGTGAAAAAATATTTAACCACTGTACATGAAGACTTTGTTATTTTGATCAAGTTTTATAATAGTAATTATTTTATAGAATTCTAAAATAATGGTTCAACACAAAAAAGGTATTGGTTGGAATCCATACATACAGCGTTCTTATACAGTCATGCCTCGGTATCTGCGGGGGATTGGTTCCAGGACTCCTAAGGATACCAAAATCTGTGGATGCTGAAGTCCTTCATATAATATGCCTTTAGTACAGCCAACCCTCCATATCCATGAATCTGGGCATTCAACCAACCTGGGAAAGAATATTCTAGTCTCACTTCCATTTATTTTTCAAAAACTGAAAAGCAGTTCTTTAAGATATACTTCAATATGATGCCAACATACTGTGGTAGGCTGAAAAAGATGGTCCCCCCAATACATTTATTTCTTAAACCCTGGAATCTGTGAATATTAACCTTATATCCTTATGTGGCAAAAGAGGTGATTAAGGATCTTGAGAGACAACCCTTAGCTTGGATTATCTGAGAAACCCTAAAGACCCTCACAAGCGCCCTTATAAGAAAGAGACAGAGGGATGTATAGCAGACAAAGATATACAGAGTAGAAGATGATATAAAGACAGGGCAGAGGGAGATGCAGCCAGGCTGGTTGAATCCATAAATGTGGAACCCAAGGATCCTGAGGGCTGACTGTACATGTATATGTACAACATATATCTTAGATTCTTAGTATAATTTTTGTTGTTCTTTCACTGTAAAGAGACAAAAGAAACCTGATTATAGTAGTGTAAATCCACAACAATTCCAGTGCTCTGACATTAAATGTGCTAGTAAGTGTAGTATACAAAGGCAAGCATTGCAACTCTATTCCCTCATACCAAATATTTTTTTCTGCTTTATAACAAATTTAATCAGTTATACATATACATATGTTCCCATATCCCCTCCCTTTTGTGTCTCCCTCCCACCCTCCCTATCCCACCCCTCCAGGCGGTCACAAAGCACCGAGCTGATCTCCCTGTGCTATGCGGCTGCTTCCCACTAGCTATCTACTTTACGTTTGGTAGTGTATATATGTCCAATTTATCAAGTCTTCCTGTGACACTCAGAGCCACACACCAAATCCTAAGGAAGGCCTTAGAACTTAGAATTTACTTCTCACTTTAAGTTTCAAGTCCTGGTATCCTTTCTTTGTAACACTCTTCCTAATGCAGATTGTTTAGAAAGAACTTTAACTTATTCTTTCATTAGCAGGTTGTCAACAAATATGTGCTATGCATTCGTTATGTGAAGTGTTGGAAAATAAAGCAAAAATCAGGTGCAAAGCATGACAGAGGAAAGCTGGCAAAGACGGATATTAAAACAGACTCCTTTCTTTGTAAAGCATCTTATGAAGTCATAGGAACCACAAGAAATTGCCAATATTTAATTATTTTTGAACTACAATAACTGTGATTTCATATCGTTCAACACAATCATTAGTAGAGATTTGGCAGCTCACTGGTGAATTTAATTTGACTTAGCGTAGTGTGCCAAACCTGGTAAATATATTCAGGCCAGTTTTCAGTTTGTTTCAATCATATTCAACAGAAATGAGTGGTTCAGTTTTTTCCCATAGGTCCGTATAAACTAGACTAGATTTTTGCAAATACCTTTTAAAAATATTCAAGTTCTATTAGGCTGAAGTTTTAGCAAAAGAAGACATTCTTCTCACTCCCTTCAGTTTCTTAATACTCTAGACCAGGGATAGACAAACTTTTTTTTTCTTTTGTAGAGGGCCAGATAGCAAGTATTTTAGATTTACAGGTCATATGATCTCTTTAGTAACTACTCAAATCTGCCCTTGTAGTGTAGAAGAGCCATAGATAACATGAAAGTGAATGAGCATGGCTAGGTTGGGGTTCAAAAAAACTTTATTTATTCATAATGAAATTTAAATCGAAATATTTTGATATTTTTTATTTTTGATAATTTTTATTTTGATAATTTTTCAATAGTTAAAAAATGTAAAATTCATTCTTAGTTAATGGGCCATATGAAAGCATGCAGAGGGTCATCATTAGCCCATGGGCTGTAGTTTGTTCATGCCTGCTCTGGAAGTACATTTGTCAAAATGTTTAGGAAACTCTTTGTGAGATTCTTTTGGGTCCATGACACATTAGGCTCAATAGACAAGCCAAGAGAGTCCTTCCAAGTTCGAATTTCCTAGAATCCTATAACTTCAAATTCCTACTCAGGAGTGCTGCCACAAATGCCATTATTCTGATATTCAGCAGGTTCTGTTCTAAGAAAGGAGATGCCTTTTATTCTCCAGCAGATATTCTCAGCAGTACTGTACACTAACTGGAAAAAAAGTAACTGAGTCAGAGGGGAAACTAAACCAAAGGAAATTTCATTTCCTTTCTAGCACAGAAATACTAGGCAGTGTCAGATTTTTCTCCTGCATTCATCAACACCTCTTCCAGATGAAGGTAGTGCTTTGAGGGTCAAATAGAACAGAGCCCTGGGCATCCCCATTGAGATCCATGGACTTCCTCATGAGCTAGTTTCCTCATTTTGGAAGTCTGCAGTGAGATTAACTTGCTTCTTTCTTTTGCTCTGTTCTTTTAACTGTTAATATCTACTGAACAATCTTTCATTTTGCCAGCTATAATCACAAACAGCCACAAGGTTGGACAGTTTATGCCCCTAACTTACAAAGGGTTCATTCAGTGATTGATTTCATGTCTGAAAAAAAAAAAGATTACCTATGAGGTGTAAGTAAGTGGGTGTGAGCAATCCCTGTTCTTCAGGAAAATGAACACTTCATTCTGAGCTGGAGATTGGCCAACTGGACAGCGATTTGAGAACATTTTTTCATCCTCTCCTTCTTTAGCTGACTGCTCTTTCCACACCAGATAACTGAAGTTTTACTTTCATCCCTGCCTGAAAATGAAGCCATTTGCAAATCTTTGTCACTTTCCAGAGCTGGTTGGAGAGAGAAGGCAGTAGTGTCATTTTATCCTACCTCAAACAGAATAAGGTGATTTCAGTAGAGTAGACAAAGGACTCTAAATCATACTTGGGACTTTTCTTTTTAATGTGAAAAATAAAATCTGGGCATGAATTATTGGTTTGAGAATTGTGAGTGGTGACTATTACATGTGGAGTGATTTTTTTTTGTGCCATGGTTGTTGTTGGAGCTTTCTACATAATATGGAATCCGGTTTAATTCAAAACTTCATCACTTCTTTACCTCCCTGTGCCTCAGTTTTCCTCATCTGCACAATGGGGTAATAACAGCAGGCTGTTCTGAGAACAGAAGAGTTGATTCTTGTTCTTTGCATGGTTTGCCTCATTTAATTATTATTGACCCAAATATCAATATCTCTACTACCTGAATTCTACTCACTGAGTACATTGTGGTGGGAATGTTAGCCCTTGGAAAATCCAGCTTTTGCTTAACTCTTGTGGCTCTTCCTCTCAAATCCTATAATCTAGTCACAGAGATGACTTTGATCCTGAAAGACTATGTTCTCCCTATTTCTGTGCCTTTATACATATATTATTCCATCAGCTTAGAAACATACTTTCCTTTCTTTGACTTGCCTAAAAACTAATTTCCAGATGCTTAGAGAGTTTCCCTTTGAGAAAGACATTCCCAGCCTTTGCCCTTTGTTTCCCACCCTAAGCCATAAAAATTTCTATGCTGCATGCTGAGTTTTTTTTTAAGCACTTGGTTTTATTTATTAATTATTATTATTTTTTGGCCATGCCATGAGGCTTGTGGGATCTTAGTTCCCGGACCAGGGATCAAACCCCGGCCCCCAGCAGTGGAAGCATGGAGTCCTAACCACTGGGCCACCAGGGAATTCCCCTGCATGCTGAGCTTTACTCAAGCACTTACATTGTATTATCTATGTGTCTGATCCCCAGGTTTCTATACTGTCACCTCTTCATAAAAAAAGGGCTGTTTTTCCTTTGCTTTCATACCTTAGCTTAACATTAAGCCAGAAGTAAGAAGTAAATGTTATTACAATTATTGACCTATAAAAAATAATTTAATACGATAGATAAGATTAGAATTGCAGAGAAACGCTTGGGGAGGTTTTCTCTTTTCATTCTTAGTCTTATACACTTGACTGAGGGCAAAAAAATACTACAGCCAAGAGATCAGCAATAAACCATGTCCTGGCTGTACAGTCTGTCCTGGATTTCTGTATTCTCTTAGATTCTATCTTCACTACATTGGTCATGTTTTTTCTCCTATTATTGCATTCAATTATGTCACAAGCCCAAGTATGTGTCATGAGAAACTCAGTAAGAGCCGAGGCAAATGCAGGTATAAAATAGTTTCTTCTTGTTCATTTTAGCAGGAAACAACCAAGAGGCAGCAAGAGTAACAAATTAGGTGATATGAATATAAAATTAAATCAGCAAACACATACTTGTTCCTATAACACAGAAAAGTCAAATTTGCAAGTTGTGTGACTTGCATAATAACAGGAATATCGATGTAGTATAACGAAGAGTACATTGGACCAAGAGTGAGAAAACTAGGTTTTCACCCGGACATTGCCACTTCCCAGCTCTTTCAATTGGGCAATGTCATCCTTTCACTCCTAGTTTTCTCTTTTGTACAACGGAGTTGGTTATATTAAGATATGGTGTGACGGGGCTTCCCTGGTGGCGCAGTGGTTGAGAGTCCGCCTGCCGATGCAGGGGACACGGGTTCGTGCCCCGGTCCGGGAGGATCCCACATGCCGCGGAGCGGCTGGGCCTGTGAGCCATGGCCACTGAGCCTGCGCGTCCGGAGCCTGTGCTCAGCAACGGGAGAGGCCACAACAGTGAGAGGCCCGCGTACCACCAAAAAAAAAAAAAAAAAAAAAAAAAAAAAAAGATATGGTGTGCTTTTTATTTCACTGTCAGAATGTCCAGCTAAAGAGGTCTGGGTCTTCTCTTTGATAAAAACCCTGACTCCTAACTAGTGTTTTCTCAAGCTAAATCCTTCGTTCCTACCTTGTGTCTGTGGGGAACTCATTCTGCTTGGGAAGTTGTGGAGTAGTAAATTTGGGAGAAAGCATTTCAGTAAACAGGATTGCTTCTAGTTTTTAAAAGCCCATAGAGAAAGTCCTAGAAGCTGGGCAAGCATTCTCTAGGATATTCTTTGGTTTTTTAATTTGGATACTTTTCATTCCTTTAATCAAGCAACTGCAGGATGGGATCTATAGTAATTACTCCTCAAAAGAAAAGTCTCCTAGGCTTTCTTTCCGGCTCCAAAAATAATGTATTGAAGATTAGCCTGCTCTGCTTCTGCAGCTCGGAAATTGCTGTAAAGCAGTTGTCCAAATCCTAGACTATCTATACAATCACAAGCCACTGGTGAGATTCAGATCCAGAAAATGGGCTCAGGTTAGTTTAATTGACAAAAATGTTTCCCATCTTCTGATGGAAATTCTCTTGTCCTTGCTGTTCACAGTGTTCCTTATTCCCTACCCCTTAATCCTGGGCCCTAGAAGCCTAGATATGATGAAAAAAGTATTCATAAATTAGATGACTGGTATTTGTGTGTCTATTCAACTGAAGGCATATCTGAGAACCAGCCTTATTCCTTCTCTTAATTAGGGGCTGCTGCTTCTTGCCTTTTCCTGCACTTACACCCTCTATCTCCTTCCAGTGACCGCTGTGCTCATATGTCTATCTCTCCCATAAGTGACCATTACATCTCCACCCCACCCCATGAAGTATCCATTACGTTCCCAGTTGTGAACTTTACCCTGTCTATGCTCTGCTATGTAGTCAGTAATCCAGTTGAGTTTAAATTGTCAGTAGTGGGTAAGAGTATAAGGCATCACATTTCCTACAAATCAACCATGTTTTAATGAGAATATATCATGACTATAATAGGTGGGTTAATAGTTGCTAACACCAAACAGTCAAATTGACAGGTCTACATTCCACCTTCAATAAACTTGGCCTTGCCCTTGTGTTCTGCCTAGTGACCAGAGACCTTCATTATTTCAGAGCTGTGGGCTACCATCTACCATTGCAGACATATATTTTCCATGCCAGGGAAGGGATTTTTGCTGAAGAAAGGGTATCACATAAAATCACTCATATTGATAATAAACTAGCCAAAGACAAAATCTTGAATCCTCCTTCCATCTCATCCCTGCTTTCCTCTCTGTCCTCACACCTCCATTTCTGCAATTGATTGACACTGCGTTTTATGAAAACATTTCTTCCACTGACTGTGTTGAGAAAGAGATGAAGATTTATTCCAGTCCGGCTCCCGATATTGTCAAGAAGTAAATTGTCCCTAAACACCCTCACTTCTCTGCTCTGTTGGTGATCATCAAAATTATTGAAAATATCAGCTGAGAGCATTCTCATGCAAATGGATAGAATCTGAGCAGTAGAGTAAACAAAAATAAAATTTCTTGCATTTGGAGGACTCAAACTTATTTTGAAACCTTCAAGATGAATTCATTTGAGTACAATTTTTCTTTTAAAAATACTTAATATGCTCTGTTCACCCTATATGGTATCAACCTTTGTATTACTCCTCTAGGGAAAAAAAAAGATACAATTTTGAGCTTCTGTTTATTCTTAAGAGATTCAAAATTACCAGACAGATAGTAAAGGAACTGACTCCAATATATTTGTCAGAAGAGAGAGCCTTTGTAACCTATCTCCCCCAGGTGCAGTTTTGAAACCACCTAATGCTAATGAATGGGAGGACTGCCTTGCCTCTGGATGAGACACTGTCATGGTGACATCTGGATTGGATTAACTCTTCTGAGCCAGTATTCACTCTCCAACTGAAGCAGAAGCAGGGACATGGTCAGACTGTAAGACTGTAAACACTTAGCACAGGAGCAAAGTCCAGATATCCCTAGAGTCCCTAGCCACCTTTTGAGAATTCACTGTCAAGTCATAATGAGATGGATCGGGAGAGTGGGGAAGTGTAGGTTTCCTTACTCTTATTCTAGAGTTGTGTCCTTTTCCTCTTGCTGGCTAACTCCTGCAGAAAGGGGAAAAAACGTGTAACAGCACGGGGACCACACCCTGACATTTTATTTCACCAAAACTTCATAGCCAACTTGGGACTGGTGAAAAATAAGATTCCAAGTCAAGTTACATTCTGGATCGTTTTGTGGCAGTTTGTCCTCATGTGGAAAATAAATAACAGGGATGCAAGAAGCATCATGTCTGACGTTTTGATTTTTAAGATGACACATACAAAATAAACCAACATTTTGGTCAGGATGAACTTTGTCAGGGTCAGATACTTTTGTTTCTCAGGGGAGGTTTAAATAACACATTCAGAACGAGACCTTTAGCCTTGCCAACAGATTGTCAGGAGTGCCCCAGGCTTTGAAAAAATACATGTTTCTCTGTCAGTCTACCTTATTTTCCTTAACATATTGATACAGCTAGGTAATTTCAGTGTGGGCTCCAGATTTAGCACATTATGACGTGTTTAAGCAGTACATATATGGTTAAATTCTTCACGCTAATAATCTAAGAGATCTCATTTATACTCTCTCTCCCTGGTCTGCTTTGAATAAAAATTATAACTAAATTAATATTTGTTTATTGTAAGTTTTATTTAAAGTCTTGAACTCTCCAGTAAAAATGTTAAGATTTGGGAAATCGGGTTCAGATATCATAGTGCCTATTTTCTAATATTCAAGATTCATAGAACCAGGTTGCTTGTAATCTAGGTAACAATATCATTTTTTTTTTCAATTTCTGAAATGGGCAAAATACTAGAGAACAGGAAAAAATCCATTTCCTAATGACCAATCACAACATTTAAAATGAAAAATAGTTAAGAAGGAAAAATTTATAAGATTTTAAATAATAGATCAACTTCAATTACATGAAATAAAAGAGCAGTGTTTGAAATATTAGGAAGATCGAGATCAACATTTTCATGATTGTCATCAATGAAATACAAGTCAGATGCCTCCTGAGGACAATTCACAGTGCTAGATATGAGGAATTTAAAGTTGATGTTTTGATCCTTATTCTGTAAACATATTTATTTAGGAAGATGAAACTTATAGATAGATTGGCAAAACAGAAGTTCTCAATGAATGATCAAGTCACAAAATGCTGTGGGAATTCAGAAAGGGAAAAAAATATTGTGATGTAATAATCAAAATAAGGAAAAATGATTTGAGTTCGGCTTAGACTATTTGGACTTTGAAGAGGAGAGAACGTTCCAGGCAGGTGGGCCTAGAGAGCAAAGCTTTGAAGATGGCAATGAGCATACCTGTTAGGGAAACAGTAAACAATTCCCTCTGATTTGTGAGAGAGGTCAATGGAGACTCCAGGGACCATATCAGGGAGGCAATCATGCAAAGCTTCCTTACTGGGCTAAGGAATGCAATAGATTAGCGGGAAACGGAGAAGCGTACTCAACAGGACCGGAATTATATGTTCCAAAGTTAGGGAATCATGGACACAGAAGGAAGGGATCAGAATCTCAGGAGAAAACCCTCAGAACTGATATTGCTGGACAGATCTTGGCTGACTTTAGAACCTGCTATCCTTTAGTTCATCTTTTCCATCCTCATTTCACCTGGGCTGACCCTTTCTTGGCACTGAACACAGCAACTTGCAGTCCATGTTCCTTCTAGGCTAAAAGCACTTTGTGGATAAAAATCTGTCTTTTTTCTTTGTTTCTCTAGTTTGCAGCACATTGACTAACATATTAGAAACTCAATAGCCATTTGTTAAGTGATTGATTGAATGAGTGAAGAGCTAAATAAGACAATTATAGCAATTAAACATTTCAGTTAATGGAACTAGAATGCCAATATTCACCTAGACATAAGATGACAATGTCTTTTATTCCTCCCTCTTTCATGTTTCCCACATCTAATCTACATCAGCAAATACTATAAGTCACATGGTAGCATCCTCTGCCATACTCTAGTGGCTGAAATTATCACAAGTGTGCCTTGATTGATTAGAAGGGAGGAGACAGAGACCCATCTCTAGATGGGAGGAGTGTCTACGAATATGGGAGCACATTGTCTACTGTAACATCACTTCCTTTGCAGCCAATTGTACTTTTATTATCCTGTATGCTGCCACTCCATTTCATTCATCTTCCTAAAGTAACAGCGCAACTTCCCTCCTCAAAAGCCTTCAATGGGTCCCCATTTTTTTTTTGAATAAAGAACATACTCTTTTGTGTGTGTGTGTATTTCCTTTTTTTAAATTGAAGTATAGTTGATTTATAATGTTGTGTTAGTTTCAAGCATACAGCAAAATGATTCAGTTATACACATACATATATACTATTTTTAGATTATTTTGCATTATAGGTTATTATTATTATTATTATTATTATTTTGCAGTACACGGGCCTCTCACTGTTGTGGCCTCTCCAGTTGTGGAGCACAGGCTCCGGACGCGCAGGCTCAGCGGCCAGGGCTCACGGGCCCAACCACTCCGTGGCATGTGGGATCTTCCCGGACCGGGGAACGAACCCGTGTCCCCTGCATCGGCAGGTGGACTCTCAACCACTGCACCACCAGGGAAGCCCTCCATTACACGTTATTACAAGATATTGAATATAGTTCCCTGCACTATACAGTAGGTCCTTGTTGTTTATCTATTTTATACACAGTAGTGTGTATATGTTAATCCCAAACTCCTAATTTATCCCTCCCTCACCTTTCCCCTTTGGTAACCATAAGTTTGTTTTTTAAGTCCATGAATCGATTTCTGTTTTGTAAATAAGTTCATTTGTATCATTTTTTAGATTCCACATGTAAGTGATATCATATGATATTTGTCTTTCTCTGACTTACTTCACTTAGTGTGATAATCTCTAGGTCCATCCATGTTGCTGCAAATATATATATACTACGCCTTCTTTATCTATCCATCTGTCATTGGGCATTTAAGTTGCTTCCATGTCTTGGTTATTGTACATAGTGCTGCTATGAACATTGGGGTTCATGTATCTTTTTGAATTAGAGTTTTTGTCTTTTGCAGATATATGCCTAGGAGTGGGATTGCTGGATCATATGGTAACTATTTTTACTTTTTTTAAGGAACATCCATACTGTTCTCCATAGTGGCTGTATCAATTTACATTTTCACCAACAGTGTAGGAGGATTCCTTTTCTCCACACCCTCTCTGGCACTTATTATTTGTAGACTTTTTGATGATGGCCAGTCTAACTGGTGTGAAGTGATACCTCATTGTAGATTTGGTTTGTGTTTCTCTAATAATTAGTGATGCTGAACGTCTTTTCATGTGCCTGTTGGCCATCTGTATGTCTTTTTTGGAGAAATGTTTGTTTTTTGATATTGAACTAATGAGCAGTTTGTATATTTTGGAAATTAATCCCTGTTGGTTGTATCATTTGCAAATGTTTTTTCCCATTCCATAGGTTGTTGAATAAAGAATATATTCTTATTTTCAACCCACCTTTGCAGTATTTTCTTCCACTCTTCTTAATGCATTTAAACTATGCTGGACCCAAACTTACTGTTACCTATAAATGTTAGCTTTCCTGCTTTTATCATTTTTGCTAATGTTCTGTCTTCCACTTAGAATGCTGTTTATTTGTACAGTACCTTCAGTTTCTAAAACTTCATCTACCCTTCAAAATCTAACTAAAAACACACTGCTTCAGAGAAGCAGGTAATAAATAATTATCTATTGTGTGTATACTTCAGCATATCCTTCACTGGATTACTTAATTATATTTGATTCCACTGAGCAGGCTCAAATTACACTACGCCATTACTTGTAAAAGTTAAAACACTTAAATATATAATATATAATTGCTTAATAAGAATTTAAAAATATAATATATACAATCACTCTAGCAAAAGTTTAAAAAACTAAATTTGAAGTTTCAGTCCAATACTTGTCTCATGATCATTCCTTTTACCAACTACTACTAAACTTTTCCCTTTCTCTGTATTGGAGGTTAAATCAAACACAATTTTAAATATTATTTCTAAAATATTTTACATTTTCTAAGTTCAAAGGCTTCTAGTGCAAACATTAACACTTGGGTTATCTTGATGACTGAATGGCAGGTTGACAAAAAATTCTTACATGGCCTTGTCTTTAGTTTGCTCAAAATGTAAAAAAGGGTCATCAGTTCATCCTCTCTTCTTTTTTAATTGTTATATAATTGACATATAACGTTATCATCTTCTCATAGTAGGTCCTGTCAAATCACTTTGCATTTTAGTGGTTTTAGGTATGCAGTCACCACAGCTGCAAGCAGCTATATAGTCTATTCTCTCTTCCATAAAGAAGTAAATAATTAAATGTTTTAAATAAATTCTGCCCTAGGTAAATATATTTCTTTTTTATGTGATATAGACAGATATTTCTCTTGAACAGTTATAAAAACAACTAAAAACACACAAAATGAATGTATATGGCTAATTCTGTCATTTATAGAAATGGATTCTGAATAATTTTTTGAATGAATAGCATAAAGTCACCATTCTTAACCAAGCTAAGTATGTATTTATGTAATAGGGATACATTTATGTAATAAGGCAATGTTGAACTCCTTTTCTAGGTGTTGTCTTATCATGGCCTTTTTCTCTGTGTTTCATTACCTGGGTGCAGAACTTCTCCAAGAATAGAATTAAAATTACCGCAATTCACTGCCTATTTCTTTCCAGATTTCTAAATAGAATGGATGTAATGAAAACAAAAATTATTGAGCACGTTTCTAATAATGAAAAACTTAAAAGATATCACACAATAGCAAGAACATATATAATGTCTCTTTTTGCTAATTAACTAGATTTCAGAAAGATTCACTACTACGGCTTTAAACATAGATTTAGGCCACTACATTTACCTGTTCAAGAAAAATAACAAGATCAAATTATTTTAAAGCAATTTTAAAAGGATACTGAAAAAAATTTAGGAAAAAATTTTTAAAAAAGCAATCATACGTTGAGTAAATAAATTACAGTGCAACCATGGAACAGACTATCAGGAAACTGCTAAAAATGAGGTAGTCCTATGCCTCGACAAAGAATGATGTTCATAATATATTCTGAATAAAAAAAAAAAATTAGGGCTTCCCTGGTGGCGCAGTGGTTGAGAGTCCACCTGACGATGCAGGGGACACGAGTTCGTGCCCCAGTCCGGGAAGATCCCACATGTCATGGAGCGGCTAGGCCCGTGAACCATGGTTGCTGAGCCTGCGCGTCCGGAGCCTGTGCTCCACAACTGGAGAGGCCACAACAGTGAGAGGCCCGCGTACCGCAAAAAAAAAAAAAAACTTGTTTCAGAAATGTATGCTTAGTATTGATACCACTTTTTCAGTCTCTCAGAGTAAAACCTTGAAATCATCCTTGACTCTTCTCTTTGTCTCACGCTTTGCTTTTAATTCTTTGGGAAATATTTTTGACTCTTCTTTCACAATATGACACCATCTCTCCTCTGCAGTGGGCTCATAACAGTTCTCCTTGTTCTTCTTTTTGCCACCCTTCAGTGGGTTCTCAACACAGCAGTCAGAGTAATTTCTTTAAAACACAAGTCATATCATGTTTACTGTTTTGCTCAAACCTGCCAGCAGCTTCCACCTCGTGCAAAATGAAAGCCAAAGTTCTTACAATGGGCTACAGAGGCCTCCGTGATCTCATTTCCCACTGTCTTCCTGTCCTCATCCCTCCTACTCCTCTTCTCTGCTCCAGTAGTTTCCTCGCTGGTCCTAGAACAAGCTAGGCGTTCCGCCTTAAGGCTGTTTCATATTCCTGGAAGGATCTTCCTGCAGACCACACATGGCTGACTTGCTCACTTCCTTTAAGTCTTTTCCCAAATGTCATCTTCTGAATGAGGCCTACCTCAACCACTCCATTGTAAAATAGGACATTACAGCCCCAGCTTCTCCCCTAGTCCTGTCTAGTCCTCTTAACTTTTCCTGCCACACTATACATTATTTATTCATTATAGTCATTATTTATTATCTGCTTCTCTCTAAAGAAAGTAATCGCCATGAGAGGATGGATCTTTGTCCATTTTGTTTACTCCTATATTCCAAGTATCTGGAACACTGCCTGGAATACAGAATGCAATTAATAAATACTAATGGAATAAGTTTTTTTTTTTTCAGTAATATAGAACCTAGTCTCAAGAAACATGTATCAGCTGTTGGTGAAGTTGATGACTAGAAAGTTTGGAGGGGTGGATAGTGTTTTTACCTTTCACTTTCTATAGCTCTATGATGTTATACTTTTTAAAAACAGTACAACATTTATAATAACAATGCATATCTAAAAACAAAAAAAAGAGAAAAAATTCAACCTTAATTCTACTATTCTAACACATTCAATACTGTTTTTTCCTGTGCAATTAAATAGACTTGTAAACAAACAGATTACAAATAGTTTTTGCAGCTACATATTTTTGGAAACTTGATTCTAATATACTGTTGCAAACCTCTTTTCATTATGAAAGAAGGATTCCTAACATGTGTTTCCCCAGAAATTAAGGAGAATTGTTAAAATGCAGACTGGAACTTTTAGTGCCACCCACATCTGAGACTGCATTCACTCACAATCTCTGATAAAATTGCACTTCAGAAGGAGATAAAAAAAGCAAACTATCCTTCAACTTGATATGACTCAAAAGACTTGGAGGTCTGTGTGGATACATGTACATGATAGTTATGTTGTCTTTATATTTGTAAAGCTCATCAAACTGTGGATATCATCTGTGACTCTTTCTCCAAAACAGAGCTAGTAGCTTTAAATGTAGAGAAAAAAATAGGTAGTAGATTGACGATTTCATAACTGTTGACCTTTGGCAAAATATGTTTCTATTGCTGGTCACAGTAGCCAAAATAAGCAGAAGTAAGAAATTGCCTGCAAGACTATTGTTAGGATTTATCCATGTTTTCTGGGAGGATGAACACTGGCACATAATAGAATTACTTTTCATTCTGATCAAATAATTAGCTATTTCTTAGTATAGTCTTGAAACAGTGGATCAAAAAGAGGTAAATGGCATGGGGTAGGAAGAAGTAGATTTAGGAGAGAGTGATGAGTAATGGCAGAGGTCAAGGCAAATGGGAGGCGCTATGAAAGAGGCAGGCTCCAGAAGTTGCTGGTTTCAGGGAGCTTGTTAAAGGGCCTTAAAATAAATTTTACTTTATTATTGCTCTTACCAATGTTAGCAGACAGAATTGCATCTCTTTCATGCAATTATTCATTCACTCAGCAAAATTTCATTGAGCACATACTGTGTAACAAGTCCTGGGGTGGATAAAAGGGTACATTTGTAGAAGATTAAGACACAGCATGTGCCTTTGAAACAGACTGCATTGGAAATTCAATGAGGTCAAGTGTCTGCTGCTTCCTGCCCCAGAGCAGCCCTTGTCAAGCTCACTTGGAGCTTTCCCTTCATTTCCTGAAGGGACTCAGCCAGTCCCAAAGCTGCCAGGAGCATACAGCAGTTTACACAATCTGACTCCAGGCTGCTGGAGCAGCTCACGTGCCCAGCTGCTTGGAGAGCGACAAGGAAGGCAGCTGTGCAAGCCCACAGGCCTTGCTTGGCCACCCAGGAGCTCTCCCCGGAGGGGAGAAGCCGGAGCTACAGCCCACCTGGCTACCGCAGGACATTGAGAGGTCAAGCTAGGAAGGGCCAGGACTCTACAAACCATCACCTTTAATACTGAACCATGCAGGACAAGGCTTTGGGGGAGGGTTCTGGAGCCCAGGTAAACCCTTGACCTTATTGACCCTTATTTTTACTGCCTTTTTTTCCATTTGCCAGTTTCTATACCTACTTTCCTCATTCTCTTGATTTATCCTAATGTTTATTAAGCACCTACATCTTGCCAGACATTCAGATACTGAGGAATACAAAAGTGAAAGGGATATTACTCCTTCACTGTAAGAGCTCTAATACCATCAAAGGAAGAAGAAAGGTACCCAACATTTATTGTGTATCTCCTATGTGTCAGAATCTGAAAGGGCATCACATACAGACTTATCCAAGGTTCACAGTGACCTCATAAATAGCTAAATATTGTTGCCAGTTTATAGATTGGGAACCAAAGTTTTGCCCTCAGCTAGTATGTGATGAAGCATTGCTCACTACAGGTTTACAAGCCAGAATGACCTAGAACAAAATCCCATTTCTCCCATCACTGCTAACTATGCTACCTAGTGTGATCCCACAAGGTATTCTAAGCCTCACATTATTTTACTGTAAAATGGGAATAATAACTAGTTTATTGGGTGTTTTTGAAGATGAAATGGAGTCAAATACTCACTACTAAACTCAGTTTCTGACACATGGATGGCACTAAATAATATTACCTTTATGTTGTGTGAATTGACATTTGAATGTAGGTCTGTCTGACTCCAAAGCTCTGAAATATAATCTCCTCTTTTTTTTTTTTTGGCCTTGTTGGGTCTTTTTTGCTGTGCGCGGGCTTTCTCTAGTTGCAGCGAGTGGGGGCTACTCTTCGTTGCAGTGCGCGGGCTTCTCATTACAGTGGCTTCTCTTGTTGTGGAGCACGGGCTCTAGGCACGCGGGCTTCACTAGTTGTGGCTTGCGGGTTCTAGAGTGCAGTCTCAGTAGTTTTGGTTCACAGGCTTAGTTGCTCCGCGGCATGTGGGATCTTCCTGGACCAGGGCTCGAACCCGTGTTCCCTGCATTGGCAGGCGGATTCTCAACCACTGCGCCACCAGGGAAGTCCCTAAAACATACTCTCCTCTTATAGTAAACTATAAGGAAATAGGCTAATGAACATTTACTTAAAAAAGCCTTAAAAGGGCCTCCCTGGTGGCGCAGTGGTTGAGAGTCCGCCTGCCGATGCAGGGGATACGGGTTCGTGCCCCGGTCTGGGAGGATCCCATATGCCGCGGAGTGGCTGGGCCCGTGAGCCATGGCCGCTGGGCCTGCGCGTCCGGAGCCTGTGCTCCGCAACGGGAGAGGCCACAACAGTGAGAGGCCCGCATACTGCAAAAAGAAAAAAAAAAAAAAAAAAAAAAAGCCTTAAAAGTCAGTTTTACATGCAATTTAAATGTATGTTTTTTATTTTTTTATTTTAACAATCCCCTGTAACCATTCTGCAGTGTATGTTTTTGCTTTTTTAACTCCATTTAATTTTTGACAAGTGGGAAAAGAGATGTCTGCATTAATTATGATATAGGCTGTGTTGCTCCAACAAACAGGTCCCAAACACACTGGCTTAAATAAGGTAGAAATATTATGTCTTTCTCTCTCATGTAATAGTGTGAAAATGAGTGGTCCAGGTTAGCCAAGCCACTTGTCTTCACAGGCCATACAGGGAACCCAGGCCAAAGCTGGATGCTGTCCTAGGTTTCAGCCCATAAGAAGCCCAAGAGGATGAGTAGAGGGCAAGCAACATCCTTTAAGAAACTGACATGTAAGTTCCAAACAACACATCCACATTCCATGTGCTTCTCAAGGAGGCTAAGAAATGATTCTAGCTGGACAGTCATATGCCCAGATGAAACTCTCCACCTGTGCAAGACAGTTTGAGAAGAGAGAAAAAGTAATGATGTGCTGATGCTAAGTTACATAACGATATCATGCCCCTGCAATAATTTGGTTGCTTTTTCTTTTATATGTAATTGAATGAGTTGGCTAGTAAGGTTATAGGCTTGGCAATTTTTTAAGTCTATAGCAGGCACCACTTTAGGACACAGACAGATTCTCCTAGAGAGCATCTTCTTTGACTACTACAGATATAACTATTTTCTTTCTCATCTATTTTTATTAATCATTAATTTTTATTTTAAGAACCTATTAATATGCCTGTCTTCTTTCCTAGGAGCTCTTCTTCACATAGAAAATGATACTGTCTTATATACTTGAATATCTCAGGGGCATAGCAGTAAGCCTGCATATATTAGAAGATTAATTTTGAATAGATGAATGAACAAACTGAAATATGTAACAAAAATATATTTATGTGTTATATATAAAATATAATATATAAACCTATATTTTATATGTTAAGAAATATATGTGTATTTCTTGAATGTAGGTTGAGTTGATTCATTTATTGGGTATATTTTGAGAGATGTTGTGAGAAGACAATGAAGGATAAAAGAAGAATAGATGTCCTCCTACCTCAATGCACACTTTAAATATACTCAGATGTATTTATTCCCACATTGGGTTCATTCTTGATGCCCTGAGGTATATAAAAGCTTTTAGTTATTTACACAGCAAATTGTGATGCTTGGGCAACTTCAAGGTCAAGATATATAGTTCTTCCTAATACAAAAGGTTTTAATAAAAGACACTTTTGTTTCTCTTAGCTATCTCCTGCATTTGTCCCCATTCCCAGCTGAGTCTTTGAAAGGTTTGTGATTCAAGTAAAGTTTATAGGAAGTTACCTTCCTAAAGCAGTTTATGAGAACTTACAAGAAGTTTCTCTCCACTCTCAACAAAATAAGATTGTCTGTTGATTTATTGCCCTTTCCTCTCTTTTCCTGAAATCGCAATCTCTCAAAAAAAAAAAAAAAACAAAAAAACACCTTTGCCTGTTTTAAATTTTCATTTCCCTGGCAAACTGTCTTACTTTTTCTTTCCTTTCATTTTTCAGAAACGATACCTTTCCCTCTTTCCCCACCTTTTCCCCAGGTACCAGTGGTTTGAGCTTCTTTGCCCCCAAATTCTGCCTTTGTTTCTCAGCTACAGTGCAATGAAATGTCTTCCTCCAAATGTTTAGACCTCAAACCAAGTGAGTTTCAGGATAATCTCTCATTTTCCTCACCCTGTTGTATATTATCATATTATATATCCAGGTAAGTGGATATGTAGCAATTTGCTTATAATAACCTGCATATTTGACAAATATAGCTAAGAGTGCATAGAATGCCTTTAATAGTTTTGAAGAAGGCATTTAGAACACATAAAAGCAGTTGGCCGTTTGTAAATCTGTCAAAAATTATTTGATTTGGTGAATGCTCCTTGTATCTATCTTTAAACAATCTTGGCTATATTCATTCTTAACTAAATTATTTTCCAGTCAAATATATGTCATTTGGCAAGTAGCTTTTCCTAAAAAGGAAGGCTACAACAGTAAAGTTCAGTGAAATGTTCTGTGCGTCTGTATATTGCATATAAATTTTGTTCTGTGTGTGTGTGTATATTTAGATATTATTTGTGAATGCAGGGAATCACCTGGCTTGGGACTGGAATTGAATATGCTTAATAAAACCTCAGCCTACTTATCTTCCCTTATGCAACCGGTATGGACACTGAAGTCAGACAATCCCAAGCAAAGACAGTGGGCATTTATCAGGGGAGTAATCTTAGGTAAGTACCGTAAAGTCACTGGAATCCAGGGTCCTCAACATTGAGAGGCCAAGAATAACTATCTCAGAGTGAGGATTAAATGTGATAAACTATCTGTATTAGAGTTCTCCAGATAAACAGAATCAATAGAATGTGTGTATGTGTGTGTATAAAACACACAATTGGTTCCCTATGTGTGTGCGTATATTTTATATATATATATACATATATACATTCTAAGAGATTTATTATAAGGAATTGGCTCAGATTATTATGGAGGCTAATAAGTCCCAAAATCTGCAGGATGAGTCAGTAAGCTGGAGACCCAGGAAAGCCCATGATGTATTCCATTCTAAGTCAGAAGGCCTGAGAACCAGGAGAACTAATGTAGTTCCAGCTCAAAAGCTAGCCAGATCAAGACCCAGGAAGAGCCAATGTTCCATTTCAAATCTGAAGGTAGGAAAAAAACCTGATGTTCCAGTTTGAAGGCAGTCAGGCAGGAGGAATGCTCTCTTGGGGAGGGTCAGTTGTTTTGTTCCATTCAGGCCTTCAGTTTATTGGATGATGCCCACCCACATTAGGCGGAGGCAATCTACTTTACTCAGTCTACAGATGTAAATGTTAATTCAATCCAAAAACATGCTCACACCCAACACCCAGAATAATGTTTGACCAAATATCTGGGCACCCCATGGTCTAATAAAGCTGACACATAAAATTAACTATGGCAATATCTAAAGTTCCTTTCACAATGATTGAAACAGGGTTTTATAAACATTTTAAATAAATGAAAGAATAAATAAAACCATGATAAAAACAAAGGCAAATGGCTTTCTTAATCATTGTTTAATAGGGAAAAGAAAAAAATTGGCAACACAAAAATAATTATTCATGTAGAAGCTAAAAATCACTTTAGAAGGGTGAGATAGAAGAATGAGAAGGAGGAACTGGTCTCAGGAATATACTTTAAAATACACAGTATTATGGTTTTCCCAGGAGTAAATAGGGCACACAATCAACCACAGCAAACCACAGAATGAGAAAATCAGCTTGTGGCCAACCCAAAGGACAACTTTATAACCACAATCTGGGATGACTGATGAGCCATAATTCTAGTGGAAGTCTAACATGGAAATGAAGGGAAAAGTCTTGTGTTTGGTGCTTTATCTCTCAGTGAATTCTATATTCAACAACTCCTATAAGACAACAGATAAGGGCCTCAAAACTATGGAGGATTTTAAAACTTAATTTTCCCCAGAGAAATAAAGGGAACTCCTTATGGAAAAGGAGCTATAGACATGGATTTGGTATGGGATATTTTTTTCAACAGATCCTATTATTTTGACTTGAATACATCTGAATGTTCTATACTTATTCATTGCCTGCTAGTGCCAGGCATTATGTTGATTCTATCATAGGTGTTTCATTCATATGTAAACATTGTAAGTTACATGTAGATATCCATTTTACATATGAGGATACTGGACCTTAGAGAAGCAAAGGTTAAAGCCACATATCTAGGGAACACTGGATCTGGGATTCAAACCCAAGTCCTCCTATTCCAAAGTCAGAATATTGAATAGCCCTGGGCATACTTTACAGTCGACCCTTTCTGTCGCATGAAGCATGACAAATAGAGATGCATCTTTTAAAAGCTCTTTGAACACTCTACAAGCAGCAAGAAATCTGGCCTCCTACCTGCTTGGATAAAGCAAAATTTGCATATATGTTTTATCATCTGTATACACAGCAAAATAGAAAAATCTTGCCTGAAGACAGTAACACTAAGCCCAGATGGACCATCTATCATGGGGAAAGAGAAAATATAGTATTTGTTTTGTCATAGTAGGAGGGGATGGGGAAGAACTGCCTCCTTACAATGTGTCTAATTCTACTTTGTCGTTAAATTCATGCGATGGATGCTTGGCAGTATTTTTCAGTGGCTATGAACATGGGCTTTGGGTACTATTCTAGAACAAAAGAGACAGGAAAACTAAATATTTAGATCCTGAATTGAGAAAATACGTTTACAAAGATGACTACCGGACTGCTACTGGTTTTGACAAAAACCAAATGCGGTACATTTTTAACAATTGATGAACCTAGGTAAAGAGAATATTGGTGTTTTTTGTACTATTCTTACAACTATTTTGTTAGTTTTAATTTTATCAGAATAAAAATTTTGGAGATAAAAACAAAGATAAAATAGATTAAAATGCCTCTGCTCCAAAAAGGAGTATGGTATTTGTAACCGGATAGATGTGGTTTGAGTACAGCTATGCCATTTGCTAGGTATGGGACTTTCAAAGAATTATTTAATCTTTCCAAGCTTCAATATTCTCTCAATAATTGAGATAGAAGACACTAATCACAAAAATATATTGTACGAATTGAATGAAATATTTTCTATAACATGCCTAATAGAATTCAACATATCATACCAAAACAGTCTCATGATAATTATAATAATAAATATTTGCTTTATGAATTTAATTTGCCTATGTTATCAGAACAATTGTTTAACTCTTTTTTCTCAGGGAGAACTGTCTCAGAATTACTGTGAAACAAATTTTGCTGCATCTAATCTTCTTCAAACATCAACTCTGATCTCTGAGATTGTCAAGGTATATTATTCACCACACTTTAGATCACTGTATACCTCTTTGGGAAAAGCCACGGAGTTATTTTTACAAAGCTAATAATAAAAACTTCTAGTAAGGGCAAACAGCTCTGTTGTATAGACTCTAGTCTTCTCCCTAGGTGTGTTTGTCAAAATGAGGCCTTTTCCCACAGGAAAATCTGTCAGAAAATCCAGCTACTGTTTAATACCATTTCCCTTTTAGTGGACCATCCAAATAAGTCAGAAAATCTACCGCTCACAGAAAATTATATTTATCTAAAAAAATATGGTTGGTGTAAAAAATAACAAATTGTTAGTAAAATTACTGTAAATTAATAATAATGCCAGTTTACATTTCTTTATACTTTCAGTTACTATATGGTTACATTTATATACATTCTTTAAATGACAAAGTTATAGAGATGGAGAATGGATCAGTGGATGCCAAGGATTAGTGCCCAATGCAGGTGGTGTGGGGGGCATGTAATTGTAAAATGTCAACATGAGGGATCCTTGTGGTGATAGTAATTACATTGCTCTGTATCTTGACAATTGTAGTGGGTACACGAACCTACACCTTTGATAAAATTGCACAGACACACACACACACACATGCACACAAGTGAGTGTAGGTAAAACTTAAAGAATCTAAATAAAATTGGTGGATCTTATCAATGTCAATGTTTTGGTTGTAATATTGTGTTACAATTTTGCAAGATGTTACCATTAGAGGAAACTAAATAAAGAGTACTTATCATCTCTCTGTATTATTTCTTTCAACTGCATGTGATTTAACAATTTTCTCAAAATAAAAAATTTAATTGGGAAAAACATTGCTTAATGTCTTTTATCGACCTTGATGCCCATAGTAACCTTTTGCGGTAGAGAAGAGATCTTTTTCTAGGTCATTTACATATATTTTAATAATGCTTCGCTCTCTGTCCAACTTTCAGATAGAATCTTCTGACTTTTAAATTGCGAGTAACTAGTACATAATTGCTGGGTCCCCATTTCAAGATAAACAAGTTAGGCAAATGTGGATATATTCGATTTGTCAGTTGATAAATGAGGAAACACTTCTCCAGGAAGAATAGGAGGAGCTTGAGTGAGTACAGTCTCTTGAGCATGCCCGGGGGAAAATGAAGTCACTGTTATCTGATGGGACACCCTGAGCAGGCTGCCTGGCAAGCCACCACCAACGACGACTGTCCATAATGAGAGTCTGGGATCAATTAAGGAAACGTGAACTTCTAACCTGTGTGAACTGTCACGGTTGAGTCTTGGCCTGGCTGATCTCTGAGTTTCCAGAGGTTAATCATAGCACTCCACAACTGACAAGACCCTCCTTTCTTCTTCTACCTCCATTGATGAAACTTGTACCCTCTGAAGCCCTTTATTTCTAGAGTAGGAAAAAAAAAGGTAAATACAGTCTTGTTCAAGGATGAACCTCCCAGGCTTCCATGCAAGGGACACAGGTTCGAGCCCTGGTCCGGGAAGATCCCACATGCTGCAGAGCAAGTAAGCCCGTGCTCCACAACTACTGAGCCTGTGCTCTAGAGCCCATGAGCCACAACTACTGAAGCCCATGAGCCACAACTACTGAAGCCCATGAGCCACAACTACTGAAACTGGCATCCCCTAGAGCCCATGCCCTGCAATAAAAGAAGCCACCAGAATGAGAAGTCTGCACACCACAGTGAAGAGTAGCCCCTTCTCGCCACAACTAGAGAAAGCCGGTGCACAGCAACAAAGACCCAACACAGCCATAAATAAATAAATGAATGAATAAATAAATAAATAAATAAGTAAAAGATAAACCTCCCTTATCTAGAGCAGTGACTGGCATGTAATAGGTGCTCAATATATTTTTACCAAAGGAGTTCCAGCCCACATCTCTTAATCTATGCACCTGAAAAACAATATATTGATAAACAACAAGGATAGCACAGGGAACTATATTCCATACCCTATGATAAACCAAATGAAAAAGAAAATGAAAAGAGAATGTATATATATATATATATATATATATATATATATATATATATATATATATATATATATATATATGTGTGTGTGTGTGTGTATAACTGAATCACGTTGCTGCACAGCAGAAATTAACACAACATTGTAAATCAACTATACTTCAATAAAAAAAGAGAAAAATGTATCTGTCATCTATCTATTAAATGCTTACTATGTATCAGACGTTGCCTTTACATTTGTTAGCACCAGTCATTCCTTTCAAGTATTCTATACAATAGATGGCATCTATTTTTAATGTCCATTTAATAGGTGAGGTCACTGTGGCACAGAAACTTGAACAACTTAACAAAGGTCACGAAGCTGTTAAATGGCAAAGCTGGATGTAAATACAGCCAGAGCAATCACTGTGGTCAAACTATCAGCTTGTCTTGGATCCGATAATTTACGAGGAGTGTCCATTCATTAGGCTGAAGTACGTATTCAAAAGTGAAGGCATCATTTTGGTTTGGAGCTTAACCAACACTCTCATATAAAATTTCAAAAAGCATTCTAACAGCTCTTTTAATGTTGATAACAATCCTGCGAAGTGGAAGTTATCAACCTTAGTTTATTAAATGAGAAAATGGGGTCAACAGGGTGGTTAAGTGGCTTAGAATGATACCCATTTAATAAGTGTTGAACTCTGTCTCCTGAGTTTTATCTTCTAAACCAGGCTCCTGGGTTCACCGTGTATTGTTGAATCTTGCATTTCAGGGTCAATTTTGCATCAGCAGAATTTTAATTCAGTTGGAAGGTCTGACTCTGACTAGTAGGTTAATTAAGTTCCTTGAGGTAAAATTTGCTCATCTATCATAAGAAGCTAGTCATAAAACCTGCGCTTTCTGTCTCAGTGGGTTTTTCATGAAGAAAAGATGATAGAAGTGAAAAGGCTTTGTCAGCTATAAATTCACAGGCTCATTTAAGTTGCCACTATGATTACTATTTTTCAGAATCATTTTAAAAAATTTTTATTGGAGTATAGATGCTTTACAATATTGTTAGTTTATACTGTACAGCAAAGTGAATCAGCTATACATATATCCCCCCTTTTTTGGATTTCCACCACAGAGCACTGAGTAGAGTCCCCTGTGCTATAATAGGTTCTCATTAGTGATCTATTTTATACACAGTACCAATAGTGTATATGTCAATCCCGATCTCCCAATTCATCCCGCTCTCCCACCCCCTTCCCCCTTGGTATCCATACGTTTGTTCTCTTATCTGTTTCTCTATTTCTGCTTTGTAAATAAGATCGTCTATACCAATTTTTTCAGACTCCACATATATGGGTTAATATACAATATTTGTTTTTCTCTTTCTGACTTACTTCACTCTGTATGACAGTCTCTAGGTCCACCCACAGAATTATTATTATTATTATTATTATTTATTTATTTATTTATTTATTTATTTATTTATTTATTTGTGATACGCGGGCCTCTCACTGTTGTGGCCTCTCCTGTTGTGGAGCACAGGCTCTGG
Organism: Mesoplodon bidens; assembly: GCF_964165515.1. Taxonomy (NCBI): domain Eukaryota; kingdom Metazoa; phylum Chordata; class Mammalia; order Artiodactyla; family Ziphiidae; genus Mesoplodon; species Mesoplodon bidens. Next base: position 61,231,724 of record NC_138173.1, read on the forward strand.
ACGCACAGGCTCAGCGGCCATGGCTCACGGGCCCAGCCACTCCGCGGCATGCGGGATCTTCCCGGACCGGGGCACGAACCCATGTGCCCTGCATCGGCAGGCGGACTCTCAACCACTGCACCACCAGGGAAGCCCCAGAATTATTTTTACTTCCAGGAAACAAATGGGAAGCTGATTGGATTATAATTTGGGGTCATTATACATTCAAGTTTGGATTTATTTATTTATTCATTCATTCATTTGTTCAATTATTTGAGACACACTCTATTAGACCTTGTAGAAAATACAAAGGAGTTAGTAATTTATATAAATGTTTTCTATCAAACTGTAGTTATACAGAAACCATGTTTTGTTCACCATTACTTCATAACTATGTCTGAGTTTGACTCAGTCATACAAGTTCATACAATACTTCATACAAGTTATTATAAACTTACTAATGGCACTCATCCTTAGCATCATCCATGTTTTCTGCACCAGACACACACACACACACACACACACACACACACTCACACACTCACACATGCACATACACCCGAACTCTGCAATGGGTATTCAAAGTCTCATGGATCTCATAACCTATGCATGAAGTCAGACAATTAAATCAATTACTGTAATTATAAGGTCTATGAGGTGGTGAGGCAAAGACGTCTGACACTTCACTGTCTACTACTAAATGCATGACCTTGCAAAATCACTTAGCCTTTGGCTTAACCACATTGAACTAGAAGAACAAGTGGGTCTAAAAAGTAGAAAATTCTATGTAGTGATGTTTGAAAACCACTAACAGCAAAGGATTATTTGCAAACAAACCTAAATATTTTCTATTCAATCCAACAGGTGTTATTTTATACCCTCTATATGGTAGGCACTGAATTTCTTGGCATCTTTGAAAATAACCACCTATTCTCTGTAGGCAGAAATGTATTCTCTAGAGCTGTTTTTCCAATAACATTTATTTTAACAATAATATGCTTAGTCTGCTGTGAAAATACAACTTCACTGATTAGGCAGCCAGCCCAGTCAAACATTGTTTGGGGTTACAATTATAGCTATTTAATTGTTGAAAAATCTCATAAGAGCTGCAAAAGAATCTCAGTTTGTTTACAAGCAGCAATTTAAACTTGTTTTTTTTCTCTTTATCCTTTCTACTCTTTAAAGGAAAACTCAGGATAAGTCTAGCCTGAAGCCCCAGAGTACAATTAAGTCTCCCACAAAATGCATTGGGACCAGGAGGCTCCCTTTTAGTTAACACAGAGAGCTGTTCTGTTCTGAGACCTCTTTCTCCCTGCTCAGAAAGGGGGTGTTTACGTACAGCTGTGGGGAATTACTCACAAGAGGTTTAAACAGTGGAAAAAGAAAACATCCTCTTTTCTTTTTGGAACCACCCAGCCCACCAAGGTTTACAGGCTTAGCCAATGGAAAGATAGATTACGGTTCACTGAAAGCTCCCCTTGGAAAATGTAGACCCAGACTCTCTTAGGACAGCTACAAGATCAGAAGGGCTGACAGAGTGGCATTAGCAGCTACAGGGAAATGGCAAGAGAAATCCTTTGAAGAGACTTTGCTTCAGAGATGGTTTGTCGGTTGTATACTGACAGAGAGCCATAGTGCCCAGGGTTGTATAAAAATGTGTGATGGGAGTATGAATTGTGCTATGTTCCTTGCAGGGTCATTAAACTCCCTTTAGCCAACAATGAACAAAATCTAGATTTTATTCTTCTTTTGCATAAATGTTGGATAAAGGATAGAATGGTCTTTTTCAGTTTTCCCTTCAAGTAATTTTTTTCTGTGCATTTTATTTAATTACTTTGTGCAAAAGAGAAGCAGAGAATTTAACTAAATGAGAAATTTGATTAAAAGATCTCAGAGTGGCCTGCTCAACAACACCTTAAAATTTTAATAAATCAATCACTAGCTATGCTGTTATCACTTCCAGTTAAACTTCAAGTTGTGATTTGTGGGGAATTCCCTCACTTTTAGTTTTTATGACTTTCTGAGAAGAGAGTCATGGACTAGAGTTCTCAGACTATCTAAGAAATAAGATATATATTAGAAAGTAATAAGTATGTATATTATTTTGAAAGTACAGAGTCAAATTGTAATGCTTTAGGGCACTATATTTTACCTACTACAGTTTTAAAAAAAAGAAGAAAGAAAAGAGAAAAAAATAGAGAGAAAATTCTGTTTGTTTCCCGGAGTGGAATTCACCAAAATAACTTCTATGAAAACATCCTTAAATACAGCAGTCATGGCTATATATTTCTGGGGAAAATTATTTACGGAAAACTTTTCTGTATGCATGGCTTAATTAAACTGAGCTTTGATTAAATATAACAGTTCAGGAAATGATATCTTAGAATTCCTTAAAACAGTAGCATGCCAGTTTTAAGTATTTTCTTCAAATTGTCATGAAGATATCAACCCAGGGATGAAATTCTTAATTTGTCTCAGTATCCCTGCCTCAATGAACTCTTATTCTTAAAATTCACTACTTCTCATTTGCATGCTTTTGTAGAGTGACATGAAAATAAGCTCAAAATCAATAGATCAAAATTGATTCTATTCACCATTTCTCAATTTACTTTGAATATTGCCCCCAAATATTTTAACTCAATTTATTTATGGTAAACTCAGTTGCTAGGCCATATAACAGCTTTACAATTTTAAGCTCTCAAATGTTATAAAAAGCAGCTTCTTAGATGAAATGGATTTCTTGTTTGAAAAAGTTTGTCATAGTTAATCTTTCTTTCCCTTAAAATATAACTTCCCAGAATATGATTATGACTATTTCACATGAATGGGTTTTCTTCCTTAGAGTGTGTGCCATTTCTAGGTAGGGATGGCCTGAAATCAAACATAATCAGCAATGCTGGCTGTAAAGACCCCATAAAGTAGTTAGGATTTTCCATAATCCTCCGTCTAAAATGATAACAAACACTTGGTTTTTATTCATTGAACTCATATTTCTTAAAAAGAAAAGATACGATGCATGGGAAGCACGTGACATAATTGGGGAAGCTCATTTATAAAAACAAATGTAATCATTGCCATGAGATTATTCCACAGAAAATGTTTGGTTTATGTAAACTAGCCGGTGGTTGAAGTAGAGGGACTCTCATTCAGTTTTCTAAGGGAAATAAAATCAAAACCTTAACTTTCAATTCCTTGGGTCTTTTGTAGCAAGAACGAAATGACTTCAGGAGACAATTCTTTCTTCTCTCCTTTCTTCTCTCCCTCCCTTCCTTTTTTCCTTCTTTCATGACAAAGTTTTCATATTTTCAGATGTCCCTGTTAAATTTATTTTTATTTCTCCTTTAAAATATAGTGTCTCATTTTTTTGTTTTATTTCAATGTTATATTTCTACAATGTTGTAGGATGTAGCTTACCTGATACATAATAGCTGCTCAAAAATACTTGCTGAGTGAAAATGACTAACTTAAGTCACACAGACTAATTGTAGAGAATGTGAAAAGTATCCCCCTCTCTCCAGAAGAAGGAACAGCACAGATGTTTCCTATGTGGAACCTTCCATGGGTTTATCAAGCTCTATTCCATACCTCCCCATGCGTTTGTGACAGCCCTTCAGTAGGTTTTACATACAGCGTGTCTCTCTTTCCCTCTTTGAAGTCCACTGAGGAGCTAAGAAAATCTAGAGAGGATAACAGAAGCAAGCCCAATAAAGGTAGCCTTTAGAACATAATTACCCTGGATTCCATGGGTTTAAAAAATGTCCATTCATGGCTAGAGAATGAACACTATTTACCCAAAAGGTTGCAGCTGTTACATTCACTTGAGAAAACATCAAGTAAGACCTATCCATGCCAGGTTTTTCTGATTGCCTAACTTCAATGATTCAGAGATAAAATCCCAAAATAGGCATTTATAAAGGCAAGGATAACAGGAAGAAAAGACGCAGAACTGGGGCTGGTACTTGGGGCTGCTGGTTCTCATACAAGCCCATAAGCTATTTCTCTCCTAATGTTGCCAGTTTGCTTAGGTGATAGTCTTGTGCCAGTCAAAACAGTCGCAGGCATTTCTGTACAATGTATTCTGTTCTGTCCACACTGGGGGCTATTTCCGAAAAACAGAATAACGGAAGCACTGAATCAAATAACAAAACCAGAAAACTTAAGCCCTCAGATAAAAGAAGAAAACAAAAAGTAACAGGAGAAATGTGTTTTCCCAGGAATGTCCACATCTCTACAGACCCAGTTTTCAAAAGTGGATTTTCTTTGAATAGGGTTTAGATTTGCCAACAGGCTATTAGGATATAATACACTACTCACAATTCTCCAAGAAAGGATCTAAGGTTTGTTGTCATTTTCCCACTTTCCCAGAGATGGGTAGAGCCAAGAGGAAGGGGTGAAGGAAAGTGGGTGAAAGATTGTGGGAGTTGAAGAAAACTTGCTGGATCCTATCCAGTCATCTTCAAAGGGTAACCTCTTCCAAACAGAGCAAACTTTCAGGGGGGGATTATGCAAAGCCCCTGCTTTCCGACACCCCTGAAAACATGCTACCCCTGTCCATTCAGATTTGAGGATTAAGAAAACTAGGGGAATGAAAGCATCTATTTATCCCTGGTCCATGTCAAGAATTGTGCTTCTGAGCTGGATCCTAAGGCTTTATTGGTGGTGTGATCATCTCTTTTAAATATTTTTTTCGGGGGAGGGGGAGGCGAGCATCTGTATTATCTGATAGTTCTGTGTTTAATTTTCATCAAAGATGCTTAATTGTATAACTCCTGGCTAGGTTTCCCTTGCCAAATGATAAAAATCAGAGTTGGAAAAGACGTATTAGGTCATTTTATCCTAACTTCTGCCAGTGAGAATTTTGCCTCTAATATGCAAGATGAGGCGTCCACCCCTTCCCTTGGGAGATTAGCTTCTACAATCCAATTAGTCCCCACTGCCAACACATTTTCCCTGACCTTCAACTTACAATTAATAGCATTGTTCTTAATTCCACGCTCACCAATGAAGTGTTTACTTTCTCTTATTGTTTTCAAATTTTAATCCACTGATAAGTCTATTTTCTTATTCCTCCCCAAATACGCTCATTTATTTTTTCCTAGAATCTTTAGTTTATTTGTTATTCTTTTGTTATTTGTTATTCTTTGCACAGCTCTGTGTCTCTTTGACAGGAGAAGAAAGAAGGCTTCTAATTTCCCAAGCTGGCATGTCTCATCAGCAGACATGGATGCAGTGGAATCAGGCAGAGACACTTTAATGTTTTCATAAAATTCAGGCTTCCTCAGTATTTTACTCCTATTTTCCGGAGGTGAGTGGCTCGAGATATGTCGGCAATTTCGTGTCTCAGCTTCTCAGTTGTGTGTGTGTGTGTTGAGTGCATGTGTCCAAATTTCTGCTCTGGAAACCCTGGCTCAGATGATCAGATGAGATAAGGTAGGCAGAGATAAGGTGGAGGAGGAAGAATATTACAATAATGAACTTAAGAGACTGAAGAAACTCAACAACCCAGCAGAACACCTCACTCCCTGAAGAACAGACTCTCTCAGGCTGAGACGAACCATTGTGAACCAATGCCTCCCAGCGCACACGTATGACAGACCCCTCTCTACAGCAAGGTTTGCCCTTCTGGGATTTTATTTCTTCGTGGCCTAAGGCCCTGGCTTTGTTCCTGTCTTGCCTTGTCTCCCTCTTCTGATTCTCTGGCCTTATTTTGGCCAGCGGATTGCATTCATCTATCCAGTTCACCATGTAGCTTCAGTCTCCACCTCATGACCTCCTCTCGGCCTGCTGGCCTAAGGGATGAGTCCCTCTTTCTTGATCCTGCCCTCGAACTAAGCCCTCTCTTGCTGCTGCTCCCTTTTCAGAGGATCCAGTACAGACACCTGCCCAAATGCCATTTTTTTCTCTACATCACTTGTTATTTCATTGTCAGGACTGCCTGCATGCAAATTTACACTCAGCTCCATCACAGGCCATAGCCCTGACTCAAAATAGCTTGCTTCTATGGTTCTTTAAGGGAGTTTTATAGATAACTGACTCTCAGAAATGTAAGAAAAATTCTTAATGTGGTCTGTAAGGCCCTAAAACCCCCCTGGCTAGCATCACAATCCAGTCACGTACCACCGACCCCTCTCACTGTGCTCCAGCCACATTGGCTTTCTCTCAGTTCCTCTGCTGTGCGAGCACCAGTTTTTTCCACATTGGGGTCTTCATCCTATTGTTTTTCCTGCTTGCCTAAGTGTCACTTATTCATCCACAATGAATGTCACAGCTTACATGGAACTTAGACCCAAGTACCCTCCCCTGGACGAAGTTAGGTCCTATTGTTATACTTCATCACTTAGCCTTATACTTGCATTGAAAGCACTTACCAAAAATTGTGAACATACATTTACGGATATTTTAAGTTATTTGACATTTGTACAACTCTATAATATGTGAAGACAGGCCCATGCTTACTGTTCATTCCTGCTTGTGCCTACTATATCACAGGTGCTCAATCAGGTGAGCAGTGCAACCATGACAGCAAAGACTAGGAAGCAGAGTAAAAGTTAACAGTCAACAGCCATCCCATGATTGATAATTACTTGTCTTTATTTATTTATTTATGGTTGTGTCGGGTCTTAGTTGCGGCACGCAGGATCTTTCGTTGCGGTGTGTGGGCTTTTTGTTGTGGCTCATGGGCTTCTCTCAGCTGTGGCGCACGGGATCCAGAGCGCGTGGGCTCTCTAGTTGTGACATGCAGGCTTAGTTGCCTCGTGGCATGTGGGATCTTAGTTCCCCGACCAGGGATTGAACTCTCGTTCCCTGCATTAGAAGGTGGATTCTTAATCACTGGACCACTAGGGAACTCCCTCAATTACTTGTCTTAATCTAGATGATTCTGTTATTTTTCTTCATACTTGTAAACATATAGTTTGGCTTATATAAAAAATTGACATTGCACATATCTATATCAGGTATTGTATTAGTAAGTTTTTTTTTTTTTAAGTTCAGGCAAGAGAGAGCAACTGTACTATTTTTACTTGAAAAGGGACTTTTCAGGGGAAAATAGGGAGCTCGTATAATTAATGAGAAAATGTAAGAGTATGTTTGGTGCACAGATAGAAACTAAAAGAGCCTAGAATCTGGGCAGTAGAAGCAATGTTTTCCTGCATTGCCCCTGTACCACTGCTCCCAGACACCACTGAAATCTCGAGCACTTTTATTGGCTCCCACTACAGAATCCTACACCAGCTGTCAATGAACTCCAACCATCCATTTGTTTGCAACGAACATAAGATTCAAAGTCCTGGATTAGAGGACTGCTGGACCAAGGACTGGTTAGGTAACTTAGCCCTGGTCTCTGGGTCAGACAGAGAAAGGATTCCCAACCTTCTGCAAAGGCATTTTGAGGTAGAGATGCTCAAATGTAAAACTCCTCACACAATGAGTTATTCCTCCCAGTTGAGGGGAGACGAATGATGGTCATCTCTCTGGCAACCAATCAAATCAGCCAACCAACAAACCAACCAGTGGCAACTGCTAAGTCATAGATATTACTCTTCAGGATGTGCCATTCTTAATGCATGAGGCATCACCTTGTTTCCTGGTCATCTCCTCTGTTGCTTTCCAAATTATTAATTCTGTGAGTCTTCTTTTCTAAGAGTCTGCATTTCTGAAATCTGTTTTTTCTTCGAGGTATGAGGTTGACAGCTTTGAATTATTCTGCAGTTTCCTTCAACAGCACAGGTTGTTATAATATTATCTTAGGCTGAGTTCCCAAAAGCTGAGTCTGAGACCCCCAGTTCTTGTGAAAGTGTTATTTTTGGTAGAAAAACCCATAAAGAATGGAGGAGTGAAGCAGGATAGAGAAAGGGAAAGTGGTGAGCCAAAAAGCCATCTCAGATGAAGTCCAGCCTTGGCTTGATCCAGAGAGGGAGGTCTTTGAATCATTAACTGCTTAGCTGGGTTGCCTGCTTGAGGCAAGGGGTAACCCTTTATATACCACACCAGCCAGTCATTGGCTTTGAGATGCCCCCCAGGGGGTGGGCATAACTCTCCAGTTGAAGCAGCTGACTGTTAGGGGCACACTCTCCTGAGAAAGGGGGCATCTGAGAGCTATTAATAGTTACCATCACAGAAGCTGGGATGGGGGCGGGGTACCAGCCATTTAAGGGGATATGAGAGGGACATCACAGTATTTACTCCAGCACTCTTCTATCTAACCTCTGTTGGGTTCATTAATTTATTGTTTGTGTTTGCAAACAAATCAGCAAAAGAGCAGCATCATTAAATTAACCCTGAAACAACTCCTTAAAACAACCCTTTTCTTTTTGACTTTGCCAAGGCATAAAAAGGTTGTGGTAATGTTATGCCCAGCTTCTGGACAAAATAGACATAGTTCAAACAGCTGAACACTAAGCAACCCCAAACATATGGACATTTAGAAGAACATAAATCAATAACTAGATTATGATTTCATTTTTCCATCCAGATGTTGACTGCTAGGCTAGGACATGAATATGGCAAATAACAAACCATGCTACCTTTCTGTAAAATGAATTAGTCCTTGCACATTGGCCCCCAAACACTAGAGTTGAGATTTATGATTCAGGAAAAATCTATGATGATAATATTATTAATAATAATGAAAACAATCATCCCCAAATTTTAAGTCCTTTTTATACATTAAGTGATTTAATAACCCTCAATACTTTACGAAAATGTAGGTATCATTATCCCCATGTAACCCTTAAGGAAACTGAGGCATACACAGGCTCATAACTCAATCAAGGGCACACAGCTAGTAAGTGATGAAACAAGAATGATTTTTTTCATTACTGCTGGGTATGTCAAAATGACCTCAGCATTTTCCAGCAGATTGCAGTTCACTTTGATTCTGAATTAGATTTCTTATTTTCAAATTAAAGTATTGAAATCTGAAAGAGTAGTAACCCTCTGCCCTTTGGAGGAAAATATATGCCGAATGACTGATCAGCAGCAGGACAAGCTCTAACCTAGAGGCAGTGGATGCTGCATTGAACATATTTCTCTCTTTTTTATTGGATTTGTCTCATGCTTACCACCATGAACATACATGAGTCATCCATAAACCAAAATTAAGCTAATTAATTGGTTGAGCAATGAAATGAAAATTAATCTCATCAGTACTAACATCTGTCATTTTTTTGAATTTTATTTTATTTTTTATACAGCAGGTTCTATTAGTTATCTATTTTATACATATTAGTGTATGTATGTCAATCCCAGTCTCCCAATTCATCCTGTACTTAGCTGATACTATGCAAGTATTGGGGTGGCCAAAAAGTTCGTTCGGGGTTTTCCCGAACTTTTGTAATGAAGAATCTATTTTGCTACTTGTTTTGGTTTGTCTCATATCTTTTCTTCCCTTTTTTGGTTGGAGATCACACATCCCACATTACAGGTCTGGACACATCACAGAAGTTGGGCCAGTCACAATATTCCATCCACCTGACTACTACTGATTGGGTCAAAAATGAGCATGTGACATAAGCAGGACCAATCAGGTTTCTTCCCCAGGATTTTTCTAACTGGAATTAATTGGATACAACTCTTTTTCCTTTCTACTCATGAAATTTATGAGAATATAAGATCAAACCTGGTTGTAGTCTTGTTTTTAACCTTGTGAGGATGATTAGTTTGAGATAACACAGCTCTTTGTAAAAAAAAGGCAAATATAGAAGACACTATAATCTACTGGTTTGAATCCACATATATAAACTCATTGGTGTTTTTCTTAGTGTGTGGTTTGCTTAAGAGAAAAATATTTTTTTTTGTCTTACACATCCTGCTTCTTGCAATCAAAGTGTTGTGTGTAATACATATAAGTCATTACTGATTCATACAAAAACCCCCTGAATTAGGTATTATTATCCTTATTTTACAAATATGAAAATCAAGGCCCAGCAAGCTGATATCATTGTCCCAAGTTTGTACTATTAGTCAGTAAGGGGCAGATGTTGGATTACAAATTTTCTCACTTCCAAATCATTAGCTAGATACTGTAACCCTCAGAGAAAATTTGCATTAATTAAAAAAAATTCAATTGTTGATCAACACCTACAATATCCTGACATGAATCACAATAGGGATTTTACACATATGACAATGTGTATATCTTAGCTCATGGTTGTTTATTTCCTATAGTTTATCCAGGACTTTTTGTTACTTATTCTTTCACTCAAGATGGTGAGTATAAATATAATGTTCAGGGAATGGAATAAAATAGAATAATAATAAAAATTTTTAAATTTTTGAAGAAATAATTTTAACCATGCATGTAATACCATACAATATTGGATTTGGGGCAAAGAAATAAAAATGTTGATTGAAATATATTATTTCTCATAACGTTGTTTACAAATCTGAAAGACTTGGAAAACTGATGGTTTTCTACTGATTCTAATGATTCTAGTTAGTCAAAAATATATGTTGCCAAACCCTAAGACACCTGACGTATTTTATAATCTAAGAAAACCTGGCTAATGGATTTTTTCATTCTTTTACTATATGATACATAGAAATGAAGAAATCGTTTTTTTTTAAATTACAGGATAAGAAAGTAAGAGACATGCTCAGTGTTATAATGACTTCACACAGATAGAAAAATAATTATTTGTATATTTCATCTTCTATTTGTATCATTTATTAAAGTTTATCTGAGAGCCTTTATGAATGCTCTAAGACCCAGTCTAAGTTTCACTGCCTCTGAAATGTCCTCCCAAAGATCTCAGGAATTAGGTTTCAAGAGTTAGGGACATTTGGAGAGGTAAAAAGTCAGGGAAAATTACTATATATGGGAAAATATAGAGTGGGAAAATTCTACTCCATTTATGATCTTATTGACTTGCCTTGTAATTGACATTTATCAGATTTATTCAAATTAGTATTTATTGAGCACGTAATATGTGGAAATATTATGCTAAACACTAGAGTGATATAGGTGTGATGACAGAACAGGAGTGACATACATTGATGTGAAAAGGTACATTTGTTTTAATTTAAGGAAGCTTCCATATACATCTCTATATATGCAGAGATACACAGTCATATAATTTAAAGGTGCCACTCTTTGTCCTCTGAAGTGGCCCTTTAGTTACATGAATGAATGAAGGGATGTACCAGGCCCTTCAGAACATCTGTAAAAGGAACATTTTTTTGTTTGTTATAGGGTTAATATGAAACTGTATCTATGGTTTAATGTTAGAGAAACTTCTCATGATGGATGGGGTTCCCCAATTAAAAAGACACTGTGATGTGTAGGGAACTCCCCATAAAGCAAGGGGTATGTGTCCTGGTGGCCTAAATTTAACATAAGGCCAAGAGCCAGAGAAGCAAGGGCACTTCCAGCACAGCATGTAATTGTATTTTGAGATGCTGAGCAAGTGAGGGTGAAATAAAAGAGTGATGTGCCCATAATAAAGATCTAGGACAACAACTGTAACATGGCACCAGTAGACAAGCAATATTAGACTAGACAGACGTAATATTTAATAGCTGCATCACACGGTAGTGAAAGAAGCATGGAAGCTACTGAAGTTATTGAAGTTTTTAATCTTCTTTCTTTTCCTCTATGCCTAGAGGGTTGGTCCTCTCCATAGAGAGCAGACTATACTGTCCAGGATTTTTGAGTAACTTGAAGGATAAGGAAGGGGTTAAGATGGAAGCCTCAAGAGGAAGAGACTAGGCTTCTTAATATTAATGGCAGAGTGATGACCAAAGGATTAATTAAAAGTGAAATATATTAGGAATGACGATAACCACAGACTAACAGAATTAGATTTTATTAGTAATATGTAAATGTCTGTTTATGTGGTTTATCAGTTAGCTTTCACTTTGTGATAATACAGGAACAATCTCTAAATCTCAGTGGATTACAGCAATCAAGTTTTAGGTCTCATTTAAATTCCACGTCAGGGCAGGTCAACTCTGCTCCAGTCTATGGCTCTCCCCCATGTGTCTTATTCATTTTGGGATGCAGGCTGAAAGAAGAGTTCCTATGCGGGCAATGGTGATCATGTGGCAGTTCTTAATGTTTCTTCTTACATGACACACAAGTCGCTTCTGAACACAGTTCATTCACTGGTCAAATATAGTCAACTGGCCAAGCCTGTCTCAGTGGGGTGGTAAGTATGTTCTTCCCACAGGGAGTCCATGCAGGTCTCATGGCAAGAGAAGGGGATATGCATTATCTTTTTAAAAAGAAGGCAGAAAATAATGGGGACAATAATACAATCTACTACACGTGGAATCTAAACTCTGGACAGCTCAAATGGTCAATTTTTATTTCCTTTTTGCTGCATTGCATTATTATGAAAAATAGAAAGAAATTCCTTCAAATTAAGGATATACCACTTTTTTTTTTTTTTTTTTTTGGTACACGGACCTCTCACTGTTGTGTCCTCTCCCGTTGCAGAGCACAGGCTCTGGACGTGCAGGCTCAGCAGCCATGGCTCATGGGCCTAGCTGCTCCGGGGCATGTGGGATCTTCCCGGACTGGGGCACGAACCCGTGTCCCCTGAATCGGCAGGCGGACTCTCAACCACTGCGCCACCAGGGAAGCCCGGATGTACCGCTTTTAATAGAATCTGTAGGATGTGGCTTAGGAGAAACATGCAAATACAATCCTATATCCATGGCACAGTTGGGTGACTTCAGACCTGTCATGCATAAGCTGTAAAATGATGGTCCTCCTAGACATTCCAAATCTCCATTTATGGTTATCAGTGTCCATAGTGGTGAGAGAGAATGCCAATGAAGATGAGGTTTAGTGAGATGAGAATTCTTCACCACAGGTGGATAAGACTGATTCATAAAGTAAATGCTGTGGCTTATCTGCTCTTTAGTGAATCAACACCAACCATTCTAGCCAGATAGATTTTTATAATATTGTCCATAAAGGGACATAAAAAATCTATTGCTGTATCCCCAGGACTTAGCAAAGTTAATTGGTACACTGTTGGTGGTGAACATATTGTGTTAAAATAAATTAAATTGTTCTTAACTCTAACCTTCAGAGAAGCAAGAACTGTGGAGATTTAGTAACAGAGATAAGTGAAGATTTTGTGTTTGGATGAATAAATAAATATTATAAATGCAGATAAAATATGCTTAATTAACTTACATAAATTTGTTCTGATTACCTTGGTAGATACTTTTCTTATATTGGAAAACAGTTTAGAGAGGCATAGCATTACCAAAAGGTGTGACAATCATGAGAGGAAGGTGTCAAGGCTTTGAAAATCTCCAAATATTCAAAACAAATCTTAGCAAAAAATTTTCTGTACAAAATGTAATATATGGGAAAACATTAAGAGAGCTTTTACATTCTTAATGGCTAAATAGATATATGACATATATGTAATTATATAATTATATACAATGACTATGTATAACCATCTATAAAAATGTTAAGGGGCCTCCCTGGTGGCGCAGTGGTTGAGAGTCCGCCTGCCGATGCAGGGGATACGGGTTCGTGCCCCGGTCTGGGAGGATCCCATATGCCGCGGAGCGGCTGGGCCCGTGAGCCATGGCCGCTGGGCCTGCGCATCCGGAGCCTGTGCTCCGCAACGGGAGAGGCCACAACAGTGAGAGGCCCGCATACCACAAAAAAAAAAAAAAAAAAAAAAAAAAAGTTAAATTCCATTCCTATTAAATCATATTTTTATTAAAAATAGTCTCATTATTCCATGCAAATGGAAATGAAAAGTTAGCTGGAGTAGCAATACTCATATCAGATAAAATAGACTTTAAAATAAAGAATGTTACAAGAGACAAGGAAGGACACTACATAATGATCAAGGGATCAATCCAAGAAGAAGATATAATAATTATAAATACATATGCACCTAACACAGGAGCACTTCAATACATAAGGAGACTGTTAAGAGCTATAAAAGAGGAAATCGACAGTAACACAATAATAGTGGGGGACTTTAACACCTCACTTACACCAATGGACAGATCATCCAAACAGAAAATTAATAGGGAAACAAGCTTTAAATGACACAACAGACCAGATAGATATAATTGATATTTATAGGACATTCCAACCAAAAACAGCAGATTACACCTTCTTCTCAAATGCACATGGAACATTCTCCAGGATAGATCACATCTTGGGTCACAAATCAAACCTCAGTAAATTTAAGAAAATTGAAATCATATCAAGCATCTTTTCTGACAACTATGCTATGAGATTGATTAGAAATCAATTACAGGGAAAAAAACATAAAAAACACAAACACATGGAGGTTAAACAATATGTTACTAAATAACCAAGAGATCACTGAATAAATCAAAGTGGAAATCAGAAAATACCTACAGAAAAATTACAACAAAAACATGATGATCCAAAACCTATGGGATGCAGCAAAAGCAGTTCTAAGAGGGAAGTTTATAGCAACACAAGCCTACCTCAAGAAACATGAAAAATCTCAAGTAAAAAGTCTAACCTTACACCTAAAGGAACTAGAGAAAGAAGAACAAAAAAACCCCCAAAGTTAGTAGAAGGAAAGAAATCATAAAGATCAGAGCAAAAATAAATGAAACAGGAACAAAGGAAACAATAGCAAGGATCAATAAAACTAAAAGCTGGTTCTTTGAGAAGATAAACAAAACTGATAAACCATTAGACAGACTCATCAAGATAAAGAGGGAGAGGACTCAATCAATAAAATTAGAAATGAAAAAGGAGAAGTTACAACAGACACCACAGAAATACAAAGCATCCTAAGAAACTACTACATGAAACTCTATGCCAATAAAATGGACAACCTGGAAGCAATGGACAAATTCTTAGAAAGGTATAAACTTCCAAGACTGAACCAAGAAGAAATAGAAAATATGAACACACCAATAACAAGTAATGAAATTGAAACTGATTAAAAAACTTCCAACAAACAAAAGTCCAGGACCAGATGGCTTCACAGGTGAATTCTATCAAACATTGAGAGAAGAGCTAACACCCATCCTTCTCAAACTCTTCCAAAAAATTGCAGGGGAAAGAACACTGCCAAACTCATTCTATGAGGCCAACATAAGCCTGATACCAAAACCAGGCAAAGATACTACAAAAAATGAAAATTACAGACCAATATCACTGATGAATACAGATGCAAAAATGCTCAACAAATTATTAGCAAACAGATTCCAACAATACATTAAAAGGATCATACACCATGATCAAGTGGGATTTATCTTAGGGATGCAAGGATTCATCAATATATGCAAATCAATCAATGTGATACACCATATTAACAAATTGAAGAATAAAAACCATATAATCATCTCAATAGATGCAGAAAAAGTTTTTGAAAAACTTCAGCAGCCATTTACGATAAAAACTCTCCAAAAAGTGGGCATAGAGGGAACCTACCTCAACATAATAAAGGCCATATATGACAAACCCACAGCAAACATCATTCTCAATGGTGAAAAACTGAAACCATTTCCTCTAAGATCAGGAACAAGAGAAGGATTTCCACTCTCACCACTATTATACAACATAGTTTTGGAAGGCCTAGTCATGGCAATCAGAGAAGAAAAAGAAATAAAAGAATACAAATTGGAAAAGAAGTAAAACTGTCATTGTTTGCAGATGACATGATATTATACATAGAGAATCCTAAAGATGCCACCAAAAAGCTACTAGAGCTAATCAATGAATTTGGTAAAGTAGCAGGATACAAAATTAATGCACAGAAATCTCTTGCATTCCTATACACTAATGATGAAAAATGTGAAAGAGAAATTATGGAAATATTCCCATTTACCACTGCAACAAAAAGAATAAAATACCTAGGAATAAACCTACCTAAGGAGACAAAAGACCGTTATGCAGAAAACAATAAGACACTGATGAAAGAAATTAAAGATGATACCAACAGATGGAGAGATATACCATGCTCTTGGATTGGAAGAATCAATATTGTGAAAATGACTATACTACGCAAAGCAATCTACAGATTCAATGCAATCCCTATCAAATTACCAATGGCATTTTTTTCAGAACTAGAACAAAAAAATCTTAAAATTCGTATGGAGACACAAAAGACCCCAAATAGCCAAAGCGGTCTTGAGGGAACAAAACGGAGCTGGAGGAATCAGACTCCCTGACTTCAGACTATACTACAAAGCTATAGTAATCAAGACAATATGGTATTGGAAGAAAAACAGAAATATAGATCAATGGAACAGGATAGAAAGCCCAGAGATAAACCCACGCACCTATGGTCAGCTAATCTATGACAAAGGAGGCAAGGATATACAATGGAGAAAAGACAGTCTCTTCAATAAATGATGCTGGCAAAACTGGACAGCTACATTTAAAAGAATGAAATTAGAACACTTCCTAACACCATACACAAAAATAAACTCAAAATGGTTTAAAGGCCTAAATGTAAGGACAGACACTATAAAACTCTTAGAGGAAAACATAGGCAGAACACTCTATGACATAAATCACAGCAAGATCCCTTTTTACCCACCTCCTAGAGAAATGGAAATAAAAACAAAAATAAACAAATGGGACCTAATGAGTCTTAAAAGCTTTTGCATAGCAAAGGAAACCGTAAACAAGACAAAAAGACAACCCTCAGAATGGGAGAATATATTTGCAAACGAATCAATGGACAAAGGATTAATCTCCAAAATATATAAACAGCTCATGCAGCTCAATACTAAAAAAACAAACAACCCAGTCAAAAAATGGGCTGAAGACCTAAACAGACATTTCTCCAAAGAAGACATACAGATGGCTAAGAAGCACATGAAAAGCTGCTCAATATCACTAATTATTAGAGAAATGCAAATCAAAACTACAATGAGGTATCACCTCACACCAGTTAGAATGGGCATCATCAGAAAATCTACAAGCAACAAATGCTGGAGAGGGTGTGGAGAAAAGGGAACCCTCTTGCACTTTTGGTGGGAATGTAAATTGATACAGCCACTATGGAGAACAGTACGGAGGTTCCTTAAAGAACTAAAAATAGAATTACCATATGGCCCAGCAATCCCACTACTAGGTATATACCCAGAGAGAACCATAATTCAAAAAGACACATGCACCCCAATGTTCATTGCAGCACTATTTACAATAGCCAGGTCTTGAAAGCAACCTAAATGCCCATAGACAGATGAATGGCTAAAGAAGATGTGGTACATATATACAGTGGTATATTACTCAGCCATTAAAAGGAACGAAATTGGGTCATTTGTAGAGACATGGATGGACCTAGAGACTGTCATACAGAGTGAAGTAAGTCAGAAAGAGAAAAAAAGATATCGTATATTAGTGCATATATGTGGAACATAGAAAAATGGTACAGATGAACCAGTTTGCAGGGCAGAAACAGAGACACAGATGTAGAGAACAAACGTATGGACACCAAGGGGGGAAAGTGGTGGAGGGGGCAGGTGGTGGTGGTGTAAAAAAAAAAAAATCTCATTATCCAAGTTAATTATTTTTCTTTTTACCTTTTGCTAATATTTGATCACTCAGTATGAAAATTTTGTGTTGGCCAGAGCATTTACTAAAACATCTTACAAATGTATTTTCTTGTGTTTGGAAAGAGCATATAATGGACTTCCTCATGTTAGTGATCCTTTCTACCACCACCTTTGACATCACTCTCTTTAGTACATAATCTTTTTTTCTTATGAGGAAACCTCTTTAAAGTTTCTTCACTTCCTCTTAATAATGTCTGGAGATATTTGGTTGAGTCTTTGGTTGTTTACTGTCTGAGTCATTGTTTTTTTCTTGACATAGAAAATATTTTCCCAACTTACTGCAGACCTGTGGCCTCAGAAATGGAAATGAAGGAAGACAGTGCCACATACAGAAGTGAGGGCCTCCGGCTTAGCTGGACTCTCTCTAGTAAAGCAACTCATGCTTGCACAGCTGCCTCTCTCCTGACTTACAACTCATTCATAGGACACATCATTCGAATTTGTGTCCCAGTAAAATACTCATTACCTATGACATAGTTACCAGGCAAGAAATGTGATCTTCAAGGTTAAATCTGCAGCTAGCCAAAGCCACCCATTATGTAGATATCCTAAAATATCACTAATAATGTGATATTTTGCTCAGAGAACTTCTAAATGAGATCTTGACATGAATTTACATACACACATGTGAGACTGTTGGATCATATGAACTCTGTCATTCACTCACTTATTCGTTTACTCACTACTTTATCCCTCACACTTTTATTATTACCACAAGATCCTAAAATTCCCATTGAGATAGTGCAACTGCAGAATGCCTGAAGATTTGAAAAGGCTTCACAGAGCACTTCTATGTGTCTGGGCTAAAGTAAAGGTACATGTCCCTAACCTCGCAAAAATTACACCATACGAAAATTTGTTTCTGAGTGTCCAAACTGCCTTCATTACACCTCCTTGTTCCTTTTTAATAATCTAATTAAAACCCCTGAATCTTGGTTAACAAGACCCACTCTGAATTGCTGTCTTCCTCATGCCTTCCTGCCATGTATACTTTTGTATTATAGCATTTGGAATTTCACTGATATCAAGAACAAGATTCAATGTTGTACTATTTATCATGGGGGTGTCTGACACATGCCTTTTATCCTCATTTATCTTAAGTTAAAGACCTTGAAGCAGTGTCAAAGAGGTGGGAAAGGTAGATTGGTCTTAGATCTTAAAAGAGAAACTAATATAAAGTGGGGTTTGAACATAAACTTAGGCTTGTAGGTTTCAGATTCTGGGAAGCTTCCAGGAAATGGGAAGTGAAATAGGGCTGCCTAGTAAAGGATCCCAAGAACTAGACTAAGATATAACAATTGTTTGACTATCCTTGGATGCAGATGAGCATATCTGAACATTACTGACTTCTTAACCACTCCTTTCTTCCCTTCACCATAGGCTCTAACTCCTAGCTGCCCATTTACTGGGCTCAAGATAATGGTGTGTCTGTCTTCAGAGAGACATTTCCTTTCCTTGTACCCCCCCTTGCCCTCACCTGGATGACACCCAACACTTTCCACATGTCCCCTCTAACAATCATGATTTCACCTATGAGCCAGGCAGTTCATGCTTTGTGACTGTCTTAAGTCCTCCAGTAGCTGGGGGAGCCCAGAGAAAAGGGCACTGCTTAGGGAAACGGTGAAGATCATGAGTCAGCAACCTGCCTGTCTTTCTCATGGTAAGGTTTCCAGGGAAAAGCATCAGATATAAACTAAGTATTTGTGGCATCAATAAGTTGCACAAGAAAGAGTTGATGAGAAAAGGTCCAAGAGTAGAACTCGGTAACCTTACACATAGAGATAAGCTGGCTGCTGTTGGCTGCAGGGAAAGGGTTGATAGTAGGGAAAAAGGTCTTCACTCTTGAGAGAGAGCCGAGGATCTTAGTTTTAAAATGTTTATTCTAAAATGTTTTCAGTGTGAGTGCAGTATCTTTATGTGTTTGTGCTGACTGTGTTTAAGGTATAGAATCAGATCATCTTTTAGGAGTTACCTTAGACTTCATCTAGTTCAATTTGTCATCAACACAGAAACGACCAACTGCAAGGGAAACCTGACACATTGCCCTTCCTCACGTTCTTCAGCATTTCAAGTGGCAGACAATTATTGGGGCAACGTTTCACATCTCAGGCTATGCCTGTTGTTCTAATATCCTTTTCTATGTTGTACTGAAAATTACAAGTTGAAAAGCAACTAGCACAGGAGCTGGCATATAGAAGACATTCTATGTCAATAAAGGTTGCTGATTCCAAATCAGAAGTCCTGCAACTTTGATTTTTATATTCTATGTCTATGTCTTTTATCCTCAAATTACATGATATCATGAGGTAGGTAGACCATGAAGATCTTGAAGATGTAACACAATAAAAGGAATACAAATCAACACCTTGGTTCATCTGCTTTACATCAATTGAATCAATTAATGTGAACAGCTTATCAGTTTTATCAACTGTCCCATAGCACCAAAACTAGTGTGTATCCATTTACAAGTGCCAGTTTCACTGGGCTGTGGTCATATTTGATTATAGTCATTTTACTTTGCTTACCTATAAATTACAGTTGTTGATTTGCTAATAATTTTATACAATTAGAAAAGCCACTGTGTTGGAGTATTTCTAAACTGTCAAAAAAGATATATATATATATATATATATATATATATATATATATATATATATTTGGGTACTAAGGCTATTGCTTTGTATTGATCACTAGGATGTATCTGGGAGAGTCCTGGATGTGTCCAAATTATTATCACCAATCCTCTGTGGGTTTGCTCTGACGGCTTCCATGTGGGCTCTGGAGAAGGGCTGGATTGTGGAAAGATTATAAATATGAACCTTGGGTGGAGCCCAAGTCCTCCAGATGTTACTGCTTTCATATTTTCAATGTGAACTCAGGGACCTACCCTCCTCTCTGACGAAGATAACTAATGCCTTTGGCCCCATAGCATAGTCAGAAACATGTGGTCATTTGAGGGGGAATGTCTACGAGCAGCTCTTCCTTCCACCTACCCTGTGGCTAATAAGGATGATAAGCCTGGGCTTGTCTTCTCTTTGGTCAACTTGGACATTCTAAGGCCACGTCTGAACACTCATTGCTTTTGCTATGTCGAGGATTTTGGCTCCATCTCTACCTACCCTTCTATGAAAACAAATAAGAGCTTTCTGACTGGACAAGAAAATTATCTGAGGAAGTAGCTTATCAAATGAGTCAAAGTGTGTCTGACCAGAACTTCCTCTTTCTGTTGGCATCCCTTGCATCTGACATAGTCAGGCTTAGTGGTGGTAGGCAGTAGTTCAAGCTAAATTTCTGTGGTCACTCTTTCCATTTTCAGGCAATAGGTCACTCAGTGTACATGGCGATGAGCCAGGCATTTTGCTTCTCTTTCTACATCATTTAGGTGTATTCCTTCTAAGACACATTTCCTACCCAAATGGGAAGATAGACAAAACATAAAGGAATCTTTAGCCACTGGCTGTATTCTGTGGTACTGAATTCAGTGGAGGACTTGGTAGAATGAAGGGAAAACTTACCAGGAATCAGTGGAATTCTACCTAGTCTTTTCTTTACCTACAACTAGCTTTATTTCCTTTAAAATATGATGTATTTCAGTGTATTCAGTCTTTGGATCCGAAGGAATAAGTATGATTCTATTTTCAACAGGCTTTTAATATGTACACCTCAATGAACATATACTTTTTCAAAAGCTATAAGCCTATTTCAGCTATACTTCCATTGTTTAGGAAATAGAGTCCCTCTTTTTGTGTAGATCAGTAGATTTCATCTTTTCTGCTAATCAAACACATCTGAAGTATATCATGCACTCCCTCTACACCTCTCCCACCAGGCTATGGCTTATTATGGCAGTGAGTTTCAAATGGAGGTGGCAGCAAGGCAGACACTCCTTCGAAGGATATATCAGAACTTCGGGGGACACAGAAATGTCTATGTTGAAGTGAGAAAAATATTATTTTGCCATATTTTGTATGATTTGGAATGTTTAGAGATCATCAAAATCTTCATTAGTGAAGTTTTTTGTATAAGTAAATTATAGAACATCTATATAATTCTATAAATTATTTATACTACTTTTGACTATTAAAACGATGCTTATAAAGAACTTTTAGTGGTAAGAAAAAAGGTTAATAATATAAAGCAGGTTATAAAAATAGATATAAAATAAAGATACATATTTTCAACTTGATGTCACCTAGATAAACACAAAAAAATAGGAATAAAACTGGAAAGAAATGTGCCAAAAATAACAGTAATGCCCCGTGTTTGCTAGGATTATTGATATATTTCTGCTTCTTTATGATTTTGTTTGTCTAATTATGTGCAGTGAGCAGATATTATTTTGATAGTAGAATAACACAAAAATGGAATAAAATGAAAGAAAAGAGTACTTGAGGCAGAAATGGAGGTCATGAATTCTGTTTCCCAAGTTAAATATTTAGATATGGGGGAGGTTATCTCACTTTGAATAAGCAGGGCCATTGACAGATAACAGATATGCTTTTACCCCAAGAGCTTCTTGAATTGTTTGCACCATTCCCTTGTATTTAAGCTTCCCCTTCAAAGTCAAGTAGACACAGCTCTGTTTGCAATTTAATTTACTTTCATTCCTATATTGAGAAGAGCTCTCTCGCTGGAAGGAGGTTTTCAGAAGTCTATGGGTATCCTTCATGTTCTCACACTCTCATCTTGAGCTGCTTTTTAGCCATTGCCTATTCGTTGCATGGGGCAGAATACTTAAAGATAGCTTTGTCTGCCTGTTCCCGTTGGTTGGCAGATGCCTCTGAAAATAGACAGAAAAGCTCATCCACTCTTGGACTGTAAGCTAGCCATTCATGTACTGAAGTCACTGGAGGCTGATGTAATGATAGCAACCATTCATGTTGTCAGACAAGAGAACCCTGTATGAAGCACAGAAGACTAGGGTGATTTTAACTGGCCATTCCTCACATGGAAACAATGTCGTAGGACTCTGACTGGCTGAGCTTTGACAGTTTTTAAAGGAAATGTGAGGTGGTCTGAGCTAGTACAATGCTTCCAGAGCATTCCTCCTTCCCTCTAATAAGTAAAACTTTGGTTTCTAATTGCAGTGGCCTTTGGAATTAAGTGACCAAAATATGTGGACTATTATGAAAATCAGTCATGATAACACTTATCAACTTGGTGAAAAGTCATCATGGAATTTTTTAAGCCCTGAGGTCAGTACCCCCAAACCTGTCTTTTTCCCATTGAAAACTAAAACCACTATTAAAGAAAATGTTACTGGCAAAAATGTGAGTACTGGTCACTGTTTTGTGTCTCTGGATCAAAGGCATACAATGTGATGATTAAAAACATGCTGACTCTAGAAATTTGGGGCTTAATTAATGAGTTAATAATGGGAACAGAGCTTCTTTTCTGTAGAATTTAAAATTCCAATTATAAGCAATTTTGTTTTTGGCAGTTAGTCCACAAAAGATCTTGAGTAGATTGTTATTAAATGGCTGATTTATAACAACACCTGGGATCTGTAGACAGTCCAAGGAGGTAACAGGAACCTGGATCTCATTCACATTTCCATGGGAGAAGCTGTGGACAGATACTTTTTTTTTGAAGATCATTTTCCTGAGTCTCATTTAGCAAATCTGTCATCAACAAAGTACAAAAGAGATTTAAATACTTATTAGACAATGCATTCAGTATGTGAGCCAAAGTATAAATGGTCTTAAGTAGTACCTGTCTGATAAATTCTTCCCTTTATAGATCAGGAAATTTCAACTTAAATTGTCTGGCTGTTGTCTAATCTCTATTTTTTATGTAGTAGCTGAACTGAATTAAGGCACAATTTTCTTAAGATTATGCTGACATATTAAGCTTTACTAATGTTCGTTTTCTTCTCTTTTCCGTAGGGTTGATTTTGTTGTCTCATCTAAATAAAGGTGATGATGTAGCAGGCAGATAACCAGGTGGCTTTGAATAACTGTGGACAGTCACTTCATCTGTTTCTGGCTTCCAGTCACCTTTGAACTCCCATTTCAATCCCTCTTTTTAAGAGGTAGCGATGGAGGCAATTAAAACAAAATCTGTAAACAACATAGTTGAGAATAAAAAGAGAAAGGAAACATCAATAATTTCTCATCTATTCTTGAAATATATATATATATTTGGGGGGAGGTCTGTATGTCAGGCACTGATTTGGGTACTAAGGCTATTGCAGTAATAAAGCTGGCACTATGCCCAGAATGCTTCCAATCAAGCACTTGAGATGGACATTCAGATGTAAGTATAATGATCTAATTACAGTTTGGATAAGGTGTAATATCATGAGATGTATAGTTGTGCATTTGTCATGATGCTTTTAGCTGGAAATGACAGAAACCCAATTCAAACTGGTTTAAGGATAAAAGAAAATTCTTTGATTCACAAACCTAGAAAATCTAAGGGCAGACTGGCTGGATCCAGGAGCTAAACTTAATCTCTGTTTATCCTCTGATGTGATTACCTCATACCTCATGGAGTAGATATTAAGCTCTCCTTCTCCCATGCTCATGCTCCAGTTCATATCCTCATAATTGTTAAGTCCAGCAAGAACATCTTTGTTTCCCATATTTCTAAAATATTCAGAGAATCAAGAATCATTGGCTCTGATTGGCCAAATCTAAGTCAAATACTCACATTTTGAGCTTCAAGTAGGGTCATCTTTACCCTAAATTATAGACTAAGAATAGGGACTGTATTTTTCCTCAAGGAAGATCAAGATGCTATTATCAGAAATGGGAGAAATGGTCAATGCACAGGAAAGCCATAATAGCTGTCACCACACAGAGACATCTGTTAGAATTTTCACTCTGCCAATGAAAAGATCTAAGAAATCTTTGCTAATTGTACCTCCAAGAAGGTGGAAATTCTTTACAGCAGCAATAGAAAATGAATTCAATATGCTTCTGGACAAGAAGGAAAAGTGTGAATTAGAAGGAGCTGAGTTAAAAGAATGGAAGGACTTCAAATGAGAAAGTTTTCTAGTGATGCTCTGTATGGCTCTGATTTTAGTCTTATCTTGTTTTAAAAGAAAATGAGTAACTGTCTATTAAGCTGGGTAAGGCTGAGCCAAAGTTTTTCTTTCTTATAGGGTCCAGGTCAGTCTCTAAGTTACAGCCATAATTTGTGGTGAAATAAAGAGACAGTGAAAGGTGAGAAATGGAGGATATAAAATCAGTCACATGAGTAATCATCAATCCTGCCAGCATATGCCTAGTCTTAGAGTCAGACCTTTTATGATTTGAAAACAGCTCTCATTTTTTACAAGGCTCTCTTTTATGTCAAAGCTCATCAGATGTATCAGAACTTAAAAAAATTTAAGAATGATTATATATTACAGAGGAACAAAGCAATTGACAGATTAAAAAAATTTTGTTGGTTGCTTTGGCTAAAAGAAGGACCTTCTATGATATATCATGTATCTTTATGATATGGCAGATGGCTCCATCATCTGTACTGAGAAGGATTAACTGAATAGGATCTCACAATTTTGCAAGCAGTTGTACTGCAGGATGAACGTGAAATATGCCTGCCAAGAAGTTTTGCTTTAATAGCCCTCACATGCACTAGACATTTCTATCTGCAAAGGATGTTTATATTCACCTTGGGCTGTTTCCAAGGTTTTACACTGGGTATCTCTTGGATATAGGCCTTCACTTAGAGAACTCTTTTCTTCTTAAGAAGGAATAAAAAAATCTTCCAACACGAAAAGAAGAAAACCACCAGTGAGACGTCATGCATTTTTAATGATGCACTGCAATCACCGACCAACCACCACACCAGTGCCTGGAAATGAAGAAAGTGTGTCATGTCTAAGATAAATCAAAGCAGAATGTTAGCTTCTAGGGAATAACAACCAAAACACGTCCAAATTTTGAAAGTCGAGAAACCTCAGCTACTAAGTTCCAGAGATTCTTTAGATATGTAAATAATATCAAAGGAGATCGGAAATTCCAGTTGTCTTTTGCAGTATCCTTGGTCTGATAGGGATTTCCTCAAGAGCTTATGACTGTGAAGAAGTGCAGACAGACTTTTCTCTCTAGAACTATTGACAAATGCTCTTCATCACAGACAAAACATCCAGGAGAATCTACTCAAGTTGTGATCAAGTACTAACTCTTAGGAAATGGGTCTTCCGTATCATTTCCTTTATTTTTTAGCAAAATTTACCCACCAGTCCCTTCATTCCATTTAACTGTATTTTAATGAAAGCTCTATAACAGATTTGAGTCTCCACTCAAAAACTAAAAAGAATCATAATTTGAAAGAAGTGGGAAAAAAAACCTCAATAATTCTCAAATCAGTGTTCATATTTGACTTATTATCATACTTTATAAACTGTAGTGAATTAGATATTTGGTAATTATTTCTTTTATTCATTCATTCATTCATCCATTCAAACAAGAGCCAATCATGCAAAGAACTGGGTGAAGTGTCCAGCTAAGGAAATAAACAGAAACAACAAAGTCCTAAAGGAAGAAAAGCTTTTACAGGCTTGAGGTACCAAGAGAAGACAGGTGGCCTTCTCAGTGCCAAACATCCAGAGGTTTGCAAATATCTAAATGTTTTAAAAACACTATGGAGTTCCCATATGCAAATTATTTCTATGAATTTACACAAAGGTTTAGTTATCTTTCAGTAACTATCACCTCCCTCTGAAATTGTAATTGGTATTATCTTGTCCACTTTCAGAGGTCCAGATCTGGAGTTAAACATTTTATGTAATCCAACTTCTTTTTGCAAAAAAAAGAAAAGTGAGGTAGAGAAAGTCAGTGGCTTATCAGCTACCATCCATTCAGTTGCTCAAGGCATTAATCTAGGATTCATTTTTTATTTCTTTTTCTCATTACTTTCACTTCATCCCTATTCTATAAGTCCTGTTCATTTCTCTCCATCTCTACTCCAGTAAAAACAAATAACAGCTCTCAACTCATCCACTGCATTAGCCACTCTTGTCTTTCTACATGCATTCTCAATCCAGAATCTTCATAGTGATCTTTAAAAAATGCGATCACAGCATTCCAGAATCAATGCATTTATTTTAGAAAGAAATAATAAAGGTATAAAATTATCAATTCAAATAAAAGATTATATAATTTTTAAACTCTAATTTTGTATCTCTTGACTCTTACACTGAAAATCTGATTCTTAATGACTCCTGATACATTCACTTATTTGTTTTATATATGTCTGTGTGTGTTTCCAAATAACATTACTTATATTATTATTGACAATTGGACTGCTGAGTGAAGGGTATGACTCCTTTGTTATATTTTTTGTCTTTTCCATATATCTCATCCAAGCTGTATAGTCAAAACATTGTCTTTTTAAATCACTATGATTATTATTTTTTATTTGGTTATATGAACATAGTAAGAGGATTTGTTTTTGTTTTTTTTTATTTCAATTTTTAGAGATGCCTTTTTTTGATGTAAATTTTGTTCATTTAACAAGTGGAATATTCCCATGGTCTCATAGAGCTATAAAACAAGATTAAGAGAAGTGTGTCTTTCTTCCCTGTTCCTTCCCCTCTTTTCTAACCTCTCCAGTAGGTAATCATTTTTTTAATTAAATTTTGGTTGATTCTTCCATTGTATGTTATTGAAAGTAAAAACTTAAAAATGAATATATTGTTCACATTCCTTTCTGTTTTTTGGTTTTTCCCTTGATGGTATATGCTTGTGTAAAGACAATGAAGATATAAGACATTTCTTTATATCACAGTATATTATAGGTGGTAGATATACAATAGTATATTCAGTTCGATGCATGATGATTCCTGATAAACATGTGGGTGATTTTCATTATTTTACAATTAGTGCTATAACTACATGTATCATTGGGCATGCATCCTTTCATACGTTTGCCAAGGTAACTTCAAGGTAGGGCCCAAGAAGTGGAAATTCTGCATCAAAATATAAATACATATGGAATTTTTCTAGATATTGTTAACTTCTCATTCATTAGAATTGTGACATTTTGCAATCCTACCAACAATGTATGAGATTTTCAGTACCCTATTGCCTTAACAAATATGTCTTCAAACATTTGGACTCTGTTGCCAATCTGTTGCAAAGGACATGGTATCTCAATATAGTTTTAATTGAATTTCTCTTAGATAAATAAAATTTTTTTTCAAATGTTTGTGACCGATTTACATGTCTTTTTATGAAATGTCTATTCATATCTTTCACTCATTTTCTAGCAGATTGTTTTTTCTTCTCAATATTCAGAAGATATTTATATATCAGTGAAATAACTTTTTATGATATAACTTTCACATATTTATTCCCAGTTTGAGAATTGCTTTTTTACTTTTTTTTTCCCATGGGAAGTTACCTTTTAAATTTTATGTACTCAGATTTATCAAACTTCTCCTTAGGACATCTAGATTTTGGCTATACTAGATCATTTTTTCTATGTCCTAGATTATAAAGGAAGCCATCCATGTTTTACTTCAGTATTTATATAGTTTTAGTTTCTTTTTTTCAAAAATTCTTTCAAATGAATGTTGTAATCAATTTGTGTTGCTCCAAGGACATTGTCATCGGGATCACATTACATTGAGCAATTAACATAGGGAGAATTGACATCTCTATTATGTTGAGGCATCCTCACCAAGAATATGAAATGCTTTTCCATTTATTCAATTTACCTCTATGTCTTTTAAGTGTGTGTTTAATACAGGTTTTCTACTTTTCTTTTTAAGTTTATGTATTTGTTTTATTTCACTTCATTTTATATCCTTATTGAAAATTAGGTTTGCTCTTCCATTATTTCCTCCATCTGACTATGTTTGTATATGTGTAAGTTTCTCTATGCAAATTTCATCCTTCTACTTCACTAAATTGTCTTGTTTGTAGTAGCTTTTCTATTAAGTTACTTCAGTTTTCCAGATTTATAATTTTCTAATCTGTAAATACAAATTGTTTCACCTTTCCTTTTTCTTCTATTTGCTTTTTATAACATAACCACATTAGCTAATTCCTTCAATACAATGTTAAATAGTAGGGGAGAAAATGGGCAGTGTTGGCTTGTTCCATGATCAGTATCCTGTGGTTTTATCTCAACACAGCTTTGGAGGCAGCAAGGTGAATCTTGGACTTTGGACTCAAGCAGTCATGGCTTTAAGTTATGCCTCTAGTACTTACTGGTTCTGTGATTTTAGGCAAAGAGCTTAAACTATGAGTTTCAGTTTTCCCATCTGTAAAATGGGAATGATAACTTCTGAATTGCCTTTGTGTTATGAAAACAAATTGCAGTGACTAATACAATGACTGATGCATGGTAGACATGACTAATACTATGACTGGCACGTCAATAAATGTTTGTTCTCTTTTTTTCTTCTATTTTTGGGTTCTTTCTGAATGAGCACTCTGTCACCTGAGGAATCCTCGAGAAGGCGAGCAGAGATAGAGTAGCCTAGACTGAAGACACTGCCACACTCACAGTACTGAGTGAGAGTGGCATGGGAGGCACAAGGAAACCAAGTACTCAGAGCTGAAATTTCTAGGTAGCAGGCAGTCAAGTGCTTCAAGCAGCAAATAGGTGTATCCAGCTTCAATGCAAAATCTGGCTGTTATCCATGCAGTGCCCTCTGGTGGTTAAGCTAGTACCGTAGTTTAAAAAACTGTGTCATGAAACAGATTAGTAGTAAAAATAGCCAATATTTAGTAATTACTTTCCATCTTCCAGGCCTGCCAAATATTTGACGTGTATTCTCTCATTTTAATTCTAATAAATTGTATGAGATAGGTACATGTTGGCCTTTTTTACAAAGGAGGATACTGATACTTACAGAGGTTGATTAACTTAACCCAGATCACATAGCTAATTACTGGGGATGCAAGGATTCCACACCAGATATATTTGGTCCTTATCTACTCCGCTATTCTGTACATAACTGTATAAAATATGAACACAAGACTTAGAGAGCAAGTCCTCCCCCACAATGGACAGGTGAATAAATGAAGGCCCAGAAAAAGAGTTGCACAGTTAGCCGTTAAACAATCTGAGCTAAATTCCTGGGTTCCCTGACTCCTAGTATTTGTTCTTTTGATTGCACAAAAGCTCCCTGGCCTTATTTGATTTAATTTGCCTCTTTTGTGATTGTTTGACATTTCCCCAGGGTAGTAAGACAGCCCTACCTATCCTTACAATAAAAAAAAATGGGGGTCGAGGGAATAATCTCTACCAAATTTGACAACTCATTAACTATACTTTACTGAAGAGATTTAATTGCTTGCCTTATATCCTGTTTTCAGCTTTCTTCTCCAGTAGCAAATATCAATTAAATTCTAATAACAAAGAGTCTTACTGCAGTTGACAAATAATCCTTTTCAGGAGAATTGCCCTCAGTGACTCTCCACAGGCAAAATTTACATTCTTTCAGCCACAATTCTTTGCTGCTCTTTCCTCTAACATCCGATGTGACAGGCCTGCCAGGACGAGAAACAGGCTTGCCCTTTGAGGGCATTTTCCCATATAATGAGGCGGCCCCTGCAGAAATCACTCTGCCAGTGGTGACAGGTCACTATAACTCCTGAGTGCTGACCATACGGCTGCCTAGGATTTACCCAGCTGACCAGCATCTGTATGGAACCAATTTCCTAGAATGATGCCCTGATTTTGCAGTTAAGTTGTTGACAATAGAACAGTTTACAAACGACAAAGAAGAAAACTAGATTCCCTGATCACAAGTCTCAGGGGAGACAATTATTTCATTTTTAGATAAGTTTTGGAACAACTGTCCAGAAGACACTAGCATCTAATCATCAGTTATATTCACGTAGAGACTGGTTCTCTAACTGGCCAAAATATGGTATGAATGACCCAAACAGGAGGTTGACTAGATGATTTTCAAATTATTTTCCAAGCCCTAGAGTATACGCTTCTTTGATTTAGTCATAATTTTCCCTCCAATATCGATTGCTCTTAATTCACTCTAAGCAATAATATACTATAGTTACCTAGCCATAGACTTCAAAAATTATAAATACAGTGAAACATTACCATAAAGTGGGTGTACATAAACCCGAGATGACCACTGATGGTTTTGTGTGAAGCACAACGTTTTGTAATTTTTTATGTTAGGCAAAGTACAAGTGTTAGAGCTCATAGTTCCAGGGAACTTATTTGTGTGATTATTAGACTGACCACGTGAGTTCATAGTGGTATGAGAGACTCAATACCTCTTGCACAAAAGATATGGGAAAAAATGTGACGATTTCCAATATCTCTTTCAATTTTAGCATTCTATGCTTCTAGAAATGACTCAGAAGATCATTAGTTACTAAGTGAACAAAGGTAACAATAAAATCTGTACATTAAGAGCTATGAAATCTGTTTAGTCTTGTTCTTATTTTATTCTATGTGCATATAAATCTTATACACTTGTTTTTATGTCATATATGAATATATATATGTATGTGTGTGTGTGTGTATATATATATATATATATATATATATTTTTTTAAGAGACCTAATCATGTTATACGAGGAACAAAGGGATCAGTTGAGGGTAGTAAACAAAATGAAGAGGAGACATAGGATTATATAACAGAAGCTTTTAAATATAGAAAGGTCTATAAAGGTCTGTCATGTCAGTGGGACCCAACTTGTTTTATATGACTCTACTAGATATAGGGTTAGGAGAAAAAAAATCCCTGTCAGTGTAACACACTTGCTATCAAGTTGTCTGAGAGTAGCATAATCTACCTCACTTTTCAGTGTCTTCCATATCAATGAAAGTTTCAGTGTACCCTTGATGCTGTTTGAGCAGAATATTAAATAAGGGATTCAAGGATCAGGTTCATTGCCACCCTGCATTTTGTCATTCCATGAATCTAATCCTACACTCTCATTTGTGAAGTAGCATCAATTAGTCCTTCTGTAGCCAATCAAATCCTTTCAGAAAAGTCCATTACGCTTAGAGAATCTTTATAAGCCAAACAGATGGGTCGTGGTCTAATCTTTGATAATTTGTAACCCCTCCTGTAGCTACTCCACATCGCAGAGAAAGAAATTTCCCCTAAAGGAAGTCCCCTTGGGATTAAGCTCCACAAAACATGAGGCTCCACAGCCATGGATCTTTAATTCACTCCTCCTGGGTAGAGTCACACTTCATCATGCCACTAAGTGAAGTGATACCTACCACAGTCAGGAAACTAACTGGGAAAGTATATCTGTCAGAGCCTCTAGCCACCCAGAAGGAGCTCCAAGAGTCTTAATCCTTAGTGAACCATGAAACTCTGGGGCAGGCAGTTTACAGCTGGAGATTTGTTTGCTTATGCAAATTCCATCATAAATCACCTCATCCTCAGCTAAAAGGCTAAGGCTAAGGCCAAGGTGCCTGTGCAGCATTATCACTGGGTCACAAAGGCTAAGGGTTTATGGGGCAAATCAGCCATGGATTGGTTCAATCTTTTATTAAGTTACTTTAATTCCCATTTTCCAGAGGAAGAAACCAAGATCCCAAGTATAAAAGACTTTCCTTAGTCATAAGAATTTATTGAGACAGACATTCTGCCAGTTGGTGCTCCATTTCCTCTTCATCCAATCTGCTGAGATCAGTGACTTCAATTCCTGTTAGTGTTTCAAAAGCCCATAATGGTGGGAAGGACGGTGACATTAGGTCAGAGGATAACCCCTCACTGCCTCTAATCGCTGACTGTGTAGTTGTGTGTCACAGGCTGTTGCTAATCAGTCATAAGGCATTCCTCCACTCACGTCATCAATTCCACGTTTCCTTGGTGAGGAGACACAACATGTGTTTCTTGACAAAATTCTTTCTGTTTGAAGAGTATTTAATGATCTCTCTCTGCTGGCTCTGAATGGTAATAACATTTTAGTAAATCAAAAGGGATAGGTGATTTTAAGAGGGATGGGAGGTAGTCCAAGGGAAGAAAGAGAAAGAGGGGAATAAAATGCTGAAGACACTTCATTATAAATCCCATCGGTAACATTACAGCTCCAAATTTGTCTCGATACAGCTACAAGTTTATGGGTGCATTTGAGTTCTATCTCTCTCTCTGATACACAGTAATCTTGCAGGCTTGAGAATCCTCTATTCTCCATGAGGCTGAGTTTTCTAAGCTGAGAAAGGGGCTAATGTTCCCTTCCCCCCAACACACACACGTGCACATGTGTGTATACTCACACAATCTAGGTGCATGTGAGGACTTATTTAAATAAGACAGCATATGGAAAAATTCTTCTGAAAATTATCAAGTAACATCCATGTAAAATAGATAATTATGTGTGTGAGACTGACAGAGAGGTGGGAACAAATACTGGTCAGCACAAAGAGTCATCTCATGGTAACTTTGGGGGCTGTCACCACCTCAACCTAGACTTATTTGGGTTCTATCATCTTTACTCCATCACTTTCCAGTTATGTGGCACCAAACAATTTATTTAAATTCCCCAAGGCTCATTTTAACCATCAGTAAAGCAGAGACAACAGTCTCTTTTCTGTCTACCTCCCAGGGTTCTTGGAAGGAAGGGGTGAGGCAAGAGATGTGAAATAAAATGCTTTTAAACTTGAAACCTAGATTATGTCCACAGTTAAAGGAATATATTATTGTTTCTGAACCTTAGGAGCCCAAAAAAGGCACTGGACCTCCTGGTTCTCTGGTTGGGGAAAGATGCCAAGAGGCGGCCTCCCAGGAACTTTCTAATCTGTTGCTTGTGAAGCAGTAGGAGGCAGTGATTAAGATAAGGGCTTGAGGGACATACTGCTTGGATTTGAATCCTGGCCCTGCCGTTTTTTTCCAGATGCATGACCTTAGGCAAACATTTTACTTCTCTATGCCTCAGTCTTTGTCTATTACATTTGTATAAAATATAAACTCAGAGGGTTGTTTTAGAGATTAAATGAGCTAATTCATATAAAGAGCTTAGAGCCCCTCTAAGTCCTAGCTACTGCTCTAAATGTTCCCTTTCCCAGGCTCAGTCCAGTTCAGACCTCCCTTCCAAAGGATTAGCCTCAAAAAACGTTTACCTCTGGGACCAGGGAATGGAAAGGCAGGTTAATCTTTATCCCTTAGTTTGCCTGCCAGAATTTACCTCATTGAAGGACTCTGCTTGGTCTTGGAGGTTCCGAAGTTTTCGTTGCAAATTTCTCTAAGCCAATTTGGCTGTTGTCAATTCTTGAGGGTTTTTTTTTTTAATTTTTTTAGTTAAGTAGATTTTGGGGATACATTAGGGTTGTGGGTCTTTTCTTTATGATTTCACTATTAGTTTAAAATAAAAACAAGTTCGTCTGGGACCAAATTCAGCTACACATGTTGATACCTATTGGCAAACGCAAAAAGTCATATAATGTCTTGTAAAAGTTCAGTGGAATCCCAGTTCTCTGTTGTTTCAGGTGATCTAGGAGCAGCTTAAATAAAAGGTCACCTGAGATGAGTGTGACCATATTCTCACTGGGATATGGATAAAAAGTCTGGCTGGAGTCCCATGAATTGTCCAAATCTAAAGTTGGACAGAGAAATTCTTAGAAATTAAGCTTACGGTTCTGTTCTATTCAGCTACAATATTTGTAGCCAGTCCACATATATTCAACCTCACTAATTTTACTGATACTCATTTCTCATATCCATTATGCTCTGGTTTCACCAATTAAACCCCCCTTTAACATTTATTAGTTTAATCAATATATTTTTGGGTCTTGAATGGAGATAAAGGGAGTTGACACCTGTGTGGTGGCTGCCTCTGAGGTAGGGTTTATGATCAAAAACCTGGCATGTAAATTCCCAATTAGATCAAGTAATCAACCCTAGAGTAGAGATTAGATAGAGATTCACACACATGCAAGCACCCACACACACACACTCACACATACACTATTTTGGCTGAAGCAATTTTCTCAAATAAATTACAGACCACGGATCAATTATGGTGGATATAGCTCATATATTTCAGAAAATGAGTGTACTTAAGTCATTCTGTCCAAGAATTTCTCAGAAAGCTTCTTCTGGTTTTTTGGCCTAATCATCATCAAAGAGACACTGGTTGGAAAAAATCCAAATTCTCTAGACAACTTCCTCTAACTCAAGAATTAAAGTCATTCTTTTCCTTCAGGCACCATTAGCTCCCGCCAGACTGTTGCTCACATAAATCTGATGCCTTCTAATCTTAAAATTTTGTTTCCATTTGTTCTTCTATTTTGAATATCCTTTTCTACTCATTCAACTTGCTAATATTCATCCATACTTCCAATACCTAATTGATACCTCCCCTTTGACAAAACTTCCTGATTCTCCCAACATAAAGCTCTCACTTTCCTAAGACACTTACCTTTTAAACTCTAATTTAATTTTGTATTTGCTTCTACTAGACTGTAGGTTCCTGAGGGCAGTAGGTATATCTGATTCATCACTGTAGTCACCACAGTAAAAATATAATGCCTTGGTCAGGTTAGCCAATAAATAATTACTGAGGCAAAGGACCCATTCTTGGTGGAGTAGAAAGAAAATCTGAATTATTTGAGTGGTGACTTCACCACTTATCAGATGAGTGAACTTGTGAGAATCATTGTTTTTTCATCTATAAAATGTGACTATGCCCATCTGACTTATTTCAGGGTTGTTATAGGAATCAAATCAAATGAATATATGAAAAGGCTTCATTCATTGTGAATGTATTACTGGTTCAAAGGATTCTCCAATTCACAGAATTCATAGAATCAAAGGTTAGTTAGGAAACCATTACCATTTAACAGATGAGAACAATGAGGTCCAGGAAGGAAAATGGACTCAAACAGACTAAAATTACCATACGAATTCCATGACTTCCCATTCAATGTTATGTTTCTTACAGTTTCCTCTGTTGATCTAATATTTTCAAAACAATTTGGTATCGTTTCTAAGCAACCAACCATATATATATATTATATCAGTTTGTGCTAAATTTTAAGAAAAACATGGCTCATTTGCAATATCTTTAGTCTGACCACAGCAAATGTGATATTCTGATAGCTTATTTTCCATAGAAAGCATTTTGAAAGTGAAAGAGTCAACAGAGTAGAGGAGGGCTTTCTCTTGATTATATTATCTCCTTGATCATTTCTTCTTTCTCTCTTTTGCTCTAATATCAATGTTTAGGTGTCACAGATCTTCACTGACTTTCTTGGGGGTCTCATTCCATATCCTTGTCATCCATTTGGGCCAGGTCATATCCTATGACTCAAAGAAAGCCAACCTTTCTTCCTCACAGGGTTTTTGTGATAACTAAACTATATATATATATATATATATATATACACATATATAGATATATATAATATTTTTCTAATTGTGCTATTTGATATGAAAGCTTAGTTAAGTGCCAAATGAAGATGTATTAGGGCTTGGTGGTCTTCTATTTTATTATTTATTTATTTAATATTTACTTATTTATTTATTTGGCTATGTCCTGTCTTAATTGCTGTGCGAGGGCTTCTCTCTAGCTGTGGTGAATGGGCTCTAGAGTGCGCAGGCTCAGTAGTTGCGGCGTGCAGGCTTAGTTGCCCCGCAGCATGTGGGATCTTAGTTCCCCAAGCAGGGATCAAACCACATCCCCTGCATTGGAAGGTGGATTCTTAACCACTGGACCACCAGGGCAGTCCGTTGGTGGTCTTTTAAGTCAAACAAGTTTGGTTTGAAGCCAGTATTCACCATTCACCAGCTGTTGGCCTTAGGCAAGTTAATCAACTGCCTATATCTCATTTTCCTCATTATGAAATTAGATTTAAAAACAGGACCTAATATTATTGTCTTAAGGACATATGTATACTTTCTAGTTGCATTTAGTAGGGGCTTAATGAATAGCAACTGCTTTTAACGTGCTATATACTTGTGAAGGTTTTTTTTTTTTAATCACTATGTCTATACCTCTGCCAGCTATGAGCAAGACCAGGGATTGGACTCTCCCATTTACTGCTGTTTCTGCATGCACTAGTTTAATGTTGACATAGATAATGCTTACCAAATGTTTGGTGCACCAGTGGATGAATAAACACCTGAAAGAACTCATAAGAGAGGACTTACCTAACTCCTAGTCTAGTCCTTCACATTCCAAATACATCCTGGCTGTCCTTTGACTCTGACACAGACCAATTCAATGACTAAAACAGGATCTACTGGGGATGTGAAGATGCACTATTCAAATTCCATTTTTTTCCTACAAAGTCTGACATCCAACTCACAGTTATTATCTTTCTCCCATTTTAAGGCAGAGACTTGGGGATGGAGAAGATAAGGTGAATGTGCATAGTATTTGAGACCTCAGCATCATTTCTAGAAGAGGAAACGACACTGAATCACTTCTTCCATGAATACCTTTCAGCAGGACTAAATTAACGTAGTTAGCTGCTACCAAACAGTTGACTTCCAGACAATGATGTTTCATCTCCTTGCTTTCCTCACAGAGCGGATGTGAAGGGTGGCCCCATGGTTCCTGCTGCTAAGTGGAACTTAAGTGGAAAAGAAGAGGCACTTTGTTTCTGAGTTGATAATCAGCTAAAAAAAGGCACATAAAATCCAGAAGGGGGATCAGCTGGAGCTTTAAAGAGGCTCAAAAAAGTTCTATGCTTCAAGGCCTTTACAGGTTATACACGATAATAGGCAAAGTTTGAGGAAAGAAGACCAACCAAATCCAATCTCATTGTAGTATAAAATTTATGTAATTTAAAAAATGCTTTAAAATTATATGCTGATACTTTTTTCTGAATTTTTTCCACAAAATAAGCTAAGAAAAATTTCAAAATAGCACAGGTCTCAAAGTAACTTTCTGCCTTGGCCACACATGGAAAAGAAATCAAAGACATCCATGAATAGTGACCTTTTGGTCAGACCATCTGCCCCAGGATGTGGCATCACACAGTGGAAAGTCAGACATGTCAGGTGTAAACACTGACTCTGCCACCACTATGTACATGACCTTGGGGATAATCACCAGCCACCTGAATGATGGTGTTAAGCTTCCTAATGAGAGGTCCCCGCTTTTGTCCTTGCCCATCAGTCTATTCTTGGCATAGCAGCCAAAGAGATCCAGTCAAAATGCAAGCCAGATTGTGCCACTCTGATGGCATGACCTCCCATTTCCCTCAGATTCAAAGTCAAAGTTCTTACAATGGCTGATAATGCCCTGCATGATCTGATGCCCTCCATGCTTCCTCTCTAACCTAATCTTATACTTCCCTTTGTTCACTCTGCTCCAATCAGACGGGTCTCCCTGGCATGCCTCAAACATCTGGGAACCCCCCCAAGCTTGGAGATTCACAACTGCTGTTCTCTCTGCCTGTATTGCTCTTTCCTCAGATACCTAAGTGGCTCTTTCTTTCAGGTCCTTCAGGCCTTTATCCAAACGGTGCCTTCTCAGTGAAACATTTCTCAGCCAGTCTATTTAAAATCACCATCTTTCTCCACCATGTACTCTCTCTCATTCCATGTTGATTTTTTTCCTTCTTATCTCTTATCACCACCCCATGTGCTCTATGTTCCTTATCTCATTTATTATCTGTCCCTACCCATTGGAATGTAAGTTTTATGAGGAGAGGACAGGGAATTTTGCCAGTTGTGTTTATTGATCAATTCTTATTTTCCAGAATGAATGCTTAGCAAGCACATGGTAAACATTCAGTAAATAGTTAATGAAAGAATGAGGGAGATAATGGATTAATTAAACATACTAAGATTCTCTAAGACTTGTTTCCTCATTTGTAAAACAGAAAAAATACCTCCCAGCATAGCACTATCACGTCCTAGGTACCTAATTCATTGCAAATCTCTTCATTACATCCAGTCTCATATAAAAATATTTTCTATCGTCTATATCCTGAGGATAGAATTAACAATAAATTTCTACTTATAGCACCAGCATTCCAATTCCACAGTCCCACTATCATGATTTCATTTTGCAAATTACTGTGACAAATAGGCTATTTCTGGTGGGCTCAGGCCCTTTTACAGAATAAACGCCCAATAAATATTAGTTTTCTTTTTTCTTTCTCCCTTTATGTTTTATGTACATAAATACTGTCTCAGCCAACAAGGTCCTTTTAAAGATCCTTTGCTTACCTTGGTAAAATCTAAAATACCACAATTCAAACACTAAGCAGAGACTCAATAAATGTTGGTTTAAATACCTATAAAATATCAGGACCTTAATAACAATTTTCTCCCTCCAGAAATGTAGATGCCTTAGCTGCCTATTCCCAGGCAAGAGTTACTTTTGGGGTAAAGTGTGGACCCAGCTAGAACAGCAATGATTTTGCCATATACACCTCCAGGTGCTTACATCTCTGAGAGACAGTGAACAAAGGCACAGCAGGCCCTTGAGCTGCTTTGGTTACATTCTGCTTTTCAGAGATCTTTGGTGACCACATGCATGCTTCAGTTTATTTATCCAAGGCTGCTCTTGCAGGCCCAGACCAGAGAAAAAGGGAAGGGTGCTGCCAGATGTGTTAAGGAAGGCAAGTGCCTAGAAAGCCTTGGTTTGGGTTTCATCTAGTAATTATAAAATGCTAAGTATAATCTGGGGCACTCTAGTTTTCCTTCCCAGACCACAGAGCCCTGGGGGAAAGGAGACCATAATAAATAAAGGTGCCCTCTCAGCACTTGGGGAAGTATTCACAGAATTTCAGAGAACTTTTCATGCAAGAATCCAAACCAGAATTGGGTCACAGTTGGTGTGTGTGTGTGTGTGTGTGTGTGTGTGTGTGTGTGTGTGTGTATGTTTGTCCTACATAACAATGGGTGATAAAAGCAAAATGGTTGATAAGTAAAATCCCCAGCTTTGAGGCCTGAGTGATCTGACCCACACTCTACTCGGTATGGGGTCCTCTTTCCTTTAGGCCAGATATGGAAATTGTTTAACAATGGCTATAAACTTCCTTTCTGTGCTGCCCTGGGGCTAAAAGCACAGACGAGGCAGATACAAAGAGGAGCCCTCAGGGAGAGAAATCTTCAAGGTATTATTAATATATAGAGAAGCAATTATCTGGGTGATACAAAGGTATCAGATTGGGAAATGGGCAATTATTAAAGAAAAAAGTCTCCTTGAGATGTGTGTAATTAAAAATGAAGAACTAAAGATATGTAAAAATTTCAGTGATGCAATGCTATAAAATAATTAGCGTATTTTGAATACCTAACTGCTGTATGGCTGGCCCTGCATGAGATATTCTATATATCATTATGTCAATGAATCACAATAGTAATCTTTTATAGTAGTTATTTTCCCATTTTACAGCTGATGAAACTGAAAACATAGTGTGCAAGTGACATACCCAAGATAACATAGCTACGGCTTGTGAAATCTAACAACCTAGGTCTAATTTGAACAATAGAGAAAAAGTAGACTTACAAAAAGAAAGAAAAGAACAGAGTCTTATGGATCTGTAGGACAGTAACAAAGATCTAATAGTCA
This sequence comes from Mesoplodon bidens, assembly GCF_964165515.1. Classification (NCBI taxonomy): domain Eukaryota; kingdom Metazoa; phylum Chordata; class Mammalia; order Artiodactyla; family Ziphiidae; genus Mesoplodon; species Mesoplodon bidens. The sequence continues at coordinate 61,271,660 of NC_138173.1, forward strand.
TACCATCAGTGTCCCAGATAAAGAGGAGAAAGAACATAAGGCTAAAAATTTATTTGAAGAAAGAATGACTGAAAACTTCCCAAATTTGGCAAAAAAAAAAAGAAAAAAATACAACCTACAGATTCAAAAAGCTGAGCTAACTGCAAATAAGATAGACTCAAAGAATCCCTTACCAAGACTTATCATAATTAAACTTCTGAAAAAGACAAATAAAAACTCTTGAAAGGAGCAAGAGAAAAATGATGCTATATGTAGGGGAACACCAATTCAAATCCATAGATTTTTTTCATCTGAAGCCAGTATGGCAGAAGGGAATGGCACATTTTTCTAAGGATCAAAAGAAATAATTGTCAAAATTGAATTCTATATTCAGTGAGAATATACTTTAAGTATAAATTGGGGGGGTGGGGGGACTCCCAGGTGATGGAAAACTAAGAGAATTTGTTGCTAGCAGAACCAACTGAAAGAACGGCTAAAGGAAGTTTTCCAAGCAGAAAGAAAATGATGATGGAGAGGTTTTAAACTTTATAAAGGACAGAACAAAGAAATGGATAAAAGTAGGGAAAGATATAATAAATGAACTTTTACCTCATGAGCTTCTTAAATCATATGTGATAGTTAAATCAAAAATTATAATATGTGATGCAGAGGGAATAATTAAGACAATTATATTTTTTATGGGGACAAGAAAGAACAAAATGGAAGTAATATTTCACTACACTGGAAGAAGTAAAATGTCACATAGCTTAAAATGCTAGATAAATCAAAGTTGAATTCTAAATAATGTTATTGTAACCCTGAGGAAACCCTAACATACCACTATTACTCGAAATGCAAGTGGTCTAAATGTACCAATAAAAGGGCAGAAGTTGGCAGAGTGGATAAAACAAAACAAGCTCAGTATTCCATAATAACCTAAATGGGAAAAGAATTTGAAAAAAGAACAGATACATATAGCTGTATAACTGAATCATTTTGCTGTACACCTGAAACTAACACAACATTGTTAATCAACTCTACTCCAATATAAAATAAAAATTAAAAAAAATATTCTCCATCTGAGAAACAAAAAATAAACAAACAAAAAACAACCATGATCCAACTGTTATGGACTGAATGTTTGAGTCTCCCCCCAAATTCATATGTTGAAGCTCTAACCCACCCCCCACCCCGCAAATGTGATAGTATTAGGAAGTGGGGGGGTAATTAAGCTGAGATGAAGTCATGAGGATGGAGCCCCATGCTGGGATTAGTGCCCTTAAAAGAAAAGAAAGAGACACCAGAGCTTCCTCTCTCTGCCATGTGAGGATATGAGGATACAAAGAGAAGGCAGTCATCTTCAAGCTAGAAAGTAGTTCATCACTGAGAACCAAACCTGCGGGCTCCTTAATTTTAGATTTCCCAGTCTCCAGACCTGTGAGAAATAAATATCTGTTTTAGCCAACTGGTCTAAGCTATTTTGTTATAGCAGCCTGAGCTGACTAAGGCACCAACTATATTCTGTCTATAAGAAATCTACTGCAAATATAACATGAGGAGGTAGGAATTAAAAGGATGGAAAAAGATATATTACACAAACATTATTAAAAATAGCTGACATGACTATATTGATATCAGATTAAATAGACTTTAGAGCAAAGACAATTAACTAGGGGCAAAGAGGGACATTACATAATGATACATTTTAAATCCCAACTTCAAGAGAGAAATCTTCTCATATTTACAGTGATAATATATATATAAGATAAAATATATAGGACTTTTGCTTTGTTATACACCAGAGAAGAAGAGTACACTTTTTATTACAGGGTTCTTTATACAACCTAGACTGTTTCACTAATATTAATGTTATTATCATTTGTTTCTAGTTAACCAGTTACAAAACAAACAAAAATCTAGCAAAACAGAAAAGGAATCTAAAGACTTAGAGGTAGGACAATCCTCAGCATGTTTGCAAACAGAAATAAAGCCTATATGGCTGGAAGGAACTCATTTGAATGAAGAGCAGTAGATGAGTTTAGATAGACAGGCTGAGACCAAACCATATAAGTGCTTGTAGGCCATGGCAAGGAGTTGGTTGTTTTATTCAAAAGGCAATGTGAAGTCATGAGAGTATTTTAAATAGAGTAGTGATATGATTACAGTTTTATGATTCTATGACTCTTGGGAAGAAAGAGAACTTGAGTATAGCTTAGAGCATGGTGAGTTTGAAATAAATGTGGAACGTCTAGGTAGAAATGTCCAGTTATTCAAACAGGTCAGGAACAAAAATGGCAGTTATAGATGTGTGAGTCATTGGCACAGAGCTGGTATCCATGGGAACCAGACGAAGATAAAGAAGTCTTTTGGAGGAGACAAAAACTTCAAGAAGAAAACCCCAGGGAATGCCATTATAGAAAGTGAGAGAGAGAAAGAGGAGTTTAAGGGGATCCCCAATTGTATACCTCTTACATCTGGATTTATATCTCGACTGAGCATCTGCTCAATAATCTTATATCTTTTCCAATCCTGGTGAAATGGATTGGGAAGTCCTTTGACCTCTGGAATATTTTATTTAAGTTTCTGAAATATTTTATCATATAAAAAGTGGTAGTTATACTACATAAGAGAAGGGACTAGGGTTTAAACATTTCAGGGTTGTTTGTTTTGCATCCTTATGTAGCTAAAAGAACGAACTACCCACAGGTCATTTAACCTGGACGTCTCTACTCTCCCATGTCTGATTGATAGCAGTCTTAACTTTATCTTCAAATCATCTTAATTACCAATTTGAACATCCAATATTGTTTCCACTTGGAGGATTTATTATACCTGAGGTTTTTGAGCCAATATGTTTATGGCAAACTATAAATTCAATGAGATTCCAAATTACCTGTTCTGAATTTCTTCCCACCGTTATCATAAAACCAACCACAGAAAGGATACATTTCAATAGCCTCTTTCATTCATATCTTGTTTTCAAATCATCACATCTCAGTTATGGCCAGGTAGACTATCTCCCTCCTTCTATCTCTGTTTCTATCTATCCATCTCTTGTTCACCATATTGATCATAACTTTGTTTTTTTTGTTTGTTTGTTTTTTGTTTTTTTTAATTAGTTTCTGCTTTATAACAAAGTGAATCAGTCATACATATACATCTGTTCCCAAATCCCTTCCCTCTTGCGTCTCCCTCCCTCCCACCCTCCCTATCCCACCCCTCTAGGCGGTCACAAAGCACCGAGCTGATCTCCCTGTGCTCTGCGGCTGCTTCCCACTATCTATCTACCTTACGTTTGGTACTGTATATATGTCCATGCCTCTCTTTCGCTTTGTCACAGCTTACCCTTCCCCCTTCCCATATCCTCAAGTCCATTCTCAAGTAGGTCTGTGCCTTTATTCCTGTTTTACCCCTAGGTTCTTCATGACATTTTTTTTTCTTAAATTCCATATATATGTGTTAGCATACGGTATTTGTCTTTCTCCTTCTGACTTACTTCACTCTGTATGACAGACTCTAGGTCTATCCACCTCATTACAAATAACTCAGTTTCGTTTCTTTTTATGGCTGAGTAATATTCCAAATTTAGATCCACTATTTAATGTAAAAGAAGACTAAAATGTTTAGAATCAAAAAAGTGTAAAGATTAAAAGAAAGTAAAATCAATAGCGTCAGCAAAAGTTTTCCTATTTCAGGAATAGATTAGTATATTTAGTGAGCAAATATTTAATTTGAAGCTTCTCTTAAAAAGAAGTTGACTTGAATATTGAGCTGGTACATATGCTGTCAATAATATCTTCTAAGCTGAATGAGGAAAGCTATGGCTTATAGATAAGTACGTTTGTAGCAGGAGACTCTTAGCAACGGAAAGGTGACCCAACAGGTGAGAGCCCACCACAGAGAGAACATAAAAACCTGCAAGAAAACAGCAAGGCAACAACACATATTTCAGATCACAAAATTTCTGAGTTTTCCTTCTTTCCACAGTCTATTTCTTTGGGCGGGTTTAATTCTAGAACAGTTCAGTTATTTCTTTTAGTAAACCTTAAAATTGAAGGCAGATATTTTTAAAGTCCTTTACAACAGATAAAGAAAGATGACAAGAAACAAGCCAGAAAATTCAAATAGACTGGCTCCCATTCCCGTGCTCTTTTCTGTGTTGGAGGTATATTAGAAAAGATTTGGATTCTAGCTCTAGCTATGTGGTCCTTGAACTGAAATCACACTTTATTCATTTGTATCATAGAAAATAACTTGCACCCTGTAAGATTTCAGATCATTCATTTAAAGCAGATGGTACATAAAAAGTGGGCAAAAATATTTATAATCAGAGTTTATATTGAAGTTTTACCAATCTCTTTAAGAACAAGAATAGCACTACATTTCTAAATCTCACCAACACAATCTCATTACCAAGTTTTCCAGGCTGAAAGTCTTTTAAAGAAGAGGAGAAAGAGCAGTGGTCTGGGACCTGAGAGTCATGGTTTTATACCACTTATGCAATGAACTTGGACAGAATCCCTCACCACTCTGGTCTCCAGTTTCATCAGATATAAAATATGTTTATTTGCAAATGCATGTGGTTGTCTCAATTACCCCACATTCAAGAACAGCTGAGCTCAGTCATGGTAATAATATTAGTGGTGGTGGTAGTAGTAGTAGTAATATAATAATAATAATAATAATAATAATAATAATAATAATAATAATAATAATGGTGCTTGGACTTCCCTGGTGGCACAGTGGTTAAGAATCCGCCTGCCAATGTAGGGGACATGGGTTCCAGCCCTGGTCCAGGAAGATCTCACATGCTGCGGAGCAACTAAGCCCGTGAGCCACAACTACTGAAGCCTGCACTCTCTAGAGTCCGTGAGCCAAAACTACTGAGCCCACGTGCCACAACTACTGAAGCCCGAGTGACTAGAGCCCGTGCTCCGCAGCAAGAGAAGCCACTGCAATGAGAAGCCTACGCACCGCAACGGAGAATAGCCCCCCGCTCACTGCGACTAGAGAAAGCCCACGTGCAGCAACAAAGACCCAAGGCAGCCAAAAATAAATAAATAAAATAAATAAAATAAATAATAATGTTGCTTATTACATTCCTGGCATTATTTGAAATCCCTTATACATATTAACTGACATAATACACTCACCCTATGCAATAAGTACTATTACTATTGTTCTCATATTTTACAGAAAAGAAACTGAGTCACAAAGAGGTTAAGCAATTACCTTGATGTCACCACACATAGTAAATTGCAGATGGAGGATTCACACACAGGCATTCTAGTGCCACATTCTGGTCCCTAACACCATGCACAATGCATGTTATGTGATGGGTACATTTGACCATCTCTGCTGCTGAAATTTTTGGAGAGAAAATTAGGACTCTTAATGATAAGTCTTTATGTGTAGAAAGAAAAAAGGCTCAAAACAGTGACCTAGTACTGGAGACATCTACTCCAGTTCCCCAAGTATTAAGTCATTCACCCCATTTGGGGGCTCTGGCAGTATGCAGTAATTTCAAAGTTTGTGCCCATGGAACAAAAAAAGGTAGCTTGACAATGGTGATGAGCTTAATATGCATGGAGATTTCTTGCATATGTTGCATTTTATTCCCTACCCTAGTCCTATCTGTGCTCTAACAAATGCAATTTGGATTTTCTTCCTTATTCAACTTTGCACAGCTATTTAATGTTACATCTTTGACAACAGATGTCAGGCTAGCACTTGAATAAGATATTTTCCCTATAAGTTATTCTCTTTTGGTTTTCACTTTATTCTTATATAACAATTTTGCTCAAAACAATCAGAAGAGAATGAAAAATAAAAGAAGGGAAGAGGCATACGGTTTGGGCAAGAAGTTCCTCCTTGGTTTAGAAGTCTTCATTCATCTCTTGGATTATTACACCAAATTCTGCGAGAACAGGACAAGGAATATATGTGTGAAGGCAGTGGCCAGAGAGGGGATAGGACTGAAATAACTCACTTGCCTTTTTCTTTCAAATAATGTTTTAAATTATTTTTTGTAATGTGACAAACCCTGTTTTAGAAATGGAGACTCTGTAATAAAAAGCACAAACCTTAATTTCTGCCTCTTGATCCATACATTTCAGATTATGGGGAAACTGGCATCTGTTCACAGACTGAAAATTGTCTTTTCTGAATCCCTATGTTTTCATGTGGTTTGTCTGCTAAGGGATTATGTCTGTATTAATACATGAAATTTTGCTTGCTTGTTTTCCCCTAATGGAGTTGTTGAAAACACACAAGAGGAACTGTATTACTTTTAACTTTAAGGAAAACTCATTGCAGTAGAAACACTACATAAATCAGAGAAGGTCCCAACCTGCCTTGGCTTTAAGTTCTCAGTCCTTCTTCACCGTCTTTTTCTTCACAGTCAGTTATCCCAAGGATTGCTGGGTTCATCATCCTATGTAATGAATGCAGCCTCCACACCCCCCCAAAAAAATGGGAGTTCAGAAACTGGTGCTTGGAAGGCAAGGTTATATATATATATATATCTCCTTAGTCCCAAATACAACTTGACTTGGGTTGGGATTATACTTGAAAACTGTAGTCCACCTTTTAATGTAATTCCTGAGCACATGTGTGTTTACTCCAAGTCTGCGAGTCCAGGTTACACTATTTTCCCGCAAAGTAGAAGATAAGAGTTGAAAAGGTCACTTCAGAGAATGGGAGGGGGCCAAGGCAAGATGAAAGATTACCAGGAGTGATTACTATTGGACTAGCATAGTTCTCAATTCTAAACTTAGTTTACCACATTACTCATTATGTGGATCAATTTTCCAGTGGCCAGAATCAAGAAGTGCACTCCACCTAATCCCTTAAAATAAGCAATTCCCTATGTTTGCAAACAGGTTCTTTCCCTCTGACACCAGTCCCCCCACCCCAGGCCTTCCAAACAACCCACTGGCTTCTAAAATACTCATTAGGATGGGATCTATAGCATTCAGGGACCTCTAAGGTCCCTGCCTACCTCCGCTCTTTTCTATCCCTCCAGAGGCAGCCACCCCCCCAGCACACTGCAGACTCATTGGTTTTCTCTTCCCTCATCCAATGTTCAAAACTGTGTCTCTCTTCAGGGCTTCTGGGCACTCTGTTTCCCCTTTTTGGCGTATTCCCACTCAATCATGCATAAAACTCAACCTCTGCCTAGCTAACTCCACTAACTCTTTAACTAGCCAGTGAGGTAAGTATCACTGTCCAGGCTTCAGAAGGCAAAAGCCCAAAACGGCATAACAGCTAGCAAATTGGTCAGGAAGGCAACACGGTGCTGTCAGTATTTGAATTTGGTTTTCTCTAATTCCTTCATTTCTTTTTTTGTAAACTGTCTTGTAAACTGAATAATACCACCTCCGTTTCCAACACTTGCATTCAAAGATCTGAAGTTGCAATGAACCCTTTTGCTTATTAAGGCACTTTATCGGAATGTCAGAAATTTAATTTTACAGTGTGATACTACTGTCATTTGTGTGCTAACTTCACTGTCTACCTACTAGGCATCTGAATGCGTAGCTGAGTCCTCATGGTGCTTGGGCCATCTTTTCATTTGTCCCTTGATGAATCCAGTGCACACTGCTGTCTTTCTCTCTCTGCTCAAGTCTCTACTCTTTGGCAATTAATTACACGTTGTCTTGCAACATCTTTGGAATCTCCATCCTTTTTTTTTTTTAACTTTTATATTGTTATTAAATTCTTGAATATGTGTCTCTGATTCTTCCAACTAGGCTATAAGTTTCTTGAGGTTAAAGTAGAATACTTTACAAATAACTGGCCATCTTTATCATTTTTGTGCACATCACAGCATATAAAGTTCTTCAACATGCATCTTCACATTACTTTTTATACCAGTTCTATGAGAAGATGAGACACTTTCTGCAGGTGAGGAAATGGAAGTCAGAGAAACAACTGACAATATCACCATTTGTAAGAAGTGAAAGCAGGTCTTTAAATTTCTGATTGAAAGTTTCTGTTTTTATTTTCCCCACCACACCAAGTTACTTTCACGTATGTCCACCATGCCTAGCACAGGGTCTTGTATACAGTAGATACTTAATAATTATTTGTGGATTGATTTTAGATTTCAAGGGAAACTAAATAAAGGAAGAATCATCAGGATCTGGAGCTGCATGGCAAACGTCTGTATGAAAAGTAAATAAATGAACTCACTGCTTGGATTCTTCCAAAATGACAGTGTTTGGTGTTGAGGAAGCAAATTATTTGGCTGAAGTGACTGAGATTTTCCTTTTTTAAAAAATATTTATGGTTTTAAGGATAGAATACAGCTCACATCGTGCAAAAACTGGAGAGTACGTGTGTGACTTAAAGAAACTTTTACAAGGTTCCATTTTTTTCAGGACCACGCATGCCTCTGTGATTATTGTAAAAGGAGTAAACAGCTCTCCTTGGCTTTCAGCTCATGGCCAGTGAAGGAAGAGCTTGGAGTCTGGCTGGGAAGTCAGAAACATGTGGTGGCTCAGGATCCTGGGCAAAATAGGGTAACAATAATAGTCATTTTTCATTTTCTAGTCCTTGGTGTCTAGAGGCCTTTGGGGAATTTAACAAAATATACATAAAGCCCAATTCTGAAAACAAAGCCACACATCCCCCAGCCTTAACCAAGCAGGCCCTTTGGGAAAATAATAATAAACGTTTTCCTTCCTTTGCCACCAACGTTACAAACCATCAGCAGTGACACTGAGAACAAAGAAGTCAGAGGTTATGGGAAGGGGAAAGAGTGAAACTAGAGAGGAGCCCAAGAAGAAAATAAAGGTGCATGACTGCTCTAGGAACTGCTTCTAGACTTAGGTAGAACATGAGTTTGACATAAAATGCCAGCCACCCTTCACTCCCTCACACACGCACACAGTACACACACACCCCCATCACCAATGACAAGAAGATACCTCTGAGTGATAAATTAGGCACATCAGCATATAAGAGGAGGAAACTGTCTGTTATGGTCACAGGAACAGATACTTGACTTGCTTAAGAAGTGATATAACATATGTCTTAACAATTGAAAGATGCTTGCAATGTATTACCTTAAAAAGTAAGTTGTAATTAACATGCACATTTTGTTCCACTTTTGACACAAATGTGTTTTATGTGCCTGTGTACAAACATATGCACGTTAGGAATGCATTAAAATATGAAAAAATTATTTTTTCCATTTTTGGTGCTTGAGAATATGGGCATTTTTATATTCTTCTCCATGCTTATCTGAATTTGATATTGGAATTCATCTTATTTTCATTTATGTTTAGCTATCCTCATTTAGGTCTATGACAGGGTAACTCACATAAACCACTCACTATAATTCACAGAAGGTGTTTGCTGCACACGTAATGTTAGTTCTCTCCCCCACTGCTTTTCATGTACATGTAACCTGACTGATAGAAGTGTAGGGTTCTGAAGCTGCTTTAGTTTGCCTGTTGGAGAATAAGTAATATATGATACATATGTTCTTTCCTTTGAATAAAATTTTCCTCCATTGCATAGTGACTTGCAGGAATCTGAATAGAGAGACTTTCCCGGGTTGCTGTGATGGAGCCAGGACAAATGAGCCATGTCATCACCATGTCTGTTTGCTCAAATACCATGGAGGCTGAGGAGATGTGGTTTGGACAGCACAGATGAGGAGAAATGAGACTCATGCGTGTCAAAGGAAGTCCAAGTGGCACAGAATCTCCACCTACATTTATCAACATAGAACCTACAGTTCAGTTACTTCAAGGAAGCTGTGAAGTGCAAAAGATATTATAATTATTCTCATTGTTAGTCAGAATAAAAAAAAAAAAGGTCATTGTTGGTTTACATATCTGGGAAGAATGCCAAGATGATATCACAAAAACTAAAGTAGAACCTAGCATTCAAAAACACCAGCTACTACTCTCTCACCTTTGCTTTCTTTGTTTTCTGACCGCATTCTTTTCTACTGCAGACAGATTTTTCCATGCAGTAGTATACATGGCTATTGGCATCATCATTTTAGCAGCCCTAGTTGAAAATCAGCACATAATTTCACCAGCGCCTATATCAGTCTCTGAGAAGGAGAATTACCAGCCGAGAATAGCTCAGTTCTCCTTGCTTTAGAACAATTTCTGTTGCCAGGTCCATATGATGCTGTAACTGGGCCAAGTCTGGGCCATGAACATAGGGGGAAAAATGAATGTAAAGTAAGCAGACTAAAAAAGAAAATCAGCAGCTACCACAGACTACTGTATTCTATGAGACCCCAAAAATTATGATTAAAAAATCAGGCCAGACACTAGAGAGAATGTGATTTCAGCACAATACTGTGTTAAATGTTTATATATATATAAATGGAGAAGACATTCAGGATTCACACAACATGGCAGAAGGGGAGAACCTGCCCTTCACTGAAGTTCAACCAGAGCATTTCTACTTGATGTATTTCACGTACTGGACTCCCATACAAGGTTTTAAGAGTGGTTTGTCAACTAAAGATTAAAAACTTAAAATGCACCGTAGTAACTGTGTAGATGTTCCTTAGATAGCAGGTAAGATAAGATAGCCTTTAAACTCTGAGATGACCTATAACCGTGTATATAAAAAGATATCAGTAAAGATTATTAAAGTTCATTTTAAAGATAAAGTTCTATGATTTTCCAAGCCTTTTGGGGTGAGGGGCTTCAGCTGCGGAGCAGTCAAAAGTACTAACACATGTTTCAGAGTCTAGGTAGGTTTGAGAGTTCAGCAAATTAAGCTACTGGGTGGGGTCTTCCTACATTGAGTTCTCATCTAGTTAAAGAATGCTCCATTAATAAGTGTTCTTTTTTTTTTCTCTTTCCTCACAGGTTGTGGTTCCATGTTCTAATGGATCCAACACAAATCAAATTGTTAAATGTAAACTGTTTTCTTAAAAAGGCAGGGGAGAGATGATGTGCTATTCTCATGTATTTCCAACCCATGATTCATGATCTTTCTCATCTCATCTACAGATGTGCAGAACAAAGACTTCAGGTATGCATTTTGCAGATGAAAAGACTGAGTTAATTGAGTTGACTGAAATTCCATTGGTAGTTACATCTCCTACAGCTTAGTTTATTCACTGCTTTTATTTTTAAAAGAAGATTAGAGTTTAGAGTTAGGGAATGGTAAATTGAGTCTCTTGAATTAAAAAGCCCTTTTCTGTTGTGCATGCCAATTTCTATGGTGTAAATATTTCTACTGTAGTTGATTTTTGGCTTCCATCTTCCACTGAACATAGACTTGGGACAAGATGTGCATGTGATAGATGGTACAGCTGGCTCCGGTACAACACCAGATGGCTTTGACCAGAACTGAGACTTATAACCAAGGAGAAAGGAGGCCACCTTAAAAAATCACACCAACATAAGAAATTATAGCCCAAATTATGACCACAAGTACCAGAGACATACGAAAATACATTTCAAAAAGAACGAGAACTTTTGACTTCCTTGCTTAAACTATCACTACTTACTAGTGATCTTAAACTAAAACTCAACACCTTTACCAAGGCTTACAAGTGTCTGCATCATCTGTCATCTGTCCCTCTTCCTTATTGCATTCCCTTGGCTTCTTACAGTTTTACAAATACGGCATCTACTCTTTCCCACCATAGCCTCCGTATGAGCTTCTCCTGTCTGGAATCTTTCCTTGTTCTCCTCCCGGCCCTTGGGTTATCCAATAACTCACATTCATTTTGGGGTCTCAGGTAAAATGTCTCTTCCATAGAGAAGATCTCTGAACCTCCCTCTCTTCACTAGGTCATGTCTCTGGTTATATACTCTCCTAGAATACTCTAAGTTTTCCTAATAGCACTTACAGCAACTACACAATTTGTGAATGTCTTCTCTTCTGCAATGTAAGTTGACATGGTCTGTGTCTGTCTTGCTTTCTGTCAAATCCACAGCACTTAGCACATTACCTAGCTTATTAATTCCATTAATAACTGATGGAGGAATGAGGGAATGAGTGAAAAAGCAGGAGTTTGTTAAAGTCTCAAAAATGACCAGTAGAAAAACAGAAATCAAGTTACAGATGTAGAAAATAAACTTATGGTTACCAGGGGCTAAGCGAGGGAGGGATAGATCGGAAGATTGGGATTGACATATACACACTACTATATGTAAAATCAATAACTAATAAGGACCTACTGTATAGCACAAGGAACTCTACTCAATACTCTGTAATAACCAACATGAAAAAAGAATCTATAAAAGGGTGGATATATGTATATGTATAACAGATTCACTTTGCTGTATACCTGAAATTAACATGACATGTAAATCAACTATATTCCAATAAAAAATTTTTAAAAATGACCAACCAGTAGAGATTCTTTAACAACTCAAATGATTCCCTCCCATCACAACTTTCCCTTTAAAAGAAACAGTTTTATCTGCATAGTTATTATGCCATAGACTGGTTAGACAAAGGTAAGGCTCCAAACCTAAAATAGTCATTTTGGCTCTGTGTTAAGCTAGTAGGAAAAGCAAATTTAAAAAAATACAACAACTTCTCTTTGGGGAGCATAGCTGTGACTAGTACATATTTTATTTTGAAATGATTTTCCATCTTTAAGAATTGCATATCCACTGGTCTTGCAGTGGTTTGACCAGTGATATCATCTTTCCTTATGACTTCTGCCCATGCCTGTCTCATCAAATCAATCAGCTCACTAGAAAAGAGGTCTTAGCTGCCTGAAGCATTTTAACCAAACCTCCTCATATTTCTCCACATCAAGAAAGAGGTGCCTTTCACTACAGAGCTGGTGCTGGAGTTGGTGAGGGTGTGGAAGGGAAGGTTGGGGGGAGACATTTGAAGTACAGTAGGTTCTTTGAAAATTGTAAAGGCTTCTGGGGAAACCTGAGTCCTCTCAGGTCCTCAGCCCAAGGTCCTGGGACAGGTTTCATGACTGTAGGTCAATACAAGGGAATACCGAATTCTCCAGGCAGAACAACAAGAGAGTTTTGAGTTTCACACGTGCACTGGAAAACCATCTCCCTCAGCAGGTGTGGATTTCTACACCCTTTGGTTCAACACCGTCAGAGCAAACTGAATTATTTTTTTCACTTGGAAGATTTTTTTATTATTATTAACCTCTTCTTCTTCTCCCCCTTGTCATCTGACATTTCCTTCCCAGGTTGATTTTTCTCCAATAGGCTTAGACTTTGGAATTTGTGGATCTCTAGTGTTAACTCTCCAGATGCAATTTTGCCTTCGTTCAGCTTCGTTTTAAAGCTGTCTCCTATTTCCCCAACTACAGGGTGCTTCTTTAGGCCACGTGCCGTCCTCTGCCCCTCACTGTATTTACAACTTCCCCAGACCACTTCCTATCTCTATAATCTCATTCACCCTTCTTGCGTTACTGCTTGAGAGCCCAGCCTTCATTTCCGGAGTTGAGAGTATGGTTTCGATTAGAAAGCTCTGTTTTTACCCTGGTCTTCATAGACTGGCTTTCAGTATCCCAGTCCACTTTTCATTACTGTCTTCCTCTGGCCACAGTTTGTTAAAGCATAATGATCTCATCTTCTTCTCTTTAATGACTTGACCCCATTTCTTTCCCTGAACCGTATTACATTATGGGTGACATTATTTATGTTGTTCTTTTTGCCCCGGTGACATGCTTCAAGCTGTCCGTTTTCCCCTGTGCTGGGTCAGAAAACACAGGCCATGTGCTTAGCACATCCTAAGTTAATCCTTTCTTTTGAAATGACCCCTTCCAGGGTTCTACAGAAGCCATCAAATCTACATCTATTGAAGTCACTGAGACAATTTTGCAGAGGATATCAACCAGGTTGGAAAACCTTGGATTTGGAATCAAATTTCTATTTTTTGCTCAGAAAAGGGCATAAAATGTTGAGTCTTCTCTTCAATAAATGGGGGAAGAAGGAACTGTGCTTGCTACTCATGATCCCTGGACTGTGAGGGAGTAGATTAGGGCAATAGGGAGAAAAAGAGGGGGCAGGGGACCAGGTTTTATAATCCCATCTAGGGTCCTTGCTTGAGTGACTTATTCAGTCCTAAAGCTCATGATTTATTTTGTTTTTCACTTACAAAATGAACCTAATAATATTTTTTCCTGTTTGCCACAGACTTAATCAAAGAAATCCAGTGTACTTAAAAATGTTTTGGTAACAGTGAAACAGTGGAGGTAGAGTATAGTATGGGCTTCTGAGTCAGACTTGATAAAATTTAGGTCTTGATCCCAAGATTTACTGGGGTATAACCTTGAATGAGTTATTTAATATCTATAAACCTAAGTTTCTTTGGCTAGAAAATTGGATAACAAAAGTTTTCACCTCTCAGGATTGTTATAGGGATAAATATAATAATTATACTAAAGCACTTAAAAGTGTGTTTCATGGAATGTGCTTAATAAACATTGGATATTATCACTATTAACAATATCCATGGTCATTACAACTTCTAAAGCAGTCTAAGAGAATGGAATTATGTGGAGTTGTATTTGTTTATATGTTCACTTCTCTCAATCAGACTTTGGATTCCCTAGAAGAGATAGCATGTCTTAATTTTCTCTCCTTAGCAACAAACACAGGGCCTGAGACACAGAAACTCAATAAAGATGTACCAGTTTTTAAATGTGGTAGGTGACAATATCAGTGTCTTTGCCTCTGAGTCTCTTCCATCATAAGTGCTAGACAATTTCAAATCCCTTCTTTCATGCATCAGTATACAAAGAAACCCATCTATTATGCTCTGTGCACAAGACTGATCTTTCCTTCCTACTATTCCAGGGTTCTGCCCTGTTACATTTCCCTTCTCCATATTTTTTTCTACAAAGTCCTATAAAAATTCTAAAGACAAAAGTAGTACACAGTCATGCTGAAGTTCTAATTTGATGTAAAAAAAAATCAAAAGTGAAAATCGCTCCTTCTTTTCCTTCTGTTGTTATACAGTGTTGATAATCTGGCATGTACCTTTCCAGATTCTTCTTTGTATGCAGAAACATATACATACATATCACATAAAGAGTTGTTTTTGCTTTGTTTTAAAAAGTGTTATACTATAAATATTATTCTTGCTTTTTCCACTTGTATTGATAAATAATTTCATGAAAATATTCAATTTGAAGACTATCATCTACATCTGGGTATTTAGGTTATTTTCTTTTTAGTTCCATTTTTCAAACGATTATATATTGCTATCTCTTGATTCAGCAAATTTAAATATTAACTATTCAGATCCTATGAAAATAGGTGAGGATTTTAATTCTCATCCTTTCTTTTCTGACATTTCACCAATATATGTATTTTGAAATATTGGTTAAATTTGTATTCCATATTTTTGCTACTATGACTATGTAAACAATTGTTTTTCACTGCTGAACCTAGTAGTCCCTAGGATCACATTGTTTTTCTTCTTGAACAGCTTACCAAACTCCCTTTCCTCATTTAATTATTGCATAATTTTCTCATTGTGTGACTATTTGGCTAAATCTTCCAACACCCAAAATACGCTCTGTAAAATGTCTCTCAATAGAAGTTTTCGCAGAGCTTAAACCAGCTACGTGATCTACCAGTTCCATTTTTCCTAGAGGTGTTTTCTGGAGTCCTCTTTTATCTGTTCTAATA
Organism: Mesoplodon bidens; assembly: GCF_964165515.1. Classification (NCBI taxonomy): domain Eukaryota; kingdom Metazoa; phylum Chordata; class Mammalia; order Artiodactyla; family Ziphiidae; genus Mesoplodon; species Mesoplodon bidens. The sequence goes on from NC_138173.1 coordinate 61,287,247, forward strand.
TGGAGCTGGTTTTGTCTATGCCTGTCACACTGCTGTTCTGGGACTTTCCTTCACCAGTATCCTAGGGATTGCTTTTACATATGATCTGTTTTAGTTTGCCTGTTTCTAGGTCCTCATAACTTTATCTTGATTTACTTGCTTAATATGTTGAGGCATTTCTTTGAGTAGATTATTGAGAAATAGTTTAAGGAGGTAATATTGTTGACATTTCACTCTTCTGAAAATGTCTTTATTCTATCCTTACTCTTAGTTGGTAGTTTGAATGGGTATAGAATTCTAGGTGGACATTTATTTTCAGTCAGAATTTTGAAAACATTGGTCCATAACCTTTCAGCTTTTGTTATCATTCATATGATATTGTTCTTATACAAGATTCTTTTTATGTAGATTCCAGACCCTTTGTATGTGACACGGTCTTATTTATTTCCTCTCTGGAAGCTTTTGAATTTTCTTCTCTATCCTGGGTTTTTGAAATTTTCCAATGAGTTGCCCTGGTCTGTCCTGATTAAAATTTTACAGTGTTTTGTATTTTGTGAGCTCTTTCACCTTGAAGACTCATGGACTTCAGTTATATTTTATTTTGTTATTTATTGGTTAATTTTCTCTACACTACCATCGAGGAATTTTATTTCTTTGACTTACTAGCTGCACTCTGGTACTTTATAGATCTAATATACTCATTTTTTTCTCTCCTATTGTCTAGCTCTACTTTTTTGTTCTATTTTTTGGCAATTTTTTCTCAGTTATTTCTTTCAATTCTTTTACTGATTTTGAAAAAAAAGTCTATTTTATTTTTTCTGCAGGAACTAATTATTATCAGAGTTATTGTTTACTCCTAGTGTCTTTTTCTTGTTTCATTGATATAGTACCTTTTTTTATGTTGTTGAGATGAGAGCTATCACTTAAAAATAGTTCTGAGTTCTTTCTATTTTTTTTTTTACTCTGCTCTGTATTTCATGTTAAAAACTTTTCTCCAAAATTTTGTGATCTTTAAACCCTTTAAAAGCAGACACTTTTTTTTTTGAGCCTTTAAAAAGCAGAAACTCAATGAGTAGGCAGAGTTTAGTAATTAGTAGGCAATCAAGTAGACAGCTGGAATTATTTAAAGGACCTTTCCCAAATTTCAGAGTTAATAGGCCTTTTCTTATAAGGCAGTTTAGGATCTTCAGAGAAAGACATCAATCTCCTACAGTAGGGTAAAGGAAGGGAACCTGAGGTCCTGTCTTTTAGGCCCTGTCCTTTGACTTCATCCTTTTGTTTTCCATCTGAAACTTTACCTCTCACCCTTTTCTGATCTTTATTTCTTCATGTCAAGAGACTCCACATTTACTTTCTTCAGAGTGTCTCCGTTTTTCTATGGAGAGAAGCAAGGGGTAGTCATTAACTGCATAGGATAGGAATGAAAATGACTCTTTTACAGACTTTCAAAGAACCCATATGCTTTTTTTTTTTTTTTTTTTTTTTGCAGTACGTGGGCCTCTCACTGTTGTGGCCTCTCCTGTTGAGGAGCACAGGCTCCAGACGCGCAGGCTCAGCGGCCATGGCTCACGGGCCCAGCCGCTCCACGGCATGTGGGATCTTCCCGGACTGGGGCATGAACCTGTGTCCCCTGCATTGTCAGGCAGACTCTCAACCACTGCGCCACCAGGGAAGCCCCAGAGATTCTTAAAATAAAATAATGTAAGTGTCCAGCACTGAAAGTGTTCAGAAAATTGTAGGGTTTTGCTACTGTTACTTTTAGGTAGAGCAGAGAACTTCTGTAGCGTTATTTATGTGAGGAATAAAAGGGGATTCAAGAGGACTTCTGGCCTAAATATTCCTTCCAAGGACTCTCCTTAGTGCTGAAACACCTAAGGATTATAATCTGTTATACATCTCAGCAACTGACAGATCAGTAAGTAACAGCTATACTATATGACAGTCCTGTGAGAACTATAGGAAGCATCTTCAGCTACTTTCTGGATAAAGCTGAGATATAAATAACTCTAACAAAAGTATAGCCAAGAGTCATGGAGGCATAATATTCCTTATACAATGCATAACCTATTTGTTTATTAATGTATTCAATGAATCATTGTGAACAATTACATTTTTTCCTAAGTTATTGATCTGTATGATTATTTAACAGGATACCTCTAAGTGTCATGAAGGAAAAACACATAGAAAAGTCTGATTTTCTTAGGAGAAAGTGGGTAGAAAATATATGAAACATGAAGTAGGCATGTCTAGGTGAGGCTTCTTGGACAAAATAAGGACATTATGTTTCTAAGAAAAGGGAGGATTCTAGTAGTAGGGTTGGGGGGTATATATCAGAATTTGGCCTTGGGCCATACTTAAATACTGGCTTAGTTTAAGTTGTCATTGGACAACTCTTCCCAGTCAAGTCCACTTTTTCACAGTTCACTCTACTTTGGTGTTGTATGGGACACTTGGAAGTAAATCAACTTTGTAAGAAACATCACTTCTCAGTACCTGGGATTGTACCATCAAACTTCTCATGAGCCAACTTTCCTATGTCACTTTGTGGAATACAAAGTGACCTCTTTGTAGTGAGAAGAGAATGTTTTACTAGATTTTTTTGTCCATCTGGGTTGGTCCTAGAAAGAAACCCTGTGCTCCTTGGAGTGATGATGAGGTGTAGGTGAGATCCACTCACAGCCACAGCAGAGCTTTTTGGAGGACTCTCACTGTGTTATCTTTGCTTGGGTCTTCTGCTAAGAAAGGACCTTTACCTTCTGGATTCCATAGCTCTCACATCCTGGAATCTACCATCAAGTTCTGTTGATTTTTGCTGCATTGCTCAAAAACATCTTTTGTTTGTCTCTAAACCTTGATTTCAAGCCAAGTGTTTATATGACCCAGAATCTTAGTTGGATAATAACAGATACTTTTTTGTAGTATGGGAGAGGGAATGTTTTAATTTATATAAGAGCATACTTAACCTATGGCTTCCTTTAATTTTTTTCTCCATACATTTTTTGGTAAAATCTTTCAACGAAGAGATTTGGAAAAAAAAAATGACATCTCTACATTGTTGTCAAGATAAAAATTTCTCCCACTGCTCCCATTGCTTCATATTAGCTTCAAACCAAATTAATTTTCCCATGCCTCCAAACTCACTTTAATGGCATATTATACCTGCTTAATAAGGTTTCTTGTGAGGAATGGCATGATTAAACATGAAAAGATGAAAAGTGTTATAGAGAATTAAAACTGAGTAAGGCCCTTGTACAGCACCCTTAAATCATGAAATTATGTTTAAAGAAAACAATGTTAGAAAGATGGTTCCCTAACGGATAAGGTAGGTTGTATAGTACATATAATAGGAAAGAGCATGCTAGGCACAAGAAACTTTATCAACAAAGGTAGAAAAGGCAGGGCAATAATTCAACTGCTTCAGAAATATTGGTTAAAATACCCCTGATAATTTGTAGATAATAGTAACAGCAACAATGAAAACTACCACTAAATTGCTGCCACTTACTGACTGCCTATTATGCACAAAGTCCATTATTTTAATCTCATCTGACTCTTATTACAACAGCACTTCAGATAAGTAATATTATTTTTTAATTTGTAAATGAGAAAAATAACTTCTCTGAGGTTGCTTTACTTGCTAAAGTAAGTGGTAGAAATAAGATTCAACTGAACCCCAAGTTTCTTGTATTTCCACAGCCTCATGAAATGTGGAGATTAAATGTGATCTCGCTATTGGAGACTCATCAGAGTGGTGCACAATTCTGGAACCCCTCACTCACTGTATTAAAGGAAGAGGCTATTAAAAGGGTGGGAATTTTACAAAGAAAGGTTTGGTGTACAGTGGACAAGAAGATTGAAATCTCTTCCATTAAGGAAGAATGGAATCAGTTATTCCTGGGATTAATCGTGACCAAGGATAGCAGAAACCTGTGTTCTAATCACACATCTGTTATGAACTAGATGCAAAGACCTTGAGAAAGTCAGTAGCCTTTTGGGGTAGTCTTATTATTAGTTCACTCACAAAAGAGGAGGTTTTCCTTGGTGGATCCAAATTGGTTTACTCCAATTGCATTTCTTTGATATATGAATAGGATTGTGACATTCGAGCACCCAATTATTCTAGAGGGAAGGTCTAGCATTCCATCCTTAGAAGAATTTCTCTCTTGTTCACCTCCTTCTGTCTCTGTCTCTCTCTGCAGTGTAATATCGATATAGAAAAACATGGAACTCAGGCTGTTGCTGGCAGCCATTTTGTGAGTATGAGCAGAACCAGGCTTATTACCATGTTGATGCTACAAACAGTGGAATGGAAAGATATAAAGAACAAGCAGCCAGAAGAATATTGTTGAATCACAAATTAACAAATGGTGAAGCCTGATTTACCTATGAAAGTTATATTTACTTTGATTATTTCAGGCAGTTTGAGTTGGAATTTCTGTTACTTCCAACCAAGAACATCTTAACTGATACACTCTGTGTTCTTTATCGAGGAGAATGATCAACAAACTGGAACAAACAGAACATATATGAATAGATGAAATTAAAGCTCTGTATATATCAGGGTGACAGAGTTTGAGAATCCAGCTCTTTGGAATGAGTTCAAGGTCTAGTATATTTTGGAGTATGGACATAATATATTGATGTGATACCAAAAATATAATACTAGTGTAGTCCCAAAGTCTTAAGAAATCTTAAAGACCAGAATAGGTATAGATTCTAGAAATGACAGACTTTGTGTATCTCAGGGGAAAAAGTCTAGAATGAACAATAATGCAGATGATTTGCGTGCTCTTCTAGGAGGAATAATGATCATGATAAGCTAACACAAGTACCTTTAGTCAGGCCAAATTCACGCCGTTTTCTTTCACGCGAAAGTTAACAAATGGATAGATACGATGAATTTCATAAGCAGTATATCTGGATTTCACCAAGGAATTTGGCAAAGATTTACATGATTTCTTGGCAGACAAGGCTGAGAAATGTGTGATAGATGACAGTACAGTTAAAGTCACAGTTGGTTTAAAACTTGTGATCAATGAATTTTTATTATAGGATAAGTGTCACCTTGGGGTGAGGTCTAACAGGCTTCTCTCAAACAACCAATCTCATTTAATATTTTAAATAAATAATGAAGATGAAGATAGATAAGTCCTCCTTATAAAGATTGCTAGTGCCCTCAAGTTGGTTAAAAGGGATAACTAATGATCAAAAATGAGAAAGTTTTGATTAAAAAATAACTCCATAGGCTTCAGTGTTCATCTTTTCATAACAAAGAGCAATTATTTTTTAAAAATCTACACTTAGCAGGAAAACATATCAACTTCCCCAAAATAAGATGGTCAAGATATATAGAAAGTGTGTAAATATGGTAGTGTGGGTGTGTAGCTGTGTGTCTATTTGTATGGACAACTTTCAAGAAAAAAGTACACATACCATACTTGAGGAAATTCCTAGATAAGAACGTAATCAAAACTTTAAGGCTTAGTAATTTGTCCATGATTTAGATATTGTAGGTCCTGGGGAGGGGGCCAAATTTGAAAGGAAGGCAGTGACTCTAATACTACTCTGTTTATTCCTTTTATTGTGAAGAACTAACTTTGTTGTTAGGACAGCTTTGTAGAATTATGGGACAATGAGGAATATAGCTCCTTTGGTCTTATGATATTAGGTTGTCCTACCTTTTAAAATAAAAACTGTGATACTTTGGAGGGTGTGTGTGTGTGTGTGTGTGTATCAAAATTATCCACTAATCACCTGGAATGGTAAAGACTTATGTGCCTCTCACTATGCTGGTATGATCTCAAAGGCAATTTGAGATTAAGATACCTATATACACCCTCAATTCAGAGTGCCAAAGACCACCACTGATTCCCTATTGGAGCCACTGAGGCATTACTGTAGAAAGAATCAACCTAGTCTTGGTTGGAGAGAGGGAGGGGCTGGCAAGATAGCCCCTGGGCTAACAACCACCCCTTCACATAGATGTTAGTTTTCCCTAAAGAAGTGTGGAAAGTCACAGAGTGGGTATTAGAAAAAAAAGAAGCAGTTCCACAGATTAGGAAGTGACACGTCCGTGAGACCACCCCTCTGAAATATTTTACCTTCTCTGTAGTTCTCTTCTGGACCATAGGAAAGTCATACTACCCCTATGGTTTCAGATAATTTGCTCTTCCACATTTCAAAGCTTGGTACATCATAGAATCTCTATATTAGAGCAAGGTAATTTTTAAAGGGGGAAATAAAATTGCTTATTAGATTTATTTCCATGTCTTTAGAGGTGCCTAAATGGATTATAAAGCATATTCCAACAGACATTTGAAAATAATTAGGTTTGGAGGACAGAATTATGGAAGGCTTGGATAAGTTCTATTTTATACTTTATCTATGTTTGATATTGTTTGAAATTTGTGTAATAAGAATGTACATGCTGCTTTTGTAATTTAACCAGAGTATGGATTCAAGTTAATTTTAACTTCCAAATGTCATAAAATATTTGTCTGATTATCATATATAGAAAATGGGAGGAAATTTTGCCATAAAGTGGTCTGAGCTTATCTTGAGTGTTTTATTTTTGTTTTATCCTGGGTTCCACATTTTACAGGGTGAGGTAAACACTCAAAAAGAGTTTAAATCAACGGTTGACTATGGGAACCAGTGTTGCCACCTAGGGATTGTGTTCAACTAGAAAATGCATGCTAAGGGAATTCCTGGTGGCCCAGTGGTTAGATCTCTGCACTTCCACTACAGGGGGCACGGGTTTGATCCCTGGTCAGGGAACTAAGCTCCCGCAAGCTGCATAGCACTGCCAAAACAACAAAACACAACAAAGCTGGAAAGAAAATTCATGCTAAAACCTGAATAGGGCAGAGCATCCCACAACATTTTGAAGCCACAGAAGCAGGCAGGTAAACTGTCTTATCTTATAAGAGACTTCTAAAATTTGCTGATGTTTAAATGATGGCAATTAATTCAAATTATTTAAAATAGTATGGAATTAATGCTCCTGCCATGGGCCACCCGAGTGTAATCTCCGACCAAAGAGGAGGATGGTCATGATAATAAAGGCTCCAGAAACTAGTTCATAATTGGAATAGGTGAAAGCACCAAAAAGTTTCCTCCTAAAGAATTCAGAAGGAAAATTTTTAAATGATTAGAGAGGCTCAGAAAGTACATGGGCTGTCTTGTCAAATACTGAACTTTCCCACTTTATTTACAGAAGCTTGATGACAATTTATTAAGGATACTGAAGATGGGATCCCCAAACTATGTGGGAAGTTTGTTATCTCTAAGGTCTTTCCAAAGATTGTTTGAGTCTTTGTCTGAGCCATAAAGGAATGATACAATATTGCCATACTTGTTTTGTCTTTCAGGAAGTCAATGTACGTTGAGACCATGGACCATCAAAGGCACACTGTGGGATTTTAAAATTAATAGTCCTTTTTTTGAAGTATGTTGGATTTCTAGGCTCCCTACTAGAAAACTTAAATATATACATATTTTAACAGCTAGATAAGAATGTAAAAATAAATTTTCTCTAAATATTTTCACATTTAACATTTTAACAGAATTTTTAAACGTGTGATTGTGTTTACAGGTGATTTAAAAGCTTCAGATATCTGACGATGCTAGATTTTTTTCCCCATTTCTACACCATGTGAAGAATTGTATTTGTTTGTGCAAAGGTTTTACCTTTAAATTAAAACAACATATTGGAAGCCAGTAGGACTGTCTTGTTAGGGTCTAATATTAAATTCTTGCAATATGCTAGGTGCTGTTCTAAGTGCTGGACTGGGCTGGGAATATTTCATCTTTGCAACACTGTATGATGAAGATACTGTCTTATTCCCTGTTTTTCGTATGTGGAAACTGAAGCACGGAGAATTTAGGCAACATGTTCAAGGTCAAAAAGCTAGTAAATGGTATGAGTTGGAATTTGAACCCAAGTAGTCTGTGCCCGTAACCACTATCTATGTTGCTCACCAAGTCTAGTCTCTGAAGATGCCTTTGAATTTTGATTTTGGATAGATGATGTTAAAGTATATCAAACTACTTCTTCATTTAATAAAGTAATAAAATAATAATTTCAGATCCAATTGAAGCCATGCGTACATACCTTTCCAATCTAATTCCCTCCACTTATCAAATATTAAGAATTTGCTATATTTTCTTTAGAACTTTCAAGGAAATAAAAACACTTATAGAATTAGCTGAAGGCTTCTCTCTACCTCTATCCATTCTATTCCCTTATTCCTTTTCTAGAGATAACCAATATTTTGGACAAAAACCCAAAGCTTAACACCTAGCCAGTAGTTATCCCAAGACCAGTGCTCAGAAAATGTTTATTAAGTAAATGAAGTACTGAATTAATATGCAAAAGTTTGATAAGTCTTGTGATTTACACACACACACACACACACTCACACACACGCTCGCATATATGCATTCTTCATTTTGTTTAAAATAGAGTAAATGTATGGTGTTAAAACAACACAGGGGGACTTCTGGGGAAGATGGCGGAAGAGCAAGACGCGGAGATCACCTTTCTCCCCACAGAAACACCAGAAATACATCTACACGTGGAACAACTCCTACAGAACACCTACTTAACGCTGGCAGAAGACCTCAGACCTCCCAAAAGGCAAGAAACTCCCCACGTACCTGGGTAGGGCAAAGCGGAGAGATTCCCCCACAGAGGATCGGCGCTGACCAGCACTCACCAGCCCGAGAGGCTTGTCTGCTCGCCCGCCAGGGCGGGCGGGGCTGGGAGCTAAGGCTTGGGCTTTGGTCGGAGCGCAGGGAGAGGACTGGGGCTGGTGGCGTGAACTCAGCCTGAAGGGGATAGTGGCCGGGAGGGAGTCCGGGAAAAAGTCTGGAGCTGCTGAAGAGGCAAGAGACTTTTTCTTCCCTCTTGGTTTCCTGGTGCTCGAGGAGAAGGGATTAAGAGCGCTGCTTAAAGGAGCTCCAGAGACGGGCGTGAGCCGCGGCTAAAAGCGTGGACCCCAGAGACGGGCGTGGGATGCTGGGGCTGCTGCTGCCGCCGCCAAGAGGATTATGGGCGAGCACAGGTCACTGTCCACACCCCCCTTCCGGGAAGTCTGTGCAGCCCGCCACTGCCGGGGTCCCGGGATCCAGAGACAGCTTCCCAAGGAAAACGCACGGCGCGCCTCAGGCTGGTGCAACGTCACGCCGGCCTCTGACGCCGCAGGCTCACCCTGCACTCCTTGCCCCTCCCTCCCCCTGGTCTGAGTGAACCAGAGTCCCCTAGGGGGCTGCTCCTTTAACTCCGTCCTGTCTGAGTGAAGATCAGACGCCCTCCGGCGACCTACACGCAGAGGTGGGGCCAAATCCAAAGCTGAGACCCAGGAGCTGTGAGAACAAACAAGAGAAAGGGAAAACTCTCGCAACAGCCTCAGAAGCAGCGGATTGAAGCTCCACAATCAACTTGATGTACCCTGCATCTGTGGAATACACGAATAGACAATGAATCATCCCAAATTGAGGAGCCGTGTGGATGAAAGGCTCTTGGTGCTGCACCCAGGAATCAGTGCTGTGCCTCTGAGGTGGGAGAGCCAACTTCAGGACACTGGTCCACAAGAGATCTCCCAGCTCCACATAATATCAAATGGCGAAAACCTCCCAGAGATCTCCATCTCAACACCAACACCCAGCTTCACTCAAAGACCAGCAAGCTACAGTGCTGGACACCCTATGCCAAACAACTAGCAAGACAGGAACACAACCCCACCCATTAGCAGAAAGGCTGACTGAAATCATAATAAGTCCACAGACACCCCAAAACACACCACCAGATGTGGACTTGCCCACCAGAAAGACAAGATCCAGCCTCATCCACCAGAACACAGGCACTAGTCCCCTCCACCAGGAAGCCTACACAACCCACTGAACCAACCTTAGCCACTGGGGACAGACACCAAAAACAACAAGAAATATAAATCTGCAGCCTGCAAAAAGGAGACCCCAAACACAGTAAGATAAACAAAATGAGAAGACAGAAAAACACACAGCAGGTGAAGGAGCAAAATAAAAACCCACCAGACCTAACAAATGAAGAGGAAATAGGCAGTCTACCTGAAAAAGAATTCAGAATAATGATAGTAAAGATGATCCAAAATCTTGGAAATAGAATAGACAAAATGCAAGAAACAGTTAACAAGGACCTAGAAGAACTAAAGATGAAACAAGCAACGATGAATAACACAATAAACGAAATTAAAAATACTCTAGATGGGATCAATAGCAGAATAACTGAGGCAGAAGAAGGGTAAGTGACGTGGAAGATAAAATAGTGGAAATTACTACTGCAGAGCAGAATAAAGAAAAAAGAATGAAGAGAACTGAGGACAGTCTCAGAGACCTCTGGGACAACAGTAAACACACCAACATTCGAATTATAGGGGTTCCAGAAGAAGAAGAGAAAAAGAAAGGGACTGAGAAAATATTTGAAGAGATTTTAGTTGAAAACTTCCCTAATATGGGAAAGGAAATAGTTAATCAAGTCCAGGAGGCATAGAGAGTCCCATATACAATAAATCCAAAACAGCAAATAACACACAAGGGAATCCCCATAAGGTTAACAGCTGATCTTTCAGCAGAAACTCTGCAAGCCAGAAGGGACTGGCAGGACATATTTAAAGTGATGAAGGAGAAAAACCTGCAACCAAGATTACTCTACCCAGCAAGGATCTCATTCAGATTTGATGGAGAAATTAAAACCTTTACAGACAAGCAAAAGCTGAGAGAGTTCAGCACCACCAAACCAGCTTTACAACAAATGCTAAAGGAACTTCTCTAGGCAAGAAACACAACAGAAGGGAAAGACCTACAATAACGAACCCAAAACAATTAAGAAAATGGGAATAGGAACATACATATCGATAATTACCTTAAATGTAAATGGACTAAATGCTCCCACCAAAAGACACAGATTGGCTGAATGGATACAAAAACAAGACCCATATATATGCTCTCTACAAGAGACCCACTTCATACCTAGAGACACATACAGACTGAAAGTAAGGGAATGGACAAAGATATTCCATGCAAATGGAAACCAAAAAAAAGCTGGAGTAGCAATTCTCATATCAGACAAAATAGACTTTAAAATAAAGACTATTAAAACGGACAAAGAAGGACACTACATAATGATCAAGGGATCGATCCAAGAAGAAGACATAACAATTGTAAATATTTATGCACCCAACATAGGAGCACCTCAATACATAAGGCAAATACTAACAGCCATAAAAGGAGAAATTGACAGTAACACAATCATAGTAGGGGACTTTAACACTCCACTTTCACCAATGGACAGATCATCCAAAATGAAAATAAATAAGGAAACACAAGCTTTAAATGATACATTAAACAAGATGGACTTAATTGATATTTATAGGACATTCCATCCAAAAACAACAGAATACACAATTTTCTCAAGTGCTCATGGAACATTCTCCAGGATAGATCATATCTTGGGTCACAAATCAAGCCTTGGTAAATTTAAGAAAATTGAAATTGTATTAAGTATCTCTTCCGACCACAACGCTATGAGACTAGATATCAATTACAGGAAAAGATCTGTAAAAAATACAAACACATAGAGGCTAAACAATACACTAATTAATAACGAAGTGATCACTGAAGAAATCAAAGAGGAAATCAAGAAATACCTAGAAACAAATGACAATGGAGACACGACAACCCGAAACCTATGGGATGCAGCAAAAGCAGTTCTAAGAGGGAAGTTTATAACAATACAATCCCACCTTAAGAAACAGGAAACATCTCAAATAAACACCCTGACCTTGCACCTAAAGCAATTAGAGAAAGAAGAACAAAAAAACCCAAAGTGAGCAGAAGGAAAGAAATCATAAAAATCAGATCAGAAATAAATGAAAAAGAAATGAAGGAAATGATAGGAAAGATCAATAAAACTAAAAGCTGGTTCTTTGGGAAGATAAACAAAATTGATAAACCATTAGCCAGCCTCATCAAGAAAAACGGGAGATGACTCAAATCAATAGAATTAGAAATGAAAAAGGAGAAGTAACAACTGACACTGCAGAAATACAAAAGATCATGAGATTACTACAAGCAACTGTATGCCAATAAAATGGACAACGTGGAAGAAATGGACAAATTCTTAGAAATGCACAACCTGCCAAGACTGAAACAGGAAGAAATAGAAAACATAAACAGACAAATCACAAGCACTGAAATCGAAACTGTGATTAAAAATCTTCCAACAAACAAAAGCCCAGGACAGGATGGCTTCACGGGAGAATTCTATCAAACATTTAGAGAAGAGCTAACACCTATTCTTCTCAAAATCTTCCAAAACATAGCAGAGGGAGGAACACTCTGAAACTCATTCAAGAAGGCCACTATCACCCTGATACCAAAACCAGACAAAGATGTCACAAAGAAAGAAAACTACAGGCCAATATCACTGGTGAACATAGATGCAAAAATCCTCAACAAAATACTAGCAAACAGAATCCAACAGCACATTAAAAGGATCATACACCGTGATCAAGTGGGGTTTATTCCAGGAATGCAAGGATTCTTCAATATACGCAAATCAATCAACATGATACACCATATTAATAAACTGAAGGAAAAAAACCATATGATCATCTCAATAGATGCAGAGAAAGCTTTCGACAAAATTCAACACCCATTTATGATAAAAACCCTACAGAAAGTAGGCATAGAGGGTACTTTCCTCAACATAATAAAGGCCATATATGACAAACCCACAGCCAACATTGTCCTCAATAGTGAAAAACTGAAAGCATTTCCACTAAGATCAGGAACAAGACAAGGTTGCCCACTCTCACCTCTCTTATTCAACATAGTTTTGGAAGTTTTAGCCATAGCAATAAGAGAAGAAAAGGAAATAAAAGGAATCCAAATCGGAAAAGAAGAAGTAAAGCTGTCACTGTTTGCAGATGACATGATACTATACATAGAGACTCCTAAAGATGCTACCAGAAAACTAATAGAGCTAATCAATGAATTTGGTAAAGTAGCAGGATACAAAGTTAATGCACAGAAATCTCTGGCATTCCTATATACTAATGATGAAAAATCTGAAAGTGAAATCAAGAAAACACTCCCATTTACCACTGCAACAAAAAGAATAAAATATCTAGGAATAAACCTAACTAAGGAGACAAAAGACCTGTATGCAGAAAATTAAAAGACACTGATGAAAGAAATTAAAGATGATACAAATAGATGGAGAGATATACCATGTTCTTGGATTGGAAGAATCAATATTGTGAAAATGACTCTACTACCCAAAGCAATCTACAGATTCAATGCAGTCCCTATCAAACTACCACTGGCATTTTTCACAGAACTAGAGCAAAAAATTTCACAATTTGTATGGAAACACAAAAGACCCCGAATAGCCAAAGCAATCTTGAGAATGAAAAATGGAGCTGGAGGAATCAGGCTCCCTGACTTCAGACTATACTACAAAGCTACAGTAATCAAGACAGTGTGGTACTGGCACAAAAACAGAAAGATAGATCAATGGAACAGGATAGAAAGCCCAGAGATAAACCCACACACATATGGTCACCTTATCTTTGATAAAGGAGGCAGGAATGTACAGTGGAGAAAGGACAGCCTCTTCAATAAGTGGTGCTGGGAAAACTGGACAGGTATATGTAAAAGTATGAGATTAGATCACTCCCTAACACCATACACAAAAATAAGCTTAAAATGGATTAAAGACCTAAATATAAGACCAGACACTACCAAACTCTTAGAGGAAAACATAGGTAGAACACTCTATGACATAAATCCCAGCAAGATCCTTTTTGACCCACCTCCTAGAGAAATGGAAATAAAAACAAATGTAAATAAATGGGACCTAATGAAACTTAAAAGCTTTTGCACAACAAAGGAAACCATAAACAAGACAAAAAGACAACACTCAGAATGGGAGAAAATATTTGCAAATGAAGCAACTGACAAAGGATTAATCTCCAAAATTTATAAGCAGCTCATGCAGCTCAATAACAAAAAAACAAACAACCCAGTCAAAATATGGGCAGAAGACCTAAATAGACATTTCTCCAAAGAAGATATACAGACTGCCAACAAACACATGAAAGGATGCTCAACATCTTTACTCATTAGAGAAATGCAAATCAAAAATACAATGAGATATCATCTCACACCAGTCAGAATGGCCATCATCAAAAATTCTAGAAACAATAAATGCTGGAGAGTGTGTGGAGAAAAGTGAACACTCTTGCAATGTTTGTGGGAATGTGAATTGGTACAGCCACTATGGAGAACAGTATGGAGGTTCCTTAAAAAACTACAAATAGAACTACCATATGACCCAGCAATCCCTCTACTGGGCATACACCCTGAGAAAACCATAATTCAAAAAGAGTCATGTACCAAATTGTTCATTGCAACTCTATTTACAATAGCCCAGAGATGGAAACAACCTAAGTGTCCATCAACAGATGAATGGATAAAGAAGATGTGGCACATATATACAATGGAATATTACTCAGCCATAAAAAGAAACGAAACTGAGCTATCTGTAATGAGGTGGATAGACCTAGAGTCTGTCATACAGAGTGAAGTAAGTCAGAAAGAGAAAAACAAATATCATATGCTAACACATATATATGGAATTTAAGGAAAAAAATGTCATGAAGAACCTAGGGGTAAAACAGGAATAAAGACACAGACCTACTAGAGAATGGACTTGAGGATATGGGGAGGGGGAAGGGTAAGCTATGACAAAGCGAAAGAGAGGCATGGACATATGTACACTACCAAACGTAAGGTAGATAGCTAGTGGGAAGCAGCCGCAGAGCACAGGGAGATCAGCTCGGTGCTTTGTGACCGCCTAGAGGGGTGGGATAGGGAGGGTGGGAGGGAGGGAGACACAAGAGGGAAGGGATTTGGGAACAGATGTATATATATATAACTGATTCACTTTGTTATAAAGCAGAAACTAATACACCATTGTGAAGCAATTATACTCCAATAAAGTTGTTAAAAAAAACCAAAAAACAAAGGGCATTGCAGAGCACAAGTTTTCCTGACACTTTTCACTAACACTTTTCTAACTGAGTAAACAAGGGTTATTCTGGTTAGATGGTGGAGTGGATATCAGTTCTTTGACCCGTCAGGTAACATTTCCTCCTCTCCTCTTCTTAACAGCTTCTATTTTCTATAAGAGGATCCATGAGGTTCTAGATACACTGACTCCACTTCCAGGTCCAAGAGTGAGGTATGTGTGACCCAGGCTGAGGAATCAGTTTATTTGACTACAGTGATTGCTTTGGGGCCAGGGGGTGGAGGGGGAACACACGCTGATGAGAATGAATCTCTGGACATTTGTTAGAATTTTTGGCACAAAGGCCACTCATTGAACAGATGGTTCTAGTATGTGTATGAAGGAACCCGAACTGCTGCAGCGTTTTTTGCTGCTATGCAGGAAGCCAAACCAAGTATGAGGTCAATGCATGGATTGGGGGGGAAAAAAGGAAGTTCAGAAAAATTGAACCAGAGCCCTAATAACAACGTGAACATCTGAATCAACCTACAACTGAAGTCTAATCTATGTTGGATATTTTAATTGTATGAACCAATAAATTCTCTATTACAAAAATTTATTTTTAATTATTATAAAATATAGCAAACATTCAGAGGATAATTTCACTAATGCTTGTAGCCCAGACTTCACCAACATACTTAATACTTTGCCCTGTTTGCCTCAGAATTTTGGAAAAAATAATAGGAATCAATTTCAGACCCAATTGAAACCATGTGTACATAGCTTCCCAATCTAATTCCCTTCATTTATCAAATATTAATATTTTGCTATATTTTCTTTAGAACTTTCAAAGAAATAAAAGCAATGTCAGAATTAGTTGAAAGCTTCTCTATACCCCTCCTCATCCCATGCCCTTAATCCTCTGCTAGAGATAACCAATATGCTGAAATGTGTATCTTTCCCATCCTTTCAAAAATTTTAATAATTTTGTTACATATGCCTTCATTGTAATAATAATCTATGCTTTATGAGTTTTAAACTACATAAATGATATCTATGGTATATAACATCCTGCAACTTGTTTTTTGTAACTTAATATTGTGCCTATTATTATTTTTTTATTTATCCAGTGTCCATATGTTTTCTCCTTTTTTGCATTTTGTTAGATTGAGAAAGGTCTCAATATTCCTTTTATCTTTGCTGTTTCGAAAGCTATATTTCCATTCTTTCTGTGGTAACTCAAATATTTAACATATATATTGAGCTATATTATCTTCTAATGGAGACCAAAATTATTAAATATTCTGGCTTACTCTTGAATAAGAAGAGATCTTAGCATGGCTTATGTATAAAATAAACTCTCTTTCCTTGGTATTGCTTTCAAACTTTAAGTTCCACTTAAAAAAAGAATGAAACAATATTATTTTCTCTGAGTTAGTTGCATCAAAAAAGGGAGAAAATTATACAATCAGGTTGGTTATGTAGAAACAAAATTTATATGATCCGTTTTCTTGCCCTTTTCTTTTCACCTAGTACAATCTCAACTCTCTTAGACTGTCTTAAGTCTTCCCTCCTCCAAGAATCCTTCACTGGCCATCTTAGCCCAGTGATGAGTTTGTCTACATCTGAAATTCTTCTGTACTTACCGACTTTGATTTTCATTTGACTGTTAATCATAAATTACATACTAGTATCTTATAATCCTAGCTTTTAATTCAACTCTTTATTGTCGTATTGATAGTTTTCTATTTCTCCTTAAGTATTGCATTCCTTGAAGAAAAGATGCATAGTCTCATAATTTGTTATCACCCACTATTGGGGCTTTCCCATAGCAGGTGCTCAATAAATGCTCCTTGATTATCTATCAGTAAGTGAAACATTCCCAAAGTGATTGAAACCCAAGATCTAGTACTTGGTCATTAAGGAGCCAGGGTGTTAACTGAAAAATGGTGGAGAGACTTCACACTACGTAACGTGAAGAGGAATGTCTTAGACTGAGAGGACAGTTTACCCAATACTCAGACGATGTTAATCAAGCTGATCTCAATTCCCTTTCTCTGAGCTCCTGAACATATGGAGATAGTTAAACTTCTAGCGCAGGGCAAGAAGAAACACTAAGCCACCGAGGAGTGAGATAGCCCAAATTCTTATGCAACTCTCAGCACAGAAACTGACAGTGACCAAACTTATCAGATATGTTTGTATGAGAAACAGCTTACTAGTAGTTTTTGTACTTGTAGTTGCCATGGTGTCAGTGTGTGTGAGCATAACTGTTGGGGGATACAGAAACAACATAGCAGAGTGGGAGACACTGTAAGGTACAAGTTGGAATAAGATGTATGTGGATATAAATCCTGGTTGTATTTACTTTCTTACTTCTTGTGACCTGGGAAAAGTTACTTAAATTGTTTGAGCATCAGCTTCCTTGTCTGGAAAATGGGTATAAAAATATGCAGCTCCTAGGGTTATCTTTAAGGAGTAGAAAAACATATTGCATGGAAAGCACTCTGAATAGCACATGATGGCTAATATTTGAATTTTTATTAATGGAAAAAAAAAGGGCAAGAGGAGGCAGATATCAGGGGAGTGACATTTGCTAATGAAAAACTCCATGGGAGAATTGCTTTTCATGAGGGTGAAGAATTCCTCCAGCGAAACTCAGGTTACACTAGGTAATAAAAGTTATGCATATTTTTGGGCTCACTTTTTGATTTTCCTAAAAATTGTTGCTACCATAATTCCTTGTTTTGCTAACTCTAAGGAAAACCTACCATGGATGAAAGCAAAGAACATGCTTATATTTCCATCTTCTTGAACTTTGGAGTCTACAGCTTTTCTATGCTTCTCTATTTTTATTTCTTGCCATACAAGAAGGATGCTTTAATATAATGGATGAAACAGTAATAATGCAAGAAGGAGCAGAGTTCAATAACCATATTGTTAGCTGCTAAGGTTTCAAGAAATTTTTTTAAAAATTTTTTTATATTTAAATATACCCTAGCTGTCCTTTTACAAGTCTCTTACAAGGAGGGGTGCAAAGGGACTCTGCCACTGATCATATGTTCTGATATATTTGAACAGCCGAGATCTATAGAATCTTCTCCTCATACTCACCCACTCACTCATTCATATAGTCAACAAACATGTGACCCCTTCTGGGGCTCAAGGATATGAAAGACACTGCAGTTTGATATACCTACACTGCTTTTGGTCTATATAAATCCAAGGTTTAGCCTAATGCTTGGTACATAGTATAACTATCTCACAATTGTTAAATGAGTAGATGATTTTGTAAAAGCTAATGTCTGCTGGCATAAAGTAAGTAAATGAGCTCTGTTTCAGTTTTCTGAGTAGCTGTGTTGGAAATTTACATGGATGTCCAGCATGGTGTTTTCAAAAGATGAGTAACTGTAATTTGTATTCGTTTAACTCTTTTCAATTCATGAAGTCTTTATACAATTTTTCCCTTGGAGCTGGCTACTTATTTGCTATTTTATAGTGGATACAAGTCTTAGAAACAGAAAGCATTTACAAAACAAGTTATGAAGAAATCCCAACATGGATGGTACATAGAGGTTGTGAAGAGGAGACTTGGGTTTGGGGCTCAGTTCCTTAACTGAGTTCCTATGTGATTTTCACTAAGCCCCTTCTTTGTGGGCATCAGATATTTGATCTGAGAATGAGAAAATGAGGTTAGATCAACTCTCAGCCTTTTTTTCCTCTAAACTTTTAAGTTACATAGAAGTTCAAAGAATAGGAGTATTGGAAAAGGCAGTGTGGTATTGAAGAAAAAGTCAGGCAGGCATGATTCAGATTCTAGCTGCTCTGCCAACTTTGTGACTGGGGGCCAGTTGCTTAAGGAAACCTTAGAGAAACAAGGTGGGGTAGTGGGGAGGAGCCTAGGCTTCGGCTGAGTTCAGTTCCCAGTTTTGCTATTGAGTAACCCTGTGACTTGGGACAATTTAATTTTTTATTATTTTTTTAAATTAATTAATCTATTTATTATTTTATTTATTTTTGGCTGCGTTGGGTCTTCGTTGCTGCGCACGGGCTTTCTCTAGTTGCGGCGAGCGGGGGCTACTCTTGGTTGAGGTGCGTGGGCTTCTCACTGTGGTGGCTTCTCTTGTTGCAGAGCACGGGCTCTAGGCACACAGGCTTCAGTAATTCTGGCACATAGGCTCAGTAGTTGTGGGTCTTTAACATGTCATTTTTTTTTTTTTGAGGGATTGGTGTAATTGCAGAAGGTCTTACAGAGATATGACTGGAGCTGGATTGTGATGGATTGTTAAGATTCATAATATCATTCTCACTAAATATCTAGCATATTATTTTTGAAAGCAAACTGTGTGTGATAGGCATTGTTCTAGGGCAGAGATGAATATGAAAGACTAAGTACCCACTCTTTTTTTAGCATATATCCTAGAAAAAAGACCTAGCCAATCTAAAAATAAATAAATAGTTTTGGTAGTGAAAATTTCTGTAAAGTAAGTGAAGCAATGCTAGGGAATCATGACTGATGGGAGAGAGTGTGGAATGAGATTTAGAAAACTGTTAAAGGTAAAATGTATAGGCATTGAAGATTCTTTTGAGGATTTATTAAGGGGAAATTTTTCTTTGTACGTTAGTACAAAGTGGAATAATACATTTTCCTTTGACTTACATTATTTTATAACCACTTTCTCTGGCTATTTAATGTAAATCTTGAATGTCTGTGGTTCCCTCCCTTTATGAGTTTTTTCTCTGTTTCAGGTTCTCTGACATTTGGATGATCCAAAACATAATGAATGCACACTGGGTTGTGTCTACACTGTGTCAGGCAAATGAGGCGTTTGACAATTTTAATTTTAATTCAGGGTTTACTTTTAGAGTTATATAGGCAGAGCCATAGATGTCTGAAGCATTTGTAGTTTTAAACTTCCTGTAAAAATTTGGAAGGAAGTTTCAGGTGTAGTGCTTGGTTCAGGGTTTTTGGTGGGTGTGGTTATAATATATCCATCTTTCCATCTGTCTTTGACTACATGAACATGAACACAAGAAATTCTTGTGAACTTTGGAGGGGTAATTAAACAGGTGGAAAATGAGGCCAGGAAGTCGGCTTTGATGCTATGCTATCCCACCTTGCTCCTTAAGCAATTTCAGATGGGATGCACATGGACACCATGACGATGCACTGTCAGGGTATAAATGATGTGCAGGAAACCAAAGGACATTCAAATCCAAACAGCTACAGAACATCTGGTATGAATTTTGCATTTTCTTTTAATTCTTTAAAATTGGGGGGTAATAGGAAAAGGAAAATAGAGCTATTTTTAAGTCCTTTCCATACAGGAGAAATGGAGACAGGAACAGCAGCTCTTTTCTATAGAGGAGTGAATGGGAACTCATTTTTCCTGAGAACTTCTATGTACTAGACATTACACACTGTGACAAACATTATCTAAATGTACAACTGAACAGCAGTCCTACCTAAATTTGAACAACAGTTTTCCATGTACAGAGATCATTCATTCTTGTTCATTGACGCAATCCTAACAAATCTGTTTCACAGGTATACAGTGGTTCAGAGGCATGAGTTTTGATCAGAACTGGTGGATTCAAATTCTAATTTCACTACTTTCTTGGTATGTGCCTTTGATGAGTGTCTTTCTCTTTGTGCCACATTGTTCTTATTTGTAAAACAAGAATGAGTATAATATTGACTACCTGTGAGGATTAAGTACTGTGATAATTGTAAAGCACTGAAACTAGGACAGTGGCTGGCATATAGCAAGAATGTAATACATGGTAGCTGGTATTATTATTCTAATTTTACAATCTAGGAGAAGGAGGCTTGGGAAAATTAAGTGTCTTACCCAAGAACATGCAGATAACAAGTGGCAGTGTTTAACCTTAACTTCATTAGCCTGACCCTGGCTGATGCTCTTATTTTTTGGATATGCATTACATTTAATATCCTATGATTATATGGAGGGAAGATGTCAGACATATCACCTGCTTTTAAGAAACTTTCCTTGTCTTTTCTTTCTGGAGGGTAGAAGGAGACCCATATCACAAGAAGCTATAGAAAAAATGGGTGTTGGTCCATATCTTACTTAGCACTTATTAGCCTTTACCCAAGAAGATCAGAAGGTGTTCACTGAATACATTCAAAAATTTTTTTAATCATATCTTCACAAAGGTTACATTGAATGATGAATAAAACAGTATTAATTGATAGAAAGCTTTAATTTGGGGGAACTAGCAAATTCCCCAAATATATCCCACTATAATGGGATTAATAATAATACTTTATTTTTGCAAACTGGAGGTCCCTTAACTAGACAAAAGGCGAACCTATTTTGGTGTGGAGAAATAGGCATAGGAGCAAGGTAAACAGGTCAACAGAAAATTTCTCCTTATATGAATCTATTTCACTCTCCATCATAATTCAGTGATTTCCATTGCTTAAAGGGTAAATTTCAATATGCTTAAAAGGAACTGAAAGGCTTTCCAGAAACTGAGTTCATCTTCCTCCTCTCCCACCTACCTCCCACTACTTCTACTCTGTACTTGAGAAATACCGAATTGCTCAGCCTCACACTGTATGAATCTACGCATGAGTCATCTCTCACACTTTTTCCACTGTCCACTATACCTCTGACCTCAGTTCTTTTCCAGACTAAATTCTACTCATTCTTTAAATCTCGACTCGGGCTCATCACTTCTGGAAAGACTTTTCAGACAGGATTAAAAGCGTATTCTCACCCACATGACATCTTTATCATTGCTCTTATTTCATCATCTTAATGCTGTGTGTGTGTCCCCCTCCCACTTCCTAAATTTGGGTTTCTCAAGAATCTTTCCTGGCAATTTGTCCTGACTTCCCTTTTCATGGTAATGATCATGAACCACACCTCTCTGTTAACACAGCAGATTTCTGGGGCAGTAAGAGGAATAATTCCCCACGAATCCTCCCACATGGAGGATCTAACAGTAATAGTGTCCCCTCTTCCCACCTCATATGCCCCAACCCCTTACCTGAACACAGACATGCATCATGGAAGATGAGATTGAGCACCAGACAGAAAACTGCTTTCTTCTTTTACTCATTCAAAATTATGTTCTCTTGTTTTTATTACTAGCAGGAAATTTCCAAAATCCCGGGAACATAAGAGCATCATATACTGAAGTAGGCAGATATCCTACTCCCCTGATTTTAGCTTAGGTTGCCGATATGCAAACTTTCTAAAGGATCACCATTAAATTTATTTTCCACAGACAATTTTCATGTAGGTACTAGAAGCATACTGATTGCCAATGAATCTCCTTATACATGGAAGGAGAGGCCAACTTTGGGACTTACAAAAGTCATGGACTCATTGAGTTTTAAATTGGTAAAGGGATGGATCTGCAAAAGCTTAGAATTTTACCACCTCAAGCCAAACACAACCTTTCTGTGAGCAAGAATGGCTTCTCACAAATTAGGGTCATATATGAGACATTAAAATTTTTCATAGCCACATTAAGAAAGTAAAAGAAACAGACAACTTAATGTTAAAAATATTTTAAACACACTATACTTAAAATATTATTTCAAAATGTAATAAAGATAAAAGTGTAAACAGATATAAGCAAAAAGTAATCAATATAAACAATGCAAAGAATTAGTGTTTGATGTATTTTTCTAGTAAGTTCTGGAAATCCAGTGTGTATATTATACTTTTAGCACACTTCAATATGGACTTGACGCATTTCATATGGTCAGTTGTCACATGTGCTTTGTGGCTACTGTATTATACACACAGTATCTACATGTATGTATACATGTGTGTACACACATGTAGAGAACAGGGACCACTCCACTCCATTTCTTAGTACTGCTAATGCAAAGAAAGTTGTCTTGTGGTATAGGAGTACTTAAAAACATATTTTAAATAATGGATTAAATTGATCAAAACACAATTCAAGAATAGAAGACAATTTTATAAATCTTAAGGATATGAATGTATTTAAATAAGGAAAATGTACCATTTTGTGATTGACACATTATTTATGATTCCCATAAACTTGGAAATAAGGAGCATTTTCTGGTGCAGATATAACATTTTCCAGTAGAGGGCAGAGATCTAACTGAAACTAGACAGTGAGAGCTTAATGGTATAAGATAGCTTATTCAGTGTGAGGGACCTTTTCAGACCTAAACTTTAGAAATGGAAAACCAATAACCTTTCTCACAAGCATACGATTTCATTGCACTGAAACAACTTAGGCAATGGATGTATGGGGAGAGTGAGATGAGGCTGTATTCCTTTCCCTTTCTGGTTTAAGCTGTCTTGATAAAGGTCTAATTATTTAATAGATGGGCTACTTTAAGTCGAATTCGCAAACTCCATTAGGATAGCAGTTCACAAAGGAAGTTGATAGGTCTGTCCACATCCACTTTTTCTTAGAGATCATTCCATTTATTGTTTTCTAAATGTCATAAATATTTTGACCTAAACCTCTCTCAGTGCCTCTGTATCGGCAAATAATTTCTCAATCTCCACCCCTGTCTCCTACTCTCTTCCTTCTTTTATTGTTCTTTGGCATTCCTTATAAAAGCACACAGAGGAAAATGAAAAATATATGGGATTCAGACATTTTTCAGAGCTGGGAAGAACGTATTTTAAAGTTCAGAGACTTTTCTCGAGCAAACATGCCAGAACTTATGTGTTCACCTGAGTGTTGTATTCCAATGTAGTCCTCTCAGAGAGGATTTAACTTATTCTCACAATATTGCCCTGATAAAAATATTTCTGTAACTTCAACTGGCAATGATTTCAGCATCAGTTTATTAGTAAGTCTGAATTACTAGTCATTTCATTAACATGCTTAGTTTTCTTTCTGAAACACTGCATTACTTCATTTTAGAACCCACGTTGATTTACAACACCTAAGTGTAGATAACCTTTGCCTGTTTTCAAGGTAATATTCACCTACAAAGAAAATGACTTTTTAAAGGTTTAGAAGGCAGTTCCCAAAAGATGTTGAGCAATCATAGTATATTAGAATGAGCATTCAGTCTCTCAAAGGAACTATTCTGAAATAGCGTCTCTTGGTAAGTGAGCAGTTCAGGTGCCACTATACAAAAGTTAAACTAACACTTAAGTAATTTTAAGTTAAGAGACTCTGCAGATAATCTTATTGCACTTGATACCGTCTTCTGACAAAACCTATGATGCAACCTAGAGTATAGGATAAGCCATAATATCTCATGTGTTGTTAGCACACAACTGTGACTTTGCTAGTAATAGCAAACCTGGCTAGTCTATGAGGTCTAACTTAGCAAGCCTGAATTTACCTCAGTCTATTTGCAAATCCTTTCCTGCCTGACTCTGTGAGGTTGGTCTATAACTACTTCTATACAATCTACTTGCTGCCCAAACTAGAGCTTATTTTCTGTGTATGTCTTTTTTCAGCTCAGTTCTGATGTACATTGATCAAGCACTTTGTCAACTGGAACTCCAAACATGAATGTGAGCCTATTCTTGACCACAGGGAGTTCAAAATTGGTTAGCAAGCCAGACGCTTAAACAGTTAGTTTTAATTTCTCACAGTCAGAACTACGGTAGAGGGATGCAGTGGTGTCTATGAGAGAAGATTCATTTATTCACCAAACATTTATTATATATGGACCATGGGACAAATATTGATGATGTGAGGTGTCTGGATGGAGTTCAGCTCCTTGTTGGAGCTTATAGAGAAGCAGGGCATATAATAGACCTTGGTTACTGAGGAGAAAAGAACTCGTTTCATTACCCAGCATTTTCTCTCAGTTTGAACTAATCTGAATTTTAGGAAGAGCCTTGTGGCTCTGAGAAACCTCTGTTCCTCCTGGTCCCATGTTCTCCTAAACTTTTTAAATTGCCAAGTAATTCCATGTTTTCATTCACTAAATCTTGACCTCTTTTCTCTACGTCTTTTATCCTTTTCCCCCTTCCTCTCTGTTTCCCTCATTTACTTGTCTGGATTCTATGTTTATCTAGTGCCCAAAGATTCTGACAATGAGTCTCTTGCCCAGAGACTTAACATTATAGATTACATGCATAACCATACAGATGGCATTCTGTGTATGGGGAAAGAATATTAAAATCATTTAGTGGCTATTTGGGGGTCAGCATATCTTCATATAGAAATACAAATAGTTCAAATACGGTTTTCTTTCAAGAAGTGTCGTCACTAGCTAAAACCAAAAATGACCAAAAGAAATTCAAAGCATCACTCATGTTCCTTGTGAGACATTAAAGCACATCCAATTCACAACCTCAGCAACACTTCTCGTATCTCATTTTCTCTTCTCCTCATTTGTGTCATGCACAACACTCCAGAGACACTCTTATTTATGACCCTCCTCACAACTTCTACATTCAATATTTCTCCTTCCTATAAAAGCAGCTTTTTTTTTTTTTTTTTTTTTTGCGGTACGCAGGCCTCTCACTGTTGTGGCCTCTCCCGTTGCAGAGCACAGGCTCCGGATGAGCAGGCTCAGCGGCCATGGCTCACGGGCCCAGCCGCTCCGCGGCATGTGGGATCTTCCAAGACCGGGGCACAAACCCACGTCCCCTGCATCGGCAGGCACACTCTCAACCACTGCGCCACCAGGGAAGCCCAAGAATGGGATTTTTAATTCTCTCTCTTTCTCTCTCTCTCCTTCTCATTACATTGATTGACTTAACTTTTCTTCTGCTACTACCTCATTCTCTTTTTCCAGCCTTGTCTTCTTTTACTCTGACTCTGCATGTGTATTAAACTCTGACCAAGAATGAATCCCTGGGCTGAGAAGAGAGTGTTGTGAGCTGGCAATGAGAGGAATCCTCTTGGGAGGCCAGATGAGTCAAACGTTTGCAAACACTCCCATATTATTATTTTTTTCTTTATTTGTGCATTTTTACAACTCTAACACATGAGATGAAACATCTTCCTAATTCAAGGTAGACTGAACCCAAGCTCTTCAAGCAAACCATTGACTACATGGTGGTTTTACATTAATAAAGTCAGTGTAACTGGGTCTTAAACTCTATTTACAGCTCCTATTTTTATAAATTGATGTCCAAAAGGCTTAGAATCTTGTTTTTATTAAAATCAAAATCTGATGTTCTAGGAATGGGAGTTGTTAGATGTGGCTTTGCCCCCAACAATGTTTTCCAAATAATCTGTTACAAATGTTGAAACTGGGTACCAGTGAGGAGTGTTCTGTAGGAATTTGGGTACGTACAGATCTGTGTCTTGGAAAACAAACTAATACAATGACATCTACTGTTGGCTCCTCCAGTCTTTAAGCTTCCTGGTTTTCAGAAATGGCTCTGGATGTATTTCAAATTGGAAAGAGCCAGAAAAAAGAAAAATAGGACTTCTTGTTGACTTGAACTTTAGTTTGTTTTCTAGGAACTGTGTTAATTCACATTTTGCTTCATTTTCTCTGAATTTCCAAAACAGCTATACTATAGTTTAAACCACATTTTAGTGCTTGATGATAATCTTATGCTTATTTATTTTATTTGTGTCATCTTTTTGTCCCTTAATGGCTTATCAGATACAGAGAAAAAAATTAATCTTACAATTTTTTAGCATAGCTCCCCGATATACAATGGCTCCTCAAAAATATACAATAATAGAAAATTCTGAGAGGAGTTAAACTAGAATGAATTGAGAGCTTTTTATGTTTTAAGTATTATACTAGATGTGTCGATGCATTATTTTTTAACTGAAACTTCACAACAATGCAGTCAGATCCTATTATCCTCATTTTTTTTTTTAAATGAGGATTTTGAGCTTCAGAGAGGCTATTTTTCTTTGTCTAATATGATACTGCTAGTGAGTAGCACATTTGAGATTTCTGGGTTTTTTTTTCCTGCTTACCTTTTATTTCATAAAATAATTTTTCTATCTTTATGTATGTATTCGTATAAAATCTATATATTTTAAAATACTGAACTGAGTGGAGTACAGAAATGAAATTGATTCTTTTTTCTATCACTGCCCTGAAACCTGCTGTGTCAGTTTCCCCTTCTCTGCCTCTGACATGATCTTAGGAAGTCCTAGCTGTTGCAGTCACAGCTGGTCAGTCTCAGCTAAGGCTTCAGACAAAACTTTCAAGTACAAAATTTCTCCTCCAAAGTCAGATGTAACCCTCAACTTCCACAGTCCAGCAGTGGGAAAAGAGAATATGGTCTGTTCTCCATCTCTCACCCCTCTAACTCTCTTGTTCTTCTCTTCCTCCTTCAATCCCAATGATGCTTCTGGGTTCTCCAGGTTTGGGAAAGTGAAAATGAATGAGAAGAATGGATTTGTCTCGTTCTCCCTTAATTATTTAATGGCTTCTGCATGACAGATGCCCAAAATGCAGATGTCAGTGAAGATTTAAATACAGAATAGTCTGTTAGATCATTCCATTTTAAAGAAAGACCTAGTAAATATGGTTTTTTATTTAGAAAAGTCTGGAGGATGAATGTGAGAGGATCCAATTGAGAAATGAATTATAGTAGTAAGAGAGGAAAAACAATAAAGGAAGATTGCCATGGAGAAGACATTCAGAGAATTAGAATTGGTAGAAACACTTAAGTAAAAAAAAAAAGATTTATGAAAGTGTTGCAAGAGTACTGATGTGAAGAAAATGGAGAAGACATGTGAAGTCCATTCGGGGTTGACAAAAGAGATAAAGGAGATACAGACTGAAAGACCATCTGTCTTTCATTTCCCAAGTACATGTTCATTGAAATTCTTATTCACAACATATGAGGATTTGATGCTGGATTCTATAATTGCTCAGACTCTATAAAGAGTTTTGGAATCAAGCAATAATAGGCAAACTCACAATGGGGATTGTGTGTTGAAGGGTCAGGAAGGAATATAAGGAAAAATAATGAATATATGCTTTCATTTAGAAAAAAATGTAGTAAGTTTTACAATCCTAGGGGGAACTTTATTTCCGAAGAGAGTTTCCCTATTTCCCATTATACTAAAGTTTAGGTAACTTATCCTCTGAGAGCATCAGCATGTCAATTGCTTATTGTCTTGTGGCTTGTTGTGTGGTCTACTTGCCTATTGGAATCAGACCTGAAAACTTTTATCTCTGGTCATATTTATTCAAAAATTATTTTCAAGTGGCTTCAGATTTCCCTGTAAATGTTCACAGAAACATAAGTGGTATTTTTGTAATA
This sequence comes from Mesoplodon bidens, assembly GCF_964165515.1. Lineage (NCBI taxonomy): Eukaryota > Metazoa > Chordata > Mammalia > Artiodactyla > Ziphiidae > Mesoplodon > Mesoplodon bidens. The sequence continues at coordinate 61,315,456 of NC_138173.1, forward strand.
ATTTTTAAAAGTACTATGAAAGATTAAATTTCTAAAAAAAAATGTTTATAACGGAAATTCTGTTTAGGTGTCTGAGCCTGTGGTGGCAGAAAGGATCACAAACTACAGTGTGAATATATTGTATTAATCTCATTTTAGAAGTTAACCATATTGAAATATATTATAATTTTTTGGATATCAATCTTCAGTTTTTGAATGTCGACTAAGTGTCTATAAAAATAATAATGGTCAGAACCCATTGACTATTTCCTCCACTAGCCCAGACAGGATATCACTTCCCTAAAACATGAAATGCTCATTTGGAGAAACTGTCAGATGGTCTCTCTATCTTTCTCCCCTCATCGCCCTCCCCCCCCCCACACACACACATACACAAAACACTCCATGGATCCCATCTCTGTGTCTGTTGGGTATGGACTGTCTTTTCCTACAGTATAACAATTTTTAGGAACATTTCCAAATAAGAAAGGCTTTCCAAATTCATATATTTGAAAACAATTGTACATTCTCAACCCGAGGGCAGTAATAGGGTTAAGTCCCAATATAAGGCATTAGGGAATGTGCTGGTCTTGACAAGGGAGAAAAGGGAATATACCCTAAAAGAGAAGCAAAATATAGCCAGCTGGTACTGGAAAAAGCTGGGAGAGGATGCATGGGAGTAGATTTTGAAGGTGTTTGATCAAGGGGGCTAGCACATAATATTTATTAAGGGAGAGTTTATCAGTTTGAGAACACTCTCCTCATATGCAAAATTTAAAATCCTGGCAAAAATATCAGGAGATGGTGCAAACATGCTACAAAGATGACTCCTAGAAGAATGGAGAAAACTATGGCCAGAATTGCTGTGGCAGATGATGGAAGAAGGTACTTAACATCTCAGAGATGTGGGTATGCTAAAGAGGGTATTGTAGATGACATCAGAGAACTCACCAGAGAACTTTGTCCCATGGGAATACAAAGAGAAGACACAAATAGTATTCAAAGTGGTACCGAAATAATAAAAAAAATGCATCTGTGAGTGGTGCACCAAAATAATTTAGAATTTCAAGGGTGGCCTCTGATTGACAATAGGAAGTGTTATTTCAGAACTGAGTTCTGTAATACAGTGAAGTTTATAGGACCCCAAAACAATAGAGGCTAGATAATTTGTGTAACTGTCAGAAGCCAGGTAGACAACATCAAATGGGTAGCAGGAGTGCCTGACTATAAAGAGCTACAGACATGGCTAATAGAACTTTTTGTCTCTACTGAAGATGGGTGGTCAACAAGATTCCTACTCAATATGTACAATCATAAGAAAACAGAGAGAGATGATCAGGAGAATAAGGGCAACAGCCCCATGAAAAAATCATGGTCCTTTGCCCAGTGTTTGGAACCGACGTTGGTTGTGGACTCAAAACCCATTGATTGAAAGCAAAGTTGGATCCATCACTACAAAAGGATTCTGCAAACTCAAGGCAAGTTTCCATGGTAGTTGTTCCAGGTATAATCTGTCCCTCAGTCCCCGCACGTCTATGATATAACTGTGGGGGGAAAAAGATTCTCCAAACCAGTTGAGAAGAATGAGAGAATACAACAGTTGCTGATTTACTGTAAGGAGGAAATGCTGCCTAAAGACTGTGTGAGTTTTCTGTGTTTGAAAGGGAAAGAGGTTCCTTGATTCAATCCTGATTTTGCTCTCTGGGAATAACTCCAATAACTCATGACCCTTCATTATACCCTCTGGAAGGTTTTTACTCATCCATTGCCCTTCATGATGGCACCTAAAGAGGTAGTTGGGATCATGCCGTAATTGAGAGGTATACCACCCGAAAGTCGATTTCCAGTTGGTGCAAGCGCAGAGCTTGAAAGTTTTTTAAGGCTTGATCAGACAAATTTTTTTTTTTTGCTCTCAACTCTTTGATTCAGTGTCAATACAATTCCCATGAAAGTTTAGTAAGCTGCTGTTCTACTTGTGTACAAATTCATATGATACTATCCACATGGTTCTTTTTATCTTTATTGTTTTATTTGTTCTCAAATCTGCTATCTTCCTTCCCTCTATGATTCCCTTTCATATTTAATGGTTATTTTGAAACTCCTTAAGATAACCTGCTTTAGTAGGAAGCCACATTTCTAAGCTTATCTTTGCCTCAGTTTTGAATGTTAATGAGACCTTTTTGTTCTATTCCTTTTATAGGCTTATATCTTGCCATTTGGTGTGATAGAAAGAAAAATATTACCCCTCCCCAAACATGTCCATGTTCTAGAACCTATGAATATGTTTCCTAACATGGCAAAAGGGACTTCGCAAATGTGATTTAATGAAAGATTTGAGATGCAGAGAGTGTCTTGGATTATCCAAATGGGTTCAATGTAATCAGAAGGGTTCTTACAAAAGGGAGGCAGCAGAACTGGAGTCAGAGAAGGTATAGTAGCAGAAGTTGGAGTGATATGGGGACAGGAGCCAAGGGAAGTGGGAAGTTCTAAAAGCTAGAAAATTTGGGGTCTTTTGCTTCTACCACTTCTTAAACCCTTCATCCTGGAAGTAACATGTCACAGTTCCATCCACATTCAGTAGGTGAATAGTAGTCATGTGCCACCTGGAGATGCAAGAACAGACTGAGACTTGTAGAACTGTGGCTGGGAAGAAGAGTCAATGGGCTTTACTGAACACATAGAAGTTCTGTCATAGTCAGAGGAAGTCCTGTGGAGGGGGATTTTCATGCTGCAATCTGAATGTAAGTAGGAAACAACCAGGTAAATAAGAAGTGGGCTGCTTGATATTAATTATGCACTTAATAAATACAAATTAAATGAATGCATGGATTAAAGAGAAGACCTTGGGCAGAAATGAATGTAGTAGTTTGAGAAACAGAAGATCCTTGTAGGTGGAATGAAGTGAGTAAGGTAAAGAATATTTGATGGTGAGAATAAAATAGACAAGAACAAAATCATGCCAGATTTTCTATATCATGTTCATTTTTAAATGTGTTATATTTGTGATGAGATTCATTGATAGATTTTAGGAATGGGAGTGGTACCAGTGATGTGTATTACTGAAAGTTCCTTAGACTGCTGCATGAAACAATGGATGAACATAGGTATAGTGAATATAAGAAGACAAATGTGAGATTGTTGTAGTAGTTTTGATGGGAGAAGCAGTAGTTCTACTTTGACTTAAAAAAACTATGGTGAAAAGAGGCGAATAAATTTGTGATATATTTTAGAATTTGTGTCTCCCATTGGAGTTATTATCCCTTCCAGTTTGAAATCATACACACACAGACACAGAAACACACACACACACACACACACACACACACAAAGAATTTATTTCTTTACATCACAACGATTGATAAAAAAATTGCTCCGTATTTTTATTCCAAAGGAACGCCTGATAGTACAGACAGAAATGTGGAAAATATACACTAAATTTAGATTAAGAAGATTATAGTGACTACAAGTAGACTGAGTGCTAATTTGACTGACTGAATTATAATGTGTTGAGAAAAATCAAAAGGCAAATTTGAATTAGAAAGGGGGCCATAACTGACCCTTACTCTACCATGGGCACAGAGAAAAAAAAGTGAGATATATGCTATATGTTTGTATTAACATACTAGAGGTGAGGCAGGGAGTACTATTTCCACTTTGCCTCCATTTTTAGATTTTTCATTGGATTGAAGAAAGTGGAAAAGGCACAAAAAGAGAAAGAACATGCCAAAAGGGGCCCCTCAGGCACTTGCAGCAGCTGTCCTGCAAAAAAAGAGAATTATAAAGGAAATATCAGCATAAAAGAGATACAGTATATGTCCCATAATTGCAAAACCATACTGAATTCCCTGTTCATTTAAGTCGGGTTTCACATCTGGTCCATATGTGTAATTGGAAATCTCAGAATTTTCATCAAGGAGGATAAAGATGCCAGATGCTTTACTAAGAGGATTTATTTGTTTGTGAGTAATATGCATGGAAATGTGACAAAGGGAAAGCTATGCCTGGAACTGGGATTTAACACTAGTAAGTGAGAAAAAAACCCTCCTCTGTAAGGGGGTATACAAGAAGTTGTAAGTTTTGATTTGATTAACATAATTAATTACTGAAGGCGGAAACAAAGCATAGATGATGTACAGTCAATCTAGAATCTTCTGGGACCTTTTGTTAAGACCAAAAATAAGCATGAGGAAAGTAAAGATTGAAAGTCTGAATTACTAAAAGCACATTGCTCAAATTCAGGAGAAAATTGCCTCCTTAACTCAATGCTTAAACTGAGTGAATCTACATGATGCCAAAGCATTCAGATGGTTGGATAATTAGAGATGAGGATAAAGGAGAACTTGATGAATGGTGGAATTTTTGACTTGTCATCCAGATGTTTTGACCCAATAATGAACACATATTTTTATTGCAGATGATAGTAATTTTAATTCAACATATTACATAAAACCATCAAAAAGGTCAATATTGTATACAACAAATATTATATACTATTATAGTCTAACACTCATCCTTATCAACAATTCTGACATTTTCCATGATGAGCATTTTGCTGCCTTCACTTATTCTTGCCTTGAACAGGCAGGTGAAACAGAACTCTAATCTTACTCAGTGGCCACAGGGTGTGGGCATCCTCGAAGAGGCAGGGGCTCTTGCAATGTGCTTCTCACCAAAAATATCTGTAGTTTTAGCCAAATTGCATGTTCTCATTGAGCCTCAGTTTTCTTCTCTTACAAAATAAAGGCATTAGAATTAATAACTATAACAAAAATACTTTGGGCAGCACATAATAGAAAATGAACTAATAGTAACTTAAACGAATATTGGTTTATTTTTCTTACAAAAAATGTAATCTGGAGCTGAACAGTCTTAACACAGGTCCAGTGGCTCCATGACACCCTCATAGATCCAAGAGTCTTCCAGATTTCTACTCCACTATTCCTAGATGTTTGCTTTTCACCTCATGGTATAACATGGCAGCTATAGCTCCAAACATTGTTCCTACATTCAAGGTAGCAGTAGGAAGGACAAATGGTATTGCCTGCTGTGCTGGCTCCTTATATTAGGAATATATATATATATATATTAAAAAAAAACATGCATTTATTATCTCACAGTTTCTGTGGGTCAGGAGTCCTGACATGGTTTAGTTGAATCTTCTGCTTAGGGCCTCACCAGCCTACAATCAAAGTGTCAGCTGCATTGTAGGAATATATAATTTTTAGAAATAAAATCTTATTAGACTTCTTCTGACATATCAGTAACCAGAAATATGTAACATGGCTATTTCTAGATGAAAAAGGGGATATAAAGGCAAATGTAGACCTGGGCACATTTTTCACTCCAAACCCAAAGAAGTACTATTAACAGGGAGAAATTGGGAAATGACTAGTTTAATGCATGTTTCCCTCACAGGGATTACTAAAGTCCCTTTCAAAACTCTATGATGGGGAAAGTTAGGATAGATAAGGTTTAGTGGAATTGCCAAGCTGGTGTTAAGAAATCATTGTTCAGTCCTTAACAACTATTTGGAGAGTTGCCTGAAACTGAGAAAGAACCCTTGGGTCTTCTCACTTATGACTACAGAATAGAAGTTTCACCAAAAAAAAAAATTACATGATTAAAACACTAACATAACAGGATAACTTCTAAGTTTTTGGACAGATTATCGGCATTACTTCTAGGATTCATGGGCTTTGTGAGAAAATTCCTACACAACTTTCAATTAACAGTTGTCAAGATGGTGCCTTTTTATATGGCAGCCAGATGTATCTTTTTAGCCTGATTGTACTCATACTTTTTCTGCCTTTCTGAAAATGGAAGTATGTATATATATATATATATATATATATATATATAAATCTGGGTATTTACTAGATTTCTTCAATCTTCTATGTGTGTGTTGTATGTGTATGTATGTGTGTGTGTCTGATGACTGAAAATAAAACTACTTTGCCATAGGATTCTGAATACTGAGCATACAAAAACAAAACTTAGCTAGAGATTTGGGAGGGTTCAGATATCTTAACAGCTATTCTCTTCTGCTGAATTACTAAAATCAAAGAAGCTCATATTACTGTGGGGAACTTTGGAGCATTCATTTATGTGATAAACAAATATTTATAGAGCAATTACTATATCCTGTATGACAGGAACTGCCTAGGTTCTAAGGGTTATAGTAATGAACAGAGTGGAAAAAACTCTTGCCTTCATGAAGCTTATACAGGCCTTTCACAAATTAGCTTCACAAGGGACAACTGGAGTGGAATCTGAGGGTACAAACATTAGCTCCTACACATTTATAGAGCATTACCAAACTGACAAAGCACTTTCATGTAGTATACATGTACAACTTCTCTGAGGCAAATTTTCTACATGCAACTTAAAAGTTTAAAACTTAGATACTATAATCTATCAACAATTATTTGGGTCTCTTAATAGAAGACTTTAAATGTTTTCCAATTACGTCAGCTTGAACAATGAACCCAAAGAGAATATTAGATGGCTTAGAAGAGGAATGGGGAACCAGGAAATTTGGGGCAAAGTCTTGGCTTTATCTCTAGCTGTTTGTGTTACTCTGCACAAGTAACACAATTTACCTGGCTCTCTCTTTCATTGTCTTAAAATAAAATAAGAAGTCAGGAAAGACACTATAAAGTCCCTTAGTTTCCAAACCTAGAGATATATAACAATGTTGACTTCCCTTTATAGGAATACAGAGTGTGGGTGAGAAGGAAAAGAATCAGGAAGTAAAAGAAGGTTTATGGATAGACAAGATTAAAAAACCCTATTTATAACTTCCTCCTCTTCCTGTTTGTGGAGGCCCAGATAGGTAGACACTGCCAATAGATCACCCAGGCTCAAAACTCGTTCTAAGAAGGCCTCACCTGGAGAGTTACTGTGCCTAAAGGTAAAAGATGAGAGCAAAATTGCATCCATAAGAGACTGTCAAGAATTAAAACATGGAGAAAGATGTTGAAACACATTCTCAAAATAACAAGGGCTTAGCAATTCCCAATTTCCCCCTCCCCCAGCCCCTGGCAACCACTACTCTATGCCTAGCTTCTATTAGTTTGACTGTTTTCGATACCTCATATAACTGTAATCATGCAGTATCTGTCCTTCTGTGATTGGCTTATTTCACTTACCATAATGTTCTCAAGGTTCACGCATGTTGTTGCATATTGTTGGATTTTCTTCTTTTTTAAGATTGAATTATATTCCACTGACATGTCTAGAGATAATGATACTATATTGTACACTTAAAAATCTGTTGAGAGGTTAGATCTCACATTAAGCATTCTTACCAAAATGACTTTTTAAAGGAAAAAAATTTTACAAGGCCTTAAAGGAGACATTAGAAGCTACGTACGGGGGGAAATTAACGAAAAATGTAAGTGAACAAATGTGGGATCCAGGAGTCTAGGCTGAGCAGGTTCAGCAGTATTTTGAATTGATATTTCAAATCCATTTACCAGCTTGGGGCATTTTTTTTTTTTTTTTTTTTTGCGGTATGCGGGCCTCTCACCACTGTGGCCTCTCCCGTTGCGGAGCACAGGCTCCAGACGCGCAGGCTCAGCGGCCATGGCTCATGGGCCCAGCCACTCCGTGGCACGTGGGACCCTCCCGGACCGGGGCACGAACCCGCATCCCCTGCATCGGCAGGCGGACTCTCAACCACTGCGCCACCAGGGAAGCCCAGGCATGTTTTTATAAATGATAAAAATGGAAGCGTTAATGTAGTCAGTGTTTTACTGGAACATTTTAATACTGTGAGTCATACTCAGTTTTCAATAGCACAACTTTCAATAAGTACACAGAGAAATTTTCTACTGAATTCAGAAAGGAAATTCATTTATGTTGGGTATATAATAGGCGTGTCTCCCCCCAAATGGGATAAAAACAATAACAATATGCAAAATGTTTAGACATTATGTTAGATAAATATAAAAGGTATTACATTACATAGATTAAATAAAAATATTTGCTATTTGATAGCAAATAAAGTTGAATCTATTGATAATATTTTTGCCTATGGTAGGACTGTAGTAGAGAAGGATACGGGTATTCTTTAAAATGTTTACAGAGGCTTTGCCTACACATCTAAAGTTATTTTAAAAAGCATTAAATTCAGTCAACCAGTAAATATTTTCTAATTCTTCTATAAATTAAGTGTTTTGCTGAATCATGCACAAGTCCCCCCAGATTTAGTGTTTGTTGTTGATTTTTAAATAGAACTTTCCAAATTACACACTAAGAGAGAAGCACCTGATTTTGCTGGGCTTATACCATTAGTCGGTAGTTAACTTAAAATTTTAGAATTAGATATTTAGTTTCTACCTTTCACTTGTCTCGTTAATAGACAGCCCATCTTTTAGGTTCTGTATGAGAATGGCAGATTGTCCTCCAATTATAATAGGCTAGAATTCATGATTCTACTTTATATATATTTTATACATAATAGCTCAGTGTTATGTGTGTGTGTGCAGGTATATGTGCGCATGTGTGTTTCTTTTGGAGAGGGGACAGATTGTTGTGGAGGATGAGAACACTTAAGTCCCCATGTGTGAACCTTCAGGCTGCTAGAAGCAGGAGGCAGTGACAGAGAGCCTGATCTACCAAAGAAGAGTATCTGACATTTTGGGAAGTGGATTAGCTCTTATCTTAAAATTTTCATAAAATAGTTTTAACATCATTTTATATTTGGTAAGTGAATAGAAGGTATCATTTTCACAATGAAAATTAGGAGGAATATTTAACAAAGATGTTTGAGAATTACTAAGCAGTCTGCTAAAACTACTCTGGATTAATAGATTCAAAAATCAAATATTATATACACATTTCTTGTAGCTTTTCCTCTATGTCACTGTAAAGACTTTTCTTTGTCATTTGTCTTGGTTAAGATTGCTTATTCTTCTATTCTCCATCTCTCTTCCACCATATTAGCAAGTAGAACTGGATGAAAGTTGTACTGGGCAAAATAAACCATCAGTCTTCTAAGAAAACAAGTCCTCACCTACCTCACAGCACAGAGGAAAACGGCAAAAACATGGATTCAGAAAGGCCTGAGTGAATATCACAAATCCACAACCACAATTTAATTGTGCTACCCTGGATAAGTTACTGTCTATACATTTGTAATTTCATATTAAAATAAATTTGATAACTAAATTGAAGGTGATGTGAGGATTCATGAGAAAACTATTTGAAAAGAAGTATGCAGAAGCTCAGTTTCTTTGAAGCTTAAAAAAGCATCTTTGTAATATTAGTAATAACAATAATGGTAATAGTGTTATTATAATAGAATAGTGATAATAATAGAAATAGTAATAGTACTAACAATTGTTATCTGTAGCTGAAGTCACCTTTAGCAAAGCCTATTTTGGTATGAAAAAAAATCATAAGAATAAGACAGTTAATGTTAAAAATATGAAGTAAATATATATTCCTTATTTATGAGGAAGGCCTCATCCAGAAAAGTAATCTAAACTGAGGTGCATCAAAATAAACTGTTAAGTATTCACTTCAGTAATATAATCTGGTTCACTACCATAAGCAGAACCAGGGAGAGTTACAATTTTTTTCCTAAATCTTATTTTCTTTATTACCAAATATTTGTGTGTGTTTGCTCTTGGGAGGTGTGTGTGTGTGTTTGTGTGTAAGAGACAAACTCAGGGCTGATTTTTCCTTCATAGTAGAAAAAAGTATTTGAAAAAGAATGTTAGAGTGCTTCAGGAACAAAACTCTCATGCCTCACACATACTTAAGACAAAATTGCCTGTCTTTGAGATAATGTAAGGTGTCTCCTCCAATAATAGATGATAAGATCTACAAAAACAAAGAACAGTTTTCTTCTTGTTTCATTTTGTTGTTGTTTGTTGTCACTTAGCACCCACCACTTAGCACAATGCCTGATACAGAAATTTGTTATATCTGGTGAATAAATAGATGAGATAATTTCAAATGAGTGAATATCCACTAGAGCACCCACCTATGTAAATAGATGTTGTCATTTACATTCATCTTGGGGACAGAATTGAGTTGTTCCCAAGCTTGTGGAAAGAAGTTCTCTCATCTCTGGGGCTAGGAGAAAGTTGGATATAAGACATGACAAGACATGACATGAACACTGAGTCTTCTTATTGGGAATTAGCTTGCCTTCAGCTCAGTGAAGCAACAGGGCTTTGGAAGGTACACTGAGGGTGGATTTGGTCTTTATTTCTTAAGTATATCTATTTATAGTAGCAAAATGTTCAACTAATTAATTAATTTGTTTCATAGTCTGATATATACATCAGACTGTATAATTACATATAGTTATATGTAGTATACATAGTATACATATTTATATACATAGTTATATATTCATTTATGCTTTAAAATTATTACCCAAAGAACTTTTGAATACTATAGCCTTGAACTAGCAGCAGTTAACCTGGAGGCACAAGATTTTAGGTGATTTTCCAAGAGTCAGCTCGGAGTAGGATGACCAGTTGGAGAGACAAGTGAAATATAGGATAAAATAGTGGAGTGCATACATGTTTTTTGAGGGGAAATCTCAGACACTGCTCTAGAAGAGGAACCTGGTGGAATCAGAAAGGTTTGGACCTTGAATTTATTGAAATTTAGGTATGAAAGGAAATCTCACCTTATTTCTAAATAAAATTTGGTGAGAAAGTAGATACATTCATGACATATATGACATCCCTAGGAAAACATTGTCTGGCATGTGGCAAATCCTCCTAAGGTAATATTGTTACCATTATTATTTTTGTAATTGTTACTGTGATTGAGGGAGTGCCTAACCAAACAATACATAGAGAAGCATTTATTGAATGTCCTGTACTTTTTTTTTTTGCGGTACGTGGGCCTCTCACTGTTGTGGCCTCTCCCGTTGTGGAGCACAGCCTCCGGACGCGTAGGCTCAGTGGCCATGGCTCACGGGCCCAGCTGCTCCGTGGCATGTGGGATCTTCCCAGATCAGGGCACGAACCCGTGTGCCCTGCATCGGCAGGCAGACTCTCAACCACTGCGCCACCAGGGAAGCCCTGCCCTGTACTTTTGTAGATGTGATGGGTGATACCAAAACTTGATAACACCTGCAGTAAGAAATGCAAATTCACCTCTTCAGATAAAGCATTTGTTCAGAAAAGATCTAACCAACAAAGAAAAAAATGTAAAATTTATTTAGTACAAATTTATTTAGTACTAAATGCTAAGGAAGCTCATTCAGTTTCACTTAGTGCTTTGAGTCCTGTCTGAAAGAACTGGTCATGAGATCCCAGAGAGAAGTCATCTTCTCTCTAGTTGAGGCTATGACAAAGATCAAAAGATTTCTTGTAGTAGTTTTGCTGCCCACAGAACCTAAGAGTTAATGGAGACTTAAAGAGTGACAAATTAGAGGCAGGACATGGTTTTCAGGTCTTACTTTTTTTGCCAAAGAAAACAGATGTCATTTTCCTTTTTTTTTTTTTTTTTAACAGAGACACAAGCAATTGTAAGGAAGCTGTCAAGGGATCCAGATAGTGAAAATTCATGGGAAAAGTGAGGTATCTTTTTCAAGGCCCAAGAGTTGAGAATAAATGTGGTTATTCAATGTTCAGGGTGTTTTAATTAGGAAATGAGCTAACAATTTCCTTTTGAGTAGCCCTCTCTATTGCTGTTTGTCTGAAGCAGAAATGTTCAGAGAGGCCAAATCTGTGTTCATGTGCTGTGTGGAAATGACAACACAGGAGACAATATTTTGGCCAATAAATTCAAGCCAAAACAATTTTTGCATGAATTATGCAAAGAGAATATAAATCTCCTCTTTTCCTTATATGTTGGGCCAGCATTCCTTGAACAGAAATGTTTTATATCTTTCCTTTGGATCATAAGACTTGTTAATGGAAAGGCAGGAAAGACACTGGAGATATAAAGCTTTAAATCATTTTTTCTGAAGATATAATCAAAGATTGGTTAAGTGGTTTTTCTGAAGTCTTGTTTATGCTTATTACCATCCCAGTATAAAAAGGAAAATGAATTGACTTTCTTAAGGGAGGTTTTACGAACAGCAAACCTTAAAACTGTAAGCTTTAGAGGTTTCTAAGTGTAAAAAGTATTTGTCTCTGGTACCTAACAGGTGCTTATTAAAAATGCTTACTATAAGCTAAAGAAAACAAGTTGTATGGAACTAGAAATCAAAAAAGTGAACTTAAGTATAAACCTTGCACTCTGAATTATTAAGGGGTGGGAAAAATTTCAAAGGTCACTCAAGTTAGAAATTTGTATAAGCAACCTAAAAGAGAATAGTAAGCTTCTCCTTCTGATTTAATAGCTATATAAAACCTGAACATGAAGGGTTTATTTAAATAGCTAATACGTGGAAAGTACACAATAAAAATAAGAGGTTAATACAAACATTAAGAAAAGTATAGTTTACAATAGGGTAAAGAGAGAAAACAGAGTAGATTATTCATGTATTTATTCATTCACCAAATATATCTTGGCACCTACTAAGTACTTAAAACTATCACAGGTTCTAGGGACCAAACAGTGTGCCAAAATGAAGGGAGAAAAAATGAAATTAATCTCTAGGGGAAATAAGCTTTCATAGGCTCTTCCACATCTACCCAAGACCCCAACTGTGTAATAAAATCTGATGAATACAAGAAGATGTGTTGTATAAAGGCAGTCTGTCCTTCTCTTTCATTTGATTAATTAATTAATTAATTTATTTATTTAGGCCACACCACGCGGCTTGTGGGATCTTAGTTACCCTACCACGGATTGAACCCGGGACCTTGGCAGTGAAAGCACTGAATCCTAACCGCGCCCACCAGGGAATTCCTGCCCTTCTCTTTTAAACTTGTGACCTACTGGGTATATTTTATTTGCAGGTTTTAGGGTTCTGTGATGTTAAGGATCTCAGAAGAAATGATAAATCAAAACAAAAATCTGGACAAGATGCAAAGGACAAATGCTGTTTTCTCTTGGCCTAATGCATTGCAAGTACACTATCAGTGATCTTTGATGTATTTCGGTCAATTCAGAGAACACAACTATCATAGAAAAAAAACACTATTATGTCATCTTCAGAGCTACCAAATATACTCCATATTACCTTATGGTTACAGGATTCTTGATGTTCTTCTACTGTAATGTTGATTTTATTGTTACCAGATGCTTGGCCATGTGCCTTGGGTTACCCAGGTCCACTGGTCCAACAAACAAAAAAAAATTGGAATCATATTGAGTACATACATCTGATGAAATAACGATATGTAAGAGAAATAAGAAGAGTTCCAAAGGGGCAAAAAATTGAAGTACTGTCTTATGAGGGTAGGAACATGAATGCCAAGAGCCTTTAAGAACTGAACTCAGCATTCTCAAAAAAGCTTTAATGTGTGAGCAAATTCCAGTGGCTACCAGGACAAAATGTACTTATATGTTTCACACAGCTTTGTTTTAAGGGATTGGGAGGACTGACTGTGTAAGTGATGAAATGCACATTCCCCTCATGTCCTAAAACCCATCACAGGGATATTTGTCAAAGCCTGTCTGCATAAAATCCGATTTGTAATACATTTTAATATTTACATTAGATTGATCTTGGCAGATGTTTTTTAGTTAATCCCTGTATTCAATAAATCATGCTGAAGAACTTACCTTAGAGCACAGACTTCCCTGTGGCTCAAATAAAAAATAGCTGTGTGTTTAGTAACTTAAGAGAACGTTCAGGCAATCAAATTGAACTTGACCACACAGTTTCCCACCTTTTCTGGTTCCTATATACTAGTATTACTGACTGTTCTTCAATTAGCCCCTTAAGTTCCTACCTTCTGAAAGATGACAGATAGGAGCAATCAGTGACATATATGGGATAATGAAAAAGAATGTGTCACTTGGACCAGAAAACCATAGGTAGAGTAATAGCTCTGCCATTGATGAGGTGTAGGACCTTGGGAAACCTCTACCTCTTTATGAGTTTCAGCTTCAGTATTTTTATCTATGAAAAGGGGATTATAATACGTTCCTTATCTATCTAATAAGGTAGGCGTGATGACTGAATGAGAACATGTGTGGAGAAGCTTTGTAAATTAACAAGTGCCTTACCTTTGCAAACTATTTGTAATATGTGAAAATAATATTGCATTTTGAAACTTGAAACGTTAGTACATTTGACAGTGCATAATCGATACTTCAGTAAATATTTTGGAGACATTTGAACAACTCTTGTCATATCCTTCAATTTATTTTCAATTCCAGCTAACTTGAGAGAACTGACTCCTTGTTGTTAAATGCCCATGTAATTGTACATTCAGAAAACACCAGGGGCTAAGAACAAGTGTTAAGCCACTCTATGTTTCCACTGAGATGAATTTCTGGGGAATACAATTTATAACAAAAGCCAGAACTATGGCCTTTGAATTCCTGATTACAGAGACCATTTTCCCCACCAGAACACAGAAAGGTGTTTAATCACTTTTTTGGTGGTAAAAACCACATAACATTAAATATACCATTTGTAAGCATACAGTTCAGTAGTGTCAAATATATTCTCATTGTGCAACAGATCTCTATAACTTTTTCATCTTGTAAAACTGAACTCTATAACCACCAAACACTAATTTTCCCTTCCCCCACCTCTTAAAAATCACCTTTCTACTTTCTGTTTCTATGATTTTGACAACTTTAGATACTTCATATGCATGGACTCATATAGTATTTGTCCTTTTGTGACTGGCTTATTGTGCTTGGCATAACGTCCTCACCATGTTGTAGCATGTGACAAGATTTCTTTCTTTTTTAAGGCTGCATAATATATCATTGTACATATATAGCACATTTTTTTAATCCATCTGTCTGTTGATGGACATTTGGGTTGCTGCCACCTCTTGGCTATTGTAAACAATGTTGCAGTGAACTTGGCTGTACAAATATCTCTTCAAGATCCTACTTTAAATTCATTTGAATACATACTACAGGCAGGATTGTTGGATTATAGGGTAATTATATTTTTAATTTTTTGAGAAACCACCATGTTGCTTTCCATAAAAGGTACACTACTTCACATTCTCACTAACAGGGCACAAAGGTTCCAATTTTTCCACATCCTTGCCAACATTTGTTATTTTCTGTCTGGTTTTTTTTTGATAGTGACCATCCTAATGGGTGTGAGGTGATATCTCATTGTATCTTTGACTTTCGTTTCTCTTATGATTAGTAAAGTTGAAACTTTTTTTCACATATGTGTTGGTCATTTGGATATCTTCTTTGGAGAGCTGTCTATTCAAGTACTTTGCTCATTTTATAATTGGTTTTTTGGGGGGTTTTTTGCTATTGAGTTGTATGAGTTCCTTGTGTATTTTAGATATTAACCCCTTATCAGATACATGACTTCTTATAAATATTTTCTCCCTTCCATAGGTTGTTTTTTCCCTCTATGTACAGAAGTTTTTAAGTTTGATATTGTTAAAATGTTCACGGCACCCAAAGTTATCTACAGATTCAACACAATCCATAATTCCAATGGAATTCTTTGCAGAAACAGAAAAAAATATATACTAAACATGCAAAAGAATGAAGTTGAACCCTTACCTTACACATTACACACACAAAAAAAACCCTCAACATGGATCAAAGACTTAAATGTAAGACTTAAAACTATAAAATCCCTAGAAAAAAGCATAAAGGAAAAAGTGTAGGACACTGAAGTTGGTAATGATTTTTTGGATAAGACACCAAAAGCACAGGCAACAAAAGCAAAAAATGACAAGTGGCACTACATCAAACTAATACACACTTTAAATTAAAAGTACAATGTAATAAAAATTATGGTATGAAATCTCACAATATATCAAATAACCACAGTAGAAGGCACTCTAAATTATATAGGAACCTGTTGGCAAGGCACTGGGGAAAATGTTGGCATTAGTTAAGGGAAATGGAAGGAGTGGACATAGCCTGAACCCCTGTGTCATGGTTTAGAGACCCGAGATCATATGACCCAAGTAAGAAGGTTTAAGTAGTCATCCCTCGGTATCTGAGGGGGATTAGTTCCAGGACCCCTACAGATACCAAAATCTGAGGATGCTCAAGTCCTTATATAGAATGGTGTATTATTTGCATATAGCCTACAAACATACTCTCATACACTTTAAATCACCTCTAGACCTGAGAACCAGACTCCCACCCAGCCCTACATTAGGCCAATTACCATGGATGCAGAACTTCAACCAACCCCAGCACCAGGCTTCTCCTACAGCCCCAGGTTTCTTGCCTACTCCAGTGCCAGGCTGGCCCCATTGACCTAGACTTCAGATAGTTCCTACGGACACAGGTCCCCAGCCAACTCTATCACCAGGCCAAACCCCTGTGGTCCCAGCCTTGAGGCTTGCTCCTACAGACCAAGATTCCCAGGCTGCCCCAGCATCAGACTAGCCCCTGCACACTCAACCTCCAGGTAGCCCCTTGAGCCCCTAAGTTACAAGCCTCATTTTAACATCTATAAAAGAAAGCACAGAACCTTCTTCTCACATAAACTCTTTGTGCAACCAGCTACTATATCTAAAGATTTTTAGAACGATGTTTGGCACTGGTAAGTGTTCAATAAAAGCTGGCTATTACAATTAATTTATCCTAAATATTTTTGTTTCAAATTTAAAAATTTACAGATGCAGGATTATGATTTATAAAGAAATAAATATCCACTTTGTTTTTGTTGCTGTCGGAGATTTGATAGCTCATTGCAATTTCCTTATAAGAATAGTAAGACTCTTACTCTCTGGAGTGTGAGATTCCTTGGCCCAGAGGTGAAGTAAGAGAACTTGGTACAATATATGAATGCCGAGGCTCTTAGAAGTTGTGAACCATGTTATCGAGAGGAAAATGTCTGGGCCATGGATCTGTGCTGATTCACATAACTTGGAGAAGATAGGAGTGGCACATTCCCTGAATAACAAAGATGTGTGACCACACGGGTGACATTAACATGGATTACGTGGCACAAGGATACCTGGGTACCAAACAGTTAGAAATTGGGCTTTGGGAACTTCAAGGAAAGTTGTAGTAGCCAGCTGGTATGGACAAAGTGGTGTCTGTGGGCAGCATAGAAATGGAACACCAATCTGCAGGCAGGCCACCAAAGCTTTGACAATACCAGTTCTGTGTCAGCAGAATGGATAGACAACTATAGAGCCCCTTCCCCCAAAACGTTCTGCATTGCAAAAGCTCCAGCGTACATGTGTTTGCTATGAATCAGAATCATAGAGAGAGTTTGGGTCTCCAATGAATGTCCTGCCAGCCTTAGGAAAGATTCATTTTGATAAAGCAAAATAATGTGATTTGTTTTGAATCTGAGAATTGTAGAGTATAATTATCCCCTTATATTAACTACCAAAGGGCTCTAGAAAAATACTTTATTAGATCCAGACCAATGTCCTGTTATAGAGTATGGCCTGCTTCGCTTCACGTCTGTTCTTTATTGTGGTGATTGGGTAGATGAGTGGAAATGAAACTAATAATATCAAATGTTCTTTCCGCAAACATCAAAAACAGAGATTCGATGAATTGGAAACATGCTAGGTCTAAGGTTATGCTTAATTAGAATGAAGGAAACCCTGGAGAATGAGAAAGACCCCCATACACATGAGTAACTTAAACATTATATGGTCACATGTGAAAAAAATTGACAACACCAGAAACATGTTGTCATATTGCATCAGGAAGGTTTTACCAGTTAGACTTGACAGAGAAATCTAAAGATGACACAGTGTACTTTGAATGTGCAAAGTGGAAGCTGTTTGCAGAATACCAGCATGCCAGAGTGTGGCAGAGTTTGAATCCCAGCTCTGCCATTTATTAGTTGTGCATCTTTGGTAAAACATTTTATCATATTCAGTGTCCATTTCTTCTGTAGTAAAAACTTGGATAATAATGGCCAATTGGGCAGAATTATTATTAAGAGTTACATGGTAAATTCACATAGGAAAGTCCCTCACCCAGTACATGGCACATTTTAGGAGCTCAGTTGGTTTGATTCTGTTCAATTGAAAACATTCAAATCAGGAGTAAATTTTTTTAAATGTTGGTCAAACATCTGGTTACTTTGGTGTTATCTAGACATGCAGGGTTGTTTGAATGGTTTTTAAAGAAAAAAATTCTTGACTTTTAATAAATAAAGTGATCTCTAGCCTGTGAAATGAAACTTCATTGTGAAACAAATAAAATATTTAATATTGAAGACTGTTGCTCATAATTCACCTTGTGAAAATAGAAGAATATATATTCACACACATATATGTATCAGTTTTTACATCGTCAATTTACTGAAGCCAAATTTAGTTGAACAATCTTGAAAAAACAAGAGAAAATGATTATCAGATAAAATAAATAGCAAAAAAAAAAATCCAGTGGAATATTTAAAGTGCTAAAAAAATACTGTCAACCTAGAATTCTATACCCAGTATAATTGTTTCTACATCTATATCTATACCTGTATATCTATGAATATATATTCATGAATAGTTTCATTCTTTTAATTTGTAACTGCATAAAGCAAAACATATAACACAATTTTGGTTGGTTTATTTTATACATAATGTAACATATATGAATATAACAACATGAAAGATAGTGGGGTAAATGGAACTCTACTTTGCAGGGCTCCTAATTAACACCTGTAGTAATGCAATATTAAATCTAAATAGGTTTTGATAATTTAAATATGATATTATAATTCCTAGAGCAACCTTTAAAAATAATTCAAAGAGACACACCTATAAAGCAACAAAGGAAATGAAATAGAATCCAAAAAATTGTTCCACACAAATTTTATTCAATACCAAACAGGAAGTAAAGGAAGAACAAAGGAAAGAAACTTATTACACAGATAGTAACAATGTAGTAAGTGGCAGACCTAAATCCCCCAATTAAAGGAATTACTTTAAATTTAAATAGATCAAGTACTCTAATCAAAAGCAAAGACTGCCAGAATAAATGTAAAAGAAGACAAAACTATATATACTTTTATAGTATATATATACCATATATACTTTTATAAATTCACTTTTTCAAAGATACAAACAGTGTGAAGGTAAAAGAATGAGAAAATGCAAACAAAAATATCAGAAGGCTAGAGTGGCTATATTGATATTAAATTATACAGCCTTCAAGACAGGCTTATTTATTTAGAGATAAAAAGAGAAAATTCATAATGATATAAAAGATCAATACATCAGGAAGCTATAGCACCTAATAACAGAGCTTCAAAATACTGAAGCAAAAACTGACAGATCAAATGACAGAAACACAGGTATCTTGTTATAAGAAGTATGAGATTAAAGAGCATGTGATGAGTAGGAGGCAAATATGGAGAAGTGGGTACAAGTGTAAGTGTCACCATCAGGATTTCTGTGTTACTGTCATTTTCACTGTGAAAAGGATTTGATAATGAACTTTGAGGGTCATCCATTCATTCATTCATTTTATAAATATTTTTTGAACATTTATGTTTGGGACAATAAAGTTAGGGTGTTTATGTACTGGGGAATAAAATAGACATAACCTGCCATCATAGAACTTGGTGTTTCTTTTGGCAAAAAGCTGATTTACATAATAATCTTTCTTCAGGAAGAGGAATTCAAGTTGTCCTAGCCAAAACAGAGGAGAAAAACAGAGAAGAAATGGAAGACTGATGACCAGACTGGATGAGACCCTGAGCAATCACAAATAGGAAGAAGGCTGGATTAAATATGCTAGAGGAGGGCTTCGCTGGTGGCGCAGTGGTTGAGAGTCCGCCTGCCGATGCAGGAGACACAGGTTCATGCCCCGGTCCGGGAAGATCCCACATGCCAAGGAGCGGCTGGGCCCGTGAGCCATGGCCGCTGAGCCTGCGTGTCCGGAGCCTGTGCTCCACAACGGGAGAGGCCACAGCAATGAGAAGCCCACATACCGAAAAAAAAAAAAAAAAAAAAATATATATATATATATATATATATATATATATATATATATATATATATATATATATATATACGTTAGAGGACAGGGAGCAGGATAAACACAAATGGGATATAATCTTCTTTGGTGAGGAAATGACAATAGGATCAAGAAGACATGTGATAGACCATAGAGCTGTAAATGTGGTTGGTGTAATATGAATTCATAAGAGGCTATAAAGGAGAGTGAAATTCACAAGAGAAAATAAAATATATATTATGAAATTAATAGGAGAAAATTAAACATATAAATACAAATACATATATGCGTATATATGTATATATAAGTAAATTAAATATGTTTCAGAAACAGGCAAAGTTTTGAGTACAGTTTGGAAAAGTGATAGAAAGCAAGAAGGCTTTTCTTGGCAAGTGTGATTAAGTTTAGGGAAGAACATTACAAAGCAAAGCCATGTGAAATTTGAGTAGAGATCTTCCAAGGGTAAATGATAGCAGATATTCTCTGCAGTGGCTGAGGGAACACAACAGGAAGTAATGTGAAATAAGGTTGGAGGAGAGAAAGGGCTAGGAAAGAGCACCTGATGAATGCTGGACAACCAGGTTTTAAGTGGAAGATAGAAATATGAGCAACAGAATAATGCGAGTAAAAGTGATGCTAGAGAAAAATTATCCTTGCTGCTGTGTCACAGATTTAGAAATGAATTATTATAATAATAAAAGTTGATCAAATAACATTTTTGGATGAGGGACTTTGGTGGATAATTTCCTCACCCTTGCAATATGTTTTCATAGTGAGGGAACATCTATTATTGCAATGTTCTGGTCTCCTTATTTACTTTTTTCCATGGAAAAGGAGATGACTTATTTGATTAGTGAAGTTTATAAAAGGTACTGAGCATGCATGACGGCATTCCCTTTTCCCTTTGGTATTCAAATTCTTAAAAGAAGGCCCAGTTCATCTCTGACCCTCCATGACATATGTTTGTGAGAGTAGATTTCTAGGAAGGAATTTGTGTGGTTGGGTATATATTTAAATTTGGTTATAATATTAGACAAGCTACTGTTACCATACTCCATCTACTTGACCTCTGTGTTTCTCAGTATTTTTGAACTTCGATGGGGAATAGGATCATTATTTACTATCTCCATCAAGCCCTAGGATAAAAGAATTAAAAATGAAATAAGGCTATGTCTTAAAATACTCCTGTTTTAGCTACAGTCTTGAATGTCTAATTATTAATTGGCAATACTCTGGAAAGAGGTTAGCATTACTTACATAAATTTGGGATTCATTGCTTATTTTATTCATCCATTTTGTTCTCTTTAGGGAGTCACCATGTTCTAATGGAGGCATATAAATTGTCTAGTGAAGAAATGAACAAAAAGTTGCAAAATACAAAAAATTGGGAATTCACTATGCTAAGATAATATTTAGAGCTATGAGTGATCCCTTTGTCCAGAAAAGAAGAGTGGGAAGATAAGAGGACCAAGGGAAGAACTTGTGGTTGAAGTCATGGACTGTGGGGAAGGGAGTGAAGACAGGAAGTGTAAGAAGAGTGGGGTGCAAAGGACATGAGTGGTACTAAGGAAGTAAGAGAAATGGAAGAAAAGGTAAATAGGTTAGAAAAAGTAATCTAGGCATTTGCATATTTAAATGTAGACTAAGAGTGATGCTTAGGTCACAGATATGGAAACAGAAGTAGTCACTGGAGTAGAGTGATGGTGACAACCACTGGTGCTGAGGAAGATAACCACTGGTGCTGCATTGATGAGTTATCTCAATTACATCCTAGTAATTCAGGATGACGGCAAGGTTTTGTGTGAAGTGGTTAGATTTTAGCTATATTTAGCTATGTTCTTAAAGAACAATTAACAGTCACCATACCTTAATTCAGTTTTTGCTAAATGCCAAGCACTATTCTAAGGCACTCTTGTGTCAACAATAAACCAGGCTGACAAGGTTCCTGATTTCCTTAAGCTTATATTTTAAAGGAAGCATGAAATATTTTGTGAATAAACAAGAAAAAATGTCACACAGTGATAAGTTCCAAGCAGAAAGTTTAAAAAGAATGATGTGATGCAGAGTGACAGTCTGGCTTCTTTAATTGGTACCTAGAGAGGCCTCTGTGCATGTAAGGAGGTCCCTTAGGTTGCTAAAAGATAGTGATGGGTTGGACAGAGTGTGGGATGAGCCATAACAGAAGATGGGTTCTGGTCCTCCAGTCCTGCAGTGCCAGGCATCATTCCACGAAAAATGGATCTGCCTTTCCCTTTTGAGAAAGCAACCAGCAAATCTTCTTAATTTGGTCTTGCTTAGTTGTGAGCAAGTTTATATACATACCATTACATTCCCTACAGAGTGGAACTAGATGATCAAATACATTTAAATCAGGAAGAGGAATAATTACTCAATCTCTTTGGAATACTAGGTGCCTACATCATAGCAAGTTTTATACTGTAGTTCAAGTTGGGCATATTTTCCATTAACTTTAAGAAATGAAGAAATTGAGCCCTTGAAAAAAAAATGAGTCATTTAAGGTTTCATGTTGATTCTGGGGCTCAGCCCAGGGCAAGGCTAAGCTTTCTGATTCTAGTGTAAAGCATTGGAATAGTCAAACTCCTCTAAGCTGAAGTGACACTGTTGGCTAATTTTGTATTACGTATTGAATGCCTATATTGTAGTGGCCACTGGATGGATTGACAAAGAGAAATTAGACAAGCTGTTAGAATATCCAATGGCTGACTAACCCCTAAAATAGATTCAAGGAAAACAATGTCAAATACTCAAAAATACACAATTTGGACTACATTTTAAAGGCATATTGTGGGCACATCTTGGAGAACCAAAATGGCAGCTCATCAAAAGCATACTTATTTGGGCTTTAGCCACAGAGAAAATCTGGAATCCAAAGGCAATCACTCTAAGCACATATGGGTTTGTTTGCTTTCTTCTTTCAAACCCTCTCTGCTTTCTGCTTAGTTATCAAAGGTAGCCTCCACCAGCAAAATCAGAGTTGAAAATACAGACTTATAAAAGAGGGAAACATCAGAATCATGTTTCCCAGATTATTTACAGGTAGTAAAACCAAAGACTATCTCTGTTTCACCAAAGGCAATAAGTGCTTCGGCAAACTTTGCGATCTCTGCTAAAAAAGTGGCTTAATTGTTAATAATCTGAAAGCCTGACAGAGACTTAGATAATGATAGAATGCATGGACTCTTGATGTTTATTTTTACAGATTACAAAGGGGGCTTGAAATCATTGTATAAGGGTTTTGATGTGTTTGAAACCAAAAAAAAAAAAAAAAGCAGGAAATTGGGTATTATGAAGAGTCCTTCGCTGTCGAGCACAAAAGATTTAAGTAGAAGATATTTCACTTGACTCAGAGAAGGCATCTGATAACCCTCAACAAGAGGAAAGGAGTGGGGAAAGAAACTGCTCAGAAATGTATATAAACACACAATATATTGTGTGTTTATTTGAGGTTCCATAATAAACAAAAACAAATTAGACTTGATCTGTGCCCTTGAGAGCTTATAGCCAAAAGAGAAAGTCAGACCTATAAGGAGATATTTCGAATAAAAGATGGGCATGGGTATAATAGAGGATTGTTGAGGTTGTTAATGGAACACAGAGGGGTCACGTAAACTTAACACAGAGAAGTCAGGGAAGATTTCCTTAGGAGGCTATGTATTGATATTAGCTAGAGTTTGTTCATTTTTCCTCAAATTGTTTTTTTTTTAATTAATTTTTATTGGAGTATAGTTGATTTACAATGTTGTGTTAGTTTCAGGTGTACAGCAAAGTGGATCAGTTATACATATACATATGTCTGCTCCTTTTTAGATTCTTTTCCCATATAGGTCATTACAGAGTATTGAGTAGAGTTCCCTGTGCTATACAGTAGGTTCTTATTAGTTATCTATTTTATATAGAGTAGTGTATATATGTCAATCCCAATCTCCCAATTTATTCCTCTCCTATCTTTTCCCCCTTGGTAACCATAAGTTTGTTTTCTACATCTGTGACTCTATTTCTGTTTTGTAAATAAGTTCATTTGTACCATTATTTTTAGATTCCACATATAAGTGATATCATATTATATTTGTCTTTCTCTGTCTGACTTCACTTAGTATGACAATTGCCAGGTCCATCCAGGTTGCTGCAAATGGCATTATTTCATTCTTTTTTATGGCTGAGTAATATTCCATTGTATATATGTACCACATCTTTACCCATTCATCCATTTATAGACATTTAGGTGCTTCCATGTCCTGGCTATTGTAAATAGTGCTGCAATGAACATTGAGGTGCATGTATATTTTCCAATTATGGTTTTCTCCAGGTATATACTCAGGAGTGGGATTGCTGGATCATATGGTCGCTCTATTCTTGGTTTTTAAAAGAACCTCCATACTGTTCTCCATCATGGCTGTACCAATTTACCAACAGTGTAGGAAAGTTCCCTTTTCTTAACACCCTCTCCAGCATTTGTTTTTTGTAGATTTTTTGATTATGGTCATTCTGACTGGTGTGAGTTGATACCTCATTGTAGTTTTGATTTGCATTTCTCTAATAATTAGTGATGTTGAGCATCTTTTCATGTGCTTTTTGGCCATCTGTATGTCTTCCTTGGAGAAATGTCTATTTAGATCTTCTGCCCACTTTTTGATTGGGTTGTTTGCTTTATAAAGTAAGTTAAAATGAAATCATAGTATCAATGAGTGTTTATAATAGGAAAGAATCTTCAAAATCATGTACTGTTCCCAGACTCAGAGAGGTTTAATTCATGAGACCAAGAGTCAATGACAATGGCCAAAATAAATTGAGCTATTACGTGGCATGTGAAGTTCCAAACACATTTTCACAGGCCCCCCCAAGGGCAACCAAGCTAACTGCTTAGTAATGTATTTTGTTTGATTAAATTTCATTAATACTATTATGAAAAGTCAGTGAAGCTAGTGAGGAGAGAATCATTTTCCCCCCAAAGGGTGTGCTTTAGATGTTTAATAGGGCAATTTGACTATGCTTAAAATGTAAAATTGTCTTTCTTTTTCCCCCAAGAACGTCCCTATTTGCAGCTGTCAAAACTGACTTCATTCAACCTCATTTATTTAAATGTCTACTGAATTCCCCCAAGCCTCTCAGTCAACAAATAAATTTGGGGCATAGCAAAACTTTCCTCAAATGATTTTTAGTATAGGAAGAAAGGAAAGCTTTGCATATTAGCTCAGAAACAATTGAAAATAGACATATAAGTACATACGTATTCTCCATATCTTAGTTCTCAGAGGATTGTGCCAATCTATTTAGTACTCACATTCCAGAACATACTTGGTATCTGCCCCCTCCTCATAGGAATAAAGGATTCCTTCAACTCAAATGCTCAGGCCCAACAGTTTGTGGAAGATGTGTGCTTATATGCACAAGTAGCCCACTTTGACATTAAATGTACATTTTTGAGTTTTTAGCTGGTTTTTGACTTTTGAAACAATTAAAGAAAAATCCTCTTTTTTCATACATTGTATTGGTTTCACACTGGTGCCATAATGAATTACCAAAAACGTAATGGCTTAAATCAATACAAATTTTTATCTTATAGTTCTGGACATCAGAAATCTGAAATGAGTCTTACAGGGCTAAAATCAAGGTGTCAGAATTCTGTTTATTCTGGAAGCTCCAGAACAGAAGCTGCTTGCTTTTTCCATCTTCCAACCTTCATACCTTGGTTCATGGCCCTATATCACTCCAACCTCTGCTTCAATTGTCACGTGTCTGTCTCTGATTCTGACCCTCCTGCCTTCCTCTTTTAAAAACCCTTGTGATTACACTGAATCCACCCAGATAATCTGGGATAATCTCCTCATTTCAGTATCCTTAAATTAATCACATTTGCAAAGTCATTTTTGCCATGAAAGATAACATACTCATAGATTTTGAGTCTCAGAATGTGACCTTCTTTGGAGATCCATTATTCAGACTACCACAGACGTCAAAAGCTAAGTAAGAGAAAAAAAGAAAAATAAATAACTTTCAAGAAATTAATAATTTTGAAAGCAATCACTTTCAAAGGATTTCTTCCATTCCTTTTTTTTCCAAAGAAAAGAGAAAAAAAACAAAGACATCAGAGTACCTTTACAACCAGCACAATGTGAACATAATACAAAATAATGTAAGATTTTAAGCTTTTTCCAGAAAGTAAATGAACTTTTGCCAAGTAAGTCATAGTTTCTAACTTATAGTGTGGTCAAGGACAAACAAAAAGTTACTTTGCTATATGAGGAAACTAATATACACATAAAGAAGAGCTCATTTTAAAACACATTATCTGCCAAAATAAAATAGCAATTTTAACCTACCAACTTGAAATTACACAGAAATTTCAAAAGTAATTTAGAATTGTGAGCTGGAAGGGATTACAGGCAACGTAATACCCTAAATGTGCATGGCAGATGCTTATTTGTGCCAGAGGTCAATGCTCAGTTATATTCTGTATGTCATCAGCTGAGCCAGACAAAGGGAGGATGCTACTGGGGGAGAAATGGATTGAAAGAGGAAGATCTGATATTAAGATACACACACAAAAAAGAGTGAAAATTAAATAATTTTTAAGAATCTCTAAAAGAAACCAAAGAGGAAGAGGAAGAAAAATGAAACAAAACAAACTACCAATAATTTTCTACAGGGTCAATCTCTAAGTATATGAAAACAGGTAAGACACTGGTATTTGCTGAGCATTCTATGATGCATTTGACCCTAATCCTGCATTATTTAATTTAAGTCTTTTGGAAGCCCTGTGGGGTAGACTTACTGATGCCCATTTTATAGATGAGGATGCTAGAGAACAAAGACCTATTGATGGGATGAAGGTCACAAAGCAAATTTGGCAGCAGCCAAAGGAAAAACAAAAATCTAAATTGGGTCTTTTGCTTCCAATGCCCTTTTTAGCATGCTATTCCTGCTATTTCCTGCTGCTTTAAATTTTCTGGAAAAAATGCTTCTGTATTATGTTTTTTGTTTTTGTTTTTGTTTTTACATTAGAACACACAACTAAGACATAGTATTTTTCTCAGTGTAACTAAAGTCAATATTTCTTTTAACTGTTGTTAGAAATGATATTGTGATGGGTAGATAGGGTACCTAATATGCTGAAAAAGCTAACTTTTGCCTATATTCTCAAAAAAAACCCAAAAACTATTCAAGAGTAAAACACATCAAAAATTCCTACCAAGTGCCCAACACTGCTCTAGGAGTTTGAAATCCGATAATGAACAGGGCACGCAGAGCTCATGCCCATGTGGTGCTCACTTTTTAAGTGGGGAGGAAAGGCAATTGATTATATTAAAATTGAGAATAAGGGGAGATGAGTATTATGATGACAAGTTTGAGTTATGGTGGGTATGCAGAGCAAGGGCACCTAACTTAGTTTCTAAAGAATCAGGAATGGCTTCCCAGAAGAAATGGCACTTGTCCTGAGACTCAAGGGATAGTTAGGAATTAGCTAGAAGTAAAGGTAAATGTTGGTTAGGGGATATTATCTAATTAAGCTTTATATTTCAAACTTTTAGGTTCAGTGAGCACTTGATAAACTGATTTTAAGAAGGAAATTTAAAACGATGAGTACTATTCATGGTGGCAGTTAAGGTATATGATTAAAACCTGAAGCCGTGATAAAAGGAAATGCAAGTTCTCCCCCATATCTTTCTCAAATAGAACTGGATAGGGCCTGCTATAAGAAACTCTGAAAAAAATCACTTTTTAATGTTTAGTAGCATAAAAGAACTGTGAACTTTGAAACACTATAGACCTTAGGCTCAATAAGACGCTTTACTTCTTTTTAAATTTCCAGTGCATACCCAGCAATTCACCCATTGTTTAATTAGTGTCACTATGGCTCTATAAGGGTGTTGTCCACGTGTTGCAAAGATGGAAACGTTCTGTAAATCTGCATTATCCAATATGGTATCCAATGCCCACATGTGGCTATTGAACCCTCAAAAAGTGGCTAGTGTGACTGAAGAGCTACATTCTAAATTTTATTTAATTTTCAGAAATTTAACAAATATCTAAACAGCACAGACCTATAACATGAGGGGATAATAGAACATATTATTTCCAAGAAGAATCTTAGGTGAAAACGTAAAAGCATTCAGATGACTATATAGTTCTATAGCTAATATATTTGATGTTGAGATCAAGGGAACTATCATGTTCTCTCACAATAGATATCAAAGTGTCAGAGTCAAGGACAGAACATTACCTGGGAGACAACACGTATGCAGTCCTGTGGCAATTTATGAGGCCTAATCCTTATCTAAGTGCCAGCAATGTACAGTTGTCTTGGATTAAGCTCTATATAGATCCTTAGTATCTACAGATTTTTGACAAATGTTACAATCTCTTTGAGTGTCAGTGCCCTAACCTGAAAAATGAGGATATTTAGTAACCACAAAAAAATAGCATGTGTTATCTGAGTAGTTCAGTATCTCTCATATATTAAGCCCTTAAGAGAAAGGAGTTGATTACCCTTTCCAGAATCATCTAAGTCATTTGGAAGGAGAATAACTTGATCTTTGGACCTTATTTCATATTGCAGATTCATTTACAAGTACTTTCTGACAAGTCAATGAAACCTGAATAGGAGCGACTATTAAGATGTAGACAACTATTAAGATGTAGACTATTAAGAATAAGACAACAGGTTAATTTCAGACTATCCCAAAGAGCCAAAATGGAACAAGAACTGCATTTATCTATTACAAATCATGGCTGAAGTTAAGCTGCTTTTAATCCTTGGAACTACTCAGACTTTCCAAGGGGAGGAGAAGTTTTACCTAGAAAACTGTGTGTGGGGGAAAACCCACACAGCTCTAGGTAAAACTTTGCAACTGTTTACAAGACAAAAAGGAACTCTCTATAGAAACCAAATATAAACAGCATATGTTATTAAACTCAAAACACATGAAAGAATAAAAGAAAGTCACGTATATTTTCTCAATGTGACAGAGTCTGAGGCAAGTCTTGGGAGAAGTTGAATAAGGCCACAAAAAAGGCTTTAGCTTCTTTCAAAGATCATTAAAATAGCCCCCTTCCCCACAAAAGGATTTTGCCTCTTTAATATGGATGCCACTCAGAAGCCCATAGAATACATTAAATTCTTAGAGCATACATTCATTGTATGTGATGGAACGTAACTATAGCTGCACGATGTGAATTTATAACTGGGTAAGGAAGGTCTTTCCTGCTGAACCCCTTGAAATAGATGGGGATTGTGTCCTCGACTTATTTTTCATTTTAAAGGTTTCATTACAGTTTCATTTAAGAGGATGGTGAGTATCATTTATTTTGGAATTAGTCCTCATGAAAAAAGTGTGTCATCCTGTGCATTGGTTTTCTACTGTTACCACAAATTTGGGAGGTTTAAAACAACACCCATTTATTAGTTCAGAGCTCTGTAGGGTTATCTGCTTGGGGGTTCGCAAAGCTGATGCCAAGGTGTTGGCTTATTGTAACCTCGTCTGGAGTTTGGGGTCCTCTTCCAAGTTTTTCTGGCTGTTGGCAGAATTCCATTTCCTCACTGGCTGTCCGGTAGGGCCTCTCTCAGCTTTTTAACGCCACTCACATTCCTTCTCCAGTGGTTCCCTCCATCTTCACACCAGTAACAGTGAGTCAAGTGCCCCTCAAGCTTTGAATCTCTCTGATTTCCTCTTTCTACCACTGGCCAGAGAAAACTCCCTGCTTTTATAGTGGCTCATGTGATTAGATTAGGCCCACCCTTATCATAAGATCGACTCTGCCGTGTAATATACATAATCACCAGAAAGATATATTTATGTATTCGGAAGATTAAGGCATTTCTGGGGGACTTGGAATTCTGCCTGTCACACTGTGTATGGAACTCACAGGATGTCTTCTGATGAAGGCATGTAATATCAGCAGCATTAAAATACTGCCCACAGAGTTTGCTCTTTTATTTAAACAAGCATTACAAAATGTAACCCATTTTCCTGTACTACATCACTCCCAGAAAACTGAAGACTAGCTTCTGGGTTAGTTTATCTAATTCTGAATATATTAATTTAATCAAAATCTATTTAGCCACACTAGTGGCTAAGATATATACTGCTTTCTCTAGATACCAACTTGAAGAAGACAAGGTTTGTGGCCCATAAAGAAGTTGTATTTTAGTGCAGGAAATGGATACACAAACCACTATGACAAAATGTGATAAGTGTTCTACTGAAGGTCTGGATGAACAGCCATCCCCTAGCAGTTCTTAATAGGTGAATAACAGTACCTCAGATGCAGTGTGACAGAGTGTAAAAAGCATACACCTTGGAGACCACAGAAGGGATTCATAGACAGTTTTCCCCACTTACTAGTTATTCAGCCTTGAGATATTTGCTTAACAACAGTTTAGTGGAAATTACTAAACATACTTCATGTGTTTGTTAGAGGATTATAAATAATATGACATATATAAAAGCATGCAAGTAGCTCTTAGCATTTATAGGTTTTTTCATCTTTCAGAGAAAGTCTTTGTAACGTCTACCTCAGTGTAAACCACAGAAGTTCAGACAGAAGATGAGTCAAACAAACAGCTTTGTTTTCAGGCTCATCATGATTGTCTAGGGGAAGATCTTCCCCAGAAACTGCCCTACCTTTTCACCCCTCAGGCTTTCATTTGTGGTATTTCAACTAAGATTTGCTGAATGGTGCTCTACAAGTTAATATGAGTATGATATAGAACAATAAACACTTGCATTTTTTTTGCCTTTCAGAAGCTTTCAGATTACTCACAGATAATAACCACCTAGCATATGATGACAATTATCTTAAAATAACAAAACACCAATTAACAACACATGTTGGAAAGCGACTTAAAGACAGTTGGTCAGTTCTTGTATGTCAGATATCTCTTGAGAACTCTTATTTGCACTATTGACTTGCTTATCAGATTTTTCTTCACAGGCAGCTAAAAAGATATATGTCACACAGAATCTTTGAATGACTCCAGATTCTAAATTAATGGGGCTTGAATCAGTAAGATATTCATCAGCATACATGTTCTTCCAAGTATTTTTCACTTGAGTTGTTTGTGAAATTTCAGAATTCATCCCACGGAAGACAGGCTCCATGTGAGGCTTAATTCTGAAAATTATGAACTTCCTGTGTTTATAGTAAACACTGGGAATTTGAGAGGACCGAGCTCTTTGTCAATCTCATGATGAGTGACTTTGTAAAGGTGAACAGATCCAAAAGTAAGATAAAGCCAGGAGAGCTGGATCATGTATCTTAGTTGCCTAAACTTTGTCAGTCTGTGAGATTTAACTGTGAAGGTTATTCACAGTTAACCACGGCAGGAAGCTCACAGTAACTTGCTGGTCTTGGATTTTAAAAGAACCTCAATTATGAAAAAAAAAATCTTATCGGATTTCAATGTTTCATTTTTCATTTTAAATCATATTAAAAAAAACAATTTTTAAGGCAGTATATACATGACATATGAGCTCTACTTTTAGTCTTCAAGACGCCCTGCCCCTCACAGTAATCCCACTGATCCCTTTTATTCTACTTAAAAGGTGATCAATAAGGGTTTAACACAGAGCAGTTGAAGAACATAAGGATGTTTCCATCATTTTTATTACCTGGAGAAGACTGCTAATCCACCCTTCATTTTTCCACAGATAAGAATATATAATATATATTACATATATATGGATCTATATATATGTATGTATATATGTATGTATGTATATGTATATATATATATATGAAATAAAATGGGCTTTTAAATATATCTAACTTCTCCCTGATTTTTTAAGGATTAGTCAGTGCTATACCATGTTCCTATTAATTGTCTCTGAAAACGATTATATCTCGTACCTTATTTTGAATTATTTCTTTGTTAGAGTATCTCTTCTGTAATTCAGTAAACTCATCCAGGGTCCATTAACTATATTTAGAATTCTACTGCAAACACATAGCTCAGGGCCTTGATTAGTTAATGTGCATTGAACTGAAATGAAATTATGGTCAGAGTTCTCAGCAGTAAATTTATGTGTCTGAGTCAATCAGCCTGTCAGTATGTACCTATACCTTGATTGGCTTCTATAAGGTCCAACTTACTGATACATTTCTGGGTCTAAAAAAGAAAAAAAAACATTAAAATTGCTAACTTTTACTATAAAAGCCTGGGAAGTATGTTGTCTTAGTTGAAGCTGAATTTTAGAGGAAAATGTCCCATATTAAAGCAACACTTTGGCATAGCTACTCTCTGTTATCAGAGATTGAATATAATATTCGTGGCTTCCTCCTTTTTTTTTCAACCTCACAGATTGTTACCACTTCACTGATAGGAAGAGTATTTTTCCATAAGTGTCACTACTAGCAAATATAAATACAAAATGGTAAAAATATAAAATATTTTAGGAAGACAATTCATCAAGTAACAATTAAAATGTACTAGGTAATTTATCTATGATAGGATTATTTAGCAATACCACAGATTCCCAATACATACTGTACAGGGGCAGCCTATTTCCTCATCCATAAATTGTAAAGAGATTGAGTTGTCTGATAGATTTCACATTAACTGTAACTACATATTTAAATAATTATCCTTTTCAGAAAAAAATACCAAGATGTCACTCTTCATCATAAAACTCTACAATTTCAATTCTTGTGTTTTTAAACTAAACCTCATAGCCTTATTTTCTACATTTTCAGAAGAAATTCACTTATCAATAATTATTCACAAACAGTTGCAACAATCCTTTAGAGTAAGAATTATTAATCTCAATTTTAAAACTTGGCTTGAAAGAGCTGTGATTCCAACACAGCTGTTTTATATTTCAATATCTCTTTTCACTATACCAGCTATCACATGGCATAGCTAAGTTACTAAGCTACTCATAAAGTGACATCCCAGACTTATCAACATTTAAAACCATATACCTACACACTGCAAGCAATTTTTATTTTAGTTTCTTGGAGAAAGTGGTTCTTGAGGTAGTTTTCAAAGTTTATATGTCATGTTTAGATTGATTAAACATCCATCCACTAAAGACTTAGAACTGGGTAAGTTGTTGTATATTACTAGGAGTATGTTTTCTTGTTCTAATTTGAATTTTTTAATTTTTAAATTTCTATTTTAATTTTCAACCTAATAAATAACCTTGCAGATATAAGAGACATTGATCATCTAGAGGTACATTAACAAGAGCAAGAACGTCAGTCTGAAAGTGCATGTTACTCTTTGAAATGGAACTAATAAAAAAAGATGCCTTTGTCATAATTCCTGAGTCTTCACAGGGCCTTTTTATGCTATAGGGCAGGAGATGGATCTTGTGGTTTCAAGTTGTGTAAGAGGTGAGCTCATTGACTCCAGAAATGAGGGCACTAATGGTGTAGAGAGAACCTCTTCATCCTTAGGCACTTGGCATTTTGTCAGTCCAGGTTGGGACTGGCTCCTGTGGAGCTTCAAAGATATGAGCAGGGAGAAGGGGGCCTATTTTTGATGGATGATTATCCTCCAAGAAGAATAATCCACCCCCACCATAGTTAGGTGGAATAGGAGTTTGTTACATAGATTTAGAACTTTGAACATTTTTATCTTAAAATATTTTTGATATTTATGAGATTTATAAAAGAAGTCGCCATATTTTAAAATCTTTCATAGAAGGTTTATTAGGCAGCTTGTTGAGTTTGAGCATTGTGCAGGAGGGGTTGCAACTCCTTCTCTCTTAACTCAGCCCAACTTCCCATTGCTTATTTTTGAAAAAGCCCTACGGACTCTAGTCATCAAATATTATTGAAACCCCATGTAAAATAACCAGAACATTTGTATTTTGTTTCCCTATGGATTATGCAAGGGTTTCCAAAATAATGCAAAATTTTTTGGCTAGCTTGTTTTGCACTTTGTGAACCTAACATTAAAACAAACCCACAAAATAGTTTTGTTTTGTTTTGTTTTTTCTTCATGACATATGAACCTAGTACACCCCTGGCTTTGTCAATTAGGCCACTAATAAGGAAATGATAGGAAATGAAAGGCCCAAAGAATGGATTTTCTTTACAACCAAACAAAATGCCCATCTAGCAAGTGGAATGATTACAGTCAGAGAAGTGCTTGTAAAACAATGTAGTGTAATCAGTGAAGCATGTGCTTGAAGGCAGACAGACTGGGGTTTCAGAATTGCTTTACCTTTCACTAGCCATACAGCTGACAAATTATTTGTCCTTTCCAAGTGCCACTATTATTTTTTCAGGTATAAAATAGGAATAATGGCAATTTTCATTCATTTATATTCTACATGTGTTGAGTGCCTATTACAAGCTACATACTCTCTGGAGCCAAGGAAATAGCAATGAAGAAAACAGACAAGAATCTCTGCCCTTGTGAAAGGCACCCTTTATTGGGGGTGAAAAAAAAAGATAAACATAACAATTAAATAAATGCATAGTGTCCTGAAAGATGAAAAAGAGGTAAATCTGTAAGATAGGCTGTACTAGTGAAAGTTATTTCAAGTAGTGTGGTTAGAAACAGCCTTACTATAATAGTAACATTGGAGAAATTGTTTTGAAGATGAGGGAGTGAATAGATCATAGCCAGGTGAAGATATTTCAGGAAGAGAGAATGTGGGTCTGTTTTTTTGGCCACTAAGTTGCTGTTCTCCAAAATAAGAACACTTTGCTCTCATTTGCAGTGTCCCACTAGGATCAACTTGGATGTAGGCTTCAGTGAACCTGGATTCAAGGTTATCCTTCCAATAGGGATGGAGTTAGAGGTCTCTCTAAGAGGGAGATGTTGGAATTAGAAGAAAAATGTGTGGCCTATGACCAACATCCATCCTATGTATCATAGCAGAGAAACAGTTCAGAAATGGAGAAATGGAATTTTAAATTCTTAGATTGGGAATTTTCCTAATCTATAAATCAATCAAGAACAGGAAAAAGAAGGGGGAAAAAGAAAAAAAAACCTTGATGTTGTTCTGAATGAGTGTTTGAAATTAAACAGAATCACAAACACTAGGCTCCGGTCATTCTTTTTCTTCACAAATAATTTTTTTTTTGATTTTCCAGAAAAATCCATGCTAAAAAAGGCCACATACTGGAAAGTCTAGTTTAATATCAATACTATTAAGTTGAATATTAAGTCAATTGTTAAATATTATTAAACTTAATATCACTATTAAGTTGAATATTAAGTTGATTCTTAAATATCAAATATGGTTAGATCCTATAGGATAACCTTCATTTTTAATTTGTAGGAAAAGCTTATGAAATGCCCCTTGCCTTACTTATAGGCATCCGATAAACTTATCTGGCTATTTCTCCACTGATAATTTAATGGGAACCTGCTGTGAATCACTTTGTAAAACAAATCAAGTGCTCTGAATGCTTAGATACTTATGTGTCGGATTTTTCTAGAATGAGGAATATCTGTTTCTTCAGCAAGAAGGACAACTCAGTGCTATAGGAAAGTAAAACTAGTCACTTTATTTCTTTACTTCACTCTGTCTTGCTCAGGCTAGTTCCTGTGTGGCCCAGGGAGGATCATAGTTGAAACAACCATTAGAATGCATTGCACCCATCATTGGGGAAGTGACTGAGGACTGGCCTGCTCTTTGCTTTGTTTCAGCTTTCTTACCAGTCACCCTGGTGAATGGAGAGGGTGGATTAGCAGCCCAGGTTAAATAGCTCATGCTCAAACCATGACCCTGGGAACACAGAGAAAGCCTGTTCCACCACTCTGTCACACATGAATCCAGCTGTGTGTGGATTTTGCTCTATGCTTCCCCATGGATTTCCCTTCCACCTGTCCCCAGGATCACTGCTTTTCCTTCCAAAGCATGAGTACTTGATCCTGTCCTCCAGCTTAGCCTAACTCACTTTCCCTGTGTGAGCTAAATTTGAAGGAAGCTCTACTTGTGTGTGCAAACATAATAGAAGCAAAAGCATACTGGAGAGGGTGTAGAGAAAAAGGAACCCTCCTGCACTGTTGCTGGGGATGTAAATTGATGCAGCCACTATGGAGAACTGTATTCAAGTTCCTTAAAAAGCTGAAAATAGAGTTACCATATGATCCTGCAATCCCACTCCTGGTATATATCCAGAGAAAACCTTAATTTGAAAAGATACATGTACCCCAATGTTCATCACAGCACTATTTACAGTAGCTAAAACATGGAAGCAACCTAAACGTCCATCAACAGATGAATGGATAAAGAAAATGTGGTATGTATATATATTTATGTGTATGTGTGTACACACACACACACACACACACACAATGGAATATTACTCAGCCATAAAAAAGAATGGAAAAATGCCATTTGCAGCAACATGGATAGACCTAGAGATTATCATACTATGTGAAGACAGACAGAGAAAGACAAATATATGATATCACTTACATGTGGATTCTAAAAGGAAAAAACAAGACACAAATGAACTTATTTCCAAAGCTGAAAGAGACTCACAGACACAGAAAACAAACTTATGGTTACCAAAGGGGAAAGGGGGGAGGGATAAATTAAAAGTTTGGGATTAGCAGATATAAACTACTACATATAAAATAAACAACAATGTCCTACTCTATAGCACATGAAGTATATTCAGTATCCTGTAATAAACCAAAATGGAAAGGAATATGAAAAAGAATCTATATACTATATTATAGATATATAACTATGTAACTGAATCACTGTGCTTTACAACTGAAACTTACATGATATTGTAAATCAACTATACTTCAATTTTTAAAAAGCAAAGTCTTTCAGTTTTGTACTGGACCATTTGTTGCCCCATTCATATATCTCTCTGTGAATTCATACTTAGCATTTATATCTGGCCGCTTTTAACAGTGGATGCACCATAAATAGCATGTCAGCCTGGAAGACTCAGATTTATGTGAGTCATTATGCAGATGCTCGGGCTGATACCACCTCCCCACATTCACCACCTCCACTTCTTGGTCTTAAATAAGCTACCATGATAAAGCCACATTCTACCTATTGGTATGGTCTCTAATATTTCTTTTATTTTTCACTCACTTATAATGCCAAGTTATAAGAATTATGCATGAATGTTATTCTTAAATCTGAGAGCTGTGTTTAGAAGATGTTGTTAGTGCTTGCTCTAGGCAGGGCATTTTGTAGCAGTGAAAAGAATTCCTTGGTCAGAGACACAGTGATTCGTAGTAAGCAGACATCTGTGTGTGGAAGTAAATTTGATATGACATGAGTGAGACACCAACAGTTTCTGCCCAGCCTTCTTTCTATCTTAATGCTATTGTGCCACTCATTTCCACCACCACCCCACTCCCCATGCCAGTCCTCTATGTTACTTAGGAACTTAGGAATGCATCCATCAGGGCTCAATACTGTACCATAAACAGAGATGCAGAGAGGCTTCTCTCAGCTTCCTGGACACATTAGTCTCTCTCAGGAGGAAGACAGAGAAAATAATGGTCCTACAAACTCTAAACCCCCAACCCACAAATTGTTTTGATTTGAAACCCTCCTACCAGATCCACCCAATAATCTGTTGGGAGTTGAAGTAATAAAACCTCTGGTGAATTAGAAACAAGTAGAATAAGCACCTCTCTCATTGAAGACCACAGAGGCTGAGAATTTCCTTTCAATACAGTTTCACACAGGCCCCTTTGAAACAATTTCTGGTCAAAACACAGCAGCCGGGCTTCCCTGGTGGCGCAGTGGTTGAGAGTCCACCTGCCGATGCAGGGAACACGGGTTCGTGCCCCGGTCCGGGATCCCGATCCCACATGCCGCGGAGTGGCTGGGCCCGTGAACCATGGCCTCTGAGCCTGCACATCCGGAGCCTCTGCTCCGCAACGGGAGAGGCCACAACAGTGAGAGGCCCGTGTACCATACAAAAAAAAACAACAAAAAAACAAAACAAAGCAAACAAAAAAAACCACACACAGCAGCCCATGTGTATGGCACAGTCATAGAGTAAGGTCTTTCGTACTATTTTTAGATTAAACAAATGGAAATGAGAATTTGCATTAACTTTCCAATTCTTTTTTTATTTCTCCTTTCTAGTAAAGTGGGATTGGACGATCAGGGGTCCCTGTTTCCCAATCTCTTGAATTGGCATTGAATGACGTTCTGCTAAAATACTCAAGGAAGCTTCTGTTATTGTCTTCTCAAATGCATCCTAAGTTGACAGTTTATTACTAAAGTAGACAGAAATTTAGAGATCTGAGTTCAAGCCACAAGCAGATTTCAAATCACTTCACCTTTCTGAGGGTCAAGTGACTTATCTATACATGGGAATAAAGGTAGTTTATTCCCTACCACTCTCACAAGGTAGTTGAAAACACTAGATGATATGTTTTATATGTGTTTAAAAACATATATGTGTGTATAATTTTATTAGTTCCTTCTTTAATGGTAGAACTGACTTTGTTCTCCTAAAGTAAGTGATTTAACCTCACAGCTACTGAATCTGTAAAATGGATTGGATTAGATCAGTGGTTCTCAACTGGGGCAAGTGGACATTTGTCATCGTCTGAAGACAGTTTTGTTTGCCACAGTTGGAGGAAGTATGTTACTGCCATGGAGCAGTAGAGGCCAGAGATGTTGCTAAACATCCTACAATGCGTAGCACTGCCTCCACAGCAATTATTTAGGTCAAAATGTCAATAGTGCCAAGACTGAGAAATCTTAGATTAGATGACCATTGAAAATGTGTATCAACACTAAGAGCTTTTCTCCCCCCTGATATATTATTGCTTCAATCAATTACAAATATTTGTTGAGTACCAATGGCTTCTCATTAAATTGAAGAAAATCTGAAATCTTGGCCATGACCTACAAAGTTCTATGTGATCTGGCTCTGGCCCATCTCAAGCTACTTTCAGCCACTCTCACTCTGCTCTAGCCATGCTGGCCTCTATGCTGTACCTTCAATATGGCAAACTCCTCAGGGATTTGAATGTTCATTGTACTAGAAATCTTCTTGTCAGGTTTCTGCTTGTTTAACTTTCTCTTTTATTCACATCTCTGCTCAGATCTCACTTTATCTGAGAGATTTTCTCTAACCATCTGATGTGAAATGTCATCATGCTTCATGTTTACCCCCTTATGTTTTTGTCACTGTATTTTTGTTCACAGATTCATTCCTAGTGCCTAGTGTGGCAAAGGTGCTCAAGAAACATGTTCTCAAATTAATAGCTTGGGATCCTGTGCCAGACACTTTTTTTTTGGTCTGTACTATTTCAATTCTTTTTTACTTTTAAATACTGGTTTTAATTTTATAATTGTAACATGGAAGATGTCAGACATTTTTTAATACAAATAGAATTTAAAGGAAAAAAGATCTTATAAGGATTACAAAGATTATTGATTTTCTCCTCATGGAGGAAAAAAATAGCAGTTCTTTTCACGTAATTATTATATCTACAAGGGTAATGTTGGTTTAATTAACATTGTAGGAAAAAGTTCAAGTTTGTATTTATTTTGGAGCTAGTGATTGACAGAATAATACTTTTCTGTGTGCTTATTTTATTTGTTTTATTTTGCTTTGGTTTGTCTCAGAGTGCAAATGTTTTTCTCTCTCTCTCTGACATAGTATGTGGAGTCCTGACTTCTGTGAGAGCAGGGCCAGATCTTAGTTCTGCTTGTGTTCAAGTTCTCGTCTCTAAGGCAAAGATTTCACAGCATTCATTAATTTGACAATCTTCTGAATCAGTATGATTCGTTTGGTATTTTCTTTTACTTGCCTCTTTATTTACGTGAGCACAGTTAGGAGCTGCTGATAATACATGAAGAATTTCCTAGGGTGTGGTTAATAAAATAGTCCTAAATTATACTAAGAGTCAAAAATGACTCCTTTTCTGGAGATTTTGTATATCCTCTGGGGTAATAATTTGTGTGCCAGAAATATCTAATTGTCTCTATCAGCTTGTCTATAGATATTAAGAATGAATAATTATTAAGTTTACTTCTCCAGGTTTAACCTGACCTACCCTATAGTTGCAGGAATATTCTTTTTTATTCTGAGAGCTCCTAGTTTGTCTATGTGTCTGTCCTGCCTGAAGGAAACATTACTTGGCTTTCTGTAAAGTTGAGGGTCCTTTAGTGATATACCAGATAACAAGCCAATTACCACGGAGGACATTTTAGGTATCAATTTTCCCATATAAATTATCTATATTACCCAAAATTTCTAAAATAAACCCATGTTTCTTCTACACATAGAAAACATATATAAAAAATAAAGATCAAGAGAATGAGAAGACAAGTCACAGACTGGGAGAAAACGTTTACAAAAGACATATCTGTTAAAGATTGTTATCTGAAATATGCAAAGAACTCTTGAAACTCAACAATAAGAAAATGGACAAACTTGAGTAAAAAATGGGCAATATCTCTGAAGTGATATCTCACTAAAGAAGATATGCAGATGGCAAACAAGCACTTGTAAAGATGCTCTGCATTATATGTCATTAGGGAATTACAAATTAAAACAACAATACAATACCACTACATACGTATTAGATTGGCCAAAATCTAGCACATTAACAATACACAAATGTGGAGCGACAGGAACATGCATTTATTGCTGGTGGGAAAGCCAAATGGTACAGCCACATTAGAAAATAGGTTGGCAATTTCTTACAAAATTAAACATAATCTTACACCACACTATCCAACAATCACCCTCCTTAGTATTTATTCAAATTAGTTGAAAAGTTGTGTCCACAAAAAAACCTGCACACAAATGTTTATAGCAGCTTTATTCATAATTGCCAAAATGTGGAAGCAATTAAGATGTCTTTCGGTAAATGAATGGATAAATCGACTGTGGTACATCCATACAACATAATATTATTCAGCAGTAAAAAAATGAGCTATCAAGCTGTGAAAAGACATGAAGGAAATTTAAATGCATATTACTAGGTGAAAAAGCTACATACTATATGATTTAACTATATGACATTCTGGAAAAAAGCACAAATATGGAGACAATAAAAAAATCAGTGGTTGCCAGGGGTTGGGGGCCCGGGAGGGATGAATAGACAGAGTACAGAGGATTTTTAGGGCAGTGTAACTATTCTATACGATACTATGATACTATAATGGTAGATACATGCCATTTTGTATTTGTAAAAATGCATAGAATGTAAACACCATAAGCATATTCTAATATAACCTGTGGATTTGGGTTATAATGATGTGTAGGCTCATTGATTATAACAAATATACCACTCCAGTGTGAAATGTTGATGGCAGGGTAGGGTGTATGTGGGAGAGGGGAGCAGGGGACATAATAGAAACTCTGTACTTTCCATTCAATTTTGCTGTGAGGGCTTCCCTGGTGGCGCAGTGGTTGAGAGTCCACCTGCCGATGCAGGGGACGCGGGTTCGTGTCCCGGTCCAGGAAGATCCCACATGCCGCGGAGCGGCTGGGCTCGTGAGCCATGGCCGCTGAGCCTGCACGTCCGGAGCCTGTGCTCCGCAACGGGAGAGGCCACAGCAGTGAGAGGCCCGCCTACGGCAAAAAAATAAATAAATAAAAAATAAATAAAAATTTGCTGTGAACTTAAAATTGTTCTAAAAAATAAGTTCTGTTAAAAAAAATTAAGCATAGAAAGATAAAGGAAAGGTATAGGAATGTTTCCCCACTCTGGGCACAGCATTTGGGAAAGAATAGCTACCATCCATTGAAAAGTAATGCAAAAGGAATTTGGCAAACAAAAGACATAAGGAAAAACAGGTTCTGGTAAGATCTCTAATTAAGTGGTAAATATGGTCACTTGAAGGAGTATATTTTCACTGAGGTGGTCTACTAATTGAGCAAAAGACTTAATTTTGAATGTTTTCTTAAATATCAAGCCAATACTCCAAGGTATCTTTAGCTTCTCTTCCATTCTCGAGCCAGGTACATGGCATCCTCCAAATGGAGGCTAAAGACTGAGCTGCTTGATTTTTCACAGCGACTGAGTAACAGGCTTTCTGCAAGGGTGGATTGATTTATGGGTCACTTTCCCCACAGGCTTAGAGTAATCCCTTGCACACAGTAGAGACACAATTAATAATTTTTTTAAAGTGTAATATAAATTTATTCTGTGACATTTTCCTCATTGAAGATTTTTAAAATAGATTAAAATAATCAGTGTTTCATAAAAAATAAATACATCAGAGGAATTTAGTTAACACCTCTAACATAGATGGCTTGACTCTGACTATCCACTTTTGTTTTCATGTCAAACATCATTTTTAAAAAAGTAATATAAAAATGATAGATTGCTGCATTCTACATGTCCTGTGTCTCAAACATTTTAAATCAACTTCCAGTTTTTTTCCTCAACTCTGTATGTTAATGGCATTTGCTCCTGTTTTTAAATGGGAAGAGTATCCATTTTTTTTAACAGAGATATTTAGGTCTTCTTTTTCTGATTCTTCAAGAAAATGCTTCATGCCAAGTTTGAATAGTAATTGAGGGTCTGGTCCAGAAAGCAGTAGGCAATTACAGAGAGCCAGTGGTATGCATCTATCAAAGTGCTCAGCTCAATTTCCATGAGAAGGGTGTGTGCATAACCATTCTGGAAACTTGGGATGACCATGGAGGCTACCTGCAAATTTCATCTGCTGCTGAAACACTGGACTGGCTCTGACATCCACACAGACTTTGCAGCAAACTATAGTCCAATTTTGTCAACTTCAGCCTCTAATATTCTACTGTTCGGTCAATCAAACATATACTCTTGCAATGCAGACTTTCTCAAAACTGCCAAACTATCTCAAGGATAAATGGCTCAAATCACTGTGTGAAAAATCAAACCTAAGAAATCCAATAAATCAATCAAGCTGGTCTTTTATTGCAGCCTGCCCAAGTACTGCATG
The DNA here is from genome assembly GCF_964165515.1 of Mesoplodon bidens. Classification (NCBI taxonomy): domain Eukaryota; kingdom Metazoa; phylum Chordata; class Mammalia; order Artiodactyla; family Ziphiidae; genus Mesoplodon; species Mesoplodon bidens. The sequence goes on from NC_138173.1 coordinate 61,358,253, forward strand.
TTCTATTTCATAGCCCAGAAGGAAGAAAAGTTGATGAATATCAGTTGCACTATGTAAAAGCTCAGTGAAGATAAACATTTGTCCATTTGGAATCACAAAGGAAGTGCTGGCTCAGCACATATACTAAAATTGGAATCACAAAGGCATTTATCTGGGGAATCAACCACATGAATAATCTCAGAGATCCCTAGGATATCTTTACTGTGCTCAGTTAGATGATAAACCACTTCTTGTCCTTAACAGTGGTATTGGGTGTTTTTCTTTTTCTTTTTTCTTATTTTATTGGCGTATAGTTGATTTACAATGTTATGTTAATTTCTGCTATACAGCAAAGTGATTCAGTTATATATACATATTATTTTTCATATTCTTGTCTTTTATGGTTTATCACGGGATACTGAATATATTTCCCTGTGCTATACAGTAGGACCTCGTTGTTTATAAATCCTATATATACTAGTTTGCATCTGCTAATCCGAAATGCCAAGGGGGAAGGGTGTGAGGGAGGGAAAGATTGGGATTTGGGGCATCTTTCTTAGTTAGCATATCATTTTAAAATTCTTCCATCCATGTTTCATGCTCCAGTACTGATAAAATTCTGAAATGTTCTCTTCCCGATTATAGTAGCTTGCTCTTTTCTATGACTGGACTTACCTCCAGCTGAGTAAAATAAAACAATTGCAAGTAGCAATCCAAGTAATAAATTCTAATTTTTGTCTTCCTTATACTTTCTTTAGATAGTTCCTTCTGATTAGGAGGAAGTATTTGCCACCATTTCCTTATTTCCCTGAATACTTACAATGATTACAAGTAGTTTCCGCACTCGTTTAAGAATTATCAATAAGAGAGGAATCGGACAAGTTGAAACTGTGACATGTGGAAACTCCTGATGTCTCTTATGGGAGAACAATTTGGAGGACACAATATTGAAAGAACAGGGATGAACACAACTTCTTTTATCAGTAGGCTTGAAAAAGAGTCGTTCTATGAAGTAATTTTTGTGTAGTCATCCAAATTCCCTTAGTTTTGGTACTCTAGAGGCATTCTGTTCTTTTGTTATTGAAAATCCTATGGAAATAAAAGTTTCCAAGCAGAAAAGTCAACTTATCACACTGATTTATTCCCAGGCCCTGATACTGACTTACTATATGGTTCATTTGCACTAAATGGCAGTCTGGTGAGGTTACAGCTAGTGTGTTACATTTTCTCCAGTTGGTCAGCGAATTAAATCAGAAGAAAACACAATTTCTACTAGCAGACTACAATCCACAGATGAAGCATTTCTTTCTTTTGCTTGATTTATCCTAACAGTGGCAAAAGTGATGAGTCCCTCAAATTAGTGACTGTGTTTGTTTATTTGCTTTTCTGAGTGAGTTAGTAAGCTTTGCCGTTGTCTGTATCTTTTTCTCCCTTACTGTAAACTCAATGAAAGAAAGGATTTTGTCTTGATTCCCATTAGAACACCAACACCAGACACAATACCTTCAAATAATAGATGCTCAGTCAATATGTTGAAGGAAAGAATGTATGAACAAGCAAAGCTGGTTTTTTTTTTTTTTTGCAAATCTGATTCTTGAACGTTCATTAGAGCACTATGTTATAGTCAATTAGCCTTGAACTAGAAATCAAATACTCAGATTCAAGGCACTATTCCATCCGTTTTTATTATCTATCCTTATAAATCTTGAAAGCTCTGAGACTCAATTTCCCTACTTGAAAAATGAGTAGAAATCAATCTGAACAGCTAATTCTACTAAGACCTGGAGACTCTATCTACATAAAGCCAATGAAAGCGCTGTGAGTTTTAAGCTGCTGTATAAATGTGTGATCAGACATGGCGTGTCACACTGACATCAATCAGGGAAATAATTTACAAAGTGAGTGGGAAGTGTCAGGAGGTGGAGAATGCTTAATTTGCCAGACTTCTTAGGGCAGTATGGTATATAGTAGGAAAAAACATTTGATAAGCTACAGGAGCTGTAAGTGCAATCCCTTACCACTCCCATTCATGTTCCACTTTCAAATAATGCCCAATAAAACTTTCTTGTAAGAAGAAGTTCTCCACTGGACTTCCCTGGTGGCACAGTGGTTAAGAATCCGCCTGCCAATGCAGGGGACACAGGTTAAAGCCCTGGTCCAGGATCCTGCCGCGGAGCAACTAAGCCCATGTGCCACAACTACTGAGCCTGTGCTCTAGAGCCCGTGAGACACAACTACTGAGCCCGCATGCCGCAACTACTGAAGCCTGTGCACCTAGAGCTCGTGCTCTGCAACAAGAGAAGCCACCGCAATGAGAAGACAGCACACCGCAACAAAGAACAGCCCTGCTCATCGCAACTAGAGAAAGCCCACATGCAGCAATGAAGACCCAACACAGCCAAAAATAAATAAATTAATTAATTTTAAAAAAAAGAAGAAGAAGGTCTCCACTTAATTGCAGATCTTTCAAATATAGAGTGCAGTGTAAGTATGGAGCCAGAGGTATGTTGCTTGAGGCAAAGAGGGTGAATTTTTTTCTACAACTTTCCCTAGAAATTAATCAAAGAGACAAAATTTTATTTCTTTAAAGTAAAACTTTGAGATGATGGCTGTCTACCAAAGATGCCAAATCAAAAGGCTGCCTGGGATGTACACATATTGTAATTGTCCAACCTCATATATAATCATGTCAGAATCATATTGGACGATATCAGACCTAAAGAAAATCTCATCTTTGTTCCATAAAGTCAGAATATATTAATGTAGGTGAGACCAAGCTCAATCTTCTTAGCCAAAAAGTTAATCTCACATAGTAATGTGGAGACAAACCCAGAGTCAAAATCCAGTATTCTACCTCATGCTGTACGAAATGTTTTACAAGTGATTATATTTTAAGTATTGATTCAAAAGCACTGAACAGATCAGTTCTTTGTACCATGTTTTTCCATTCCTTTTTTCCAAATGGATGGCCTACATTTAAACTAGGCCGATGAAAACTGGTAACAGCTTGCTAATGGATGTCAGAATCTTAGCTCATTTTATTCAAGTGTCCCTTCATTTATTCCTTAATTCATCAAACATGTATTAGATACCTAAATGGTCCAAGCATCTGGAGTTGCATAGGGAATTACAGTAAATACAAACAAACATTGGGTGTATGTGTGATCTGAAATGTTTACTAGTTACGGTCTGAGATAAGAAACATACCAATAAGTAAAACATTTGGCTCTTGGGCTAATTTCCAAGACAAGTTCGAAAAAATGTCTATTTTCTGTGTTCCTTCTTCACAACTGTGTTGAATCTGGAATATAAAGCCACTAGAGATTTAACCACAGTATTTCATTTCTCTTATACAAATTCAATAGAATACTGACATTCAAATTATGCCTACTCTCATCTTGATACATTTCCAAGATTACCTGAAAATTTTAAAACAGTTTGAAACAGACTCTCCAATACATTAGTTCATTCATTCAGCAAACATTTACAATACCCATTATGTGTCTGGCACAGTGAATAAGTACTGGGGGGTTAAAACACAAATGAGACTGCTCCAGAAGAACTCCTTATTTGTAAAAACTATGGCTAACCTAATTTAGAATTTACTATATGACTACAAAGATAAAATTGGGAGGATGTTTTGAAATACATTTCTATGACTATGAAAAATTTGTCCAAGATCTTTGGCCCTCCTTACAATTTTCCTCCCTAGCAGCTTATTTTCTAATAAGTTTTCTACCTTTCCCCTTCTCCTTCTCCTTTCTCCTCCCCTTCCCTCTCCCCTTCCCCTTCCTCCTCTTCTCTCCTTCTTCTTTTTCTGCTTCTTTTTCTTCTCCTCCTCCTTGTCCTTCTCTTCTTCCTTCTTCTTTTCTTTTTTTAATGGATGACCCTCTATGTCTATGACTATATATGAACTGGACCTTCATCTGACTGAGTAGATTTAGATCTATGTTTCCAGAATTCTTTGGAGCTTTTCATGGAGACTCCTTGGGGATGACTAACCCAGTGGCATTCCAGGCTCACTTTCTTCGCCTGATCTCTGGCAGGTTCACAAAGAACTGCTATTTAAATTGGGGCTTTGAGAAAGATTTCATTTTAAAAAAAGGGTTCTTAGATATCTTTAAATTTTAAAGTCACTCTCTTTCTTGTCTAATTTTCATCTTTGGAGGATAAACTGAGGCAAACAGAGGAGAAGTGGTAGTATCAATACTATATAGCTACCTAGAGAGAACTATATTTGAACATGGGTCTTTCATTCTCAGATGCTGAGCCCTTTAGGTTATTCCAGGCAACAGTTCTCCTCTGCCACATTGCCCACTGCAGAGGTAGAAATCTCTGTCTGGACTTGTAAAGACAAGAGTGTCACCATGTGCTGTGTGTTTCCCCTCAGGTGTAGACTTAACTACCTCTTAACTTCCTTTTAGCTTTAATCAGGAACACTCTGTCCATAATTTTCAAAATGTAATTCAATTTAGAAGACATGAACTATGAATTTACTAAATTGACTATGCTAGTCTTGTAAACACTAGGTTAAAATATATATATAATCCTTGAAAAGGAGTTTCTTATCAACTTCTTTAGGGATTGGGGACACAGACATGCATACATCTTCAGTGAAACCAGATCTATATTAGTGTCTTGTTGTTATGAGTTGAATTGTGTCCCTCAAAAGACACGCTGAAGTTCTAACCACCAGTACCTCATAAAGTGGCCTTATTTGGAAATAAGGTGATTGCAGATGTGACTTATAAATTAAAGTGAGGTCATACTGGAATAGGGTGGGGCACTAATCCAACATGATTGGTATCCTTATAAGAAGATGGCCATGTGAAGACACAGAGATACAGGGAGAACACTGTGTGAAGATGGAGGCAGAGATTGGAGTGATGCACCTATAGTCCAAAGAATACAAAAGACTGCCAGCTATCATTAGAAGCTAGGAGAATGTCATGGACTAGATTTTCCCTCAGAGTCCTCAGAAGAAACCAAACCTAATCTTGACTCTCAAATTTCAGACTTCTAGCCTCCAGAACTGTTAAACAATAAACTATTGTTTTAAGCCACCCAGTTTGTGGTATTTTTTTACGGCAGCCACAGGAAACTTATACACATGCTCAAAGTTCACAGATGAGGAAGCCGTTATCAACTTTGCCATGTGTCTGGCACTCTGCTGGGAGAGGGTGACATTTGAGTTTCGCACTCAGGAGGAAGTCGGAGTCGGCCAGAGAGAAAAGGGAGCATGTGTGTTTATAGAACAGAAGAAAGCAGGAGCAAAGGACAGGATTTGGAAAGGTCTTGGTGTTTGAGTAATGCTGAGTAGCTCTGTATAGCTTCAGTGTGGAACATAAGTTGCTTGGTGCTTGGGCAAAGACTGATGAAATGCCCTTTTGCAACAAGAGAGTTTACTTAAATCAAGAAAAACTTCAAGTTTTGGAATCACTGTGTGTTTTTGTCTCTGTGTGTGTGTGTGTGTGTGTGTGTGTGTGTATGAGTTTAAATATGTACTTATCCCCAGATGGTTTTTCTTTCTTTCTTTTAATTTCTTTTTAATTATGGCAGCTATTCTCCAAACATGTTTTTGTTTATCTCAAACTAAGTATACAGTTTCAACATATGGAGCATATTTTGTTTTACTTCAGTTTATCTTAAGAAATCAGCTTTCCTAACTCTTGTTGGCAGTGAACCCAAATGATTTCTTACTTTTTCTTTCCCTCTCTACTTTCTCCTTTTTTCTTTTCTCTCAGTTACAATTTATCTCGATCTCCCTCACTCTCACTTTCTCTCCATTCCTCTCTCCCTCCTTTCGTCCCTTCTTTCCTTTTTTCCTTCCTTCCTCCCTGCTACCTTTCCTCCTTCCTTTCTCCCTTCTTTCTCTTCCTTTTCCTTCTGGGAGGTCACAAAAGATTTCCCATGTTGATGAACCAACTCATTTAGTGGCAGAAACCAATAGTTCCTTGGCTTGTGGACATTTAATCAGCCTAGAAAATACATAAACTGGAAATAATGTTAATAAACAAGTCAGGGATAGTATTTGCTCTTTCATTTATAATATTATGAACCTGGCATTCTAGTCTGTTCATAATCTGAGCCCAAACTATTTTATCACCCTTAGTTTTGTAGCTTTTTTTTTTTTTTTTTTGGCTGTGTTGGGTCTTCGTTTCTGTGCAAGGGCTTTCCCTAGTTGCGGTGAGTGGGGACCATTCTTCATGGTGGTGCACGGGCCTCTCACTATCGCGGCCTCTCTTTTTTGCGGAGCACAAGCTCCAGACGCGTAGGCTCAGTAGTTGTGGCTCACCGGCCCAGTTGCTCCGAGGCATGTGGGATCTTCCCAGACCAGGGCTCGAACCCATATCCCCTGCATTGGCAGGCAGATTCTCAACCACTGCACCACCAGGGAAGCCCTCACCCTTAGTTTTGCATGATGTGTTTTCAAACCTCAGTGTATTTGGATCTCCTGTTCTTCTTTTTCTTAGGAAGCTTATTTTCATCCTCTCAGCCTACTGCACTCCACTTACCCTTCAAGATCCAGCTCAAATATCCCTCCCTTTAAACACATTTTATGATGCTCACTGGCAGAATTAATCTTTTTCTCCCCTGGATTCTTCTAGAGCTTTGTTCATTCCTTGTCTTTAATATCCATGCAACTCTTCCTTAAAATCATTTGCAAACTTCCCAATGTGAAGGGCACTAGAAATGTCAGAAACTGGGCATTTGAAGAGAAAGCCACTTAGAAAGCTGAGTATAATATTGATAAGGAAAAATAAAATAAAATAAAATATTGATAGTGGAACTTATCCTTTCTTGGTGTGTATATTCATGTAGCAGAAACTGGGCATTCTAGTGGACTTCAAATACAGTGTAGGAGCTCAGTGATATATTCATGAGCGTTTCTGCAGTGTCACTAGAAGAAAAAGTTTTACCACTCATACCAACCCTGAAATCAGTTACACTATGCTGAGATAGTTTACGAGTGCAACTGTGCTGTAAGTAACTCATGAGATCTGCCAGAAGAATGAAAGTAGAAGTAGGGGCACATGTGTCATGTATACTTAATGTCTGTACTCCCCAAAAACAGATCCTATGTCTTTCTTCTTAAAACCCCCAGCACATTACTTGACACATTGAATATGGTCTACAAAGGGCTTTTGAATGAATGAATGAAGATTGTCTAACCTGATACATAGCAGGAATGCAAAGTCACAATCTTCATGGTTGCAGCTCTATAATTCCTGCATCTGTCCATTACTATTAGCATTTTCAATGACTTTGTGATATAAGAAACTTTTAAAATTATATTGCATTACCCTTAATTTCAGCAACTTATTTCCAGCATCAGTGACCTTGATCATGACCTTATCTGTCCTTTAAGCATTACTTAATGGAAGTCTGTGCACCGAGTAGGGATAATGGTCCATGGACTAAGTAAGCATAGGTTCTGACTATGTTACTTACAATGACTGTAGTCCCCTATCCCTAACCACTTCCTTCTAACAAGGGCCTTGGAAGTCTCAGTGATATAAGCTGCTAAGGGGAAAAATGTGGAGAGGATAAAACAGATGAGGTGGGTTCTGGTCCCAAGTAGGGAGGTATAATGGACAGTAGCATGTGTGGTGGAAGGTCTGATAGAGGAGGAGGAATAGAGGTGTAGTGGTGGTGTACAGGGACCCATAGGCACCATGGATCAGCCTCACCACACCACCCCCCGCAAGTCACTGTTCCCCTCCCTGGGGTCCTCACCTTCATTTCTCATGGGCAAATTGAACAGTTTCTTATCTTAGAGCAGTAAGAGATATTTACATGAGTATGACACATTATCACTGAAGAGCTTGTGTTAGGGTGTGTTTCTGCCACATGAGGACAATGAGATTTTGTTACCTGGGAAAAAATTGTAACTTTCCCGTACCTGGGTGTTCCCATCCTCATTGGAAAGGTGATGTGTGAAGGAATTGAGATTACAAATGAGGAAGAGTTTATAGAATGTCAAATGCTACAGAAATACATCTTGATTATTATCTTGATATTGTCCTTAAGGTAGGATAGGATTGGGAGATTGGGACTGACATATATACACTACTGATACTATGTATAAAATAGGTAACTAATGAGAACCTACTGTATAGCTCAGGGAACTCTACTCAATGCTCTGTGTAATTGACCTAAATCAGAAGGAAATCTAAGAAAGAGGGGATATATGTATATGTATAGCTTATTCACTTTGCTGTGCAGTAGAAACTAATACAACAAGGTAAAGCAACTATACTCCAATAAAAATTAATTTAAAAAAAAAGGTAGGATAGGATTTCTTAAATGAGGAAACTCAGTCTCAGCCAGGTCAAGGACCAGAGATGAAGGAGCACACAGTATACCAGCAGCAGAGTTCTAGAACCTGGTCTTGTTACTTTCACCCCAGTCTGTTTATATTTTTGCTTCCCCCATGCTCATCCTCAGAAACCAGGTTGTCTCTGATGTAACAATGTATGAACTTTAGTTAGGAGGTGTTTTTTCATTACAAAAGGGCAACCTTACCTGTTACATTCATGATCATTTAGATAGCTTGTTTTCCTTTAGTTTAAACCTAAAATTAAATAATCTAAATAAGGAATATATTTTTATAGTTAGAAGGGAATTTTCTGGTTAAACGTCTCACAGAGCTGGATCCTGAGACTCTGAGTGGTTGACAAATCGCTTACCTGGTGACAAATGAACTATAGTGGTAGCACCAGTGCAATAGCCCCTTGCCCATGCATGTCACCAGGCCCCGTGCTGCCTTTCCTTTACAGAGCGCCAAGTTAAATCAAGAGAAAACAATCTTCACAAGCAACATTAAACACTTCATGCAGTACCTGACAGTGGACTCCTAAACCCCCAACACAGTCAAGCCAGGAGTCTTAAGAAGTTTTACATACATATTTGGAAGCTGTATTCAGCAAGCAATTGTTCTTAGGTGTTCTGAGTGAAAGAAAATAGTTTTGATCGGGAAAGAGATGAGTCGCTATCCCCATATCGTGCATTGGAAAGAGGGTGTGGTGCAGTCCTCACTAGAAGGCAAACCTGGGAGGGAGGTGGGCAAGACTCCCAGGCAGAAATTTTTTGTCTTTGCTGCAGGACCACTCACCTACCAACCCATCAGTCATCAACTTATATGTTTCTCTCCACTGCTTCCTTCACTCTCCAGTGGGGAGAATTCTCCTCTGTCCTCTGGCTCATGAAACAACCTGGGTTTCTCTGACTCTCCCCACTTCAGCTAAGAAGCCCACATTTATGGTTAATCAAACTACAAATGCAGAATTGTCAGTCTGAGGGTGGCTTCTTTAGAAAGAGCCAGGGGTTGCATATTTGATGCTTTGAAGCACATTTTCACCCCAGGAGTTAAGCTAACGTCTGTTGAGAATTGTCTCCAGCTCTGTCACTGTTGAAACAGAAGCTCCTCCATAAACCCCAATTTTATGCCATGAAAAGATTCCACTCTACGCTAAGACGTTAAGAATAGTTTGGGGGAAAAGTTCTAGTCATTTAAAATAAGAAATCAACAAAACTTCCACAAACCTTCATGTTAACATAGTGATTCCTAATTTACAAAGCACTTTCCCCTGGCTAGCCTTGCCCCTGTTTGACTTTAAACCACAGAACAACTGCATTGGTTAGAAAAAGTTTGTTGTGTAAATCTCCCTTACACTCCACCCAGTTCCAATGACAAAACTCGGGTCCTTGAAAAAGCCATGCTCCTCTCACCACCAACATCTGCTCCCACTATTTTCTCTTTCAGGACTTCCCAAGGGAAACTTGCCCACCCTCTCCCCCTCTATCCCTACTCCAAACATTCCTTATGCACATAGGAATGAAACATAGACTCATGTTTCTATCTTCCAGAGTATCTGAAATCAGTTTCTGGTTATTCATTTTTCAGTATGATTATTTTAATATTTGTCACCCTATAAGGTTACACATCGTTTCTGTGCTTAGCTTACTATTATATCTTTAGCATATGTCTAGTATATAATAGTTCAAAAAATACTTCAGAATGAAATGAATGACCACCACCCACCTTCCTTTTCAACTGAGAAGTCTGAAGCTCAAAGCAACATGCCAAATGTCATGTTACAAATAAGGGTTTTTGATGTCAGAGAGACATGAAATCTCCAATTTCAAATTTTAGCATTGGCATTTACTCATTTGAGTGATTTTCTTTAAATCTCTGGTTCTCTTTTCTTTTATCTGTTAAATTCATATAATAGAAACTAAAAGGATTGTAAGTTCTATAAGAAATAAATTACATATAGTGTTTGTGTACTTTTAATATACCCTTAATAAATCCATTCATATCTTTTAAGTCAATTAGTTGGACCACTGATCCTAGGCTATGAAGCTATTTCTATATATTTCAAAATCATCAATATCTCTTCTTACAAGAGGAAAATCTGAAGCAGAGGGCAAATAGTCAGTGCTAAAAGCAATTGTTTCTCTTTATCTTTTCTCCTTTAGCTCATAATGTAATGACAGAAAAGACTGTGAAATAAAATTTTCAAGGCAATAGAAATGGAAGCAAAACTAATATTTATTTAGTTTATTTAGCATCTTCCTAAATGCCTGGTATAATGCTTGTTGCCTTGTCAGTTATTCACATTAACAAGGATTGTTTGAAAGACAAGCCCAAGATGGAGATGTTTAGGAGAAAATGAAGAGTTCTCATGGTAAAATCAGAGAGTGAAGTCACAGTGTTTTTACTGGCAGATTTGCTAAGGTATGGAGCTAAGGAAACAGCCAAGATATTAGTTAAAGAAGTTGTCTGAAGAGAAGGCTTATGCAGTTTAAAACCAAAAAAGGAAAGAAAATGAAAGAACAAAAAAAGAAAAGAAATAAAGAAAAGTAAGCATTAAATATCTAGAGATGTTCCACTCAAGTTTCTTGACACTTAATCTTGTGTTTGATCCACCAGGCCACCTGTGTTGCTCTATAATATTATTATGTCCAATGTATAATTTATATTTTCTGTATTGTATTCCAAAGCTATTAAAGGCAGAACACAGACCAAAGATATATATATATATATATATATATATATATATATATATATATATATATATATATATATATATATATCTAAATCTCAGCATAGAAATAGCAAGGGAATATAAAAATATTACCCTTCAAATATTCTATTTCAGGCTGAAAATGAAAGAAGGATATTGGAAAACCCACACGTATATGACAATATATATTATCTAGTTCATTTAACTTCAAAACTGCTTTAATACAGCTACATTAGAAGCAGTAATTATACATATTTAAAACTTTGGCTGGAGAGAGCTGACTGAGAACATTGACATGGGTAACAAGACATTTGTGTAAGAGAACCTGCAGGGGACTTGGAGTCAAAAGGAACTGGGATCAAATTCTAGCTCTGCCACTTATGATCTCTGTCATACTAAGGTTAGAAAATGAAATCTGGGGTTAGTAATGCCTACATCGTAGGATAGATATGATTAAATAAGGTTGAAATAAGATTGAAAATAATAATTATTGAAAATAATATGAGTAGCTTCTATATACTAATACTTGTAATACAGTCTACATTTAATAAATACTGTCTTTTTCTCCCAAAAGAATTTGTTGATTTTAAATAGGAGAGAAAAGATAAAGTATCTTTGAAATACTAAATGATGTGCAGCAACCATGCTGCTGGAAACAAGAAAGTAAATGTGCTTTGCTTATCAGAATGGTGCCACTGTCATCTACCATGCACCTGTTTCTTTCCTTCTCCTCCACCTTTACCTCAACTATTGAAGGAAAAAAATGATGGAGGTGTTGCCAAGACCGACCTTATTCTAAAGGAGACTGAGGTCATACAAACATGTCCAAGCAAGCTGGTGATCTTCAGGAAGGAAAAGAATTCAAGCATTTTTTATTCTGCATATATAGACACCAAAGTCATTATATTTTTCTTGACTTATTGCACTGGCTAAAACATCTATTACAATATTGAATAGAAGTGACTGAGTAGTCTTCTCTGTTCCTAACTTTCAAGGGAAAGCATTTGGGTTTTTTACCATTAAATGTGGTGTGAAGTATATGGTTTTCATAGATGCCCTTTATTAGACTAAAGAATGTGACTTCTATTTCTAGGTTGATGAGATCTTTTTTTTCAGGAATGGATGTTGGACTGTGATACATGTTTTTCTGCATCTACTGAGAAAATCATATTTTTTAGCCTGTTAATCTGGTTAATTAAATTGATGAAGTCAAATATTAAAATATTAAGCCAGTCTTACATTACTGGGATACAACAATTTTGATCATGATGTATTATCCTTTTATATATGATTTGACTTGTTAGAAAAACTATATTAAGAAATTTTAGATGCATATTCATAAGGAATATAAATCTGTAATTTCTTTTTCTTATAATTTCTTTGTCTGGTTTTGGTATTCAGAGAACACTATCCTTATAGAAAGATTTGGGGTGTGTTCTTTCTTCAAATTTCTGGAAGAATTTTTAAAGAATTGTGCTTTTTCTTCCTTAAATACTTGATATAATTCACTATTAAAACAGCATGGCCTAGAGTTCTCTTCGTGTGAGGTTTTTCACTATATTTCAATTTTTAAAATAAATATAGCGCTATACAAGTTATTTATATTCTGCTTTCATGAGCATTGGTATTTATTGTCTTTCAAAGAATTTTTCCATTTCATCTAAGTAATTGAACTCTGCAAGCATTTTTAATTACTAAATGTAAAAAGTAATTATGAAAAGCAACCCAAAAGCTTTTGAAATTTTATAAAGAAATAGATTATGGTACTTTACTGTTTAAATCATCCTAATACTTTCTATTGAGCTCCCTACTGAATTCAAATTTCATATAAATCATGTAATGCAGCCCATTAATTATCTTAAAATTTGAAGTTTGCATGACCTGCAAGTTCCTCCGTGATCTTATCCTTTTTCCCTTGGCACTCAGGCTTTCTGTTTCCCATACCTACAAAGTTATCTCCCACAGCAGAGATTTCACACAGTCATTTCTTCTGCTGGAATATTTTTTCTATGATTATTATATGGCTGGCTGTTTCTCAACATTCAAGTTCCAACTCAAATATGACATCCCTAGGAAGACTTTCTTAGCTATGCTAGTTAGAGTTGTGGGCTTACTATGCACTGAAGTAGTAAGAATTCTAAGATGACCCACAGTTACCCATACCCACGTACAATCCACTCTTTTTGAGTGTGGATAAGACCTGTTAATATGTTAGAATATCACTGTCATGATTTATGCCATGTTGTTTGGTACAAGTGAATATGCAGATGTTATTAAGGCTCCTAGTAAGTTGACTCTAAATTAATCCAAAGGGCCATTTTCCTGGGTGGTCTTGACATAATCAAGCAAGCCCTTTGAAAGCAGAAATATTCTTCTGTTTATATAGGAGAGGTAAAAAATCATTTTGTGAGAGAGTCCACAGAGTCATATGGCATAGACCTCAGGATGGCCTCAAGATGCTGAGATTACCTCTGGCCAATAGCCAGTAAGGAAACAAGAACTTTAGTCCTACAATTGCAAGGAACTGAATTCTGCCATCAACATGAATGTGCTTGGAAGAGAACCCTGAGCTCCACATGAGACTATAACTCCAGTTAGCATCCTGATTTCAACTTGATGAGGCCTTAAGCAGATGGCCCAGTTAACTCATGCCCAGACTCCTGATCTAGGAAAACTGTGAGTTGATAAATTGTTATGCATTAAATTGCTAGATTTCTCGCAATTTGCTATGCAGAAATAGGAAATGAATACACCCAAAGCCACTCTCTATTACACTGCATTATTTTATTTTCTTTATAGCTTAAAACTTTGAAGTTATATATTTTCTTGTTTATATCAGTATTTAGCCCAGAATATACATTCTACTAGAAGAGCAATTTTGGTTGTCATTCTGCCAGATTGATTCTTGCCATTCTGGCTATTTGAGAGGTAGATTGGAGAGAATTATAAATCTGTTTCTGTTTTTCTGTTTAAAAAAGAGAAGCTAATATATACTGCATAATATTGAGATTTTTCTCAGTGGGACAAAATAATCTTTCTTTGGTATTCTTCAATTTACTAAATAATTAAATATGAGGGAAAGTCTAAAAATTCTTCAAAATGAGAGAACCAAGCCAAGATTTCACAGAAATCAGAGGCATGTAGCTCTGTTATTTTTCAAATAATACAATTGTTTATAGAAGCCATGCAACATTTCAGAACAGAATTTTATTTTGCATAATGAATATACATAAATTGTTTTTTTGGATTTTTCCCTCTGTTGTTATTGTGACCACATGTGGTGATGGTGCCAGAACATTCCTCCCTTGTGTGTTTCATGCCCAAAGTGATCCTCATACTCAGGGTTTCCAGCATATCTGTCTGTTTTGTGAATTCCTGCTATTGTTATCCTGAAAAGGTAATCACAACCGCCTGAGCCAAAGAGGAGGGAGAGAGAACCACATGATTGCCTTTTATCCTCCTACGGGAAGAATTTAACTCCTTTACTTTTACTGAACTAGCAAGCAAAAAATACACTGATTAATTGTTCTTAAATCATCATACTTCCAGTTAATATATCCCTTTGGGTAAAAATTCAAGTCTAGAACTTTGTGGCCCATTATATTCATGTTCAAAATCTTATAGCTGAACAAAGAAATGTTGCATTTGTTATCACCTTGAATTCAAATGTACTGAAACATCCAACCTGTACTCTTCCTGAGTGTCTAACATCTGTGGCTGTTAGCAACTGCAAACTTGTGAAATAAGCAATATCACCTTCAAATTCCAGGTCTTCAAAATGTTACTAGATTATATTGGATAAACATGTTTTGCCTTCAGCTGGTCAAGCTGCTTGGTAAAAGCCCTAAACCCCAAACTCTCCATTTAAACCAGTTTCAGTAACATCATCAGAAACCATTCCAAGATTTCAAACATGGCAAACATCTTCAAACATATGTCTACAAGTATTAATATCTTTTTTGTATGAGTTAAAGGACTCTAGAAATTACTCTATTCAAAATAAATATATTTCCCATTGATCCTCATTGGTACCTAAAATATTACCATTAAATTCAAAAAAATTTTTTTGTGCTCAATACTTACTGCTTACAAAATGATGGGAAAGTAATACACCAAGTCCCTTGTGTGTTTGCAATTTGTCCCCTGAAACAGAAATATAGCTTAATCTGGTAGGTAGAAAAGCATATTGGGAAGGGAACAACCAGGCAGTCCAGGTTTAAATCTTGTATTCATTTCTTACTGAAATGAAAACTTCTGGACCAGAGTATCCTCACATGTTAAAACCTAATTCAATAACGCATCTTACAAGACTGTCATGAATATGTTACATAATGTAAGAAAAAGACCAAAACAAAACATGATTATTAGTAGCTATTATTGTTTTTATTTTAGGTGACCTGCTAACATTTATTGAGTGTTCTCTATAGACAGTCTATACATACATAGAGATGGAATAGGTTTATTTTATGTGAATTTCAGGACAAAATAAGAATCAAAGAAGAAAACCATAGGGAGAAACAAAATGTACTTCATTCTAAAGAAAAGAAAAAATAAATTATTATTAATCATTTTAGTATTGTTGCTATTACTTATTGACTGACTCCTTTCTATAGTCAAGTTATTGCATTAATTGCTTTCATGGATTATCCTATTAAATTTTCACAACCCAACATTTATTACTATTTTTTGGAGAATCACACTGACTAAGTTCACAAGGAACTTTGCAGCTATGATCTGATCTCACGTATGTTGAATTACAGGAAGGTGTTGACCGGAAACAAATAGACTGCCAGATATTTCTCCAGCAAAGACAGGTTTATTCATGATCAGCAGAGAATTGCAATTTGGGGTCTGCAACCATGAGACACAGGCAAGTCCTCCACACAAAGGAGAATGTTTTTATACAGAGGAAGAGGAATTTGGGAAGTCTATCTTAAACAAAGAGCCTATGGCTTTTCATTGGCCGAGTCCTTGCAAAGAAAGAAGAGGAGTCTTTGCTATAGGCTTTGCTATGTTCACAGGGTGTGAGAGCTCCCCCTTCTGGTCTCCCAACCCTATTTAATTGAGGTTTCTTTTTATTAATTTTTTTCCAGGGGATAACAATGGGATCTGTAGTACAGCTAACTTGGAGGTACAAGGTAACTCTCAATTAGACTTTATATAACCTCACTTAAGTTGTTAAAGATTTATTAAAGTATAGAGTCTAGACTCAATGTCATGGAGGTCTTACTTGACACCAGGACATTTATTTCACGGGGACATTTGGAGAGTTTTGGGGATGTCATGGTAATCACATGGTGGTAAAAGTTGGGAGTATTTTGTGATATTGTGATTTATAATAAGAAATGCTTATTTGGTCTTTGTCCCCTCTTCTGGCACAGACCTCCATAAAAATCTTGGAACTTCCTAAGTGATAAGAACAATAAAAGTGTCTTTTGTTATGTTAGTGAGGTGGCTTTTGGAAAGAACTTAAGGATGAGAGCTGGTTGCCAGTGGATCCAATCATGTGATTATAGGGTTGGAACTTTCAATCCCATCCCTCTGACATTTAGGGAGAGAGAAAGGCTAGAGATTGAATCAATCCCTAATGGCCAATGATGTAATTCATCATGCCTATGTAATGAAGGCCTATAAAGACCCCAAAGTATGGGGCTTAGAGAGCTTCCTGGCTGGTGACTCTGTGGAGATGGGGGAGAGTGGTGCACTTAGAGAGTGCATCGAAGCTCCACAACCTTTCCCCGTACCATGTTCTGTGCACCTCCTTCATCTGGCTAATCCCGAGTTATATCCTTTCATAATAAACCTATAATCTAGTTAGCAAAATGTCTCTCTGAGTCTTGTAAGCTGCTCTAGGAAATTAATTAAACCCAAGGAGAGGGTTGTGGGAACCTCAAATTTATAACCAGTTGGTCAGAAGTATAAATAACAACCTGAGCTTGGGACTGGTGTCTGAAGTGTGTGGGTGTGGGCGGAGGGGCTACTGAACACATAACCTGTGGAATCTGATGCTGTCTCTGGGTTGGTAGTATCAGAATTGGATTGAATTCTTGGACACCCTGCTGGTGTCCCAGAATCGCTTATTGGAAGTGTGAGGGAACCCCACCACCACCATCATATGGGAAGTGGGTCTTAGAACACCAAAATAATTTGCAAAAATAATTGAAGACAATAAGAGAAGGACATAGCTGTGGATCAGAAGATGACCATACATACCATATGGACCATACCATAAATACATATCTAATGACGTTTAAAGCATACCATGAGAAGATTAGTTTTAAAATGACTTAGAAAGTATAAATAACATTATAGGAACTGCAATAAGTCTCTAACAGAGTAGTTACATTAAGGAGATAAATAGTATATAGATGATAATTTTTAAAACATGTCATGTGGCATGAGATCTAGAGTTACATGACTTGAATTAGAAAATTTATTTTGCTATCTATGTTATGCTAGCTATACTATGCTGTATCTATTTTACTCATCTTTGTGAACTTAGACAATCCATTTCACCTACCATGAATAAGTTTCCTTCCCTGTAAAATGAAAATATTATCTTGACTTATTTATGTAATTACTGACCATGGTAAAAAAGAAAACAAGATAGCATATATGAAGATACTTTATAAATAACCCAGTGATCTGCAAATTTATGGAGTGCTGAAGATGTTGATGATCATGGTGGAGGTGATATTGCTACTGCTAATGGTAGTGATAATGGCCAAGCAATTCAGATCAGCATGACCCTATAAATAAGTTTATTGATCTGAAAATTGTATCATCTATCTATCTATCTATCTATCTTATCTTATCTACTTATCATCATCATCATCTCAGGGGCCAGAAAGGTCCCTATAATTGTCAAAGATTGGGGTTGATTCTGTTCAGCAAATATTTAGTTAAGCTTTAGTCAACTATATCCATAGAGGGCAAGAGATCACCCCTGAAAACCTGGAAAGCTGGCTACAAAAGTTAAACTTGATCGAGATGACTTGGGTACTTTTCTTGGTGGACCTTGTGAGTTTTTGCACATCTGTGTAGATTGAGCAGCTGCCCAAGGGGTGTGGCTTTAAGAGTACCAACATGAACACATGTCATGCAGATAATTTTCTGGTCTTTTGAAATGGTGGTATTGAGACGATATTAACGGAACTTCAATATCAACAGATTTGCTTGATTGTCCTTCTGGTTACAAACATAGAGATTTAATTGTTCCTTTCCAAAAACAATTTTTAAAGAGAGAGGAAAATGAAAATCTTTAGTAGGGAAGAGAATATTGGAAGAAGGAGTTAACACTTTCAGAATGTAAATATAGTTTGCAAAGCAGGAATTAAGTGGAAAGAAGATACTTGAATCAGACAGCAATTGATTCAATTCAAGGATTCACTAGGATTTAAATTCCTGAATTTTAGCATTGTTTTGGACTAGATAATCCATCAGAATAAAAATGTCCATATTTTTAAAATAAGTAATCATAGTACATACTTCACTGAATTGGTGGAGATCAAAAGAAATAGTATACGAGAATTGCCTTCTACAAAGTATTGTTTATCCTGCCTTACCCCAAATAATTTATTTTCTTTTCAATTCTTCCAAAGTCCCAGAAATTATTTTTGTGGGTCTTACATTCTTTTAACACACAATCTTAATTAGGTTATTAATTTTTATATTTATAATAAATATATTTTATTTATCATATTTTCCTATGTTAATATTATTTTATTTTTATTGCTATCATTTAATTGCTAAGCATGTATTGATCCCATTATTAGGAATTGTTGCATTTGTATTTGAGTTTAGGATATGAGAACAGGACATAAAACAGGAGATGTTTTGGGAAAATGTGTTTTAATTTGATGGTCAGATATTGATAATGACTGAACAGTACTATTATAGCTTACATTTGACATTTAGTGGAAGAAGAGTCTAACATGTATTGTTCTTCCAATATGACTTTTTTTTTGCATGATCTGTGAAAACTTACAAAGTCATGAAATTTTAGGTTTTAAACCTGAAAGACACTTAGGGAAACAGTTTGTGTAACCCCTCAATTTATAGGTGAAGAAACTAGGGCCTTGTATTTATAGATAGTGTCTATCATCCAGGTTACAAGATAGAATATATAGTATGATATGTACTTATGTATAAATAACCATAGATAAAAACAATCTGGAAGATAATATGCAACACACAGGGAGATCAGCTTGGTGCTTTGTGACCACCTAGAGGGGTGGGATAGGGAGGGTGGGAGGGAGGGGATATGGGGAAATATGTATACATATAGCTGATTCACTTTGTTATACAGCAGAAACTAACAAAACACTGTAAAGCAATTACACTCCAATAAAGATGTTAAAAAAAAAAAGTAATATGCAACATGTTTCTTGACCCCAAGGCTATCATCAGGAACATTCTTCCTCACTCCTCCTTTGCATTCTTTAAGTAAAAACCAATAGAAAAAAACTTCTTCTTACTTAAGATTTCTGCTCAGTTGCCCTTCCTTAGAGAGGTCCCTGAACCTTCAATCTACATTTAATACCCACGCCTTTGCATGGTCTGTGGAATGGAATGCAAATAGGACTTCTCTAATGTCAGGTTTTACATGTTAATTTAAAAAATAATTGTGGAAGGAACACAACGTCACACCGACCTTCTTAGTAAATATTTAAGTGTACAATGTATTATTGTTTACTAGAGGTATAATGTTGAACAGCAGATCTCTATAGCTTATTTATTTTGCTTGATTGAAATTTTATGCCCATTGATTATAATTTCACCTTCTCATGTATTATTCTCTCATTAATATATGTATCCCCACTAGACTATATGCTCCAATAGAGCAAGGGCACTGCCAGATGTTTCTCACCATTGAATTTCCAGTCTTGAACATAAATATTGGCTCATTGTAGATGCTTGATAAATATTTATGGACTTAACAATACATAACAATCAAAAGCCATTTTGAAAACATCCTAAAAATTCTAGAATTTCCAGAGCAATTTTTCTGACTACATTTGTCATTCTGATGGTCTTTAGAATCATGTCAGTCCCCAGTTTATTCCTAATCATAAATAATTCTGAAAGAAATCTGAGATACCTTTTCTGACTGTATTGCAGTGCAACTGTGCACACATGCATGTGTGTGTGTAAGTGTGTGTGCTGAGAAAGAAAGAGAGAGAAAGGGAGAGAGAAGGAAAAAGGGAGAGAGAGGGAGGGAGAAGAGGAAGAGAAACAAAGCATTAGGAAGCAGGGGTTAACTTTTTGCAAAAAAGGGAACAAAATAAATATCACTTATGGTAAAACACTAATATTAAAGACATTACAACTTAATGTATGGGGAATATGTGGATAATAGTCATTAAATTTAGCCTCACATATATAATATATATATGAACCTATATAATATATGAAAATGGATGTGATAATACAATTTCCCCCCGCTATCCGAAAGTAGAGAGTTCCTATGAAACCTTTCCTGAACCAAAATGGCATAAAGTGAATAAGCAATTACCTTAGGACACCCCTTGCTAACTAACGAATTCACAAAATAAATTGAGATAAAGCACAAATGCCCACAGACACAGCTTAAAGCTGTGGCAGCTCAGTGCTGAGAAGCTGAGCGTAGTTCCCCGGGGAAGGGGCTTGGCGGGACCACTCTCACTGCGTGGGGTTTGCGCTGCCTCTATAGCAGCTCCCTGCAAAACAAATGCTGAACACTATTTTCACTTTTTGCCTTTTGTTTTTTGTAAAAGTGAAGATGCCCTTTGGATGCCCTTTCTTTCAGTTAGTGAAAATAGGTGCTAATGCAGATATTTCATAAAAACGAAGTGGTGTAAAGCAAACCTACAAAAAGAGGGGGATACCTGTGAAACAGTAAGGAAGAGAGCAGGGCACAACCTTTAAAAGAATGGTACAGCCCTAGGCCATGACAAAGACTGGTTAGAACCAGCTGGGTCCGTGATGGCAGAAGATTTTTCTTCCAGTAGACCTTGAGCCTCATTATACACTCATTGTAATACATTAGCATGCTAACTGACACACCCACCAGTACCATGACAGTTCAGAGCTACCCACAAAAGGCCAAAAAATGGGCAGTGGCTCAATTCCTGGAAATCCCTGCCCTCTTCCCCGAAATAATTGGAATAATCCTCCCACTTGCCTATGAAATTATCCAGCCCATAAAAACTAACCACACCATAGTTTGAGGCTCTCTAACCTCCTGAGATGGCCCACACTCTGTCTGCGGAGTGTGTTTCTCTCTAAATAAATCCACTTCTTACTTATCACTTCATCTCCGAATTCTTTCGCAACGAGGCAAGAACCTTAAATTCACCGAAAACACCTGTAACTGCTTTGACAAATATAACAGTAACTACTATATCACTTTTTGAAATTTACTCAAAGATGCATGTCCATTTTCTCATTCAAATCTCTATTCTTATTAACCCAATTTCAAAACAATAAACTAAGGGTAATAATAACTTATGCAGTGCTTGCAATGTAGTCATATACTCTTGCTAAAGCATATTCATGTATAAACTTATTTAATCTTCATGAAAAATCTTACAATATAGATATACTTCTTTTCCTTAGCCTGAAGTAGGAACTGAATCTTAGCTAAATTTAGTTTAATGTCACAAAACATAGTTGCTTACCTTAATACCCTTTTTGCCTCCTTCCCACCTCCTGTGGGAAATGTAGAATGGCAACAGTGGAACCAGCCTCTGTAGAGCAGAGCCAGGGCACAAGTCTGGATCCTTGGATAACCTTGTGAAGTGGAAACATTTACTCACATTGGACCAACCACCTAATTTGGGGCTGTTACATCTAAGGGAAATAATTTTTTATCTTATTTAATCCACTGTAATTACAGGACATTACTTTGTGCTCTAACAACAACAACAAAAAAAACATGGCTTCTACCAAGTATTTTGGGGAAGGCTAAAAAGTTCTTAAACCAGATAGAACTGAAGTTTCAGCTAAAAGAAAATCCTCATAAGCAACATCATGTTCTTGTCACAACAGCAAAATCCTGGCTTATCATTTCTATAAGGAAAAGGTATATACTCTACTGAATGTACCATGTCTCAGAATCTCAGTATTGCAGGCTCATATATCTACTTTTGTCATCATCACACAAAGAACAGACACATCTGTTGAGATAGATTAAAATGGTCCAAGATCATGAGATTGGTGTATAAAAACAATGTCAATTTTTGAGTTTACAATGTGAAGTCACTGTCACACAGAGACACTTGAGTTCATGTAATCAATTTATTTTCTTTGTAGAGTCAAGATAAACAGGATGCCAAATTGTAATCAGAAGCTACTGCACAGTTTTATGAGAACTGGATATACTCAAAGTCTATATAATCAGCCCCATGAGTCCCTGTAGGCAGATGTACACCGGAAGCCAAATCTTAATCAGAAGTTGCTTCGTGAACATGGAATCAGATGTAAGGAGTTTGATGATTCAGGCGTCACGTGGTATATCTCTCAATGTGATTCTCTTGGCAATAGGAGCAGATAAGCTATGGTCCATCTTCAGCTAAAATCATTGTGACTATGGTAATCTATCTCCACTTCCAGATTTGGAGTGGCTTAATCATGAGGATAAAAAAAACTCAAAGTGAAAACAAAGGCTAACGATTTCCCTTCACTTCTACACTGTTTCCACGTCATGTTTTTTGCCTCCTTTTCCTTTGATTCCTCTTTTGATCTACTTATTCTATTTTTAGCTCTTACGTTACTTTGAACTAATGTCATACTTTTGCTACAGTCAAATGAGTTGATTTACTGCTTAGTTATCAAAGGGCGATCTTGTTTCAATCATTTCTGCATCTGGAGGGCCCATTAATAGAGGGCCCAGGTACTCACAATAAAAGAAAGTTTTTCAGAAGTTATTTTTTTTTTTACTAGGGTAAAGTTGCTTTACAATGTTGTGTTAGTTTCTGCTGTACAGCAAAGTGAATCAGCTATATGTATAAGAGAAATATTTAGGTCAGGTACTATGAATTACCAGAATTTTATCACTCCTTCTTAACCCTATTCTGAGATTTAACTTTGTTTTCTTTTAGCTTTCTTGTGGCATTTGACTGTGTATTGCTTTATAATTTGGAAATTTTTATACCTTTATAATTCACACTTCAGTTTACAAGTGGCTTAAGGGGAATGGCCATTGGTAATTTAACATTGCAGTTTCTTCAACACTTAAGACAATGTCTTAAAAAATAGGTTCAATTAACATTTGAATAATTAATTCAGTTAAAAAGTTAATAAAAACAATTGAGATGAAAAGTGTGCTAAGTTCTTTCTGTCCATATCCCATAACTAGAGGAGCCTGGTTAACAGGATAACAATGTTTCTAAGTCAATACATATCACTTTATACAAATGCTGCAAATTATTCAGAGGATAATAAAAATTCATATGATTATGCATTACATCATCATATGTTAAAATTAACATCATGATAATGGACTAAAATGAGCACCTAAAATATGTATTATCTCAATTATTTTCCCCAAATGTTTTGAGGTGTAGTATTATTATCCCTCTTTACAAATACAGAATCCAAAACATAGAAAGGGAAAGTCACACAAAATCCTGTAACCTGCTATTTCTTTCTCTTTTTTTAATTGAAGTAGAATTGACCTACAACAGCTATGTTAATTCCAGGTGCACAACATAGTGATTTAATATTTCTATACATTATAAAAGGATCACCACGATAAGTATAGTTACCATCTGTCACTCTACAAAGTTTTTACAGTATTACTGACTGTCTTCCTTATGCTGTATAGTTCATCTCTATGACTCATACTTTTTGTAACTAGAAGTTTGTATCTCTTAATCTCCCTCACCTATTTCACTCATTCCCCTCACCCACCTTTCTTCTGGCAACCATCTGCTTGTTCTGTGTATCTATGTGTCTGCTCCTGTTTTGTTATTTATTTATTTTTTGTTTTTAGATTCCACGTATAAGTGAAATCCTACAGTATTTGCCTTTCTCTGTATGACTTATTTCATTTAGCACTATATACTTTTGGTCTATCCAAACTGTTGCAAAAGACAAGATTTATTTTTGTATGGCTGAATAATATTTATATATGTATATGTATTATATGTGTGTGTATAGATGTATATGTATGTGTATATATATATATGTATATATATATATATATATATATATATATCATCTCCTTTATCCATTCACTTATAGATGGGCACTTAAGTTGCTTTTATATCTTGGATATTGTTTAAAAAAATGCTGCAATGAACACAGGTGTGCATATATCTTTTCTAATCAGTGTTTTTGTTTTCTTTGGAAAAGTATCCAGAAGTGTAATTGTTGGATCCAACGGTAATTTTACTTACAGTTTTTTGAGGAAACTCCATATTGTTTTCTATAGGGGCTGCATCAATTTACATACCAACCAACAGTGCCTGAAGGTTCCTTTTTTCCACATCCTCACCAACACTTGTTATTTATTGTCTTTTTGATAATAACCATTCTGACAGGTGTGAGGTAATATCCCATTTTGGTTCTGATTTGCATTTTCCTGATACGTGATGCTGAACATCATTTCATGTGTCTGTTGGCCATCTGTAAGTCTTCTTTAGAAAAACGTCTTCTCAAGTTCTCTGCCCATTTTTTAATCAGGTTGTTTGGATTTTTGATGTTGAGTTATATGAGTTCTTTGTATATTTTGGATATTAAACCCTTATTGGGTTTATTAATTGCAAATAGCTTCTCCCATTCGGTAGGCAGCTTTTTGTGTTGTTGATAATTTCCTTTGCTGTGAAAAACCTTTTTAGTTTGATGTAGTCTCATTTTGTTTATTTTTGCTTTTGTTTCTTTTGCCTGAGGAGACAAATCAAAAAATAAAATTGCTAAGACTGATGTCAAAGAGCATAGTGCCTATGTTTTCTTCCAGGATTTTTATGGTTTCAGGTTCCACATTTAAGTCCTTCATCCATTTGAGGTTCTTTTTGTACATGTTGTGAGAAAGTGGTACAGTTTTATTCTTTTACATGTAGCTGTCCAGTTTTCCCAACACCTTTTATTTGAGAGGCTCTTTTCCCCATTGTATATTCTTGCCTTCTTGCCATAGATTAATTGATCATGTAAGTGTAGGTTCATTTCTGGGTTCTCTATTCTGTTGCACTGATCTATGTGTCTGTTTTTTTGCCAGTACCATACTCTTTTGATTACTGTCACTTTGTAGTAGAGTGGGAAATCAGGGAGTGTGATATCCCCAGCTTTGTTCTTTCTCAAGATTGTTTTGGCCGTTTGGGGTCTTCTGTGTTTCCATACAAATTTCCAAGTTATTTGTTCTAGTTCTGTGAAAAAATGACTTTGGTATTTTGATAAGCATTTCATTGAATCTGTAGATTGCCTGGGATAGTAAGGTCATGTAAAAATATATATTTCTGTACATAAATGCAGTCTCTCCACCAGAAAAACACCTCCTTTTCCTGACTTCTTAGCTTTAATAAAAAGCATTCTTTCTGCCATATTAAGTTGATTTCTTGTTTCATTTATTTTTCTTTTGCTAGATTTTAAGTTTCATGAGGACAGGATAAGATATTTGTCTTGTCTGTTGTTGTTTCCCTGAAAAAAAAAGATCCCACAGTGCCTAAGGCATATTAGTCACCCAATAAACATTTGTTGAATGAGTCAATAAATTTAGAGTTTCAGAAAAGTGTAACAAAGAATATTTTATCCATTTAAAAATTGAGGTGGAAAGAGAAATAAAATGATGTAATAGATTTTTATATTAGTGGTTAATATTTGTGTTAGATAAAATTCTTCCATAGGGGTTTAGGAATATAAATTTACATTGTGAGTAAGTTTGATTTCTCATAAAATTATCATACTAGGTTATTAAATTTAATTGCAGGCAAAGAATCTGAGAAGAAATAAACTGCCTTTAATCTTCTAGTCTCTCAAACTCTGACTCTCACAGTGGCTGGAATAAAAAAAAAAAGAGAGAGAATTTCAGACAGTGGTGGATATTATCAGATATATTTTCCCAACAGGATACAGGTAAACACATTTGGAAACTTCAGCAGGAAACCTCTAGCAAAGATTTGCTGCTATATTAGACCTGGGAAAGAGGATATTGGGCTAATCCTTGTCTGATATTTATGTGGGTGTCCTTAAAAGGGAGGAAGGAAATGGACTTTTTCCACAGCTGAATTCCAGATGTATCCAAAGGAACACATTTTACTCCTACTGATGTCAACTGTCTCCTAACTCCTTTCACTAATTATTACAGATTGGGCATTGTAAACCCATGTCATTTCAGGTAACCACTCTCAATGTTCTTGGTGTATGGTGTCTCTCTGATCTCTGCTTCTTAGCTTAATAATAACAAGAATAGGAAAAATAACTGCCATGTAATGGGCACCTACGGTTTGGCATGTCTTTGCATACATCACCTACTGTAATCCTCATGGCAAACCTGGTAGTAGTTACTACGATCTATATTTTACAGATGATGAAATCAGGGGCCAGAAGTTGTTTGTGTTCACAGAGTTAGTGACTCTGTGAACTGTTTAGTTCAGTAGAGTCTCAAGCTGAGGGTTTCTTGTAGCAGTGTTTCCTACAAAACCTAAGAGAGAAATCCTTAAAGAATGAAGGTCAAGATTAAGTGTGAGCATGTTAATTTCAGTTTTTTTCTTTCCAGTCCCTGTGTCTATGTAATGTTGAAGCAACAGCTCCATTCAAACCAGCCTTTGGACAACTGAACCATCCAATTAAGTGATCAACCAACTTAAAAATAAATGAATTGTCAGTTTGATATTTAGAGTCAAAACATACAGTTTACAAACAACATATCCTTGGTTTCATTGGTCTTAGCATTGCAGGTGATACATAATTATTACATAAATTAGAATTACCATGACTTTTGTGCCTTCCATATCTTATTTGGTCTTCTTTACATGACTTCAGAGATTTGATGGTTAAAAAATAGATATTTATCTTGTCCAGCCAAAAATGTGTTTTCTAACCTGCTACCTAAGAAAGGTTTCAGACCTAAGAGGCAAGGAGATGGCCAAATCAAGCCTTCTTTCAAATGTTTGGGTTTTGAGACAGCCAGTGCTACTTGCCAGCTGGAATGTAATTGGATTTGGGAAAGGATAATTTTCACCATGAAACTTGAATAAGTCATTACTTTAGCCTTCAAGACCCCTGATAGAGATCTAATCCCAAAACTCCAGAGGAAAAGAAACTGCCTCTTCTAAAAGGAGAATGTATTCACTGGAGATCTGATTTCTCAAAGAATGTGATTCTAAAGGATTGATTAGTAAGACACAGGTAATGCCTTATGCCATGATGATTCTCTAACCATTGATGGACAATTGTTATTTTCATCCTGCATTACTCACAGTATAAATCTCTGCCTGGTTGCCAGTCCTCACTTTCCACTGTTTTCCAAATCCAGAACAATTTCAGCCTCACTTGTAGGCCTGACCTGTCTTTAGGGATTTTCCTAACTCAAGATAGAAGAGATATAACTTGGGACTCAGCCTCTAGCTCTGATTGGGTACTCAGTTCTACTGTACTTCTGAGACATGGTCCATATTTGTTCCTCATATTTGGTAACAAGATTCCTCTTTTGTATCTTGTACTTGTTTTTATATTTGGGGACCTATACCTCTAAAACTGGGATCTGAATTTATTCTTTTCAAGCCAGCTTCCCGGAACTAAAGCTCTGGCCCTCGTTCCTTGCCCATATGCCTAAGGCATTTTTACTCAATTGCAGATTTTCTTTGATACCTACCAAGCTACCCAGATTCCTCACAATTATTTGCTCTGCATTCCCATCCCCTCAGTAAGCCCCGCTATATACTTCCTCCAATCCCTATCTCATAATAAATGCTTCCTGAATACCGTTTTTGTAATTAACTTTTTGCATCTGTGGTTATGTTGATGGACTGGACTTACTCGTGGTACATGTGGCCGCTCTCTTTCCTGTGCCCATCTCTCCCAGAGCACTTGTGTTTGCCCTATTCCATTGCATAACTCAACTTTGGGTAGACATATGACACATAGGGTCCCATAAATCCTAACTGCTGAATATGCAGACAAATATCCCATCCTGGTCAGTGTGTGGGATTGCATAATCCCACATGCCATATAGCACTGCTGGCACAGTTCTTGCAGGAACAATTCCTCTTCCTGGAAATAATCACAACCAGAAGCATTAAATTTTGCAACACCTTGGGAAACCACTTGAACTATTCTGTGAGAGTGAGGAAGATATCAAGTATCAGTCCTGGAATCAACTTTTCTTAGAACAAAAAAACTGTGTTTGTGCTATCCTGATCACAGCAATTTTTCCCTGCATATTTTGAAAAAACACATATGCTTATATTATTTTATATATTTAGGTGTATAGTGTCTAAATTTCCAAATTCAAATTATGAGGATATTTGAGCAATGGAGGTGCTTGCTTCTCCTGAGGTCTTTAAAATTGGGATAGGTACACACTTATTTGCAATTTAGAACAAAGGCAAAAATTCTACCCAAATTTCTGGCCCCATATCAAGCCCTGTATCTGTAGGTTGCATTTTGTGGTGTTCATTTTGGCTCCTGAAGGTCTATTTTACATATAGAATTTATCATTAAAATTACAAAAATTATAAATAAGTTAATATATGTAATATATAGACACATTTATACGTATATATATACAAATATGTGTGTGTAGTCACAGAACATTTTACCAAGTGCATTTGCATATAATATTTCATTAAAAGTCTCAAAATTCACTACAAATTAAATATTATCTCCATTTTATATATACAGAAGCAGAAATCTTAAGTGAGTTGATTAAAATCTCTAGCAAAACCAGGAGCTGATTTCAGGTACCGTAGTTCCAAATCTCCCATTGTTTCCTCATATTCCGCTTACCAAGCTTATTACCTTAGCATCACCTCTCCCTATTAGGGTCACCAGTACACAGCATGTTACGCTTTGAAATACATGCTATAAAAGGAAGACTCAGACCAAATCTTCAACAAAGCATTCAGTCTGGTAAATTGTAATATTTTATATTTCAGCTATCCTTGAGAAAAAAATTATTAACTGCCTAGATAACCTAGGATGGAAAATTTTATTTTTTCCCCTTACTTAGAATGGGAGAGGAAAGTAGCAGAATCGTCAAACATCTGTTCTTGAAAATGAAGTACTGATATTTCATTTCTTTTTTAATTTAGTTTTTCAGACAACACATTTTGATTGGGCATTTATTAAGTATTAGGCACAGTGATAGAAACTGAGAATGCAAAGATAAGAAAAAGACAGCATCTCTTCTGCAGTTGTTCATAGTTTAGTGGTGAAGGTTGTAATGCTTTTAATAGAGGGGTCCACAAAAGTTCTGAAAACTTCAAGGGGGAGAATGCCACTCTATTTTTGGAAGTATAAAAAACTGAATTAAGTAAAAAGTCACTTAAGAAAGGAAAAGAAGAAAAAATATAAATCTGTTGAGTAAGGAATTCAGATTGAAGGAAGTCCACATATTAAGGCTTAAAATAATGCAATTATAAAGAATATTCTGAAACTGGTGTGTTGTAGAGAAAGAAGGATTATACATCAGTCTGTAAGTTAGTTTAGGCCAAGAAGAATCACAAATATCATCCTGAGATTTTTCTACTCATTCCAACAGTTCATACATGGAAGCATTGAAGGAGATCCTGAAATCTTCTGGCCAAGTCCCTAAATTTGATTTCCCTCAAAAGCAGAGCCCGAGACAAGGATTTTGTTACAAGTAATTTATTTGGGATGCAATCTCAGGAATCAAGGTGAGGGAATGGAGAGGGGAGAAAGGGAAAGGAAGAAAGCCATTAGTGGATGTCAAAATGAGTTGGTTACCACTGTGACATAGGGGCTCAATCTGGCTTGGGATTCACTGGGAGATGCAGAATAGACCATAGTGTTGCCCTACCAAGCGTGAGGAATCTGGAGCATTCATCTACATTCTCTACTCTTCATCCACTGTGGGTAATTCCTAGGGCATTAACTTCCCAGAACTTCTGGCTTGACCTAAACTAAGAGCATTCTCATTAGATAAGCCTTTAGGTGGAGAGATAGAGGACATGTTAGCTCATAGGAGAGCCGTGTGTAGGTGATCTCTTAGGTGGGCCTGTAGTTTTATGGGACTACAAAGAGGATCATATTTATTTCATTACAAAGTGTGAAACTAGCCTATTCTATCTGGGAAGCCACAGTGAAGACCCCCTTGAAGAGGCTGTGAATTTTATGTCATTAGGGTTTTCTTCCTTGTCATCTCCTTCAATGAGTCTGCCTCCATGGTAAATCTGAAACATGCCCAAACCGTATCATCCATGATAGAATCCCACTGCCTGCTGAGAAGGTTAGTTTTTAAAATCTGGGGTATCCTAATTGCAGTCAGCAGGCTTCCTTTGAATGCCTATGGGGCCTGGGAAAGCAAACTGTGTTTGTTATTTGTCCTCCTTGGGATATACAGTATCAAGAAACAAGGCCCACCTTCCAAGGCTTCAATCTCTTTTCTTGCTCCAGATTGCAAATGACATCCTTGTGTGGGATGCATTAAAATCCTTTGTGTCCTGGTATCAGCCGGAGGCCTGCTCAGTGTACACCCTGGCAGCTCTCATAATGAGGAATAATAGGCAACATGTTTCCTTAAGATTTGTTATCTTTTCTCACTCAGCCCCAGCCAATGGGTCTGCTGGGCATTTTCTGAGCCCTGCTTTGGTGCAATAATGTAGAAGGCGAGATAGTAGAGCAGCATTTGTTATGGGATTCCAGCTGCAAACCTAACATCTGCTGAGTATTCTGTAACTTTCTTTGAACATAATTAAATACAATCACCAACCTTCCCCTTGGCCTCCCACCATAGACCCCATTAGAAAAGGGGAGGAAACTGACATCAAACGTATGTGGAAAATGCTGAACAATGAAACTAATTCAACCTCAATTTACCCATCCATTTCTGCTAAAGAAGCATTTGAATCATTATTGTCCTGAAAGCTTTTCTGCTTTTCTCCTTCCTTCCTCCTTCCCTTTCTCTCTCCTCTCTTCTCTCTCTCTTTCTTTCATCATTTTCTTAAACAAATATTTATTCAGTACATTCCAGTACCCATGCAAGATAGACATCTGCCCTTATAAGTTTAAAGTTATTTAAAACAAGTTCAGAAACATAGTATCATGATTAGTGGGAAAAGCATTGACTTTGGAATCAGATGTACCTGGGTATAAATGCTTCTCAACTATTTCCTAATTATTTCAATTCCCTGGGTCTCCTTTCCTCATGTATAAACTGGCAAATGTTATTTTTTTAAACTCACAAGGTTGTTGTGAAGTATAAACTAGTTAACAAACCATAACACATGAAGCAACATATTACAGCTTTTCTTTTTTCTGCTTGTCTCAGAACAAGTTCCTTTGTTCTTTGAAAAGAGTTAGACACTCCTTGTTTTCTGAATAAATGAGGAGGGGAATGTTAATCTTTTAACATTTTAAGAATATATGACTCTCTCTGGCCAGAAGAATATATTCCCATATTCATAGAAACAAACAATTTCAGAGTCAGAAGGGACTTTTACTCTATATAGATGAGAAAATAAACAACTTTAACGAATATGCCTCAAGTCATACAATTAATTGAGGGTTGAGAGTTGGCTGAAACTCAGGTCTTATGGCTTCTCTCCCAGTACTCCTTCAACTCGCTGCTCTAGAGAGTCAATCTGAGAATATAGGCGACTGGCCCAAGGTGGAAATGGAGAGTCTGTTGTAATCTCTCTCATATCTGCTACTAGATTCCGTTTTCTTTTAAAAATATGTTTGTAACATAATTATGACATTTTTGTGGTAGAGAACATTGATTGCTCATAGAGCAGTCATCCCCAACCTCTTCTTTTCTGAAATAGCCTTCATTCCATATAGAAGCTAAAAAGGATAGCTTCTTCCTTTCCCAGTCTCTTCAAAAGCTAAGATATGGGTATGAAATTAATGTCAGATGATGGTACATGAGGGGATGGCTGATGCTGCATGGGGGGAATGTGTTCTGTTACTTACAACTTACAAACTGTTTATTAAAAATATATATGCAAAAATAGTAAAATTAATCTATAATGTTAATATTTCTATTTTGTTACATTTGTTTGCATGTCTTTGCATATACACACATCTATGTGAGCTCAAACATGTACATACATATATATACATGGTCACTTGTAAGTAGTATTTCAAAACATTTTTCGTATGGTATTACCAATTTCCCATACAATTTAAAATTCTTCTACACTATTATTTTGGTTATACAATACTCTAACTTTTGACTAACTGGATGTTTATTTAAGCAGCTCCCTACCGTTGATCATTAAAATTATTTCCAACATTTTATATTATAAACAGCATCTTCATGACTATCCATGAAACTAGAGTTGTCTTTCTTTCCCATAGCATATTAGTTTTCTCAAAACTGAATTTATAATGGCATTACTTTACTGAGAAGCCTGGAAAGAGCAAGTTACTTTGGATAGTTTTATACTTTCTAAAGTGCTTTTATACTCATTGTCTTTTGACCCTCACAGTGATCTGTTGAAGGTGATTGGGTAGCTATTATTAGCTCTATTTTTTAGGTGAAAAAACTAAGGATTACTGTTTGATTGGCTTTCTTAAGAACTAAGCTAGCATGTGGCATGTCATTAAAGGTTTTTTTGACTCTAAAGTGTAGTATCTTCTATATTTCTTTTCTTTTTATCTTCTTACCTGTCTGCTTTCCTCCCTTTTTATTATTTTTTTGACTAAAGAAAACATTATCTCTGCCCTTGAGTTGCTTATAATTCACTGGGGGAGAAAGGCAAGTAAATTGACATTTACATTATCTTGTGAAAAATACAACTATGGGAGAATGAAGGAGTAGCTCTTAAATCAAACAGGAAAAGCTTCCTAGGAAAAGTAAAATTTAAGGAGAGATACTCCATATCAAGCTCATAATTCTCATTGAGGTGTTTAAAATTCCCTCTAATCAATTATAACCTCACTTTAAAATCTCCACTTCTTTGGAATTACGATATTACATTCAAATAAGGCAGAGTCCCTCCCTGTCTTTGGCCATCGACACTGCCCTCATCCTAAACTCCTTGACTATACCAGCCCTCCTTCATTATGTATACAATCTGTTGTCTTATGAATACTTATTCCACTTAATATAATCTTCCCAAACCACCCCCCTCTCTAAATCCTACTCATCACATGAAACCCAGTTCAAGGTTTATGTCTTTCATGAAACCAGAATCAACACCTATGGCTGTGCCTGAGAAATACAGAATTCTCATATAGTTGGGGAAGACTATAACCTTCATTCTGTAAAATTTTCCATTCTCTGACCACAATTAAAGAAACACTAGATTGCCTACTATTAGCAGTTTTTGTGCCTTGGACCAGGGCTACAGAGATATTTAGGGTATGGTCATTTCTAAGAGAAGGTCATTGTAATAGTCCAAGGATAGTGAGATGGTAACCTTCTGAGAAATGAGTTCTATATGTGTCCCCTTTTCTTCCCTTCTACAGATTTCTGTCTTTCTAGTTTTTTGATACAGGCAAGTATTAAATAATAGTGGTCTTGCATCTGAGTTTTCATAATCTTCTCAGAAGCTTAGAAGAGCTTCACAACTAGGACAAAATATCAGAAGGCTGAAGAGATGCCACTCAGAGGAGATTGAACAAAGCTGATACAAAAGGAGGCTGCCTGAGAAGGTGCTGACTGACAAAGACGTCCATTCAATGGACTTTGCCTTTGGAAGCCACTTCCCCTGGATTCTCAGAGATCTCTTTTTTTTTAATTTAATTTTATTATTATTTTTTATGGCATTTTCTTATTAGTTATCTATTTTATACATATTAGTGTGTATATGTCAATATCAATTTCCCAATTCATCCCACCCACCCCCAACTTTCCCCCCTTGGTGTCGATACATTTGTTCTCTACATATCTCAGAGATTTCTGATAATGCTTGGCAACGCTGCTTTTGGAAATGGTATTTAGATTTATGTTAATAGACCTCACTGTAATTAACATCTATCAAAGCATTCAGGGGAATTTGGAAACTTTACCTTCTTGGCATGAGATCAATGCAATAGAGAAAAGGCATTTTGGTTGACAACTAAGCCATAGTCCCAGAAATATCACTCAAGAACTCGGGATTTTGGCACTGAAAACAAAAGTACATAAATATATTGCTGAGAGCAATCTCCATAAATTGGATCTGAGTTGCCAAACCATGACAGAGGGCCAAAAGATAGGCAAGTTATGCAGACCATTAGAAGTTAAGTGGGCAAATATAAATTTAAAAAATTGATTACAGAAATACTTTGTTTTCTGAAGAACCTGACCTGTCCACACAGAGAAATGCATTTAATTTTATAATAAATACTTGCATTAGTAATCTATTGTTGCAAAAAAAAAATTACCACAAATTTAAGGGATTAAAACAACACAATTTTACTATTCCAAAGTTTCTGTGGATCAGGAATCTGGGCACAGCTTATCTGGATTTTCTGCAAGGCTGTAATCAAGGTGTCAGCTGGGCTCCATTCTCATCTGGAGGAAAGACTGGGGAAGAATCCACTTCTTCCACTTTGTGAAGAAGTTCACACAGGTTTTTGGCAGAATGTATTTCCTTTTGTAGGATTGATGGCCCTAGCTTCTTGCTGGCTGTCAGTGGGAGGTTGTCCTCAGTTCCTAAAGGCTGCTCATAGTTCCTTGATATGTGGGTTTTTCCAACTGGCCTTTTAATTTATCAAGTTGACAAGGAGAATCTCTACAGCCAGTTGACTAGTAGAGTCATATATTTTAACATAATCATGGGAGTGATGTCAGATTCATCCCTTTTGCCATATTTTATTGATTAGAAGCAAATCACAGGTCCCTCCCAAAATGCAATAGGAGGAGATTGAACAAAGCTGTAACCACCAGGAGGCAGAGATCATGGATATCATCTAGATCCATCAGCCACTATAAGGAATAAAAGATTCATGGTTGCGTATGGATACACTGAGCTCTAAACTCAAGCATCATTTTTAAATCTATACCTTTCCTCTCTGGACTACTGCCACAGTTTCTGAATTGGTCTCTTAGCTCCTAATTTTACTCCTAAAAATCATCCTCCAGAGAACAAGGTTTATTTAAAATCCAGTTTTAACATATCACAGACCTGCTGGTTGCTCTTCCCTCTCTAGTCCCCACCTGTCTTCAGGTTAAATCCAGAATCTTTAGAATGGAACCATAGTGAATGTATACAGTACATCTCTTCAGTTTTACTTCTAGTCTCTTCAGCTCTGCTTCTTATCACACTTCTTATATTACCCTGCCTGTAGTATGTTATTTATCTTCTTAGCCTTTGCATATGATCACTACTATCCCTCAAATAACTTCCTTACCTTCCCTGGCACTTCCTTCATCTGGAAAATTCTAACTTGTTCTTTAAGAAAATGCTGGCTTCGTCTCCTGTAAGAGGCCTTCTCTGTTATTTCCTTGCAGTTTCTCAAATTCTTTAATACTCTTTGCATAGCTGAACAGTTTAGTACCAACCCACTATGTTATGTTGATCATTTTGTTTTTGTGTCTCCTCCAACTTATCTCTAGACAAATTCAAGGAAGAATTATGTTTTGCTCACTTCAAAGTTCTGATATTAGCATTGTACAATGTCATTTGAATGAGTGGATGAATTAACAAAATAGCCCTTGTCAGTAAATATATAATGTCAATCTTGGCTTCAAGATTTTTTTTCTTGAATGCACATCCTTTGTGCATCAGTATCAGTATGTTGTAATTTTAGTAGTAGCATTTTTCCACGTTATTGGGTGTTTGAATTTCACCTATAGTTTTAGAAAAAATTTTAAAAGCCATGAACGTTGGATTTTTGAGATACAAGTTGCAGATATTCCCCCTTAATTTATCTATCATTTAATTTTGCCTATTATGTTTGGCAATAGTTTTAAAATTTTTTATGAAGGTAAATATATTCTTTTGATTATTTCCATGTTGTTATCTTCTCTGGTTGACACAGAAAATTAAACAGTTCATGTGCCAAAGTGGAAGAGGGAAATTTACTCATTCTTTGGTTAACACTGATACCATAATCAGAATAGACACATACAATGTAGTGGTTTAAATAAACATATCTTACAATGCCTTGCACACATCAGGTGTTCAATAAATATTAATTGTGTTCCTCCATTATTTTTAGTCACACACAATACCCATGTATTTGTAGGCAAATACATACAAACATTGAACACAAACTCACCTATTCATATATTCTTAATTCAGAAACCGATCATGTTTAGGGGTTTTCTCAAAATATCATATTTTGCTTTTCAACATATATGGCTTAAAACAACAACAACACATGTCTCGCCATTCAGTGGGATGGGTCTGCTGTGTGGTTCCTCTGCTGGGGTCACCTGGGGTCACATATGTGACTTCAGCCATCTGGTTAATTACCAGGAGCCGGATGGTCCAAGAAGGCTTCACTCATATGTCTGGTGACTGGGGCTAAGTGATGTCTGGCCTCTCTCTCCACATGGTCTCACTGTTCCAAGAATGCAAGTGCAGAAGATACAAGGACTCTTGATGCCCTTCTCAGAAGTTGTACAAAATCACTTCCACTGTATTCTACTGGTCACAGCATATCACAAGGCCAATCCAAAGTCAAGGGCTGGGAAAAGAGACTTCTTGTGAGGAGCTCCAAAGAACTTGAGGTCAATTTTGATCCACCAAATTGTATAGTTGGATTTTTAGACCAAGTCCTAAAGGGGCTCTATTCAGTCACTTGAACAAGTATCAGAATATAAGAGGAGCTTAAATACAGCCCTTAGTGAGTCAAGGAAACTCCTTAAAAAGTGAATATTCTCCTGTTCATTAATCATTATAAAATGTTTTGTCGTGTTAGGTGCACCCTACACATATGGGGAACACTTGGAAATCTTAGGTTTTACACCCCACCAACTAGTTTCCTTTTAAACTCCTAACTTTATGTATAGATATGTAGGTACTCATATACATAAAAATATATAAATGTGTATTATTTACATATAAGCATACTGTTATTCACAAACTGTATATAAATGTATTCCCATAGTTAAAAATATTTTAAAGTTTCAATCCAACTCCTTTATTGTGATTACATAGAGGGGAAAGTAATTTATATAAATACAGCCTGAAAGCCTTTCAAAAATCCCCTATAACATGGTTTTTGGCTTCTCCCATCATTTGTTGATATGATGTGTATGATAAAAGGCCACACAGGATTTATATCTATATATTTTTTTAAATCACATAAAAAAATAAAAGGAAAGGTTGGACGCTTTTTGCCGAAGTGCCACATTATGAGATATTTCAGTGTAGGGTATATTAGCAAAAACATGGAGTGCGTCTTTGGGTAAAAAGAGCACAGATCAGTATGGAAAGACTTTAAGAGTTATGATTGATTTTTTGGAAACTTCAGCCATTTGCATTGCTAATCCTTTGTAGTTTTAATTGACCCTCACCCTATATCTATCTTATTTCAACTTCCTGTATCCCTAAGTGTGGCTGCAAAAATATTGGGCTGGCCAAAAAGTTCGTTCGGGTGTTTAGTAAGATATGAAAAACCCGAATGGACTTTTTGGCCAGCCCAATACTTTGATCTGTATATACTTTCTTTCTTAAGGAGCAACTAAGCAATCCTGTTAGGCCAGAGAAAATCATAACTAACAGTGAGATACAGAATGACATTAACAGGAGATTGACAAAGAACAGAAACTATTGTTTATGATGCAACCCTTAATTTAAAAAGCATTCATGAAGAAAGAGTTTTAAAGAAAAACGAGATGAGCAAATCGACCACTTTTGAATTGTATCTATCACAGACTGTATATGTCAATATATCACAGATTGTAGTGTAGATTCCTCCAGCTTCTAGGGCAACAGTTGGCAAACTATGGTCTGTGTTCCAAATACAGCTCACCCTCTGCTTTTATAAATAAAGTTTTATTGGGACACATTCATTTGCTAGTGTTTTCTCTATTGCTATTTTAGATATACAATGCCAAAACTGAATAGTCTTGAAAGAGATCACGTAGCCAGCACCACCTCAACAATTTACTGTCTGCCTCTGCATGCAAAAGTTCACTGATCCCTGCTGTAGGGCCTTGGATTTCTTCTGGCAAAGTGAATGAGAATCAGAAGCTGCAAACAGGGCTTCCCTGGTGGCACAATGGTTGAGAGTCCACCTGCCAACGCAGGGGACACGGGTCCGTGCCCCGGTCCGGGAAGATCCCACATGCCGTGGAGCGGTTGGGCCCGTGAGCCATGGCCGCTGAGCCTGTGCATCCAGAGCCTGTGCTCCACAACGGGAGAGGCCACAACAGTGAGAGGCCCGCGGACCACAATTAAAAAAAAAAAAGAGGTTGCAGACAAAAGCAGGAGGCATTTGTGGTTTACTGGGAAGAATATTTTTTATCGATCATTGTCAAAAGGTTTGGGTTTGAATTTTGGTTGGCTATCTGTTGGCTGTGTAACTCTGGACAAGCTATTTAACCTGGGATTCTTCTGTTTCCAAAGTCTCTGCTACTTTATCTCTGACCTTAAAATGGACATTGATAAACATCCTGGAACAACTTTCTGAGCTGTAAAAATGCCGTATATATGTGAATTACTATTAATTATAGTAACTACTTAATACTGTTGACCAAAATATTTTTCTTTCATAAGCTTTGTAAAATGGCAGTCCTCTGTCTTCCCAGAGTAAGGTATGGTTGCAAAGGTGGTTTTTGCCAATGAAATAGGAATAAAAGTATCACTGTGTCCCTTTGAAGGAGGAGTCATTTGGTAGGATCTTGGAACATATTAACTAAAAAAGAAGAAAATCCAAATTAGGTGTTAACTTTAGTTAGTAATAATGTATGAATATAGGTTCATTAGCTGTGCCAAGTGCATCACACTCACGAGCGATGTTAACAACAGGGAAAATAATGTGTCGGCTATATGTGAACTCCTCTGTCCTACCTCTGCAAGTTTTCTGCAAATACAAACCTATCCTCAAATCAAACGTTTTTTGAAAAGATTATCTTGACCAGAATTCCTAGGGACTCATACATTTT
This sequence comes from Mesoplodon bidens, assembly GCF_964165515.1. NCBI lineage: Eukaryota > Metazoa > Chordata > Mammalia > Artiodactyla > Ziphiidae > Mesoplodon > Mesoplodon bidens. The sequence goes on from NC_138173.1 coordinate 61,397,409, forward strand.
TTCTCAATAATCAGGGCTTTCGGGGTCATGCCAAGGTTGAGAATAAAATATTTCCCTTGCCCTTCACATATGTGTTAGCTTTATTAATTCATGCAAATGTATTAATTCAGCCAAACTAATGGATACTGTTAAACAGCTGCCTTACAACAGACCACATAGCAAACACTGCGCCAGGCACAGGAGGCATGGATTACAGAGTTTAATCAAATTTTATTTTTTTACTTGTAAAGAATAATAATCCTTGGGTCATTCTGAACTGTACTTGTTTTTCTTCTACTATCATTACTATAAAATATTTAGAAAGTAAAATCCTCAGTTTTTAAAGGGTATACGACTGGGTCTACCAGTTTTTAAAGGGTATTCTCTGTAACAGGAAGAGTTCTTAGATTTTTTTTCCCGCCAAAAGGAATGGATATAAACTTCAACCAGTCATCCTGGCTCAAAAGCAGAACAGAGGGGTCATTGTTAAGAGATGAAGATGTAATGCAGAAGGAGAGAGAGCAGATCAGTGCAGCAGACACAAGTAAATGCAATTCCCTGGTGATAAGTAATTGGCAGCAGACATACTGCCGAATGTACTGAAGACAGAGAGAACCTTCTTAAATTCAGTGAATTTTAAACAAAGACCCCAGAGTAGTTAAAGACAGAGAATGAGGACTGAACTTCAAATGATTGAAAACTAGGGGATTAAGTATTTTCTGAAATCCCTGATATGTGCTCTAACACATAAAAACAGCACTGGAAATGCAAAAACAACTGAGGCATAAGGAAATGCAGCAGAATGTGCAAAGTAGAAGAAGATAAATGGGTTACAATTCTTAGTGCTGAGCAATTTGAAACTGTTAACACTATATATCATTTATATTTTGTTTTGTGAACACACACACACACACACAGATTAACCCTATAGAGGACTTTATAAAAATCTCAATTCATAGTGTGAAGTTCAATTAATCTAAAGTAAAAAAAAATCTCCCCATGAAACATACTGTGTATATACAGGCTTGTTGGGACTCATCTGACTGTTCCCTTTAAAGCTGTGATTTAAGTTTTGCCAGATAACGTGCTCTGTGGTTTTTTATGCATTCTCACCACAGCACTAAGAGTTTGGAATTAGGAAACCCCATTTACAAATGAGAATTCTAGTTCACATAAGTAGATTAAATTACCAAATATAAGATAGCAAATTAGCATTGGATCCAGATTCAAACCCATCTTCCTAACAGGTATGACCAAAATTCTGATGGTCAGAGTAGGCAAAATTAATTCTGATCCCGTTATCTCCTATATAATCTGCTTTAGCCATAATTGTGCCTATGTGGTACACTGAACGAATACATATAATTCTCACCAGTGAAACTGGTCACAATGAGCTGGTTAGAAACAGTAGAGTGGAGAGTCTGATTATTTGCCATGGTTTCTCGTGAAACACTAATGTCGTTAACCTGGAATGTGTGGACTGGGGCTGAGTGGGATGACGGGATGGCTGGGCCAACAAAGAACTTTCTTGAGAGATAGCAACTTCCTCGAGAGATATCGCATCCTTGAGAGATAGCACAATTGAGTTAGCACAGTGATGCTTGCATCATCCAGTAGGATATATAAATGTCTTATCTTCCCAATCTACTACTTGTGTTGTCCTTTCTCTTCTCCAGCTTACTGATTTTGGGGGCATTTTTATATTGAAATATATCAACAATTTAAAAGCATATGGGACTCATTTGAATGGTTAAATAATAATAATAAAACAAATACTTGTATAGCCAATACCAAGCCAACAGTTTTGTAGCCATTAAGCTATCTTTACCCATCTCTTTTCCTCCCTACAAGAGGTAACCCTAATCCTGAATTTTGTCTCAATCTTTTCCTGGCTTTTCTCTGTAGTTTTACCACTTACTATGTATTTGTATTTAATAAATTATTTAGTTTTGGTTGGTTTTAACCTTTTATGTAAGTAGGATAGTCTTACACACTTATTTTAGCCATCGTATGTTTGAGATTCATTTCTGGTACTAGTGGATAAATTCCTGTTTCCTGCAATTACTATTTCATTTCACGAATGCTTCAGTTTATTTACTCATTTAGCAGTGCTGGGCAGTTAGGGTTTTCCCAGTATTTACTAATAATGACACTGTTGCTGTGAATATTCGGATGCCTGGCTCCTGATCCATGAAAAAAATCTCCCTGCAAGTTTATCCAGGATATGTACCAAAGAGAGGAGCTGCTGTGTATCATGGCATGTACATGTTCAAATTCACTAGGTAATTCCACTTTTTCCCCAGAATAGTTGTAGCAATGTATGCCCCACTAGCAATGGGTAATAGTCCTCCATTGCTCCATAGCCTCATCAACATTTTCTATAATCCACCTGCATAGTTTTACCAAATTGGTCCATGTGAAATACTGGCTTAGCGGTTTAAATTTTTTATTTCTCTGATAATACAATTAAGCAAAATTCTGTATGTTTATGGTCATTTGTGTTTCTACTTTTAAGGAATGCCCACTTGTGTCTTTTCTCATTTTATTTTCATTTCTTTCTTTCCCATAAATTCTTTGTATATTCTGGACAGGAGCTCTCTGTCAACTATATGTATTAAAAGTATCTTCTTCCTGTATGTGGCTTTATCACTCTCTTTGTGGTAACTTTTGATGATTAAGAGTTTGTGATTTAAATTTAATGTGGTTAAATTTATCAGGGTTTCCCCTTATGTTTTATATTTTTATGTCCATTATAATTTCTTTCAATATCCCTTTCGGAGGGTTGTTTCTGGTTTGTAAAACTATGTTCCTCTATTGCGTAGGTAATATTTATAGCTACCGAAGCCTACTTAAACTCAGTATTCAAGTTTTCCTTTCAGTTTAATCCTTCTCAAAAATTGTTCTGACCTTCTCTTTCCCACTTTCCTGTCTGAACCTTCTTTGTGAAATATTACCATAACTAATTGAAAATTATTCTAAATACCTCTAGAGTCTAAATTAAGAATTACTTCATATTGGCTTAAATATCAGCTTCTTTCCACCAACTATCCCTCACATCCGGTACACTTCCTGAAAGGTCAGGAACTTCAGGGTTCTCCTTTCTTCTGAAATCATAGCAATCAGGCTCCATGAGTTCCTTCATCTTGTCTGTGGAGGAATATTTTATTTTAAAAAGAGAGAGAGAGTGAAAGAATGAAAAAAGGTTTTCTTTATAATCCCACACAGAGAAACATTCCTTTTTGTAGCCAGATCCACATCAAGATGCAATCATTTGTTCTGGTTTTTAATCACACTTGACTGAATTGTTTACCTTAAAAATGGTACAATTAAAGATATTTTCAGGTTTCTGTTCAGCCATGCAATGTGGCTCTCAGCCCAGGCTTGCTCCTAACCACAAAATCTTCCACCAAACAATAGATGTGCAGAGATGTTTGAAATACTGATAAAAGATACAAATAATCTTCCACATATTTTTTTCCTTGTTATGAAGTGAAGAAGCAGTACTCTGGAGAAGTCTTTGGGTTGCAATTTAGAAGATACATACATTCATCCTTCAGTATCCATGGAGGATTAGTTCCAGGACTCCCCTGGATACCCAAATCTGCAGATGTTCAAGTTTCTTATACGTAAACTGGCTCTGCTTTCCATGCAGAGTGGTTAAATCCAGGCATGGAACCCACAGATACTAAAGGTCGACTGTATTCTACCCTTAGTTCTCATGTTAGAATCACTCTCTGTGCCTCACTTTCCTCATCTACCAAATGGGAGTGTCGAAGTAACAGTTTTAAAGTCTTTTGTTGATGTTGTTGTTTAAATATGTATTTATTGTTTTAACTCTGTTTCTGGAAGACCCCATATTTTCAAATAGTCAGTCACTATATGTCCTTCTTATTAGGTAAGCAGTTTTATTAATGGATGAGGGGCAGTAAAGCCCTTCAGACCCTTAGTATTTGGGAATAGGGTTGGAGGCATTTCATCAGGTTGACTAAATATAACCAGGCATAGTATCTTACTCCAGAGCCTGACCTCCTTTACTGCCGTGGAAGAAAACAAACTTAATTCTGTCCAGCTGTTTTTATTCTAGCCATATTTTCGTTGTCAGTGAGCTCAGACACAACTTACAATATTATTTTCAATATAAGTTGGCCTTGACTATATATTGGTACACCAAATTTCAGATTCACTTCCAAGGAAGAAAGCGTTCTGATTAAAACATGTTTGAATTTTGACCTTTTTACTAAATCTTTTTCTTTCCTTTTTTTCTCCTCCACACAAATATATAAAACAAATGTTCAAGTCCAAGACAAAGATAATTCTAAACTTCTTTTTTTCTATGTGGAAAGTATAGTGTGAATTAACATACAAATGCTTACTACGGGATAAGAGCTTAATAAATAGCTTCTTTAGTCATTCATCTAAAACTTTTTATTGAAGATTAATTTATGAAAATTGTGGCAGGCTAACTTTTGTCCCAGCTATCATAAAACTTCTCATGGGAGACAAAGACAATAAACTGGTTTTAGTGGGCATTATTGCTAAGTCTAGAGCTGTCTAAGAAATAGAACTTCATTTTCTAGAGCTTAATATTTGTTTCCAAGTCCCATTCTGCTGGAAGAAAATGGCTTCAGTTCTTCCCAGGGTTTTATGTCTCTAGAGTTATGTCACTGATATTTGGTCACTGTGGGGACAGCACTATGGTCCTCAGCCCTGGTCTGGGTAGCACGAGGATTACCATTGTCTGAAATTTATGGCACTTTTGGGGTTTGTAGTTTTTTTTTTCTGTTGCTTCTGTACTGTGTTTGGCACGAAGTAATGTTTTGGTAGAGTTCCCATTTGCCTGGTCATTCTGTACAACCATTTCACTCACTGAGTCTTTATTGTTTCCCCAGCAGAGCTGCCAGGAAGTGGTCCTCTGATACCTCTTCATCTTGCTACTCACTTTCCCCACACAGGACCTAAGAAATAGGTCAGTTGGCTGGAATTTCTTTCTACTCTTGGGTGAATTTTTCTCCTTTCCTGTTTCCAGCCAAGACACCTGTTCTCTAAAGAGATCACATTTGAAACTAAAGAAAGAAAAGTGTTGAGTCATTCACAAATTGAGAGAAAAACATTTGAGTAGGTTCAGCATGGTCTGGTTGTGTTTGGAGAATTATTCTAAATATACACTTTCAATTCTTCCTTCTAATATTCCCATGAGATGAGCACTTATAATTTTATTGATAAAAATTAAAGCTCACTTTGTTAAGGCATGCCAAAAGCTCTCAGCTAATATACAAATATAGCCATTTTAATTATAAAAAGTCATAAGATTGAAAAGAAAAATAGGTGGGATAGGATAGAGTGGGGAACCTGACCTTGGAGGAGAGGAAGAGAGTCCCTGAGAATAGATATATACCTGAGTCTTGAAGAATTGAAGAAGCAGCTGAATGAACAGTTGAGAGAAAAGCTTCAGATTGAGAGGATATTGTGTGTGAAAACCCTTATATGATAAAGAAGTGAAATGTTTGAATTCTAGTCATTAAGAAGACTAGAATTACACCATCAAGCATGCAGGTGAGTGGGCCACAAAGTGAGCCAAAAGAATAAGGCAGCAGACCTACCCTTCAGACAGGGATGAGGGTTTGGAACTTCAGATGACTTTATGGTTACCTTAGTATATGATTCTAACTTCACCATAAAGCTAACACACACACACACAAAAAAAAAAAAACAGGAAGGAGAAAAAGAAGAAAACCTGTATTAGTTTCTTATTGCTGTTGTGATGAATTTGCACAAATTTAGTGGCTTAAAAGAGCACAAATGTATCTTCCAGTTTTTGAGGTCAGAAGTCCAAAATTATGTCTTTATGCGATTAAAGTCAAGATGTCAACAAGACTGAATTTCTTTTGGAGGCTGTAGCTAACAATCCATTTTTGCCTTTGCCTGTGTCTAGAGGCTGCCTGCATGCCTTGACCCATGGCCCCCTGCCAACAATGACATCACTGTGACATATGATTCCACTGTCTTGTCGTCTCTTTCTCTGACTCGGAGCCTCTTGCCTCCCTTTTGTGAGAGGCCATGTGATTGCATTTAGTTCACTTGGATAATCCAGAATAACCTCTCCATCTCAAGATCTCTTTTACCATGTAAGGTAATAGTCACAGGTCCAGGATTAACTCACAGGCATCTCTGGGGGACTATTAAAATGCCTACCACAAGGCCTACATAATTATAAAGATTTTAGAAAAAAGACTATTTATAAAATCAAATATATTACATTGTGTTGGTATAATGTTAAAAGCTAAATAAATGGACTACTGGAACGCTATTCAGGGGTAAAAAAAATGGACTGGAATAGATAACAATGAACCAGATCTTATTTTACATAATGATTTACTAAAATATAAAGCATATACTGAAGAATGAAAATGGGTTAGGTGACTGAGGGTTGATTAAAGACCTTTATTTTTTCTCCATAAACAAAACTATTTAGAGAAATAGGATAGTATCAAATGAGAAATACTTACTCCTTTATTAAAGAAAGAAACCAGATAAAAGAATGATAATTGATTTAGCAGATGTGTTGAATGTCTTCTCTTTGCCCTGGAAAATCTACTTTCTACCTCTTCCCACTCTGATCTCTATTCTAGGACCTGACTTTCAGGGACTAAATCAAAGAGTGCCCTTGTCCCCTGACTTCTGGTAGGGCTCATCCAATAGGGAGCCTCAGAAAGAAATTTTTAGGGTTAGGGGATTTATTTTCCCTGGCACTGTCCCTGTGGGGTTGCTATGGGCTGACTCATTCCTACATCAAAGACAACCCTCCCTAAAAGCCTCTCTCCTATTGGCTTCTCCTCATTACTCTTTCCCTCCATTCCATTGGGTCTCGCCTATCTTTTGTGGTTCCTTACACTGTACCCACAGCTTTGTTAATTTTATTAGATCCTCTTCAAATGATCTAATTTTTTAAAATCCATCTGTTTCTTGCTGGGTCTCTAATAGATGCAGCAGAGCAGCATATATGTTGGCTTTTCAACCAACAGAAATTCATTTCTTACAGTGCTGAAGGCTGGGAAGTTCAAGATCAAGGCACCAGTCCATTTGATTCCTGGTGAGGGCTCTCTTCCTAGTTTGCCAAAAGACTCCTTTTTCTGTGTCCTCATGTAGCAAAGAGAGCATCTCTCTCATGGCTCTTCTTGTAACAGCACTAATTTCATTCATGAGAGCTCCATCCTCATGACTTTATTACCTCCAAATGCCCACCGCCAAACACCATCACACTGGGGATTAAGGCTTAAACATACGAATTTGTGGGTGGCATCAACATTTAGTCCATAACAAAAACTGACTGAAAGTAGTTCACAAAAGTTCAGCTGTGTTTAGAGAAATGACATGATGCCCTTGCCCAAATCTAGTCTTTTCCTAGTCTTCACTGTCTTAATAAATAGCACACTATTGAAACCATGCAACACAGATTGGGACTTGAACCCATGGCCTTTTAACTGAGATCACACACCTGGTCTCTGGACTTAATGAAGCTCAGTTTCTTGATATCTTGTCGCAGAAAGAATTCAGTGAGAGACAAAGTGATAGGTAAGAAGTGAATTTATTTAGAAAGAAACACAGACAGAGTATAGGCCACCTCAGAAGGCGAGAGCAGCACCTGGGTATGGGGTTGTCAGTTTTTATAGAGGTGGGTAATTTCCTAGGCTAATAGGTGGGAGGAGTATTCCAGCTATTTTGGGGAAGGGGTGGGGATTTCCAGAAACTGGGCCACCGCCCACTTTTGGCTTTGGAACTGTCACGGTGCCAGTGAGTGTGTCTTTTAGCTTGCTGATGTGTTATAATGAGCATATACTGGGGCTCAAGGTCTAGTAGAAGTTGACTCAACCACCATCTTGGACCTATTTGGTTCTAATCAGTTTATGTTGTGTCCTCGGGCTATGTCATTCTTTTAAAGGTTGTGCCCTGCACCCTTCCCTCCTGTTTCACTATTATTTATTAACAAGTCATAAATAATTTTATTTATTTATTTATGTGTTTGATTACTGGTATATTTTCAATCTAGCCTCTTAATATGTGTCCTCTATGGGGAATGATACCTTATTTCTTATGTTCCCTGATGCTATACAATAGGTATCAAAAACTCTTTGCTGAATAGAAAAGTAAATATGGTATTTTGGTTTCATGAGTGCCGAGTATTTCTCTCTTTTCTATCTTCCCTGTGGCACCATGGGGGGTCAGAGCAGTCTTGATTGACACAGCACTCCTGTGCAGATAATGGGCCCTTTTTCAAAAACTTCTCTCAACCCATTGCTATGGCTGTGTCCCTACTTCTAATCATCTCTATCCAGAGGGACAGAAAGGTACCTTTATTAAAGTTTCAGGGAGTTTTCAACTGATATCAGTGTTGAAATGTGAAGAATTGATTGAAATGAAAAGTTTTCAGCTCTTAGACATAGAACAACTATTCTATTTATCAGTGGCTATGTAACAAACCACCACAGAACTCAGTGCCTTAACACAACAACAACTTAGTATTAGCTTTCATAGTTCTGGAGGTTTGGAGGCTCAGCTGGACATTTCTCATTTGGTATTTCTCATGCAGTTCCAGGGAGGTGGCAGATGGGTTTGGGGTCATATGGAGGCTTCTTCACACACATCTGCTGCCTGAGCAAGGATGCTAGACAGCTGGGGCCTGGTGCAGCATCTTTCTATCCATATTCTCCACTTTTCTAGCATGGTGGTCTCAGGGTTCCGAGAAAGAATGTTCCAAGGAAGTGGAAGTTGCCAACATTTAAGGAGTTTGGCTGGAAACTGGCCTCGTGCCATGTTTATAATATTCTATCGGTCATAGCAGTCATAGATCTCCCCCAGATTCAGAGTGGGAGGAGTGTCATTACCGTTGGATTCTGATTGGTCCCACCAAAAAAAAGGGCAATCTGCAAATGAATGTTTACTCATTGTGTGGAGCACATGTTGGGGGGAAGGGCAGAGGCTGACAATTAGCACCTGATGAGGTTAAGTATTTGTGTTTGAATTTGAAAATATCACCTAGGAAATCAATGAAATCTTGGTAGTTAAATTCTCAAGATATGAAGGAATTATATTTGAGCCTTCAAATTATAAACACAATAGACATTTAAACAGAAATCTATCCATTGAGACAATTCAAAACCTGACATGTCGAGTCCATTAGGTTTTAATACCTTTAATTTTCAGAAATCCAATCTTAGCTGATGTGTAGTGGAAGAAATAAAATACAGTGCTTGATTTGAACAGTTCAGTTATCAAATTATCCCAAATAAAAATGTCAACTTGTATTCCTGAGTTATATTCAAACAGCACTCTTCTCTTTTCTCAAGGTAATTTGAGAAGATTTTTCTGTTGAGAGCTGAGAAAGATCTGCTCTCCGGTACAGTCATAACAGGCAATGTTATTGGTTGTAAAATGTTCATTTAGAATGGCTTGTAAAGAAAATATTTATGTATCTCAATACATAGACTATATTTCCTTGTAAAGTTATCTTTGAATGCTATATAAGGAAGCCTAGAGTGACAACCAAACAGATATTTTACATATGGGAAGGCTGAGGAATTGTTAAATGCTGACCCAGAATGGTCAATCTCTCCAGTAGACACGAAAATGTGAGATTATGATATAAGCTATGGAAGAAGAGATCATTTGAGTTATTGGCAGGAGCTGAAACAACTTATTCATTGGCAATTATACCTGGGAAGTTCCAGTATCCTTCCTGCCAAGCAGCTCAAATAATCTAAGTATTCAGTTTAGCAACTATGAGTTAACACTGTTGCTGAGAAGGAGGTAACTTCCAGTGGATCTTGACATTGGATCTGGAAGATCTCTCCAGTGCCAGCCCTCTAATTCAAATTTTAATGTGTATCTGACTTATTTGGGCATCTTGGTAAAATATAGACTCTTTCTTAGTAGGTCTGGGTTAAGTGCTGAGATTCTGCATTTCTAACAGGCTCCTGGGTGATGTGGGCACGGCCAGTCTGTATACCACATTTTAAGTAGCAGGACTCCAGTCAACATATCATTTTAATGAGCTGTCACAATTGTAAGTAAAGTTGAGACTGAAGTTATATTTTATGACTCCAAAAGTCTTGTGAATCGAGACAGTAGGCATCATTATGGAGGTTAAATAAATCATAGATAAAGTTCAGAGTTCTAAAGTTCAGAGTTCTAAAGCTGTTAGGGATTCCTTGCAAATTGTTTAATAGCTTAACTGAAATGGAGAAAGATGATCCAGCTAATCAGCAACATCACGCTGTGCAATGTATTTGTGTTCTAGACAGCCACTAGTGATCTAAGATGGCTCAATGCTTTGAGAAGGGATTATCAAATTGTTAAGGACAAAAGGACTGATGACATCCATGAGTTTTCCATTAGAGCTGATCGTAAGTGTAGTGATAAAAATGTAGGATCATTACAGTGATATATTTAGAACCTTATGGCATACTTCACTCTGATTATAAGAGCTCACTGTGTCATTTTTATGATAAAGATCTCATTTAAGAAAAAAGATATCACATACCATTCTTGTTTTGGCAAGCCACCCATACTGCTATTAGAGGAGAAAAGTTAGTGTGAGATAACAAGTCTGCACATAACCATGCGTATCTGTCAGATTCTTTCTCATACACACCCTTTGTGGTGGGTTGAGTAGAACATAGCCTCAAGCTATCTATCACTCTGCCCCTTAATTAGACAGGAAAATTGACGTGTACATAAGAGATAGTATAGGATCTCACATTAAGATGTGTGCTGGCACATGCATGAGTGTGTGTGTGTCTGTATGCATACGTATCTATGTATTCATCTATCTATATCTTCCTATATCTATATCTTCCTATATCTAAGGCTTATATGGATATATAGAACCTTTTTTTAAAGAAGACTCTGTAATCTGAATTAGATCACAATAAATCAAGAGAGGTGACGGAGAGACTTTTCAGGATTGGCTTAGGGAAAAGGAATTTTTCTGAGGAATTTTATGGAAAACTCAGTTATTTGGGTGAGTCTGTTTTCCCAGAGAGAGGCTGGGGAAATAAACCCCTAACTACTCAAGTCTATCCAGAATGATCCTCAGCTGTGGTTACATGAAAAGGATCTGATCTCAGGACTATAATTTCAAAGTGCAGGAAAAGGAACTTGTTTCCAGGTACTTCCTCTTCTATTACTAATGCTAATCTTTCATCTCACATTAAGAAACAAATTGTAAATGTCAACACCCCTCTTGATAATTGACTTATTTTACTTCAAAAATTTGATTTAACTTAGTATTTCTGAATTTATTGAGGAGTACAATGTGTCCATTATTGTTCTAGCTACCGTGGAATAGGAATGACTAATACATGCACTTTGCCTAGGTTCTCTAAAAGTAAAGTTCAGGGCAAGGATAAAAGCACTGATGCTACATTTGACAGCAGGACACAAGCTCAATTGATAGGTGTTAAAAAATAGAAGTGAAGCAAAAAAAGATGAGAATAATCCATTGAGTTAAACTGCCGGCTGCTTCCTTACTATAAGCCTCAAAGAGAAACCACTGGATGCTATGAGGCTTGTTTTCTAGCACACAGAACTTTGTCTGGAGGGGCTACATAGAAAACTGCATCTAGGAGTAGTTCATAGAAGGAAGAAGGAGGAGGAATTTAACTGCCTGGATCCTTCCTGTCTCCTGTTTAATGTTGGTTAATGTTTACCCCATGGAGATGGGATTCCCTCAGACCTCCAGTTCACTTCACCTGAACCTTCAGTGACCACTCAGTAAGGCAGATCCCACGTTCCCTAGTGTCACATTTCATCCAACTCCAAAGAAGAAGGGTACGTGGTGCCAACAGAGCTCAACCTGAGGCTCCAAATTAGACTCCACCCAACTAATTTGGGAAGCTCAGTTAAGGTGCTGGAACAAGCGGCAGTGGTTTAAGGGTGAGGGGGGCGGCAGGTGATGCCCGGTCCAAATGAAGCAGTCAAAGATATCAGAGATGGAGCAAAAGGCTTATGATTAACACAGTTGTCTCCTTAGGGTACCACATCCCATGCCTTCCAAAACATCCAGCTACTATACTACAGTATCAGACATCCTTTTCATTTATTCATGTTTTATTTTCTGAGAGGGTGAAGATCACTTTTGCTCCTTCCTTCAAAAGATAATTACATGCCACATCAGATATAGAATCTCCTTCAATATGTTACCTAGTTGTCATGTCCTGGAAGCCAAAGGTGGAAAAAGACAAACAAATAAACAAACTATACTGCCTGCTACCGAGGTAGTTTTAAGGCTGTCATTGGCATTTATTAAGTCCCTCCTCCATTACCCATTTTAGATTCTCCTCACCCTCAGGCAGTATTTGGTATTTACCATATCCTGAAGGAAAGTGCTCTAAGCCAGCTGATTGTCCTCCAGCTGTGCCTCAGCTGAACCACCAACAAGCTGTTTTATTATTCCATCGGGCCAGCTGTTTCTGTGTGATTGGGTACACGGTCTTGGGCCCAGAAGTGAATTTCCTTATTAATAAAAGTGTACCTTGGCCCAGAGCAGCATTACGTATGAGAATATATTGATAAATAAGGCATTTTGTAAGTCTTTCAATGGTGGAGGCATTTCAGGCAAAGAAGTACCTGTACGTGAAGTATAAATTGAATTCTCTAACAACAAATGGCTCCCCACTCTAAAGCCATTCTATTTCTGGCTGCTTCCTTTGGGGAATGTTGTAAGTCTCTGCTGATGTCTGGTTGGGCATTTTATAGTTGCCATAGTGATGAGTGGATTAAGATGGCATGGAAGTCTGCACCATCTGCTTATGCATTTATTGATGCCTTTCAAATATCTCAATATATACACTATTATCTCAAACATATTTCCATGGCATGATGGAGTTGCTGCTGTGCAGACTCAACGTTAGGACTTAGTGGATCTAAGAGCTCTTAGGTCACTTAGTCATTTAAATGTCCATGGTCAGGTGCTCAGTCTCTACTAGCACATCAGGAGCCATATTTCAAATGGAGAGTGGTTTCCTACTGTAGAAAGCAGGACGTTGATGTGGAATCCTATAGGTTTGCATTATGATGTTCTTATTGGGCCTATTAAGGACCTATAGCATCCTTATTCAGCACAGACACCTCTTATACTATCACACCTGTTGGATCATACTGGTTAAGGGGTAGAGCCAACTTCAAACTAACAGCTTCTCATGTTACCCAATGAAGCATCAAATATTCTCCCAGAGTTCAGTTACCTTTTACTTTTAAAATATAAAAGGTCCACCGATGGTGGCAGGAAGTACAAGGTATGGCAATTCATACTTTCGAGAGGATTGCTGACAAGCCCCAGACCAAAGAACCCCTAAATTTTTAATTAGCATAGAATGTATGTCTTACCAGAACATCTAAGGATTCAATTATCCTGATATCTATATATGACCAGCTTGAGATCCTAAAATCATTTGACCGTAACTTCTCATTGGACAAAGATTTTGAAGGATGTTATTAATAAAATGAGTAAAATCTTGTTGTGTCTATGCTTTGAGATTTTTTTTTGTTTCCTGTCATTGGCTTGGAATTATTTTGTTATTGTGTCTAAGCTTTGATGAGCTCTCAAACTGGGCAAGGAATAAAATCTATAGGGATAACTTGATCTAGGAATCAAGACAAGGTTTAAGAGAGTGTCTAGAATCCAGTGACAGAAGACTGTGTGCACACCCTGGCTATGGGGCATCTCTGAAGTTCTATGTACCTCACACATTATTCATCAATAAAATGAGACTACATGATCTAATTGACCAGGTGGTAGGGTTCATGTTGATCGCAGGAATAAAAGTATTTGAATACTTAAAACATGGTAAACATGCAAGAGATTAAATTGGTTACTAAATAAGCTGTGTTGAATTTCCCAGCTATCTCTTTGTCTAAGAACAAACCATCACTTGTTCTGTGAAGGTATTTCTTGGGATACGTAGGATTAATGTGAGGTTATTCAGAAATGTCCACGTTGTGGAGGCCACATCACTTTGACAAGATAGGTGACTTCTCGAATGAGAAAGTCATTTGTGCCATCAATGTTCTGGATAGAGGTAGTCTTCAAATAGAAAACCTGCTCTAAGATACCAATCTATTCATAGGCCACAGCAGGAAAAGAGAAAAACACTGAGGTATTTAAATGTTCAGGGAAAAGGTCCCTTGTTCTAAGGAACTACGTCTGCCATGTGGAAGGTGACCAGGACCTATAAAGTAGTGATAGACCCAGACGGAAGATGTCATGCTGAAAAGTAAAGTCAATGTGTTTATGTTCATTGGCTTTTCTTCTCTATAGTTATCTTCGCTTCCAGTGCTGTCCTAAGATAAAGATGTTCAGATACAAAACTTGGTATGCAAAGTCAGAGGATAAGCTGTAGACAAATTAGAGAGATAGGCACATCTTCTCTGTTTCTCTACACTAAGGACAGGCTGATCTCTTAAAGCTGGGGCAAAGTTTACTAAGGGGGTATGTAGTCCTCAATGTGGAGTCTGGGAGATTGTGAGAATCAGGAGCCCTCTGAAAGTTCTTTTTTTCACCCTTTGAATAGAAAGTCATCCCTCATGGCATTAACACTAGCCTTTTACAAGAATTTATCTCAAAAAAGGCAGTAAAGATATTTGTTTTGGGCCCTAGCCATTGACTAAAACATAATTACCTCACCTGATAAACCATTGTATATTTGCCAGGAAGTCATATAAAAGATAGCATTAATGAATGATGAGTTTTATTTTTTCCTCTATGTATCTCAGAGTTGGAGAGATATCTATTGATGGAGGTCCAAAGGTTGTAAAGTTCTGGTCAAGGCAGTCTGATGTAAAATTGTGAATACCCGATTCCACTTCATGTGCCCATTATATTTTTGGAATCCACAGAAGAGTTCTGTAATTTCATTCAAAGTTCACCACATCTCTCTATTACTTCCATTTTTCAGATGAGTGAACCAAGGATCAGGGAGAGCCACTGACTTGCCAAAGTCAACTAACTCTTACATGTAGAACCAATCAAGACCCTAAGCCTTCTGATTCTGGATTTTTTTATGACTTTCCCGTATATATCAGCTATTCCACAGTAGTAGCTGGGTGGAGAATAAGAGATGAGACCAAAGTCTGTGCTGAAACTTAGTATCAATATAAACATTTCCCTAATATGGCCTTAGAGACTCACAAGTCTCTAAGTCACACGCCACAAGCAATTTTTCCCTGTTGACTGGAAACTATGTGACATATAAGAAAGAAAATAGAGCACAAAGGATCTATAACAGAAATCCAAGCACTGACACTGAATCCAGAACTCCTACTGTACACAGTCGAAAACCATGCCTAAAGTATATTAGAGACACCATTTCATTCCCCTCCCCTCTGTCTCTTGTCCTCTATGTATAAAACAGTCAGTGAGGGAAGCCGGGAAAAGGGGCTGCCTTCAGATTCCCTTTCAATCTGGAATGAACATTGTACAAGTCTGTACTGGAAGAGCTGTGAGGAATCAGGGTGGGGAACTGAGAAAGGGAATTTGTCCTTGTTCTGCCAAAGCAAGGTGAGTTGTTGACTGTAGTTTGTTGGGGCTCCACTAAAATCCAGGCTGTGCTGGTGTGTTGGCCTAGTGGATGCCCACGTGCTTTTCCTGACACCTGAAGGAGGACACTGGAAACATAGCAGAGGAACAGGAATCTGTGCACAGATTAGGTTTGAGCCAGTGCCTGCCTATGGCAGTCGTTCACAGAAAAGACCTACATGTCATGCAAGAGAAGCTTGAAGGGCCCTTGGCTCTAGGTCAGAGTAGCAAGGGATGCAAATGTTTGGTGACTAGTTGGAGTAAATACAATCTTTCTTGTAGGAAAAAAAAAGTATTTGGCAGATCCAGTGCCCACAGGATCTCAGAGAAAAAAAAATGTGCAGTTAATCAGACAATTCTGAAGCAGACTCTAACTCTGGCATTGACCCTAAAATCAATGCCATCTTGTTTCCCCTCTCAATTCCCTCAACTGCCTCTTGGATGTAAATTCACTGAGTATATGCATCTTGTTGAATCGGGATTAGCTAATTTGTATTTTTATGTTACTTTAGCTTTGAAGAAAACATACTTGGGAACCTAGTAGGAAGATCAGGGTTGAAAGTATAGCCAGCAACTAGCTTTTTTAGATGAGGCATTTGAGGACCATGGGTGTGAAAGACTATTTCCAAAGTCATCTAGACCATTAGTGGCTGAGCTAATAATAAGAGCTGCGTGCATAGGGTGTTAATAGGCACCAGGTCCTGCAAAGCACTTCACACAATGTTCTCTTAAAATTACATCACAATTCATCTTCTGCAAATAAAGAATATGAGAATTAGAGAAGGGATTTGCCTAAGTGACAATAGTCACAGAGATGACTTTCAGCCCCAAGGTGTGATATGAGCCAGCCATGCTCAAGCCTGAGTATGAACTGAGTTCTAGGTTAGATTTCCAATGCACTCAGTTTGCTGACTACTTTCCAAGAACAGAACTGGAGAGGTATGGTCCCATAAGAGATTGGTTACTGGGTAAAATTAATAGTTAGAAAGAGAGAGGAAGAAAGACTTCCCTTCTCATTTTTGCTTTTCCTTTCCCCCTCTCTCTCTTCCCCTGCTATGTATCCTCAAGCCAGCTGGCTTGGATAATGATTAAGTTAAAAAACAAACAAAAAAAAAGCATATTCCAGGTGTTGGAATTCTATTTTTCAACCTGTTTAATATTTTCCCTAACTTCATTTCATTTGGAACCCTTCTATTTTTTTATATGATCTAAGATTATTAAGCATCAGAAAGAATCTTACATTTTCAGGACTCCTCTGGTGGTCCAGTGGTTAAGACTTCACCTCCCAATGCAGGGGGTGCGGGTTTTGATCCCTGGTCGGGGCCCACATGTCTCGTGGCCAAAAACCATAAGAAAACAGAAGCAATATTGTAACAAGTTAAATAAAGACTTTAAAAAAAATGGCCCACATCAAAAAAATCTTTAAAAAAAAATAATCTTACATTTTAGAGCTCTGCATTCTCTCAGCTCCTGGATCATTCTTTGAAAGCATAGCCTCTGTTATATAACTCCTCTACTAAATAGACTCTCTCCTTTTCCTTTTGATTTCCAATTTAGTGCACTACTCTTAGCCTACATTTTAGGACCCTCCATTATATACACTCATCCTCCTTCTCATCTGGATCTTCTAGTGCCCTGTGACTAGGTGTTTCACATGGGCTCTCTGAACTTTTCAGAATTACATGTCTCATTACTGATCTCTGAGACCTCAATTATGCTATTTCCTCCTAACATACAGTTGGCTCTCCATATCCAAAATTTCTATCCGTGGTTGGTTGAAACTGAGGATGGGAAACCCGTGGATAACGAGGGCTGACTGTATTCATTGTACTAACCTGTTATATATAAGGGACTTGAGCATCTGCGGATATTGGTATCCATGGGGGCTCCTGGAATCAATACACAGAGGATACTGAGGGAAGACTAATAATAAATACTTCTTTCCCTACTTTCTCTTCCACATTCTCTTTCAGTTAGACCCCACATATCCATCACACCACAGCACAAACACCATCTTCCACAAGCAGCTTTTCCTGTCTCATCTTCCCAAAGCGGGATTTGCTAACTTCCTTTTGTGAATTACCATAGAACTTCTTTCCCTGTTTAATTACCACTGGTCAGGTTCCCGGATAAGCAGAGTCTGAGATGGGGACATCCATGAAGGAATTTTTCTGGGGAGTTCTCTAGGGGTCAACAGGCCTGGGGAAGTGAAAGAAGAGCATTGGGCTGTAATAGTGTCTCTGCAAGGGCCACAGCCAATCCCTTGGAGAACTTTGGATCTATGAGGACACTTCAGAATTGTTCTGAATTATTGTAAGAGGGCCAGGGCCCTAACACCCCCCTGGGGCAAGGATCAAGGGCAGTGCCAGATAGGCAGGTTTAGTGTGAACTGTGAACTCCTCAGGGAATGAAGGCTTCTACCTGAAGAGGAAGGGGGAGGGGTAGAAATGTCAGTGTCACACACACACACACACACACTATCCAGTACATCAGCTTCTGCGGAATCTAGCATACTCTGCTTTGCAGGCCGTGTCTTTGGGTCTTGGAAACTAGAAATTGTGTCCCAAATACCTCTTGAATGCCTTGCAGCTGTTAGTTTAGTACATAAGAGGTGCTGGATAAATAATTTGCTGAGATGAACTTATTTTGTGCTCTTCCACAGAACTTTCACTTTAGAGACATATTAATGAGGTATTTCAGACATGTACTATCTCTACTTTACACAGGAGAAAATTGAGGCATAGAGTGACCATTGAAGTTGGTCAATGGCACAATTAATTAAAAAGTTTCAGTGAATAAACCTAGGTCTCGGGGCTCTCAGGCTGATTGTCTTTGCAAAAAAAAAAAATTTTAAAATCAACTAACAAAATATAAATAGTAGCTCAAAAAGGGCTACAATCAGGTCAAGAGTTAATAAACTTGCTCCCTAAATGCCTCAAAAATTTCTGCTTCTGGACCTCCCTGAGGTGCCTCAACTTGATAAGTTATTAGACTTCCTTTTGGCACATGTTCACATGGAAAGAGCCAGAACTTTCAACTGAGATTTAAAACAACTTTGGCCTATTGCCCAGGGCTCATGCTGTGGAGAGAACAAAAAGCATCCTTCAAGCCTCTTTAAAACAACCACAATGAGGAAGATGACCCAAAAGCACAATTCCCGAAATCATTTTCAAGAGACTCGCTACAGTCATAAAATCAGGTGAAGTCATAAAGAAGCGTTCCTTAAAACAGCAATATCTCTTTCCCTCTCCCATTTCTGTTCCCTGCCCCACCCACTATAACTACATTATTACACCCACCCCACCACCATAAATCATAGCTTTAGCAGAGAGAGTCACCTGCAATGTAGCCTATTTCTATGAAAACACTGGCAAGCACCGCATTGCCGGGCCCCAGCCATGTGCATGAATCTGTTTATGTTGCACAGATGTGGCTTGTTACTTAGAAGAGTTTCTCTTTCATTGTCATGCCTGAGAACCCCAGATGATTAGGGCCAAGATCAGATCTGGCTCTGCTACCTGCAATATCAAGTTCTGGGCATTGTCACCTTGGCTGGTTACCTCCTTTTCTCTGCATTATTGATGAACGGACAGAGACATGTACATAGAAATCACATATAAGCACTTGTGCCCTGGCCTTATTTTCTGAGTTGTTAGAACAGTTCTATTCTTCCATTCAATATCAGGCCAAGGGTCCTTAAATGAGGCTTTTTCCATGTCATACCCTTGCTCAAAGGCCATCAAACACTCCTGACCATAGGCATAATACCAAATCCTTAACCTAGACCTCCTGACCCTCCACAAACTAATTTCAAGCTGCTCTTTAAGTTCCATTGTCTACTTCTCTATGGTACAAGTTCTACATTCCAGCAAAATCATCCTATGGGTTCTTATATTAGAAGCACGTCCCAAGATTGCCAGTTCAGGTCTCCTCAAAATACTCTGGCCAATAGCATGCACTTCATGATTCCCCAAACCCTGAACGTGCAATTTCAGAAACCAAAGTCTGTATTCTGTCGATAGAGACAGTTCAACAGATTTCAAACTCTTGCTTCTCAATTTACTGATATGTTTCAGTGGCAATTAATGCACATGCTAGAATTGGAGATGCCACTCACAATTTTCTCATCAACCATATTCATAATTTATATTTCCATGTAGATCATACACACACATACACACACACACCTTACATTTTCCCACTTGCATGGCTTTTCGATGCTTTTTTTTCCCCCTGCAGAGAAACCACTTCTTACCTACCCTGGTCGAAATTCTACTGAGACTTCAAAGTCCAACTCAGATGCCATCTCTTCCTTGAAGACTCCTGGTGGCCCACTCTGTGGTCCATAGGTGGTTTACATGACTTTCTGCCTTGTATTATTGTTTGTGCTACATCTCATGCTGTCTCTGTTAAACACTAAACTGGACAAGGGCGGAAGCCTAATGTCAACCATTCTTCTGTTCCAACAATATCTGGCACAATTCACTGGACGAAGTCAATGTTCAATGAAAAGTTGAAAAAGCATTAGTCATATCTTCTAATAGTCACTGAAGTATATACAAAACAAATTTGGGAAATACTTCAAAATATTTTTACCTATTTATTGAAGTTTAACAAATGTAAAATGTACAACTGTTAAGTATATAGGTTGAAAATTTGCAGAAAGTGGTGAAAGGCTTGTAACCATCTCTATGATAAAAATGCAGAACATTATTTACACTTGAGAAACAGCCACCTCCCCTTGGCCCACAGCAACTCCCCAAATTAATTACTATCCTGATTTCTCTCGCCTTAAAAAAATTTTTGTCTGCTCATATGAGTAGAATTGTATGGTATGCACTCCTCTGTGTGTATTTTTTTGTTTTGTTTGTTTTTAGCACATTATTATGATTAAAGATTTTATTCATTTTGTTGCTTTGTATAATCTTATCCTTTTCATTGCTAAATGATCTCCTGTTGTATGAATATGTAATGATTTAATGATGTTGATGGACATTTTGGCTGTTTCCAGTTTTGGCAATTACAAATAAAGTTGCTCTGAACCTTTGTGTACATGTCTTTCAGTACAACATGTATGCATTCTGTGACATATTTGGCAAGGGCTGAAATTGCCAAGGCACTGTGTATGCATAAACTCAGCTTTATTGGCATTAACTTACAGTTTCCAGAGTGATTTTACCAAACTGAACCACCATCAACATTGTGTGAAAGATCCTGCTGCTTTATTTCTTCACCAACAGGTGACTGTCAGATTTTTTAAACTTTAGTCATTCTGGGGAGTTTATAGGGGTAGGTTAGCATGGTTTTAATTTACATTTCCCTGATGATAAGTAATGATATGGTATTCTCTATGACCACTTGGATAACTTTATTTGTGAAACGCTTATTTAAGTCCTTTGACCCATGTCTATACATATTGTACTGTTGCATTTGTTTCATGAATTTATAACACTTGTTTATATATTCTGGATACAATTTCTTTGTCAGATATATGATTACAAATAGCCTCCTCCACTCTGTGGCTTGCATTATAGCTCTCTTCATGGTGTTTTCTTGATGAATAAAAGTTATTATTTTAATTAAATCTAGTTCATCAATCTTGCACTTTATGATTAGTGATTATGCATGTATGCATCAGCATGTCTGTGTGTGTGTGTGTGTGTATGTGCTCTCATTCAAGAGATCTTTGGGAAATTCATGATAGTGAAATTTTTCCTCTATATTGTCTTTTAGAAACTTTCCAATGTTACCTTTCAATTTTAGGTCTAAGGTACATCTGGAATAAATTTTGGTGTATGGTATGAGAAAGGTGTCAAATTAACTTTTTCATAAGATATACAATTAATCTTGAGGTATTTATCTAAAAGACCACTCTTTTTCCATTGCTCTGCCACAGCACTTTATTGTAAATCAATGGATGCTTGGGTCAATTTTGGGGTATTATGTTCCATTTGTATATATGTCTATCTTTGTGCTAAAATCATAGCTTTAAAGTACTGTCTTATTGTTGTTTTATTATTAGATCTGTTAGTGCATGTCTTCCAACACTGTTCATCTTTTAGATTTCTTTGATATTTTTAGTCCTTTGGATTTCTATATATATCTTAGGATTTAGTGTGCCAATTTCCACAAAAATAGCCATATGTGATTTATAATTAGAGTTTCATTGATTCTATAAATCAGTGTAGGGAGAATTGATATCTTTTAAATATTACATCTTCAAATATATGAATCTGATATATACATCCATCTATGTAGATGTTTAAAATTTTTTCACTTAGTAATATTTTATAGTTTTTAGTGTAGAAGTATGGAATGACTTTTGTTAAGTTTAGTCTGAGGCAATTCTGGTTCTATCATAAATGAAATGTTTTCTAATGTTCAATTTCTTCCTGTCTGTTATCAATGAATAGAAATGATAATTGAATTTTAATGTCACCTTATATCCAACAACTTTACATCCAGTTATTACATTTGGCTTTCTATCTGTAGAATTCCTTTGCATGTTTAATATATACAATTAAGTTGTGCATGAAAAATGACAGTTATATTTCTTTTCAATTTTCACACTGTTAATTTATTCTTGCTTTGCTGAGCTTGTAATGATATAAAACTATTGACTTGATGTGATATTACCAGGTATCCATATCTAGACTTCATGGATATCTTTAATATTTAATAATTAAATAAGATCTACAGGATTTTTCTTTTGGTAGCTCTATCTTATCAGATGATTAAGGGAGTTTCTTCTTATTTCTATTTCTATTTTGTCATGGATTTATCATTGGTGATGAAATTTATTAAAGGCTTTTTACATATCTATTGAGATCTTCATATGGTTTTTATCTTTTTATGTTAATTTATGATTTATTCTCAAATATTAAACCAACATCTCATTCCTGAAATAAACTCAATGTGATCATAATATAATATTATTTTTCTGGATTTCTGGATTTAATTTTCTGAGACATTGTTTAGTTTTCCTTGCGTGCATGCTCATGAGATGTTGGCCTATGATTTCTTTCACTTTTTTGCATGGTTTTTGTCAAGTTTTCTGTTAAGGTCATGCTGGGCCCATAAAACAAGTTTGCAAATGTTTCTTATTTTTTTGTCCTCTGGAATAGTTTGTTTAAGACTGGTGGCTTTTTTTTTTCTTAAATGCTTAGGAGAATTCACCAGTGAAGATATTTGACTAGATTTATTTGTAGAAATGTTTTCAATTAAGAATTCAACAATTTTGTTCATATTTTCTATTTCTTCCCATGTTTGCTTGAGCAAATTTTTAATCTAAATTGTCAAATGTATTATAATGAAGGTTTCCCAATAACTATTTTATTTTTTAAGCTGTTATATATGTAGTGATGGGTTCTTTTTCATTCTTTAAATGAATAAACATTACGAGCAGTTTTAGGATTACAATATTGAGCAGAAAGTACAGTGAGTTCCCATATATTCCTTGTCCTCACACGCATACAACCTCCTGCAGCATCAACGTCCTGTGTCAGAGAGGGACCTTTATTACAGTTCCTGAACTTACATTGACACATCATTATCACTCAAAGCACGTAGATTACATTAGGGCTAATGCGAAGTGTTGTGCAGTCTATGGCTTATGACAAATATATAATGACATATATCCACCACTGTCGTATTATACAGAATGGTTTCACTGTCCTTAAAATACCCTGTGCTCCATTTTACCCCTCCATCCCCTCAAACCCTTGACTATCACTGATCTTTTTACTGTCTCCATAGTTTTGTTGTTTTCCAGATTGTCATATACTTGGAATTATAGAGTACGTAGCCTTTTCAGATTGACATCGTTCACTTAATAAGCTTTAGGTATTCCTGACAGAGAGAATAGCATCATATTTGCCGTTTATAATATATTTTTCACTTACTTTACCTTTCTTTACTTTCTTTACCTTGGCTTACTGTCAAAAATATAGCCTCCAAGATAAATCTGGAAGAGATACCATCACTCCCTTTTTGACAGATGAAGAAATAAAGAATTGAGTGTCAGATACAGTAAGTGACATAACCAAGTTTACATAACCAGTCAATCAACAGATCAGGGACTTGAACTTGTCTGTGTTTAGGACTGTTGCCAGAACCTCCAAGAAGGTCTTACTGGTGCAAGGCAGGGAAAGCAACTTTGTTGATGGTCATGAAAAGCAAAAACAAAGTACCTCAAGGTGTTGAAATGCTGTAAACAAATCTGAAATTAACAGTAATTAATAAATAGAATGATGAGAGTAATAACAGAGGGTGTTATATGATTTTAGAAGACTTGATTGTCACTAAGTCTGTGATTTCAGGGTTTATGACCTTAGGCAAGATCATTGTATTCCTTAATTATCAGTTTCCTCCTTTGTGGGATGGTGACAAATGACATCAGCACCACCAACAAAAGCAAAAAACATGAATTGCTCTAAGAATAAAGTGAAACTACATATGCAAGAACACTTCAAAATTATAAAAAATGTCACCCAATCCCTAGCTAATTTTACGCCAATTATTGTCCCTCTTAGTCTTGCCAAAATTTTCATACTTTAAAAAACAGTTGTTTCTTGTTTATATAAAACAGATTCCTATATAATAGGAGAAGTTTGACTTTATATCTCTTTGCTTATTTTTGGTATTGACTGAGTACACGTGTCCATGGGCCACAGACTGGTGGAGTAATAAACCTGGTGCTTGAAGAATTATGATTTCAGGTGGGGAGCATGAAGCAACTGCACTGACATAAGTCTGTGTTCCTCCAAATATCCTAAATCATAAATATTGTGGTGCTGAAATTCAGCAGAGACATTACATACACTCTATGCCAAATTACTGTTCAAAATAATTTCCCTCTAGAATTACTGAAAGTTAACAATTGAATGAGCTAAACTATTCTACTGCTATTATCATCTTTTAAATAATAGTTAAAATAGCATTAATGTAATATAATGAATCTCACATGAACTCATTTTATTAGAATTAGTCCTGTTGACAAAGAACATTAAAACAATATTCAATAAGGACTTCAATAAATGGAAACCTAAATAAAATTTTTCTCCATATTTTCTAATTTAGGTAGTAGAAGAAATAGGAGGGAAATAAAAAAGAAAGGAAAACAAACAAAAAACAGAAAAAGAATGAAGAAAGAAAATGATGATTTTTTATGGAGGATCCATGATAAGAATCTGAGATTGGATGGGCTCAAAATTTTGGCACATATGAAAAAAATATTCTGAAGCAATAATATGAATGACAAGTGTTTTCCTCTTTATATAGAATTGGGAAATCATTGTTGAGTTAAGAACAATAATTTACAGGAGATATTACAGAATCACAAGATTGGACAGGAAGAAGGAGGGTGCCCTGCATGAGAACAGTATTAAAAATGCTTTCTATTCATTAGATCATTTAAACCTTACAATTACTCATTTTGAAAGTTATTATTTAACCCATTGCACGGATGAAGAAATGGGGTCCTAAGAAGTTAAATTATCTGTCCAGGGTATGATGGAGCCAGGATTCAAATCCATCCAATTCTGCTTGAATGTAAGTTCTTGCTTGTTTGTTGATATCATACTGAACTAACAAATGTAAATATAAAATTTAAATGGAAAGGAGTTTGTGTTTTTTCACACTGAATGCAATATGAAGCCATTAAAGGACTTCAAATAAAAAAGAAAATTACATAAATTACTAATATCAGTCAAAATGAAACCTAGGATGAATTAGGTATTCTATTTTATAGAAAATAATGTTATTTTTTTAATATGAATTATGTGTAATGTATGTGTATGTATGTGTAATGTAGCTAAATGACCGGAAAGGAATAGGTAAGAAGCATGATAAAAACAAATAGACATTTCTAAATTAAATTCTGAGATCATCTCAAAATGGATGAATCTGTGAAAAAGAGGGGATTGAAATCATATTAGCTTTCTCGACTTAGTGAATTAGATACAATAGAAAAACATAAGTTGAAATAAGTTTGTTACTTCTCTTAAGATAACTAGTAAAGAAAATAAATAAAAATATAAATTTCATGTGATTACATGAAAATAAAATACAGAAAACTTTATCAATCCAAAAACATGTGAAAAGCAAGACAAAATACTAGAAAAAAAATGCTAAAATGCTAAAAAGCATGTCAAATAAAAATCGTTAAATAAAATGGCCAGAATAATTTCAACTATGCCAATAAACAAATTAAAGGTGAATGGATTATCTGTTTAGTAAAAATAACATCACACTAGTTAAGGAAATAATATTCAACTGTATCCTATATATTGTATAAAAGATAAAACTAAATAAAAAATTGTAAAAAAGAAACATAAAGGTTGAAGATAAAGGGATATATATTAGTCAGTCTGGAATGACTTGGTGGCTTAAGCAACAGAAATTTATTTACCAAAGTTCTGGAGGCTGGAAGTCTCAGATCAGGGCACCAGCCATGTTGAATTCTTGTGAGATGCCTCTTCCTGGCTTGCAGGCAGACACTTTCTCCCTGTGTTCTTCCATGGGAAAGAGAAAGAGAGAGAGAGAGAAAGAGAGAGGGCACTTTCATGCCTCTTCTTATAAGGGCACTAATTTCATTATGAGGACCCCAACTTCATACTTCATCCAAATCTAATCATCTCCCAAAGACCCCACCTCCAAATGCCATCACATTGGAGGTTAGGGCTTCAAAATATGAATTTGGAGGGGACACAATTCAGTCCCTAACAGCATGTAAACAAGTTATACTAAGGGTGATATCAGTAATAGTATCAGTCAAAATATAATTCAATATGAATTAAAATAATCTATGTTAGGGAATATCCTATCATTATTAAATGATATAGCTCCTAGTTATTAGAAATGAAAAATATTTGTGACATGTTTTTAAGAGAAAAACACAGGTCATACAGTGCAATGTGTAACATGTGGTTTGATTTATATACATAGATATGCATTTATTATTATATATAAATATATAAACATAGTTGAAAGGCACACCAAACTGTTGACAATATCTATATGGCTGGGTCCTGGCAGGAACTGATATAAAGTCCCATTAGTTTCTGTATCATCACGAGGTGATGTCAATTCAGTCACATTATCTCCTAGAACATAAGCTTTAACATAACTTAATCACCACCCGTACTCTTCATACATAATAGCTGGAAAAGTGGGACTTTAGAAACAAAATAGCATGTTAATTCACCGGTTCTCTCCACCTTTTCCAGCTGGTATGAAGCTTAAATTGATAATTATAACGTCCTTCTCCTACCACTTGTTTTATATCTCCTTTCCCCTCTTACAGCACCTCAACTAGTCAAAGTTTCTTATCTGAGGTTGACCCTAAACTTTACTTCCAAAAGATGCAAATCCTGAGAGGTCCTATTTCTATTGCATTAAGACAGTTTCCACCAGACCATTATTATCATAGGCACCACAGCAAATCATCTGCATGCCCCATGCGATCCTCCATGCCATACCATGTATGAGCAACTTACTTCCTCTTGGTAATTGGGATCAGTCACCCAGTCCTAGAAAGTTATCATTTCTTAGACTATTAGTTCAGCAGTATGCCAGAGATAGTCCTCACTTCTACTTTATTAGAAAAATGGCAGTTAACCCTGGTGCAATATCCTCCTTGGAAACAAGAACCTCTGAAAGTATCATTTACCAGAGCAAGGAAAGAAAGCAAAAACAGTAGAGTATCAGGTGAAATAATGAAAGTGGCCCCTCCTAATTGTATCCCTTTCATTTTTAGTGTTATTTTTGAATTCAATGTTTTATATCCTTTCTTAGGCACATAGGGTGAGCATTTTGAGGTGTTTCTAATGTGTTTTTAATATCATTAGAAAGCACAAATTTAGGACTTTCATAACACTTGTGTGGAATTTGAAACGTTTACCCCAATCCCTTCCTGGTGAATTAGATCATTTTAAAATAGTTCCATTAAGACTAATGCTCCAGCGAATAGCATTCTACATAAATCTTTATATATAATAGGCAGTATTTGGTGTAGAGAAGGTGGCAATTGATTGTAAGGGAAAAGAGTACTAGGAACAAAGCCATGAAGGCAAATGTCATGATACATTTCGGAAAACAATGATTCTCATGTGTCTAAAGTTTGTGCAAGAGTGTGGGACTTAGCCTTGCAAAGAATTTGCACTGTGAGGGTGATAAAATGGATTTGTGAGAGTTCATATGTCATAGTGACAGTAATTAGAACAGCTGGATTGAATCTCTGGCCTCACCATTTACCAGCTGTGTGAATGTCGGTGCATTCATTTTCCCATATGTAAAAGGTAGGAAATTGTACTGACTTTATTGGGAATTTATGAGGTTAAATGAGACCATGTAGGAAAAGTGTTAAATATCTGCCATATAGAGAGCTATCAACAAATGTTTGCAATGATTATTATCATTATTATGAACTTCACCATTGTTATGTGTCAATTTTACTATTGATGCCCACTTAACAAGTTTCATGTCCAAGGTTTCCATTAGGCTATGAAGAAAAAAATAACGATAACATTGTTAAAATAATTTTTGCTTTGATATCTGGTAGATTCAGTATCAAATTACTCACTCTGTGGTGATGGACGTCTTATTCAACATCTCTGAAGTTCAGTTTCTTCACCTGTAAGATAAGGATGTAAACATCAACCAACATATGATTGCTCTGAGAATAAAGTAAGGTCCTTATTAGAGCACCTGATCTAATAGACACTTGATAGATTATAGTTTTGTTATTAAAAATATTATTAGTATTTTTGCAGTTGTTGCCTTTGTGTGTGTATGTGTGGTTAGCATGTAAGTCTTCCTTCAATACAATGATTTCAGTGTAATCAGGACTCCAGAAATCCCAGAAGGGTCTCCACTAACAATCCATCTTTATTTTACAATGAAAGGCTCAGAGGAGAAAAAGGGCCAACACTCCAGAATTAATATCTCTGAAGGATAGTTTCCCTTCAGTCAATTGAGAGTCAGTTGTAATAAAGGAAAAATGGTTACTTTCCTGAACAGTTTTGCTAATCATTACAGACAGATGGAACATCAGGAACCCTTGCAGGGAAAAGAACAACGGTCAGATGGGGAAATGGCGGCTTTCGACACTGGCTGCCAGGGCCACCTTGCCTGAGATTTAGACCTTTGTTTGTTTGTTTTCCTGCCCACCGGTTTGAGAGTGTGAGTCGGTGATATTTTGGCCTCCTTCAATCAAACTTTCCTTCCACAAAAATGGGAATGACCTGAAGACCATCTTAACTACCCCCCCAAAATTCCCTAATCAGTTTCTAGATAAAGTATCTTTTCCCGGCTCCCAGTTTCCTTTGTTATCTTCCAAAGAGGCAAAAACATATGCTTCATGAAATCAACAATTCATTCCCACTCTGTGGCTTTTTATCGTGGGACTAGATAAAAAAGGGAGACAAAGTCAAGAAATCAGTCTCAGCTGAACATCGTCCAGCCCTAGGTGGAAATATTTTCTACCTGTGTGTAGGAGGCAGATCTCACTGCTGTGGGCATCAAGAGATCACCAACTCGCAAGAGGAACAGCTTCTCTCCTTTTATTACAGCCTCTACAGAGGTACTTGTGACAATGTTCCATTTATAAAGAAATTGTTCTGTGGATATTTGCATATTCACTTGTAATAGTAATAATTATAATAACGGGTAACTGTTACAACACTTTCTATGTAGCAGCCTCTGAATTAGTGTTTCCTAAGATATCTGTGATAAAGGATCAGATTTTTTACCAAATTAAATTAAATTAAATAATATAAAAATGAAACAAAAAGACATTCAAAATGCATTTTGAATTATTAGATTTAACATACATAAAATTATCACCAAACTCATTAAAAATTTCTGAATGTTTATTTAAATTTCCACACTTTTCATGGAATGGTTACGGATTGTGAACCAGCTCTATTTGTGAACCAGCTCTATTTGTGAACCATGCTTTGGTGGTGCTGCTCTAAACAGTGTGCATATTATAACGTGATTAATCCTTAAACTACCTTATTATGTAGGTGCTTTTATTTTCTCCATTTTACAACCAAGGAAAATGAAGCATGAGGCACTAAATGACTTATTCAAGGTCATTCATCTTATAAATGTTAGGCAGAATATGAACTCAAGATCCAGAGTTTACACTCTTAACCACTATACTATATTGAAGAAATAAAACTTTCTGATATGTTTCTAATACCAAATAATCAAAGACAGAGTTACCGCAGTTCTGTATATTTGTGTCACACCCTGTACTGTCTAAAGTACTTTTATGTATATTTGATCATTTGATACTGACAGCAGTCCTCTGAGTAAAGAAGACAAGAATCATTTTCTCCATTGTCATATGTGGACACTTGGGTCCCTGAGATGTTAACTGACTGGTCTAAGGTAAAAGACATGATTTGAGCTGAATGTCCAGACTCCTCATCATCTGTTTTATAAGAATCATACAGTAAGGAATATGTGGTTTAGACAAGAGAGACTAAGGCACCAGGAACCTTTCCTACTAAAAGTAGCAAAAATCTGTATGGTGGAAATAATGAAACATAAGATGCATGACTGTGATTATAAGAAAAAAAAAAACAGTTGCTAGAAATCAGAATAAAGATGTTACTTAAAAGTAGAAAGCTAGGCATGTGACTTGAGGCTCTGGCTGCCTTGGTGCATTTACAGTTGGTTTACTCTAGAATAACTAGAAGTGGAGATAGAAGTGAAGCCTCATAGATAGTTAAAGCATGGGTATAACTTTAAGACCTTTTGTTTTCTAATATGATCTTCAATCTATATAGCTTTTGCATTCATGTCAATTAATTTTTGCAAAAGCAATATTAATTAGAGTGACTATATCCATTTGAGATGAAGATACTGAAAATAACAGGGTTTAAATAGATCGCCAAAGCTAAGAAGTAAAAGGGTTGGAATTGAGTAGTTTTCTTTTGGCTTGAAATCCCAGATTCTTTCCTATTTGTAACAGTGTCTACATAATCTTCCTGTTTTATAGATACTTCTATGATTTCCTGGGTCATAAACTGCAGGGACAATGGAGGTAATGTATAGGGTGGGTAGAAATGGATTAGTAACCGTTTAAGGAAAAAGAATTTAAATAATAGAAATGTCCTTTACAAAGAATATGAGAGCTAGGTTATAGCACAAGTTTTACTATCAACTAATCAAGTAACTGCAGGCTAAATTTTAATTTTTTCATTAAAAGAAACTTGAGAGCTTGTTATACACAAATACTGAGATAGGACAGGAGGATAAGCTAAATGGTATAGGGCCTTAGTTTTTTCATGGGATTCATGGTCTATTGCAGTGGGTTCATTAGCCTTTATGAATAACATACTCCTTCAAGAATTTATTGAAAACTTTGGATTCTGTCTACAGAAAACTGTAGGGGTGACATAGACTTGTACATACAATTCTGCTTACAATTTCAAGGGTTTATAGATTGTACCACTTTCTGAAATGAAAGGCATCCACAGGCGCTCTAGGAAGCTCTAAGCATCACCCAGGTAAATCATTCAGTTTGAAGAGGTGGAAAAGAAAAAATGCATAAGCCAATTGGTAATATTAAAGTTATGGATTACTAGATCCAGCAGTGGCCTACAGAGGAATGGTGAGCTCTGCTAACAAGAAGTCAGGAGCAGCTTCCGAAAAGAGGAGATGCTTGGGCTAGATCCTCAAGAATGAGCTCAGAAGTCACGAAGTCTCTTTGAAATTTCAGATTCTTAAGTTGTAAAATACAGGGTTAGAAGATCTCTGAGGTTTTTTTCTAGCCATGATATTTTATAATTTTATGGGGTTCAAAAGATGCTCATAAACTGATGTCCTCCCACCCACTGACACCTCTTGACCCCAATCTTTAACACCACTATTATGCTATGGTCTTTCTCCCAAAAAGGCATGGTCAGAACTGGTTTAGAAGAAAAAGGAGATACGCTATAAGACTTCCTTACATGTTTGCAAGAAAAAGTCCACGACTCTTGAATAGAAACAGGAAAACCCTCTTTTTCTCTCCAGTTCCTGTCTTGAGGAGGCCTCAATTGGCAGATCTTTTGCCAGTAGGTAAGGGAAAGCTTCCATCTATGCTGCTGGCATTGTGGGCAGGATCACCAGAGTGACCACGTAGGGCAGGACCACATGAAAACATTTCTCAGAAAACAGCATTTCTCCCTTCTCAATTAAGACAATGTTTTGTTTTTGTTTAGGAAACATAGAAACTGAGAATGAACAAGATGGATTGGGTCATCTAACCTTTCCTCCTGGGAGTAGACGAGTTGCTGCAGCATATTCATTCAATTCTTTTCCAATTTCACATGGAGACTCCAGGGGGGGTTTTCACCATACTCTCTGGACGATCACTGTGTGCTCTAAGTCAATATTGCATGAGGATTGTTATGACATTGGAAGGAAAAGTGAAAAGAACCTCCAACAAAAACATTTGTTGAGGGGGCCAATTTAAAAGGAGTTAACTCTGTACATAGATGTTAAAACTGAATAAGCATAAGGGGCACTATATTTCCCTATGCTGAAAAAAGTAGTTTCATAATTTTGATTAACCAAAGATAAAAATGTAATTATGCTTCTGTTTCCTAATTGCAAGTGCACTATCCTGTGTGTGTCCAAGACTGCAAAATTATTGAACTTTGTAAGTTTCTTGATTTTTAAAAAATTTTGGTTTCTTTAAACATACTGAATATGATAATAAATGCTTTGAGCTTACAAGGAATTCATTATCATGTGTATGTTCTAAAAGGTTACATGTATCTGTATTCTGAGTTTTGTTGAATATTTGCTCTGTGCCAAATTGTTATGTTAAGCATTTTACATGAATTTTCTATGTCACACCTCATAAAACAGTGTGATGGATTTTATCCCTTTTCCAGGTAAATAACAAAGAAATAATCAACAACTGAGCTTTACAAAAGCTAACCAATGTGCTCAATTTCGTAACTACATATGGCTAGGTGGAGTTTTGAGGTCAGTTCTGTCTGATTCCAAAGCTCTGAGCCACTGTCTTTTACTTTACATTCCCCATTCTACCTAACAACACGTTAAGTAATTATCAGGTATTTAAAAAATGTTTTTCAATGCACTGTTCTTTTAGATAGAGAAGAGCATCATTTGCTATTGGATTTTATGTTTATAGGGACTTTGCTTCAGTTTAGAAATATATAGAGTGTATATTGCAGGTCCCCCCCCATGACTGACTTGTATACCTGCTCCCTTTCTTTGACCTTAGGCATGTCACATAACACTTATGTGTCTGCCTCAGTTTCCCATCTCTAAAATGGAAATTGAGTACATCTTTCATGAGGTTGTTGTGAAAATTTAATGATTGGATATGTGAAAGGCAGTTAGAATATGGTTTAGAATTAACATAAAATTAAATATTAATTACAATATATTTTATTAGTACATAGTTATGGTTATACTAATATCTTCATTAATGCTTTCATTGTTCAGTATATGCTTACTATTTATATTATACTACATCCATGTCTTTATTTATATTAATTATTACTAGCAGTACACATTTCACCCCTGATCATTTGATCTTAAATCTCTTCATACCTGTGTATTCCTTTAGATCCTAGAATCTCTTTAGTTTTGTACGGTCTGCTAATTGAATGGAAATACCTCTAAGAGGAATATTAGTTTAGTCTTTATTCACAATCTAATTGTGCGTTAATATATCAAGTTGTGTCCTTTTCCACCCAGAGTCTGGAGAAGGAATTCCAGATGGATGAATTTAGCAGCATACGGTAGGCACTTGAAAGAAGATGCAAGGGGGAAAAATGGGCTAAAATTAGAGCAAATAGGCTGCCTAGGAAAAACGAGCCTTCCTTCTTCACGGTTTGGTTTGTGTATTCCCTGGATTAACTGATAATTAATATGTGGGGTGATTGTCCTTTCACACATGAGAACACAACTTTCACTCATCCCCTCTGAGTACAAGTTTTTTGGATTTTTTAGCAACTTCAAGGATCAGGCAGTTAAGTTAATAAGCTGACATTAAAGTCTTTTTCAGCTGGAATTCTATAATTATATATTGTATCCTATAATTATATATTGTATACATTTTCAATATTATTTGAAAAATAAAATTTATTTTTATTAAAAATGAAGTCATATTCAATATTAGTACTTAAAATTTATGCTCATAATGGAGTATTGGGAAAATGCATTAAGTGGAAACAAAGGAAAATAGTCACTTACAGTGCCAATATTCAAAGACAACCACACAACACTTTTTTGTATTTTTATTTTATTTTTTTATTTAAGTATGAAGGTTTGTCCTGTTCTCTTGCTCTGTTACTTTTTTATGCATATGATAATTTTGTAATTTTTTTCACATATTAAATATTATACACATTTTTCTTATTGTTACATAATGTGTAAAACAATTTTAATGGCTGCATAAATTTGTCCAGTAGACGTGGTTTCCATATTTTATTTAACCATTTTTCTAATTGCCACACACTTATTTTGTATGTAGTTTATATATTATTTTGATTTATTGTACTTATAAATAATACTATGATGAGCATTTTGTGTATAAACAAATGTATTGAGCCCTGAATATGTGCTAAGTCCAGAGCCTGGTCCTGTGGAATCAATACTGAATAAGCCATGGTCCAGCCTGTGAGGACCTTATAATACATTGGGAAAGATTGACAAATAAATCAGTAAACACCTTTCTCTGTGCAACTTGGTAAGAGCTTTAATCTGATGTTAAAAATTTGCTTTTGAAGCATAAAGGAAGAGCATTTACCTCCAGCAAGGGCTTGAGACAACTACCTGGATGGAGTAATGCCTGAACCAAGATTGAAAGTTGAGTAGAATTTAACTGGAGAAAATAGTGGGAACAGAAGAACTTTTTTTCAAGAGGAAAAGAGATTGTGCAAATGTACATAGCTCTCTGAGCAGTACAGACTAGTCCAATATGAAAAGAGAAAAAAAAATAACTAGTAATAGGTTACATATCTTATTTGCTAGATGCTGTGTTAACCACTTTACAATCATTAGCTTATTTAATCCTTATAACATCCTTCTGTAGTAGATACTATTATTATCTCCATTTTTAGATTAAAAACTAAGGCTAAATCAAATTTTGTAACTTGCTCAAACAAGTACAGTGAATATGCAATGGATCCTGGATTTTACTCCCACAATCTAATTCCAGACACCAGGTTCAACCATCATTTAATTTAGTGGTTGGAGATAATATTGTGAAGGCCTCAAGCATTAAACTGTGTCCCCAAAGCAAAGAGAACAACTTAAAGATCTTCAGTAATACAGTAGTTGTCCGTAGATCTTTTGATTTAGAAATATTGCTAGGCAATTATAAAATTTATATGGAGCATGTAAAAATAAATGAATGGGTCTGAAATTAAGGAAGAGGTTTTTTAAATATATAGGAGAAAGTTTAAAAAGTAAGATAGAATTTATTGGGCTTAGTTACAGATTGGCCATGGATGTCTAAATTCATTTCTTTACAAGAAATTCCTAAAATACATGTTTTTGTTCATAGGGTACACATATTTTTGAGAATCTTGAGTGTATTTTCAGAGGTTGCGTGTATGTGTATGTGTGTGTGTATGCCAGTTAATAAGCTAGTTTTTCCTCAGCCAAAATCCCTTTTATAATCTGCTTTGTGATGCTGGGTCTGGTTCTCTATAAGCCATATTCCTCCTTTGCCAGCTGGATTTCTGTAAGATATTTCACCCTGGCAGGAATGTCTGGTTCTAGTATTCAGCATCTGTGGTGTGTTTTAACTCCAAGAACCAGCCTCACTGCACACTCTGAGAAGTAACAGCACCAGGTGGGTTCACCTGTTGTCTTCAGTCTGAAGGTCAGCTCTGTAGGGTGTCTTCTCCAAGTTTCAATGCCCCAACAACTTCTTCAATTTGTCACCAACTCTAGGAAGGGTAGTACATCTTTCAGTTCCTTATCTCTGTGCTACCCACAGTATATTTTTTTGGCATTTGCCATTCTCCACCTCTTTGTATTAAATATGCTCTGATAAAATAACTGGTGTGAGTTTTATATTCCTGACTAGATCCTGACATACTTTTTAATTAGATGGTGACTATTTCTCTATTAGCAGCAACATATTTCTGCATTAATTAAAGAAAAGCTTATCACAAGTAAAATATTTATAGAGGATGCTTTAAAGAGAAAAGTCCTCATAAGAACTCTATCACCTTCCATTTTTTCCATTAGTCAATACTTAACAATGAACTAGTATTCTTACCAATCTATTAACTAGAAAACATTTACATAGCCTATAGCTTAGAACCTAATCTGTTGATTTTTATTTTAGTGGGCCTTTAAATTTGCATACATATCATCCAGACTTAAAAATCAATTCACTTCTTTGATTTATTAGTGTTAAAAATATTTCCAAAATCAAAGTTGTTTGGTTTGGAATTACTAATAGTAAATTTGCCTTTGGTGAAAATACAGAAGATAAAAAGATGTTTAAACCTCTAAATATTATAATAGAATCTGAAATTATGTTAAAGTGAATGATAAATTTAAATGAATCAGAAAACTAGGAGAGATATTAATAAGTTTCTGTTCGTTTAAGTACTTCAGCTGGGTCCAGAAAAATTTAAGATAGATAGCAGAGAGGCCATGGGTATCATAGAATAGACAAATAGAGCTGCAGAATGTTAAAAAGGGAGTTAAGCTGCAAAAAAATACAGAAAACTGTATTTTTCCTCATTTTAATATTTTAATACTGGTAAGTGAATTATAATTTATATAATTATTTAATATAGAATTTCTTTATTTTCCTTTAGAACATATTATTAGATTGCTGTTGCATTTTAACATTTGAATGCATCTTAAAGTCAATGACATGTGATGAAAATGAATATATATATTTATGATCATTTATCCATCATTTTGTATATATTTTAAATTTTGACTACCCCCTTACTCTTATTGATATGGCTGATTTATTAATAGCACATATCATGTTATCTTTTTTCTACCTATGTCTTCTACAGTAAGAAACTAACCTAACTCAAGGAAAGAGATAAAAAACTAAAAAATAAAATAAAATAAAAATGTTAAGGGAAGGATATAATTTGGGAGGGTATGAATATATGTAATTTTCCATGAAGGCTGATTTTCTATAAATGTATTTTCCCTTACCAGTTATTAGGAGTTAAGGTCCTTGAATTAATCATGCTAAGTAAATTGCATTTGAAGAACTAAAGAACATCTAGTGAAAAGTATAAAGAATGAGCTAAAATGTGTTTAAGTAGATTTTCTAACATTTTCTTCCTTCGACTTAATTATTTTCAAATTTTCACATATCTCTGGGATGCAGGCACCTCACCTTGGAGACCATTACATTGCAAAGATCATGAAAATTTTAGTATAATGATTTCCTTTACATTATGACTCTTGCATTAACAAGACTTTGAGTTAGTTATTAATATTTTTTTTTCCTTAGAACTGATGTGGAGGAAAATTTGGGATAAAGTTCAGTTGAGAAGAATGAAAAAAATGAGTAAAAAATTATCTCTGTTTTCTTGAAGCCTAAAATCTAAAGGAACAAACTGACATGAAAACACTGGAGTATAAAAAAGGCTTAATAGAATATACAAGAAAGAAAAGAACAAATAACTTGCTGTATGAATATAAGGGAGGAAGAAAATAATTCTGCCTGGAGGCCCAGAACCGATTTCAAAGAGAAGTGCCACATTTTCCCACAATATCATCAACCCAGTCCAATCCATACACTACTGTCTAAGTTGTTAGCAGTAGATCCTAGGACATTCTTTATCAGAGACATGATATTTTGATATTCTGGAATAATTTAAAAGGAACCAAATATGTCAGGATCACAGAATTTTTGTTAATTGTATTGAAAAATGGAAAGAATCAGCCCAAGAGTATTTTTACATAAACTAGAGAAAATCCTTTCTCTCACTGCTATATTTCACAATATCACTTCAACGTCAGCCTATTCTGCAGGACATCATGATGGGAGAGGAAATGTCTGAAACCTAAAGAATAAATCTCAGTGCTACAATGTAACGGCAGCAAGGAAAAGTGAAGAGTTAACTTTGACCAAAGGGGTTTTCTAGTGCCTCTCAGTTCATACCATGCAGTTAACTGTCAAGCTCATCTAAACATTTCAATATAGAAGGAAACAGACATTTCTGTGTATTTAATAAGAAAGTGGGAAATGTCCATTTAATTAAACAAATATTTATAGAATCCAAAATATGCCAAGAACTCTGATCAGAACTACAATGAAGACCTAACCCTTTTTCCAAGGAACTTAGAATTTACCTGAAGATGCTTCGTATCTAGAAATCATCTGCCTGTCTATATCTATATTCCCAGGAAAAATCAGTATGGATACTTTAACTTCTGTTTTAATTGTATTGGAAAGTATTGCTCATTTAAGTGCCGACTACACTTATAGACCCACTCCAGCCAAGAAGAATACTAGGGGGGTAGGGAAACTGACTCTAAAAAAAAAAAAAAGGGCTTCCCTGGTGGCGCAGTGTTTGAGAGTCTGCCTGCCGATGCAGGGGACACAGGTTCGTGCCCCGGTCCGGGAAGATCCCACATGCAGTGGAGTGGCTGGGCCCGTGAGCCATGGCCGCTTGAGCCTGCGCATCCGGAGCCTGTGCGCCACAATGGGAGAGGCCACAACAGTGAGAGGCCCGTGTACCACAAAAAAAAAAAAAAAAAAGAACAGCCTAATAAAAGATGTCATTGAGTCCCAAGCAAAGTTATAATTCTCCTGAGGTCTAGCTGTTTTGATTTTCAAAAAGTTTTCTTCTTGTTTTTGACCTCCCTGTATATTCTTGCCATAATCCTCAGTTTGTTGTGAACTAGTTCTTGCCAATAAATAGCTTTATAGTTAAGAAATGACTTGCTTTGGGGCTCACTCTCACTTTCTTGTCTTTGTCATGTGATTTTTCCTCTCCTAAGCTCTGTTTGTACTTGATTTTATGGAAGAAGATCCAGAGCAACTCATATTCTCTTGCCTGCAAGAGAAGGAGGATTTACAAGGCTTGCATCAGTCAGTCAGAGGAGAGGTATCAATTGGCCGATTGCTTCTAAGCCATTTTCAAATTGAAATAAGAAATAGCCTTTACAAGTTATTGTGAAAGCTTCTGCTATCCAAGGTTACCACTCTCAGTATTTAAATTTGCCCCTGAGAGCACATCTGTCTGGCTTTTCTCATAAGCCCCATCCCTGTAGCGCTAATGAGAACCTCATGCCTTCTAGTCTGAGAGCAGGATTTGGAATCATTTCTCCCTTGTTAATGTAAAGCATGTCAATCTGGGCCCTATGCAGCATGATTGGCTTTTCTTGCTGCTGAATCTGGCTCGTAGGTGGTTTTGTATCATCTACAAAGTTTCATATCTTAGTATCATATTGATTCTTAATTCCCTTAATACTAAGATACTAAGCTTCTTATATCCTGGTGAGATCTGTAAGAGATAAAGGTGAGCTTTAAGAAAAAGGAAAAGTCGTTTTCCAAATGCCAATCTTTTCCTTGGTCTTACAAATGATTGTGTTTGGTAAGAGATTAAAGTTGGTATGGACAGCCGGCAAACACAGGAGTAGATTTATAGCCTCTAAAACAATACTTTCAAAGATTTCCTTTCAGAGAACATAGCCCGGAGGCACCCCTTTGATTTTTCTGAGTCTCTAAGGAGTTGCTTCAGAAGCAAAGACATTATTCTTCTTTCCTAAAAGATTTTGATATTTTATGGCTTTATATGAAAATATTGAGCAGGAATAAATAGTCAAGGATCTTTGCAGACTTTCCTTGTCTGAATTGTAGGCATTCTTGGCTACAAAAATAAAAAAATAAAAAGTAACATCAGCTATTTTTATTCTTGTGACTTTACACAATTCATTATCACAGTTTACTGTGTAAACAGCCATTAACCGCATACTTTCCTGTTCTCAGGAGAAAAATGAGAATTTTTCATTTGGGAAATTTTTCATGTGGGAAATTACGTATACCCACATTTTGGGAGGTGATAACTTAGTAGCAGGGAGAAATGAAACCAGTCATCTACTCTTCCCCTAATATCAAGAAAGGTAAATAAAAGAAAGCTGTCACTTGAGGAAAGTCTTTAAGTCTTTAATATTTTAGGACTTTGCCTATAATATTTTTACTAACTCTATGTAAAATTTTGAAGAGGTGCTCCAAGAAGAGGTGCAATTTTTGAAGTGTTCTGGATTGTTCAGAAAATTCTAATCACTGAAGAAAATTCCTTATGCAACACTGTATTCCTATAATGTAGACAGTTATCTGCTTCACCCTCTAGAATGTGATCTCTATTAGAACAAGAAGCATTTCAGTTATTTGATATTATCTATAATGCCTAACATAGTGTGTGCCAGGTAAATAGCAAGTTTAATAAATTCCGGTTGAATTGAAAAATCCTTGTTCAATTGTTGATTTCTTTTTGCAGTATTAAACAGACACAACTTTGTTTCTCTCTATATGAATAATGAATCTAATTCAGTTCTCTGTCCTGGTCACCTATCTAACCAGAGAATGGGGGTGATGGGCTATGCTTTAATGCTATTTTTCTGTGTTTGTTGTCTCCACCACAAATTGTGGTTTTCTTGAGTGTAAGAACAATGTCTGTTTCAACTTTGTGTCCCCAGCATTGAAGAAGTCCATGTAATACTTGTTAAGTGAAGGAGTGGAATGATCAGATAGGATAAAACCATGGTTCTTACACAGGGATTAAACTACTGATACACGCATTAGCACAAAAGTCTAAATAATAGGCAGGCACAGTAATAGATATGACAGTTATGGTCCATTAATTGGTATCTCATACAAAATAGATGGTATCATGGATCTATATGGTCCATTTTATAATCCATTGTCCTTGACCTAAACTCATCTCTGAAGTGTTTCAATATTAATATGCACCTTGTATAAGTATCAACCAGGCTCAGCAGCATGAGAAGTGCAGGCAGCAAGCAATGAACAAGGCAGAAAGAAATTGCCAGTGGATGATATTTTTTCTAGCTCTGTGCTGTTTACCTCAACTGTTCTCTTTTGAGAAAGATCCTTCTTTTCATGGTGAGAATAGCTATTATCTGTTGAGTAATTACACTATATCTGATGATATGCTGAGAACTTTACATGAACACCCCTGTGTAATTCTCTTCTCATGCTTACGAGATAAGTACTATTATAACCTCTTTTCAAGAGAAACAAAACAGAAGCTTTGAGTATCCAAGTATCTTATCCATTGCATAGCAAAAAGCAGGCTTGGACTTGAAACACTTTTATTTTTCTGATGTTATAGTGAAAACTCCTGAGTCTTCTATGTTAAATTCTGCTGATGGGGAGGTAAAGCCTGTGCTGTGTGATCATAACAAGTATAACTAGGGTCAGTGCGTGAAAGTTACAGAGGGAAGAGTTCCACTTCAAAGAAAGAAAGATATTTCCAAAGACTAGAGCTATCCAGACTAGGTTCTCTTTCTAGCATAATGCCTGATGCGTCATAGGTGCTAAGTAAAGATTGATCACATGGGGCAGGTCACCTCCAGATGCAGTGAGATGATTCACTGTAACTCTTTAAATTGAAGCTGAACAAATCTTTTAGAAGATATTGAGGAGGGGGGCCTTGCATCACAAGATTAAAATTAAATA
The DNA here is from genome assembly GCF_964165515.1 of Mesoplodon bidens. Taxonomy (NCBI): domain Eukaryota; kingdom Metazoa; phylum Chordata; class Mammalia; order Artiodactyla; family Ziphiidae; genus Mesoplodon; species Mesoplodon bidens. Next base: position 61,438,634 of record NC_138173.1, read on the forward strand.
ATCTCTAAGTGGTTTCCAAATCTGTGATCTAATTAGTTTACAACTACATGATAATCTAGATTTTTTTTAAAAAAATGAGAGGAGGGAGGTTGAAAAAGAGAGGGGGGAGAGAAAGAAAAAGAGAGTTGCAAGATCTAATATTCAATTATTTCTAGGAACCAGGAGTAAATAGCCTAAATTCTTACAGATTTGCCAAACGTGTTTTGATGGGTCATCCTACCTTGAAGGGAGGTAGCAGGAAATATATCCTTGACTTATACAAGAAGTTGAGGCAGTGATGGATGTAGTCAAGCCTCCCACGAGTCCCCCAAATAATTCATAATTAGGTTCTCCGCAAACCCCCTTTCCCTATTGCCACATGTAATGCAATGAAAGCCAGCACACAGCTTTCTAACCTCCCAGGGTCAGATTGCCCCATCCTCATGTAAAAGAGTATTCTCCTGGTGGAGTTCTTCAAGAGTTTCAGAGTTTAGAAACCAAGTCAACTGTCAGCAAACTTTCTCAAATAGGTTTGAGGTTATATTCAGCAAGCCAGCCATTTGGACAACTGAGAATCAGTGTTCACTTTGCTGTTCCTTTGCCAGTTTTGTGTAACATACACCTGCTTCTGTGCTGATCAAGGTTGACAATTATTCAGTGCTTTTGGATCTTCTTCCAACAGAAGAGGGTCTAGACTATTTCAATAAAATTAATTAAGCTGGCTAGTGTGGCATAGATTCTAAAGTACTATATTATTTCTTACTCAGCCAATTCATTGGCTGCTTTTCTTGTTTTGATTTGTTTTGATTAAACTGCCTTCACCAGAGAAGAGTCTCTTTGATTTAGATTTTTGAAAAGAGACATCATTCCCTCTAACTTGGACCTAACTCTAAGGAACTTCCAACTTCTTAGCATATAACGCCACTTCCCTTTAACTGTTATCTTTGTTGCCAGCCAACTGTGAATGTCTTGATCATGATTGATTTCTTTGGGACCATGAGTTGATTAAAGTTCCAATTGCTGAATGATACAGGCAGGGAGGCCTTGTCCATTGACTAGCAAGATGTATGATGTGGATACGAATCTTTCCCCAACTCTGGGGAACTTTGCTCCCACAAGACAATTATAAATGTCCAATGATCTAAGAGCTAAAGTTCAGAACATAACAAAAATTTCGTGTTTGGGTAAGAATATGCACACCAGTATTGAAAAAAAATAAAATTTTTGAATAGTGGAAGCTAATATATAAAACCGAAATTTTTACTAGTTACTGAACAGCTATCACTTGCAGGGTGCTGTGGTAAATGCTGTGATGTGACACCCAGATCTCCCTTTAGCATGAAGTGCCTAGCTGCTGTGAGTATAGGCTGCCGATAACTCATAGCTGATTACTTCCCTGGGAATTGCTTTAGTGGAAGGAAGATTTCTTGCCCAAGTTTGTAGGCTGTCCAGTAGGCCAGGCCATACCCAATGAATGGACCATGCACGAGTATAATGGGCTGCTCCCTTTGTCTCAAAGTGGGCAACTCTGAAGCTTATTTCTAGAACACCCTGGGTGATGAGCGAGGCCTCCACTGCAATTGTGTGTCATAGCTCAATATTTTCCCTCTGGCCAGCCTTGCTCTCCTACTCCTTTAGAGATCTTGTTGCTAAGACTCTTGCCCAATAATCTCCTGCTTATAAATCTCCATCTGGGAGTTGTTTCCCAAGGAAGCAACTTGATCTAAGAAAAATACTCTTCTTGGTACTAGATGGTAATAGAGTTGGTTTTGCTTACAAAGGTGGATACTGGTGTACCTCTGTTTACTTACAATGGTCTGGAATAGACGAAATGATAAGTAACTATTCTATAAAAAAGAAGCCCACTCGTCCCCCGGCAATGCAGAATTCTGCTGTCCCTTTTCTTTCTTTCCATGGTTTTCCATGCAAACTTATACTTCTATTCTATTCTATTCTAATTTCATTTTGTTGTTGTAAGTCTCTTGAAAAAAGTTGTGAGCATTTTGGAGGCAAGGATTTGTCCGGCATCTGGAATGCTGCCTGCAATATGGCAGGTGCTAAGCAATTTGTGTGGAATGAGGAATGAATCAATGAACAAAAGATAAGTAAGACAATTTGAAAGTTGAATGCAAAAAATATGCATATAGAATGATAAAAATTCAGAGAAGAAGTGGAATTTAGATTTGGCCCTGAAGAAATTTAGCAGTTTGGGGCATATGGGTATTTCAAACTGAGAAAGCAACATTGACTGTCACACAGAAATAGTGATTAAGTTACACATTTGTGTCATAATAATGAGAGCCTATTCAAGCTAATTTAAGGAACAAGGCATCTAGAGACTAGACCTAGAGATTGTCATACTGAGTGAAGTAAGTCAGACAGAGAAAGAAAAATACCGTATGATATTCCTTACATGCGGAATCTAAAAAGAAATGATACAAATGAACTTATTTACAAAACAGAAATAGACACAGACTTAGAGTTGTACTTATGGTTACCAGGGGGGGAAGGATGGGGAGAAGGGATAGTTAGGGATTATGGGATCAACACATACACACTGCTGTATTGAAAATGGTTAACCAACAAGGACCTACTGTATAACACAGGGAACTCTGCTCAATGTTATGTGGCAGCCTGGATGGGAGGGGAGTTCGGGGGAGAATGGATGCCTGTACATGTATACATATGGCTGAGTCACTTTGCTGTGCACCTGAAACTATCACAACATTGTTCATCAGCTATACTCCAATATAAAGTAAAAAGTTAAAACAAAACAAAACAAAACAAGGAGTCTTTACTGAAATACAACAAGTATTTCTTGGAACCACCAGCCAGTATTTCAATAGCATTCCATGAGGGCTTAGAACCAGAAATTTTAATATCAGAAATATCAGTTGCTTTGATTGTTTCTCTAGAAAACAAGCTCTCCATCTCTTTTGCCTGCTTACTCTTTTGTTTCTTTCCAACCCTTTACCTTCAGGCCACTTTGACCCCTCCATTCAAGAACTGAAAAGAGATTATATGAGGCTGTGACTAGGTGAAGAGAGATAATTGCTCCAGCAGTGGCCAGATAACAATTTCTGATTCAGTTTCTGTGGTCCTCAGGGGTGGTGGGAGATGCTTTGGAAATGGAGCATAAGCTAGTGTATGATGGGCAGAGGAGTGGATATGACAGATGAGGAATTCTGGGAGGCATTTGCTAAGGTGCAAAGCTCATCGTGGTTAGAAGAATTTCCATTCTAAATAGGTAATCATTACGGAATTCAACAACAGTTTGCTTTGTCAAATTTTATAGTCCAGGGTGTGTGTGTGTGTGTGTGTCTGTCTGTCTGTCTGTCTGTCTGTCTGTCTGTGTAACATCTTGGATTAAATATTTAAATTGTGGCAGCAGACTTCTGTTCAAGATTATGTTTAGATCAAACTAACATTACAACTATTCTGAGTTCCTTGAGTGCATTTAATGCTAGAGAGGCAAAGTCATGTTAAACAGAGGACCTAGCTTTGTAAGATTACCTTGTCCAGGCTAAAGAGTTGCCACATATAATCCTCAAAATGGACAAATTTCAAAACAAGCAGCATCTGTAGAAGCTTTATCTGTGCCAAGACCCCAAAATATGCGAGTGAATAAAGCACCACTTTTTATCTTCAAAAACTTATAGACTAGCATGTGTCAGTGACAGAAGCTCTAGGGGAGCAGTGACACATAAACAAAATATTACAATATGCTAAGTGACGTGACAGAAAGAACAAAGTGCTCTGGGAGCGACTCTCCCTGTAAAGGTCAAAGATGTCTCAACAGAGGAGGTGGCATTGGATCTTAAATAACAAGTAGCATCGGCCAGATGGAGAAGCGGGGGGGAAGGAGAATTCAACAAAGGGAACAATATGTGCAAAGCCAGAGCATCATAAAACATCATGAAATGTTTGTATAATGAAAACAATTTTTTTGAAAAAATTTAGTAGCAAAAACAAAATAGGTTATTTTGGTGTGTGTGAGCATAGTGAAGAACAGGTAGAACAGTGAGACAAGAAGGAGAATGTTGCCAGAAGCCACTGAGAGGTTGTAACTTCCAGTTGACCCACAAGCTGGACCCCGGCAATTGGAGGCTTCTCATCCCCTTACCTGTCCTTGGAATATCTGCTCTCCCTACCATTTCCACAGTGGGAGGTGTCTCCAAGGATGTGGTCTTTCTTTTTTTGGCTGCACCCTGTGGCATGTGGGATCTTAGTTCCCCAATCAGGGATCTAAGCTGTGCCCCCTGCTTTGGGAGCACGGAGTCTAAAGCACTGGACCACCAGGGAAGTCCCAACAAAGACATAGTCTTGAGAGAGTAAGATGTTGTTGAGACCATCAGGAAAGTGTACATGGTTGAACTTTATAATCTATGCCAAACTAGTCAGCTTAATTCATTTTATGAAAAAAAGTCTAGACCTTCTTCTTAGCCTCTATATAAACTTTTAAGATTCTGATAGGCAAATGCAGAGATCCGTTAGTCTTGTGGCTGGCTGACAGAGACAAGAGCCACGTACATAAATTCCCTTGCTTACTAAAACTACCACCCACTAATCTGGAATGGTTTGCCTCTGTCTTTGGCCTCTCTCTGCCTCTCGTGTACAAGGGCCAGCGTGTGAACCAACAAGAACTTTGAGAAGTTTGGAAGGACAAAAGAATTCCCGTACATCATCAAAGCACTCTGGATGAAAGTTTTGAGGTTACTGGATGCCAATAAGAGGGAGGAAGGAGGAGGGAAAAGAAGGAGAGAAGAGAAAAAGAGGCGCAGGGAAAGATTTCCAGTGTGAAACCATTTAAAAGAGGACTAAAAGTGAAAAATACTTGAAAAAGTCTGCTCATTTCCATAGAGCAATAGGAAACCACTCCTCTGCAGTCTGTGAATCTCCTTGCTGCAAATGGCAACTCAGATTCTTGTTTAATGATATAAATCAAAGGAAATGTATGCATTGAAAACTTTATCTATAGGATGCCAAATAGTCTGGTCATATTTTCTCATTGCCTTTTCTTTAAGATCTTAAAAATAAAAATAAAAACAAAAATTAAAAGTTAGTTCAAATGTCCTGTGTGCATAATTCACCCTGAACACAATTCTTTTCAGAAGGGAACAAGTCCCTGTGTACCACCAAGGGGCAGCCCGGCATTGTGGAGAAGGGCATGTAATCTGGAGCCTTAAATCCTGGGTTCAAAATCCTAGTTCTTCTCCTTTATCTTCCCCTTGTTGCTGTTGTTGTTGTTTGTATGTTATTATTATTTTTTGATGTAGAATTGACTCACAATATCACATTGTAAATGACTTGATATTGTTATAGATTATGTACACCATAAAAAGTTATTACAATATTAGTAACTATATTCCCTGTGCTGCACTTTACATCCCTGTAACTTATTTATTTTATAACTGCTAGTTTTACCTCTTAGTCCGTTTCACTTCTTTTTTACAATCACCTGAGCAACATATTAGTCTCTCTGTGCCTCAGCTCCTCATTTATAAAATCAGAATAAGAGAAGAACCTCTTTCCTGGGATTGTTGGGATTAAATGAGTTAATATAGGTGAAGGGTTTGGAGCAAAGCCTGGCACATACTAAGTGTTAGGTAAGTTTTCTTTATTATTCTAAGGTGAATTTTATTTTATTTTTTTGCGGTACGCGGGCCTCTCACTGTTGTGGCCTCTCCCGTTGTGGAGCACAGGCTCCGGACCCACAGGCTCAGCGGCCATGGCTCACAGACCCAGACGCTCCGCGGCATGTGGGATCCTCCCGGACGGGGCACGAACCTGCGTCCCCTGCATCGGCAGACAGACTCCCAACCACTGCGCCACCAGAGAAGCCCTATAAGGTGAATTTTAAAAAGCTTTTATTTCCTGCCTTCTTTTCAACATTACTTGGAGTAAGTATGGTTGTTTGTTTCTCCCTTATTGGTTTCTCTGTGTCTTTCAAACAAACCCTATTTTGGGAAGAAATCTTCCAGATAAATGGCTCCTGACTGACTTGAAGAATGTCACTTCCCGCTGGGGAGACAGGACTATTCCTAATGAGTCACCCTCAGTGACTCTCCTTCCCTCCTAACAGTTCTCAGGTTGCAGCCAAACCTAGAAGAACAAAAGGTTTAAGGTCAGATGGTTGGAAATGCTAATTGTAACCACTAACTTTGGCACCTCCTTGTCTATATGGTTTTATACTCTTCATTAGACATTATCCATATGCAGGTCTTGTCTTCCCAAAGAATGTAGGCAGATTCCTCCCTACTTTTCTATTTGCCATCATACCTGTCAGCCTGTTGGCTGAAAGCAGGTGTCCAGCAATACATGCCAAATAACACTCAATTGTAAAGCTTTGGAATGGAGAATCACTAGTTGACCGATTTATACAAATAGCATATCTATATCTTCTGTTGCACTGCCCGTTTAAATGTTTCAAAGCCCCCAATTTCTTTTAACCACAAACTTTGCATTTTCCACAGTCTGCATAATCAATTCTACTGCACCTATAGTTTATTATAACAACAACATAACAGCTAATATTTATTGATTGCTTACTAGGTGGTGAGCCTTTTTCTAAGAAATTTATCTTAATTTTGTTATTTATTACTCACAATAAGCTTGTGAGCTAGGTAATATTATTACCCTCACCTTATAGATGAGAAAACGGAGGCACAGTGTTTTGAAGAAACCTGGCCAGTTCAGTTACCCAGTTTAGCAAATAGAGCTGGGATTTGAAATCTCCCCAACCCCCAAAGAGTGATTCTGGTTTTCCCCAGTAAATTACTATCCCAGTGCATCCACAGGCAAACCAGTCTTTTTCAGAAATGTACCATTATCATTCCCCTCTCCCTACTTTTACTCCTATTATTTCCCTGACAATAAAAGGCAGGATATCTCTATGACTCTCTTTTTTTTTTTTTTGATTTTTCTTTTTCAGGAAATAACTTTTTATTTTATATCAGAGAATAGTTGATTAACAATGTTGTGTTAGTTTCAGGTGTATAGCAAAGTGATTCAGTTATACATGACTCTCTTTTGATGTCTACTAACAGCCTTCCCAATACTCAGACCATAAAGTTTTTCCAATTATCTTAAATATTCTGAACTATATTGTTTAATTAAATACCCTCATATATTTCTTATATATGTTCTACCAACAGTTTCCTTTGCTAAGCTTGTCTCCCTGGAAATATATCCATCCTTCCTCTGCTTTATAGCACTGAGTCCAGTGCTAAACCCATATTCAACACTCAATACAGACAAAACATGGTGGATTCTCAGAGCGTAATTGTAAGCATACTGGATCCTGAATTCCATTATCAAATAGCAACCTGGTGGTATGTTTCCACCCATGACACATGAAAACTCTGACACACTGAAACTTCTTTATCCTCTACCTGTGCAGCTCTCCATGGTGGCAACTGCAGGCACAAAAGTGGTTGACAGACTGCCATGAATTGAGGAAAGCACACACTAGTGATAGGCATACTTTGGTGTAATTAAATGACACCTACCATAGAGTGACACATCCATTTCCACAGGAGTGAAAAAAAATCAGTCATATTTAGAGAGTCTGTATCTTTTCCAATATCTATTCTAACCTAGACGATAAGCAGGCTGGAGATGATATAACAAAGAGCCCGGAGTCACAATGAGCAAGGTTATACACACCGTCTCTAGAATCAGTTTTAAAAAGTTATTTAGCAGCCTGTCTTAAGTGTTTGCTTTTTCTCTCAGCTCCAGCGGTAAAGGTCTGAATTTCATAACTGCAATACCCCTGCATCCAGCATGCCTGTCAGAATTCCCTTTGGTAGAAATTAACATTTATTTTACAAGCCTTTCTTTGTTGGTAGAAGTTTTGGCTGGAATAAGCTAAAGTAGAGAGTGGGGCAACAATAAATGGATTCAAAGTTGAGCAAAAAATTAAACTCTATGACATTGTAAAGCAAACTAATCTATGGTAGAGATGTTTCTCCAGAAGCTTCCATTGCTTTTATATCTGATGTTTTTAATCTAGACTCAAGGCCAAGAGTCCTTGCTACCCCTACTCACTGATTTCTCCTTGTGAAGTAACAAACACACAGAATAAAAATTCAGGAACTGCTTTGTAACAAGGTTGACATGTGGTTAAGCAAGTTTCATGTGGACTTTAGAAAAAAGTTTATACAACCTGCTCAAAAATAACAAATGAACATATATCAAGAATCAAACAAAAACCAGAAAAAGAGAGAACTTCAGAGATTCTCTTTTTAAGTGCATTTATGATGACGAGGATTAGGTTAGAAAAAACACTAGTCTGGTGGGCTTTCGGCTGAATTGCAGTTTAGCTCAGAGCCAAATCTGTCCCCCTGCCAACTGTATACTGGGCTCTATCAGCGACCTTCTGCCACTTGAAAGGAGTTAAAAGCACATTGGGACATAGGGTTATTGAAGAAAAGTCAAAGGTTGATCTTGGTGGTTAGAAACCATTAGGGATTAGGACAGGAGTGTGAATGAGCAGGAAATTTAAAAAAATGGCCTGTGGGCCCTGTCACTTTGCATCTTGTCTTGATTTAATCTCTTTCTGTGGGTTATTCACGCCCATGTTCCATTCCCTCAAGCATTATTCTACTCTTCTGTGTCCTTAAACCATCTCTACTCACATCTGTACCACATAATTGAGACCACAGAGGAACCAAGTAGGGAAGATGTAAAACTCTTATGTTTAAAAAAAAAAAAAGTGTACGTGACTTGAGTTAAAAAAATAAATAAATAAATAGTGCTAAGACAGGATTCAACCTTAAAACACACTGAATCAAATTCTCCCAGGGCAGATGTGGCTTCCGAGGGAAACGGAAACTTACTGTGTTTACTGTGGAAAACCCTGCCAATTCTTTTATGCCATCAGAAGTGGCTTATGCCTAAGAGTATAAATCATCGACTCTTTCAGCTAACACAGTCATTCTCATTCATGCTTCTACATCTTTATTTATGTTTCTTCCCAATGCCCCTCTTGATTATCTTTCCTGGTATTCTGTATTCCATGCCTAAGCAAAACCTCTCGTAGTACTGGAGCATTGCTTCCTCCGGAAAGTTACGTCTGCTCCAGTTTCGTCAGTCTCTGACTCCTCTGAACTTCCAAAGCACAAGTTATTTTTGCCTTTCCTCCTATGGACACTTCACATTCTGATGTAAACTACGAGTCCCTCTTAGAAAGAATGTAAAATGTTTTTTAAATTCATAAAATCACACACAGGGGATTATAATAGAAACCAATGTATGGAAATACAGTTATCAAAATATTTTTAAAATTTGTGATATAATATATGATTCTTTATTAATGCATTAAGGAAAAGATCTAGTTGAAAGTCTAATTACTGTAATGTCAAAGAATGGTGGCTCGGGCTTCCCTGGTGGCACAGTGGTTGAGAGTCCTCCTGCTGATGCAGGGGACACGGGTTTGTGCCCCGGTCCGGGAAGATCCCACATGCCGCGGAGAGGCTGGGCCCGTGAGCCATGGCCGCTGAGCCTGTGCGTCCGGAGTCTGTGCTCCGCAACGGGAGAGGCCACAGCAGTGAGAGGCCCGCGTACCGCAAAAAAAAAAGAAAAGAAAAAAAAAAAAAAAGTATGGTGGCTTAATACTTTAAAATATCTGCAGCACTGAAGTATGATATGACAAACTAGAAATCTAATGACAATTTGTGAGTGTTGCTAAGACCACCATGTGTGTGTGTGCATGTGCATGTTTGTGTGTGTGTGTGTGTGGTGTTTTCCTACATTCATAATGGAAGAAAATGCAAGATTTCAGTTAGAGCTTAGTGAATATTCCTGAATTCTACCAGGTTGAGAACCCCTGATTTATAACTTAGAGAAATCTCTTATCATCTGTCTTACTATTGCAACTAGTTGGTAAAATCATGACACTGACACTCATTTTCTCTATACCTTCTTTAGAGAAGAGACTAGTTCTTAGCCCTTTGTAGTAGCTGAACCAGAAGTTTTTGAGCATAATGAAATGAAATTAAACACCAACTTATGTGTAGCTAAAAATGTGCCAAGACAACCACAAGCATTCCCAGAATTAGTTTTATTTTTCTTTGACATAATTTCTATTTTGCTTTGTAATATATGTCATTGCTTTCATTCCTGTCTCTTCCAGTAAATTGTGTATTCTTAGGGATGGAGTCTGCAACAGGTTCTCTCTGTTCAGGTAATGAGAGCTTAAACTCAAGTGGCCATAATAGGACATCTGTGGAATAGGTTAATATAATATAATGAAAAGGAAGAATTGACATATTTCTCAAGAGAGTAAGGAGAGCCAAAGTTTGATGCAAGATTTTGGACTAGAGATTCTTGGAAAATTAGTAGGAAAGCTAAAGTACAGTGAATGTGGTTGGGGGCTCACAACATAATGTTCTTTCATTCCTTTCTCAATTGAAATTACAATGTCTTCCCCCTTTAGAATACAACACAATCTGTAATCATCTGAAATGTGAACTATGATAATACAGAAAATTGTCTTTGAAAATTCTAAAACATGAGTCACATTTACACATAAGTATTCTGAAGAAACCATATTTTTTTCTTTCAATCATAGTAGGTAAAAACAAGATCAACTAAAATCACCGTATTGTGGTGAGATCTATGCTCATATATTGTACTTTCCATCTTTATTTCTGGAAGGTGGCAGGTAGGGGCTTTTGGTGGGAATTTAAAACATAGAAGAAAGGGATGTTGTGATGCTTTCTTCATCTATTCTATGTAGGATTATCCATGTTGGACAATTAGAATTAAAATATATCTTTCTAGGGAGATAAATTTATGTGTGTTGAATTTGCAGTGTTGAGACCACATGCAGATCACTGGGAAGTTAGAAAAAAAGGACTGGAATTCCAAAGAGAATTAGACAATTGCTTCCTTGTCCAGGAATGTAGATATTTTTCGTTTGCCATACTTTATGTAGTGCAAGGTATATTAATCGGAGTTTCTATAACGTAGTCATTAAGAGCATAGACTCTGGAATTAAACAGACTGAGTTTATATTTCAACTTACTACCTATAATACACTTAGTATGATGTCTGGATCATAAAAGGTACTCAATGAATATAAATATATTGTTACTGAATGGTTGACTGAGGTCATAGGCTGTGATAAGGTTTTGAAAATCTTCTTTTCAGAGGATAGTTGACTTCTATAAGGGAAAAAAAAGTAATGCTTAAATTTGCTGAAGATATTGTGGAAAGAAAATGGAATAAATTATCCTTGTGGAAGAAACCAAGAGTAAGATAAAAGAAAATCAGAAGAGAAATTGTAGAAGGAGTTACTGGAGAGCAGTAATGGAATTATGATAATGTGGTAACACTTAAGTCTTATAGAGACAAAATTTCAAGAAAAATTAAATCAGAAATTTCACTGAATTTAATAATTGGAAGAATATTGATAAAAGTGCAGGCTTACCAGAGTTCTGGAGATATGATTGAGGAACATGCAGGAAGTTGAAGCAGTAAATATAGAACAAACTTTTGGTCAGTGACTGGAAATTAAAAGATTAGAGAGTAGATGGAGGTGTTACAAAGTCATGAAAACTTTTTGGTTTTGCTTTTGGTTTTGATTTTGAGAACAAACAAAGGTTAGACAAACCTTTGGATAAGGGGTGGAGAGGACTAAGGACACGAACAAAAGATGAGATAATTGATAAAGCTATGTCTCAAAAGAAATGGGAAAAAGTGAATGTAGAGTCAAATTGAAGGATGACTTTTAGAAAGGGGGAGAGACACATATCTTTCTGACTCAAGAAAGAATGATTTTAAAATGGGTGGAGTTAGAATTGAAGGTCATAAACTGGTAGATGAAGAAATTCCAACCAGATGACCTGAACATATTCACTAAGGTGTAAGATGTAAAATACAAAGAGACGTGCACTGCTGTCCTCCTGGCCCAAGAGCCAACCCAGAAGGGTCAAATTTAGTACTCTTTCCCATAGAAATTCCTGAGGCCAAAGAAAACAAGGTAGTGTGTAGCTCTCCCACTAAGTATGAAGAATGGCATAAATGAAGAATAGTGACTGAAAGTAAAAGGGACAATGTACAAGGAAGTACTTCAAAAACAAAAGAAATTTCTAAGCAAATCGTACATGGATATGAGTCAGTTAAATCAGGATTGCCTACCTCACAGTTAAATATAAATTCTAAGAGTTAATGGATATAAGTTTAAAGTTAATTTCATTAGACCAGATGGAGGGATAGGGTGATGGAAAAGAGTTACTTTACTTTTACATGTTGGCATGCCAAGAAGCCATGATTTACAAATGCCCCATATGAAATACAGCTTTTAAAATACTGAGACCCGTTGGACTTCAATAGAATTCTGACACGTACGTGTAGAACAGTTCTAATTCCTTCTGGTTTCCTATTCTTCTCTTGCATTATGCAGTGCTGACAGAGCAGCCACATTTCCCAAGAGCTCCCTTTTCCTCAGCCCAGATGTTGCTCCAATTGTGATTTAAAAAAACTGAATATTTCAGATTTACCCATTGTTTTCTTTTCACGATGTGACTAATTCAAACTATGGCCGAAGGTTGACCAGGTCTCTAAGACAAAGAGTCAAGTAACTGCCTTGCTCTTCTGTCCATGAAGAACTTCTCAGGGCGTCAGAGGGGTGTCCCTCAATTACTAGATACTTTTCTGTAGCAAGTCAAGTACGAGTTGAGACACATTTTTACTTACAAGTTAATTTTATTATTTTTATTATTCCTGACATGTGGACCATTCTTTTACCTTAGAGGAAAATGCATTATATTAGATAAGTGCCTATTGTAAATTTTATTTTACAGGACATCTTTCTTCTCAGACTGAAAGAATAATTCTAATGTATTTGTGCTGAACACTCTTTACATGTAGATAGAGGTGTTTTATTTCTGACACCTCCCTGGGTCAATCAGGTGTGTCTTTGATCTCCTTGCAGACTACAGGCTAGAGGTTTGAATGTAAAATGCTAAGAGATATTTACATCCATTCAGATTACTATTTTTAGAAAAGCATGGATGGTAGAATGGGTAAGGGAGTGGAGGAGAGTAAAAAAATCTAAGGAAAACAAATGCAGACCAGATGTTGGTTGGCAAGTTTCCACTCTGCAGACACTGGGCTGCCAGATGAGGTTAAAGAGTATGGATACCAACCTAATTTAATAAAGAATTAGATGCTCTTCAGTGGTAAGGCCAGTGATAATTGAGACAAATAATGATGATATGAAATTGCATTTTCTTTTCTTCTTTATCCATGTCCTTCATTTTTATTTGGGAAAAAATAAATATTCTTAGACATGATCAGGATTCACAATGACCCCAACTTGCCTGCGCTTTAAACATCCAAAGACTGTTGTAAAGAAGGCTTACTGTCCCTATGATTTCACTTCTCTGGGGTTCCTTCTAAGGATGGGGGCATGGCTCAAGAGCCCCATAGGAAGGAAGAAAATGAGATAAAAGGGAATACTATACATAATTAACACAAGAACTTGGGTTCATCAATATTCTTTTGAACACAGGCTATGTGTCCAGCATGTGTTTCACTCAGGTTCAGAGAAGCTCCATATGGTAGTTATATTTGTTCAGGTTCTAGATGGGGAAACTTGAGTACAGATATACTATGTGATCTGATGAAGTTCACAGTTCTGAGTGGCAGATAAAAATTTTAATCAAAAGCCCCTTTACTACTAGCCCATACTTGCCATATAGCTGGTATCAGCATTGTATTAGTTTCATGTAGCTGCTGAAAAATTACCGTAAACCTAGTAGCTTAAAATAACACATACCTATTGTTTTACTGTTCTCTTCATTAAAAGTCTGATACAGGTCTCACTGGGCTAAAATTAAGGTGCCAGCAGTGCCATGTTTCTTTATGGAGACTCTAAGGGGTAATTCATTTCCTTCATTGCTTTTTTATTTTATCTATCATCTATCTATCTATCTATCTATCTATCTATCTATCTATCATCTATCTATCATCTATTTCAGCTTCTGTGGACCAAGAACATTCCTTGGATTATAGCCACCTTCCTCCATCTTCATAGCAGGAATGTTGCATCTCTCCTTTATTTTTTCATCACATTTCCACCTGACTCTACCAACCTACCTTCCTCTTCCACTTTTAAGAAAAATTGTAATTATATTAGGCTCATCTGAATCATCCAGGATACTCTCCCTATCTCAAGGTCCCTAACTGAATCACATCTGCAAAATCACTTTTACCATGAAAGGTAATATAGTCACAGGTTCCAATGATTAGCACTTAGACATCCTAGGACATTATTCTGCCTACCACAAACATATAACCTCTCAACTCCTTTAATGAACCTTCCCCACTACCCCATCCAACACTGTTCCCAGGATTCATCTTGCTATTCTGTTTGTGCCTTTTCTTCTTTACTCAGTTCTGCCTACTAAATGCCATTCTTGATTCTTATGTTCTAGAATAGATCCATGGTTAAGGATTAATCTTCTTGATTCTCTTTATGGCTTGTGCAAGTGAGTGTGATACTACTTAAGGAGAGAGGGATACAGAATAGTGTCTTTTCTGTGGATAGTTCATTACGCAGACAAAATACATGGGCATTGTTGTAACAGGCTGACTTCTGGAAAAGCAGGCTCTGAGATGGAGTTTAACATGCAAGTTATTCATTAAAAAGTTAGAACCAACATCTGAGGAAGGGATGAAAAGGAAACAGAAGTGGGCAGGGAGAGAAGTTAAGCTGTGAAGCGGGACTCAAAATGTCCTTTAATAACCCAGTGGGGCACTCCAGAGCTAGAATGATTCTTCAGAGGCATCTTGAGTTGGGCTGGAAAAGCAGGTTTTTACTTCTGCAGTGACTGCTTTTCGAAAGCATTGACTCTCTCAGTTGCTGAGGCTCGTCCTTTCTTTAAGGAGTATCTGGGTGCCCACATTCGTGGGCATCACAGTGCCCACGAATTTTCTTCTTTTCTTATGTTCTCCTGTTTTCTCTTCTTTGCTTTGTTTTCTTCTCCCTTTTTATTTTTACTTTGTTGTTTTCCTTCAACTCGCATTTCCTTACCTCCAGTAGTTTGGTGTCTATAGACTTTTCTGTGCATAAATATTAAATGTGCTCATTTGGGTTATGCAGAGGACACGGGGCAGGTTTCATGGCATACATGGTATGCCCCTTACTCAAGATATTATACAATAGCATATAATCACATCATAGAAGGTAACTATGGCCAAGAGTATATTTAGTGTGGTTTATAGCCCTCCAACAAGTTGAAATCTTTTTTTTTTTTTTTTGCGGTAGGCGGGCCTCTAAGTGTTGTGGCTTCTCCCATTGCGGAGCACAGGCTCCGGACGCACAGGCTCAGCAGCCATGGCTCATGGGTCCAGCCGCTCCACGGCATGTGGGATCCTCCTGGACCGGGGCACGAACCCGTGTCCCCTGCATTGGCAGGCGGACTCTAAACCACTGCGCCACTAGGGAAGCCCCAAGTTGGAATATTTTTGTGTTTAATATCTCAGATTTTCCTTTGAGATCTGATCAAAATATGCAATTTTCTTCATATTTTATTCCTTGTTTCCTTTTATCATGATATCCTTCTGCATTTCACCATCCACCCAAAGACAACCATTTTAGTGTACATAATGGGTATAGTTTTGTGGTGTTTTTTGTGTTGTTTCAAAGACAGTATGGTACTGGCACAAAAACAGAAATATAGATCAGTGGAACAGGATAGAAAGCCCAGAGATAAACCCACACATATAAGGTCACCTTATTTTTGATAAAGGAGGCAAGAATATACAATGGAGAAAAGACAGCCTCTTCAATAAATGGTGCTACACGTAAAAGAATGAAATTAGAAGACTTCCTAACACCATACACAAAAATAAACTCAGAATGGATTAAAGACCTAAATGTAAGGCCAGACACTATAAAACTCTTAGAGCAAAACATAGGAAGAACATTCTTTGACATAAATCACAGCAAGGTCCTTTTTGACCCACCTCCTAGAGAAACGGAAATAAAAACAAAAATAAACAAATGGGACCTAATGAAACTTAAAAGCTTTTCCACAGCAAAGGAAACCATAAACAAGACCAAAAGATAACCCTCGGAATGGGAGAAAATATTTGCAAATGAAGCAACTGACAAAGGATTAATCTCCAAAATGTACAAGCAGCTCAATATCAAAAAAACAAACAACCCAATCCAAAAATGGGTGGAAGACCTAAATAGACATTTCTCCAAAGAAGATATACAGATGACCAAGAAACACATGAAAGGGTGCTCAACATCACTAATCATTAGAGAAATGCAAGTCAAAACCACAATGAGGTATCACCTCACACTGGTCAGAATGACCATCATTAAAAAATCTACAAACAATAAATGCTGGAGAGGGTGTGGAGAAAAGAGAACCCTCTTGCACTGTTGGTGAGAATGTAAATTGATACAGCCACTATGGAGAACAGTATGGAAGTTCCTTAGAAAACTAAAAATAGAACTACCATATGACCCAGCAATACCACTACTGGGCATATACCCTGAGAAAACCATAATTCAAAAAGAGTCATGTACCAAAATGTTCACTGCAGCACTATTTACAATAGCCAGGATGTAGAAGCAACCTAATTGTCCATCGACAGATGAATGGATAAAGAAGATGTGGTACATATATACAATGGAATATTATTCAGCCATAAAAAGAAATGAAATTGAGCTATTTGTATTGAGGTGGATGGACCTACAGACTGTCATACAGAGTGAAGTAAGTCAGAAAGAGGAAAACAAATACTGTATGCTAACACATATATATGGAATCTAAAAGAAAAAAAGAAAAAATTGTTCTGATGAACCTAGGGGCATGACAGGGATAAAGATGCAGACATAGAGAATTGACTTGAGGACACGGGGTGGGGGAAGGGTACGCCGGGACGAAGTGAGAGAGTGGCATGGACATATATACACTACCAAATGTAAAATAGATAGCTAGGGGGAAGCAGCTGCATAGCACAGGGACATCAGCTCAGTGCTTTGTGACCACCTAGAGGGGTGGGATAGGAGGGTGGGAGGGAGACATAAGAAGGAGGGGATATGGGAATATATGTATACATATAGCTGATTCACTTTGTTATATAGAAGAAACTAACACAACATTGTAAAACAATTATACTCCAATAAAGATGTTAAAAACTTTTTTTAAAAGTATATTGTTATTTTGTGCACTACATTGACTACATCTCTCAAATAACCGAGTAAAACTTGATTCTTCCACTAATGTTGCCGTGCTTTATCCAACCCCAGCAACCAGCACTTAATTACATAAAATCAGAAGTCAAATACTATAACTCTATGCCTTTAATGTTTCTTGCCTTCAACAGTTCTTTTATACCCTCTTGCTAGCTTCCTAGTTCAACCTGTGATTCTCTAACTTTTCAACTGCAGCAACCTCTTTCTACTTCCAGTTTCTGCCTACAGTTTACTCCCAATCATTTCCATTCTATAAGTTTCCAAAAGGACAATCATCCTGTTCCACAGGTCTAAATATGTTTGGAAATCTTTAATATGCCTTTGTTGCTTATTTTATTTTCACAAAATATCCTGTTTCTATCAAATATTCACCAAATACAAGACCTTGTAAAACATATAAGTTTATACTACCCAAATGTATCTTTTGGTTTTCTTGTTACCATGTCTGTGTCTATGTGAGACTCTTTGCTTGACATGTTCTCCCTGAATATGATGTATGAATCTTTCTTATACTTCAGAGATTTTCTCCATAATCCCTGCTCTCTAAATCCTCCCTTTATTTCTCTCCCAGATATCTTCTCTCTCCCCCTTCTGTCTCTCTTTCTCTCTCCCTCTCTCTCATACTTATAAGTGCTTGTTTTTACACTCAGGTAGTCCAGAAAACGTTCTGTTTCATATCATATGAACCAATCCAATCAGAATATAAACCCCACGAGGACAAGGACACAATCTCTTATACAGTACACTCTACACATCTTATACAGGGCTCTGAAAACATTAAATGTTGTATAAATTACTGTTGAGTTGCATTGAAAATGTAAATACTCTTGCTGATTGAACTGAGCTTAGCCTAAAAAGAGTTGGAAATTGTGAAATAAAGAGTCATTAAGTATTTAGAAAATTGCCAGAGAAGAAACTACAGCCAGAGTGTTCATCCTCAGAGGTCATATTTGGTAACTACTTGGTTCTTTTCTAAGACACACTCATTATTTTTACAGCTGGAGAAGCCTGAGAAAATGTTCTGCTTTGAGAGATCACCTTTTTCACAGGCTGATGCCAAGCTAAAATAAATTTCATGAAAAAAAAATATTCCAAAGCAAACCAGGAAATAACAAACAGAAAATGCCCTTTTTTTTATACTTGTGAGTTTATTTTCTTAGCATTGACATTTTTCCTTTCCTCTAGTTTGCTGTGTCTTATTATTAGGAAAAATTGGCACTAATTATTGGTTTATTCTCTACAGATGCCCATTTTTCATATGTTGCAGATTCTGTAGTGTGATTATTTATCAGAAGCACTTTGTTACAGGAAATCTTTTATCTCTCTATTCCTATTTGGATCCAGATTGGACATATTTCTCCCCCGCCCCCAAGCTCCTTTCTCACACAGCAGTATATCTGGGTGTCTCATGGTATCAGTGACCATATTTACTCACAAACAGAGTAGAATTTGGTGACATAAATAAAATTTAGAGTGACAAAGAGTTAAAAAAAAGAATCTATGGACATTAGTATAGAATGTGTAAACTATAAAAGAGCTTTTGCAAAACTCTATTGTAGAAAACATGTATCCTGACTCCACCATCTACTGGTAAATATGGGATATATATCCTCCTTGAGATTAAACATGCTTGTTAGTATTTAAGGTTCTGAGAAGTCCTACATAGAGAAAACCTGTTAAAATATTTTTTTTCATAACCAGGGCTTTATTTTTGCCTTATATTAATTTCCTCTTTTTAAAAATGGACAGTTTATTAGCATTTATAAAATACCTGAGAACTGAAAATTTATACCAAATTAGATTTGGCTTCAGATAAAAATGACAAGAATATTATAGTGTTTGTAAAAGATGGAAGTTTATTTCTCTTTTATGGGTAAATAAGTGCAAAAGTAGACATTGCATAGCTGGTATGGTGGCTCCATAGTGTTACTGGGGACACAAGGTCCTATTTTTCAAGTCTATCGTTATAACATGTTTTTCTTTTCATGGTCATTTCATGGTGAAAAATGGTTGATGATGTTCTGATGCTTAAATTGGTGCTGGATCCCAGAAGAAGGAGGAATAACAAGATGACAAAACTGGGATGAAATCCTTTTAAGGGAACTTTCTAGAATTACCACTGGACATTACTACTTACAGTACTTTGAATGGTACTTGGTCACATGGTTACATGTAGTTCCAAAGGTGAAAGAAAATGTAGTCTTTAATCCTGGGTGGGAGAAAGGACAGTTTGGATGTGGTGGAAAACTATCAATCTCTTCGACAATTACTATAAACCTAAAGTGTTGAATTAAGTTACCATTGTGCTGATTAGCCTAATTTTCCAGCCTTCCTTTATTTATAACTTCTGGTAGTTTCTTTTTGCATGTGGAATATAGAATAAAAGATAGAATGAAAGGATGATGCAATATTGGAGGCAGGGAGACCAATAGGAACCTTCTATGCTGTCCTAGGTAAGAAATATAAATGTCTTTGATTGCAGGAGTGTCAATAACGTTAAGTGATCAGATTCAGGGTATATTATGAAGGTACATCCTCCTGGATTTTCTGATTTATTAGATGTACAATATGAAGGAAATAGATGAATCCAAGATAACTTCTAGGTTTTAAGACAAAAAAACTGAGTGTAAAATAAGTGCCAGTTACTTTGATTAATGAAAGCTTGTGGGAAGAGTCAATCGGGGCATGTGGAGAAAAATAGCTCTTGTCAAAATACTTCTGAAATGCTTACTGGACTCCCAAAAGCAAGCATAAAATAAAGCATATGCATTTATGACTATAGAGAAGAAATGGTGTCAGGGGACAGAGCCCTGGAACACCCTAAAATTTATTGAAGAGGTAAAAGAGAGATAGAAAAAGATCATGAGAAGGAGCATCCAGTGAGGTTGAAAGTTTGGGTCACACAAACCAAGAAAGGAAAATGTTTTTTAGAACAAAGGAATAAGATCATCAACTCAAATGAGTATGTGAGTTTTGGTAAGATGAGGACAGAATATTACCCGTGGGTTCTGACAATAACGGGTTCACTGGTGGCCTGGGTGAGGGAGATTTTAGTGAGACGTTGGGATTAAACGTCCCATTGGAGTGTTCTGGAAAGGGATTGAATGGCAAAGAAGAGGAGTCAGGAAGAGTAGGTGATATTAAAGAGCTTTGTGTTGAAACGTATCAGGGACTTGGGATCCTAGCTAGAGGAATCAGGAGGTCAAGATTTCGTTGCATGTGCGTTTTGTTTGTTTGTTTGTTTGTTTTAACAGGTCTGCTCTTAAAACATGATTTTTTATGCCCATAGGAATGACTGATTAGGAAGAGAGTAATCTGTGACACAATAGAGTAAAAGAAAATGGGTGTACTGGTAAATGTCAATAGTACCAAGATAAACACAGAATTATAATCAATTTTTCCAGACCAGAAATACTTCACATAATAAAGTAAAATGATAACATAGGTTGGATTTCAGGATGTGGTACAATGGTTAAGACTGACTTAGCCCATCATGCTCCACAATTAATGATGTCCAGTTGATAAAGATGAAGAATTTGCCCTGAAAGAAGTTGAGAAGAGTCCAGAAAAAAAAAGTGTTATGTTTTAGCTACTTCTTCAGAAGAAAACTGACACAATTTCTAGAGAAAAAAAACAGAAGAGGGAGGTCATGAAGTACTCTCCATTTCTAAAACCACTCTAGGGGACACAAAAGTGAAAAGGAGTTTATGTTTTGAGATGATCTTAATCATTTATAAAAGATAAGGGGACAACAACTATAGAAATGTGGGTAAAGATTCAAGATGAGGCTCTTCTTGAAGTCTATAGTATGAAACTCACTATGAGGATACAAGGGAGGTCAACCCCAGTGAATCTCATAAAAGTGAAATAAAAAATACGTGAAATGTGTGTGAAAGCAAAGATTAAAACATATCTCCAGTGAAAGTGATACAAATAGTCTCAAAGGAGTTATAATAGAATTAATGACTTTAGAAGGTGAGTTTTTTGGTGTTGGTCCAGCCCTTTCCCCAATTTTGAACAGTTAATAGACAAAATTCCCTACGCACAGTTATCATGTTGCAGAAGGACACTGTGTGACTTGGGGTATATCTGTGTCACCAAATCAACAAACCATGTCACAGATTCTAATCAAGATGCTTGCTATAATGGCTTCTCTGTAGTTTCTAGTTCAAGGCACCTAAATGGCTTCAGCATACAAATCGATGGGTTACTAAAATATATTTGGAAATAATGTGAAAATTAATTCACAAATTTCATTCAGATCAGTTTGGTTGATAATTTTGTATTCTCAAGTACACAAAAAAATATTCCTTGGGAGTCATTTCTGTTCAGTGTTTGAATTTCATAACACTTATTAGACTTATGCAATCTTTCTAATTCCTCCTGCCCCCACCCCCCACCCCGCCCCAGAGTATTTTCACCTTTCACATGTGGATTTGCTTTTGTCTCAGGACATCTCAGGGAGGTGGGTTGGATGGCCATATTCATCTGCATTTTATAAACCAGAAGTTTCTTCAGAATGGGAAGTACTTGAACTCCTATAGCCAAAGAAACCTCCATGAATTGCCTGTGGAAGACCTGTCATTCCAGTTGGAACTACCTATATCTGGTCATATCTGAACTCTTTAAAAACATGTTCTTTAGCAAAATTGCTTCAAATATTAGAGATCTGGCATTTCAGCCATGCACGCTTATACATACAAATACATTGACCTGGAAGACATGTTACAGAAAGGGAGCAAAATATAAATTCATACAGCAGCTACATAATTTATGTGTAAGATTATGTATATCTTTATAAGACATAGAGAAAGTATAGATACTTTAAAATATCCTCAAAGATCTCACTTTATCAAAACTAACTGGACTTTAAATTTACAAATAGTTTTCTCTCATACAACAATTAAAAGCTGCTGTTACTTCTCAAAAAAAGAAAGAAAAGAAACAAGAAGAAAATGAATTTGAAAGAGATTTTTCCTTCTTTTAGTTTTACTTTGGGTATACTTTTCATTCTGAGTTTTTATTGTGGTAGTTGTAAAAAAATCACTTTCTGATTATTTTTCTTCACAGTCTTA
The DNA here is from genome assembly GCF_964165515.1 of Mesoplodon bidens. Lineage (NCBI taxonomy): Eukaryota > Metazoa > Chordata > Mammalia > Artiodactyla > Ziphiidae > Mesoplodon > Mesoplodon bidens. Next base: position 61,460,909 of record NC_138173.1, read on the forward strand.
ATTTTCTTCTCTTTATCTACTTAATTATTAGTTATAATTTTAATTATCTTTTACATAAATAAGAGTAATTTTGAGATACTAAAAGATGATTCCAAAGAAACTTCTAGTGAATGTCTTTTCTTGTAAATTAATGTTTAAACAAATTGATTCACAGACATACAGTTTGAAAAATCTCAAGATTTGTTTTGAAAATTTTACTGCATACCTTAGGCCCTAAAAATGAAGCACCAGATGCAGAAAGCTAAATCGCACATTTTGCAATCTAAAAATCTTTACCTCAGAAAAAATAATTGATTCCTTGTCCTCTTTTACCACATAGTTGGTGTATGTGTGTGTGTGTTTTAATATAGAGCCCAGTTATGACATAATATTTGTTTTCTTTTGTATTCTCCCAACTGGCTGAAAAGTACTCAGATGAATAATCTGGCACGAGTTTTCTGTTCCTGTCTCTGTAGCCTGGCATTAGCAGTTGAACTGCTCACTTAACTCTCTCCTCCACTCCAGCTTCAAGGGCTCCATGCAGAACTGTACCTTAGCACCAAGTACTATTTAGTTGCCTACAAGAAAAACCCTTTTGCTCAGAGAAACTCCATTTGTCAATGAATGCACCTAAATACCATCATTTGTGATCAAAGTGTCAAATGGAATATTTTAGGAACTGTGTGTAAATTTTCTGGCAGCAGTTACCCTCTGCTTCTAGGCGAATATTCTGTGATATTGCATTCTGGATGTAGATTTCCACAGAACACAGAAGAATGCCAAAGTCCTAAGTACCATGTGGTCTGGCCAATCCATGAAATAAAGCCTTTTCAAATTGTATAGAAATATATGTTAATTGAAAGCACTTTCACAGTTGCCATATTGTTTTCACAATAACTCTGTAGGATAATGGTAAAGCAGACAATAATTATATCCATTTTATAGATGGAGAGACTCATGTGAAGATTCCCATCTCAATTTTCTTTTTTCTTCTAATATCACCAGTGTTCTCTCAAAGAACCTTGATGTTTCCTTGGAAGTTCATCTATTCATTACTTTTCAATACACTCCACTGAGATGTTACTAGGATTCATCTTTACCCTTCCATTTCTGGAGTTAACATTCTAGATTATAGGGCTTCCCTTGTGGCGCAGTGGTTAAGAATCCACCTGCCACTGCAGGGGACACGGGTTTGAGCCCTGGTCCAGGAAGATTTTACATGCCACGGAGCAACTAAGCCCGTGCACCAAAACTACTGAGCCTGTGCTCTAGAGCCCACAAGCCACAACTACTGAGCCCGTGTGCCACAACTACTGAAGCCTGCGCTCCTAGAGCCCATGCTCTGAAACAAGGGAAGCCACCACAATGAGAAGCCCATGCACCGCAATGAAGAGTAGCCCCACTCGCAGCAACTAGAGAAAGCCCATGCACAGCCATGAAGACCCTATGCAGCCAAAAATAAAATAAATAAAATAAATTTATTTTAAAAAATTCTAGACCACAGATTTTTGCCACGTGCCTAGATTACTTCCATAACTTTCCAGATGTTCTCCCTAGCTATGTTCTCTTCTACTTTTAGGTGGTGTCCAGAAGTTAGACAGTTATAGGAGAGTGGTTAAATAAAAAATTTAAAAGTTCCAGAGAAAGGGAATGCTAGCTTGGCATATTCTTGAGAAACTATAAGACATTTAGTATCACTGGAGATTGGAGTACAAAATCAGGACTTGTGTGAGATGGGGCTGGAGAAGAAAATGGGAGTAGGTCATATAGACATTTACAATCCATGTTGAGGAAAGTTTATTCTGAAAGCAAGGAGGTTTTAAGAGTTTTATATGTGAAAATGACATAATCAAATATGGATGCTTGAAAATTCAATCAACACCCAAATTATAAAATGAGATAATATATTAGTGCATAAGGAGATCAGTACACTATAAAGGATGAAAGATAATTGGAAGACTGTGTCAGTAAACTAGCCAAGTGATTATGGTATTCTGTATTAAATTACTGGCAATGGAGTGAATAAAATGGATTGCTATAAAAATACACAGGAAATAGATTTAAAATACATGGTTAACGATTGGAAGTAGAAGTAACTATTGAAAAAGTCAAGAATAATTCATAAACTCTCACTTTAGAACTAGTTTATGATGATGATTTCCCCTGAATAGATAATGCAGTACTTAAATTCCAATATGGAAATGATGAGTTTGAGATGATTGCGTGCATCCAAATGGAGATGTCTTATGGACAGCTTAATGCACAGGACTGAGGTCCAGGAAAGATACAAACTAAGGTGTCATCTTTATAAATGGAGCAGCTGTTGAATGAATACACACATGGCTATAGTAGGACCTCGTACATGCAGGATGCTAAAAAACATACTGTTTATATCTCATTGGTCTTGTCTACTTTGGACACCAGTTTGAGGTCAAATACATAAAATAATTCTTTATCCATAGGAGGTAACATTAATTTTATCAAAACAATAAAAAGTGTAGTACAAAGCATTAAAGTTAATATATATGGTCATATACTTACTATGAACAGGCATTATTTTTTTTTTCCAGAAAAGATATTTTATTTGATTTATTTATTTTTATTTTGTTGGAGTATAGTCACTTTACACTGTTAAGTCATTTTCTGCTGTACAGTAAAGTGAATGTGTATACATATATCCTCTCTTTTTTGGATTTCCTTCCCATTTAGGTTACCACAAAGGACCAAGTAGAGTTCCCTGTGCTATACAGTAGGTTCTCATTAGTTACCTATTTTATACATAGTAGTGTATATATGTCAATCCTAATCTCCTAATTCATCCCACCACCACCCTTTTCCCCTTGGTATCCATACGTTTTTTTCTCTATGTCGGTGCCTCTATTTCTGCTTTGCAAATAAAATCACCTGTACCATTTTTCTAGATTCCGCATATATGTATTAACATATGATAATTGTTTTTCTCTTTCTTACTTACTTCACTCTGTATGACAGTCTCTAGGTCCATCCACATCTCTGCAAATGACACAATTTCGTTCCTTTTTATGGCTGAGTAATATTCCATTGTATATATGTACCACATCTTCTTTATCCATTCCTCTGTTGATGGACATTTAGATTGTTTCCATGTACTGGTTATTGTAAATAGTGCTGCAGTGAACACTGAGTTGCCTGTATCTTTTTGAATTATGGTTTTCTCTGGGTATATGCCCAGGAGTCGGAATGCTGGGTCATATGGTAGCTCTATTTTTAGTTTGTTAAGGAACCTCCATACTGTTCTCTGTAGTGGCTGTATCAATTTACATTCCCACCAGCAGTGTAAGAGGGTTCCCTTTCCTCCACACCCTTTCCAGCACTTATTGTTTGTAGATTTTTTGATGATGGCTATTCTGACTGGTGTGAGGTGATACCTCATTGTAGTTTTGATTTGCATTTCTCTAATAATTAGTGATGTTGAGCATCTTTTCATGTAAGGCATTATTTTAAATCACTTACTCTTTGTGTCAATCTGCTCAGAAAATATAGTCCCCATTTTTATGGTAGCTCAAAGACAAATTAAAGGATGCTCATTTACTTAGAAAGGCAGGAATAGAGCAAAATTACATATAAAGTTTTCTAAAATAGTGTGATTAATTAACATTTATTAATGATTACTATATGTCTGGTACCACATTCGATACTGTGCACCAAAGTCTCTATTTTATTTATTTTACATTAGGCTACACTACATAACCCAATATAATGAATGGCACAATTAAATCTAAATATAGACAGAACCAAAAGTAAACTAACAACTCATAGACACCTAACCCCAATATATTTTCAGTCTCTCTACATTGTATGTGTTTTAAATACAATTTATTTTAAGTTTATAAAATATAATTTTTAAATTTTTATTGAAGTATAACTCATTTACAAGGCTGTGTTAGTTTCAGGTGTACAGTTAAGTGATTCAGTTATACATATTCTTTTTCAGATTCTTTTCTCTTATAGGTTATTACAAAATGAGTATAGTTCCCTGTGTTTTACAGTAGGTATTTGTTGGTTATCTATTTTATATATATTAATATATGTTACTATATGTTAATATGTTAATCCCAAATAAAAGCAAACATAAACAAATGGGACATAATTAAACTTAAAAGCTTTTGCACAGCAAAGGAAACCATAAACTAAATGAAAAGACAACCTACAGAATGGGGAGAAAATATTTGCAAATGATGCAACCAACAAGGGATTAATCTCCAAAATACACTAAGAGCTCATACAGCTCAATATCTAAAAACAAACAACCCAATCAAAAAATGTGAAGATCTAAACAGACATTTCTCCAAAGAAGACATACAGATGGTCAAAAGTTAAATGAAAAGATGCTCAACATTGCTAATTATTAGAGAAATGCAAATCAGTCCCTCTTTATTGAGAACCACCAAGGAAAGAGTTCCATGCACCTGCTCCCAGAGCCCCTGGACCCTGATCCAGAAAAAGTCTCACCTGGTGGGATATGAAAAGTTAATTCTCCAACAGCAAACAAGGTTTTCATTGTCATTTGTTCCTAGGTATTTTTTATTTTCTCTTTGATTTCTTCAGTGATCTCTTGGTTATTTAGTAGTTTATTGTTTAGCCTACATGTGTTTATATTTTTTACAGATTTTTTTCCTGTAATTGATATCTAATCTCATAGTTCTGTGGTAGGAAAAGATACCTGGTACGATTTCAATTTTCTTAAATTTACCAAGGCTTGATTTGTGACCCAAGTTATGATCTATCCTGGAGAATGTTCCAAGAGCACTTGAGAAGAAAGTGTATTCTGTTGTTTTGGGGTGGAATGTCTTATAAATATCAATTAAGTCCATCTTGTTTAATGTATCATTTAAAGCTTATGTTTCCTTATTTATTTTCATTTTGGATGATCTGTCCATTGGTGAAAGTGGGGGTGTTAAAGTCCCCTACTATGATTGTGTTACTGTCGATTTCCCCTTTTATGGCTGTTAGCATTTGCCTTATGTATTGAGGTGCTCCTGTGTTGGTTGCATAAATATTTACAATTATTATATCTTCTTCTTGGATTGATCCCTTGATCATTATGTAGTGTCCTTCTTTATCTCTTGTAATAGTCTTTATTTTAAAGTCTATTTTGTCTCATATGAGAATTGCTACTCCACCTCTCCTTTGATTTACATTTGCATGGAATATCTTTTTCCATCTCCTCACTTTCAGTCTGTATGTGTCCCTAGGTCTGAAGTGGGTCTGCTGTAGACAGCATATATATGGGTCCTGTTTTTATATCCATTCAGCCAGCCTATGTCTTTTGGTTGGAGCATTTAATGCATTTACATTTAAGGTAGTTATCAATATGTATGTTCCTATTATCATTTTCTTAATTGTTTGGTGTTTGTTTTTGTAGGTCTTTTCCTTCTTTTATGTTTCCTACCTAGAGAAGTTCCTTTAGCATTTGTTGTAAAGCTGGTTTGGTGGTGCTCAACTCTCTTAGCTTTTGCTTGTCTGTAAAGCTTTTAATTTCTCCATCGAATCTGAATGAGATCCTTGCTGAGTAGAGTAATCTCGCTTTAAATATGTCCTGCCACTCCCTTCTGGCTTGCAGCGTTTCTGCTGAAAGTTCAGCTGTTAACCTTATGGGGATTCCCTTGTATGTTATTTGTTGTTTTTCCCTTTGTGCTTTTAATATTTTTTCTTTGTATTTAATTTTTGATAGTTTGATTAATATGTGTCTTGGCATGTTTCTCCTTGGATTTATCTTGTATGGGACTCTCTGCACTTCCTGGACTTGATTATTTCCTTTCCCATATTAGGGACATTTTCAACTATAATCTCTTCAAGTATTTTCTCAGTCCCATTCCTATTGTCTTCTTCTTCTAGGACCCCTATAATTCAAATGTTGGTGTGTTTAATGTTGTCCCAGGGGTCTCTGAGTCTGTCCTCAATTCTTTTCATTCTTTTTTCTTTATTCTGATCTGTGGTAGTTATTTCCACTGTTTTATATTCCAGGTCACTTATCCGTTCTTCTGCCTCAGTTATTCTACTATTGATTCCTTCTAGAGAATTTTTAATTTCATTTATTGTGTTGTTTAATATTGTTTGTTTTTTCTTTAGTTCTTCTAGGTTCTTGTTAAACGTTTCTTGTATGTTCTCCATTCTATTTCCATGATTTTGGATGAAATTTACTAACATTACTCTGAATTCTTTTTCAGGTAGACTGCCTATTTCTTCTTCATTTGTTCAGTCTGGTGGGTTTTTACCTTGTTCCTTCATCTGCTGTGTGTTTCTCTGTCTTCTCATTTTGCTGAACTTACTGTGTTTGGAGTCTCCTTTTCACAGGCTGCAGGTTCATAGTCCACTTTGGTTTTGGTGTCTACCCCCAGTGACTAAGTTTCTAAGGTTAGTTCAGTGGGTTGTGTAGGCTTCCTAGTGGAGGGGACTGGTGCCTGTGTTCTGGTGGATGAGCCTGGATCTTGTCTTTCTGGTGGGTAGGACCGCATCCTGTGGTGTATATTGAGGTGTCTGTGACCTTGTTATGATTTAAGGCAGCCTCTCTTCTAGTGGGTGGGGTTGTGTTCCTGTCTTGCTAGTTGTTTGGCATAGGGTGTCCAGCACTGTAGCTTGCTGGTCGTTGAGTGGAGCTGGTTCTTAGCATTGAGATGGAGATCTCTGGGAGAGCTTTTGCTGTGTGATATGATGTGGGGCTGGGAGGTCTCTGGTGGACTAATGTCCTGAACTCGGCTCTCCCACCTCAGAGGCTCAGGCCTGACACCTGGCTGGAGCACCAAGACACTGTCAGCCATGCAACTTTAACATTTAGGAGTTCAGCTGCTGATGATCAGAGTACCATCTGTGAAACAGCTCCCACTCCTCAGGGCAGAGCAAGAAATTCCTGCTCGTAGGTGTTAGCAACTTCGTTCTACAATTTCTTTTTCCTTGTTAAGTCACCTTTTCCCTTAAAGGAAACACTTTATGACATCTCTTTGGCATATCCAAATTACCAGAATCACTATTCCAAACTTTTGGCCCTGTTATTAAGTAAATAATGGTCACTTGAACACAAGCACAGTGATACTGTGATGGCCAATCTGATAACCAAGATCGCTGCTAAGTCTGAATTCATTTTTTAGTTCTACCTTTTCTTGATGGAGTCATCAGCATTTTCTATATAGAGTATAGTCATCTGCAAATAGTGAATTTTACTTCTACCTTTCCAGTTTGGATGACTCATTTCTTTTTCTTTCCTAATTGTTCTGGCTAGGGCTTCCAATACTATGTTGAATAAAAGTGGTGAGAGTAGATACGCGTGTCTTTTTTCTGATCTTAGAGGAAATGCTTTCAGTTTATCACCATGGAAAATGATGTTCGCTGTGGCCTTGTCCTGTATGGTTTTATTATATTGAGGTACATTCCCTCCATACTCTTTGTTAAGAGTTTTCTTTTTTTTTTTAATCATAAATTGATGTTGAATTTACTCAAATATTTTTCTGCATCTATTGAAGTGATCATATGATTTTTATTCTTTATTTTGTTAATGTGGTGTATCACATTAACTGATATGCAGATGTTGAAACATACTTGCATCCGTGAAATAAACCCTACTTGATCATGGTGTATGAACCATTTAATCTATTGATGAATTCAGTTTACTAATATTTTCTTGAGGATTTTTATATCTATATTTATCAGGAATATTGGTCTTTAATCTGCCCCTCCCCAAAATCTATCTCTCTCTTCCTATCTTCTCTCTCTCTTGGCATTCTTTCCTAGTTTTGGTAACAGCATAATGGCCTTATAAAGTGTATTTACAAGAGTTCCCCTTTCTTTTAATTTTTGGAAGAGTTTGAGAAAAATTGATAATTAATTCTCTTTGAAAATTAGGTAGAATTCACCAGTGAAGCCATCTGGCCGTGGACTAGTTTTTTGGGAGTTTTTTGATGACTGATTCAATCTCCTTATCAGTAATCAGTCTGTTCATTTTTCTATTTCATCATGATTCAGTCCTGATAGGTTGTATGTTTCTAGGATCTTATCCATTTCTTCTAGATTGCTCATATTTTTTGTGTGTCATTGTTCACAGCAGTCCCTTATGATTCTTTTTACTCCTGTGGTATCAGCTGTGATACTCCTCTTTCATCTTTGATTTTATTTATTTGAATCTTCTCTCTTTTATTTCTTTTCTTGGTGAGTCTAGTTAAAAGTTCATCAATTTTGTTTATATTTTCAAGGAACCATTTCTTAGTTCCAGGAAGCCCAGAAAGTTCCAAATAAGATGAACCCAAAGAGACCCACACCAACACATGCTATAACTAAATGTCAGAAGTTAAAGATAGGGAGAGAATATTAAACTTAGCAAGAGAAAAACAATCTGTTACATACAAGGGAACCCCCATAAAACTATCAGAAGATTTTTCAACACAAATTTTGAAGGCCTAGAAGGGAGTACCATAATATATTCAAAGTGCTGGAAAAAATAATAATCTACCCAGCATAGTTGTGGCTCAGAATTTAACCAATTAACAAACCAATTAACAAAATGGCAATAAGTACATATCTATCAATAATTATTTTAAATGTAAACTGACTAAATTCTCCAATCAAAAGACATAGGGTGGCTGAATGGATAAAAAGAAACAAAACAATACTCATCTATATGCTGACTATAAGAGACACACTTTAGATGTAAGGACACACACAGACTGAAAGTAAAGGGCTGGAAAGAGATATTCTATGCAAATGGAAACCAAAAGAAACCTGGAGAGGATATTCTTATATCAGAGAAGTTGAACTTTAAAATAAAGATTGTAGTAAGAGACAAAGAAATGCATGACATAACGATAAAGAATTCAATCTAACAAATATTTTTTTCATCCATGATAGGAGCAACTAAATATATAAAGCAAATATTAACAGACCTAAAGTGAGTAATAGACAGCAATACAATAATAGTAGAGGACTTTAGTAACCCACTTATATCGATGGATATATCATCCATAAAGAAAATTAGTAAGAAAACATCAGCCTTAAACAACATGTTAGAAAAGGTAGACTTAACAGATATTTACAGGACATTTCATCCAAAAGCAACAGGACACACATTCTTCTCAAGTTCACATGGAACATTTTCCAAGATAGATCACATGGTAGGCCACAAAACAAGTCTTAATAAATGTAACAGGGTTGAAATCATATCAAGCATTTTTTTCCAACCACAGTGGTGTGAAACTGGAAATTAACTACGTGTAAGTAACTGGAAAATTCACAAATATGTGGAGATTAAACAACATGCTACTGAATAATGGGTCAAAGAAGAAATCAAATGAGAAATAAAAAATATCTTGAGACAAACAAAAGTGGAAAAGTAATATACCAAAATTTATAGGATGCAGTAAAGAAAGTTCTAAATGGTAAGTTCATAGTGATCAATGAAGAAAGAAGAAAAGCCTCAAATAAACAACATAACTTTGAACCTTAAGAAACAAAAAAAGAACAAGCAAAGCCCAAAGTTAGTAGAAGGAAAGAAATAACAAAAATTAGAGCAGAAATAAATGACAATAATTTTTTTAAAAGACAATAGACAAAATAAATGAAACTAAGAGCTAGTTCAACGTGCCTTTATAAACTAAACAAATAATTTTTAGAAGTTGATTCTCACCTGCTCTGATTCTTTCAGAATCTAACTATAAATTTTATTGGTGGAGGAATGGAGAATATTATACTAATCCCTAGAAAGTATTATGAGGATCCCACTTTTAGTAGTGTATTTTACAACAATATATTTTTGTCATTAATAGATGGCTCATGATCTAATATCTATCCTTGAAGCACAGGTAAGATCCCAGTACATTCAACAGCTATATATCTTTTTTATATGTCTTATTATGAGAATTTGAAGGCAGATATGGTATCTTATTCATTTTTGTGTTTTAAAGCTTCAAATCCCACCACACTGTACCAATGTTACCCTGTCCCTAAGAGCATAAAATAGTGTCAGGAATATAGTTGATATTTAATAAATGTTTACTGAATGAATTAATAATTTAATAACATAGTAAATTCATGCAATTGCCCTGAAAAGGAAGGGAATGAAACAGCCAGCAGTACTTCCAGGAAACAACTGAGAAACACCCTTTGGCACTCACCATTTAATCATCTTAGCCTCAGTCTTAAAGCTTAAGAAATAAAATTTAGGGCCCAGTAAGCATAGATCAAGCCAACTACATTTTCACACCCCAGGTCACTGATTACCTCACTAAATCTCTCACTTTGCTGAATATGTTCAAGCAATTATTATTATAGGATGCAAGAAAGTGAAACTTCTTGGAAAGTTGTTTTTTGTTTGTTTGTTTTTATTTTTTTGGCTACATTAGGTCTTAGTTGTGGCATGCGGGATCTTCGTTGAGGCATGAGGGATCTTTCCTTGAGGCGTGTGGGCTCTTCATTGTGGTGCATGGACTTCTCTCTAGTTGTGGCACGCAGGTTCCAGGGCCCATGGGCTCTGTAGTTTGTGGCATGCAGGCTCTAGTTGAGGCGCGCAAGCTCAGTAGTTGTGGCACTCATGCTTAGTTACCCCGTGGCATGTGAGATCTTAGTACCCTGACCAGGGATCGAACCCACATCCCCTGCATTGCAAGGCAGATTCTTTACCACTGGACCACCAGGGAAGTCCCAGAAAGTTGTTTTGATTATTAATAAAATATTATAATGTCAACCCATGAATTACCACCATAAAACCCTACATTTTAGCATTATTTGAATTCAGTAGAATATAGACAGAACTAGATTTGACAAATTATATCTGTAATTGTGTCCCCCATTCCTCTCGATTTTGAACTATCTCTTCAGCTGAACCAACTTAATGTTCTCAATAGCTGCTTTTTTACAATAGAACAAGACTGTCGGGTCCTAAAAAAATATTTGAGTTCTAGGTGTCCACAGACCCTGACTGAATCTCTCCAGATCTAGCCTCGTATTCACCTTTGTAAACTTCACAGCCATTTTATTTCCCTGATTGCTGTCCAGTTTCTTGTCCCCTGATTCTGATCAGAGTCTAAAGACCAGAACACTTTGATGTTATTTTCATACTATCAGTTCTTGACTATGTGCCAAACTTGGATACTGCTTTGAAGATTTTCCTTGTGATTTCATTTCCAGGTTGAGAGTTAGGTTAATTTTACGTTTAGTGTTGTGCCCATCTCTGGCCCTTAGAACCTCAAACCTCATTGAACAAAGAACCAGGGCCCCTTTACTTCCCCAGGAGGAAAGTTCAAACAAACATATGAATCATCTCATTCTTCTGTAAACAGTGAACTGTGTGCTTTTCCTCACACTCATTCCCCACTGGAAAGCTCTCTCATTTTTCACACAAGGGAGTCTTTGTGGATTATTTCATTCCCTAGATTTCTTTCCTCCTCTGAAATCTTTTTGCACTTACTAATATGTATCACTTTTCTTATTAATCAGGTTTTTGAAAAGTAATTTATATATAGTAAAATTCTCCTTTTTAAGTGTGCCACTGGTGAACTTTGTTAAAGACAGACTGTCATTCAACCAACACTACCATCAAGATATAGAACATTTCCATTACCAAATAAAGTTCCCTCATGACTATTTGTCATCAATTCTATAACCTTCCACCCCCAATGCCTGGTGACAACCAACCTACTATTTTCTGTCTCTATACTTTTGCCTTTTTCAGAATTTCATTTAAGTGGAATCATACAGTATGTGTTTTCTGGTATAATGCCTTTGAGATTCATCCATACTGTTTCATGTATCAACAGTTCATTCATTTTAATGCTAGGTAGCATTCCATTATATGGCTATGCCACAATTTGCTTATATATTTACTGTGTGATGGATCTTTTGTTTGGTTCCAATATTGACTACTATGAATAAGTTTATACAAATGTTCACATACAAATCTTTGTGTGGAAAATGCTTCTGTTTTTTTTGGGGGGGTCATAATACTGAGTGGGACTACTGGATTATAAGATATAGATATTTAACACTATGTAGAAATGCCAACGATTTTTTAAATACCTGTACCATTTTGCATTATGATAAACAATGTATGAGGGTTTCAGTGGCATCACATACTAATCAAACTTAGTATTGCCAGTGTTTTTTTTTAAACTTTAGATATCTAGTAGATATGCAATGATGTCATTGTGGTGTTTTTTTAAATTAATTAATTAAATTTATTTATTTTACTTTTGGCTGCATTGGGTCTCCATTGTTGCACGCGGACTTTCCCTAGTAGGGGAAAGAGCAGGGGCTGCTCTTCGTTCCAGTGTGCAGGCTTGTCACTGCAGAGGCCTCTCCCACTGCGGAGCACAGGCTCTAGGCACAAGGGCTTCAGTAGTTGTGGCTCATGGGCTCCAGAACGCAGGCTCAGTCATTGTGGTGCATGGGCTTAGTTGCTCCACGGCATGTGGGATCTTCCCAGATCAGGGCTCGAACCCATGTCCCCTGCATTAGCAGGCAGATTCTTAACTACTGAGCCACCAGGGAAGCCCCTGTTATTGTGGTTTTAATTTGCGTTTTTCTAATAACTAATGATGTCAAGCATTGCCATCTACATATCTTCTTGGTGGAGTATCTATTCAAATCTTTTGCCCGTTTTAAAAATTGGGTTATCTTCTTATTATTAATTTTTAAGAGTGTTTATATATTATCTAAATATGCCTTTACTACACAGGGCTTTGGGTCATGTTTTCTCCTAGTCTGTAGCTTGTCATTTCATTCTCTAACAGTGTCTGTGTGAAGTAGAAAGTTTAAATTTTGATGAAGTTCAATTTATTTTGCTTTTTCTTTTATGAGTTATACTGTTTGTGCCCTGTTTAAGAAATCTTTGCCTAATCAAAAGTCACAAAGTTTCCTCCTGTCATTTCTTCTAGAAATTTTATAGTTTTAGCTTTTACCTGTTTAAGTCTATGATACATTTAAGGTTATTTCTTGTATAAGGTGTGAGGTAAGGGCTGAGATTTATATTTTGCATGTGGATGTGTGATTGTTTTAGCACAATTTGCTGAAAAGACTATATTTTTTCCTTTGAATTACCTTGGTTACTTGTCTGTGAATCAGTAGAATATATATACATGGGTATTTACTTTTCACTATGGATTGGTGGAAAGATCATCATGATTTTGGAGTCATACTAAGTTTTAAGGCCTGTCTCTATCACTTTCTAACTGTGTTTTCTAAAGCCACTTATTATGCATCAGTTTCCTGATCTAGAAAAAAAGTGATTACAAAATGTAATTTTATGGCTTCTTTAAGAATTCTGTCAAATAAGCAAGATATATTAAAATTCTAGTGGTATCTTTAGTTTATTTGTTTTTAACAATTTTTTTTTTTTCTGTACGCGGGCCTCTCACTGTTGTGGCCTCTCCCATTGTGGAGCACAGGGTCTGGACATGCAAGCCCAGCAGCCATGGCTCACAGACCCAGCCACTCACAGCATGTGGGACCTTCCCGGACCGGGGCACAAACCCACGTCCCCTGCATCGGCAGGCGGACTCTCAACCACTACGCCACCAGGGAAGCCCTTTAACAATTTTTTAATCTTCCCTTCTTAGTTAGATTGGTAGCTTCTTAAAGTAAAGGACTATTTTTTTTCTACACTGACAATAAGAACCACACAATCTCCAGCATAGAAGTTGTGTTCTATGATGGAAAAGACAATGAGGGAGGTTTGAATCCTCAGAGAAGGTAGTGAAGAGCATGATCACTGGCTGTGTAAGCAAATTCTTGAAAAAAATACAGGTCATGTGGAGATCAAGAGTGTTGAAATATGGCTGCACCCCTTAATCATATACATACTGCATAGCATTATCCTCACTTTTTCTTTATTCAATAAGAAGAAATCAAACATGAATTTAATGATTTAGATCAAGGATCAATAGCATTTTATTTTCCATAAGTCACTTCATTATTTTGCAGGATTCTTATCTCCATTCCCATACACTGAAATTAAACGTTTATTTAAAATTGCCAAAAGTTCAATCCATAAGTCAAGCAAAATTGTTGATTGCTTTAGGGAGGGTCTTATGAAATTAAAAGGAAGAAGAAGCGCATTGCTATCAAGGAATCTGTCATTTCAAATGGATGTAGCTATGTTTGGATGATAGATTGTTGAACAAGGAGTCAAATTAATTTGGTTAAAATTCCACTTTCGCTTTTGAATAGAAAGCAAGATGTTGAACTGTGGTAACTGTCAACTTTATTATTCATAAACTGTAGCTAATTCACCTCAAAAGGACTTTGCATGCATGAATGAGATAAAAGTGAAAACACTTTGTAATCACTAACATCCTATACAAATATAAGGCATTGTTATTACTAAGACTCAAAGCCAACTTTAGAAAAGAATATGTTATTGTTGATCAATGAAAATAACCCTGGAGACCTCCTTCCCCAAATCAACCCACACTCTACTAAGATGTAATACTACCTGTCATTTTACCATGTGTAATGCATTGCTTTATGTTAAGTAAGGCTTCTCAGGTTTCCATTTAAAATGGAAATGCCTCATAAAGCATAACAATAGGTCTCAAGGATGTTATGTTGAATACCTGGCACCTAGGCAACACGTGTCTTTCTCTCCACTCTTTCTGACTAGGGCACTATAATATAAAAACATGTGTCCTAGGAGACTTAAAAGAGTAGGGGAAAAAAAACATGTTAATCTAAAACAATGAAACAGCCAGTTATTTTACTAGCAAATGGGTTTATTTGGGAAGGGAACTAAGATACCACATGCCGCGCCGTGAGGCCAAAATATATATATATATATATATATATATATATATATATACACTGCAATTTGGGACATGCAACTATAGCAAAACTAATGCAAGTTTGCGTAAAACAAAAGAGAGGAAACTTTTGTACATAGAAGGGGAAGTGGGAGGGGCTAGTACAAACAAGAAGTCTGTTGGAGGAAACTGGGAATTCAAAATATAGTGGCTTTTCATTGGTTGAGCTGTTACCGTCTCTCATTAGCTGACCCACTGTCAGTCAGATAGAACTCTCTCGTCCTTCTGCTGAGAGTGGCAAATTAGTCACTTCCTGCCAGAGATGCAGTTTGTCTCTTCCAGTGAAATCTGTATTGAGTTTGAGTGGTAAGTGCATGAGGGCTCCCTGTTCTGGCCTCCCTACTCCATTTTAGTGAGGATTCTCTATATTAATTTTCACACCTAGAAACTGGAGGAGAATATGTTGGAGAGAAGTGAAAGAAAAAGTCTACTTTTCCCAATTGTTTAGTGTGGGTCCTGTAAACAACAGACATAAGGAATATATTAACTAATGATTTTAATCACTGTCTGTATTTTTACCACCTATATTGTGCTATAATTGACGTAAAGAAATGCATTATTTAAGAGCACAGTTTGATGAATTATGACATGTAGACTCCCATGAAACCATCACTATAATGAAGAAAATGAGGGGAGACCTTCAAGATGGCGGAGGAGTAAGACATGGAGATAAACTTCCTCCCCACAAATACATCAGAAATACATCTACATGTGGAACAACTCCTACAAAACACCTACTGAATGCTGGCAGAAGACCTCAGTCTTTCCAAAAGGCAAGAAACTCCCCCACGTACTTGGGTAGGGCAAAAGAATAAACAGAGAGAAAAGAATAGGGATTAGACCTGCACCTCTGGGAGGTAGCTGTGAAGGACGAAAGGCTTCCACACACTAGGAAGCCCCTTCACTGGAGGAGACAGGGGGGTGGCAGGGGGGAAACTTTGGAGCCATGGAGGACAGCGTAGCATCAGGGGTTCAGAGGGCAAAGCAAAGAGATTCCCGCACAGAGGATGGGTGCCGACCAGCACTCACCAGCCCAAGAGGCTTGTCTGCTCACCAGCCGGGGCAGGCGGGGGCTGGGAGCTGAGGCTCAGGCTTCGGAGGTCAGATCCCAGGAAGAGGACTGGGGCTGGCTGCGTGAACACAGCCTGAAGGGGGCTAGTGCACCACAGCTAGCCAGGAGGGAGTCCGGGAAAATATCTGGACCTGCCCAAGAGGCAAGACAAAATTGTTTTGAGGTGCGTGAGGAGAGGGGATTCAGAGCACTGCCTAAATGAGTTCCAGAGACGGGTGCGAGCTGTGGCTGTCAGCGTGGACCCCAGAGATGGGCATGAAGTGCTGAGGCTGCTGCTGCCGCCACCAAGAAGCCTGTGTGCAAGCACAGGTCACTATCCACACCTCCCCTCCCAGGAGCCTGTGCAGCCCGTCACTGCCAGGGTCCCATGATCCAGGGACAATTTCCCCAGGAGAACACATGGTGGGCCTCAGGCTATTGCAACGTCAGACAGGACTCTGCCACCACAGGCTCACCCCGCATTCCTTACCCCTGCCTACCCCCAGCCTGATTGAGCCAGAGCCTCCAAATCACCCACTCCATTTCCCCGTTGTGTCTGAGGTAAGAACAGACAGCCTCAGGCAACCTACACGCAGAGGCGGAGCTAAGTCCAAAGCTGAACCCCAGGAGCTGTGCAAACAAAGAAGAGAAGGGGAAATCTCTCCCAGCAGTCTCAGGAGCAGCAGATTAAATCCCCACAATCAACTTGATGTACCCTGCCTCTCTGGAATAACTGATTAGAAAATGAATCATCCCAAAATTGAGGTGGCGGACTTTGTGTAATTTTGACTGTGTAGCTGTGCTGTGCCATTTGTCTTAGGGTTCTGTCTGCTGTTTTGTTTTTGTTTTTGTTTTTAGTATAGTTTTCTAGAGCTTGTTATCATTGGTGGATATGTTTTTTGGTTGCTCTCTTCTGTCTTTCTTTTATTTTATTATGTTTTAATTTTTTCTTTATTTTTTAATAATTAAAATTTTTTTATTTTAAATATTTTATTTTATTTTTCTCTTCCTTCTTTCTCCATTTTCTTCTGAGTCATGTGGTGGACAGGGTCTTGGTGCTCCGGCTGGGTGTCAAGGCTTGGCCTCTGAGGTGGGAGAGCCAAGTTCAGGACATTGGTCCACCAGAGACCTCCCAGCTCCATGTAATATCAAACAGCAAAAGCTCTCCCAGAGATCTCCACCTCAACACTAAGACCCAGCTCCCTCAATGACCAGCAAGCTACAGTGCTGGACACCCTATGACAAACAACTAGCAATACAGGAACACAACCCCACCCGTTAGCAGAGAGACTGCATAAAATCATAATAAGGTCACAGACACCCCAAAACACAAGACTGGATGCGGTCCTGCCCAGCAGAAAAACAAGATCCGGCCTCATCCACCAGAACACAGGCACCAGTCCCCTCCACTAGGAAGCCTACACAACCCACTGAACCAACCTTAGCCACTGGGGACAAACACCAAAAACAATGGGAACTACGAACCCGCAGTCTGCAAAAAGGAGATCAAAAACACAGCAAGTTAAGCAAAAAGAGAAGACAAAAAAAGCACAGCAGATGAAGGAGCAAGTTAAAAACCCACCAGACCAAACAAATGAAGAGAAATAGGCAGTCTACCTGAAAAAGAATTCAGAGTAATGATAGTAAATTTCATCCAAAATCTTGGAAATAGAATGGAGAAGATACAAGAAACGCTTAACAAGGACCTAGAAGAACTAAAGAGAAAATGAACACTGATAAACAACATAATAAATGAAATTAAGAACTCTCTAGAAGGAATCAATAGCAGAATAACTGAGGCAGAAGAACGGATAAGTGACCTGGAATATAAAGTAGTGGAAATAACTACCACAGACCAGAATAAAGAGAAAAGAATGAAAAGCATTGAGGACAGTCTCAGAGACCTCTGGGACAACATTAAACACATGAACATTTCAATTATAGGGGTCCTAGAAGAAGAAGACAATAGGAATGGGACTGAGAAAATACTTGAAGAGATTATAGTTGAAAATGTCCCTAATATGGGAAAGGAAATAATCAAGTCCAGGAAGTGCAGAGAGTCCCACACAGGATAAATCCAAGGAGAAACATGCCAAGACACATATTAATCAAACTATCAAAAATTAAATACAAAGAAAAAATATTAAAAGCACCAAGGGAAAAACAACAAATAACATACACGGGAATCCCCATAAGGTTAACAGCTGAACTTTCAGCAGAAATGCTGCAAGCCAGAAGGGACTGGCAGGACATAGTTAAAGTGATGAAAAGGAAAAACCTAAAACAAAGATTACTCTACTCAGCAAGGATCTCATTCAGATTTGATGGAGAAATTAAAAGCTTTACAGTCAAGCAAAAGCTAAGAGAATTCAGCACCAGCAAAGCAGAATTACAACAAATGCTAAAGGAACTTCTCTAGGTAAGAAACACAAGAGAAGGAAAAGACCTACAAAAACAGACCCAAAACAATTAAGAAAATGGTAATAGGAACATACATAGCAATAACTACCTTGAATAGAAATGGATTAATTGTTCCAACCAGAAGTTATAGACTGGCTGAATGGACACAAAAACAAGACGTGTATATATGCTTTCTACAAGAGACCCACTTCAGACCTAGTGACCAACACAGACTGAAAGTGAGGGGATGGAAAAAGATATTCCATGCAAATGGAAATCAAAAAGAAGTTGGAGTAGCAATTCTCATATCAGTCAAAATAGACTTTAAAATAAAGACTATTACAAGAGACAAAGAAGGACATGACATAATGATCAAGGGATCAATCCAAAAAGATATAACAATTGTAAATGTTTATGCACCCAACATAGAAGCACCTCAGTACATAAGGCAAATGCTAACAGCCATAAAAGGGGAAATCGACAGTAACACAATCATAGTAGAGGACGTTAACACCCCACTTTCACCAATGGACAGATCATACAAAATGAAAATAAATAAAGAAACATAAGCTTTAAATGATACATTAAACAAGATGGATTTAATTGATATTTATAGGACATTTCATCCAAAAACAACAGAATACACTTTCTGCTCAAGTGCTCATGTAACATTCTCCAGGATAGATCATATCTTGGGTCACAAACCAAGCCTTGGTAAATTTAAGAAAATTGAAATTGTATCAAGTATCTTTTCCAACCACAACACAATGAGACTAGATATCAATTACAGGAAAAAAATCTGTAAAAACTACAAGCACATGGAGGCTAAACAATACACTACTAAATAACCAAGAGATCACTGAAGAAATCAATGGGGAAATCTAAAAAATACCTAGAAACAAATGACAATGAGAAAACGATGACCCAAAACCTATGGGAGACAGCAAAGCAGTTCTAAGAGGGACGTTTATAACAATACAATCCTACCTCAAGAAACAAGAAATATTTTGAATAAACAACCTAACCTTATACCTAAAGCAATTAGAGATAGAAGGACAATAAAACCCCAAAGTTAGCAGAAGGAAAGAAATCATAAAGATTAGATCAGAAATAAATGAAAAAGAAGTGAAGAAAACAATAGGAAGGATCAATAAAACTAAAAGTTGGTTCCTTGAGAAGACAAACAAAATTGATAAACCATCCATCAGACTCATCAAGAAAAAAAGGGAGAAGACTCAAATCAATAGAATTAGAAATGAAAAAGGAGAAGTAACAACTGACACTGCAGAAATACAAAGGATCATGGACAAATTCTTAGAAAAGCACAACCTTCTGAGACTGAACCAGGAAGAAATAGAAAACATAAACAGACAAATCACAAGCACTGAAATTGAAACTGTGATTAAAAATCTTCCAACAAAAAACGCCCAGGACCAGATGGATTCACAGAAATTCTATCCATTATTTAGAGAAGAGCTAACACCTATCCTTCTCAAACTCTTCCAAAATATAGCAGAGGGAGGAGCACTACAAAACTCTTTCTATGAGACCACCATCACTGTGATACCAAAACCAGACAAAGATGTAACAAAGGAAGAAAACTACAGGCCAATATCTCTGATGAACAGACGCAAAAATCCTCAACAAAACACTAGCAAACAGAATCCAACAGCACATGAAAAGGATAATACACCATGATCATCTGGGGTTTATCCCAGGAATGCAATGTGTATATCTTCAATATACACAAAGCAATCAATGTGATAAACCATATTAACAAATTGAAGGAGAAAAACCATATGATAATCTCAGTAGATGCAGAAAACGCTTTCAACAAAATTCAACACCCATTTATGATAAAAACCATCAAGAAAGTAGGCATAGAGGGAACTGACCTCAACATAATAAAGGCCATATATGACAAACCTACAGCCAACATCATTCTCAATGGTGAAAAACTGAAACCATTTCCACTAAGATCAGGAACAAGACAATGTTGCCCACTCTCACCACTGTTATTAAAAATAGTTTTGGAACTTTTAGCCAGAGCAATCAGAGAAGAAAAAAAATAAATGGAATCCAAATCAGAAAAGAAGAAGTGAAGCTGTCACTGTTTGCAGATGACCTGATACTCTACAAAGAGAGTCCTAAAGATGCTACCAGGAAACTACTAGAGCTAATCAATGAATTTGGTAAAGTAGCAGGATACAAAATTAATGCACAGAAATCTCTTGCATTCCTATACACTAATGAAAAATCTAAAAGAGGAATTAAGGAAACACTCCCATATACCACTGCAACAAAAAGAATATAATACTTAGGGGTAAACCTACCTAAGGAGACAAAAGACCTGTATGCAGAAAACTATACGACACTGGTGAAAGTAATTAAAGATGATACAAACAAATGGACAGATATACCATTTTCTTGGACTGGAAGAATCAAAATTTTGAAAATGACTATACAACACAAAGTAATCGACAGATTCAGTGCCATCCCTATCAAACTACCAATGGCATTTTTCACAGAACTAGAACAAAAAAATTTCACAATTTGTATGAAAACACAAATGACCCCGAATAACGAAAGCAATCTTGAGGAAGAAAAACGGAGCTGGAGGAATCACGCTCCTGGACTTCAGACTATCCTACAAAGCTACAGGAATCAAGAAAGTATGGTACTGGCACAAAAACAGAAATATAGATCAATGGAACAGGATAGAAAGCCCAGAGATAAACCCACGTACATATGGTCACCTTATTTTTGATAAAGGAGGCAAGAGTATACAATGGAGAAAAGACAGTCTCTTTAATAAGTGGTGCTGGGAAAACTGGACAGCTACACATAAAAGAATGAAATTAGAACACTCCCTAACACCATACACACAAAAAAAAACTCAAAATGGATTACAGACCTAAATGTAAGGTCAGACACTATAAAACTCTTAGAGGAAAACATAGGCAGAACACTCTGTGACATAAATCACAGCAAGATCCTTTCTGACCCATCTCCTAGAGAAATGGAAATAAAAACAAAAATAAACAAATGGGACCTAATGAAAGTTAAAAGCTTTTCCACAGCAAAGAAAACCATAAACAAGACCAAAAGACAATGCTCAGAATGGAGAAAATATTTGCAAATGAAGCAACGGACAAGGGATTAATCTCCAAAATTTATAAGCAGCTCATGCAGCTCAGTATCAAGAAAACAAACACCCCAGTCCAAAAATGGGTGGAAGACCGAAATAGATATTTCTCCAATGAAGATATACAGATTGCCAACAAACACATGAAAGGATGCTGAACATCACTAATCATTAGAGAAATGCAAATCAAAAGTACAATGACGTTTCACCTCACACGAGTCAGCATGGCCATCATCCAAGAATCTACAAACAATAAATGCTGGAGTGGGTGTGGAGAAAAGAGGACCCTCTTGCACTGTTGGTGGGAATGTAAATTGATACAGCCACTACTGAGAACAGTATGGAGGTTCCTTAAAAAACTGAAAATAGAACCACCATAATACCCAGCATTCCCACTACTGGGTATATACCCTGAGAGAACCATAATTCAAAAAGAGTCATGTACCACCATGTTCATTGCAGCTCTATTTACAATAGCCAGGATAAGGAAGCAACCTGTGTCCATCGACAGATGAATGGATAAAGAAGATGTAGCACATATATACAACGGAATATTACTCAGCCATAAAGAGAAACAAAATTGAGTTATTTGTAATGAGGTGGATGGACCTAGAATCTGTCATACAGAGTGAAGTACATCAGAAATAGAAAAACAAATACCGTATGCTAACACATATATATGGAATCCAAAAAAAAAAAAAAAAAAAAGGAAAACAGTTGATTCTGAACAACCTAGGGCCAGGACAGGAATAAAGATGCAGACGTAGAGAATGGACTTAGGACACGGGGAGGGCGAAGGGTAAGCTAGGACGAAGTGAGAGAGTGGTGTGGACATATATACCCTACCAAACGTAAAATAGATAGCTAGTGGGAAGCAACCACATAGCACAAGGATATTAGCTCAGTGCTTTGTGACCACCTAGAAGGGTGGGATAGGGAGGGTGGGTGGGAGACAAAAGAGGGAGGACATATGGTGATATATGTATATGTATAGCTGATTCACTTTATTATAAAGCAGAAACTAACACACCATTGTAAAGCAATTATACTCCAATAAAAATCTTAAAAAAAAAGAAATTGACAAAATCTATTACGTCTTGCTAATAGATATAATCCCTCTTGCTGTTCCCTCTCCCCTTTTCCCAAGCAACAATTGATCTACTTTCTGTCATTCTATATTACTTTAACTTTCCTAGAACTTTGTGTAAATGGAATTATACAGTCCCATCCCCCCATCCTCACCAACCTTCTGGGAGTGGAGAGGGTCTAGAGGTTGAATCAATCATCAGTGCCCAAGGATTTAATCAATTGTACCTCTGTAATGAAGCCTCCATAAAGGCCCAAAAGGACAGGGTTCAGAAAGCTTCCAGGTTGGTGAATTTGTGGAGGTGCAGGAGAGTGGTGCACCTGGGGAGGGCATGGAAGCTCTGTGCCCTATCCCGATACCTTACCACATGCATCTCTTCCATCTGGCTGTTTCTGAGTTATATCCTTTTGTAATAAACTGGTAATCTAGTAGGTAAAATGTTTTTCTGAGTTATGTGAACCTCTCTAGCAAATTAGTCAAACCCAGGAGGAGGTTATGGGAACCTCTGATTTATAGCCAGTTGGTCAGAGGAAGCACAGGTAACAGCCTGGGTTTGCAACTGGAATCTGAAATTGGGGGAGGGGTGTGCAGGAAGTCTTGTAGGACTGAGCCCTCAACCTGTGAAATCTGATGATATCTCTGGGTTGATAGTGTCAGAATTGAGTTGAATTCTCAGACACCCTGCTGGTGTCCAAAAACTGCTTGGTGATGTGTGGGAATCCCCCCATTCACTGCCCCTAAAACAGACATTGGAATTGGGTCCAGGAACCTAAAAGACTCTGAATAATTCTTTTGAAATTGGTCCAGGATATACCATGTATCAGGAATTAATTCCTTTTAACTGCTGAATAGTATTCTATTGTATGAATACCACAGTTTGTTCTTTCACATTTGGGTGGATGTTTGGATGACTCCAATGTTTAACAACTATGAATAAAGCTGCTATGAAATAAGTATTTAAGTCTCTGTATGGACACCTATTTTTCTTTATCAGGTGACTATCTAAGAGCCCAGTGGCTGAATCATATGCCTAGTATACATTTAATTTTGTAAAAAACTGACAACTGTTTTCCAAAGTTGTTGCACCATTTTGCTTTCCCACTTGCAGTTCATTTGAGTTCCAGTTCTTCCATATCATCTCCAACACTTGGTATCATCAGTGTTTTTAATATTAATTATTTTAATATGCATGTAGAAATATCATTGTGGTTTTGATTTACATTTTGTTAATGACTAATGATATTAAGCACCATTTCATGGGCTTACTTGCCAATTACATAAATCTTCTTTGGTGAAATATCTGCTTAAATTTTTGCCTTTGTGTTGTTTTGTTTGGTTTCTTATCAATGGATTTTGAAAGTTCTTTATATAGGCTGGATACAAGTCCAATATCATTACATCCTTCTTAAATATTTTGACCCAGTCTGTGGCTTGTTTTCTCCTTCTCTTTATATGACTCTTGGTTCTATTTCTGAACTCTATTCTGTTCACTGATCTATTCGTCTATCTTTGCATCAAGGTCACATTTTACATAGTCCCTTAATTTTTCAAACACTAAAATTTTATAAAAACCTTTACATACATTATTTTGTGCTTCCAATTTTGTTTGAAATGTATGTCATTAATGTCTTCAATCCCCAATGTACAATTGTAGGAAATGAGCCTCTGAGACTAAGAGACTTCCTTAAACTCACTTAGCTAGTGAGTGGCTTCATCTGGAATAAAAGCAATGCCTTCTGATCTCAATTCAGGCTTTGTTCCATCATGTCATGCTATTCTCACTAGATTCTGGGGAATGCAACCAGATTTAATTATTTATACCAAAACCAATCTCCTCCCACCTGAAAAATATTTGAGATGGGCTTGCATAAAAGTTATAAGAAAATTAAAGCCATACAATTCCTCATGATTTGTTTATACTTGCTCTTGACTGATTCAGGCAGGAGGGAAGTAACTGAATAAAGTGTATATTCTAATTTTAGGTATTCTAAACCATTCTGTAAGTTCTTAAAATGCTGGAACCATATTATCTTATTTTTGTCTATTTTCTTAGCACTTAGCACAATGCTTGGGACAAAACAGACAATTTGTTGTTGTTGTTTTAATAGTTACTATTACGACTGAGATTTGGTGAGTGGAAAAAGCAAAGGCAGAGATAATTAGCATTTGTTCCTGGAGTTAAATGGGAAAAATTACATTTTTTTCCTTTAGCACACTTTGAGCAAATAATTCCTAATCACTTTATGTCCAAGTTTCTAATCCAAACATATAGGTTGGATATAGGCATTGAAAATTGTTGAACTTAAGATAGTTATTAAATCAATTAGGAATCTATGGTCCTATACATGTGCTAAGATGATAGCTGAATGAGAGACCGTTTTTGCACTCATTCAGAAGCTCTTTCGAGGAGCTCTCAGTCACTTGGAACACAGGCCATTTGAGTACTCAACTTTCCTCTACCTTGGCTGACTTCTTCTCCAATGTAATAGCATAGTTCCCACTCTATGGGAGAGAAATAGAACTCAATAACAATCCTGTAACCAAAGGAACATCATGGTGCCCATCCAAGTTCCCAAGTGAGAGTGAGATGTACCAGCATGTCACCATGCAAGGATTAAGGGACAGTTGCACAATGTATTTCATAACAACCAACAGACTGATCAACTGCCAAGATAATTTAATTATTAAAGCATTGAAAACCCATCAGCTTGAACTTTTTACAGCCTAAATAATGTGTTCTCTTCCAACATCCCATGTGGCAAAAAGACAATGCCCTAAGTTATTATGTTATACAGAAGCTAAGGTTTTGTAAAAAAAAAATTATTTAATTTGTCCCATTAATCTTCTGATTCTCTACAGCCGTATGTGATATTCCTAAGTGTATGACTCCATTAAGTAATTAACACTTTACCGTTCTATTTTTTTTATACAGTTCGGAATGATTTTTTAAGTTATTTTTATTCATTGCCTCTGATTGTATAGGAAAATGGGGTTTAGGAATGATAAATTTGGCTTCTGGCCACGATGGAATAACAAGCAAATGGATTTACTCTGTTACCTGAAACAAGCAAATGTTCTAAACAAATATAAGAAACAAAAACGTTGAAGATGTTTGAAATCAACAAACAAAGGATGGTGAGCCCTGAGAGATAAGAACCAAATAAGATGTGCACAATGATTGCCCCATGTTACTGATTTGAGAGAATCTCCAAGCTTCAGTGCAGGGACCAAGAACTCAGTCAGAACCCAGAGCACTTCTTGAGTTGGAGAGACGGTGCTAAGTCCAGGAAGAACAAAGTGCTAGAATATGTAGAGCAGAGTACCAGAGGGGTGACAGCTGAATAGAGAACTCGAGATTCTGTGGCATAAACAAACTAATGAAACAGAAAAGGGAGTATAGAAATAGGCTTGAATATTTGAACAGCTGATTCTGAAAAAAAGTGCAAAGACTTCATTAAGAAATAAGATAGTCTTTTTAACAAATGTTGCTGAATGACTAGGTAACTATGCAAAAAGAATAACTTATTTATACCTTGCAACATATACAACAATTAACTCAAAATAAATTACAGTACTAATTTTAAAACTCGAAATGACAAAATATCTAGAAGGAAACAGGAGAAATTTGTTATGACCTTAGGTTAAGTAAAGATTTTATAGATATAACCTCAAAAATATGGTCCATAAAAAAAAACACAGATAAATTGGGAACTCATTAAAATAAAAAGTGCCTGTTCTTCAAAAGACACAGTTAAAAGAATGAAGAAACTAACCACAGATAGGGAGAAAATCTCCACAAATGAGCACAAATCAAATATATGATAAATATCTTGGATCAAGATATTGAGTATATAAACCTTAAATATAAGAGAGAGGTCCTGGGGGGAAATATATATTTGGAAGCTATCAGTAAATAGATAATTACTTGAAGACATACAATTTGATGAGATCATCAAGAAGGTGGATGAAGAGAGAGAATGTAAGGAGTGTAAGGAAATGTCTTGGAGCACTCGGCTGTTAAACATTTTAACAGAAGGGAAAAGCACAGGAGACTGAGAATGAGGGGCTAATATTGTAGGAAGAAAACAAGCATACTGCGATGTCTTAGACACCATGAAAGGAGTATTTCAGGGAGGAGGAAGTAGTCAACTGTGTTCAATGATTTTGGTAGGTCAAGTAAGTTGAGGAGTGAGAATTGACCACTAAGTTTAGTGGTGTGGAAGCCATTGGTGACACTTACAAGGGTCATATTTTGTGATGAAGTGATAAAGGGAAAATTCTGTTTGGAGTGGTAGGTTTAGGAGAAAATAGGAGGTGGGGAACTGGAGACAGCCAGTCCAGAAAATTCTTGCAAGGAACTTTGCTTTAAGGAGATCAGAAAGTTGGCATGATACCAGGAGAGGGGAAAGTGAAATCAAAAGCAGTACCTCTGTACCAAAATGAGAGAAATAACAGTGTGTGTGCTGATAGGATTAATTCAGGAGATTGAAAACATTGATGATATAAAGAAGAGAGGGCAATTAATAGAGTGGCATTCTTGAGTAAATAAAAGGGAATAGGATCTTGCACTGAGAGGAAGGGGTTAGCCTTAACTAGGGGTACCGACAGCTTACTGACTATAAAACGGGAGAAAGCAGAGTATGCAGACATTAATACTGCAAAGTGGAAAGATATGACAGTAGGAGTTTATAAAAGTTCTATTCTGAATGATTCTATGGGAGGCAATGGTATTTTATGGCTGCTTTTGCCCTACAAAGGCAAAGTTAAATAGCTGTGACACAGACCACATGTCCCACAAAGCCTAAAATATAATATTTACTATACGGTCTTTTCCAGAAAAAAAGTTTGCCAAAGAGATTGATGCTTCTGAGTTCCAGCTTACTCATGTATTCAAAGAAATTTTAACAAGTGTCTACTATATATCATGTTCTTTGCAAGGTAGTGGGATAGAAAGAGCTACTGAAATTGACATGATCTCTCATTCTTTCACTTGTTCATGTCTGATTATTTTCCTCGACACACAATAGAAGCAGCTTCTGCAAGTTATCATAACTTAAATGTCACATACACTAGACAGCCTCTGTCTTACTTGTTCCCTTGGCCAATTTTGAATATATTAACGCATATCCCATGTTCTCAAGACCCTAGAATCATCCTTTTATCCTCTTTATGTGAAAAGTTTCAGTGCATCTTTCAAAAAACCAGGGACAATGACAGACAACTTATAAATTTCTGTCTTAGGAGTTTGGAAGGCATTCACCAAGATGAAATAAGGGAGGAGGTGTTGGGTCGATAAGAAGAAATTAAAAATAGTGATTTGGGCTAGAGACAAATGCAATTTTAAGAATCATTAGCATATAGATGATAGTTGAACCTATGGGAGTAGAAAAAAAATGAGAAGCTTGTGGGTTATTCAAGGAAGTTAAATGTAACCAGAAGACAACAGTATAGTACAAGTCAATTCAATTCAACTAACTGATATTTCCCCCAGTGCTCACTATTTGCCAGGATATATAGAGAATTTGAGCAAAGTAATATAATAAAAAAATTAAAGAGGAATAAGGTGGAAAACCAAGCTGAACCTTCTAGATTACTTAGGAAAAAAATGTGTAAGATGGTACTTCGTTTAATGAATTTACAAAATACAGCATTTAACCATATTTTGAACACATTTTTATGACTAGAAATTATTTAATGTCTTGTCATTACGTTTACACAGCCAAGCCACCCAAGAAGTATTTTTATTTAGATTTTTACACAATGTTTTATTTTTCAATTTGTACACAATTTATTCAGAATATCACATTCCTTATCTGAATCCATTTTTATTGGAGTTTTCTCAAAAGTAGCATCTTTGTTTCCTTCAGGCCACTTTTCATATTTTACATCTAACTCAATAAATGTCAAAAGTGGCTATATTTCTGGAATAATGGCCTGAAATTTTTTTTTGTTTACAATTTTCCCACTTATTTTTTAGCCTTAAAATATTGTTTCCCATGATAGCAGAAACAAAACAATGTTGTAAGGTGATAACCTTTCCATTGTCTTGTTTCAACCCATAATAAACAAAAAAACTGTCAACTTCTTAATTCTTCCTCTGCCCACCTCTCTCTTTATGACCCTGAAGTTCATTTATAATGGGGGAAACTGTTAGGGGCACTGTTGGTGGGCTGGGTTCTCAGAAGTATACAGTTTCACAGAGAATACAAACTTTGGGGGTTTCTCTTTTTCTTTAATTTAAAAAAATTTCTTCTTTTAAATAAAGGCAAGAGAAGCAGGTAAACATGTGGTTGATCTGATTAGAAAATTAGAAATCACTTGGAACTGATTTTAAAAATTGTGTAAAATAATTTTTAACTAAGAAAAATTTATTTTCACTAAATGTATTTTTAAGCAAATCCTTTTCTAGTGTATTTTATAATTCATTATTTTGGCCTTAGTTTCTCAGTTGCAGTATGGGAGGACAAATAGCTGTTTTACAAAATGGCATCCCTTTCTAAAATGATATTAATGTAGATCAGGGTTTCTCAGTCTTGGGACTATTGACATTTTGGCTGAGAAACTTTTGTTTGTGAGAGGCTATCCTGTGTAAAATAGGACATTTAGCAGTATCCCTGGCCACTACCCACTAGATGCTAGTAGCATCCCTCAAATTGGGACAATCAAAAATGTTTCCAGACATTGTCAGATGTCCCCGGGGGTGAGGGTGGTGAGGAAGGAGGATGAGAATAACTAAGGCAAATTTAACAAAATCAATATTATTTAATGATAATTATTGAAGAAAAATTTAATGAGGAGGTTTTGGAGTTTTGGTTTATTTCTCTCCCTCCCTCCCTTCCTTCCTTCCGTCCCTCTTTCTTTTTTTCCTTGTTCCCTCCTTCCTTTTTTCCTTCTTTGCTTTCACGCATAAATCCTCATTCAACAAATTTTACATGGAAGTCCAATGTGCAAAATTTTACATAAAATTCCAATGTGTGAAAGTCTAACATATGGGCTGAACTCCTTGAAATGTGTGGTCCTGAGATTTACTACATTTATCATGATTTTTATTTTCTGTATTTTATGATGTTATAAAAAGCTTACTGGCCAGGGAAAGATTGCTGCTCCCAGAGCAAGCTCTTTCTTAGCAATGGGCTCAACTGAGAACACTTCTCTCATATGCAAACCAACCAATCCTGAGTCTACAGCCCTGCCCCCTCACCCCCCCTCTCCACCAGCTCCTTATCTAGCTCTCACACACCAAGCCAATATCACTTTGCCTTCTGTCTCAGGTATCAGGCAACCAGAGATCAATCACCACTTTAGCCCAAGCCTGCTGGAATTATTCAAACTAGCCAATCCTAAAATATATCCCTTGCCTTTCCTGTGAAATCCCCAATAAAGGCTCTAGTCTAGACTTTGCCCCTTGCTCCTGTCTTCTGCCACCTAACCAAACCCTTGCACTTCCCCGGTGGCCCTGCACGGCGTGAAGTGACCCACTCTTTGGGGCCTATGAGTATAATGAATTACCTCGAAGCCTCATGCTCATTTCTCCCTGTGTCCACATCGACTTTATCATAGACATAAACATCCATTTACTTTTACACAGGAGTCCAATATGTACAATTTTACATGGACAGCTAATACATGAAATTCTTGCAGACGGGCTGCTTTCCTTGAAATGGTGTGGCCCTGAGACTTACTTTAATAATCATGTTTTTATTTCTGTATTTTATGATATTTGTGAGGTATAAGCAAAATTTACACTCTTAAAACACTGACCCTCTTGACTCTGCCTTATCTTCCAACTCTCCAGCCCAATGACTACTGAAAAGGTTCTGTCGATACCTTGACTTCTTTAATCCTCATAAATGAATTGATGTAGGTATTATCCCCTCAGACTTACAGAAGCTTAGCTATTAAATGGTTGCCCAAATTTAATTGTTATTTTTTCCATAGTAAAATACTTTCTTAAATTGAATCTTAATTAAGGGTGAGCCACTATTAGACTTGTGCTACATGTGGTATGTACACTCATATTAAGGATTGAATGTTGTCATTATTTATTTTATGGATTAGCTTCAACCTCATCCACTGAAGTTTTCCTTGCCGTTAGTTTGCTCCTCTACCATTGACTGCATTCAAACTAAAATGCAAATTGAAATGTGCCACTTTTTCTCAGAACCCCATGATGATTTCTCGTCATTTGCCACATATGAGTTAAACTCCTTAAGGTAGCATATGGAGTTCTCCAAGATAGAGCCTCTGCCTACCTCTCCATGTTTATAACTAACTTGAATAACATTCTACTGCTCATAATGTTCCCTGTGTCTACTCCCACCTTTACATCTATGTGAGTGTTTCTGACATAGATGCTTATGCATCTCTGCTTGGAAGAGACCCTTCCTTTCAGCTAATTCCTTTTCACTTATTACAGCTCAACTCATGGATTATCAACGTTGGTAAAACCTTTCTTAGTAACTCTATTCATTTATTTTTGGCCACGCTGCAGGGCATGTGGGATCTTAGTTCCCTGACCAGGGATCAAACCCATTCCTCCTGCAGTGGAAGCATGGGGTCTTAACCACTAGATCACCAGGGAAGTCCCAGTAATGCTGTTCTTAACTCTGGGTTATATACGTTTGTTTCTATTCTTAATACCTTTATAATAACCTGTTATCTCTATCATTACTCTTAGAACACAGCAATATAATTATCTGTTTGTTTTTGTTTATTTGTTTTTGTTTGTTGTTGTTGTTGTTGATTTTTTTTGGCTTGCAGGATCTTAGTTCCCTGGTCAGGGATCAAACCTGGGCCCTGGCAGTGAAAGCGTCGAGTCCTAACCCCTGGACCGCCAGGGAATTCCCTATAATTGTCTGTTTTGATGCTTATCTCCTATACTATCTGACAATTTTTTGAGAACTAGGTTGTAGAATTAATTTTAAAATCAATACCTTGCATAGACTGTGAATATGGGAATTGTATAAATCTTTGTTGGCTACATGGATTAATTTCATCTTAGTATCCTCAAATTAACAACTAGGTTAAATTTTTATCATGGTGCTAAAAAAATTATCTTTTAAAAATAGGACAGTCTCCTTAGCTTGCCTAGAATGTTCTACTGATTGCAAATCTCAGGACGAGAAGGTGTGAAGAGACCTACAGAAATTCATTACCTTTTTTTGAAAAATAATTACATGACACATTTTTTTTCTTATTGATTGCCACAGGCTGACTCATCTTTGAGGACAGAGGATGACATATATATTTTGGGATATTTTAACAATAACAGAAGTAGAACATGACTCATTGAGCCTTTGAGTGGAAGGGAAAATAATTTCAGGTTGCAACTTTTAATTTAGATAAATATACAAACCACCTGGAAGTCAGATACATTTTAAACTCTGAAATTAAAGTAAATAAGTGGGGGGAGGGAAGTCAGGAGTGAGAGTCAATGTTTTATAGAAACTATAGATTTAGGCAATCTTGTTGAAGTAAACTGTATTCTTATAAAACCTAAAATGATTAAAGACACGAGATGAAAGCTTAGGTAATCCTAACTGAAGCCAGTGATTAGAAAAAAAAAAAAAAAAAGGTTTGCAATCACGTAGGCAAAGGTTTCAATGTGGTGTTTGTTAACTTATGATTGTCCTTGTCCAGCTTCTTTGTCCTTTGTGAATCCTCAGTGATCTTTCTCACTCACATTCTCATTCCCTAGAACTGTTGTTATTCTGTCTTTCCTTCCCAATATGGTCAGAAAACTGCACTGGAAGCTCAAAGGGAACTTATGCTTTACCTTAACCTTAAAATTCTTTATTAGACCCGGGAAATGAATTCTAAGCTCTCACTTGATTATACCTGTAAATTAAGGGTGACATACCATTCATCAGGGATAAATGCTAAATGATCTATTCTGTGTACATAGTATCCAACAGCAAAGTAATGTGTGAACAATTATAAAATGAGTCACTGTGATTCTCTACCTTTGCAAAAGCATTTCTTTTTGAAAACTGTGTTTTTCAAAATTATCTTTCCTTCCTCTGTTCAGTATCCCAGGGCTCAGCATTCTACTGCCAATATTCTTTGAGATACAAGTAAATGCCTGAACTTTCCCAGATGGTCATGTTGGAACTTAATTGAAGACACACCTCTACTACAATTAGTTGGGAAAGTTGGAACTAGTGTTTCTTAAAAGCCTATCAAAATGTTAGTCATTGCATCATTATTATAATACTATGAGGCAGAATTATACCCATTTTATAGATGATAGGAGTATTAGTACAGTACTTCAATTGCCTTCACCTACTTCTTAGAATAGCCTACACAACAAGCTAAAGGAAAGAAACATTTCAAGGTCAGAGTACAGTTAGGCCCTGCAGTTTGGGATGCTCAGCAAGGACTGGCAGGGATGTCCAGTGCCCATGGAAGACTCTCAACTGACTCATAGAATTTATTCACACACCCAGGGTCATATAGATGGTAAAGTCTTTCTGCTTCATCATATTGAATTCATTTCAGATTCTCCAAGTACACTCATACTTGCTTCTTTTGATCCCCACTACAGAGATTAACGGTCCACTATTTACACTCTGTCTTTCTAAATCTGGCTCAACATTTTCCATTTTCCTGTGATTCTTATTACATTTTACATGCTGACTACCACTATACACAAACTCTTGCGCCTGGTCTTATCTTTTGTTTTTTAAAAAATTTTGTTCCTTTAAACTCTGTACTCTTATACTTCGAGGCAAAATAGGATAGTGATTAGAAGCACACATCTGTATGTCAGATTGTGTGATTTCTAATTATATCATCAGTTCTTTATAGTTGTGTGATATTGGGCACTGAATATAAAATCTTTTTTCTTTGATATTTATAAGAAAAATATTTTATTTTTCAAATTTTTATTGGAGTATAGTTGATTTACAATGTTGTGTTAGTTTCTGCTGTACAGCAAAGTGAATCAGTTATACATATACATATATCCACTCTTTTTAAGGTTATTTTCTCATATAGGTACATATGTATATCTATAAAATCTTGATGCTTCAGTTTGTGCATCTGTAAACAGGGGTATAATACACATTCCTCAAAGAGTAATTGTGGGATTAATTGAATTAAAATAGATGATCAGTTAGAAGAGTGCTTTTCACACAATAAGCACTCAATAAGTGTTAATATCATCATCATCACCACCACCACCATAATTATTATATTCATCCTCACCATTCTACCAAAGCTGTTTCCTCAATAACATTTAGGTAACTCTTAATTTTTTTTTTTTTTTTTTTTTTTTTTTTTGCAGTACTCAGGCCTCTCACTGTTGTGGCCTCTCCCGTTGTGGAGCACAGGCTCCGGACGCGCAGGCTCAGCTGCCATGACTCACGGGCCCAGCCACTCCGCGGCATGTGGGATCTTCCCGGACCAGGCACGAACCCGTGTCCCCTGCATCGGCAGGCGGACTCTCAACCACTGCGCCACCAGGGAAGCCCCAACACTTAATTTTTAAAAGCAACAGATATTTGTCAATCTTTGTTATTTTTGATTCACGTTTGCAAAACATGGCCCTGTTGACTGTTGTGTCTGTCAGAGTCCAGCACAGAAACAAACCACTCTACATATTTCAAGCAGTATGGTACGAATACTGGGAATTAGTTGCTTACAAAATCATTTGACTGGAGGACTGGAAGCCAAAATTATTTGATTGGAGGACTGGAAGCCAGAAAGGGCACCACTGTACTATTGAGTCCAAGAGCACATCATCATTGATAGGACTTAGAAGTCAGGATGGTGCTTCTGTGCCGCTATTTACACGATTACGAATGCCATTCATACTCTTGAAGCTAGGCTCAAGCTACCAGAAAATTGAGTCTGAAGAGTCAACTGTTTCTAAACAGCCACATTTCATACTATTCCTTGTTAACAGAAACTGTAGCAGGAAGGAGATCTGTATCTCACATCATCCTTGACAAAGGAGTTTTGGACATGTAGTTTTTAGCTTCTTTTTTCTTTTTCTTTTGTCCTGAAAGTTCTGTCCTGATAACTTCAACTGTCATCTCCCTTTAGCTAACTACCAAATCCCTACTCAGAGCTCTGACCTTCTTTCTTTAACTTCAAATACATTGCTCCAAGAAATATTGGAAATTTTCACGTCTATCATACCATAGCCTCAAACTCAATATATTTATAGTGTAACTAAACAAACACAAAATTCAACCAAAATGTCTCTCTGTATGTACGATTTTAATTAGTGATGCATTTTCTCCAAAGTGTTCAGGTGAAAATTTTTGTTTATCACAACCTAAAAACTCTCCTACTCTTGTTTGATACGTAGTTAAACGGTAGAAATTCTGAAAGAGTAAATGCATGGTCTTCAGATGATCATCCATAAACCTCAAATCTTTTATTTTGGCTTTTCCTTTTTTAAATTAATTTTTATTGTAGTATAGTTGCTTTACAATGTGTTAGCTTCTACTGCACAGCAAAATGAATCAGCCATACATATACATATATCACGTCCCTTTTGTATTTCCCTCCCATTTAGGACAGCACAGTGCATTAAGTAGAGTTCCCTGTGCTATACAGTATGTTCCCCTCAGTTGTCTATTTTATACACAGTATCAATAGTGTATATGTGTCAATCCCAATCTCCCAATTCCTCCCACCCCACCACTTTCCTCCTTGGTATCCATACATTTGTTCTCTATGTCTGTGTCTCTATTTGTGCTTTGCAAACAAGGTCAGTAACAGCTGGAATACATATTCCCTATCACAGCATGATATTACAGTAATTTTTTTAGCTCTGAATTACAGTGGATTTTTACATTTAACCAAATATATTTGGGAATGCTGACATCCTACTATGGAAATTTAGGAGTCTAACAAAGAGACTCATTGGATGGAGAAGTTGTTACAACATGTGATATAAAATTACCAGCAAGGAGTTATATAAAATCAGATAGATTCAAATTTTATCTTTGACACTGTGTGTTTCCTTGGGAAATTTACTTAAAATATCTAACCCCAGGCTTACTTAAGTGTAAAATAGAGGTAAAAATGGTACCTACATTATAAGGAGGTCATTATGAAGAATAAGTATGATAATGATATAATAAAGCACTTAACGCAATACCAGCCAAAAACAAACAATAAATTTTGGTTAATATTATCATCACTGATATTTATGCCATCGCTCCTTTCTTTTAAATATGTTTTAAGGTAATGCTGCAGTTGGTATAATTTGATAGTCATTATTATACCTTGTAGATTCACAGATATAAAACTGCTTAGAAGAACTTACGGACCTGTGGTGTAGATTCTGTGTAGAATCCTAGGGTTCATGTAGGTAACAGATGTACTATGTTGAGTAGATTAGAAGATGGTAAGAAGTAGGTCTGGCTTTAGTTCCCACAATCAGTTTTTACAAATAGTGGTATTTAATGCAATTCAACTTACAAATATTTAAACAATCAATTTATAAATACTGGTATTTAATATAATTCAATTGATAAATATTGGTATTTAACATGATTATCCTTTGTATGTGTGTGTGTGTGTGTGTTGGGGGTGGTGGTGGAATATTTAGGCAGCAAACAGAATTTGAAAACCATTGCCCTGAGTTATCAGTAAAAATTTTTCTCTTCTGCTAAACATAACAGTGGACTATGTTGATATTTAATAGTAAAATATGATTTTTTTTTAGTTCAGCCACACACTACAAATATGTTAAACTGAACAACATAAGGATAGTCTTACAATACTAGAGAAAATGTTAAACTCTCACTTACACCTTTATTTCTCGGTTTTGATAGTGTCTTTAATTGTGTGTTGAAATAGGACTGAAATAGCCCTTTAGAATAATTGATTATAAGTCACCAGGGATTATGCAAACTCGCACTTTGGGTCAGGGATTGTCTTAGAAAGATATTGCAACTGTTAAGATAAGGAGTTCCCTCTAACTCTATGCATGGAGTTGGCTCAATAAAAATTCCTTAAATAAATGAATGAAGGAATTAATTCATTGGTTAATGACTTAATTAACTTGAACTTAATTTGTCATGACACTTTTCTTCAATTTCAATTCTGAAAAAAAAAACCTTTATTTTTTACATTAAATTTCAAAATAGTGAATTTTATCAAATGTGGACAAGTTTCTTCCTTGTCTAAATCAGCAGCTTTTAGAAATATTTTTTTTTTCTATCAGCAGCTCCTAGATGTACCCACTGTGTATAACTGCCAAGCAGATTTGGGAGGCCACAGAAGAACAGGGATGGAGAAATGAGAACATCATGGGGAGGAGGAAGTCATTACCAAGGCGTGAGCACATGCTGTTCCCCACCACCCTGAGTGAGCCAGTCCACAGAGCACACCCAGGGACCTCCCACCATAGATATATTTCTGGCTTCATCTGGGAGAAGCAACAAGTTGACAGTCTCTGCTTCCTCATGGCAGCCAGAGACTTGCTGAAAACTGATATCATTTGGGCCTATCTCCCTGCAAGACAAAAAGCATAACATCCCAAAGAGCGAAGCATGTTCTCCCCACTATGTTAGGGGGAGAGTGGGGAGAGCTCTGCCTGCTTGGAACAGCCAACTCTTTAACGGGAAGGCAGCAGAGTTTTGCAAGGCAAGGGAGCTGGGGGAATGCTCTGAAAACCACACCTCCTCCTTTTGGCACTGGACAGCCACTGAAAATCATTCTTTGGGGACTGGTTTTTGGAAAACTTTTATGCTCATGATGAAAGCACACATTCTAACAGAAGGTCTGTTGCAGGACTAGAGCTTAGAAAGTAAATGGCAAGAGGACATTCTTAATGAAAAGCCAGTGTTCTCAGGAGACAGCAGCCAACTTGGATGGCTACGTTAGGAATATAGACACTGCCATGATGGGGTTAGCAGTAGAGTAGGGTGGTAAAATGCACAGAAATATAACCTTGGTAGAAATTAGTACATGCTAAAAGAAAGGTACAGATAAATTGCACATGGGATCAAGGAATCAAAGAGCGATTACTTCCACTGAAAAAAATTACCAAAAGCTTTATAGAAGAGATACAACCTATAAACAGTACTCAGTAAAGCATAAAGATGTTGTGCTTAAAAAATCTAGAAGAATAAGTTTGAAGCGTTCCCATCTCAGGGAAACAATTGTGTGTCGTGTTATTTTACCTTTATTGAATTAAAAGTAATTAGAATCCCTTCAGCTAAAGCATCCTATTGGAATTTTAAATGGGATTATATTACATTTATAAATTAAGTTGGAGATAATGGATATCTTAAAAATATTTGGTCTTAGTCTACAGGCTTATCTCACTGAATTAACCCCATTTTCTCTAATTTGCCTGAGAGGAGAGTATTGAACTTTCACTTTCTTGTATAATATCCATTTTCCATTGTTCCATCATGCAGTTTGTTTTGTCTTGGTAAGTGTTTGGATTTCTTGTCATTAAAATATTATTGGGATCTGAGTATGGGATAAGATCGTAGAATGACCCTGTCCAAAAATAATGCCTGCCTCTGTGCTAAGTGTAATAAAGACAATATTACTTCAAGACAGAAAATGTATTTTCCAGTGAGATTCACTCTTGTTGTGTGTTTTCCTAACCTTTACCACATTCATCTTTCTATACACACTATGCCTTCTAAAGTCTGAAAACAGAAAGCTAAGACTCCCTGATTTAGAGTGGATTAAAGGGATAAATTTGTGGTGAGAAATGTATTTCTCTACCCACCTCACAGGGGCACAACCTTTGAGGCTGGCCATTTCTGTGGGAAATGGTGATTACAGTCAGTTTTTGAATTTCAACTGAAATATACTTAAGAGAAAATTGTTTTTCTCTGAACAAATAAACTATGACTAAATTTAGAAACCAACACCAAAGCATTATGGTTTCATGAAAATAGAGTAAATGGGTCATCTCCATATTGCTGAAGTATTGAATTAACATAAAATATTTTTATAGGAGATTATTAGCTGTTTGTAAACAATTTAAGAAAAAATGCACAGATATGTATGGTTTTGGATTCCATTTGAGGGGTTTTACTGAGACCTTGATGTCTATTGTTGAACCAAGGATTGGAGGATGCCAGGTCAGGAAACCATGATCTATATTGTTTAAGATGACCTTTAAAAGTGTAAGAGGCAAATACAAAGGATGGAATTAAGCCCAACCTGGTATGAGATGATCGTAGCATCTGATGAAAATTGGAGAGGGTCTGGAGATGAACAGGATCCATGACTAAGGACTCGGAGATAATTTTGTCCCAAACTTCCCTTCAAAAAGAAAGAAAAAAGTAAAAGTATTTAAACAAGTTATTTAAGCCATATTTATATGCTTTGAAAATCTATACCTATAAAACAGTGGGAAATTTTGTCAGACTAACTATTTATATCATGTGTTGAAAACCTGGATAATCAAATACCAATGCTAATTTTAACTGAAAATAATCAAAATAATTATTTTACAAATTCAACAATATTCTTCATTATATTCATCATCATATTTTGCTCAATAGCAGGAAGCTGGCCCAAATGTATAGAGCTGCTTTAAAAGAATTTGATGTGAATTATTATTAATTTTGGTAACATATAAAAATTCATTTGTTTTATTTAAAGATTTCAAATCAGCTTTCATCATTGCTGTTAGAGTCAATGCTGCACCTTTAAGTGACAATGACTACATGCCTTATTGATAAATGACAGGGCCAGAAAATAAAGCTACCAAGAGCAAACAAGGTTGGAAGAGAGATTTGGCTGAAAGCTAGAGTTTCTTATATGAAGTAAGACAAATGCTCAGAGAATCACTTTCAAGTCCTGTTCTCACACTCCTAGGGTCAGAGGAAGCTTATTGGAAGCATTTCTTTGGTGTGGAGGCCAATTTTCTTCACATTCTATCCACCTGCTTCAGCATAGTGATGTGATTAGAAAAGTTTTAGGCTGAAAACCTAGAAATCTTGATAATGCGGAGCCCTGGTATTTCTGTTCTGAAAAAATAATGGAGGTCCTAGAGGAACAGCCATCTAAACCCAATGAAAGAAGTTAAGCTTTCACCCAAAACTTTGATCAGAAAAATCAATGGAGTAAAATTAATGCTGGCTCTCACTTAGAGCCAATGCCCAATTTGCACAAGCATAGGGCCAATATGAAAAAAATCCAAAGCAATGAACAGCACCAGAGTCAGATCCAGGTTTTGTGGGACCTGAAACTTACATAAGTTGTGAGCCCTCCTTTTAGAAAACTAATTTTAAAAAACATACTTTGCAAAATTTACAGGCACAACCAGAAGGTAAGGAGCCCCCAAACTCAGGCAGTAGCTATGGCTTAAATTTAAATAGGACTTTCGCTGTTTTACCTAGTATAAACATTCTTCCTTTAGGAACCAAGACCTCTAGGCCCGGAAAGTGTAGAGAGCCCACATTTGTGGGTATAGAAATCACAAATTATTCCTTAAGCAAATAATTGAAATAATGTTAAATGGGTCCACTTCCCATTATCCTACTTCCACACCTTGGTTCCTAGACCTATGCATTCCTTTTGTTGGGGGCACAGTATCATGTAAAGTTAATGTACATATCAACCCAGGAGGATGGCTCCCATTCCTCACAAGACTTTATCTCTGGTGCTCATCTGTGGCTTCAACAGGTCATTCCATCATTCTATCAGATCAAAAACTTACAGGCAGTGCAACAGATGGTAGGAACACTGGATCCTGTTGTCAAGTGCTCATTACCTCTCCTTTTTGGTGTAAAATGGATTTCATGGTCTGTTACAGTAGTCTGCGGGATCCTATGTTAGTGGTTCAAATACTCTGCAAGCCCTGAAATAATGTTAGTTGAGGCTCTGAGGGTAGCAAAAGTAAACTAAGGGTACTAAAGGCAACCTTGTACCTATTCCAGTCAATGGAATGAGTCATTGCTCCTTCCATAGTGGAAGAAACCCAATGTAGTCAACTTGCCCTCAAACGGGGGGTTAGTTTCTTGAAGGAATGATGCAATGTTGGAGAGTGCTGCATCGGTCCCTGCTGCTGACTGGTTGGACACTTGTCAGAGACAATAGCTAGATCAACTTTTTGTGAATGGGAGCCCATGTTGGGGCCACATGCATAACCTCTGTCTATGCCCAAATAGTTCTTCCTTTCATATGCTCGTTGTGTCAGCACTAGAGTGGCCAATGACACAGGACAGCAGCTTTAGTCATCAGCAGGTTCCATCATTATATCTACTTGGTTGTTTCTGTTTAAAAGTACTTGCTCTCTGGTGGCTTAACTTGTGGTACAAAGATCTCCACACCTGTGACTACTCCCATGGATAACATCCAAATGCCTCTACTTCAGGCTTCCTTTTCCCTGGTCTTCCAATTTTTCTCCTTCTAAGCCCCTGACAAACTGGTCAAGACATCTGCCATTCCTCATGAGCTTACACATATATACTATGTGTTCCATCCTATAAATCTAGTTTTATCTCTTCCATATCCTCTGATGAACTTGGACATCCTATAGCTCCTTAATTTATATGTCTTCCACCAAAGTCACACTGCTTAGGGAGACTAATTAAAACTGCTATGTCTAGATTCTATACTCCTAGGACAGAATCTAATTAATTTAATTTATCCTGAGGAAACTCTGAGCTAAAATTTTTTTAACCCAGCCTTCACAAATTTACACACAACCATTAATGGCTCTCCTTGTGGAGGATCCTTAGACTACTGACTAAATTAACAGAAGTTATCAACATGCCCTCTTAACAATGTCATAGGTATAATTTTTTTGTAATATTTAGCATGGATAGGAGGACAATTGTTGATAACACAGATATGCTAAGTTAGCCTCATCAGGAAAAAGCACTACATTTATTCTCTGGGCAGCTCTGTGTAGCAGAAACACTTGCTCTTGCCATATTGATACTACTGCACATAAGTGGTTTCCCTCTTCTAACTGGAAGAAGATTGAAAGAGTTCTCGATGGAACTCACAGGCTGCAGAGATAAACTTCAACACTCTTTCTCTTCTGTTAGTCTGTGTCAGCTATTGAGAGGAGGAACTCCCTCTGGCTAGCAACTACCCTTTAATATCGAAATCACTGAGATACTTTGCTTAGATTATGTATTGATACCTGGTCCAATTAGCAATAGCCACTTATACACAACAACTCATTTGGATGGCCATGCTTCTGTGAGTACAGGAAGAGTCAAGTCTCAGAAAAGTGGGACATGGATTAGGAAGACAACCAAAAAAGTATGTCTGCTGCATACACAAAATTTACACTGCCATAAATATGACACTAAATCATAGTTATTTCATGTATTGGGGAAAACCCTAGCAGAAATGTTAAGCTGTTAAAGTCAATAGCATATAAAATATTGGATCCAAATGGCAAATGACCTCTGCTAAACTAGACATGTCTGCCAGAGAGCTCCAAAGAGTTGGCTCAGAAACATGTAACTTTCCCAAATATTGAAATCCTTTAAGCTTACTAAATTCATATTTAAAAAACCACAGAAGTATTTATTTCAGATTGAAGTGTTTTACCTTTCAATCACATGTATATTGTTCAATTTTCACAATGTTCAATATACATTTATGAGTATCCACTAAATTCTATCTTCTGTGCTGGGGAAGAGAGATTACAGCAGTAAAATATCATTTTCCTACATCCAAAGGGCAAACATTAAGATGATGGGTACCACCACATATTGGCAGGGATTTGGGAAGACAAGTAATCTCCTGCACTGCTGGTAGCAGTGTAAATTTTAGCAGACAAATTGGTAATCAATCTTGCAACATTTAGTGTAAATCAATATTCATAAACTCCGAAGCCCAGTATTAAAACTCCTAAATCAAAAACAAGTCTTTTAAGGGAAATGGACAAACATGTTCACCATGGCATGAGTTATGTTGTGAGGATTTGTAGGCAAACTAGGATTGTATTAGTAGGCAAATGTGCAGTGGTTAGAGATACCAGAGATACATAAAGTAATAAATATAAAAAATATAATTCTGAGTGGAAAATAAGTGAGAAATGTATATCACAATACTCTTCCTGCATATCAAAAGCTATATAGATATAAAATACCAAAATTATTCTTTATGTATATGTACATATATTATATATTATGTATATAATTTGAGTAGTTATCTCTTATGAGGAAATGGGACTAAGGATTAGGGATAAAGTAGGAAAATCAAAGAAAGCCAAAGTAAAAGAGAAGAGTGTGTCCTTGTACAGACCAAAAATACCAGAAGCAGAGTTGATTTTTCTGTGCACCTGTGTACATTTCCCCCTTCCATACACACACACCAAAGAAATTTTTTAAAGTGAGAAAAATAGCATAATCATGACCTTCCCAGAATTTTCTTTGTAGCAAAGTAATTTCATTGACTCTGGTGATTGTAAGAAGAATATTACACTGCCAGTATAATGGTTACCTTACCCATTCTGCCTGGAATCCTCCTGAAATCTATCAGTAGAAAATCCAAAGCTAGAAGATTTGGGTATATCAGCCGGTCCTCCCTTGATACCCATTTTTTCTTTGGTGGGGTGAGAGATACTGTTTCTTTCAAAGTTCTCTTCAGCATTTCTCTTGGTGTCCTTTCTTTCTTTTCTTCCAGCTCCCTTCTTCAAACACTCCTCGGGTGGTGTTCTTGCCACGAACAGGTAAGGATCTTAGATAAATGTGTCACTCATTGCTCCAGGAGCACTTGGATGGACATGTTTGGAAGTAACCTAATTTATTTGGTTTTGTGACAAGACAGCAGTTTTTATTGAGAAATGAATTTAAACTAGAATGATTTTGTGGACAGTTAACCCACACATAAGATGGACATATAAGATGTGTCCCTGGTAAGGTGAGAAAATGGTCCCAGGCACTCTCTCCTTTGTGTCCTCATATTTCGAATATCCTCCACCATACTGTACTGCAGTGATTAGCTGACAGCCCTTCTAATGCTTAAAGATCTGTCAAAAATGGCCCACACCTTAGTTTCTGGTTCTGATGCAGTAGAAGGGGCTTCTCATGAATTCCACACTTCTTCATGCTTCTTTCAGCTTTCGTGTTCTGACATCCTTGCTTTCAGTCTTGGTTGAGTTTCAAGTCACATGATATGCAGATGAGGCCCCTTCACCACTGTCCATCAGAAATCATTCTTGGCTTTTCACTAGTTCAGAAACATTACTGAGAATTTCAGGATTAACAGGGCCAGATCACAGTGATAGCCTTTCAACATTTTGCTGACACTCAATTTACCCTTTTGCAAAATCTAAGTTCCTGAAATATAACTTTCACATTTTACATCCAACCACCTAAAAACCTTATCCATTTGTTCAAATTGCTTCTTACATACCACTGACAATATGTCAACCACATTGTTTTTATCTTACAATAAATCTAATCATTTGTTTACATGTTGATCATTTCATTATACTGGGCACACCATGGTAGCAGAGATATTTGCATATTCATCTTTGTAACCCCAAACCAAAATAATAGGTACTCATAAATGATTTGTTGGTTTAATTAATTAATTAATTAACAAAATACTGATTGCCAAAATCAAAAGGAAATCAAGAGTAGTTAAATATCTGCAACATGAGGTATTATAGCAACAGACTTTTGAAAGTTTTCAAAAGGCTTCTTGGCCAAATTTACTGAAGTCAAATCTGAAGAAAACAACGAAGAATATGTAGCCATTTGCACAGTCCCAGCCGATCATGCAATTTGTTTATAACACACTTTGCTTATAACAGAATTTGACTCATATCGTATAATGTATATTTTCATTTGTTAATGATTTTCAAAGCAACTAATTCTACTGGACACATGTGTCCTCTGTACTCTAATTCTGGCTCAATCCCTTAATATTTGGTAGAATCAAATTTATTTTTCTGAGTCACCCTCTCAGTAGAGCAATATTAAAAGTAATGTTCTGTCCACTTACATCTACCCTGTATTATGCTTCCTTTGTATGGCACTCAGTTTGGAAAACAATAATAGTTTGATTTTTATAGTGTTTCAAAGAATGTAACATTGATATCTGCTACTTCCTTTCTATTTTTCTCATAGGCCTTTGTGCTAGGGTTTAGTCTATGACTTGCCTAAGCTTTCACAG
Source organism: Mesoplodon bidens (assembly GCF_964165515.1). NCBI lineage: Eukaryota > Metazoa > Chordata > Mammalia > Artiodactyla > Ziphiidae > Mesoplodon > Mesoplodon bidens. The sequence goes on from NC_138173.1 coordinate 61,505,464, forward strand.
CCAGTCAGTAGCATAAAGGGAACTTTTCTTCAAAGCATCATGTAGAATCTTCTTTCTTTAAAAAAGAAATTTATTGATATACAATATATAACATTGTATAAGTGTAAGGTGTAAAATGTGTTGATTTGAAATGTTTACATATTGTAATATGATATATAGTATACAATGCCCACTGTAGCATCAGCTAACACCTCTATCACATCTCATATGTAACTATCATTTCTTTTTTGTGGTGATTACAGTCAACAATACTATATTATAAACTTCAAAGTTGAATCCTCTTGAAGCCAAGATTTCCCGAAGTAAGATTACCTAACATATCTCTATTAAGAAAATCACGTTCCATAGACCTTTTAGAGTGGAATGTTCAAGACAGTTTTCTTCTTTTTGACCTTGTTGGGGTGTGTGTGTGGTTGTGTGTGTGTGTGTGTGTGTGTGTGCATAAATCAAAATTTACATTTTAATAGCAACAAAATATATGCCATTTACTACTCTCTTCCTTTCTATTATACTTTTCCATTTGCTTTTTATTTGCCATGTTCCTCTTTAGCTCCATTCGTAGACTTTTTCCCCATGCTTATCTGGAATCATAGCCCCTCTCTTTTGTTTAAGCCACTTTTTCCAATCAGAAGGTGAGCTCATGCTGCTTCCTGGGTACTGAAAATAGCCCAGTGCGACAGTAGGACCATGTCTATTCTAAATGCTTTACCAATTCTTCCACTTGCCATGTTTCTTCCTATAAGTCCTTGAGAAAGGTAGGTACTTTCCTTGTCATCACAAGGTGGCTGAGTCTTAGAGTTAAAACAGAGCCCAAAATGATACGTAAGCAAGTTCTTACTCTCTTACACCTAGTTAATTATTCCTCCCTTGGGTTCCTGGAGCACTTTCTACTTACATATATTATATTATATTTATCACATTACATCCTAATGTATTTTATCCATGTATTAAACATATAATTACTCTGTGTTTACTATATGCCAGCATATAGTAAACACAGAGTAATTATATCCCTATTCTCAAAATATCCTTATTCTCAAAGAGTTTCTAATCTAACAGGAAGAAAGAAACAGTGAACAAGATATAGCACGGAAGGGGTCACACATGCTACATGTCATTTTTTTTTTTGATTAAAAAAAAAGCATTAAGAATCATGGTTATTTCTAAAACAGCAAGCTTCAGGCCCATATAGGGATCAAGAGAAAATTCCCCAGGAACAAATAAAGAGAATTCTAATGAAACTATAATCACAAGCCAACAAAGATACTTTCATCTATTATTTAAAACAATCCTGTCAGAAGATTTTTAATATATTCACTTATCACTTACTCATTTAAGTAAGAGTCCCAGAAAGATAAAGACACATGTGATCAACTTGAAAATTATTATTTTTTTCATTGTTCTGCAACATCCTCTTTTTTTTTGTATTTTTTTATTAGTTTCTGCTTTATAACAAAGTGAATCAGTCATACATATACATCTGTTCCCACATCCCTTCCCTCCTGCGTCTCCCTCCCTCCCACCCTCCCCATCCCACCCCTCCAGGCGGTCACAAAGCACCGAGCCCATCTCCCTGTGCTATGCGGCTGCTTCCCACTATCTATCTACCTTACGTTTTGTACTGTATATATGTCCATGCCTCTCTTTCGCTTTGTCACAGCTTACCATTCCCCCTCCCCATATTCTCAAGTCCATTCTCAAAATCAAATATCCCAAGCTTGAACAATAGAATTTTAAAGCATCTATTCCAAAAAAAATACTAAAAAATCTGCTATATTGGTCTGTGCTATGTTATCTCAGATATGGATAGTCTAGTAGGATCAGTGATTTCCATTTCACATGGGATATACAGCTATATTCTTGTTACCACCTTCTTAAGGAATAGGAAAATTAACTTAAGACTTTTCTCTTTTCCTCACACAAGCAGCTCATCTCACTTCCACCTCTCACAATTCCACAAATCCTGGGAAAAAAACAGAAACACCTAAACGTTAATATCCTCACCAGTGCAGGTTTCTAATGCTGGATAAAATAAAAGGTTGTGAATGAACCTGAAACGAAATACTTCCAAGTAACCCACTCTGCGCTCTGACACCTACAACACCCGATTCTCCCACGTAGGAATGAAAAATGCAGCATTAATCCAGACAGAAGCTTGGGTTAAATAAAGTGGGAACTTTTCCCTGGGAGGTGAGCCAGCCAGTTGTCAGACCTTCTATCAGGGCATGCTTGTGGTTCCAAGAGGGTTGTGAGGTTTGGACAAAACAGATTCGTGCATATGTGGAACATGTTATATTTCTTCTCAGGCCACATAGTTTTCTGCCATAAAACTCACCTTGGAGGAAGAGTCCTGGCTGTTTCCTGAATAGCTAGTAGAAACATCTACCACACAAGGTCTAAGTGATTCTTTGTCACATGGTGTGTGAGAGACCAAATATAGCCCACAAGAGAAGAGCTTTAGGGATATCAGGACAGTATTTTGTGATCAATGGCAGCAAACTTTTTAAACTTGAGTAATAGGGGTTCCACCCTCAAATCTTAGCTCACTGACACATCTTATTGATACAACCATTTTAAACATACGGTCAACACCAATATAATTCGTCTCCTGCAGGGTCCCACTATGCAATTGGTGTTCCTGCCTCACTCTTCTTTTTTGTTTGTTTTATTTTGTTTTTTTAATCTTTATTGGAGTATAATTGTTTTACAATGGTGTGTTAGTTTCTGCTGTGTAACAAAGTGAATCAGTTATACATATACATATATCCCCATATCCCTTCCCTCTTGAGCCTCCCTCTCACCCTCCCTATCCCACCTCTCTAGTTGGTCATAAAGCACCGAGCTGATCTCCCTGTGCTATGCAGCTGCTTTCCACTAGCCATCCATTTTGCATTTGGTAGTGTATATATGTCCATGCCACTCTCTCACTTCATCCCAGCTTCTCCTTCCCCCACTGTGTCCTGAAGTCCGTTCTCCATGTCTGTGTCTTTATTCCTGCCCTGCCACTAGGTTCATCAGTACTGTGGGGGGTTTTTTTGTTGTTTTTTTTAGATTCCATATATATGCATTAGCATATGGTATTTGATTTTCTCTCTCTGACTTACTTCACTCTGTATGACAGACTCTAGGTCCATCCACCTCACTACAAATAAATAAATTTTGTTCCTTTTTATGGTTGAGTAATATTCCATTGTGTATATATGCCACATCGTCTTTATCCATTCCTCTGTTGATGGACATTTAGGTTGCTTCCATGTCCTGGCTAATTGTAAATAAAGCTGCAATGAACATTGTGGTACATGTCTCTTTCTGAATTATGGTTTTCTCAGGGTGTATGCCAAGTAGTGGGATTGCTGGGTCATATGGTAGTTCTATTTTTAGTTTTTTAAGGAAACTCCATACTCTTCTCCATGGTGGTTGTATCAATTTACATTCCCACCAACAGTGAAGGAGGGTTCCCTTTTCTCCACACCCTTTCCAGCATTTATTGTTTCTAGATTTTTTGATGATCCTGCCTCACTCTTGATTATCACTCAGTTCAGTGATTTCCCTTCCACATTGTCTTTCTTTCTCACAGCCTTGCCTGGGAACATTACCCTCAAGTAAAATGCATCATCAGTATAGATCATTTGTTTTTCTTATTACATGATTATATATGATCATTAGAGAAAAATTAGGCAAAAAGAAAAAAGAAGAAAAGGAAACGAGAACCAATGATAATAAATCACCTATATTATCAATTCGAAATACCAGGTATAATTTAGGTTAACAATGAGACTGCACTGATGTCCATCATGGACTTATGGAGGAGTTTCTGGGTACTATTTATCAGTTTTGAATACTGTTTTCCTTTCCTTCTCTGAACCAAATACACATAGGATTCTGTTGATTGTCTAAGTAATCTTTTATCAAGGATTCAAATAATAGTACCAGGAGGAGAGGAGAAGGAAATAAGAAATAAGTCTCTGGTCTAATTATCTTATTACCTTATGCCTCACAAAGGAAAAAATCTCATTGCCTAAATCTTAGAGAAGGTCCATCTGGGTGCTTTCCTGCTCCCTGACTCTTACCTTTCACTTATCATGACCCACAGTCTTCTAATATATTATTTCCCATTTGCTATATTTGTACTGTACACCCTCTTCTGAAATGTGCCACATTTCCTTCCAGAAAAAATAATAGTCTGTTTCCCTACTATCTATTTTTCATATGTTCAATCTCAAGAGCTAACGGAATTCTCTGAGTGACTTCTTCTTCTGCCCATTTTCTGCTGGTTTTATGGAGGGAATGAGGTAAAGATATGTCCAATGTGTCCAGTGTCTATCTGCGGAGAGTCAGTGGAGAATTCCCACTCTGGGAAGTGTTTCACATTTTCTTAAGGTGTCTGAAATCATATACCGTATAACCATCAGGATTCATTGCCTTGTAAAATGTACCTATCTAACTTACATGATACAATTCATTGCATTTACTTAACACAATCAAACCCTATTTTTCCTGCAAAGTAATAGCTCTGACCCAAGGAAACATTTTCACCATCCCCCATCCTACACACACACACACACTTCAAGGTTAATTCACAAAATTTTCTCATTTTAAGTGGAATCACTTTTTCATAATTCGAGGTTTCTCCTTGACCACCTTGAGGAGTTCCCAGTTCACCTGCTATTTTCTCCTTTAAAAATATTTGTCATATTGAGAGTCCGCCAGCCGATGCAGGGGACACGGGTTCATGCCCCGGTCTGGGAAGATCCCACATGCCGTGGAGCGGCTAGGCCCGTGAGCCATGGCCGCTGAGCCTGCACGTCTGGAGCTTGTGCTCCGCAACGGGAGAGGCCACAACAGTGAGAGGCCCGCGTACCGCAAAAAAACAAACAAACAAACAAAAACCTTATTTGTCATAACCATCATTATTGGTTGTTTTGTATTCCACTACATTACTTAACCAATCTTAGAATTCTCAAAATATTGATAGTCTCTCCCTCTCTGTCTCTTCCCCCACCACATCTGTTTCTTTCTCTCTCACTTTATTCTAAACAATGCTGAGATCATTCTCCTCCTAGCTAAATCTTTTAAACTATCTTCAATTTTGGCCTTTGAATGATGCCCCAGAAGTGGAAGTGTTATGTCAAAGACAATGAACTTACAGGAATATTAATCTGTATGGTCTAATTTGCTTGGTGGCAGATTATATCCGTTTTGCCCCTAACAGCCCTGTTTCAGAGTATGTATTTTATGGAAAACATTGGACATTCTGACTTGTTAAAAATTTGTGTCCATTTGGTAAGCAAAAATAGCATCTAATTGTTATTATAATTCATGCAATTATAAATAAAAGAAAACAATGAGAATGGGTTTGGGGGGGAGAGAATTAAAATAGGAATAAAGTAATGCATGTGACTCATATTGGGTGCCTAATGTAACTAGAAGAATACCTTCTAATATTTATAATTTAAAAAAATTCATAGTCCAGAGCTTAATTTTTTCTCAAGAATGCTGTTTTTCTCAAATCTGCTGGTTTAATCTATAGAAACATATTGTTTTTTGATTTAGAAATCCTGGTAGGCAAAACCACACTTTATATTTCTATGCTTTGGTAAATTATAAAGCATGTTTTCAACTGGGCCACGTTTGTTCGATGGATGATTTTGTTCTTATTTAAAAATGATGGTGAGGAAATCGGGGTCTTCAAAAGTTCAGTGACTTCACCACAGTCACATCCTAGTAAGTGCCAGTTCCATGGCTGTAGAGGAAAAGGAAAGAGTCAGTGCTTCTTTTTGCTCTACCTCCTGGGAAATTCCCACATTAACACTGGCTCAGGGAGTAATGAATAGATTCTTTCAGAAATAGAGTGGTCACAGTCTGATCTAAGTTAGCAAGCTTTCATTTCGTGTAGACAAAGAAAACAAAAATGTTAGGCTAGCTTCTCAGCCTGAGGGCCTTGGAGCAAAGGAAGCTGTCTAGAGCAGGGATCCTTTCAGCTACAGTGAGCATGAATTAGCGACTGAAACACACACATTCTGCATGAATATGGGCACATCCGGATTGTTGTTTACCTTCACTGGAGGGCAGGTAACCCGATGCGACCACAGACTCTGCAAGTTTTAACAGGCAGAGGAGAAGAATGTGAATTTGGATCTTACATTTGTATAGTATCTTTCAGGCGAGACGTTCCCCAAAGACTTTGGGAGCCAATAGTCAAAACTACGATGAAGCTGTGAAACACTAGCTGTCCATCCGTAAACATGCAGGAGACCCTTGAGGACAGACGCCCCCTCTCTCCTTTGCAGCTGAAGAGGAAATATCATGAAGCGAGGCTCATAAATAACTACCCATACTCGATTGGGGGAATAAAAGGTCCTGGAAATTATGTTTACACACCTGAGGGCTGTAATTTAAAGTTTTCTGAAACCTATTTGAGGAGAAAAATCTCTAAGGTTGTTCAGTCCTAACCAGTACTTCAGGGTTACATGCAGCTCCTGACCTCAATGCTTCATACAAACATGATCACATCCGATTTACGCTGAACACAACAGGCTAAATACTATTGTCCCTACTTTATGGGAGAGTGATAGGAGCTTAGTACAACTCAAAAAAGAAATAATTGTCAAATATTGATATTATTACTTTCTTTTAAAAAAAATTTTATTGGAGTATAGTTGATTTACAATGTTGTATTAGTTTCAGGTGTACAGCAAAGTGAATCAGTTATACATACATATATATATATACATATATATGTATATATATGTGTGTGTATATATATATACATATATATACACATACTATGTCCACTTTTTTTTTTTTTTTAGATTCTTTTCCCATATGGGCCATTGCAGAGTATTGAGTAGACTTCCCTGTGCTCTATAGTAGGTCCTTATTAGTTATCTATTTTATATATACTAGTGTGTATATGTCAATCGCAATCTCCCAATTTATCCTTCTTCCCCCTTACCCCCTGGTAAACAGAAGTTTGTTCTCTACATCTGAGACTCTACCTCTGTTTTGTAAATAAGTCCATTTCTACCCCCTTTTTTTAGATTCCACATATAAGCGACATCATATGATATTTGTCTTTCTGTGCCCGACCCATCCCACTCAGCATGACAATCTCCAGGTCCATCCATGTTGCTGCAAATGGCATTACCCTGCTCTTTTTTTTTATGGCTGAGTAATAGTCCATTGTATATATGTATCACATCTTCTTTATCCATTCATCTGTTGACGGACTTTTAGGTTGTGCCCATGTCCTGGCTATTGTAAACAGTGCTGCAATGAGAACTGGAGTGCATGTATCTTTTTGAATTATGATTTTCTCCTGGTATATGGCCAGTAGTGGGTTTGCTGGGTCATATGGTAGTTCTATTTTTAGTTTTTTAAGGAATCAAATACTGTTACTTTCACATGGAGGTGGATCCTGGTAAAAGGAAGGCCATCTTGTTTTAGTGTACACTGCAGTGGATTTGGATGTAAGAGGGAGAATGCAATAGTGGTTTCCAGGGACTGGGAGTTGGAGGAGATGTGGAGCTGCTGTTCAAAGGTATAAAGTTTCAGGGCTTCCCTGGTGGTGCAGTGGTTGAGAGTCCACCTGCCGAGGCAGGGGACGTGGGTTCATGCCCTGGTCCGGGAAGATCCCACATGCCGCAGAGCGGCTGGGCCCGTGAGCCATGGCCGCTGAGCCTGTGTGCCCAGAGCCTGTGCTCCGCAACGGGAGAGGCCACAACAGTGAGAGGCCCGCATACTGCCAAAAAAAAAAAAAAAAGAAAAAAAGGTATAAAGTTTCAGTCATGCATGATGAATACTTTTAGGAGATCTGCTGTCCAACATGAGCCTATAGTTAACAATACAGTGTTGCCCACTTCAAAATTTGAGAGGGTAGGTCTCATGTTAAGTGTTCTTACCACACACACACACACACACAAATCAAGGGACACGAGGAAACTATGCGAAGTGTTGGATTTGTCTATTCCCTTGATTTTGGTGATGGTACTGGGTGTGTACATATGTTCAATCTCACATCATTGTACACATTAAATATTTACAGTTCTTTGTATATCAATTATACTTCAACAGGGCTGTTAAAAAGAGAACAGAAAATTTTAAAAGAATAAATAACAGAAAAAGAAAGGATTTTGGAAACCATCTAGAAACAGTTTTTTCAAATGGGCTGGTTGAAGGTAGTTTTAAATGTAATGTGCAAGTAAAATTTATTTGTTTTTTTGTGTGGATGTTATTTAAAACCATATTCATCTTTAGAAACTCAAGAGATTCTTTGAGAGGTTGTTCTAGCACTTGTAAATAAAAGCCAGAGGGTAACCAGGTGAGAAACTTTTTTCCCATAGATATCTATGAGTCAGATTTAGGTCTCACAATGTTATGAACTGGTTGTTCAGAACACTAGTATCTATATTTCCAAAGTGACCCCAGAAAACAACCAGGCCACATACAGAAAAGCAGTGTATCTATATGTAAGATATATGAAGAAAAAGAGTGGGCTGTTTCTCACCTGTTTCCATGCCTCTAAATCTAGGGCTCTACAATCTAAAATGATTATTTCTAATTGATATCCATTTTCATTTCATTTCATTTATTAAGTGAAGTGATGTTTGTGGCATGGTGCTATGTAACCTTCAAGGTATTTGCATTCAGTCATTTCTGTTTGTAAAATTTCTGCCCATTGAGATATCAATTGAGAAAGTACTCTGTGCTTCACATTATATTAGAGTGATAGAGTGGTGGTTAAGATATTCATGATCTTTACCTTTTCTATTGAGGTCCCCTAAAGGAACAACTAATAAGAGTGCATTGGGGGTATGGTAAAAGGCTTTTAGTAGGAAGTTATATCTGAGCTGAGCTGTGAATAGTGAGGAAAGTAGAACTGATGGAAGTTATTTCTTGGTAGACCAGTCAGATATTTCTTGAGTCTCAGTAAAGCCAAATTAGATCTGCCTACAAATATTAAAGATAGTAAAGTGTGTCCTGCTATTGGTTTCCGTTGATACATTTTTAAAGGATATGGTTTAATACTAGAGTTTTGTCTATGCAATGGAATTTTTTTTTTAACTCACCCCACTGGAATATTTTTGCTAGAACTTTGTAAGTGGTAATGATGACCATGAAGGAAAAATAGAGGAAGAAGAAAACTTAAGGGGGAGAAGGAAGAATAAGAGGACAAGGAGAAGAAACCACTGCATCTTATCATGGAGAATTTTGGCTTCTGCAGGCATGACTTAAGATTATCACCTTTAACTCTCTCAACAGTAAGACGTCGTCAAAGAGAATTGGCTGTTAAATTACTTCCCAAATTAAACTGCAGCACAACATATCTCTCTGGGAACTAAAGAAATGAGAGACCTAATTGTTTATGACATTAGAGATTATTTCATCCAAATTTCTCATTTTACATATAATGAAACTAGGGCTGAGAGGGTTTAAATGTCAGCTGCCAAATTCCACTGTGGATTTGCAACAAAGTCTAATTGAAAAATAATAATGGTATTCTATGGAGATATAGTGGTAAAATACAATAAGAGATGAATGCTGAGAAACAGAAAATTTGCAAGTATGTCTGCATTCATTCTCTACTATTTTTCCACAAACCACAATGTCTAATTTTTTTTAATGGTCTTATATTTGCATAATACTTTTCTTTTTCACCTTTTTTTCTATTTGTTGTCCAAAGTAATTTAGAATACAGCTTTCATTCCATGCCCTTTCATATCTTTCCCATCTTTGATCAATGAACCTCAGTCACCCATAAAATTTAGGTAATTTGCTTTAGAATCCATAATGTGGAGCCTATTGGATCTTGTACAACACTGAATGTCAGATGAGATAAAGGACATGGAAAACTCAGCTTACTGGTTCAGTTTCTTATATGTAGTGCCACAGTGACTAAAAAAAAAGTGGTTAAAATATAGCAATATTTTAGTATTAAAGCATTTGTAAAATCGTTTCTCTCTTAAATTGGTTATAGCCTGAGATATCACCTGACTACCAAACTTAATGCCATGCAACCAAAAAAGAAAAAAAAATGCCTTAAGATTTTTCACATAAACTAGGTCAAATTCTCGTTTAAGTTATCCTAGAATTATAAAAAAAGATCATGTTTACTAAGGAAAATGATGATGTCCTGATACTGAGGTTTTGTTTGTTGGTTTGTTTTTTTTTAAATGGCCTAGGACTATTAAGATTTTTACATGCCTTGCTTTATTTAATTCTTATATTGATTTGGGGAAAGTATTTTTATTTTAAATATGTGGAAATTAAGGTTCAGAGACAGAATCACCTTACATTAGGTCACATAGATTCCTTTTGCATTTAAAAATAAGTGTCTTGACCTTGGCTATTGTGGCCTACACGATTCTCAGTAAATCTAGCATGACCTAAATTTCCACCTCTGTTCCCAGTCTTTACTATTCTTCCTATGTTTTGGTAACACTGGCTTTCCAGATATCACAGTTTTCCCATTTTATGGTCCTTGCACCTGTTCTTTCCCTTTATCTCTTCATACGGTAAACTTTATCTCTAGTTCAGGCTGTGGTTTTCATGCCATCCCTTCAGAAAGCCTTCTATGAATTTCTCAACTGAAATAGGTTGGAAATATTTTCACCATCTCAGCAACTTGTTTTTTAATACTTAGCACAATATATAATTATACATTTGTACTTTTACATCACAATCTCTATGAGGGCAGGGATCTTAGTATCTAGAAGAAGCTAGGTGCTCAAAAAACATGAAGAAATGAACACATTTAAAAATGGGAAAAAATTGATGAAAGGAATTGAAACCAGGTGAGTTTCACAATGCCCATTCTTCCCCTGCCCTGATCCTGTTTTATTTGTTATACTCCATTGCCCAACTAAGCTGCAACTCTATTTGGGCTCTGAACTCTGTATTCTGGAGCTTATTATGAATTAATTAGACTTATTGGTCAAATAATTCATAGGTTTAGCTTATCTTCCCATCTTGATTGTAACCTGCATAAGCCACGTTTTGTGTGAATTGTAGTACAGCTAGATGATTTTTCACCAGTGACACCCTCATATTTTATTGGCCAGAACTGGATACAGGACCCAGTGCAACTATCTGAGGGCCAGGAAGCGAAACCCACCACGTCTCCAGAAAGGAGAAGAAACAGAAATATTTGTGGATATAAGTAAGGACTCCATGGGAAGAATGAAGTAAGAGAGAAAAGAAGAGAAGGAGAAAAAGAAAACACAAGGAAGAAAAGAGCTAGAAGAGGATAGTGAAAATAGTAATTGAGGATTACAATTGTGACAACTTTTTGGATGAGTCAACTTGGTTGAGCTAAAGTTCCCAGTTATTCAAACACTAATATAGGTGTTGCTGAGAAGCGATTTTCCAGATGTAATTAAAGCCCTTAATCAGTTGACTTTGAGGATATCCTGGATTATCTGGATGGGTCTGGTGGAAAGTTTAAATGCCGGGCTGAGGCTTTCGCTAATAGACTTACAAAAATTGCTTTAGTTATAACCGGTTGAATAAAATAAACTGCCTCTCTTCCATGAGGGAGGCACATTGAACAACATTTAAAATTTGTGAAAATTCCCATATTCAATTAAAATCATTGAATGATTGTTAACTGCAAAAAGTTGATATGGATTGAATCCTTGATCACAGTATTTTATGAAACTAGTCAAATGCAGTATAACTTTTTTTTTAAAGTAAAACTACAAATTAGAAAGGAAAGTGTGAGATCCAATCAGGGAAGTTGAGAAAATATTTCTCCCCATTCTCTCAAAAAAACAAACGCAAAAGTAAATGGTACACTAAAATAGAGTACCTTCATAAAATTATTAAAAATATACTTAAGGAGGAAGAAAAATGTCAGAATAAACACAAGAGATGAAAAAAGGAAGACTAATTGAGAGAAAAACGTAAACAGGTGACTAACTCAAGAAAAATTAAGTTATTAAACAAAAAAACAATAACAATTTTAAATATAATGACAATAAAATTTGTTTTGAATTTGCAGTTTATAAAATTGAAGTTAATCACTCAACTGCAATAGTATTGGATTCAGGAGAGCTACAACTCACAAGAAAGTGTTCTAATATCTTTGTATTGTTTGGAAGAGTAAAACTTTATTTTTAATTTTTAAACTTTATTTTTAATTAATTAATTAATTTTTTGGCTGCACTGCGGCTTGTGGGATATTAGTTCCCCAACCAGGGATCAAACCCAGCCCTTGGCAGTGAAAGCTCAGAGTACTAACCACAGGACCACCAGGGAATGTCCAAAAACTGTTTTGTTAAACTATATATAAATTCTGTTAAGCTTACTATTAATTTAAATATGTATGTAAATATGTAATTAGAATGTTAATTTTCAAGGTAATAAAGAGGAAAAAATAATAAAATGAAAAAGAAAATACTACATCTAAAGAAAATGTGCATTAATTGGAGGACAATGAAACATCTTTTTCTCAAATGTTTCATTTGGGCTCCCTTCCTTAACAGAAAGATTGCCTCTTCCTTTGCTCGGTTTCCTTTTGCCCTTTCAGTTTAAATTAAGGTCTACAAGGTGTACCCTGCCGGATTCCATTCCTGGAGCCAGTTTGCTTGTGAGTTTGTTTCCTACCAACTCTCTGTCTTGCTCTTGAGTGAAGCTTAAATTACTAACGTTTAAATCAGTTGGCTTGGATGTCACCAAGTATAAGATACAGACAAGCCCTGCAAATGTACAATCCTTTTATCTCTTTCTTTGAAACACACAGACCCAACCACACAGTATGCATCCTACTGTAAAACCTTTGATAAAATTGCCCACAGGGAAATGACGCCTGGATTTATTAGGTGAGTAACATACCAAGGAAGTGACAGTAGCACCGCCATGAGAAGAGCAAATCTTCAGGTTAGGACCATTTGGCAAGGACCAGCTGTGCCTTGATGTGATGATAAGCTATGTCTTTACAACAGAGTTACATGTCCTGCTGGGTTGTGTGGAGTTTTGTGTCTTCCATAAGCAAGAAGAAAAACAAACTCTATGGAAACTCACCAAAACTCAAGCTTAGATTCCCATTTTTTTTCCCTATTCCTGCTGACTCAATATAACACAGTCATCCAGGAATTTTTGCACAAGATTGTCTTTTTTTTTTAGCTATTTCCTGTCTAGATTTCTGACCAAGTGGTTTCTCCAAGAACAAGTTCTGAAATCTAATCTTTATTTCCTTGACTGTGTACCTTGTTTTAGCCTTACTGTTTAGATTTGGCCTTTCCAGCCCGGCAGCATCCGTGGTAACAGGAAAACGATAAAGAATTCTGTAGATAGAGCCAAACCACTCGGGTTGAGATTTGACCTTTGCAACATCTGAGTTGTGTGTGTAATGTTAGGGCAAACACCGAATCTCTTAAATGTCTATTTTCTTATCAGAACAGTAGAGAAAAATAATCCAAATCAGAAAAACAATCAGAAAATAGAAAAAGTTTATAAACATGGAGTTCATGAAAGAAAAACTTCAAATGCTCAAATACATAAATTACAAAGAGTTGAATTTTTCTAGAGATGCAGTTTTATCGTATATTATTAGAAATGATAACTATGGTAATATCTAATGTGGGGATGTGAGGGTACAAGAACTTTAATAAATTCTTGTTGTGAATGAAAAATAATTCTTACATTTTTGAAAATAATAGTATTTCTCCAAAGAGATATTTTTAAATGTAGTTTATAGATATATTTGCACATGTGCAATAATATGTAATAAGATGTTGCTTTAAAATTTCATTATATTAGCCAAAATTTTGAGACTATCCTAAATTCATCAGTAGTAGAATAATTAATACATTTATGCTATAATAATAATAATACAATCATGCTACATATAGTATATGATGAACTTAATATCTTCCTAATATATTATGAAGTGGAAAATCAGGTCCAATATATAAGTACAGTATACACAGCATATAGGAAAAATATATAAATAAGTACAGCTCATATTTAGTCATTCTCAGTGATATGATTAGTTGTTTTTAGAATTGAAATACAACTGTAATTGTTAGTAAATAGACACTTCCCTAAGCCCTGCAGGTCAAAGAACAGTTGGGTATTGGCTGAGTTATTTAACTGAGTTAATCATAACTCAATTAAAAAAAAAAGAATTCCTCCTGTGATTCTAATGGGAAGTCAGAGTTGAGAGTCATTGGTCAAACTTTTTTTTTTTAATAATGGGAAACCATCAATAAATAAAGTGAATTGTAAGTATTCACCTTGAGAAATATGTTTGAAAAACAAACAAAATAAACAGAAAACAATAAAGACATGAGTTTTTCAGAAGTAACATTTGAATATCTCATTTTGCCCTAATAAACTAGTGATCAGATAATTTAAATGACTTAGAGTTGCAGTTCCATTTAAACATTGATATCAATGCAAAGTACATACATAAATTTTTCCTTGCCTTTGCAGATAGTTAGTATTTCTTCTAAATATTATTATTATTATTATTATGGTAATTATAATTATTATACAATTAAATATAAATATAAAGGTAATTAGAAATATTATGATTACAATATCCTAAAATTAATGAGGTGATCTCACAAACTGATTTTAAGGTGAAAAAGTAAGAGTTACCTCTTAAAAAATAATACTTATTCCTCATGGGAGAGATGTATTAGTATAGGTCAGGGGTATATTTCCTGAATAGTTAGAATTTTGGGACAAGTCCAAGACCTGGCAAAAACAAAGTGCACTTGGGAACTGATTCTCTCTTTGAACAAAATACTTTAAATAATTTTTAGGGCAGTATTTCTCAAAGCATGATACTATAAATTACACTTATATTAGTATAATATAATACTTTAAGCTGCAGATTCATTGTCTGGGGTGAGGTCTAGAGCCAAAATTTAAGAACCATTGTTCTAGTCTGAATCAGGTGGTCTCAGGAGCAGGCTTCGAAAAACATAGCTCCGTTTAGGATACATTTTTTTAAATTTATAAACAATTAGCCTATTATGCTCACATGGGAGTTGAATGAAATATTCAGTACAGGGCACCATTTCTGAGTGGGGTTTTAGCTAAGCCCCTGCAGTGTGCCTCCTATTCAGAAGTGGTGCTGTGGAAATCTCAGTTCCATTATGTAAGATAGCTGGTGCTTACTAAGTAGGGAGATTAACAGGAGAAAACACCATCTTTTAATCTTTTCTAGACTTCCAGACTCCTACTACCCAGAATTCATCCTTTCCTGCCAAAATAAAGATAAAGAAGCTTAATTGATGCACAATTCTAATTTTGCTGTGGCTTTGAAAGTTCATATTAGGACTTGGTTCTTGAGTACCTGTTCAATAATCTTTGCAGCTGCTATATTTCTATGTGGATAGTGAGGAATTCCTAAAGTTACAGGACTATTGCAGAAGTAGCTATGTAAAAAGTAGGAAAATATTACTGTAGGAAATCATAGTTGCAACAGAAAAATCAAGCCCAATTTGATTGTCATCTTGCTCAGAATTTGTGGAGTACCCTTATATCTGTAATCACTGCTTTTGTAGGTAGGAAATGAATCATACAAGTGTTCAGAAGAAATTAATTTAATTTCTGTTTTTTCACAGTCAAAGCAACTGTGTCTCATATTATTTCCTAAGTCAGTTTTCTACTCTAACCAAGTAAATACCTACTAAGTCCCCAAATATCTCATTTTTATTTGTATTTTCAAATTTTTCTTTGCCTTCTTAAATTTGATTTTCAGAATGCAGCTTATTCTACACCTGGATGCAGCTTCCACTGTATTTTTCCACTAAAATTGTCTGTGTTTCCTGGAAGGGATAATCTATAGGAAGAACTTAGCGGGACTTCTTATACACTTCCATTCAGAGAGCCAGAAATAGTGATGTAGTGGGTGTAGGAGATTCTATCATAGGCAAACAAAACTCAATATAAACTGGCACTTTATTTCTGAAAATGAAATTAGGAATATATATTACAAAGACAAAAATACCTTTGCTTTTTATATAAATAATTCTACTTTTAAAAGTTGGAATTAAAAAAATAGTCATAAAGCTTATCAACATTATAATTGCAAAGATGTTCATTCAAATTGATATTTTAATAGAAAGTATAGAAGACCTATAAATATTTAGCATTAAAAACATTTATATAAATTATGGATTATTTATTTTAAAGAGTATATGACGTGTAAAATTATGCATTTAATAACATTTGAGTACTTGATAATTGCTCCTCACATATTAATAATTTTGAGATAGAAAATTATAAATATAATTTATGCTAATCATGTAAAAATTACATATATGCCTGACACTGTTCGGGGCTCTCAGGATGCCACAAAAAAACAAAAATGGACAGCTCTACTCTTAGGGCATTTATATTCTAGTAAGATGGAAAGGCAGAGAAATGTTAGGGAACCATACAATCATCAAATAAAAATACAAATAAAGAATGTAATTTCAGATATGAACAATAAATAGGACAATCTGATAGAGAAAAATTTGTGTACTTTAGAAATGATCAAGTAAATCCTATCTGATACAGGATTTTTAAGTTTTTAAATTAATTTTTAATCAATTTTTAATCAATTTTTAATCAATTTTATTGAAGGGTAATTTGCATATAATAAATTGTATCCACTTAAAGTTTGCAATTCGATGAGTTACACCTCTGAGATTACCACTACAGTAAAGCTACAGATTATATACATCATAAACTTTTCCTTGTGTCTCTTTGAATGCAATTCCTCTGCCCTAAGACCCATTAAACTACTGATTGACTTTTCTTATTATAAATATAATAATAATTCATTGTCTAGAGATTCATATAAGTAGAATCATACAGCATGTGCATTTATCATGTTGTGGTACATATTGGTACCTCATTCCTATTTATTGTGGAGTGGTACTCTATCATGTGGCTATAACAGTATATGTTTGTTCATTCTGTTGATGGATCTTTAGGTTTTCTCAGTTTAAGGGCACTCTGAATAAAGTTGCTATGAATATTTATGCACAGATCATTGTGTGGACATATGCTTTCCATTGTCTTGGAGAAACACCTAGGAGAGAAATGATTGGGCTATAATAAATTTGTCAGTATAATTTTTAAAAATAAACTTCTAAAGTGTCTTCCAAAGTGGAGGTGTAATTTTACATTTCCTCTAGCAATGTACCAGGGTTCCAGTTACTCCACGTTCTTGTCAACACGTGGAATTGTCAGTCTTTTAAATTTTGGCCATTGTTGTCATTTGTCATTTGTGAAATACTGATTTAGATATTTCTCTCCTGTGTTTGTAGTGGTGTGGCATTGATTAGCAATTTCTGATGACCATTGATACTTAGCTAACATTTTATGTGCTTATGTTTATTTGTCTATGTTCATTTGTGTAGTAACTGTACAAATCTTTTGCCTGCTTTTTAAAAAATTGTGTTAGTTTTTCATATTGAACTGTAAGAATTTTTTATATATTCTGGCTACAAGATCTTTGCAGATATATGTATTGCAAACATTTTCTGAGATTGTGGTGTGCAAGTTTTCTTAACAAATCTTTGCCCGTTCTAAATGTTGAGAAAGTCCAATTTTCCTTTTTTTTTTTTCTTTTATGGTTTGTGCTTTTTTGCGTCCTATCTACAAAAATTTTACAGAGCATTTTTTTCATAATTTATTCTAGAAATTTGATAATTCTGCCTTTTATATTTAGGTCTATTCTGCCTTTTATGTTTAGGTCTATGATCCATTTCAAATTAATTATTTGGTATGTTGTGAGGTAATGTTTGATCAAGTGTATTTCTGCAGTGTCAGTTGTAACTTCTCCTTTTTGTTTTCCATACAAACATCCAATTTTATGTACCATTTGTTGAAAAAGTATTTTATTTCCCCTTTTAATGGCTTCAACATTACTGTTGACAATTGACAATCAACTGACTTCATATGTGCGGTTTTAATTCTGGACCTTTTTATCCTCCACTAATCCATACATCTTATAATTTTATGCTATTGATTCTTGTAGTTCACAGTAAATCCTTAAATCCAATTGTAAAAGTTTCCCATTTTGAAAACTGATCTGGCTACCTTAGGCTATCTGCCTTTACAGATAAATTTTAGAGTAAGTTTGTCAATTTCTATTTTAAAAACTGCTATATTTTTATGTGGATTGCATCAAATCTATATAGATAAATTTGGGGAAAATTAGCACTTTTACAAAACTGAGTCCTCCATTCTATATTTCTCCAATTATTTAGGTCTTCTTTAATTTTCCTCAGCAATATTTCATATTTTTCTGTGTAGAAATGATGTATATGTTTGTTGCATTTGTCCCTACATACTTTTTGATGCTATTGTAAATAGGACAAAGTTTGATTTTTCAATTTTTGTTGTTAGCATATGACATATGGTTTTTAAAACATTAACAATGAGTACTGTACTACTGCTAAATTCACTTATTAATTCTAATAGTTGCTTTGTAATTCCCAGGGTTTTCTACATACATAGCTCTGTCAAGTGTAAAAAGAAACTTTATTTCCTTTGTTCCAAACAGTATGCCCTATTCTTACCTTAATTGCTTATTTACTTTTTATTCTCTTACTTAATTGCACTGATTAGGATCTCCAATAAATGTTGAATAAAAGTGGGTGAGTGAACATTTTGGGCTCTTTCTCAATTTATGAGATAACAATTAATATTTCATCATACTAAGTATAGTATTTGCCTTAGATTTTCATTCATGACTTTATCACATTGAGAAAATTCTCCTCTATTCTTTTTTTTTTTTTTTTTTTTTTTTTTTTTTTTTTTGCTGTACGCGGGCCTCTCACCGCTGTGGCCTCTCCCGTCGCGGAGCACAGGCTCCGGACACACAGGCTCCGCGGCCATGGCTCGCGGGCCCAGCCGCTCCGCGGCACGTGGGATCTTCCGGGATCGGGGCACGAACCCGTATCCCCTGCATCGGCAGGCGGACTCTCAACCACTGCGCCACCAGGGAAGCCCCTCTATTCTTAATTTCCAAAGAGTCATTATTATAAGTTAATTTGCAGTTTAATAAATGTCTTTCTACATCAATTAAATTTATCATATGATTGTCTTTATTCTTCTAGGGTAGTGAATTACACTGATACTCAAATATAAAGAAAACTTTACATTCTTTTAATAAACACTTGGTTATACTATGGAATTCTCTTTTATGTTGTTGAATATGATTCACTTGTAATTTAAAGATTTTTACATCGATTCATACAGGGATATTGGCCTGTACTTTTCTTCTATTTATCATGTCTTTATCAGGTTTTGGTATTAGTTTATCATTTGTGTTATTACTGGGATTATAAAATGAGTTTAGAAGTATTTCATCTTCCTTTAGTTTTTGAAGAGAATTGTGTAATATCAGCGTTATTTCTTCAATTTACCAGTGAAACTATTTTGCTTCAGTTTTTCTTTTGGAGAAGATTTTTGCTATAGAGTACAATTTCTTCAATAAATCTTCACATTTTTATTAAATGTCAATTTTGGTAAGTTGTATATACAAAAGAGTTTAATCATTTCATTTAGGTTGTTGGGATGGTTGGTATAAAATTCTTCATAACCATTTATCATTATCATTTTAATGTCTGTAATATCTATAGTGATTTTTGAATCACTTCAAAAATTTTTGAATTTATTTTGCCCTTTTGAATTTATTTTGCCCTTATTTTCTAGCTTCTAATCTTCTTTTAATCTTAGGTCTGTGATTTTAAGGCTTTCTTATCTTCTTGTATAAGTTTTTACAACTACACCCCCTAAGCCCTGCTTGCTTTAAGCATTCAAGATTTGTAATATGTTGTAACTGGATTATTATTCTGTTTGCAATATTATATTATAATTTGTTCTTTGACCCATAAACTTTTCAAAAATGTCTTGCTTAATTTACAAAAAGAATGAGTTTTATGAAATATTTTATAGTTTTTAATTTCAAATATATTTCTGTTTTGTCACAGGTCATATTCTATAATTGCTTATCTTTTACAATTAGTTGAACGTGTTTTATGGCCAAGACATGGTCCATCTTGGTGAATTTATAATGTACATATGAAAAGAATGTGTATTTTGAAGTTCTTGGGTATAGTGCATCATAAATACCAAATAGGTTAAGTGGTTGAGAATGTTGTTGTGATTACGTATTTCTTTACCAATTTTTTGGTCTAGTTTTTCTATACTGCTAAAAGATTGGTGCTAAAATCTATGCTTATTTAATTTAATTAACTTATTTATTTGATTATTGTTATATTTTGCTTAAAATTTTCAGGCTCTATTATTAAATACATACAAAATTATGATTGTCAATTCTTCTTAATGACTTTTTTATCATTATAAAATTTCTCCTTAATCTCAGGTAATACTTCTTATCTGGAAGTCTATTTTATCTAATATTAAAAATCCCACTCCAGTCTTAGGATAAGTACTTGCATGGTATAACCTTTTCCATTTATTTATTTTTTAACATAGCTGTATCTTTATATTTAACATGTGTATCCTGTTAAGAGTACATAGCTGATTCTTACATTTTTGTTCATTCTGAAAATATCTCACTTTTTATTGGACTGTTTATTCCAATTATATTAATGTAATTATTGGTATGAATCTAGGTCTTCCAATTCATTATTTGTTTTTTTTTGCCCCTCTATTGTTTTGTTTTGCTTAATTTTGTTGTTTGATATTATTATGCTTTTGATTCCCTTTCCTGACTTCTTTTCAATCATTTGAATGATTTTTTGAATCTTATATTAATTTATCATTTGATTATTGACTGTATTTATTATTTTTAATGGTTTTAATTTCACAACCTGTGTAATTCTAGTTAATATTGTACCCCTTAACATAAAATAAAGAAGTCTTGTAAACATATAGGTTCATTTATCCACACCCACCTTTCTTTGTGCTATAATTTGCAGTTCTCTTGTCTTTAGTTGAAGTGAAGTCTGCCCCTTGCAAACATGTTTCAAGGATCAGCCAGAAACTAGGGCAGAGTTTACACACAAAACACGGGCTCTCTTTCTCTGGTTCCTTCTTTCATAAGAGTCTCCCCTCACTTCCTGGCATGTTTAGCTGTGCCAGGATTTATATTCTACCTACTCAGAACTTCAGCCTTTTTGTGCCATATTTCATTTATGGTTTATTGAGTTGGTGGTTTTCAGCAGATACCTAAATAATAAGGACAATGGAGTTATGTGTAGGCCCAGAGGAAGAGCAAACAACAAATACAAGGACACATGCAAAAGTCTTATCTAGAACGGAACCAGGCAATTGCAAAGAAAAGAAAGAAATCTGGAAGTGACATCAGCAAAATGGTGGCATAGGCACTTCTAGCACCCTGTCCCCTCCACACACTCAAGAAACATCAATTTGAACAACTATCCATGCACAAAAATACCTTCCCTAGAGCCAAAGATTTCAGGTGAGGGATTACAGCACATGGGTGAAGAACAGAAATAAGAAAACATGCACTGGGGAGAGTAGGAAAGATAGATTCACACTAGTCCCATGACCCCTTCACCAAGCACCTCCTCATGGAAGGAGATTGAAGTGAGCACCCAATTTCACCATGGACCCCAGAGCCAGTCTTCCCAGAACCAGACCCACTACAGTGGCCCCAGGTCACTACTATGGACCCAGGTGGCTCCCACCAACCCAAGCTCTCAGCTCACCACTGCACTGGCCTGTTTCTAAGGCCCTGTGTGGCTTCTGTAAAATTGTCTCTATTTGCAGATGATATGATCTTATATATATAAAAACCTAAAGGGGTCATCAAAAATTGTTTAAACTCATAAATGGATACAGTAAAGTTTTAGGATACAAAATCAAAATATAAAAATCAATTGTGTTTCTATTGATTTTTAGAAATCAATAGATTTCAATGACTAACAATGAATTATATGAAAAAGAAATAAAATACTCTTATTTACAATAGCATCTAAAAGAACAAAATAGGAATAAATTTAACCAAGAAAGTAATGATCTGTACACTGAAAATTACAAGACACTGATGAAAGAAATTGAAGACACAACTAAATGGAAAGATATTCTGTATTCATGGAGCTGAAGATCTGTTATTGTTAAAATGTCCACACTACCAAAAGCCATCTATAGATTCAATGCAATCCCTATAAGGATTCCAATGACATTTTTCACAGAAATAGAAAAAACAATTCTAAAATTTATATGGAACAACAGAAGACACTGAGTAGCCAAAGCAATCCTGAGAAACAAAAACAAAACTGGAGGCATCACAATTCCTGATTTCAAATTTTATTACAAAGCTATAGTAATCAAAACAATATGGTACTGGCATAATAAGACACATAGACTAATGGAACCAAATTAATGGCCCAGAAATAAACCCACACATATATGGTCAACTAATATTTGAGAAGGAGCCAAGAATACTCAATGGGAAAAAAATAGTCTCTTCAATAAATGGTGTTTGATGATGTTTGGAAAACTGATAGTCACATGCAAAAGAATGAAATTGGACCTCTATCTTTCTCCACTCACAAAAATTAACTTTAACTTGAAATGAATTAAAGACTTAAATGTAAGACACAAAACTGTAAGAGTACTAGAAGAAAACATAGGGATAAATCTCCTTGGCATTGGTCTTGGCAATGATATTTTGGATAAGATGCCAAAAGCACAGGCAACAAAAGCAAAAATAAACAAGTGGGACTATATCAAACTAAAGGACTCTTTCTTCAGAGCAGAAGAAACAATCAGCAAAATGGAAAGGCAACCAACAGAATGGGAGAAAATATTTGAAAACCATCTACCTGATGAGGGGTTAATATCCAAAAGATATAAGGAACTCATACAATTCAACAGAAAAAAAAATCTGATTAAAAATGGAAAAAAGATTTGAATAGACATGTTTTCCAAAGAAGACATACAAATGGCCAACAGGTACATGAAAGGTGCTCAGCATAATTAATCATCAGAGAAATACAAATCAAAACCACAATGAGACATCACCTATTAGAATAGCTATTATCAAAAAGATGAGAAAACAAGTCTTGGTGAGGCTGTAGAGGAAAGGTAACTTTTGTGCACTGCTGGTGGGAGTGTAAATTAGTACAGCCACTGTGGAAAAGAATAAGGAGGCTCCTCAAAAAATTTTAAGTAGAACTGCCATATTATCCAGCAATTCAACTTCTGGGTATAAATCCAAAGCAAATGAAATCATTGTCTTGAAGAGACATCTGCACCCCCATGTTCATAGCAGCATTATTTAGATTAGCTAAGGCATAGAAACAACTTAAGTGTCCATCAGTGGATGAATGGATAAAGAAAATATTAATATTATATATATATATATATATGTGTGTGTGTGTATATATGTATGTGTATATATATATATATATATATATATATATATATATGGAATGGACTATTGTTCAGCCAAAAAAAGAAGGAAATCCTGCCTTTTGAAACAACATGGATGGACCTTGAGGACGTTATGCTAAGTGAAATATGTCAGACAGAGAATGACAAATACTGTATTTTCTCATTTATATGTGGAATCTAAAAAAGCCGAACTTATAGAAATGAATAGTGGTAGTTGACAGGGGCAGGGTGGGGACAGCAGCGAATGCATTAGTCAATGGGTACAAACTTCCAGCTATAAGATTAATAAGTTCTGGGGATTTAATGTACATCATGCTAACTGTAATTAGCAATACTGTATTATATACTTGAAAGTTGTTAAAAGAGTAAATCTTAACGTTATAACACACAAAAATGGTAATTATATGAGGGGTTGGAGGTATTAACTAACCTTATTTTGGTAATCATTTTGCAATATATATGTGTATCAAATCAACACACTGTACACTTAAACTTGCATATGTTATATGTCAATAACACCTCAATTAAGCCGGAAAAAAGAGAAAGGAAGCCACTGTCTGAATCACAGGTATGTAATTAATTATACACAGATATATATGAAGTTAAAAGATTATAGGGGAAACAGTAAAATATCTCAGTGGTGGGTAATTACAGATAATTTTAATTTCTTTTTTATATTTCATATATATATACACACTTGATGTTTAAGTATTGCATTTTAAGTCCTAAAATAATTAAAAGTGAAAAAGCAAATTGACTTTATAACATAGTGTGGTAAAGGTATCTTAAGTATTCCTATTCTCAGACCAAACACATCTCAATAATCAACTTTGTCAGTACACAACACAGTATCTAGACATAATCAGGCACTCTTTTATAAGATAGGGTTTCCAGATGTCAAATGTGTTCAAAGGAGAGATGATTTAAGGATAGAAGAAATATTAAGATGAAGAGAATATTGGACAGGATATGTCTTCAAACTCCTAAAGCCTCTCATTTGGAGATGGTATATGAGTTTATGCAGTTTGCTTCATGGAGCCAGGAAGTTAACATTAAAAACAGATTTGAAGCTCTTTAAGTTCCAGTTTCTTCCAATGAGATTCAGTGGTTCTAATTAACTGGTTCTAATTAACTGAAGAGGCAAGAAGAATATAAAACTATGTCAATGGGGAAAAGACATAGCACACATATAAAACAACTTTATATTCTCCATGATATTGTATTGTAACAATACAATACAAATGTTAGTCTTATACCAACTAATTCTCAATCATCCCTCCCTCCCTTTTCATGTCACTGTCATCATTGTATTATGTAAATTTAAGCACTATTTATATCAATTCATGGCTTCCTTTCCCATATCAACCATAACTAATGGATTACCAAGTCTCCAAAACATTCTCATTCCAGTCCTCTCATAGATAACTCTACTGTTAATCTCATGGGTCAAGATTCTTTTGAGTCATTTTGCTTAGATTTAGATGTTACCCTTATCTACCACCGGACTGATAAATTCTATACAAACTGTCTCTCTAAAATGCATATCTCATTACTTCATTCTGTTTCTTTATATAATTGATAGTTTACCATTACCTGGAACTGGTTTTTGTAACTTTTAAAATCTTAGGTTAATAAATGACAAGTGCTTAGCACAATGACTAGCACTTAGTAAATGTTCAACAAATATCAACTCTTTTTTACAAAAAATAATTTCCAGACCTCCTCCATATTATACTGATTGTGGTTGCTTCTATTCATTGAGAACATGAGTATTGAGAAAATAAAAATGAAAACTATAATGTAATCTGTAGTGAATCTACATTAATCCCAGGAACATCTGAACAATGAAAAACAGTAAAATAGATATGTGTGTGCAACACAGCTCATGGAGCATGCTTGGTGCACTTACGTGGTAAGTCTCTGTCCACCCCCTACAACTACACTCCTCTACAGTCCAAATTAAAGAATCTTTCTACTGTAGAGCTATGATTTCTTAACATGTTATCATAATTTCTACCCAGCTAAGCTATAATCTTTCAATTCCTCTCTAACCTCATTCACTTTCCATAATATGTAATCTCTAGCTGGTTATGCATCACTGACTTGCCTTTCTTTTCCCTCCTTCTAAGACCCCACCGAATTTGTGCTTAATGGAACTCATCACATTGTAGATTTATCGTGTGTTTATTTGTCTTTTTCTCTTCATAATACACTAGTGCAGGACTGTGGCTTTTATAATTTCAAATATTATTCCACCATCACATCCTGACACATTTAGAACTTGGTCTACGTGGTACATTTAGTACATGGTCCAGATTTCCCACACAGGAATTCTCATACTTAAACATACAGCCTGTGAAAAAAAATCATTCAAGCAAGTATTAGGAAGAGTAATTAAGTTCCTTACCCATAGAAGCTGTGTATGTAAACATACATAGATAATGTATGTTTATTTTTTTTAAAGAGTAATTTAAATGTTTTCAGTTTTATTTTCTAATTTGGGCCATTTCTAATGCTCACCTGGACCATTCATTTTTCAGGTGCTAGAGAAATAACTAACATTTAATTTTATGACTAAAACACACATTTGGTGACTTATGAAAATGTCATCAAGAGACAATTTGGATCTGTTTACCAATACGTGTCCAATATGACTTGTTATGGGACTAATGACAATTTTGTCTTTTGTCAAAATTGGGCATATGCCCTGATCTCAATTGTAGCTGGAAGCAAAAGACTGTAGAAAAATAAACGTGTCTCTGATGAGACTCAGAAATAATTTATTTCATGTATTTGAATAATTTTAGTTTTATTTAAGTTCCTACTGTTTATTCCTATTACAAAATGACCACGTCCATTTGGCATGTTTGTACAACATAATTAATAGCACCTGACCTAGAAGTTTTGTACAGCAGAGCCCTACGTGAATCCCAGCATCAGCCATACATGACATGAACTCAAAATATTGAATGTCCCCACGGAAAAAGCAGACAGAGACTGACAACACATTTGAAGCGTAATTCCCCTCTGGAGTTCACAGTGAGTCAGCAGAGGAGTCATCAGAGGAATGACTATACTTTGAAATCACTGCAGTGGTTGGGGGATGCTTTCATCATTAAGTAAATTATAAGAAAACAATATGTAGATTATATATTCTGAAGATCTTCTTTGAGCAAAGTACTGAGAGGAAATGAGAATACAACCATTCAAAATCCATGTGAGAAGCAGTCTCTGACCCCGTGGGAATTTCAATCTATGGGTAACTCAGTACCTTACCTACTATCTTCACTCACTCACTTCTCATTTATCCTTCAATATCTGTAATTCAGTTTTAGCCCCTATGTGATTGTAGATACTGCTATTTGTCTACTTTAATGTCTATTCTGCCCCTTTCCTCAGTATTACTAGAATTTTCATTTTTATCTGACTTACCAGGAAAAATAAAAAGATTATCTTTCTAGGCATGTTTGGGGACAGGAAACAATTAAACATTCTTTTCAAGTTTATGCATTTTCTTTCAAAAATGGCTAGCCAACCTGTAGGTAAGGTAGGTGATGGACTTTGTGGTTTGATATGAAGGACACCTCTGAAATGGTACCCTTACCTAAAATTCCCTTTGTGCTTTCTAGACATTCTTTTAAAGTGATTGAAATGTTACCATTATTGATACATTCCGCTGACCATAAAATAAAATGTGCACTCATAGTCCAAATTCGAATAAATATGTGTTTATTCTTTTTAACTTTTACCAGCAATAACATACAATATCTTATCAAAAGAATGGGAAAAAAAAACAAATTTTATTAGTGGAATGGAAGAAAATTAAAGATATTCTGACTGTTCCTAATTCAATTGAACAAGATCAATGTTTAACAAAATAAGATCAAAACAGTTTATAACTGTCTTCCTGAATTAGAAATATAATATCTTGGCTTGTTTATGCACTAAGGAAAGAGTTTAAAATTGCAATTAAATAATATTCCTTTCAAAAATTGAAAAAATCTTTCTTTGCCTAAGATTTGGGAAATGGAGGTATTAACTGCAATGATGGGGAAGAATCCATAGGGGTCTCAAAAGAAACAAACAATACCTTAGCCTGAGAACCCAGAATCCTAGGAAAGAATGGTTACTGAGGAATCTACTTTCAGTATAATCTTTTGGAACAAGAGGATAAGTCCTCTGTCAGAGTGGTAGAATGAAAGTCCTTTCTATTTCAGAGGCAGGATTTCTTTTTATCACATATATTTAAAGAAAGGATTAGCAAAGATGTATTGTGCTGATAATTTTAGGGGCTAAAGAATATATTCATGAATTGAATAATATCCATGGAAGTGGGGGGTAAGACTGGCACTTGAAAACATAAGTGATGAGTAAAAACATAATACATCATCATGAACTAAGTGGACTGCTTTCAGGCACATACAAGACGGAATCAAGCCAGGCACCTGTCCTCACAGATTTAGGCTTAACTCAGGGTATATATATATTTTCCAGTTAATCCATCTCTCTCATGATCTTTCAGAGTTTCCAACAGGCATATCCAAACTTTAGTGCTCTTCACTAAGACACACTCCACCTTCAATAATCTTAACATTCGTATTTTTCTCCGACAGAAAATGGTCATTTGAAACTCACAGAATCTAGAGTGGGAACGAGCTTACAGCACATTTAAAGTGTTTCTGAATTTGAAGTCTGTAAAAACAATTAACATGTGCTCCTTTGGAAGTCTGATGAAAACTATGGACCCTCTTGTTCTGAAAAATACATATATCTGTGTGCACGTATGCACAAACATACAGATACATACCTATTTGGTATAACTGCTTTGTTCACAAATTGCCTGAAACCCTTCTACAGACCACTTGGATTACCAGATTCTCAGAGAACAATTCTAATTGTAGGGAGTTTACAGCCTCTCAGAGTCTTCCTCTACTGCTTTATGCCTGGATAGTCTCAAACGAGCTGCTCTCCTTTATTTCTACAATTTGAACTTACATTATTAAAATCTAAAATTGTCCTGTAGATTGAAGTTGATTTTTGCCTGGCTTTTGAAAACCTAGTTTCCTCTCTCTTTTAAAACATTTTTTAGATTTTATTTTGGATTTGGCAGCTATGGCATAGTAGTAACTGCTGTAATTGATAATTTTTTGGAACACAATTTTAGAGAAGAATCTGTCTATCATATTAAACTAGAGAAAGAACAAATTTGAAAATGAGAATCAATTCATAACTTCTGGAGTTTGTTAATTGGAGGAAGTTTTATATTACAAAGGAATGATCATAAAACAGAGAACAGGAAATCAAAGCCTTATTCTTTTCTAATTTATTTTTTTATTGAAGTATAGTTGATTTACAATGTTGTGTTAATTTCTGCTGTACAGCAAAGTGATTCAGTTATATGTATAAATACATTCTTTTTCATATTCTTTTCCATTATGTGTTATCACAGGATATTGAATGTAGTTCCCTGTGCTATTCAGTAGGGCCTTGTTGTTTATCCATTCTAATATATAATAGTTTGCATCTGCCACTCCCAAACTCCCACTCCATCCATCTTCAACCCCTCTCACCCTTGCAACCACAAGTCTGTTCTCTATGTCTGTGAGTCTGTTTCTGTTTCGTAGATAAATTCATTTGTGTCATATTTTAGATTCCACGTATAAGTGATATCATACAGTATTTGTCTTTCTCTTTCTGATTTAATTCACTTAGTATGATAATCTCTAGTTCTATCCATGTTGCTGTAAATGGCATTATTTCATTCTTTTTAATAGCTGAGTAGTATTCCATTGTCTATATGTAGCACATCTTCTTTATCCATTCATCTGTCATGTACATTTAGGTTCTTTCCATGTCTCAGCTATTGGGAATAGTGCTGCTATGAACATAGGGGTGAATGTATCTTTTTTAATTATAGTTTTATCCTGATATATACCCAGGAGTGGGATTTCTGGGTCATACGACAACTCTATTTTTAGTTTTTTGAGGAATCTCCAGACTGTCTTTCATAGTGGCTGTACCAACTTATATTTCAGTGTAGGAAGGTTCCTTTTTCTCTACATGCCCTCCAGAATTTATTATTTTAGACTTTTAAAATTATGGCCATTCTGACTGGTGTGAGGTGGTACCTCACTGTAGTTTTGATATGCATTTCTCTAATAAATAGTGATGTTGAGCATCTTTCCATGTGCCTGTTGGCCATCTGTATGTTCAAAGCCTTATTCTTGATTATACTGTCACACACTAGCCAAGTATGTCTAGAAGCCCTGGGTTTGAAATATTCTTTCTTCCTTTCTTTCTTTCTTTCTTTCTTTCTTTCTTTCTTTATCTCTCTCTCTCTCTCTCTCTCTTTCTCTCTCTCTTTCTTCCTTTGTCCAGTCTGTGGTAGCAGCCTTAAATATAATATTATACAGAAGCCCAAGATATGAGGTGAAAGTGCATTTTATTAGTATAACTTTATTTTGCATATACTGAATCAACCACTATTTTAGAACATTAATTTCATGAAAATAAATATTTGAAATACTGAATTATGGAATGTATTGTATTTTTATTTATGCTTAGAAGCAATGTCCTTTGAATAAAAGATTTAGCAGAAACTCTGAAGCACTTGGTGAGCCCATAAAGAGGAATGTTCACTCTGTCAAACTGTTTGTGTTATAGTAAGGTGACTATTAAATCAAATAGATCTGAATGTCAAATGTGGCTCTGCCACTTGTAAGTCACGTGAACTTGGACAAGTTATTTAAATTTCTTATTTTTAAATTTTGTGTCTTTGAAATGAAAAAAAATAATACTACCTTTAAGAGTGATGTGAACATTAAACAAATGTTAAAAGTAAGCAGCTCAACCTTTAATGCCTAATAGAAAAGCAAAAATTAACATTTCCTTTTTTTCTCTGAAAGTCCCTCATATTCCTTGGGTTTAAATTTCACAATATGTGAAATGAATGTAATATATTAGACTTATTCAACCTAACAAGCTCAGAATTCAGCAACTAGTTGACTCAACAGCTAATGTGGACTTTTCTACCTGCCTTGTATTACTCACATGTGTGCTACTTCCATTGGCATACGAATATCACTTAGAGACATAGAACAAATCAGGTTCCCATGCATTTTATCAGTGTCTGTTAAGTGGCAGGAAGAACTGCAGAAATTGATACTAAAATCTGGACAAAGCTTAGGTTTCTTTAAATATCTCTGTAAAGGAAGAGGTCATTGCAGAATCAGCATGCAGCACATCTCTCCATCATTATTTCAACAACATTCTGGTAACACATAGCATTACTTACTACCAGGACTCAGTTCCCTTTGGTTAGAATGTGTTCTTGGGCTAATTTTTCTTATGCTGAAAATTAGTTTTGAGCACCAACCTTTGTCAACCATGATTCATATATCAGCCTGCCCTTTAGAGATTTTATAAAGAGTAGTTGCCCAATAGTGGAAACTAAAGAGGAGATCATTCAGCTCTGTCTAAGATATGGTAGAAATTCCTGTGGTTTCAGACCTCTGTGGCCTGAAAATGAGGCTTTCATGTGGGCGTAGCATTCCCTTGGACTGCTGATTCTTTTGGGAATTCTATATGATTCACTGCCCTGATAGGATATTTCAAGCACTTACCAAAGAGTTGGTACATAATCATAAAATGAATTTAAGTATCATTATTGTTCCTTATCTCTGCTCAATTTCAAGACGAGGAAGACTTAATGGGAATACAGCATAGAATGGGAGAGGAGCAGTTATCAACACCCAAAACTGCATTGGAATAGAGGTCACTTAGAACCCAGAACCAATTTGTCATTAGCAGAATTACTCTGTATTTTAGGTTAAGTATGGAAGATGAGAAAATATGCACCACCAAAATCAGGCCCAAGAAATTCTTGACATCCTAGGTGAAGCAGAGATAGAGGATGAGAGAGAGAGAAAGAGTGGTGGTGGTGGTGGAAATTAACAGTAGAAACTTAGTATTTGCATAGGCTTGGGAAAGCCACCCTCTTGAAATACAAATTAATATTTATTGATTTATTTATAATCTATTAAGTAAGTAAATTTGAGACATAACCCGTGAGTTCTGTTTCTGTTTTCTCATTCTGCTCAGCTTCACCCTATTTTAAGGCTCTACTCTGCTGATTATTTAGAAATTATTTATTTCTTCTAGCTAAAAATTATTCTCTTTTATGTTTTGTGTCTATGAGGAGCAACATGGACAATGCATTACACTAGAAAGAGAGGTAGATTTGTAATCAAGAGATATTATTTTCTCTCCTCCAGCTTGGCCATCAGCATGCACATTTTATAGTCTGGTGGGTTCTAGTTTTCCCACATGAGGAAAATGGTCAACCCTCCAAAAGCTAACTCATCAAAGCATCATTTTGCTGAAAATCTAACTTGATGGATGTAGTAATCTACATTCATACATAAAATCTTCTTTGATGATGATTTGTATTTTCATAGATATAAAATCTTATTATCTAAAGGATGTTCTTGAATATACTGAATCAATATCAGCTTATAAAAAACATTTATTAAGGGCTGTTCAATTTGTCAAACCTGAAGATTACTGAATGACTTAGTTTTTCTCTTCAATTTTATTTTCTTATTATTATAACTGAAATTTCATTTCATATGTAATACCATTTTATATTGATTTTTAAAAAATCTTTTTAAAGTTGTTTACAGTTTTCCCAACACTGTAGCATTTTTTAAGATTCTTTCCAAATTTTGCTGATTTAAAATGTTTCCATATTTTCCTCTTTACTTACAGAAAAAAAACTTGTTCATTTTAACTAAAAATAAAAAGCTTACAATGTTTAATATTAATCTGGATGGTTTTAACTGTGTTTTAAGATTTTTGCAAAGGGTCATTAGGCTGGTTTTTATTTTGCTGTCACAACAGGTAATTAAGAACACTTCTCTGCCCAGCTCTCTACTGATGGATCTTGAAAACTGGTGCAGAGCGAGGGGCCCCTCTGCTGGAGAAAAGACAGACAAGAGATTCAATGAAAAACACTGTCTGTCTGGCTTGTCAATCCCTGAGAAGCTTTGGTACAGAGAAGGAAGGGAGGCTGGTGGCAGGAGGAAGATTCAAGACATTTATATCCTCAGATAAAAGCCCCACACCCCTCACTTTAGCCTTGCCAATCTATCTTACCTGAATTGACTTTAGAATCAGACTAAAGTATACATTTGAGTAAACTTGAATTAAATGAACTGATTGTTTGGCTAAATGATCCTTTGGGCAATGGACCTCTCAGCAAATCAGTCTCAGAATATTAATTTTGGTCATAAAATAAAAAGTTCTCTAATACTTAAAATTTTTATGACTGAAATCAGCATCCCTCTAAGAGTATATTTTATGTTTTCTAAAGTAGTAATTTCATGACCTTTTCTCATTAATTTATTTATGCATTCAGCAAAAATTTCCTGAGTACCTATCATGTGCCAGCTATTATTTTGGGTGCTGGAATGCCTTTGTTAAGATATTTACAAAAGCATTTTAATATTGCAGGTAACAAGGCAGAAATCAGCATAAAGTACAGAAAAAGGAAAAAAAGATGGTATTGGTTATATCCACTGTCTCAGTACAAGTGGGAATTGTAGCAGGTATGATAATGTCTGGAAAAAGTTTCACAGAAGAGACTTCTTTTGACATTTTTTTTTCTGCCAGTTGAAGTTGGAAAAGCGGATTCAAGAGGAAAGGGCACAAGGGATAAGGAAATACACAATATGTAGTTGGTATGATCAAGGGGCAGAGTGCAAGGATGATGTGAGAAAATAGACTAGAGAGGAAGGCAGTAGCCCAATTACAAAGAATCATGAGCAGCTGTGCAGGGGTTTAGGTGGGAGAAGTCTAATAAACAATTTTGACCATAGGAATGCAATATTTTCAGAATTGTGGTAGAATATTGGCATGCACTAGGGTAAGATTTTTGGCAGGGACCAGTAAAAGTAGGATTGTGTTAGATCATCATGACCTAATGGGGTCACCCCTGATGACCCTAGGGATGAACTAATGCAATAGCTTTCACGTTGCCATGTGCAGACTGATGAGAGAGATATTTAGGAGGTGTTCAAAGACGACACTTGGTTTATAACATGGTCCAACATCACAAGGAAAGGAAAATAAAAACAGGAGCAAGTTTTATGGGGAAGAAGCCCTTTCTAACTTGGTTATGTTGGTTATAAAGTTCTGGGATATACTGACAAAGTCTATGTCCTATTCATTGGTTACTGACCTAGTTATAGGATTGTCTCAGGCTTTCAGCATTCGATTATTGAACAAAATCACATTCTTTGAAGATATAGACTTTCAGGTAAGTGACTGCATTACATACTTTTACTGCTTATTTTTATCCTGCCTCTTGTATATTCTTGATAAGAAGGAAAAGAGAGGCAGATCCTAGCTAGAAGATAAATCCTCCCAGTATTAGAAATCTTGTATTATGTTAACAGAGGGGAAGAAGATTAGGTGTTCAACTCAGTAGCCTATGAACCCCCTAGGCTAATAGAATAATTACTTCTGGTCAAAAGAGAATCTTCACTTCCAAGCAGCTCCCAAGATATTCCAACAGATGAAACCAGTGAGTTGAGCAAGGTTGACCTTTTCCTCAAAAAAACCTGTTTGTATTCATGGTTTTTGTCAGTCACCACCAGATGTATCTAGTTGAATCTCTCTCCACCACATTCTTAACACCATTACTTCTACACACATTCCTATGTCATTAAAACCAGTCATTTTACTATTTTTAGAGTCCTACTAATTTAGTCAGTAGTCTCATGACCTTCTGCAGGGAGATTAATAAACTAGTGAGAGCAAAGTATACTAGTTAGTGTACAGAATATGATGCTATAAAACAAAAAGTCACTAAAATAATTACTCACACAAGATAGAGGTTTTATTTAACAATCTTGTAACAGCCCCAGATTGGCAGGGACCCATGGTGGGCAGGCAACTCTGCCCTATAAGGGTATCCAGGGTTCCAAGTTAATTCTATCTATGTTGCTCCATGACTCTTTGGGATTTTGACCTTGTCTGCATAATTGAATCCACCACCTTATCACCCCATGTTAATGTTCCAGTATTATGGAATTAAGTTATTAAACATGAGAGAGGAAAAGGAGGTACCAGAGGAAATGAGCAAGGATTATATTTCTGAGAATGTCTAAGTAGAACTATCTAGTGGCCAGTATTTCACATTATAAAAAATGCATATCTAATATCTTTTTTAATGTTACTTGAATTTCAAACTAAATAAATTATCATACAAAAACTTGAAGAGAGAATATAAGGTGATTACATGGACCAAGCATGTGTAGAGAGAGCTGGGGATTGAATTAAGTAAAATGAAAAAGCTGAATTAAATATATCAAGACCTGGTGGCATTATATTTGATTTGTTGCATGTAGAATCTTGCTAGTTTTTACTGCATGTTTGACTTATTCTGATGGGGTTAAATTTTATTTTGAAGAGAGGTTTTGGAGAAGTTTTCTGATAAACTTGGTCCTTTCCTCATGTCTAACTGAGGAAGAAGTGATATTGCATCAGAAACGCCCCAGTCATTCTGCCTTTCTGGATCATGGCTATCCTGTACAGAGTGAGTTAAAGTAGTTAATACAGGGTTAACTTTTCAAAGGTCTAACTTGAAAGCCAAGGAAAGAGATAACAGAATAGGAGGAGAGAGGCATAACAACTCAAGAGAGATTGTTTTTTAAATTATTTTTACTGTAGAATGAGAGCATGTTTATTCCTTAAAAGAAAAGAACCAATAGAGGAGAGATTGAAAATATTAAAAAAAAAGAGAAATGAAGCGAGAGGAAGAAAGAGAGAAGGGGAAGAGAGAAGAGAGAAGGAAGAAGAGAGAGAGAACAAGGGAAAACTCAGTGATCAGAAGGGAATGCTTGGAGTGTCGAGGTAAAAAGGATAGATGAGAGGAAAGGTTTATCAGTTAAAGAAAAGCAGGGAATCCCCTGGCAGTCCAGTGGTTAAGACTCAGCGCTTTCACTGCAGACGGCCTGGGGAACGAAGATCCCACAAGCCGCGCAGTGCAGCCAAAAAAAAAAAAAAAAAAAGTTTAAAAAAACAGAAAAGGGGAGAAGATGGCGGAAGAGTAAGACGCGGAGATCACCTTCCTCCCCACAGATACACCAGAAATACATCCACACGTGGAACAACTCCTACAGAACACCTACTGAACGCTGGCAGAAGACCTCAGACCCCCCAAAAGGCAAGAAACTCCCCACATACCTGGGTAGGGCAAAAGGAAAAAGAAAAAACAGAGACAAAAGAATAGGGACGGGACCTGCGCCAGTGGGAGGGAGCCGTGAAGGAGGAAAGGTTTCTACACACTAGGAAGCCCCTTCGCGGGCGGAGACTGCGGGTGGTGGAGGGGGGGAGCTTTGGAGCCGCGGAGGAGAGCACAGCCACAGGGGTGCGGAGGGCAAAGCGGAGAGATTCCCGCACAGAGAGGATCGGTGCCGAGAGGCTTGTCTGCTCACCTGCCGGGGCGGGAGGGGCTGGGAGCTGAGGCTCGGGCTTCGGTCAGAGCACAGGGAGAGGACTGGGGTTGGCGGCGTGAACACAGCCTGAAGGGGCTAGTGCGCCACAGATAGCCAGGAGGGAGTCCAGGGAAACGTCTGGAGCTGCCGAAGAGGCAAGAGACTTTTTCTTCCCTCTTGGTTTCCTGGTGTGCGAGGAGAGGGGATTAAGAGCGCTGCTTAAAGGGGCTCCACAGACAGGCGCGAGCCGCGGCTATCAGCGCGGACCCCAGAGACGGGCGTGGGACGCTGGGGCTGCTGCTGCCGCCGCCAAGAAGCCTGTGTGCAAGCTCAGGTCACTCTCCACACCTCCCCTCCTGGGAGCCTGTGCAGCCCACCAATGCCAGGGTCCCGTGATCCAGGGAGAACTTACCCGGGAGAACGTACGGCGCGCCTCAGGCTGGTGCAACGTCACGCTGGCCTCTGCTGCCGCAGGCTCGCCCCGCATCGTGCCCCTCCCTACCCGCCCGGCCTGAGTGAGCCAGAGCCCGCCAATCAGCGGCTCCTTTAACCCCGTCCTGTCTGAGCGAAGAACAGATGCCTCAAGGCGACCTATACGCAGAGGCGGGGCCAAATCCAAAGCTGAACGTGGGGAGCTGTGCGAGCAAAGAAGAGAAAGGGAAATCTCTCCCAGCAGCCTCAGGAGCAGCGGATTAAAGCTCCACAATCAACTTGATGTACCCTGCATCTGTGGAATACATGAATAGACAACGAATCATCCCGAATTAAGGAGCCATGTGGATGAAAGGCTCTTGGTGCTGCACCCAGGAATCAGTGCTGTGCCTCTGAGGTGGGAGAGCCAACTTCAGGACACTGGTCCACAAGAGACCTCCCAGCTCCACATAATATCAAATGGCGAAAATCTCCCAGAGATCTCCATCTCAACGCCAAGACTCAGCTTCACTCAACGACCAGCAAGCTACAGTGCAGTACACCCTATGCCAAACAACTAGCAAGACAGGAACACAACCCCACCCATTAGCAGAAAGGCTGCCTGAAATCATAATAAGTCCACAGACACCCCCAAAACACACCACCAGACGAGGACCTGCCCACCAGAAAGACAAGATCCAGCCTCATCCACCAGAACACAGGCACCAGTCCCCTCCACCAGGAAACCTACACAACCACTGAATCAACCTTAGCCACTGGGGACAGACACCAAAAACAACGGGAACTACAAACTTGCAGGCTGCGAAAAGGAGACCCCAAACACAGTAAGATAAGCAAAATGAGAAAACAGAAAAACACACAGCAGATGAAGGAGCAAGATAAAAACCCACCAGACCTAAGAAATGAAGATGAAATAGGCAGTCTACCTGAAAAAGAATTCAGAATAATGATAGTAAAGATGATCTAAAATCGTGGAAATAGAGTAAAGAAAATGAAAGAAACATTTAACAAGGACCTAGAAGAACTAAAGAGGAAACAAGCAATGATGAACAGCACAATAAATGAAATTAAAAATACTCTAAATGGGATCAATAGCAGAATAACTGAGGCAGAAGAACGGATAAGTGATGTGGAAGATAAAATAGTGGAAATTTACTACTGCAGAGCAGAATAAAGAAAAAAGAATGAAAAGAACTGAGGACAGTATCAGAGACTTCTGGGACAACATTAAACTCACCAACATTCGAATTATAGGGGTCCCAGAAGAAGAGAAAAAGAAAGGGACTGAGAAATATTTGAAGAGATTATAGTTGAAAACTTCCCTAATTTGGGAAAGGAAATAGTTAATCAAGTCCAGGAAGCACAGAGAGTCCCATACAGGATAAATCCAAGGAGAAACATGCCAAGACACATATTAATCAAACTATCAAAAATTAAATACAAAGAAAACATATTAAAAGCAGCAAGGGAAAAACAACAAATAACACACAAGGGAATCCCCATAAGGTTAACAGCTGAACTTTCAGCAGAAATGCTGCAAGCCAGAAGGGAGTGGCAGGACATATTTAAAGCGATGAAGGAGAAAATCCTACAACCAAGATTACTCTACCCAGCAAGGATCTCATTCAGATTTGATGGAGAAATTAAAAACTTTACAGAGAAGCAAAAGCTGAGAGAGTTCAGCACCACCAAACCAGCTTTACAACAAATGCTAAAGGAACTTCTCT
The DNA here is from genome assembly GCF_964165515.1 of Mesoplodon bidens. Taxonomy (NCBI): domain Eukaryota; kingdom Metazoa; phylum Chordata; class Mammalia; order Artiodactyla; family Ziphiidae; genus Mesoplodon; species Mesoplodon bidens. Next base: position 61,543,460 of record NC_138173.1, read on the forward strand.
AGGCAAGAAACACAACAAAAGGAAAAGACCTACAATAACGAACCCAAAACAATTAAGAAAATGGGAATAGGAACATACATATCGATAATTACCTTAAATGTAAATGGATTAAATGCTCCCACCAAAAGACACAGACTGGCTGAATGGATACAAAAACAAAACCCGTATATATGCTGTCTACAAGAGACCCACTTCAGGCCTAGGGACACATACAGACTGAAAGTGAGGGGATGGAAAATGATATTCCATGCCGATGGAAATCAGAAGAAAGCTGGAGTAGCAATTCTCATATCAGACAGAATAGACTTTAAAATAAAGACTATTAGAAGAGACAAAGAAGGACACTACATAATGATCAAAGGATCGATCCAAGAAGAAGATATAACAATTGTAAATATTTATGCACCCAACATAGGAGCACCTCAATACATAAGGCAAATAATAACAGCCATAAAAGGGGACATCAACAGTAACACAATCATAATAGGGGACTTTAACACGCCACTTTCACCAGTGGACAGATCATCCAAAATAAAAATAAATAAGGAAACACTAGCTTTAAATGATACACTAAACAAGATGGACTTAGTTGATATTTTTACGACATTCCATCCAAAAACAACAGAATACGCTTTTTCTCAAGTGCTCATGGAACATTCTCCAGGATAGATCGTATCTTGGATCACAAATCTAGCCTTGGTAAATTTAAGAAATTTGAAATTGTATCAAGTATCTTTTCCGACCAGAACGCTATGAGACTAGATATCAATTACAGGAAAAGATCTGTAAAAAATACAAACACATGGAGGCTAAACAATACACTACTTAATAATGAAGTGATCACTGAAGAAATCAAAGAGGAAATAAAAAAACTACCTAGAAACAAATGACAATGGAGACACGACGACCCAAAACCTATGGGATGCAGCAAAAGCAGTTCTAAGAGGGAAGTTTATAGCAATACAATCCTACCTTAAGAAACAGGAAACATCTCAAATAAATAACCTGACCTTGCACCTAAAGCAATTAGAGAAAGAAGAACAAAAAACCCCAAAGTTAGCAGAAGGAAAGAAATCATAAAGATCAGATCAGAAATAAATGTAAAATAAACAAAGGAAACGATAGCAAAGATCAATAAAGCTAAAAGCTGGTTCTTGGAGAAGATAAACAAAATTGATAAACCATTAGCCAGACTGATCAAGAAAAAAAGGGAGAAGACTCAAATCAATAGAACTAGAAATGAAAAAGGAGAAGTAACAACTGACACTGAAGAAATACAAAGGATCATGAGAGATTACTACAAGAAACTCTATTCCAATAAAATGGACAACCTGGAAGAAATGGACAAATTTTTAGAAATGCACAACCTGCCGAGACTGAACCAGGAAGAAATAGAAAATATGAACAGACCAATCACGAGCACTGAAATTGAAACTGTGATTAAAAATCTTCCAACAAACAAAAGCCCAGGACCAGATGGCTTCACAGGTGAATTCTTTCAAACACTTAGATAAGAGCTAACACCTATCCTTTGTTATAAAGTAGAAACTAACACACCATTGTAAAGCAATTATACTTCAATAAAGACGTTTAAAAAAAAAGAAAAAAGAAAAGGAAGACACCTTTCTCTAGAACGAGATGAATTTCCACTCAAGAAATTTTCATCATTCATCTCAACACCTTCCTTCAAAGGTGAGAAAGCTGATACTTAGATAGGTTTAGCAACCAGAAAATATCTGAGATAGGTCCTTTCAGGCTTTTTTAGTGGTTTACATGTTTTTAATAATTTTGTCATTTTGCTACTGAAGCTCATGCGGCTAGAGCCCATGCTCTGCAACCAGAGAAGCCACCACAATGAGAAGCCAGCGCACCGCAACCAAGAGTAGCCCCCACTCGCTGCAACTAGAGAAAGCCCGTGTGCAGCAATGAAGACTCAATGCAGCCCCAAAATAATTAATTAATTAATTTAAAAAAATTTTACTTTGCATTCTTTCTAGGTCCTACTTGCCCTATTTAAATTTTTGTGTCCTGAGTCAGTCATGAGTTTCTAATGGAAAAAATTGAATAAATTGTTATGGGACATGATGAGACTATGCTCCTTTTAGCATATCTCCTGGTCACTTTTTGCTTTATTAATTATGCTCTCTCATAACTTATTACATCTGTAAATCAGACATATCTCTAAACCCCCAAATCCATCTCTGTTGTCACAGAATACTTAGACAGTGCTCAGGCTGAGAAGTTCTGGATGCCCAATGCAGCATCCAAGGAAAACACACCATGTCTTATCATAATAAAAACAATGAAAAAGAAAATGAAACAATACTCTCTGCATGGTCAAAGCAAATCTTTGCTTTCAAGTACAGTGAAATCTTACTGCTCCTTTTTCAAAAAAGTAAGTCTAGCCTCATTGTATTGAGCCCCATCAGAGTGACTCAGTTTTTTACAGGCTTGCTCATCAGTTCTGTTGTTCCCCACTCACTGACAACTGAAACACTCACTATTTACTCCACCCCAGGGACTTCTTGAGAAATATCAGGCAGCAGCAGATGGGAGCTATTGGGATCCAACCCAGAATCTGCTTTTCCAGATCACTGCCTATAAAATCTTAAGTGTCATGAAGAGAGTGGAGCTCTGCTACATTTTTCTTAATGGAGAAAGATAAAACAATCATAAAAGGGAAAGATACTGACTACAAAATATACTTTTCTAGCCAGGATTGTTACACCATCCAAAGTCACTAAAGTCTCACCAGCAGAAAATCTACAACTGGTTTCCATCAGCATCTAGCATATTTATAATGCTTGGTTTGAACTCTCAGCCATGGGGTGGGGCTAGCTTCAGGTGCAACCAGTTGGACTGTTATTCCTGAGGACTCTAGGCATGACTCCTAGAGCTTGCAACGTTTACCTGAAGGAGGCCCATATAAGAATTTCAACAAGTGTCCCAGAGAAATACACCATCTTTTCTCCCATCTCTCAGCACTCCTGGAGGCACGTCAATAGAGAGCACCCTGACAAACAAATGGGACCTAATCAAAAGCTTTTGCACAGCAAATTATCAACAAAATGAAAAGACAGCCTACGAAATGGGAGAAAACATTTGCAAACAATGCAATGGACAAGGGATTAATATCCAAAATATACAAACAGCTCATACAACTCAATATAAAAAAAAACCAAACAACCAAATCAAAAAATGGGCAGAAAACCTAAACAGACAGCTCTCCAAAGAAGACATACAGACGGCCAACAGGCACATGAAAAGATGCTCAACGTCACAAATTATTAGAGAAATGCAAATCAAAACCACAATGAGGTATCACCTTACACAGGTCAGAATGGCCATCATCAAAAATTCTTCAAATAATAAATGCTGGAGAGGGTGTGGAGAAAAGGGGACCCTCTTGCACTGTTGGTGAGAATGTAAATTGGTTCAGCCACTATGGAAAACAGTAGGGAGGTCCCTTTAAAAAACTAAAAATGTGGACTTCACTCGTGGCGCAGTGGCTAAGAGTCCTCCTATCAATGCAGGGGACACGGGTTTGAGCCCTGGTCCGGGAAGATCTCACATGCCACGGAGCAACTAGGCCCATGATCTGCAACAAGAGAAGCCACCACAATGGAAGCCCACACACTGCAATGAAGAGTAGCACCCGCTCGCAGAAACGAAGACCCAATGCAGCCAAAAATAAATAAATTAATAATAATAAACCCTAAAAATAGAGCTACCATATGATCCAGTAATCCCACTCCTGGCCATGTATCTGGAAAAGACAAAAACTCTAATTCGAAAAGATACATGCACCCCAGTGTTCATAGCAGCACTATTTGCAATAGCCAAGACATGGAAACAACATAAGTTCCCATCAACAGACTATTAGTTTAAGAAGATGTGGTACATATATATAACAGAATACTACTCAGCCTTTAAAAAGGAATGAAATTAATGTCATTTGCAGCAACATGGTTGGACCTAGAGAATATCATACTCAGTGAATTAAGCCAGAGAGAGAAAGACAAATATAGATGTCACTTATGTGAGGAATCTAAAAAATAAATACAAATTAATCTATATGTAAAACAGAAACAGACTCACAGACATAGAAAACAAACTTATGGTTACCAAAGGGAAAAGGGGCGGGGAGGGACAAATTAGGAGTTTGGGATAACAGATACATATTACTATACATAAAATAAATAAACAACAAGGATTTATTATTTGGCACAGGGAACTATATTCGATATCTCGTAATAACCTATAATGGCAAATAATCTGAAAAAATACATATATATATGTGTATAAATGAATCACTTTGCTGGATCCCCGAAACTAACACAATACTGTAAATCAACTATAATTCAATTAAAAAAAAAGACTTAGTCCAAAAAGAAGAATGTAAAATATTAATAATGTTTAATACTGATTACATGTTGAAAGGATAATATGTTGGATATATTATGCTATCTAAAAATATTATTAAAAGTATTTATAACTAACAAAAAAAATACAGAGCACTATGTTGTGCCCTTCTGTCAGAGAAAGGCCCCAGCTGGACTAGACCCAGCCATCGATTTCAGCTCTCTGAGTATTTGGATTATTTTTTTCTTTTTTAGTTTATTGACTTTTATTGATTCTAAAATTAAGTTAATTTTTTAATGATAAAGAAATTAAAATTACCCCAAACCTAACTACCTAGAAATAACTATTTTCAAGATATTAGTGTATTTCTCTTCCTTGCATCTCTTTTCCTTTCACTTAAAATGAAAGAGAATATGATACATTACAAGAAGTGCACATAGTTCAGGGTGGTGTGACAGGAATTTGAGGGTATGGGTAGGACTCATACATGTTTAAAATTTTTTCTTTCCCCAAAACATACCAAAGACCTTAGGGAAAAGAGATATCTTTACTTATTAATGGAGCTTACAAATCAAAATGAAAAATAATGTTTTAAAGATCTTGAGCCATATTGGCAAAGTTCTGCAATAATACTGAGAATGTGTTGAGAACATTTTAGTGACAAAAAAAAAAAAATTGGTAAAGAGCACCAGAAGTGCACACACACGCACACACATACACAATTATATATATATATACACACATATGTATGTACATGCACAATTTATACATACACATATATAGTATTATGTACAGAATATATATTTATTATATATTCTATACATATGCAATATAATATTGGGTTTTATTTGCATTTTGTTGATCGATGATGAGTGGATTTCTGTATAAAATGCTTCCTTGTGAATTTTGTGTGAGTGCATATGTGTTGTCTATTTATGCTCTTTTACCAGTTTTATTTTTGGTATAAAAATGTTATATGCTTTGATCTAGTAAATCCATGCTTAGGAATCTGTTCTGAGGGAGTACTTAAAGATGAGGTCTGAAATATATATTCAAGCATATGCATGAGAGCATTATTTAAAGTGGTGAAAAGTGCAAAGCAGTCAAGTCAATAAAATTAAGGGAATAAACAATTTTTTAAAAATCCATCCAACATGATATGTTACAAGTTTTGCTCCTTCAGCCTTCTCCTTACCGCTACTTATTGCTCTGTAGGTCCACATTTACAAGTCTATGACTGAGTCCCTTACTCCAGGTTTTGTTGGCATTTTAATTGCCACCATTACCCAGATTAAGGAACTTTCATTGGGTAAAGCAAGAAGCCATCTCCAAACTTCGATCCATGTTTATTGATGAAACATCTCCTGTGTTAATCAGAGAAAGTTCCATTCTCTCCATTTGTTCTTATAAGACACCATTAAAAGAGACATAAAGAGATAAGATTTGGTACCTACAATAGCAGTAACAGGTGAAGTTTTTTTTCTGTCTTCCTATCCTTTGCTTATTCTATCCTCCTTTCCACTCTCAATCTGCATCCCCCCGCCACTTCTGCAAAGGAATTTTCATCCTGTTTGTTGACTCATTGACTTAGCTCACAAGATTCCTTCTAAAACATATCATGAGTCAGACTACTTTTTCTTCAAATTTGTTTTATAGACTATCTGCATCTGCATCAACTACTATGGGCTGGAATCATGCCTGTACTTAGAAGGAAGCAGAGCAAGAGAAAGTTCTCAGCATTACTTGTATCTTGAATCCAAGTGGCCCCAAAAGTTTCTCTACTCCTGAACTTCCAAGATAAAAGGGCTAATAAATCCTCCTATTTTAGCTAGCTTGAACTGGATTTCTATTGACTTTCAAATCAAATAATTAACAATATATACAAAAATTGAGACCAAGATTTTTGGTTGGAAGTAACATACTCCAAAACAAGGAAGAAATTGAGATAGGATAAATGGGAGATGTTTTGAAGGGAGAAGTAAGAGGGAACTCCATTGGTCACACATTAAGAAAAGAGATGATTAAACTTTTATCTAGATTTCAGTCCATGTACACACCAAACCTGGAAGGGTAAAGAATTTGTCAGAAAAATCTCAGGATGTTGGGATATGTTAGTTGTTTCTTATGGTCTTCAGTAGAATCCTGATAGAAAAGAACCAATTTCTACCTAAGGTATCATGTCTGACATTGGAAAGAGAATTACGTGCACTTCTTTCTTTTTTTTAAGAGAGGCCATTTGCTATCTGATGGTAACAATCCTAGAGTATGGAGGATCAAATAAGCTTCCGTCTCCAGGAGTTAAAACATTTTTCTCTAAGGTGATGTGCAAATAGACAATTAGGCAACAAGTGCAGTGGAGATTAATTTTTGGATACAGGAGTTTTTATAAAAATGTGTTACATTGATTCTTTTTATTCCACCCTCCATTATCTCCTGCTCTTGACTGCACAAGGCAGAAGCAATAATTGCTTCCATTTTATGGGATGCATCCTTGTGACAGGAAAATGTTGAACTATGCTTTTGTCACCTCTGCCTATTATTTTACATCATCTCTGGTGTCATTACTCTGAGGGCTATAGGAAAAAATGGAAAGGATCGAAGACTATTGCTTAGAAAAAGAAACCACAACACGATTCATATTCAACAATTATGGACTTATAACATTCTGTAATTAGTTTCTAATTCATAGTGCTTATTATAATCAAATTGACTAGCTGCCTAGTAGGGTGCTACATTTATACCTGAGAAACTTTAAACAATTTTGTACAACAGCCTGTTTTTTTAACTGCAAAGCAGTTCCTAGGACTGCATAATCTACCCAGTTGAAATAGATGGTTTCCTGTCCCCTATTATGTCCACTTAAAATGCCCTGGGTTATGTCATTGAATGGTTAGAGATAAATACAATTATCCCAGGGAGCAAAACTGTACGTTGCCAGATTGCGAGACCAAGGAACTCCTATCAGAGGACGGATTATTGCCCACCTTAGGCAAGTAGTATGTGTAGTCTTCTATACACTCACACTTACTGTATTTTCTTTGCCCACCCTTGGAGCTTTAATGGTATTCTCCCTGGACCTCTATGTTTTGAAAGGTTTTTCAGTGGTTGTATGTTTTATTTAACTGTAGGATACAGAGTGAACAGGAACTACATTTGACCTAACTGAGAAGAATGAAAATCTTCTCAAAATTCTTTACTTAAAGCTGGAGTCAGATACTAAATATGATTCTAAATTGTTTTCTTAGAGGGAGTAATGTGATTGTATGTGTATATGTGTATGGGTGTGTAAATGATTGTATTACATGATTGTTAATTTTATGTGTCAGCTTGAGTAGACTATGGTGCCCAGTTGTTTAGTCAAACACAAGTCCAGGTGTTGCTTTGAAGGTATTTTTAGATGTGATTAACATTTACAATCAGTGGACTTATTTATTTATTTATTTTACAACCAGTTGACTTTAAATAAAGACAATTACTTTCTATAATATGTATGGGCCTCATCCAATCCGATGAAGACCTTCAGATCAAAGATTTGAGGTGTCCTGAAGAAGGAATTCTACCTCAAAACTGCAAAATAGAAATCTTGCCTAAGTTTTCAGCCTGCTGGCCTGCCCTACAGATTTCAGTCTTGCCAGCCCCTTTCACAGCATGAGCCAATTTATTAAACTCTATCTCTCTATATAAAAGTATATATACTCATAAGTATATAAACTCGTATATCTGAGTATAAACTCAGATATTTAAACTTGTATATTTATAAGTATATAAGTTTATATAGGTATATAAGTAAACTTATATATCAGTAAATATATGTTTATGTAAGTATATAAATATATATACATGATATATATGTATATATGTGTGTATATATGTGTGTGTGTGTGTGTGTGTGTATATATATATATATATATATATATCACTTTGTAAAACAACTTGGTAGTTCCTTAAATGTCAAACATGCATCTACCATACGATCCAGCCATTCCACTCTTGATATTTACTCAAGAGAAAGGAGAGGATGTGCATAGAAAAACTTGTACATGAATATTTACAGTAGTTCTACCTGTATTATCCCAAACCTAGAAACAACTTAAACGTTGTTCAACAGGTGAATCAGTAAGCAAACTGTGGTAAAAGTCATATAAAAGAGTATACTCAGCAATAAAAAATGGAAAGACCTATTGATACATGGTACTAATGGATGAATCTCAAAATAATCGTCCTAAGTGAAAGATGCCAGTCAAAAATGAGTACATACTATGTGATATCCTTTATATACAAGTCTAGTATATACATGAATTTGCATTTCCTAGACTAGTATATAAAGGATATAATATAATGTGTAGCTTTCAAATGATAACTGTTGGTTTATAAATGTGCTTCTCCATTTTTCTGCTTAACTTTGAGTTGTGTAAGGGTAATGAAAAGAAAATTCATATTTCTATTCCCTGTTCCTATTACTTTACCAGATATGTAGTAGACTTTTAGTAAATATTGGCTACATTATTTAATTTCTGAAAGGTATTCAATAGCATCTTCCAAATTCTTATGGATAAATGTTTTATCTATTGCTTTTAAAAAAATAATTCAAACTCTAGTTCATTAATCTGTAACAACTATTCTAATTGTCTCAAATTCAAGGACAGAAGACAAATTCTGCTACTAGGAAAGGAGAGGGCCTTATAGGCAAATTGGGAATGGAAGCTGGTCTCACTGTAACATTTTCTATTCATTTCTCAATTCATTCAAATGTTGAATTAAAAACTTTTGGATTTTCCCTCCCCTCGTAGAAACAACCAGATGACAATTTTGGCTGCCTCCGTTAGTGCCCATAGAGACCTTCCAAGATTCCCCAATACCACGCACGCAATCCTCAACTCATGCAATCGGCTGATGCAAATGCCAAGTGTTTTTTGTAACCCAGGGGTAGGATTGTGGATGATACAAATCCTTCTGTGGCTTTAGAAAGACTGTTGTTTTAAGAAATGTCCTTCTCTGTGACCTGCCTGCTATTTCAAAGAGACAGTATGTCAGTCCCATCAAACAGACTTGGTATTAACATAAAGATGAAACAGCTGAGGCAGTGAGCACATTATTGGAAACTAGGAATCACTGTGGTGAAGTGTTCCCCACTCAAGTGAAAAGGAGCCTTTAAAGAAGGACTGTGCACTTTGCAAATCTTGGTTGAGAATGTGCCCTTTAAGATTCTCTTTTGGAGCTGAATTTAATGAACTGAAAATAGACCCCTAAATAATACTTGTTGCGATCGTAAGAATTTTATTTTCCTTACTGTGCACAAATCAAGTTCTAAATGCCATCAAATCCACTCATCTCTCAAAATGCCCTGGTTTGCCATTTTTGAACATACTTATACCAGGTTGCTTCCTCTTCCATTCTTTGGTATTTGTGTTGGTGTTTGGAACATTTTAAAATAGTTTAAAGTTGATCAAGTTCATGGTAGCAGGACGGAGTTGGCATTGATAAAGATCATTTTGGTTTTCCACAGTCTCCTTTCTTTAAGGAAACAAAACCTCAAATACTGGGACTTCTTAATCTTGATGAATATCTTAAAAAATAAAAGAAGGAAGGATATTGAGCAAGCCGTCTTTCTAGAAAACATTCCAACATTCACAGATTCAATTACTAGCAACTTATAATCAACTCTGTGCCAGGCACTCAGACACAAGCATGTATAAAGGAGGAAGTTTAACCTAGTAAAGAGAGAAGTCGGGTCAACATATAATTACTATAGAATGTTAACAATGCCATAGTTATGTAGAAATCCATATGCAGAGGTTCTCAACTGCTTTATACCTAACACACATGAAGGATGATTTAATTCTATCAGTAACAGTTGCTCCTGAGGACAAAAATGAGGAGAGATGGGAATAAAGAGAACAGTGTATGCAAACGTAGCAAGATATACAGGAACAACGAAATCTTACTCATGGCTGGAACACAGAAGTTAGGAAATGAATGAGGGGGTGTTACTTGTGTGGAGACCCCGTGGGCTACAAATTCTGAAGCATCTTTTACATCATAGTAAAAAAGTCTGTGCTTGGTAAATGAGAACCACAGAAGGATTTTACATAAAGATAACATGATATTTAGAAATGTATTTAGAAATTTCTATCAGGTGGCAGTGTAGAGAATATTTTTAAGACAGGCAGATTAAGCCGAGATGTGAATAAAGCTGCACTATAGTTTCAAAGGCATGACACTAACATAAATTTGATGCTGCTTTTACTTCCTGAAGACAACAGCCATGAGATCAAACCCAGTTGTGTTCTCAGTTATGACCAAAATCTTGGGCACTGGGCCCTGGTCTCTGTGCTGTCCTTGCTGGCCTGCTCCCTCATCTACTCCCCAACAGGAGTTTAGGACTTCCTGACCTTCGGAACAGAAGTTTCTGCTGACGTTCTGATGTCCTACCCAGGCAATGATGTGGTGGTCATCATCGTTGCCCGGGTCCTCTTCTCTGTCTCCATCGTGACCGTCTACCCCACCGTGCTCTTCCTGGGGAGGCTGGCGATGCAGGATTTCTGGAGGAGGGGCTGCTGCTGGGCATGTGGGCCCCAGGCCCTGGCCGAGTCCTAGGGACCATGGGTCCGATACTGCTAACCTTCCTGTGGGTCACCGTGACACTCACCCTGGCCCTGTTGCTGCCCGACCTCGGCGAGATCATCGGCATCGTCGGCGGCATCAGCTCCTTTTTTATCTTCCCAGGTCTGTGCCTCATCTGTGCCATCAGTGTGGAGCCCATAGGACCCCGAGTTAAGTGCTGCTTGGAGGCCTGGGGAGTGGTCTCCGTGCTGGTCGGCACCTTCACCTTTGGGCGGAGCACGGTGGCTGTGGTCATGGAGCTGCTCTGAGGGGCGGCCAGTGCCTGAGCAGGACGGGGTCTCCACGGCCGCCCTCATCTGGCTGTCTACATCCAACCGTGAGACCGATGTAATTTCATTATAAAGATGCTGGAGAAACTGAAAGCCACAAACGACAACAAAAACCCCAAAATCTTCTTTGAAGTTAAGCTAGGGAAATTTGGGGGCTTATCTACTAGTTATTTTGATAGAGGAAACCCTGACAATTCTTCTTGTATTTTTCAGAATACCAAGAAGTAATATTGTAAATTATCCATCCTCTCTGTGTGTGACAAGGATGGAGAGTTTAATTACTGCCATATTTTTGAGAGGTGCAGAGTGAGGAAACTGTTTCCTCAGAATTTGTTTCCAGGATCCCTCAGAGATGACACATTGCCTCCCAAAAGTGTAGGATGTGAACTCTGTCAAAAGGAACCTGTAGGGGATTTCCCTGATTAAGAATCCGCCTGCCAATGCAGGGTACACTGGTTCGAGCCCTGGTCCGGGAAGATCCCACATGCCGCGGGACAGCTAAGACCATGATCCACAACTACTGAGCCTGCACTCTAGAGCATGCGAGCCACAGCTACTGAGCCCGTGTGCCACAACTACTGAAGCCCGCGGGCCTAGAGCCCGTGCTCTGAAACAAGAGAAGCCACCACAATGAGAAGCCCTCACACCACAACAAAGAGTAGTCCCCACTCACTGCAACTAGAGAAAGCCCACGCAGCAACGAAGACACAACGCAGCCAAAAATAAATTAATTAATTAGTTTTTTTAAAAAAAGGAACCTGTAGTGTCCAGCTGTTCCCTATCTGGAAGATGGGATAATAATTTCTACTTTGCAAGACTATTATAAGAAGTATAGAAAATACATTCAAAGTGCACAGAACAATGCCTATTTTATAGTGGGTCTTTAATTATAATTAATTATTTGTATAAATCATTCTTTCAATTCTGTAAATTATTCTTATAAAAAGAGGCTAGGCACCACAGGAACACCTGGGATAAGGATGTACAGAAATCTAAAGAGAAAAAGGATGTGAGCAAGGAGGATTCAATTATGTTATTCACAATATTTCATAAAATTTGACAGAACTTCCTGATACTCTGGAACTTATGGTTTTTTAAAACGTGCAGTAGCAAAAGATGTGAGGGTGGGTGTTGCTGGAGCAGATAAGAGTCTGTGTGGAGAGCTGTGGTGTCCATCAGGATGATAACCATCAGAAAAGATTAGCAGGCAACTAAGGGATATAGCAGGGGTTGAAAGCACCAACAGAGGGAAAATAAATGTCAAGAAACTTAGAAATGGAGGGTAAAATCCAATGTTATCTTATCACTAGAGTTGCTGAAAGACAGCCACAGTGTTCCTATAAAGAAGCTTCTGGAACTGAAGAAATCAGAGGAGGTACATGAGGAAGCCTGAAAAATCCTGTGCAGTGACAGACATTGAAGAAATCTACTTTAGGAATCCCTTCAGCAGATGAACTAAATGGCAGTCTCTACAAGGTAGACCATATGCTTGCTAGTTGCAGCCAAACAATAAGTCATCCCAAAACTCCAAGTTTGGCATGAAAAACTTGAAGACCATCTGTGCTTTATATTCAGATTATCTCCCTTTTCAAACCTCTAAGATTTTCCATACAAAGTCAATCTTTTCTACCACCATTGGGTCAATATCTTTACATAGAGAATATACATCTACTACTTTTTTGGAAACTCCAAATTTAAATTCAGGAAAAGCATTCATTCATTCATTCAACCAATGGGCTAGGCTCTGTGATATTTTCTGGGGCTAACTCAATGAAAAAGACAGTCATGGTGTCTTACAGGACACTGCATTCTAGTAAAGGAGACTAATGTTAAACAACTAATCACACAATTAATCATATAATGATCAGTGAGGTAAAATGGGGGGATACTAGGAGAGTGTATACCATTGTACTCACTATTGCCATAAGCAATTAAAGACAGGGTCTGCCATGATTATATTTGCTCTTTTGTTTTTTGGGTTTTTTTAGGACCTCCTGGATGGCCTCTTCAAAACTGTTTTCCAATATTTATTGATTGAAACTCATTTTAGGTTGGCAGCCGGCCATTGTCCTTCATTAGAACACCATTCACCTGGAAGCCACAAGTGTTCCTGCTGCTACATAGGAACAAACAGTTCTCAGCTACTGCCACCTCCCCTCCCTGCCTCTGTCTTCTGTGCTCCAGATATGCATGTAAGGTTTTGGTGGAATAAGAAAGAATACCTTCCCACCAATTCTGTGACTCACTTCTGCTTGTGCTTTGAATTTCATAAACCCTCCTCTTTCTCTAGAAACTCAAAACCTGTCCAGAAGACAAGGACAGGATAGATGACCCATCAGGCCTCCATTCTTCATCTCTCTGATCTGCATATAGACCCTGTGAAAACACACACACAAATTTTCAGGTATTACACTTATTTAGTGAAATTTAAATGTAAGTATTCATAATTTTGATGCTATTGTGGTCTTTTTCATTGTAATTTCCAACTATTTTCTGACTGTATTGAAAACCAATTTATTTTTGGTACTTAATTCCATTTTCGGCACCGATCTTAATTCCATTTTTTCTGCTTCTTTTGCATATATTTTGTTCTTTTCCTAGTTTCTTATGATGGAAACTTAAATCAATAATTTGATAACTTAAAAGCTATAAAACTCCCCCTAAAAGCACTTTAGTGTTATTCCATAAATTTTATATGCTGCATTTCAATTGTCCTTCAGCTCAAAATATTTTTATTTCTTTCTGTGATTAGCATTTGATCCATGGTTTATTTTTAAATGTAGAGTGTAAATCCCAGGTATTTGTCCATTTTCCATGTATTTTTGTGTTCATGATTTCTAGTTTACTTTCACTGTAGTCAGAGAACATAATTTATATTTTTTCAATCCTATGGCCTAGGTTATGATATACTTTGTTGAGTCTACCATGAACAGTCAAAAAATAATGTGTGTGTATGTATATATTAAATGTATGTTCACCGCTATGATTCTTTTTAAAATTTTGATTGTGTTTGTCTAGTGTATATTTTTCAGTTCTTTTACTTTTAACCTATATATATTTTCATACTGAAAGTGGCTTTCCTGTTTACAGCATGTAATTGATTCTTGCCTTTTTAATTTAAATTAATAATCTCCTCAGTTTTTTTCACTGATGTGCTTAGAACAGAGGTTGGTAAACATTTCTATAAAATACCAGATCATAAATATTTTCATATTCCCAGGCCATTACATCTCTGTCATAACTAATCAATTCTGTCAGTGTAATGTAAAAGCAGCCATAATCAATATGCAAGCAAATGGCCATGGCTGGATTTGGCCCTTGGACTGGAATTTGCTAACCCTTGGTTGAAATCATTGAGATTTAATGTGATTTTTCATATGGTTGAATTAAAATCTTCCTAGCTGTTTTCTGTTCATTTCATCTGTTCTTTGTTTCTTTCTTTTACTTTTTTCTGTGTCTTTTGGATTGAGTATTCTTTTATTAGTTTATTTTGTATCTACAATTGGCTTATTAGTTAGAACAATTTTAAAATTAATGTATCCCCTCAATAGGTGTTCTTGAGTTTGCAATATATGTATTTAATTAATTGTGGTATATATTCAAATAACATTATGACACCTTTGCTGTAATCTAAGGACCTCAAACAATATACTCCAATACATTCCTCCTACCCATTGTACTAATTTTGTATTACATTTTACTTTCACATATGCTATAAACAGACAAATGTTGCTATTTTTTAGACAGTCATATTTAAGAGCAATAAAAAGGAGGAAAAAATTATTTTTATTCTCTTTATTTATGCCATATCCACCATTCTTCATTTCTTTGTGTAGATGTGCTATTTTTTTATAACATCTTTATTGGAGTATAATTGCTTTACAATGTTGTGTCAGCCTCTGCTGTATAACAAAGTGAATCAGCTATATGCATACATACATCCCCATATCCATTTGTTACTTGATACATGCTGACTGAAGTAGTGGAGCAAGGGGAAGGCATTCTATGTTTCTTTGATTCAACATCAATTTTAGTTAGGCACTTGCCTTTTGTCTTATTCCTTCATCTGGAACATATTCCTCTGCCATCTCAATTTTGTCTAACTTTCTGTGTTTGTGGTCTCCATTCCATAGGCTGCAGGGTTGCAGTTCTTCTTGCTTCTGGTGCCTGGCCCCTGGTGGATGAGCCTGTCTAAGGGGCTTGTGCCAGCTTCCTGGTGGGAGAGACTGGTACCTGCCCACTGGTGGGTGGACCTGGGTCTTGTCCTTCTGTTGGGCAGGGCCATATCAAGGGGTGTGTTGAGCGGCAGCTGTGGGGTCAGGAAGACTTTAGATAACTAGTCTGCTGATGGGTAGAGCTGTGTTTCTGCCCTGTTGGTTGTTTGGCTGAGGCATCCTAGCACTGGAGCCTACAGGCCGTTGGGTGGGGCCAGGTCTTTGTGTCAAAAAGACAGCCTCCAGGACACCTCATACAAAGAGTAGTCTCCAGTATCTTTGTCACCAGTGTCATCCCTACAGTGAACCACAGCCACCCCCTGCTTCCCGAGAACACTCCAAGACCAGCAGGTAGGTCTGCCCTAGGCTCCTATGAAGTTGCTGCTTTTTCCCTGGGTTCTGGTGCACACAAGTCTTTATGTGCCCTCCAAAAGTGAAGTTTCTATTTTCCCCAATCCTGTGGAGTTCTTACAATCAAGCCCCACTGGCCTTCAAAGTCAAATGCTCTGGGGGCTCCTCCTCCCAATGCCAGACCCCCAGACTGGGGAATCTGACGTGAGGCTCAGAACTCTCACTCCTGTGGGGGAATCTCTGCAATATATCTATTTTCCAGTTTGTGGGTCACCCACCTAGTGGGTATGGGATCTGATTGTATCACATATGTGTCCCTCCTACCATCTCAGTGTGGCTTCTTCTTTGTCTCTTGATGTAGAATATGTTTTTTGGTAGGTTTCAGTCTTTTTCCTTGATGGTTGTTCATCAGTTAGCTGTGATTTTGGTGTTTTTGTGAGAGGAAGTGAGCTCAAGTCTTCTACTCTGCCATCTTGAAAGTAGACTCAGGTACTCACCTTTTGAATGCATTAGTCAGTTTCAGTCAGTAGACAGATGCCTCAGAGTAATATGAAATGGGAATTTTTCACATAAGGAATGATTTACTATGAACGAGGAATTAAATATTACTGAGAGATAAAGAGATATCAAAAGAATATCCTTGGGTTGAGGGGAAGTATCCAAGAGTGAAACAAACATTGAAGTATGGGTGCTTCCCAAGGCTGGAATCCAGTCATTGTTGAAGTGTGCATGATTGCAGCCCACTGAAGAATGGACAAGTCTCTTGAGCTACTCCCAGGCAATCTTTTTTCCACAGTTGGCACCGGAGTACTTGTGGGATGAGGTTGGTGAGCAAGGAAGTATGAACTGGGAATGGCATGTAGGAAATTCCCCACTAGTGTACCAGAAGATTACATTCAGTGAGCAGGAAGCCACTTTCTAGGGTGCTGAAGAAATTTGCTGTGAATCTGTTTGTGGGGGTGCTTCTGAAGTTGCTGGAAATCTAAATAGGGTGGAAGCTGTATTCATCAGAAAGCCACTGGGAAGCAGCGAACTGAGGAAGAAGAAAGGTATATTAAACACCCCGAGAAGCTGGCCAGGGAGCTTGCAGAATCAGGAAACTGACCTTGTGAGAATACTGTTCAACATGGTGAAGTCTGCAGGACCATCCATGTAATTCAATGGGAATTTGTCCACATGGGTTTCTGCTAAATTTGCCGGGAAATTTGATGGAGAACCTGTAGAATTTACCCAGATATTGCTCTTGGGTAGAGCCATTGGACTTGCCTCAGGGAAGTCAGGTGAGGCATCTGTGGAACTTTGCATTGTGTAAAACAGGAGGAAGTCTGCTGGGGCTTCAGGTCTTGCTGGGAAGCTGCCTGTAAGTGGTGCTACTGACCCACCCAGAAAACCAACTAGGCTGTAAAACCCAACTGTGAGAGTGCTGCCGAAATTCACGAGAGTCCACTCTCCCTGGTGTCAGTCATACTAACCCAACTTCCCAGAAGCAGAAAGAATAAAACACTTTTGAACCAGGATGAAAAGCCTCATTCTCTGAGAGTGTCCCTCCAGTGCCCTCTGCTGTCAAACTTTTCTTTTTTTCCAGTGTTCCAGTGTCACAAACAGGGCAATTTGGTGCATTTGGAGCTGAGAGGTAAGAAATTAATAAATGGTCCAGTCTATCTCTTGGGCTCAATCCCAAAAGCAGGATTAAATCAATCCCAAATCTCATCTTTGTGAATCTATCTTCTGGGACCACTTACAGTACCAATTCTGTATCATTTAAGGTACAGTCAGGAAATGGAAACCACATAATAATATGAAAGAATTATGAAATATTTTCAAGGAATTGACTATTAAAAGGGAATAAAAGAAAACTCTAAAGAAGCATCTACTGCTGAGAGAGAATACCCCAGGAAGACATAGGTGTTGAAGGGGATAATCCTCTCCAAGCCTAGGATTCAGATTTTGCTGGAGTGTATGGGCTTCCAGAATATACATTTGTTGAGATGGGCTCGGTCAGAGCTAATCCGCAGTCAGTGGACTGAAGCAGGTGCGTTGAAAACTACAAACCAGGGCTGACAAGCTAAATATCTATCCCTGGAAGACTGGTGATTTGAGGATGGTAGACAGAGAACTGTGGGCCAGGAGTGGCAGGCAGTGATTTTTTTTTTTTCCAAAAGCATATAACAGGCTGAGGTGGGTGGGCAAGAAATTCACCAGGAAGCTGTCAAGCTGTCAGCTGGGTGTGTTGAAGAACTTACAGGGAATTTGGCTCGGCACCAGCTGGGCTCACCAGAAAGTCACTGGGAAGATGCCAGCAGAGGGGAGGGTGCTGTGAAAATTTCTAGGAAGCTGCCTAGGGCTCCCACAGAAGGATCAAAAAAGGTACCTCTGGGAGCATTGTTACACAGGAAGCTCTCAGTGAAGACACCTGCAGAATGCCACCAACTCTCACTGGGGTGAGCTCTATCAAGGGTCTGCACACCAGCCTCCACCACTGAAACAAAAGGAAGCAAAGCCTGCCAGAACCAGGAAGAGAGCCCCTTCCTTCTCCAGTGTTCTTTCAGGGAAAAAATAATGTTCTTGTATCACACAGGACAAGGAAGGAGGGATTCAGAGTTGAGAAGCACTGGATGATGATTGGAGTTCTGCGTCTCCACAGGAGGTCTTCTCAGGGACTCTTTCCATTAATGACCTGGGCTGTGGATGTGACCCTGCCCCAACTCTGCACATAGGTTTACTGTTCCCATCCTTCAGCTGCAATGTGTCTTTATCCTTGTACTGAGGGTGAGGAAAGTAGCTGCTTTTCCTCCATCTGCTCCAGGATAATACAGGAGATGCAAGGGCTTCTCCCTTCCTGCAGCAGCTCTGTTCTCCTCCAACAGGTCTGTCTCAAAGGGAGGTTTCCTCAGTTCTCTAGCCTTGCTCCAACTTTTCTTGGGGACCCTCAGTAAGGTCCTTGAAAAAGAGCCTTCGAGTGGGCAGAAATCCCCCTCGTGTCTGTGCAGCTCAGGATTTCCTTACTCTCATACTAGTCCACAAGCAGCCACAAGAATTCTTCCCACAGTCTGTGACATCATCCAAAAATCCAACAGCAACTGCTCCAAATGAGCAAGTCCTCTCGTGCAATGGCTCCACAGTGATGCCTACCTTCCCTTCAACTTGGAGTTAGTTGGTTTCACTGTGGCCTCAGCTCTCAGATGAATTCAAGAAAAGTTGTGATTTTAAAGATTATCCAGTATATGTTGTTAAGTTGGAAGCAGTTCTCCTTCTAGCTTTTTTACATAAGGGCAAGTAATCTTCCCATAAATGTATATTTGTAGACAAGTGAAAGAATAAACATTAGTAATGCTTAAAAAAAAAGTAAAGCATTTCTGATTCCCCAAGCTGGGAGTTTTTTGGATCATGATGATTTCCTTCTGGACACATACTAGTTCTCCAATATCCCAGTTAAAATGTGCTCTAAGTTTAATAAAATAAATGTGTGTTTAATACAGACAGGTTTGACTAAACCAGAACCATGAGAACCTTATTTAAATTTCCTTTTTAGAACATCTTATTTAAATTGGACACCTATATTCTGACAACGTATTTAATTTTTGGTTCATTCATTTGCTATTAATTCATTTATTTATGTATTCATGCATCTATTTATGACCCACATATTTACACACATGTATTTATACTATACAAGAACAGTATTAAATATTAGAGAAATAAAAATAAACAAAATGTAAATAAGAAAAGCATATAAAAGTACCTAGTCCACATCACAACTTAGAGACCTGAATGGCCTTAAAATAATTTTTTCATGTGATCTTTTTTTTTTTAGTCTCTGTTCTCAAGTTATCTCCTGCTCAGTGCTAGGTACTTTATATTCTCTATTCATCAAAACCTTGGCAGGCAGTTTGCATTTTAAAAATATAATAAACTTTGCTTTTCTTTTTAAAAGATCCAATATGGTTCAAATTATTCTATAATTTAGCACTATAATAAATGGATAACCATAAATGTTTGCTTTCCATTGCATTAAATATAGTCAGATCTTCCAACATCCCACCTTAAATAATGTCCTCTAACCGGTCCTCATCATCCATTGTTAACTCTCCAACCAATTTATTCCATTGTGTTCTACCTGATAATTCTATAAAGGAAATGTGAACTTCGACCTCTCCAAAGGTTTTTCATAATAATTAGAATAAAGTCCAAAGTCTTGAACTAGTTCTAAAATTCCCTAAATGATCTGGCTTTTATATTCCACACTTATTCTTCACAAGCACTGACACTCTTTTTTTTTTTTTTGAAAATGATATTATCCTCCCCACCTGAGGATCTACATGAAAGCTGCTCTTTCTGGCAATATGCTTTCTCCCAGCCAATAATTGATATTTTCTCCAGCCTTCCCCTAGTTATCTTTTTCTTCTCAGACTAAATATCATGCTCCACCAAAAAGAAAAAAAAAAAAGGGAGACAGAGAGAGAGAGAAAGAAATCCTGTTCATTTTCCCTGGTACTATGTTACCTGAATACTATAAAATCATTCGGAACCTTCCTCCTACTGCTAAGTATTTGCGTGTCATTGTCATCCATTCTAAGCAGATTCTAAGCAGAATAAGGGCAGAGATGGTGTCTATCTTTAATACTACAAAATCTCAAATTCCTAACAGAGAATCTGGTTATGTGGAGGGTAATCAAAATTGAAAAATACATTATAATGTTTTAAATAATAAAACCAATTCTTATCCAAATATATTTTGCCCCTCCCTTCCCTAATTGACCAGGTTTTTTAAATCTATTTTTGACACTTTAGGTGTTATTTTAACCCTTGTTTTTTCCTATTATTTCTTTTCAGTGTGACTTAGCATGTGATTCTCAGTTGCTTAAATTATTGTCTCAGATCATTTTCATGCCAGCAGTTATGTTTGGTCACTCATAATGGACTATTTTCCTGGCAGATGAGTCCCACTTCAGAATATAAAAAATAGGGGAAAATGGATATTTTCTAAATAAAAAATACCTATGTTAGGAGCCATCTGAATATAAGAAAGCACAAAGGAAACTTACTGAGAAACTAGAATATTTTTATATCTGCTAATAGGTAAAAATACATCAAGCCATTAATGGAGGCATAGGCAAAGAAAATTCTTTTTCATAGGAAGAAGCAACATATAGACTTCCAGTTTCCTGGACCATGATAAATAAATTTCTGTTGTTTATTAGCTGCCCAGTGTGTGGTATTTTGTTTTAGAAGCCTGAAGGACAAAGACCACAGGTACTGGGGAAGCACATGGTGAAGAGGTACTCCACAAGCTGCACGTTCTGAGAAGTCTTCCAAGTTGAACAACGACAGATATTGTTATTGTAGCCATGTCTCTTTTGAATTCACTTTATTAACTCCACTGTGTCTCCTCCTAGATTTGACCAGAAGGCGCTGATCCAATGTTGTACTTTGCTCTTTGAAATGTTGAGGAGCTACAGTGCCCCAATCATTCCCAGTTCACTGCTTATTCAGATTTCTTATGCCAATGTCTTTGATAACTGTTTCCAAGAATTCAATTAGAATCTGTAAATTTTGCTTATTTATGTACAACACAATTCCACAACTAGATGTGGGTCCATGTTTCCATCTTTCTATGTGATCAGTTATTGAAACTCTTCACTTCCATTTATGTTCTAGAATGGACTCCAAACAATCCTTGATGGCAATGCCAATCATGATGGCACTGTCATTAACTGTGGTGACAGCCAGGTGTTACTGACTAGACAGCATGTTCTCCGAGAGAGGCACATGTTACATTTGTTTATCTCTATGTCATATTTGGTCTATTTTCTTTTATAATGGTAAGTGATATTTTACTCTTCGTTTTAATTTCCCTTTTGGGACCTGGACATAAAAATATATCTACCTTGTAAATATTATCTTTCATCTTCTTTTATGTACCTTAATATGAAAAAACAAAACAAAACAAAATTCAAAGGGAAATTTCTTTAGTGTTACTGAATACTTTATTTTAGAAATCAGGTAATTGATTCACTCTATTTAAAATAAAATTAATCTTCCACTGTAATCTTGAAAGAAATGGAAATCGTCAAACTGCAGAAATACAAGACATTTTCTAAAAATGTACATTTTTCACTTGTAATTTTCTGTTCAAAGTGTTTGATTTAAAAGCCTAACCCTTCTGGCAAAGGGATCCTACCACAAACATGTAGCCTCTTGAGCTGAAGACTTTCTTCCCTCACTAGAAGCATGAGGTGGCATTACTGGAGATGTGCCTTCATCCCCCTTAGGGGCAGCAGCATGGATCAGCAGAGTGTCAGTAGCAAGACAAACCAAGCTGGCCAGAATATCACTGCAAGAGCTCTAAAAGCAAATCATTTTTGGAACCTCAGGCCACAAAAATAGAATAGGGCCTGGGTTGTAAGCTTAAACAGGGTAACAGCCTGCTAAAATGTTATAGATTATTTAAATAAGACCCAGAGTCTCTAACATAAAATTCAAATTGTCCTTATGAACCATTGATTGATTCATGGAAAACTGCAATTTAAAAACCTAACAAACTGTTTTTCAAACCTCTTCTTACAGTTCATACCTTGGTTTTAATAATATGTGCTAGTAATACATTCTCACTTGAGAGTGTTAAACTACGATACCTCTGCAGGATATGCTTTATGTTCTTTCACAGCTGAAAGTGATTTACTTCCTTCAGAGAAATTTTAGTAGTTTAGGAAGACTGAGAAAATTTGGAGGCTTTAGAACGAGGGGAAGGATTAAAACGACTCCACAGAAAAGAGTGGTAATAATCAGTGGCAATAGTCTTTGCTTTTAATCATTATCTCATATATTTATGAATAAATGTACTTCTGCTTCTTTTTCTTCAGAGGTTTTGACTTTCACAATGAAAAAAGAACTTGCCATGTGCAGATGTGGTTCCAAAGTATTGGAGATCATTGCGAATCCCACTATGCTAGGGATGGTTGGTTACATCAGCTTTCTACAGTTTGTCTTCTATGTAAAGTATCTAAACTTTATAGAATATTCTTGTATTATGCCAGCACTATGCCTTGTGCTAGTTTCACTAGACTTCTCATTTTATCAGGGTGACAAAACAGTGTCTCTGGAAATACCAGAACACAAAATAAAGCTGAAAAAGTCAAGAGCTAAAGGATAGGAGAAATTGTTTTATAGGACTATGAGAAAATTAATGTCATGAATTTCCATAGGTCAGAGACCATCATGGAATAATTTGATAGTCTTTGACCAATTAAGAAGACATATACAATTATATTAACAAATGATATTTGGAAAAGGTTAAGAGTACAGTGTTTTATATTACATAAAACCATTTTCATATTACACCCAAGATAATCATTAACTTATCATTGTGTGACATTAAGCAGAGCTCTGTTATTTTAAAAATTATTTTTCTTTAAAATTGATGTAATAATACTGACTATATAGTGCTGTTCCACAGAATTAATTAATGTTCACAAATAATGCTTACAATTAGCCAGGCACTATTCTAGGCATTGTGGGTCTAGTTGATAATAAAATAGTTGAGGTCCTAGGTCTTATATAGCTCAAATTCTAGTAGAAGTGGTAGATAAGCAGATACATAAACATAATGTATTGTGTTAATACAGTTTTGATAAATATAAGTTGTAATAAGAAGATAGAGAGCATTAAGGGACAATGGGACTGAGATTTAGAATGCCTCTTGACAAAATAACATTTGAACAGAGACCTGAATGAATGGGAGTAGGTAGTAACATCTGTATCTGGTTAGACATTTTTTTCTGGAGCCAAACTTCTTGCTTTTGAATCCTGGCTCTGCCACTTACCAGTTGGACAACTTTGGAAATTTTAACTAATAGCTCATATTACATCTTCCATATCTATAAAAAGGTAATGATAATAGTACACACCTACTAAAGCATGAAACTTATGACATTAACTTGTAATGTTAAATATTATTATTATCTTTAATGTTATCAACATTAGGGGAAGAATATTGCAGATAGAATGAAGATTAAATGAAAAAAGCTTGATTTGGGAGTTTCTTGACATGTTGAAAGAATTGGAATATAAGCAAGTGTGATTGGAGTAAACTGCAATTTTCCAGTGGGGAGTGGTATGAGATGAGAACAAAAAGCAAGCTTGGCTTAAGTGGGGGTATGTTTTGGAAAAATATGATAGAATATTATAATATAATATAATATATTTTGCAATAGGAATGATGGAGAGTTATGTAAATTTATTAGAGATGTAACACTTTATTATTTATTTTGTTGAGATAAAACCAGCATACAGTAAAATGTATGTATACTAAGTGAACACCTTGACAAGTTTTGATAAATGTATACAACATGTGACCAACATACTAACCAAGATATTGAACACTTTTCTGACTGCAGAAAATACCTTCATTCCTCTTCCAATCAAACATCACCTCCAAGTCCCAACCATTCTGAAGCTTTTTTTCTTACCTAGATTAAGAAATAGTCTAATAGACCACTCATATATTTCATCCATAAGAACAAAATATTGAATTCAGCACTGCCAAATGTCTTACATGGGCCAAGACATTCTCAATGTGTCCCTGATTCCTTTCACAGTAAATTTGCCAAGCTAGTGATTGGTGATTAAGTGCTGACACTTGGCTTCTGCTCTTCTAGGATCCTATCATCCTATTAAAGTCAGGGACTCCAACACAACAGCCACATCCCCTATAGTCATAACTGCCCTGAAAAGGAGAACAGCCAAAAATTTAAAGGTTGTATGTTGCTCCATCACAAATGTATTTTTCAGTGTGTTAGTAAAGGTAATATCTTACAAATCTTCTTATGAAATGTAATTGTGGTGGGTAAGTGTGCAATACATAGATAATAAATCCAGGCATGCATTCTAATCCCATATCCTCTGGATCCCCTTCTTTACATCATGCCAGGGAAGCTCTGGCATCTCAACCTCAACAGGTTAAATTTTATCTAACTATCAGTTAATCAAACAATTAAAATTTAGAGCGACCTCCAGCTGAAGAGCCAAATCATAAAATATGGAATCTCTATTAAGTACATGCACATAGTTGAATTTGGTCCAATTGTGTGTGATATTTCACCTTCATTTGTCTTTCAGCCTTGGACTCCACCCCACATATATTCTCCTGCAGATATATATTAGCAAAGTACTGCAACTCTTTTGGTGAGTAAGTTATCTTCTACTGGGTTGTAGTGTGTACCCATACTCTTGAAACATACTGAGATTTGATTCTACTTATGGGTGTAGTGGAAAAAGGGATAGTTCTGGTCTGTCTTGAGGAAAATGTGCATCCCCCTTCCTATGGCATATACCTTAGTAATGTTTTCACAGGGTTTTAAGACAATTGAAGGCTAGTTTCCTCAGATGCCAAGTACAAGCTTCCACTGGCAGAAGATGTTAGTACTGACTTAAAGGTTGGAGATTATCAGTTTCATGTGGATCCACCAGATGTCCCCATTCCAAGTGTCAGGATCCCATTCTGTCCCAAAGTCCTTATTTTTCATGGGAATCTTGATAAGACTATCAACTCAACTAAGATGTAATTCAGCTACTTACACAATTAAATTTTGTGTTTCTTTTTACACAGTATCAATTCTGTGTCTCTAGACAATAATAGATTTTTAAGGGGTATCATTGAGGATCTCTCATTCAAAAACTGATTGTGCTGAGAGTTAATGGACCTGAGCTTTCATTTTCAACATAAATACTATAGTTCATTCTCCAGATTTCACTTAATACCAAAATCTTTGTAGTCTTCATCATTGCCATAACAATCAAGTCAAGTTCAACTTACCAGGAAACCCATTAGAGAACATGTAGAGCTCATCATAAATTTGCCTGGCAGGGTGATGCTGAATTCCCCAAGAAACTAGCAGTGTTGACCATGGAACTTACTGGAAATCCACTCACAGAGTGTGTCACTGAATATACCTTCAAGAATCTCACTGGGTTGGCAGTGACTTCCCAGCATAACCACCCACAGGAGATGCAACTAACTCAAGAGAAAAGCCAGCTGCAGAAACTATGGAACTTCCTGCCAAGCTCCCTGGGTGATTGTTGCTAAAACTCATTGAGGGTGAACTTCACTGGGTGTCACAGAAACCATCCACTGTCAGAGGTTTATGAAGAAAGGAAAGCACACCAGAACCAGAGAGAGAAGCCCCTTCCTCCTCCTGTATCCCTTCCACACACTTTACTAACAAAACTTCACATCACATAGGCTGAAAAGGAAGAAATGCTCCAGGCATCCCATCCACTGTACAATGAAGGGTACATTTGTAGCTGAGAAGCAATAACATGATCACTGGCACAGAATTCTGGGTTGTCTTTTTCTCTCTCTCAAATTCAAAACATGCTCTTTTAACGCTCTTTTGTCTTCCCTCATGTCTGATGACAAGCCAATTGTAATAAATTTGTTATTGCGTCATTTTTGTCTTGCTGTTTTCAACATTTACTGTCTGTCATTGATTTTCAAGAGTTTGGTAGTGAGGTGTCTTACTTTGGGCTTCTTCATGTTTATTCTGCTCAGTTTTGGATGAGTAGATTATATTTGCAAAAATGTCTGCGTTTTCATCCTTCCCTACTCTTCTTTAGTGCTTCTAATTACATGTATGTTGGACTCGTTAAATTTATCTAAGAGGTTCAAGTTTCACTTTTTTCCCCAACCGTTTTAATTCTGTTCTTCACACTGGACTATTTCCATCAATTTATCTTCAAATTCACTTACTCTTTCCTTAATTCTATCGAATAAATTATTTATTTCAGATATTATATTTTTCAATTTTTAAATATTCATTTTGACTTTCTAAAATTATGACTACTTTTCTACCTAATTTTCCAGATGTTTCATTCATTGGAGTATATAGCTATTTATTTTACTTCATTGAAGATAGTCATAATAGCTCTTTCAAAATTCTTGTATAATAATTCCAAAATTGACACAGGGAAGCAGCACATCTTTCACCAAATGAGGCTGGAATATCACTTCTCATGGCCAGGAGTCTAAGATTTTCTCATACCAGGAAGGACACCTTTCCTTTAGATTCAGAACATGATAAAATGTGTGTTGTTCCCTTTTAGGACTTTGTTTATCAACATCGATGGGGTCCCTATACCTAAGAGACCACATTGTTTTTTTTCTTCTTAGCAGCCATTACTATTACACACTTATTCATTACCCCATGCCTTCCTCTCCTCCTTGTTGGCTGATCTGTGACACAGAAGAGCAAAACATAAATTTATATTTGTGGTCTGATGGGAGAAAAGACATAAATAAGTAACCCACATGATTTTGATTTTCATTTGTTTATTCTCACACAGACAACAAATATTTAAGAATCATAAATTGAAGGAGTGCTCCTAGTAATTGTGTCCAAGAGCTCCTGATAATATACTCTATGAATGACATGAATATATAAAAACTATTAAAGTATATTATTTCCCTTAGGTAATTTTTTCCTTCTGCTATCAATATTATTTTTAGAAAAAGCACCATTTTGTTTCCTTTTCTCTGGAATTTCAAACATGTTCTTTAGAAAACTCATTGGGAGTTTGAAACTTTTAAGCATTTAAATATCACCTGTTCTCTCAAATAAATTGAGTCTTAGTAATGACATATATTGATCAGCCAAGCTATGTGATGTTTTCCAAAGCAAAATATTCTTCACTCAGGAGTACCAAATATCTTTATTTTAAATTCCTTTAAATTATTAAATATTTTTACTTTCAAAAATAAAATTCTAATGTCAGAGGGGCTATCTTTCATCATTGAATATTACTTTTTTATCTCTCCATTCAACACCAGCATCGATGACACATGTTTCCCCAAAGCCACATCTCATAATCATATTCTCTATGTAAATATAGGCATGCTGGCTATGCAAACATAATTTTAAGATGTGCAATAACTTTCCAAAAACACTATTTCCAACCAGACTGTCAAAAGTAGTTAATCTTCTATGTGAAATTTCTGAAATTGGGAGTTTTAAGAAACAATGAAATGGCATCTCTATTTACAATATTTTACATAGCTCTTGAAATTTCCCATGTACTTCTGTGTTAAATATGTTCATTACCTAAGAATTTATACAACCTTGAAAATAAAGAACCTGCAGTAAGTGGAATTCTTAGATGACCCAGAGGATTCCCAACCTCTGGTGTACGTCCCTGTATAATACCTTCCCCTTGAGTATAAATGGGGCCTTCAAACATGAGAGAGGGTATTCCTGGATGAGATGATGCTATTAACAAAAGTGAAGGGATTTTTGTAGATATATTTAAGGTCCTTGATTACTTGACTTTGAGTTAATCAAAAGAGATATTTCCTAGGTAGTCTAATCATCTTGTGAGATGAGTCCTTTAAAAAGGGTCAAGAGTTTGGAGACTTAAAGCACCACAGACTCTCCTGATGGCCTTGAAGAAGCAAGTAGCTATGAGTTATACAGCTGCAAGGAAATGAATTCTCCAGCAGCCATGTTCATTTGGACAAGGATTCCAAGCCTCAGATGAAACTGCAGCCTTAGGTGACACTGTGATTACAGCTTTGTGAGCCCCTGAGAGGAGGATTCAACAAAGTTATGCCAGGACGCATGTCTCATGGAAAATGTGAGATAATAAATACCTGGTGTTTTAAACTAGTAAATGTGTGGTTATTTGTTCAGCAGCAATAGAAAATTAATACAGATCCATAAACTAAAGTGATGACATTGTGCACTATTATGTCAGGAATATGAGGGACATTCTGAAGATCTCTCTCACATAGAGCATGTGATAAAATTGGAATATGGAATAAAAATTCACGCACTCAAATTCCAAATGATATCTTGACTCTTTCCTTCTTTCTACATACAGTGAGCTCAAGCACATCTTTTCCTATCTTCTTTATGTGGATGCTTTAGTTGTTTTAGATCTTTTTTCTAAATATGAGCATTTAAAACTACAAATTTTCATCTAGACACTGTGTAACTGCATTTTATAAGTTTGATATTTGTGTTTGTTTATAATTCAGTTAAAATATTTCCTAAGAATTTCTCAATAACGTTCTATTGTAAGGCTGTCCCATATTTTGTATATTCATGAATCAATTGATGAACATTTGAATGAGGAGGGTGCGATGGTGTAAGTCCTGATCTGAGTCTGAAATCCTAAGAATCAGGAGTGTCAAGGTCCAAGAACAAGAGAGGATGGATGTCTCAACCCAAACAGAAAGAATGAATGTGCCTTTCCCCCACCTGTTTTATTCAGGTCCTCAATAGGTTGATTGATGCTCACCCACACTAGTGAGGGAAATCTATTTTACTCAGTCTACTGATTCAAATGCTAATCTCTTCCACAGACACCCTCACAGACACACCAGAAATAATGTTTTGCCAGCTATGCAGGCATCCCTTAGCCCCATCAAGTTGATATGTAAAATTAATTATTATCACATTAACTATTTTGTTCACTGTTGTATTCTTATCACCTGATGCTTAATATGCCTGCTATACACCTTATATATTGTAGCTTAGACAAAGACGGGCCAATGTAGCATTCAGTACTTTCATGTGAATAGGAGGCATATCAACACAGATAGCAAAAGGCCCGAAGTAAACAGAAAGAGCACACTGTGGATATAAAGGTCTTGCCACAGCATTTGAAGGACTGATTTAATAGTATAGAACATGATTGCCTAAATTGGGGATGACTGGACTACTATTCCGGACTAGTGACAAAATTAGTCAGTTGATCGTTCTACTTATCAATAAAATAGCAACAATCAACTGCATGAAGTAGAAACGTCCAGAAGCTAGGGAGGTAGTTTGGACCTTCAACTAGGGACACAGTAATCTGAAAGTAAATGTAAAATCTATAACAGAAAATTCACATAGATTTATAGCAAAATAAGGATTGTGATGATAGGGTGATACTGATAATGTCTTATTGCCCTCACTTCAGTTTGGGAGTTTCTTCCTAGCTGCTGATAATAAAGTATATAAGGAGGATCATATTCTAGATAAATTATGTATCATATGGGAACACTTCAGTAAGAACAAATGTAACAGAGAATGTTGATGTTCTACTCTGATCCCCTCAGATTCTTTATTAGCTACATACACCAATCCCTCATGTTCTGTTTTTCTCTCATTGAGGCTTCCAGAGGATTCTCTTTGGGCATTTGAGTTGCCTTCTTGCAGGCTTGGAAATCCAGAAGGGCCTGGAAATTTTACCTCACCCTCAACACACATTTTCCTGAAGCTAAGGACTAAGTGGTGTGGGAAAACAAAAGCCCAGCACATTGCTTCAAGGCAGGAAAAATTCTCAGGTGTAATGTATGATCTAAAGCTCAATTTGGATCTGAGTCTGAGACTTCATCTGAAATTAAACCCTTGCTTGACTCCTTTTCTCTCCCGATCATGCTTCCCCCATGCCTTACTGGTTTTTCCTGAGAGCACTTTAATAAATAATTACTTCTACCTGAATCCATGGCTTAGAATCTGCTTTTAGAGAAGCCAATATAAAACATTTGTTACCAAGAATCGTCAAAGAAGCAGACCCTAATGATAGGATTCTGTGGTTGGATCACTCCCTGGTGAGTTGGAAATAAGGATCCATTTTCATGAGAGATGGACTGTCAATAGCCCTTAGCATGCTCCAGCCTTAAAATTGTTGAGATTCTCCACTCTGTGATACCAATGGAAATAAATGTTCTGACTTAACTATGGTACATGTAAGGACTATGGGAATAGGAGATTGTTACTGGATGATTCTGATGTGTTGAAGAGAGAAAATGATAAACACATGTTGATCAATTACTAACAAAGTGTGAAACTCAGACAACTTCCATCCAGTATTTAAGAGAACTTTATCATTTACAGCATGAGGGTAAATGTAGTTGAAGACTAGGCGCAGAATTTAATGTAAGAGTGACAAAATTTGCAAACATTAAAAAAAAGCTGATTTGAAAACTTGGCCAAGTCTCCTACATCATAATCAGCGTCCTCAGAGAGAATTGGGATCATGAGATTGGAGTGTGATTATATAAATGAATTCACCTGAATGCCCAGAAGCACAACATTCTGGGCCTGAGAAAGTAGCCCACTGTTGTAGCCATACCACAGAGTCAGGATGGACCGCCAACCAAAATTTCATTTGAATATTAGTACTAATGACATCATCAGGTAGATAGGAGAAGGTTTACTACTCATGTATTGAGATTTTCAGGAGAGAGCAGGGCGATTCCAAAGAACTTGGGAAAGAAGGGAAAAGAGACTGGCTTGGAGTTTTAGAGAGGTTATGGGGTGGGGCTAGGGTGTGGCTTCCTGAGAATGTTTTGAACTTCCCACCGGAACCAAATGAAGAAGCATTTGGGCTTTTGTATCAGATGGCTAAGGTTTAGAGCAGAAGGGAGCAGAGAGTGTGGAACCCAAAACCATAGCAAACACCGAAAAATGGAGCCAGACTTTATTATACCCACTTATGTTTATTATAGCAGCTCTCTCAACACCATTACTTGAATATTATGCTAAAGACATTGTAATGTGGGGGGTTTTTTCCTTTTAATGATCTGCTTAACTTGATTCCTGGTCACCAAACTGAATACAAGGGCCAAGCTTCAGCCTTACCAAGTGTTGAACCTGCTACAGAAGGAAAACAACTTTTCACTAAAGGAACTACAGGCCCTGGATATTACCTACCTGAAAGAACAAGGTAAGCGTGCCTGAACATGGATTTTTTGAGATGTAGAATCAAGGGGAGTAGAATGTCAGTCTGAATGTGACAGCATGGGTGGAACTTGACATTATGCTAAGTGAAATAAGTCAGAGAGAAAGACAAACACTGTATGACCTCGCTTATATGTGGAATGTAAGAAAAAAACAACTCATAAATACAGAGAACAGATTATTGGTGGCCTGGAGGGAGGAGGGGGGGTAAGGGGTAGGCAAATGGCTAAAAGTGGTCTAAAGGTACAAATTTCCAGCTAAACAAGACGTGGGATATAATGTATGCATGATCACTATAGATAGTAATACCACATTGTATATTTGAAAGTTGCTGAGAGAGTAGATCTTGAAAATTCTCATCACAAGAAAAAAAATGTGTACCTCTGTGTGGTGATAGACGTTGGCTGGACTTATTGTGATCATTTTGCAATACATACAATGTATCAAATCATTGTGTTGTGCACCTGAAACGAATATAACCTTATATGTTAATTATATCTTAATAAAAAAGAATGTCAGTCTGTTTAAGGAAGAATTTTTGACATGCATCTATTCTGCCATGATTCAGGAATTAATAATAAATTACTGGGATGGTTTTTGGAAGTTCAGAAAAAAATGGTCCACATTAAATAATAAAACAATTTCCAAATAAGCCTAGTTAAAATGTGGAAGAAGGAATTGAAAGTATCAGAGAAGGGGGTCACAGTAAAACGAATTTATTATGTAACGTTATAAATCCTACCAACTAACTCATATAATTCACTTCCCTTGAGAAACTTGCTTCTAACCAATACTTTGCTGCAGTATTAATGAAAAGTCACTTCTTGATTAGATTTTAAAGGATTGTGCTTCAGTGTTATTAACAGAATCTCCACTGCCTTTTTTTCGGTTTGCTGGCCGTTTTTTTTTTTTTTTTTTTGCGGTACGCAGGCTCTCACTGTTGTGGCCTCTCCCATTGAGGAGCACAGGCTCAGGACGTGCAAGCTCAGTGGCCATGGCCCACGGGCCCAGCCGCTCCGTGGCATGTGGGACCTTCCCGGACTGGGGCACAAACCTGTGTCCCCTGCATCGACAGGCAGACTCTCAACCACTGGGCCACCAGGGAAGCCCTGTTTTTTAATTTTTATTGGAGTATAGTTGATGTACAATGTTGTGTTAGTTTCCAGTGTACAGCAAAGTAAGTCAGTTATACAAATACATATACGCACTCCTTTTTAGATTCTTTTCCCATATATGCTATTACAGAGTATTGAGTAGAGTTCCCTGTGCTCTATAGCAGGTCCTTATTTCTTATCCATTTTACATATAGTAGTGTATATGTCAATCCCAATCTCCCAGTTTATCCTTCCCCCCTTTTCCCCTCTGGTAACCAAAAGTTTGTTTTCTACATCTGTGGCTCTATTTGTTTTGTAAGTAAGTTCATTTGTACTATATTTTTAGATTCTACATATAAGCATTATCGTATTTGTCGTTCTCTGTCTTACTTTACTCAGTATGGCAATATCTAGGTCCATTCATGTTGCCACTAATGGCATTATTTTGTTCTCTTTTATGGCTGAGTAGTATTCCATTGTATGTATGTACTACATCTTTATCCAGTCCTCTGCTGATGGACATTTTGGTGGCTGCCATGTCTTGGCTACTGTAAATACTGCTGTGATGAGCATTGGGGTGCATGTATCTTTTTGAATTTTGGTTTACTCTGGATCTATGCCCAGGATTAGGATTGCTGGATCATATGGTAGCTCTATATTTAGTTTTTTAAGACACCTCCTTTCTTTTCTCCATAATGGATTATATCAGTTTGCTGGATTTGATGAAGCAAGTTGCTCTGTTGGAAAGGTCACATGGTAAAGACTGAGTTTAGCATCCAGCCACAGCCAGGAAGAGACTGAGGTTTTCCGTTCAATAGCCCAACAGCCCAATTACATTGGGCCCGTTCCACTTTGGAGAAAACAATACTTTGTTTTGACTAGTGTTAACAGGAGTACAAACATGGCTCTCCTGTCCAAGTGCTCGAGTTACAGATCTGAAAGTGTATCTGGTTTACTTACATAGAATCTGATTAACTGCCGTGGAAAAAGGGACCACTTTATGGCAAATGAAGAGTTACAGTGGATACATGACCATTGAATCCAATGCTCCAACTATGTAGTCAGTGGGTAAGAATGCCTTCTTAAAGGTGTATCTGAACTGTCAGCTTAGAGGAGCAGCCTATGTGCACCAAGAGTTGTTCTTCAATATTCAGTGTATATCTCAATTCAAAGGTCATTTTATGAGTGCTGTGTACTTAGCAGATACAACAAGTTGAAGGGGACCAGAATATGCCACCCCAAAATATGTCACTTCGGCAGGTGGATTATTTGGAATTAATGTTACTTAAGGAACAGCCAGGCCTTCCCTGGTGGAGGAGTGGTTGAGAGTCCGCCTGCCGATGCAGGGAACAGGGGTTCATGGCCCTGTCAGGGAAGATCCCACATGCCGCAGAGTGGCTGGGCCCGTGAGCGACGGCCGCTGAGCCTGCGCGTCCGAAGCCTGTGCGCCCCAATGGAAGAGGTCACAGCAGTGAGAGGCCCACGTCCCGTCAAATCAAAAACAATAACAAAAAAAAACGTGATTGCCTAAATTGGGGATGATTGGACTAGTATTCTGGACTAGTGACAAAATCAGTCAGTTGATCGTTCTACTTATCAATAAAATAGCAAAAATCAACTGCATGAAGTAGTACACGCCCAGAAGCTAGGGAGGTTGTTTGGACCTTCAACTAGGGACACAGTAATCTGAAAATCAATGTAAAATCTATAACAGAAAATTCACACAGATTTTTAGCAAAATTAGGTTTGTGATGATGGGGTGATACTGATACTGTCTTATTGCCCTCACTTCAGTTTGGGAGTTTCTTGCTAAACTGCTGATAATAAAGTATATAAGGAGGATCATATTCTTGGTAAATTATGTATGATATGGGAACACTTCAGTAAGAACAAATGTAACAGAGAATGTTGATGTTCTACTCTGATCCCCTCAGATTCTTTATTAGCTACATACACTAATCCCTCATGTTCTGTTTTTCTCTCATTGGGGCTTCCAGAGGATTTTCTTTGGGCATTTGAGTTGCCTTCTTGCAGGCTTGGAAATCCAGAAGGGCCTGGAAATTTTACCTCACCTTCAACACACATTTTCCTGAAGCTAAGGACTAAGTGGTGTGGGAAAACAAAAGTCCAGCACATTGCTTCAAAGCAGGAAAAAATCTCAGGTGTAATGTATGATCTAAAGCTCAATTTGGATCTGAGTCTGAGACTTCATCTGAAATTAAACCCTTGCTTGACTCCTTTTCTCTCTCCATCATGCTTCCCCCATGCCTTACTGGTTTTTCCTGAGAGCACTTTCATAAACAATCACTTATACCTGAATCCGTGGCTTAGGTCTGCTTTTAGAGAAGCCAATCTAAAACATTTGTTACCAAGAATCATCAAAGAAGCAGACCCTAATGATAGGATACTGTGGTTGGATCACTCCCTGGTGAGTTGGAAATAAGGATCCATTTTCATGAGAGATGGACTGTCAATAGCCCTTAGCATGCTCCAGCCTAAAAATTGTTGAGATTCTCCACGCTGTGATACCAATGGAAATAAATGTTCTGACCTAACTAGGGTACATGTAAGGACTATGGGAATAGGAGATTGTTACTGGATGATTCTGATGTGTTGAAGAGAGAAAATGATAAACACATGTTGATCAATTACTAACAAAGTGTGAAACTCAGACAACTTCCATCCAGTATTTAAGAGAACTTTATCATTTACAGCATGAGGGCAAATGTAGTTGAAGACTAGGCGCAGAATTTAATGTAAGAGTGACAAAATTTGCAAACATTTAAAAAAGCTGATTTGAAAACTTGGCCAGGTCTCCTACATCATAAACAGTGTCCTCAGAGAGAATTGGGATCATGAGATTGGAGTGATTATATAAATGAATTCACCTGAATGCCCAGAAGCACAACTTTCTGGGCCTGCGAAAGTAGCCCACTGTTGTAGCCATACCACAGAGTCAGGATGGACTGCCAACCAAAATTTCATTTGGATATCAGTACTAGTGACATCATCAGGAATGTAGGAGAAGGTTTATTACTGATGTATTGAGATTTTTGGAAGAGAACAGGGTGGTTCCAAAGAACTTGGGAAAGAAGGGAAAAGAGACTGGCTTGGAGTTTTAGAGAGGTTATGGGGTGGGGCTAGGGTGTGGCTTCCTGAGAATGGTTTGAACTTCCCACCGGAACCAAATGAAGAAGCATTTGGCTCTTGTATCAGATGGCTAAGCTTTGGAGGAAAAGGGAGCAGAGAGTGTGGAACCCAAAACTGTAGCAAACATCGAAAAATGGAGCCAGACTTTATTATACCCACTTACCTTTATTATAGCAGCTCTCTCAACACCATTACTTGAATATTATGCTAAAGACATTGTAATGTGGGGGGTTTTTTCCTTTTAATGATCTGCTTAACTTGATTCCTGGTCACCAAACTGAATACAAGGGCCAAGCTTCAACCTAACCAAGTGTTGAACCTGCTAAAGAAGGAAAGCAACTTTCCACTAAAGGAACTACAGGCCCTGGATAATACCTACCTGAAAGAACAAGGTAAGCGTGCCTGAACATGGATTTTTTGAGATGTAGAATCAAGGGGAGTAGAATGTCAGTCTGAATGTGACAACATGGGTGGAACTTGACATTATACTAAGTGAAATAAGTCAGAGAGAAAGACAAACACTGTATGACCTCGCTTATATGTGGAATGTAAGAAAAAAAACAACTCATAAATACAGAGAACAGATTATTGGTGGCCTGGAGGGAGGAGGGGGGGTAAGGGGCAGGCAAATGGCTAAAAGTGGTCTAAAGGTACAAATTTCCAGCTAAACAAGTCCTGGGATATAATGTATGCATGATGACTATAGACAGTAATACCACATTGTATATTTGAAAGTTGCTGAGAGAATAGATCTTGAAACTTCCCATCACAAGAAAAAAATGTGTACCTCTGTGTGGTGATAGACATTGGCTGGATTATTGTGATCATTTTGCAATATATACAATGTATCAAATCATTATTTTGTGCACCTGAAACTAATATAACCTTATATGTTAATTATATCTTAATGAAACAGAATGTCAGTCTGGCTAAGGAAGAATTTTTGACATGCAGCTATTCTGCCATGATTCAGGAATTAATAATAAATTACTGGGACGGTTTTTGGAAGTTCAGAAAAAATGGTCCACATTAAAAAATAAAACAATTTCCAAATAAGCCTAGTTAAAATGTGGAAGAAGGAATCGAAAGTATCAGAGAAGGGGGTCACAGTAAAACGAATTTATTATGTAACGTTATAAATCCTACCAACTAACTCATATAATTCACTTCCCTTGAGAAACTTGCTTCTAACCAATACTTTGCTGCAGTATTAATGAAAAGTCACTTCTTGATTAGATTTTAAAGGATTGTGCTTCAGTCTTATGAACAGAGTCTCCACAGCCTTTTTTTCGGTTTGCTGGCCTTTTTTTTTTTTTTTTTTTTTTTTGCGGTACGCAGGCCTCTCACTGTTGTGGCCTCTCCCGTTGCGGAGCACATGCTCCGGACGTGCAGGCTCAGCGGCCATGGCCCACGGGCCTAGACGCTCCACGGCATGTGGGATCCTCCCAGACCGGGGCACAAACCCGTGTCCCCGGCATCGGCAGGTGGACTCTCAACCACTGCGCCACCAGTGAAGCCCTGTTTTTTAATTTTTATTGGAGTATAGTTGATGTACAATGTTGTGTTACTTTCCAGTGTACAGCAAAGTAAGTCAGTTATACATATACCCACTCCTTTTTAGATTCTTTTCCCATATAGTTTATTACAGAGTATTGAATAGAGTTCCCTGTGCTATGTAGCAGGTCCTTATTTCTTATCCATTTTACATATACTAGTGTATATGTCAATCCCAATCTCCCAATTTATCCTTCCCCTCTTTTCTCCTCTGGGAACAATAAGTTTGTTTTCTACTATTTGTTTTGTAAGTAAGTTCATTTGTACCATATTTTTAGATTCTACATATAAGCGTTATCATATTTATCTTTCTCTGTCTTACTTTACTCAGTATGGCAATATCTAGGTCCATTCATGTTGCCACCAATGGCATAATTTTGTTCTCTTTTATGGCTGAGTAGTATTCCATTGTATGTATGTACTACATCTTTATCCACTCTTCTGCTGATGGACATTTTGGTTGCTTCCATGTCTTGGCTATTGTAAATACTGCTGCGATGAACATCGGGGTGCATGTATCTTTTTTGAATTTGGGTTTGCTCTGGATCTATGCCCAGGAGTGGGATTGCTGGATCATATGGTAGCTCTATATTTAGTTTTTTAAGACACCTCCTTTCTTTTCTCCATAATGGATTATATCAGTTTGCTGGATTTGATGAAGCAAGTTGCTCTGTTGGAAAGGTCACATGGTAAAGACTGAGTTTAGCATCCAGCCACAGCCAGGAAGAGACTGAGGTTTTCTGTTCAATAGCCCAACAGCCCAATTACATTGGACCCGTTCCACTTTGGAGAAAACAATACTTTGTTTTAACTAGTGTTGACAGGAGTACAAACATGGCTCTCCTGTCCAAGTGCTCGAGTTACAGATCTGAAAGTGTATCTGGTTTACTTACATAGAATCTGATTAACTGCCGTGGAAAAAGGGACCACTTTATGGCAAATGAAGAGTTACAGTGGATACATGACCATTGAATCCAATGCTCCAACTACATAGTCAGTGGGTAAGAATGCCTTCTTAAAGGTGTATCTGAACTGTCAGCTTAGAGGAGCAGCCTATGTGCACCAAGAGTTGTTCTTCAATATTCAGTGTATATCTCAATTCGAAGGTCATTTTATGAGTGCTGTGTCCTTAGCAGATACAAGTTGAAGGGGACCAGAATATGCCACCCCAAAATATGTCACTTCGGCAGGTGGATTATTTGGAATTAATGTTACTTAAGGAACAGCCAGGCCTTCCCTGGTGGAGGAGTGGTTGAGAGTCCACCTGCCGATGCAGGGAGCAGGGGTTCATGCCCCTGTCAGGCAAGATCCCACATGCCATGGAGCGGGTGGGCGTGTGAGCCATGGCCGCTGAGCCTGCGCGTCCGGAGCCTGTGCTCCACAACGGGAGAGGTCACAGCAGTGAGAGGCCCGCGTCCCGCCAAATCAAAACAAAGAAAAAACGTGATTGCCTATATTGGGGATGATTGGACTAGTAATCTGGATTAGTGACAAAATTAGTCAGTTGATCATTCTACTTATCAATAAAATAGCAGCAATCAGCTGCATGAAGTTGAAACGTCCAGAAGCTAGGGAGGTAGTTTGGACTTTCAATTAGGGACAGAGTAATCTGAAAGTAAATGTAAAATCTATAACAGAAAATTCACACAGATTTTTAGCAAAATTAGGTTTGTGGTGATAGGGTGATACTGATACTGTCTTATTGGCATCACTTCAGTTTGGGAGTTTCTTGCTAAACTGCTGATAATAAAGTATAAAAGGAGGATCATATTGTAGGTAAATTATGTATCACATGGGAACACTTCAGTAAGAACAAATGTAACAGAGAATGTTGATGTTCTACTCTGACTCCCTCAGATTCTTTGTTAGCTACATACACTAATCCCTCATGTTCTGTTTTTCTCTCATTGGGGCTTTTGAGTTGCCTTCTTGCAGGCTTGGAAATCCAGAAGGGCCTGGAAATTTTACCTCACCCTCAACACACATTTTCCTGAAGCTAAGGACTAAGTGGTGTGGGAAAACAAAAGCTCAGCACATTGCTTCAAGGCAGGAAAAATTCTCAGGTGTAATGTATGATCTAAAGCTCAGTTTCGATCTGAGTCTGAGACTTCATCTGAAATTAAAACCTTGCTTGACTCCTTTTCTCTCTCCATCATGCTTCCCCCATGCCTTACTGGTTTTTCCTGAAAGCACTTTCATAAACAACCACTTCTACCTGAATCCGTGGCTTAGGTCTGCTTTTAGAGAAGCCAATCTAAAACATTTGTTACCAAGAATGGTCAAAGAAGCAGACCCTAATGATAGGATTCTGTGGTTGGATCACTCCCTGGTGAGTTGGAAATAAGGATCCATTTTCAAGAGAGACGGACTGTGAATAGCCTTAGCATGCTCCAGCCTTAAAATTGTTGAGATTCTCCACTCTGTGATACCAATGGAAATAAATGTTCTGACCTAACTAGGGTACATGTAAGGACTATGGGAATAGGAGATTGTTACTGGATGATTCTGATGTGTTGAAGAGAGAAAATGATAAACACATGTTGATCAATTACTAACAAAGTGTGAAACTCAGACAACTTCCATCCAGTATTTAAGAGAACTTTATCATTTACAGCATGAGGGCAAATATAGTTGAAGACTAGGTGCAGAATTTATATGAGAATGACAAAATTTGCAAACATTTAAAAAAAGCTGATTTGAAAACTTGCCCAGGTTTCCTACATCATAATCAGTGTCCTCAGAGAGAATTGGGATCATGAGATTGGAGTGATTATATAAGTGAATTCACCTGAATGCCCAGAAAAAACATTCTGGGCCTGAGAAAGTAGCCCACTGTTGTAGCCATACCACAGAGTCAGGATGGACTGCCAACCAAAATTTCATTTGGATATCAGTACTAGTGACATCATCAGGAAGGTAGGAGAAGGTTTATTACTCATGTATTGAGATTTTCAGGAGAGAGCAGGGCGATTCCAAAGAACTTGGGAAAGAAGGGAAAAGAGACTGGCTTGGAGTTTTAGAGAGGTTATGGGGTGGGGCTAGGGTGTGGCTTCCTGAGAATGATTTGAACTTCCCACCAGAGCCAAATGAAGAAGCATTTGGCTCTTGTATCAGATGGCTAAGGTTTAGAGCAGAAGGGAGCAGAGAGTGTGGAACCCAAAACCATAGCAAACATTGAAAAATGGAGCCAGACTTTATTATACCCTCTTACCTTTATTACATTATAGCAGTTCTCCAACACCATTACTTGAATATTATGCTAAAGACATTGTAATGTGGGGTTTTTTCCCTTTAATAATCTACTTAACTTGATTCCTGTTCACCAAACCAAATACAAGGGCTAAGCTTCAGCCTAACCAAGTATTGAACCTGCTAAAGAAGGAAAGCAACTTTCCACTAAAGGAACTACAGGCCCTGTATAATACCTACCTGAAAGAACAAGGTAAGTGTGCCTGAACATGGATTTTTTTGAGATGTAGAATCAAGGGGAATAGAATGTCAGTCTGAATGTGACAACATGGGTGGAACTTAACATTATACTAAGTGAAATAAGTCAGAGAGAAAGACAAACACTGTATGATCTTGCTTATATGTGGAATCTAAGAAAAAAACAACTCATAAATACAGAGAACAGATTGGTGGTGGCCGGGAGGGAGAAGGGGTGGTAAGGGGTAGGCAAATGGCTAAAAGTGGTCTAAAGGTACAAATTTCCAGCTAAACAAGTCCTGGGATATAATGTATGCATGATGACTATAGATAGTAATACCACATTGTATATTTGAAAGTTGCTGAGAGAATAGATCTTGAAACTTCCCATCACAAGAAAAAAATGTGTAGCTCTGTGTGGTGATAGACATTGGCTGGATTATTGTGCTGATCATTTTGCAATATATATAGTGTACCCAATCATTATTTTGTGCACCTGAAACTAATATAACCTTATATGTTAATTATATCTTAATGAAACAGAATGTCAGTCTGGCTAAGGAAGAATTTTTGACATGCAGCTATTCTGCCATGATTCAGGAATTAATAATAAATTACTGGGATGGTTTTTGGAAGTTCAGAAAAAAATGGTCCACATTAAATAATAAAACAATTTCCAAATAAGCCTAGTTAAAATGTGGAAGAAGGAATCGAAAGTATCAGAGAAGAGGGTCACAGTAAAACGAATTTATTATGTAAGGTTATAAATCCTACCAACTAACTCGTATAATTCGCTTCCCTTGAGAAACTTGCTTCTAACCAATACTTCGCTGCAGTATTAACGAAAATTCACTTCTTGATTAGATTTTAAAGGATTGTGCTTCAGTCTTACGAACAGAGTCTC
This sequence comes from Mesoplodon bidens, assembly GCF_964165515.1. Lineage (NCBI taxonomy): Eukaryota > Metazoa > Chordata > Mammalia > Artiodactyla > Ziphiidae > Mesoplodon > Mesoplodon bidens. The sequence continues at coordinate 61,585,130 of NC_138173.1, forward strand.
CACAGCCTTTTTTTCGGTTTGCTGGCCTTTTTTTTTTTTTTTTTTTTTGCGTTAAGCGAGCCTCTCACTGTTGGGGCCTCTCCCGTTGCGGAGCACAGGCTCTGGACATGCAGGCTCAGTGGCCATGGCTCACGGGCCTAGCCGCTCCACGGCATGTGGGATCCTCCTGGACCGGGGCACAAACCCGTGTCCCTGGCATCGGCAGGCGGACTCTCAACCACTGCGCCATCACGAAAGCCATGTTTTTAAATTTTTATTGGAGTATAGTTGATGTACAATGTTGTGTTACTTTCCAGTGTACAGCAAACTAAGTCAGTTATACATATACATATACCCACTCCTTTTTAGATTATTTTCCCATATAGGCTATTACAGAGTATTGAGTCGAGCTCCCCGTGCTCTATAGCAGGTCCTTATTTGTTATCCATTTTACGTATAGTAGTGTATATGTCAATCCCAATCTCCCAGGTTATCCTTCCCCCCCTTTCTCCTTTGGTAACCATAAGTTTGTTCTCTACATCTGTGGCTCTATTTGTTTTGTAAGTAAGTTCATTTGTACTATATTTTTAGATTCTACATATAAGCATTATCGTATTTGTCGTTCTCTGTCTTACTTTACTCAGTATGGCAATATCTAGGTCCATTCATGTTCCCACAAATAGCATTATTTTGTTCTCTTTTATGGCCAAGTAGTATTCCATTGTATCTATGTACTACCTCTTTATCCACTCTTCTGCTGATGGACATTTTGGTTGCTTCCATGTCTTGGCTATTGTAAATACTGCTGCGATGAGCATCAGGGTGCATGTATCTTTTTGAATTTTGGTTTACTCTGGAACTACGCCCAGGAGTGGAATTGCTGGATCATATAGTAGCCCTATATTTAGTTTTTTAAGACACCTCCTTATTGTTCTCCATAATAGTTTATATCAGTTTGCTGGCTTTGATGAAGCATGTTGCCCTGTTGGAAAGATCACATGGTAAAGACTGAGTGTAGCTTCCAGCCACAGCCAGGAAGAGACTGAGGATTTCTGTTCAATAGCCCAACAGCCCAATTACATTGGACCCGTTCCACTTTGGGAAAAGCAATACTTTGTTTTGACTAGTGTTGACAGGAGTACAAACATGGCTCTGCTGTCCAAGTGCTCGAGTTACAGATCTGAAAGTGTATCTGGTTTACTTACATAGAATCTGATTAACTGCCGTGGAAAAAGGGACCACTTTATGGCAAATGAGGTGTTACAGTGGATACATGACCATTGAATCCAGTGCTCCAACTACATAGTCAGTGGGTAAGAATGCCTTCTTAAAGGTGTATCTGAGTTGTCAGCTTAGAGGAGCAGCCTATGTGCACCAAGAGTTGTTCTTCAATATTCAGTGTATATCTCAATTCAAAGGTCATTTTATGATGCTGTGTCCTTAGCAGATAGAACAAGTTGAAGGGGACCAGAATATGCCACCCCAAAATATGTCACTTTGGCATGTTGATTATTTGGAATTAATGTTACTTAAGGAACAGCCAGGGCTTCCCTGGTGGTGCAGTGGTGGAGAGTCCTCCTGCAGATGTAGGAGTTCATGTCACAGTCTGGGAGGATCCCACATGCTGCGGAGCAGCTGGGCCCGTGAGCCATGGCCGCTGAGCCTGTGCGTCCAGAGCCTGTGCTCCGCAACAGGAGAAGCCACAACAGTGAGAGTCCTGCATACCGGAAAAAAAAAAAAAAAATGATTGCCTAAATTGGGGATGATTGGACTAGTATTCTGGACTAGTGACAAAATTAGTCAGTTGATCATTCTACTTATCAATAAAATAGCAAAAATCAACTGCATGAAGTAGAAACGTCCAGAAGCTAGGGAGGTAGTTTGGACCTTCAACTAGGGACACAATAATCTGAAAGTAAATGTAAAATCTATAACAGAAAATTCACACAGATTTTTAGCAAAATTAGGTTTGTGATGATAGGGTGATACTGATACTGTCTTATTGTCCTCACTTCAGTTTGGGAGTTTCTTGCTAAACTGCTGATAATAAAGTATATAAGGAGGATCATATTCTTGGTAAATTATGTATGATATGGGAACACTTCAGTAAGAACAAATGTACCAGAGAACGTTGATGTTCTACTCTGACTCCCTCAGATTCTTTATTAGCTAAGTACACTAATCCCTCATGTTCTGCTTTTCTCTCATTGGGGCTTCCAGAGGATTTTCTTTGGGCATTTGAGTTGCCTTCTTGCAGGCTTGGAAATCCAGAAGGGCCTGAAAATTATACCTCACCCTCAACACACATTTTCCTGAAGCTAAGGACTATGTGGTGTGGGAAAACAAAAGTGCAGCACATTGCTTCAAGGCAGGAAAAATTCTCAGGTGTAATGTATGATCTAAAGCTCAATTTGGATCTGAGTCTGAGACTTCATCTGAAATTAAACCCTTGCTTGACCTTTTCTTTCTCCATCATGTTTCTCCCATACCTTATTGGTTTTTCCTGAGAGCACCTTCATAAACAATCACTTCTACCTGAATCCGCGGCTTAGAATCTGCTGTTAGAGAAGCCAATCTAAAACATTTGTTACCAAGAATCATCAAAAAGCAGACCCTAATGTTAGGATTCTGTAGTTGGATCACTCCCTGGTGAGTTGGAAATAAGGATCCATTTTCATGAGAGATGGACTGTCAATAGCCCTTAGCATGCTCCAGCCTTAAAATTGTTGAGATTCTCCACTCTGTGATACCAATGGAAATAAATGTTCTGACTTAACTAGGGTACATGTAAGGACTATGGGAATAGGAGATTGTTACTGGATGATTCTGATGTGTTGAAGAGAGAAAATGATACACACATGTTGATCAATTACTAACAAAGTGTGAAACTCAGACAACTTCCATCCAGTATTTAAGAGAACTTTATCATTTACAGCATGAGGGCAAATATATTTGAAGACGAGGCACAGAATTTAATTTTCAAACATTTAAAAAAAAGCTGATTTGAAAACTTGGCCAGGTCTCCTACATCATAATCAGTGTCCTCAGAGAGAATTGGGATCATGAGATTGGAGTGTGATTATATAAATGAATTCACCTGAATGCCCAGAAGCACAAGCATCTGGGCCTGCAAAAACAGCCGACTGTTGTAGCCATACCACAGAGTCAGGATGGATCACCAACCAAAATTTCATTTGGATATTAGTACTAATGACATTATCAGGAAGGTAGGAGAAGGTTTAGTACTCATGTATTGAGATTTTCAGGAGAGAGCAGGGCGATTCCAAAGAACTTGGGAAAGAAGGGAAAAGAGACTGGCTTGGAGTTTTAGAGAGGTTATGGGGTGGAGCTAGGGTGTGGCTTCCTGAGAATGTTTTGAACTTCCCACCGGAACCAAATGAAGAAGCATTTGGGCTTTTGTATCAGATGGCTAAGGTTTGGAGCAGAAGGGAGCAGAGAGTGTGGAACCCAAAACCATAGCAAACATCAAAAATGGAGCCAGACTTTATTATACCCCCTTACCTTAATTATAGCAGCTCTCTCAACACCATTACTTGAATATTATGCTAAAGATGTTGTAATGTGGGGTTTTTTCCCTTTAATGATTTGCTTAACTTGATTCCTGGTCACCAAACCGAATACAAGGGCTAAGCTTCATCCTAACCAAGTGTTGAACCTGCTAAAGAAGGAAAGCTACTTTCCACTAAAGGAACTACAGGCCCTGTATAATACCTACCTGAAAGAACAAGGTAAGCATGCCTGAACATAGATTTTTTGAGATGTAGAATCAAGGGGAGTAGAATGTCAGTCTGAATGTGACAGCATGGGTGGAACTTGACATTATGCTAAGTGAAATAAGTCAGAGAGAAAGACAAACACTGTATGACCTCGCTTATATGTGGAATGTAAGAAAAAAACAACTCATAAATACAGAGAACAGATTGGTGGTGGCCAGGAGGGAGGAGGGGTGGTAAGGGGTAGGCAAGTGGCTAAAAGTGGTCTAAAGGTACAAATTTCCAGCTAAACAAGTCCTGGGATATAATGTATGCATGATGACTATAGATACTAATGTCACATTGTATATTTGAACATTGCTGAGAGAGTAGATCTTCAAAATTCTCATCACAAGAAAAAAATGTGTAGCTCTGTGTGGTGATAGACATTGGCTGGATTATTGTGCTGATCATTTTGCAATATATACAGTGTGTCAAATCATTATGTTGTGCACCTGAAACTAATATAACCTTATATGTTAATTATATCTTAATAAAAAAATGTCAGTCTGGCTAAGGAAGAATTTTTGACATGCATCTATTCTGCCATGATTCAGGAATTAATAATAAATTACAGGGATGGTTCTTGGAAGTACAGAAAAAAATGGTCCACATTAAATAATAAAACAATTTCCAAATAAGCCTAGTTAAAATGTGGAAGAAGGAATCGAAAGTATCAGAGAAGAGGGTCACAGTAAAACGAATTTATTATGTAACGTTATAAATCCTACCAACTAACTCATATAATTCACTTCCCTTGAGAAACTTGCTTCTAACCAGTACTTTGCTGCAGTATTAATGAAAAGTCACTTCTTGATTAGATTTTAAAGGATTGTGCTTCAGTCTTATTAACAGAATCCCGCTGCCTTTTTTTCGGTTTGCTGGCCTTTTTTTTTTTTTTTTTGCGGTACGCAGGCCTCTCACTGTTGTGGCCTCTCCCGTTGCGGAGCACAGGCTCCGGACGTGCAGGCTCAGCGGCCATGGCTCACGGGCCTAGACGCTCCACGGCATGTGGGATCCTCCCAGACCGGGGCACAAACCCGTGTCCCCGGCATCGGCAGGTGGACTCTCAACCACTGCGCCACCAGTGAAGCCCTGTTTTTTAATTTTTATTGGAGTATAGTTGATGTACAATGTTGTGTTACTTTCCAGTGTACAGCAAAGTAAGTCATTTATACATATACCGACTCCTTTTTAGATTCTTTTCCCATATAGGTTATTACAGAGTATTGAGTAGAGTTCCCCGTGCTCTATAGTAGGTCCTTATTTCTTATCCATTTTACATATAGTAGTGTATATGTCAATCCCAATCTCCCAGGTTATCCTTCCCCCCTTTCCCCTCTCGTAACCATAAGTTTGTTTTCTACATCTGTGACTCTATTTGTTTTGTAAGTAAGTTCATTTGTACCATATTTTTAGATTCTACATATAAGCGTTTTCATATTTGTCTTTCTCTGTCTTACTTTACTCAGTATGGCAATATCTAGGTCCATTCATGTTCCCACAAATAGCATTATTTTGTTCTCATTTATGGCTGAGTAGTATTCCATTGTATGTATGTACTACATCTTTATCCACTCTTCTGCTGATGGACATTTAGGTAGTTTCCATGTCTTGGCTATTGTAAATACTGCTGTGATGAGCATCAGGGTGCATGTATCTTTTTGAATTTTGGTTTACTCTGGATCTATGCTCAGGAGTGGGATTGCTGGATCATATGGTAGCTCTATATTTAGTTTTTTAAGACACCTCCTTACTGTTCTCCATAATGGTTATATCAGTTTGCTGGCTTTGATGAAGCAAGTTGCTCTGTTGGAAAGGTCACATGGTAAAGACTGAGTTTAGCATCCAGCCACAGCCAGGAAGAGACTGAGGTTTTCCGTTCAATAGCCCAACAGCCCAATTACATTGGACCCGTTCCACTTTGGAGAAAACAATACTTTGTTTTGACTAGTGTTGACAGGAGTACAAACATGGCTCTGCTGTCCAAGTGCTCGAGTTACAGATCTGAAAGTGTATCTGGTTTACTTACATAGAATCTGATTAACTGCCATGGACAAAGGCATTTGCCACTTTATGGCAAATGAGGTGTTACAGTGGATACATGACCATTGAATCCAATGCTCCAACTACATAGTCAGTGGGTGAGAATGCCTTCTTAAAGGTGTATCTGAGTTGTCAGCTTAGAGGAGCAGCCTATGTGCACCAAGAGTTGTTCTTCAATATTCAGTGTATATCTCAATTCAAAGGTCATTTTATGATGCTGTGTCCTTAGCAGATAGAACAAGTTGAAGGGGACCAGAATATGCCACCCCAAAATATGTCACTTTGGCATGTTGATTATTTGGAATTAATGTTACTTAAGAAACAGCCAGGGCCTCCCTGGTGGCGCAGTTGAGAGTCCGCCTACCGATGCAGGGGACAGTGGTTCATGCCCCGGTTCGGGAGGATCCCACATGCTGCGGAGCGGCTGGGCCCGTGAGCCATGGCCGCTGAGCCTGCACGTCTGGAGTCTGTGCTCCGCAACAGGTGAGGCCACAACAGTGAGAGACCTGCGCCTTGCAAAAAAAAAAAAGAAAAAAAAAAGAAAAGAAACAGCCAGTGCAAGGAGAACACTCCAACCTCCTTTGTCCCTTAGAAAGCAGGGAATATATCTCCTATATGAATGGCACCATCCCTATACCAGGAGGGTAGGAGGCATCTTAATCACCAGAGATAGAGAATTTAGGGCCCAGAAGATTGTGTAAACAACCCTCATTACTTCTTCACTATTTTCTCCCCTAAGCCCAAACCCTTTGTCTTGTCATTTCTTCACAAGTTTATTTTCTTGTCTAAAAGATACAAAAGCTCCTTGCTTTGGTCACTTCTTTGAGCCTCTTATCTTTGGTGCTCCTGTATGTATGAAATTAAATATGTTTTTCTCCTGTTAATCCACCTTAAGTCAATTTAGTTATTAAATCAGCCATAGAGCTAAGATGGGAAGAAGGGAAAACATTTTTCCTCTCCTACAATATAGATCTTAGAACTCAAATGTAAGTAGGGGTGGCCCTGCTTACTAACATTTCTAGCGACCAAACTGAGTATTTATGTTTCCCGTATTTGAAAGTTTAAGGTCTTGGGACCAGAGGTCCTTGTTTCTAGAGAAAAATACTTCCACCTGTGAACAATTTTTTTAAAATTCCACTAAATTTAAAGCTATGCCTTCCCTTTATCACTCTGAACATTTTGTTCAAGTAGACCAGCAGTTTAAAAAAGACAAAATGTGGGCTTCCCTGGTGGCGCAGTGTTTGAGAGTCCACCTGCCGATGCAGGGGACAGGGGTTCATGCCCCAGTCTGGGAAGATCCCACATGCCACGGAGCGGCTGGGCCCGTGAGCCATGGCCGCTGAGCCTGCGTGTCCGGAGCCTGTGCTCCGCAACGGGAGAGGCCACAACAGTGAGAGGCCTGCATACCGCAAAAACAAAACAAAAGAAGGACAAAATGTGGGTGGTGTGATGAATTGGAAGATTGGGATTGACATATATACACTAATATGTATAAAATGGATAACTAATAACCTGTATAAAAAATAAATTTAAAAAAGACAATAATAGTTACTATACTGGTCTGGGTATTAACACTGGGCCTCATGAAGAGATAGGGTTGCTGCTATATAACTGGGAGAGGAACAATCTTTGGCCATCACATTATTTATTGGGGCATCTCTTAGTATGCTAATGCCCAGTTTTATCAGTGAATGGGCAATTGCAACAAAAACAGGTTGATAAAATCATGGTAACTGGGAACTATGACTTCTCTAATAGGAAGGTCTGGATCACCCTCCAGTGAAGACCCCAATATGAGCAGAAGTTAGGGTCAGGAGACACCCAAATAAGTAGTAGAGGATGGAGATAATAAGTATCAATTAAATCCTCAGGATGAATTGCATCTGTTGGGACCTTAGCTTATTTCACTAACTGCTCACGTATTTTCTCCAACATTGTGGCAAATTAGAATTTACGGAGCTATGGCAGCACAAAGTTAAAGTAAGATGTAAGAGGATTTGAGAATAGAAATGGGTAATCTGTGGGGTTTCTTCTGACCAGTACTGACAGGTGCACAATTTTGTCTCCCCTGGTCCAACTGCTTCAAGTAAGAAATCCTACGTTGGGACAGATAGTGTCTGGTTTACATGCATGAGAGCCTACTGAGCATTATTGGTGTCCTGCCCAGGGCCCTTCAATGCCTTTTATGTTTTTGCATACCCATGTTCCAGCTTCCATATCCTTCATAGCAGTAGCCTTCTACTTGAGAATTTTCTTGCCTTTTGACTCTCTATTGTATGGAGAGTCAGAAGTGACTGGGAGTTTTAAGCCTCACCCTAACACCATACTCTTGTCTTTTTCTGGATTAGATTTCTTCTCCCATGGCTGATAGAATATATGCAGTCATGCTCCCAGTACTTAAAGTGGCTAAGTAGCAAGAAATAATTTGTTGGGGTGGGAGTCCAGATATTTTACCTCCACGTAGAAACAACTCTGAGGGGTAATTTAAGTTCCAGAGCATGAGTGTTAGTATCCAACAAACTCTGTGGTGTCAGGGCAAGGATTTCTCTTCTATCACAGATAGCAACAGCCAGATTTACACCAGCACCAGTCAAGACAGACTTTACCATTTCCCTCTCAACTCTCTCGTGTCCTTGCTCTCCCAAATTCGGAGAAACTCAGGAGAAGAGTATTAGACAAAGTGGTTGAGCACTTTGGAATATATATCAGTATATATCCATTTCTCACTGCCAGTCCCTTGAAAAGTGGATCAGAACTGAATTGGCTACTGATTGTGAGAAAATATGAATTGAATCTGAATTTTTATAGTAGATTTTGCTATAGTATTTAACATCTGCAAATGTGATTTTTCTAACATCAGACTGTAACACAGGAAGGCATGGAATTTTCAAGATGTATTGTCCAGGACAGATAAGATAAGAAAATAATTTTGAAAAAGGTGGTAAGAAAAAAATTATTTCCTGTATGGTCTACAGTGAGTTCAATCTATTCAGTGAACTGGCTAAATGAGTAGTTTTGCCAAAGCTAGTATTTATTCAACTCCTATTTATTGCTTCATGTCTCCTTACTCTTTGCTGGTTTTTCTTTGAATAAAGAGGTTAATATATTTGGCTAGGTCCAGGATCCTGCTGGGAAAGAATGGTAAACACTCTAAACGTATCCCTTTTGGATTAAATTCTTTTCATGGCTCATAGAGTGTGTTATATACAGTCAAGCCCTCAATGCTTAATAAATATAAAGTGCTTATGTGCTATGAATATTTGCTTCAGAGGTTTCCTTAGAATAGAAGGAAATGTATAATGTATCTTTCTTTTAGACTATATGTATTTTCTTTCTGTGAGTATTCCACATCAAGAGTTGCTTAATTTTTTAGAAAATGTGTATATTCTTTTATTCCACTATTTTCAAATTTTAGATATATTCTATGTGTAATTATTCTAGAAAGATTCTTTAATCTTAATTTAGCAAATCATCTAAACACATGGTTTTAGTAGTATATTCTATATCTGCTATCATGACCTAAGATTTTCCCTCAAAGTATCAAATATCCTCTTAAATTAATAATTTTCAAATGTCTGATAAAATCTTTCCCAATTTTTTTTTTTTTTAACTTTTTATTATAAGAATTTTCAAACACAAAGTCAAATAATGCAATACACATCCATGTGCCCATTACCGAACTTCATCAATTGTCATCATTTTGCTAATCTTGTAGAAACAAGTGTTAATTATAATCAGAGATAAAACAGGATTCAAACTTTGTGGAAAAGAGTAAAATATACTTTTTTACCAACAGTCATATGGTGAAGGTGGGCAGAATCATTGCATGGTGCAACGTGGTAAAGTAAATAGAGGGTTAAAATCCTTAATAGAAGGATGCATCTTGCATGAAAGGAGATGGGACATATTTTATAGACCCCCCTTCATGCTGCAGGAAGAATCAGGACCACAGCTACATTTGCCTATTTATTTTTTAGCTTATGAAGTTAATGAGAATAGCAGAATTATTTCTGGTGTAGCAGAAAATCAATGGATTATGTTACTTATAGACATTCTCTTCTAAAATATTCTTCTGACAATGAGAAGCTGAAGAAGGCTAATGAATCACCTATTTTACATTATAATTTTTGCTTTTCATGTATGTTTAAACATACATGAAACCTCTCTTATTAAAGGCTTATTAAAACCTCTCTTTTAATAAGCCTCTACTGAAATATACATTTGAGGGATAATTCTAGCAAGTTTTTAATGTAAATATTCAATAGTTTCTATAAAGAACTGTTTTATTTTTTTTCTGTTTTTTTGTTTTTTTCTGCTACAGTCCCTTCTTATCCAAATTGCTAATATGCTGTGTTACTTAGGCCTGCCAGTACTGGGTAAATTAAAAGGAAGAGGGCAGGAAGAATTCTGTCTTTGCTGTCATCTGGCTTCTCTTTCAAAACAAGGTCTCTTTAAATCTATCTAAAATTTTCCTTTAGGTTTTTTACACTTAAACGGAATATCTTTGAGCCATTTTTTTAAACATCTTTATTGGAGTATAATTACTTTACAACGTTGTGTTAGTTTCTGCTGTATAACAAAGTGAATCAGCTATATGTATACATATATCCCCATATCCCCTCTCTCTTGCATCTCCTTCCCACCCTCCCTATCCCACCCCTCTAGGTGGTCACAAAGCACCGAGCTGATCTCCCTGTGCTATGTGGCTGCTTCCAACTAGCTATCTGTTTTACATTTGGTAGTGTATATATGTCCATGCCACTCTCTCACTTCGTCCCAGCTTACCCTTCCCCCTCCCCGTGTCCTTAAGTCTGTTCTCTACGTCTGTGTCTTTATTCCTGTCCTGCCCCTAGGTTCATCAGAATCATTTTTTGTTTTTTTTTAGATTCCATATATATGTGTTAGCATACGGTATTTGTTTTTCTCTTTCTGACTTACTTCACTCTGCATGACAGTCCCTAGGTCCATTCACCTCACTACAAATACCTCAATATCCTTTCTTTTTATGGCTGAGTAATATTCCATTGAATATATGTGCCACATCTTTATCCATTCATCTGTTGATGGACACTTAGGTTGCTTCCATGTCCTGGCTATTGTAAATAGTGCTGCAATGAGCATTGTGGTACATGACTTTTTTTGAATTATGGTTTTCTCAGGGTATATGCCAAGTAGTGGGATTGCTGGGCCATATGGTAGTTCTATTTTTAGTTTTTTAAGGAACCTCCATACTGTTCTCCATAGTGGCTGTATCAATTTACATTCCCACCAACAGTGTAGGAGAGTTCCTTTTCTCCACACCCTCTCCAGCATTTATTGTTTGTAGATTTTTTGATGATGGCCATTCTGACCTGTGTGAGGTGGTACCTCATTGTAGTTTTGATTTTCATTTCTCTAATGATTAGCGATGTTGAGCATTCTTTCATGTGTTTGTTGGCAACCTGTATATCTTCTTTGGAGAAATGTCTGTTTAGGTCTTCTGCCCATTTTTGGATTGGGTTGTTTGTTTTTTTGATATTGAGCTGCATGAGCTGCTTGTATATTTTGGAGATTAATCCTTTGTCAGTTGCTTCATTTGCAAATATTTTCTCCAATTCTGAGGGTTGTCTTTTTGTCTTGTTTATGGTTTCCTTTGCTGTGCAAAAGCTTTGAAGTTTCATTAGGTCCTATTTGTTTATTTTTGTTTTTATTTTCATTTCTCTAGGAGGCGGGACAAATAGGATCTTGCGGTAAATCTTTCCAAATTTTAATACTGTTTTTTAGCCTGAGATCTTCCCCCTTTTTTGTTTGCAGTCAGTAACACCATTATCTGCATTACCTTCACTCTTTCTCCTAACACAACACCAAATAAAGATAAAAGCCAGTTAAAACTGCTGTGTTCATACGTTTTTCACACCTAGATCTTCCAACTAGATCCACCAATGGTAATCTACCCCTACAATGAAATTATATACTTGGAAACATATAGCAATATGTTTAGTAATAATAGTAATATGTATATATTACATTTACTTACTTAGCCTTTGAAATTAAATCTTTAATGTGTTTCTGGGGTAATACACTTGCAGTGTTTGAAAGTTTATTTGCCTATAAGGATACACAAAACATCCAAATCTTTTTTATTGAAGCATAGTTGATTTATAATATTGTATTAATTTCTGCTATACAGCAAAGTGATTCAGTTATACATACATATACATTATTTTTTATATTTTTTCCATTATGGTTTATCACAGGATAGTGAATATACTTCCCTGTGTTATACACTAGGACCTTGTTGTTTATGCATCATATATATAATAATTTACCTCTGCTAATCCCAAATTCCCAATCCATTCTTCCCCCACCCCCTGTTCCCCTTGGCAACCACGAATCCATTCCCTCTGTCTGTGAGTCTGTTTCTGTTTTGTAGATAGGTTCATTTGTGTCATATTTTAGATTACACATAAGTGATATTATATGGTATTTGTCTTTCTTTTTCTGACTTCCTTCTTAGTATGATAAGCTCTATTTCCATCCATGTTGCTGCAAGTGGCATTATTTCATGCTTTTTGATGACTGAGTAGTGTTCCATTGTATATATATATATACCACACCTTCTTTATCCATTAATCTGTCAATGGACATTTAGGTTGTTTCTGTGTGTTGGCTACTGTGAAGAGTGCTGCTATGAACATAGGAGTGCCTGTACGTTTTTTAATTAGAGTTTTGTCTGGATATATGCCTAGGAGTGGGATTGCTGGATCATATGGCAACTGTACTTTTAGTTTTTTGAGGAAACTCCATACTATTTTCCACAGTGGTTGCACAAACTTACATGCCCACTAACTGTAGGAGGGTTCCCTTTTCACACCCTCTCCAGCATTTGTTATTTGTAGACTTTTAATGGTGGCCATTCTGACCTGTGTGAGGTGGGACCTCATTGTAGTTTTGATTTGCATTTCTCTAATAATTAGCAATGTTGAGCATCTTTTCATGTGCCTATTGGCCATCTGTATGTCTTCTTTGGAGAAATGTCTATTTAGGTCCTCTGCCCATTTTTCGATTGGGTTGTTTTTTTGTTGTTGTTGAGCTGTATGAGTTGTTTATATATTTTGGAAATTAAGCTCTTGTTTGTTGCATCATTTGCAAATATTTTCTCTTAGTCTGTAGGTTGTCTTTTTGTTTGTTTATGGTTTGGGTTTTTTTGCTATACAAAATCTTATAAGTTTGATTAGGTCCCATTTGTTTATTTTTGGTTTCATTTCTGTTGCCTTGGGAGACCTACGAAAACATTGGTAGGATTTATGTCAGAGAATCAGAACATCCAAATCTTAAACAGGACTAGGTACTGAAGAGAATGCCAGCTTATGCATGATAGTGAGGAAACTACTGCTCTCTTCTGCATCAAGTGCTCTTTGAGCAATCATAATGCTGGCACCAACTGCACAGAGAGAGCAATAAATAAGGAAAAACCATTCTTTCTTCATATGAGGTGACATGCTTAGTGTATTTAAGCCTTAACTCTTTCATTTGTAAAATAAGGGCCTAGGATTATTCTTCATGATCTCTCACAGACACAGGTGTTAAGGATCCGAACTACAGAATAACAATGGCCTGGGTTCAAATACTTTTTCTTTATTTCCTGATTTTGTGACTACAGGCAATTTTCAATTCTTCAAGTTCTTTTGGTTTGTTTTCTGTTTTGTAACATTTAGTAGGGGTACTAATAAAAGTAGAGCTGTTAAATTCTTTTAAATCTGTGTAAAGTACAATGTGATATATATATATATATATTTTGTGTGTGTGTGTGTGGTACACGGGCCTCTCACTGTTGTGGCCTCTCCCATTGCGGAGCACAGCCTCCAGACGCACAGGCTCAGCAGCCATGGCTCACGGGCCCAGCCGCTCCGCAGCATGTGGGATCCTCCCAGACCAGGGCACGAACCTGTGTCCCCTGCATCAGCAGGCGGACTCCCAACCACTGCGCCACCAGGGAAGCCCCTAATGTGATATATTTTTAGTGAGGTTTTTATTTAGTATTTTAGAATGAGAATATTACAGTGATATTCTATTCTATTTACTGCTTTAAAGATTCAAGATATCAGTTATTTTTTTCAAAGTCATTAGGGAGAGGGAGAATAAAATAGGAGCAAAATATTTTTGCTATTGTGTATATTCCTTTCAGAGAAAATTACATTTCTTTTTGCCAAAGGGAATGAAAGCAACTTTATCTGGCCATTCTCATGGGCGCCTACATACAAAAATAAGAACTAGATGTGTTTCAGGTTATTCTTGGATTTTAGGTGTAAACACATAGTTTATTCATACTTATTTCAAGAACACATTAATTATTGGCCTATTAACAAAAGATCCTATTTCTTTATCTCTGGGAAATTTTATATATACATATAGTGATAGATAGATAATCTCTGTGATATATATATATGTGGTATATATAAGTTAAAAGAATAAATATATATCACATGTATATTTTTATTTATATTTTTATTTCTTCTAAGCACTATCAACTCCCTCCTTGACATCCAAAAATGCTATGTGTAAATATCCTACTTAATGTCATTATGATAATTTATTTGAGACATATGATCTAAAATGGAAATTCTGAGTCAGTGTGTGTCAATTGAAAAATTCATTAACTACAGTAAGAGTTCTCTTCATATGGCTATCTAAAACTAAACTACCACCACCTGAAGATTCCTATTTACACATTTATTCTCTTAGTATTTAACCAGTTTCTAATTTTCACTAGGCTTTGTTGGAATCATACCTTTGACCTTACATTTCTTTGATCACTGTTGACCTTATCTCCATGTTTGTGTTGACCATTTTTATTATATGATCATATTACTCATTTGAGAATTTTTCTTTTGGGTTTCCTACATATTTCTTCCTGATTTGCATGAATTACTTATTTAACATAGATATTCATTTCTTGGTATTATAAATATTGTATCCTGATGTGTCCATCTTTTCAGATATTCCATTGTTCCTTTGGTAAATAGAAATATATAATTTTGATCTTTTTATTTATTTATGATTTGTACTTTTCCTGTTATTATTTAAGAAATCCATCCATGACTCAAGTTTATACAGAGTCCTCTTCACTTTCTTCTATTTGAATTTTGTTTTCATTTTTCATGTTAATTTTTAAAATTCATTTAGAGTCCATTATTCATATCAGGAATAAGATATGCCATTACTTTTAAAATATAGTGACCCGCTTTTTCCATAGCTCTATAAAGTGATGGATGGCTTCAATTTTATTTTACATCAGATTTCTTTATATGTTTACATATGTATTTCAGACCTCTAATTGGTCAAATTTTCTGCTTCTATAGCTATACCACAATGCATTTTTGCTATTTTTTCAAAATTAACCTTGATGTTTGTTAAATTTTATGACAGCTGTTGATATCTGGTAGTTGTCAGTACTTTAGCTTCAAAAATATGTTATCAAAATTGCCTTGGCTCATCCTTGCTCTTTCCACTTCCATACACACTTTTGAATCAGCTTGTCATTTCAAATACCTGGCACTATTTTGACTGGAATTGAATTTTATCTATGGATCAAATGATAGTTCATATCTTTACAATATTTTGTCTTTGAATCCATAAATATATAAACATATATGTATGTTTTTATATAAATGTCTTCATAATTTTTCATTAATTTTATCCCTAAAGTATTTGTTATTTGGGGGTACTATTACAAATAATATCAATTTAGATTTTTGTTGAAGTTATATAAATGCAATTACTGGTTGTATATGGACCTTATATCTGGTGACTGTAACAAATGCACTTATAAATTCTAACAGTTTGTTCTTAAATTATTTGGATATTCTTCAAATAAAATTATGCCAACAGGAAATAATCATATTTTTTCATTGCCAATTTTGAGCCCCTCATATCATACAATTCACCCATTTAAAATATACAATTTAACAGTTTTATTATATTCACAGAGTTATGTATCCATCACTACAGTCACTTTTAGAACATTTCAATATGCTCCCCCAAAATCTGGCATTCTTTAGGTGTCATCCCCCACCAAATCTGCATTCCCACAGTCTTAGGGAATCAACTTTGTGTCTCTATAGATTTGTCTATTCTGGACATTTTGTATAAATGGAGTCAAACAATATATGGCTTTTTGTTACTGGCATCTTTAGGTTAGCAACATATTTTCATGCTTGTTACATGTATCGGTACCCCTTTCCTTTCATTCCTGAATAATAGTCCACTGTATTGGTACACATTTTACTTATCCATTCATTAGTTAATGGACTTTTAGGTTGTTTTAATTTTTTGGCTATTATGATTAATACATATTTATGTATAAGTTTCTTGTTTTTAGTTTTGACTATTTTCAGTTTATCTATTGTTTGCATTGCTACTGGTGTTTTGGTGTTATATCCTAAAAAAACATTGCTTACTTCAAAGTCATGATGATTTGCACCTACATTTTCTTCTAAGAGTTATAATTTTAGCTCCTACATTTAGGTATTTGATTAATTTTGAGTTTATGTTTTTATATGGTATGAGTTAGGGGTCCAACTTCATTGTTTGCATATGGGCATTCAATTGTCTCAGCACTATTTGTTGAAAAAACTATTCTTTCCCAATTGAATTATCTTGTTGCCCTTGTCAAAAACGAATTGACTATAAATGTAAGTGTTTACATCCGGACTGTCATTTCTATTTCATTGATTTATATGTCTATTCTTATGCCAGTATCATACTGTTTTGATTACTATAGCTTTGTATTAAGTTATAAAATCAGGAAGTGAGAGCCTTACAACTTTGTTCTTCTTTGTCAAGATTGTCTTGGCTATTTTGGGTCTCTTGAATTACTATATAAAATTTCAGGCCAGCTTGTTCACTTCTGCAAAATAAAAAGTTGTATTTTTTTGTGGGAATTACATTGAATCTGTAGATCAGTTTGGGAAGTAAGTTCTTTTTACTGTATTAAGTCTCCTGATCCATGAACTTGGGATCTCTTTCTATTTATTTGATCTTCTTTAATTTCTTTCACCATGTTTTGTAGTTTTAGAGTATATATACTTTTTTACCTCTTTTGTTAAATTTATCCCTAAGTGTTTTATTCTTTTCGATGTTATCGTAAATGAAATTGTTTTCTTAATTTCATTATTCTTAATTTCATTATTGTTACTGGATACAAATACAGTTGAATTTATATATTGACTTTATATCATACAACATACTCATTTATTAGTTAATACTTTTATAATGTATTTCTTGGCAGTTTCTATATACAAGAGAATGTCATCTGCTGTCATTTCTTCCTTTCCAATATGAATGCATGTGTTTTATTTTTTACTTAAATACCCTGGCTAGCATCTGTAGTACAATGTTAAACAGAAGTGGCAAAAGCAGGCAACTTTGTCTTGTTCCTGATATTAGAGGAAGAGCATTTAGTCTTTAACTATTCAGTATAATGTTAGCTATGAATTGTCCATAGATTCACATGATCACATTGAGAATGTTTCCTCTATTCCTAGTTTGTTGAGTATTTTTATTATAAAAATTATTTATATTATTAAATGCTTTTTCTGTGTCTGTGGAGACAATCATATGATTTTGGTCCTTTATTCTATTGGCTTAGTGTATTCCATTCATTGATTTTCATTTGTTAAGCCTACCTTGCATTTCTGGGTCATGGTGCATATCCTTACAATATGCTGTTGGATTAGGTTTCCTAGTGTTTTGTTGAGGATATTTGCATGTATGTTGATAAGAAATACAGTCTTTAGGTTGGTTTGTTTTGTTTGTTTGTTTGGTTTTTTTTTTTTTTTTTTTTTTTTTTGCTTTATTGTCAGGGTAAAACTGGCCTCACAGAATGAACTGGGAAGGTATACCTCTTCTCTTTCTTGGAAAAGTTTAAAATTTGTTAATTCTTCTTTAAATGTTTGAAAAAATTCACCAGTGAAGCCACTTGGTCTTTGGCTTTTATTGGTGGGAAATCTTAAAATTACTAATTCAATTCCTTTATTGTTATAGGTCTATTTAGAATTTCTATTTCATCTGAGTCAGTTTTTATAGTTTGTCTTTCTAAAAATGTGTCCATTTCATCTGTGTTATCTAATTTGTTGGCATATATTTGTTCATATTTGTCACTTACTTTTTATTTCTCTGAAGTTGGTAGTTATGCTCCCTCTTTAATTTCTGATTTTAGTAATTTGACTTTTTTTCTTGGTCAGTCTAGCTAAAAGCTTGTCAATTTTGTTGATATTTTTAAACAGGCAACTTTTGTTTTGGTTGATCTTCTCTGTTATATTTCTATTCTCTATTTCTCAATTTTCTGCTCTAATCTTATTATTTCTTTCCTTCTGCTTGCTTTGGGTTTAATTTTTCCCCCCATTTCCAATGTCATAATGTGGAAAGTTAGCTTGTTGACATGAAATCTGTCTTCTTTTTAATGAAGGCATTTAGAACTACAAATTTCCCCCAATGCACCGCTTTAACTGTATTCCACAAGTTTTGGTATATTTTGTCTTCATTTTTATTCATCTTAAAGTATTTTCTAATTTCCTTTGTGAAAATTTCTTTGATACATTCATTGCATGAGTGTGTTGTTTAATTTCCACATATTTGTGAATTTATCAGATTTCTTTCTGTTATTTCTAATTTCATGTCATTGTGATTGAAATATATATTTTGTATAATTTCAATCCTTGTAAATTTATGGAGATTGGTTTTATGGCCTACCATATGATTTATTCTGTAGAATGTTTCATATGTGCTAGAGATAAATGTATGTGTGTTGTTGTTGTGTGGAAAGTACAATTGATATCTATTAGGTCTAGTCTGTGTCTGTTATTTTCCAAACTTTCTATTTCTTGTTGATTTTCAGCCTACTTATTCTATTACTGAAAGTTGAGTATTGAATTATACTATTGTTGAATTATCTTTTTCTCCTCTCAATTGTGCCTATTTTTACTTCATATATTTTCAGACTTTGCTTCTATTTTTAGGTAGATGTGTATATATATATATATATATATATATATTTTTTTTTTTTTTTTTTTTTTTTTTTTTGCGGTACATGGGCCTCTCACTGTTGTGGCCTCTCCTGTTGCGGAGCACAGGCTCTGGACACGCAGACTCAGCGGCCATGGTTCACAGGCCTAACTGCTCCGTGGCATGTGGGATCTTCCTAGACCAGGGCTCGAACCCGTGTCCCCTGCATCGGCAGGCGGACTCTCAACCACTGCGCCACCAGGGAAGCCTGATGTATATTTATAATTATTACAACTTAATGATATTAATAATGGAATCTTTTATCATTATAAAAGATCCCTGCCTTTTATTTATATTTAAATTTTTACCTAATTGCATTGGCTATGATATTAAATGCAAAAGTGTTGATAAAAGTAGCAATAGTGAGAATCCTGTCTTATTCCTGATTTCAGGTAAAAAGCTCATTCTTTAAGTAAAAACATTCACTATTAAGTAGGATTACAATAGTAATTTTGCTATTGTTATGCTTTGTTTTTTAGTAAATATTTTTAATCACGTTAAAAACTTTTCTCATTTGCTAAGATTTTTCAAAAATTTTAATCATAAATAAGAGTTAAAAAATAATTTACATTTCATCATTACTGAGTTATATTTGAAAGTCAAGATCTGAATCTGACCTGAATTTATCAGTAATATGTAATTTTTCTTGTTCTCTTTACTTGATTTATTTTTAAAATTGCAATTTCTCTCTTCCATTATATTTATCATTTCTTTCTATTGTATTTATATTTATTTTGTTCTATTTATGATTTATAGATGTTAGAGGTAAAATTTTAGGTTATTTACTTTTAATTTATCGTATTTTCTTGTATGTAATTTAAAGCTCTAAATGCTTTTCTAGGTACTGTTTTGGGTATATCTTCAAATTTTTAATAAATTTTTTACTGATTATTTGTCCTAACTTTTTTTTTACTTTCATAAGTTATTTTATGATTTATATTTAATCTGTGTTATTATAATACATTTTTAAATTTTTGTATACACTGGATTTTATTCTTAGCTATCCCAGCTCATGCCCTTCTTCCTGTGTGAGCTTAAACCAGTTTCTTATCCATTCTGTTTTGACGTCTCTATCTGGAAAATTAAGGTTGTAATAGAATTATATGTGAAATACATAGATTCATATCTGGTACATAATAATTTTTATATGTTAACTTTTTTTTATCATTCTTGTTCTATTTTTATTCAATGTGGGTTACAAAAAAGAGTAGATAAGAAGAGAATTATTTGGAATGTATCAATGCTTCCTTGTGGCTTAATCCATTATCATTTTGGAAATGATTCTCTTTTATTTTTATTTTGTTTAGTTTTGGGTATATTTGAATGTAGAGTGTATGTGACTTATCGAATGTGTATGTATTGTTTCACACTAAGAATTTATCAACCATGCTCTATTTATAGTCAGTGTCCTTTCTTTGGTTGGTTTAATTGACCATTTATTATTTGAAATGGCAGTGTCACAATCTCCAAGCAACATGCTAGATCTATATTTTCCTATGCTTTTGGTCATTGTTTTAATTGTTCTAAACTTATCGGTTACTTTGATCTATATTTATGATTTTTATGTCTCCTTTATGTTTATTTACCAGGATATAACAATTTTATTTACAATTTTGCCCTACACTTTTTTTTGTACCATAAAATTATTACTTAGACTTGCAAATTTGTTACACCACTTTATTTTTAACATTGTGGCATCCCTTTTAAAGTGTGCTCTTCTTGATTTTAAATACATACATATATATATATATATATATATATATATATTTAATGGATAAGTCTCATCTAGGAGATTCATTATAGTTTTTCAAACTCTAAAATGACATATATTGTCTCCTCATGTTGTACCTTATTCTCCACTTCAGAGTCATGGAATAATTTCTAGAATTTAAAATCTAAGTATGCTTAGATTTTGTATTAGAGTTTTCTAATTTTTAAGTCAAAATAAAGTTTACTTAATAAGTTTGTTAACTGTACTTTTTATCATATGTCTCACCTGGATTTATTTCCCTATTCTGAGTAGGGTATTTTCTCTTAGTGTTTTTGATGTGGTAAGTTATCTATGTATGTTTATTCCCAAGAATGTTTGTATGCTTTCTTAATTTAAATTGATTAGCTTGAATCAAATGTTCACACATAGGGAATCTCTTTCCAGGATTTGAAACCTAAGGGACTAATACCCAATGTCACTCACATATTCAAGTAGCTTGTCCTCAATTTTTATGCTTTTCTGGAGAGACATTTCCTGACCATTCTGTCTAATGTCAGTCCAGAGTACTTCCATTTTATTCCCTTATCAGTCTTTATTCTTAATCATGACATTTGCCCCTGACATATTATGGAAGTATACATTTACTTATTACCTGTCTTCTCTTTCTAGAAGGCATGCTCATGAGAAGAGCGACTTTATGTTGTTCACTTCTGGATTTATACTGTCTAGTGGTCAAAGAGATGTTGAAATTTTATTGAAGGTTGGAAGCAATTTTTCTGAGGTACAGGCATACTCTGGAGATATGGCAAGTTTGATTCAAGACCACTGCAATAAAGCAAATATTGCAAATCCAAGTTACATGATTTTTTTGGCTTCCCAGTACATATAAAAGTTACTCTCTACTTTAGTCTATTAAGTGTGTAATAACATTATATATTAAAAAAAACATACCTTAATTTTAAAATACTTTAATGCTAAAAAGTGCTACCCATCATCTGAGACTTCAGCAAGTCACAATCTTTTTGCTGGTACAGGATCTTGCTTCAGTGTTTGTGGTTCCTGAGTGATCAGGGTCGTGATTGTAAAGGCTGGGCTGGCTGTAGCAATTTCTTAAAATAATGAATTGATTGACTCTTCCTTTCATGAACAATTTCTCTATAGCATGCAATGCTGTCTGATAGCATTTTATCCACAGTAGAACTTCTTTCAAAATTGGAGTCAGTCTTTTCAAAACCTATTTGCTTTATCAAACTAAATTTACATAATATTCTAAATTCTTTGTTGTCATTTTAGCAATATATTTAGTATCTTCACCAGAAGTATCTTCCAGCTCAAAACACCACTTTCTTTGTTCATCCATAACAAGCAACTCCTCACCCATTAAATTTTTATCATGAGATTGCAGCAATTTAGTCACATCTTCAGGCTCCACTTCTAGTTCTAGTTCTCTTGCTATCTCTACCACATCTGCAATTCCTTCCTCTACTGATCTTGAACCCTCAGTCATCCATTAAGGTTGGAATCAACTTCTTCCGAACTCTTATTAATGATATTTTGACCTCTTCCCATGAATCACAAATAATCTTAATGGCATCTAGAATGATGAATCCTTCCCAGAAGGTTTTCAATTTACTTTGCAAATCCATTGGAGGATTCAATGTCTATGGCAGCTACAGCCTTACAAAATATATTTCTTAAATAATAAGACTTGAAAGTTGAAATTACTCCTTAATCCATGGGCTTCAAAATGGATGTTGTGTAGTAGGCATAAAAACAACATGAATCGTGTTGTGTATCTCCATCAGATATCTTGGGTGACCAGGGGCATTGTCAATAAGCAATAACATCAATATTTTGAAAGGAATCTGTTTCTGATCAGTAGATCTCAATAGTGGGCTTAAAATATTCAGTGAACCGTGTCATAAACAGGTGTGCTGTAATTCATGCTTTGTTTTTGCACTTATAGAGCACAGGCAGAGTAGATTGAGCATAATTCTTAACGGTTCTGGGATTTGGGGAATGGTAAATGAGCACTGAGTCAATTTAAATTCACCAGCTGCATTAGCCCCTAACAAGAAAGTTAGCCTGTCCTTTGAAGCTTTGAAACCAAGCATCGACTTTTCTTCTCTAGCTATAAAAGTCTTAATAGGCATCTTCTTCCAATATATGACTGTTTCATCTACACTAAAAATCTGCTACTTTGGTGTAGTGACCTTCATTAATTATCTTAGCTAGATCTTCTGGATAACTTGCTGCAACTTCTACATTAGTATTTGCTGATTCACCTTGACTTTTATGGTATGGAGATGGTTTCTTTCCTTAAACCTCATGAACCAACCTTTTCTAGCTTCAAACTTGTTTTCTGCAGCTTCTTCACCTCACTCAGCCTTCATATATTTGAAGAAAGTTAGGGCCTTGCTCTGGATTAGGCTTTGGTTTAAGGAAAAGTTGTGGCTGGCTTGATCGTCTATCCAGACCACTAAATCTTTCTCTTTATCAGCAATAAGGCTGTTTTTCTTCTCTTACCATTCATGTGTTCACTGGAGTAGCACTTTTAATTTCCTTCAAGAACTTTTCCTGTGCATTTACGACTTGGCTCACTGGTGCAAGAGGACTAGCTTTTAGCCTATCTCGGCTTTCAACCTTCCTCATTAAGCTTAATCACTTCTAGTTTTTGATTTACAGTGACAAATATGTCTCTTCCTTTCACTTGAACACTTAGAGGCCATTGTTGTGTTATTACTTGGCCTAATTTCCATATTGTTGTGTCTCAGGGAATAGGGAAGCCCAAGGGGAGGAAGAGAGACTAGGCAACGGCTTGGTGGAGCAGTCAGAACGCATACATTAAGTTCACTATCTTATATGGGTGTGGTTTGTGGCAACCCAAAACAATTACAATAGTAACATCAAAGATCACTGATCACTGATTACCATAACAAATATAATAATGGGAAAGTTTGAAATAGTGTGAGAATTACCAAAATGTGACACAGAGACACAAAGTGAGCCAATGCTGTTGGGAAATCGGTGCCGATATACTTGTTGGATGCAGTGTTTCCACAGACCTTCAATTAGTAAAAAAAAAAAAAAAAGCGATATCCACAAAGTACAATAAAGTGAAGCACAATAAACTGAGCTGTGCTTGTATATATTATTTTCATATTTTTATAAGTAAAGAGGATAAGCAACTCACCCAATGTCACACCATTAGTGAATGATTTAGATGAAATTCTAATATAGTCTTGCAGTTTGAAACATGGCACTCATAGCCACAACAAAAATACTGTTTCCTTATGTAATTTGAGTTGGACTTCCTTTCTGAAATGTGCTACCATCAACTCTAATTTTATTAAAACTGACAAAGTCTTCCATGAAACTCACTGGTTTCTGCTAATTATGAGCTTCAACTTCCTTAAATGTCTACAAAATGTATTTTCTCTCAAATACCAGCTCTCGATTTCATTATTATTTTTAATTTCACATCTCCTTCATCTTAGAATAAAAGTCTAAATTCATAATGTTAGTAAAGTTCTCTGAATGTTAGAGAATTAAGAGAGATAAGCCTCAGAAAACAAAGGCAATAATTATCTTACACATGTTAGGATTGGCAATGATCTCTGTTTTCTTGGAACCATGTTTGAGTAAAACTAAGTTCTTCCTTCATTGTGGATTGCAAAATCTTCAGAGGGAAAAGGAATAGAAGCACACTTATGATATTACATTTAGGTATGGGCTAAGAATGAGAAAAAAGAAAAAGAAAAAAACCGTGTTGAGTTCATAACTATAATCATTTTTGTATCTCCACATTATTTCACATCCCTACTTAAGGACCAACTTAAATATGCTTTTCTCTCTAAATTCATGTTGATATCTACTCTTGAACCCTGTTATGGCTCGTTATACTTTAGAGCTGTGCTGGCCATTATGGTAGCCACTAACCACATGTGTCCATGGAGTATTTGAAATATGGCTATTAAATTGTTGTGCTGTAAAATATAAAATACATACTGAATTTTAGAGACAGTATGAAAAACAGTGTAAAATATTCTATTCATATTTTATATTGATTGAAACTGGGTGATCATTAGACAAATCCATTTCACCTACCTACACTAATCAAGGTCCTCTACCAAAGAGGTGTATGTCCTCCAAGCAGTACATAAGATAAACAATAAGATATTTGCCTGAGTTATATGTTAGGAACTTGGAATCAGCTGTGTCTGGTTCTGAACTGAGCTGGTTAGACTGTATAAAACCACCAACCGTCCAACGGGGCATGCTCGAGTGTTGATTCAGTGACCTGACATCAGAGGGCCTAAAAACTCCAGCTAAATACCTCCATTTTTGAACGTGTAGTGGGCTGTAAGTTATACATGTGCAGAACATTGATTACCACACCTTTCTCCAATCACCTTTCCCCACGCCCCCTCACGCCACCCACGCCTCAGAGAGCCCTGCTTCCTCATTCTTTATCCTATAAACACCTACACCCTGTGCCTTCGGGTATTTGTCCACTTTCTTGCTGGCCTTGCCAGTAAACCATCCCTTTGCTGCACACCTCGGGGTCTCAGCGTATTGGCTTGCTGTGGGCGTTGGGCAAAACAAATTGGCTCGGTAGCAGATTATATGTCAAATTGATAACATTTAAAATATACTAGGTTAAACAAAAGATATTTAATTTAATATCACCTCTGTGTGTTTAATATGACTACTACAAAGTGGAAATTATGTGGCTCTCATATGTCTATTGGGCAACAAAGAGTTAGAAAGTATTTTCAAACTTCTCAGGTCATCTTAGTTGGGTGTAAGTTCTGTGATGTATTTGCTGGAGTAAGATTTCCAGAATTTACTCATCCTGCATAACTGAAACTTTGTACCCTTGGCCAATATTTCCCCAATTCTTTTCCCCTCCAGCCCCTGGTAAACACCAATCTACTCTCTGGTTCTATGGGTATAACATTTTTATCTACACATATAAATGAGGTCATGCAGTATTTGATTTTTGTGTCTGACTTTTATTTCACTTAGCATAATGTCCTCCAGGTTTATTCAAATTATTGCAAATAACAGGATTTTCTTTTTTAAGGCTGAATAATATTCCATTCTGTATGTGTATATATATACAGATAGAATGTACATATACCATGTTTGCTTTATGAATTCATCAGTTGACAGACACTTGAATTGTTTCAGTATTTTTTCAATATTTTGGCTATTATAAATAATGCTGCAGTGAAAATGGGAGTGCAGATACCTTTGAGAGATACTGATTCCATTTCCTTTGCACATGTACTCAGATGAGGGAATGCTGGGTCATATGGTAGCTCTATTTTTAATTTTTTGAGAAACCTCATACTGTTTTCCACTGTTGCTACACCAATTTACACTCCCACCAACAGTGTACAGGTGTTTAGCTTCTCCACATGCTAGCCAAACCTGTCATCATTTATCTTTTTGATAATAGCCATTCTAACTAGCCTCAGGTGATATCTCATTGTGGTTTTTGATTCTCATTTCCCTGATGATTAATGTACTCAGGCTCTTCATCTGTTCATCATTTGAAGGGCGTTTACATTGTTTCCATGTTTTGACTATTGCAAATAAACATGCTATAAATATTCATGTACAGGTATTTGTGTGAACCTAAGTTTTCATTTCTCTAGGATAAATATCCAAGAGAAGTTCTGATTCATATTTTAAGTGTATGTTTAACTTTATCAAAAGTGCCAAACTGACTGCAGGCTAGTTGTTACCATTTTAAATTCCCACCAGTAATGTATGAGAGATCTGGTTGCCCTGCATCTTTTCCAGCATTTAGTACTGTCCATATATTTTTTCTATTAAGTTTGGAGTGATATCTCATGGTGGCTTTATTTACATTTCCATAATGACTAATGCTTTTAATCATCTTTATATGTGCTATATGCCATTTACATATCTTCTTAAATGAAATGTCAAAGACTTTTTCTTATTTTTTATTTGGATTCTTTACTTTCTTACTCTTGCCTTTAGGTTTTCATCATATATTCTGTATGCAAATCTTCAGAGATGCAATTGGAAAATATTTTCTTAGTCTGTGGCTTGAATTTTAATCCTCATAACAGAGACATTTACAGAGAAAAATTTTTAGTTTTAATAAAGTTTAGTTTGTGTTTTTTTCCCTTTTATGGCCATGCCTTTGCTATTTTGTTTAAGGACTTTTTGCCGAACCATAGATCAAAAATATATTCTATGTTTTCTTCTAAAATCATTATACTTTTAAGTTTTAAACTCTGTGATCCATTTTTTGAGTTAATTTTACATAAAGTATGAAGTACAGTAGAGTTTTGTGCTGGCAAATCAATAGTTTGGAGAAATTAGAAGTTTGGGAGATCATAGAAGCAATATGCCAAAAAGCAATCTGTGAGGTCCAGAACTAAGATATTGGCAGTGTGTTATGTGCAAAATATTCAGTTCATCAGGTTGGCAAATTATAGCTGAGCACACAGCACTTTGCTGCATTCTGAGGAGGAATTATATTGAAATAATTCAAAACTTCTGTATTGAATAATCAAAGAATATTATTTCCTAAACAAATAGATGTTGGTGGGAATAAAAAGAGACAGAAGAAATTCAACTTTCTCAAGAGATCATAATTCTCATTTAGATTCAGCTACACCTTATGAGCATCTGCAGGAGTATGGTGATAAGAACTCAAACAATTTATCATCAAATGTCTTTATATCTGAGATGAAATGTGTTCAAATCAGTGGTTCCCTTAGAGAAGTTCTAGTTTTGTCAACGAGGTTAAGGATCAAAAGAGTGCAATCTTTCAGTATTCAGTTCCAACAATCAAATGTGTTCCTGCCTCATCAAGTAAAATGCAGTCCCATCACAAATCAAAGGAAACCATATGGTCAATTTTTATTCATTTTTCTTATCCAGCATCTAAATATTTTCTATGTTAAGAAAAGAACCCACCCCCTACCCACTACCCACACTCGCTCTGAGCCTTAAAGAGGAACAAAAAGATATCACACATTATAGAATATTAAAATGTAGGGTACTTCTTTTCCAAGCCACCCTGGCAGATAGCTCTCAGGTCCTTCCAATCAGATTTAATTATCTGGAACTTAAATGGTATCTACATATGCAAGCAGCAAAAAACAGTACCCGTGGAATAACAACAACAGTATTCTCCATGTGGAAATAGTTTTGAAGCACAGGGGCAGAAAATTCAGTCAAATCCTGACAGGAAGACAGATATTATTTGTGATCATGTAATGAGAGTGATTGGTTAATGTGGAAAGAAAATAAATTTACATGAACATAAAAATTTTGCTATAGGAAGAATTAACATCGATACTAGATTAAATTTAGCAGCTTTAATAGCTAGGACAGACTGTAATCATTTACCTTGGTCAATTTGACTTTTTTACACAATTGTGATGTGACAATGAAGACAACCTCAAGATTACCAGGATTTACCCTTCAACAAGGAATCATTCTCAGCTATTGAGTTTAGCACTTTAGAGCAACTACAGTAATAAGTTCACTCTGATTATTTTCCTCCAGTACAGAGTTGGCCCTCCCTATCTGCATATTTTGCACCTGTGGACTCAACCAACTGCAGATAAAAAATAATTTTAAAGTTCCAGAGACTTCCAAAAAGCAAAATTTGAACTTGCCATGTGTGAGCAACTATTTACATGGCATGAACATTATAATAGGTATTATAACTAATCTATAGATGCTTTAAAGTAAAGTCATCTCTATATGATGGACATGCAAAGGTTATATGTAAATACTATGTCTTTGTATATGATACTTAAGCATTTTGTTAGATTTTGTTATCTGCAGAAGGTGCTGTAACTAATCCACCAAGGATATCAAGGGACAACTGTACATACCTCATATTACATTCTCACATGTATTCTCAGGTTTCTGCAGATATAATTGAACAGACCTGTGCAATTATTTGCCATTTATGACTTTCCCACCTGAAACAGACAAGCTTGCAACTCTAGGGTTTGCTGAGGTCTGACTCTAGAAAAAGATCTGTAACCCATGTGGGGTGATACCAGCTGTGCAGAAAACCATTATTTTGATTGGAAAACTCAATATTTTTATGATATATTCCCAACTCTTAAAAATATCTCCAAATCAGGGCTTCCCTGGTGGCGTAGTGGTTGAGAATCTGCCTGCCAATGCAGGGGACACAGGTTCGAGCCCTGGTCTGGGAAGATCCCACATGCCGCGGAGCAACTAGCCCCATGAGCCACAAATACTGAGCCTGCGCGTCTGGAGCCTGTGCTCCTCAATGAGAGGCCGCGATAGTGAGAGGCCCGCGCACCGCGATGAGGAGTGGCCCCCACTTGCCGCAACTAGAGAAAGCCCTCACGCAGAAACGAGGAGCCAACACAGCCATAAATAAATGAATTAAAAAAAAAATCTCCAAATCAATACCTCAACAGTTATTGCTAGAGCTTGGCAAGCAGGTCATTTTACATAGAAATACAAATTACCTAGAATAACAGCAAAAATCTTGAAAAGGAAAAGAGAATGGAGATTTATATTACTTGTGTCATTCAGGGTTCAACTCCAGGATCATCAGAGAGGACAATAAAGGTTAGATTTAGAGCTGTTCCAGTCCCTGTCAGATGAGACTATATCTTTCTTGCTGAAAAATCCGAGAATAGTCATACCTGAGGTGAGTGTTACAGACTGAATGTTTGTATCCCCACAAAATTCATAGGTTGAAATCCTAACCTCAGTGTGATGGTATAAGGAGGTGAGACTTTTGAGGAGTGAATAAATCATGAGGGTGGAACCCCCCTGAATGGGATTAGTGCCCTTATATAAAAAAAATCCCAGAAAGTTATCTCACTGCCTTCTATGCTGTGAGGACACTGAGAAAGCTCTCAACAGACACTAAATCTGCTGGTGCCTTGATCTTGGATTTCCCAGCCTCAAGAACTGTGAGAAATGTGATTTAAGTCACTCAATCTGTAGTATTTTTGTTACAGCAGCCCAAAAAGAATAAGACAATAAGGAAATGTCAGTAATTTTCTGCGTTATGTGGTCATTTAAGCTGAGTTTTCCACTTAGAGCTTGTATCAACTGCCAGCAGTGGTAATGAGCTGCAATAGATAAAATCATTGTTCTGCATTTTGTGTTTTAGTGCGAAATTAAATTCTTTATTTTAAAAATTGGGGTATAGTTGTTTTACAATGTTGTGTTATTTTCTACTGTATAGCAAAGTGGAGTTCCCTGTGCTATGCAGCAGGTTCTCATTAGTTATGTTTTATACATATTAATGTATATATGAAAATCCCTATCTTACAGTTCATCCCACCATCCTGCTGCCCACCTCGGTGTTCATATGTTTGTTCTCTACATCTGTGTCTCTATTTCTGCCTTGCAACTGATTCATCTGTACCACTTTTTAGACTCCACATATATGTATTAATGTATGATATTTGTTTCTCTCTTTCTGACTTACTTCACTCTGTATGAGAGTCTCTAGGTCCATCCACATCTCTACAAATTACCAAATTTCATTCCTTTTTATGGCTAATATCCCATTATATATGTGTAACACATCTTCTTTATCCATTCATCTGTCAGTGGACATTTAGGTTGTTTCCATGACCTGGCTATTGTAAATACTGCTGCAATGAACATTGGAGTGCATGTGTCTTTTTGAATTATGGTTTTCTCTGGGTATATGCCCACTAGTGGGATTGCTGGGTCATATGGTAATTCTATTTTTAGTTTTTAAGGAACCTCCATACTGTTTTCCATAGTGGCTGTATCAATTTACATTCCCTACAACAGTGAAAAAGGGTTCCCTTTTCTTCACACCCTCTCCAGCATTTATTGTTTTTAGATGTTCTAATGAAGTCCATTCTAACTGGTGTGAGGTGATACCTCATTGTAGTTTTGATTTTCATTTCTCTAATAATTAGTGATGTTGAGCAGCTTTTCATATGCCTCATGGCCATCTGTATGTCTTCTTTGGAGAAATGTCTATTTAGATCTTCCACACATTTTTTGATTGGGTTATTTGTTTTTTGGATATTGAGCTGCATGAGATGTTTATATATTTTGGAGATTAATCCTTTGTCCATTGATTCATTTGCAAATATTTTCTCCTATTCTGAGGGTTGTCTTTTCATCTTGTTTATGGTTTCCTTTGCTGTGCAAAAACTTTTTTTTTTTGCGGTACGCGGACCTCTCACTCCTGTGGCCTCTCCCGTTGCGGAGAACAGGCTCTGGACGTGCAGGCTCAGCAGCCATGGCTTACGGACACAGCTGCTCTGTGGCATGTGTGATCTTCCCAGACTGGGGCACAAACCCGTGTCCCCTGCATCGGCAGGTGGACTCTCAACCACTGCGCCACCAGGGAAACCCTGTGCAAAAGCTTTTAAGTTTCATTAGGTTCCATTTGTTTGTTTTTGTTTTTATTTCCATTATTCTAGGAGGTGGGTCAAAAAAGATCTTGCTGTGATTTATGTCAGAGTGTTCTTCCTATGTTTTCCTCTAAGAGTTTTATAGTGCCTGGTCTTATATTTAGGTCTTTAATCTATTTTGAGTTTATTTTTGTGTATGGTGTCAGGGTGTGTTCTAATTTCATACTTTTACATGTAGCTGTCCGGTTTTCCCAGCACCACTTATTGAAGAGACTGTCTTTTCTCCTTTGTTTATCCTTTCCTCCTTTGTCATCAGTTAGTTGACCATATGTGCATGCGTTTACTTCGTCAGTGTCATTACCTCGTCAGTGTCAGGCTGCACAGGCTTCCGTGAAGGTGTGGGCAGTGACCTGCGTTTGCTCACAGGACCCTTGGTGGCAGCGGCAGCAGCTGTTGCATCCACCTCTGGGGACCGAGATAACAGCTGTGGCTTGTGCCCACCTCTGGAGCTTGCGTAGGCAGTGTCCTGATGTCTGTGAGTGTGCAGAGCAAGAA
This sequence comes from Mesoplodon bidens, assembly GCF_964165515.1. NCBI lineage: Eukaryota > Metazoa > Chordata > Mammalia > Artiodactyla > Ziphiidae > Mesoplodon > Mesoplodon bidens. The sequence continues at coordinate 61,616,629 of NC_138173.1, forward strand.
GCTCCTATGGCGGGCACGCCCCTCTCCTCACACACCCTGCAACAGTGGTCACTTGCCTCTCTGGCAGGTCCAGACTTTTCCCCAGACTCCCTCCCGGCTAGCTGTAGTGCACTAGCCCCCTTCAGGCTGCGTTCATGCAGCCAGCCCCAGTCCTCTCCCTGGGATCTGACTTCTGAAGCCCGAGCCTCAGATGCCAGCCCCTACCCACCCCGGCATGTGAGCAGACAAGCGTCTCAGGCTGGGGAGTGCTGGTAGGCAGCAACCCTCTGTGCGGGATTCTCTCTGCTTTGCCCTCTGCACCCCTGTTGCTGTGCTCTCCTCCATGACTCTGAAGCTTCCTCCCTGTCCACCCATCATCTGTGCCCATGAAGGGGCTTCCTAGTGTGTGGAAACTTTTCCTCCTTCACAGCTCCCTCCTAGAGGTGCAGGTCCCTATCCAATTCCTTTGTCTCTCTCTCTCTTTTTTTTTTCTTTTGCCCTACCCAGTTATGTGGAGATTTGTTTGCCTTTTTGGAAGTCTGAGGTCTTCTGCTAACATTCAGGAGGTGTTCTGTAGGAGTTGTTCCACATGTAGATGTATTTTTGATGTATTTGTGGGAAAGAAGGTGATCTCCACGTCTTACTCCTCCGCCATCTTGAAGGTCCTCTTAAATTTATTTTTTAAAATACTCTGGAACATATACTTAGAAATATAATTGATTTCTTATGTTTTTATTTTTTTACTGTGACTTTACCAAATTCATTTGTTAGTTCTAGTGATTTTGTTATATTGTTGATTTCTTTGGGTGTTCCATATAAATAACCAGGTTTTCTCCCTTTTAGTCTTTATGCCATTCATTTCATTTCCCCCTAAACTGCCAAGCACAAGATTGAATAGAAATAGTGATAAAGAGCACCCTTGTTTATTCCTGATCTTAGAGTGAAAGCATTCAGTCCCTCATCATCAGATGTGAAGTTAAGTATAGGGTTTTCCAAGATGTTGTTCACCAAGTTGAGGAATATTCTTTATGTTCCCTGTTTGCTGAGACACTGGGATCTTGCTTGAATGGATATTAAAATTTCCCAAATGCATTTTTGACATCTTGGAAAATGGTTATATGGATTTCTCTTTTATTCTGTTAATATCATGTATTAATTTTGGGAATGTGAAGCCAGCGTTGTATTTCAGAAGTTAACACCATTAGTTGTGATATATTATCACTTTATGCAGTACTAGAATTGATTTGTTAATATATTATTGAGAATTTTTGTGTCTTTTCTTTTCTTGAAATATTTTTGTCAAGTTTTGATATCAGGTTTATACTGATCTTCTAAATTGGGTTGTGAAATGTTATCTTAATTTTCTCAACAAGTTTTTTTGTTTATGATTGGCAGTAATTCTTCCTTAAATGTTTAATTCTCCAGAGAAGCCACCTGGATCAACAATTTTCTAGGATTTTCAAAGGATTTTGATTATAATTTAATTATTTTATGATTATAGAATATTCTAAATTAATATTTTGCCCTGTCAATTGTACATATTATCTTTCAAGAAATAAGTCTATTTCACTTATGTTGTTAGACTTATTGACAGAGAGTTGTTCATGACATTACCTTATTGTGTTTCTAGTGACTAAAGGATATATATTATTCATTTGAGCCATTGGTTGCTTAGGAATGTGTTCTTTAATTTCCATATATTTATGAATCTCCCAAATTTCCACTTTACTGATTTCTAATTTAATTTTACTTTGGTCAGAAAACATACTTTGAAACTTTTATTTCTTTAAAATTTATTGGAGTTTTTTATGGTCCAAATATGGTTTATATAGGATAATGTTCTATGTGCACTTCAGAAGAATGTGTATTTGCTGTTGTGGGTGGAGTGTTCTATAGATGAATGTTGATATACTTGGATAACAGTGATTTTTAAGTCTTCTATTTCCTTACTGATCTTCTGCCTCGTTGTCCTATCCATTACTAGAAGGAGGGTTTAAAGTCTGCAACTATTTTTCTTAAATAGTATTTAATTTTTCACATCTGTCAGTTTTGCCATCATGTATTTTGTGACTCTTATTTATGATTATTATATCTTCTGAATTGATGAAACTTTTTATCACTAAAAATGCCTCCTTTGTCTCTAGAAATTTTATTTTTGTCTATTCTGTTTGAAGTTAGATTAGCTATCTTTTGTTTACTTTGGTATTTTATATCTTGTGACATGATTTTATTACCAATATATTAGTGTATTTGCATCTAAACTTTCTCTTTTAGACAATATATAGTCATGTTTTTTATCCATTTTGCTCATATCCATACTTTAAGTGTTCAGTCCAATTACATTTAATGTAATTATTTATGTTATGATTTATGTTTACCATATTCTTGTTTGATTTCTATCATGTCTTAGGTAACTTTTTCCATTATTTACCCATTATTGCCCTCTTTTTTGTTAAATATATCATAATGCACCATTTTTATATCCTTCTTATTTCTTTCTTTTTTTTTCTAGTTAACATCTTAACAGTTGTCCAGGGAATTACAGCTAACTTCTTAATTTATAACAACCTAGCTTTAATTAATACCAAATTACTATTAATAGTACACAAAAAATTGCTACCATGTATCTCCATCTATTGTCCCTTGTATGTGATATCACTGACACATATATTACACCTTTATTTTTTATAGATACATGAACCCAGGACTATAATTATTTCTTTATGTAGACTTAAAAAAATCAGACAGAGGGAATTCCCTGACAGTGCAGTGGTTAAGATTCTGCACTTCCAATACAAGGGCTCTGGGTTCAGTTCCTGGTCAGAGAACTATAAGATCCTACATGCTATGCAGCAAAGCCAAACAAACAAAAAAACGTAATAAGCAAAAATACTTGTTTACTGTCTTTCATACTTACCTGTGTAGTTACCATTATTGGTGCTTTTTTATATCTTTAAATGCATTTGAGTTATTTGTACAGTCCTTTTATTTTAGCCTGAAAAATTATCTTAAGTGTTTTTTCTTTTTAATTTTTGAATTTTATTTTATTTATTTTTTTATACAGCAGGTTATTATTTGTCATCAATTTTATACACATCAGTGTATACATGTCAATTCCAATTGCCCAATTCAGCACACTACCATCCCCACCCGCCCGCAGCTTTCCCCCTTTGGTGTCCATATGTTTTTTCTCTACATCTGTGTCTCAAATTCTGCCCTGCAAACCGGTTCACCTGTACCAGTTTTCTAAGTTCCACATACATGTGTTAATATATGATATTTGTTTTTCTCTTTCTGACTTACTTCACTCCATATGACAGTGTCTAGATCCATCCACGTCTCAACAAATGACCCAATTTTGTTCCTTATTATGGCTGAGTAATATTCCATTGTATATATGTACCACAACTTCTTTATCCATTCGTCTGTTGATGGACATTTAGGTTGCTTCCATGACATGGCTGTTGTAAATAGTGCTGCAATGAACATTGGGGTGCATGTGTCTTTTTGAATTATGGTTTTCTCTGGGTATATGCCCAGTAGTGGGATTACTGGATCATATGGTAATTCTACTTTTTAGTTTTTTAAGGAAAGTCCATACTGTTCTCCATAGTGGCTGTATCAATTTACATTCCCACCAACAGTGCAAGAGGGTTCCCTTTTCTCCACACCCTCTCCAGCATTTGTTGTGGGTAGATTTTCTGATGATGCCCATTCTAACTGAGGTGAAGTGATATCTCTTTGTAGTTTGATTTGCATTTCTCTAACAATTTGTGATTTGAGAAGCTTTTCATGTGCTTCTTGGCTATCTGTATGTCTTCTTTGGAGAAATGTCTATTTAGGTCTTCTTCCCATTTTTGGATTGGGTTGTTTGTTTAATATTAACCTGCATGAGCTGTTTATATATTTTGGAGATTAATCCTTTCTCCACTGATTAATTTGCAAATATTTTCTCCCGTTCTGAGGGTTGTCTTTTCATCTTGTTTAGGTTTCCTTTGCTGTGCAAAAGCTTTTAACTTTCATTAGGTCCCATTTGTTTTTTGTTTTGTTTTTTTTTTTTTTTTTTTTTTTTTGCTGTACGCGGGCCTCTCACTGCTGTGGCCTCTCCCGCTGCGGAGCACGGGCTCCGGACACACAGGCTCCACGGCCATGGCTCGCGGGCCCAGCCGCTCCGTGGCATGCGGGATCTTCCGGGACCGGGGCACGAACCCGTGTCCCCTGCATCGGCAGGCGGACTCTCAACCACTGCACCACCAGGGAAGCCCCCATTTGTTTATTTTTGTTTTTATTTCCATTACTCTAGGAGGTGGATCAAAAAAAAATCTTGCTGTGATTTATGTCAAACAGTGTTCTTCCTATGTTTTCCTCTAAGAGTTTTATAGTGTCTGGTCTTACATTTAGGTCTCTAATCCATTTTGAGTTTATTTTTGTGTATGGTGTTAGGGAGTGTTCTAATTTCATTCTTTTACATGTAGCTGTCCAGTTTTCCCAGCACCACTTATTGAAGAGACTGTCTTTTCTCCATTGTATATCCTTGCCTCTTTTGTCATAGATTAGATGACCATAGGTGCATGGGTTTATCTCTTGGCTTTCTATCTTGTTCCATTGATCTATGTTTCTGTTTTTGTGCCAATACCATATTATCTTGATTACTGTAGCTTTTTAGTATAGTCTGAAGTCAGGGAGTCTGATTCCTCCAACTCCGTTTTTTTCCCTCAAGACTGCTTTTGCTATTTGGGATCTTTTGTGTCTCCATACAAATTTTAAGACTTTTTGTTCTAGTTCCATAAAAAAAAAATGCCATTGGTAATTTGATAGGGATTGCATTGAATCTGTAGATTGCTTTTGATAGTAGAGTCATTTTCACAGTATTGATTCTTCCAATCCAAGAACATGGTATATCCCTCCATCGATTTGTATCATCTTTAATTTCTTTCATCAGTGTCTTATAGTTTTCTGCATACAGAGATTTTGTCTCTCTAGGTAGGTTTATTCTTAGGTATTTTATTCTTTTTGTTGCAAGGGTAAATGGCAGTGTTACCTTAAGTTCTCTTACAGAGTTTTCATCATTAGTGTATAGGAATGTAAGAGATTTCTGTGCATTAATGTTGAATCCTGCAACTTTACCAAATTCATTGATTAGCTTCAGTAGTTTTCTGGTGGCATTTTTAGGATTCTCTATGTATAATATCATGTCATGTGCAAAGAGTGACAGTTTTACTTCTTCTTTTCCAATTTGTATTCCTTTTATTTCTTCTCTGATTGCCGTGGCTAGGACTCCCAAAACTATGTTGAATAATAGTGGTGAGAGTGGACATTCTTGTCTTTTTCCTGATCTTAGAGGAAATGTGTTCAGTTTTTCACCATTGAGAATAATGTTTGCTGTGGGTTTGTCATATATGGCCTTTATTATGCTGAGGTAGGTTCCCTCTATGCCCACTTTCTGGAGAGTTTTTATCAAAAATGGGTGTTGAATTTTGTCAAAAGCTTTTTCTGCATCTACTGAGATGATCATATGGTTTTTATTCTTCAGTTTGTTAATATGCTGTATCACATTTATTGATTTGCATATATTGAAGAATCCTTGTATCCTTAAGATAAATCCCACTTGATCATGATGTATGATCCTTTTAATGTGTTGTTGGATTCTGTTTGCTAGTATTTTGTTGAGGATGTTTGCATCTATATTCATCAGTGGTATTGGTCTGTAAGTTTCTTTTTTTGTAGTATCTTTGTCTGGTTTTGGTATTGTGGTGATGGTGGCCTCATAGAATGAGTTTGGGAGTGTTCCCTCCTCTGTACTTTTTTGGAAGAATTTGAGAAGGATGGGTGGTAGCTCTTCTCTAAATGCTTGACAAAATTCACCTGTGAAGTCATCTGGTCCTGGACTTTTGTTTGTTGGAAGATTTTTAATCACAGTTTCAATTTCATTACTTGTGATTTGTCTGTTCATATTTTCTATTTCTTCCTGGTTCTGTCTTGGAAGTTTATACCTTTCTAAGAATTTGTCCATTTCTTCCAGGTTGTCCATTTTATTGGCATAGAGTTGCTTGTAGTAGTCTCTTAGGATGCTTTGTATTTCTGCAGTGTCTGTTGTAACTTCTCCTTTTTCATTTCTAATTTTATTGATTTGAGTCCTCTCTCTCTTTTTCTTGATGAGTCTGGCTAATGGTTTATCAATTTTGTTTATCTTCTCAAAGAACCAGCTTTTTGTTTTATTGAAATTTGCTATTGTTTTCTTTGTTTCTATTTCATTTATTTCTGCTCTGATCATTATGATTTCTTTCCTTCTTCTAACTTCGGGTTTTGTTTGTTCTTCTTTCTTTAGTTCCTTTAAGTGTAAGGTTAGATTGTTTATTTGAGGTTTTTCTTGTTTCTTTAGGTAGGTTTGTATAGCTATAAACTTCCCTCTTAGAACTGCTTTTGCTGCATCCCATAGGTTTTTGATCGTCGTGTTTTCATTGTCATTTGTCTCTAGGTATTTTTTGCTTTCTTCTTTGATTTCCTCAGTGATCTTTTGGTTATTTAGTAACATAGTGTTTAGCCTCCATGTTTTGGGGGTTTTTTTACATTTTTTTCCCTGTAACTGATTTCTAATCTCATAGCATTGTGGTCAGAAAAGATGCTTGATGTGATTTCAATTTTCTTAAATTTACTGAGGCTTGATTTGTGACCCAAGATGTGATCTATCCTGGAGAATGTTCCATGTGCACTTGAGAAGAAAGTGTTATCTGCTGTTTTTGGTTGGAATGTCCTATAAATATCAATTAAATCTGTCTGGTCTATTGTGTCATTTAAAGCTTCTGTTTCCTTATTTATTTTCATTTTGGATGATCTGTCCATTGGTGTAAGTGAGGTATTAAAGGCTCCCACTCTTATTGTGTTACTGTTGATTTTCTCTTTTATAGTTCTTAGTAGTTGCCTTATGTATTGAGGTGCTCCTATGTTGGGTGCATATATATTTGTAATTGTTATATCTTCTTCTTGGATTGATCCCTTGATCATTATGTAGTGTCCTTCCTTGTCTCTTGTAACATTCTTTATTTTACAGCCTATTTTATAGGGTATGAGTATTGCTACTCCAGCTTTCTTTTGATTTCCATTTGCATGGAATATCTTTTTCCATCCCCTCCCTTTCAGTCTGTTTGTGTCCCTAGGTCTGAAGTGGGTGTCTTGTAGACAGCATATATATAGGTCTTGTTTTTGTATCCATTCAGCAAACCTGTGTCTTTTGGTTGGAGCATTTAATCCATTCACGTTTAAGGTAATTATTGATATGTATGTTCCTGTGACCATTTTCTTAATTGTTTTGGGTTTGTTTTTGTAGGTCCTTTTCTTCTCTTTTGTTTCCCACTTAGAGAAATTCCTTTAGCATTTGTTGTAGAGCTGGTTGAGTGATGCTGAATTCTCTTAGCTTTTGCGTGTCTGTAAAGCTTTTGATTTCTCCATCGAATCTGAATGAGATCCTTGCCGGGTAGAGTAATCTTGGTTGTAGGTTCTTCCCTTTCATCACTTTAAGTATATCATGCCACTTCTCTCTGGCTTGTAGAGTTTCTGCTGAGAAATCAGCTGTTAACCTTATGGGAGTTCCCTTGTATGTTATTTGCCATTTTTCCCTTGCTGCTTTCAATAATTTGTCTTTGTCTTTAATTTTTGCCAATTTGATTACTATGTGACTCGGCATTTTTCTCCTTGGATTTATTCTAGGTTGGACTCGCTGTACTTCCTGGACTTGGGTGGCTATTTTCTTTCCTATGTTAGGGAAGTTTTCAGCTATAATCTCTTCAAATATTTTCTCTGGTCCTTTCTCTCTCTCTTCTCCTTCTGGGACCCCTATAATGTGAATGTTGTTGCTTTTAATGTTGTCCCAGAGGTCTCTTAGGCTGTCTTCATTTCTTTTCATTCCTTTTTCTTTATTCTGTTCCACAGCAGTGAATTCCTCCATTCTGTCTTCCAGGTCATTTATCCACTCTTCTCCCTCAGTTATTCTGCTATTGATTCCTTCTAGTGTAGTTTTCATTTCAGTTAATGTATTGTTCATCCCTGTTGGTTTGTTATTTAATTCTTCTAGTTCTATGTTAAACATTTCTTGCATCTTCTTGATCTTTGCCTCCATTCTTTTTCCGAGGTCCTGGATCATCTTCACTATCATTATTCTGAATTTTTTTTCTGGAAGTTTGCCTATCTCCACTTCATTTAGTTGTTTTTCTGGGGTTTTATCTTGTTCCTTCATCTGGTGTATAGCCCTCTGCCTTTTCATCTTGTCTATCTTTCTGTGAATGTGTTTTTTGATCCACAGGCTGCAGGATTGTATTTCTTCTTGCTTCTGTTGTCTGCCCTCTCTTAAGTGTTTCTTGTAGGGACTTTCTGCTAGTGACAGTTTCCCTCACTTTTTGTTTATCTAGGAAGGTCTTTATTTCTCCCTAATTTTCAAAGAATAGTTTTGCATATATCGAATTTTTGGTTGATAAATCTTTTTCGTTCAATCCTCTCAATATGCCATCCCACATGCCTCCAAATTTCTGAATAGAAATTAATTGTTGACATTATTAAATATTATTGTGCATAGAGTCTCTCTTCTTACTGATTTAAGATTCTCTCTATATTTCTCAGTGGTTTGATTTTGATATACCTAGGTGTGAATTGCTTTGGATTTATTCTACTTGGAGTTAATTGAGCTTCTTGAATGTGTAGATTGTTTTCTTCGAATTTAGAAAATTTCACTCATTAATTGTTTGAATATTGTTTTTGTTTCTCTCTCTCTTCTTCTTTTAGTACTTCCATTATGTGTACATTGGTGGGAGTATAGGAAATCTCACTTTGTTAAAATGACTGTTTCTGAAAGCAAGTACTATATTATTCTGGTGATGAAACAAATCTGTCCTCTTCCCCAGAAAAAGATGCAACATCTATCTTCCAAGATTATCTGATATAAAAATAACCCCTGATTTGATAGTTCAGGACAAAAGAATGTAGACACAAGACATGTAGAAATGCTGTGGAGAAATCTCACACATGTGTTCTTTTGGAGAAGATCCCTTTTCTTCTTGCTTGCAGAAGAAATAACAGTAAGTTAGGTAACCATATTTTGCTACTCATAAGCATCTTCATTTGAAAATAAGAACTAGGGATGTTTATTCCTTTCATTTATAGTTCAGATGTAGAAACTTAGATTTGTCACACTCCATTTAATGGAACCACTCATAATTTTTTTTAATCATGCAATTTCTTTCCTCTTTCTACCTAGATTCCATTATTTTCTCACCACAACTTTATGTAAGCAGTAATCTTACTGTGTAACAGACTGTTAAACAATAAATGCTGGAGAGGATGTGGAGGAAAAGGAACCCTCCTAAACTATTGGTGGGAATGAAAACTGGCAGAGACACTATGGAGAACAGTATGGAGTTTCCTTAAAAAAAACTGAAAATAGGGCTACCAGCAATCACACTCCTAGGCGTATATCCAGAGAAAACCATAATTTGAAGAGATACATGCACCCCAATGTTCATTATAACACTATTTACAATAGCCAGGACATGGAAGCAACCTCAGTGTCCATCAACAGAGGAATGTATAAAGAAGATGTGGTATATATATACAATGGAATATTACTCCTCCATAAAAAAGAAAAAATAATGCCATTTGCAGCAATGTGGATGGACCTAGAGATTGTTATACACAGTATAACAGATTGTTATACTGAGTGATGTAAGTCAGATAGAGAAGGACAAATATCATACGTTATCACTTACATGTGGAAACTAAAAAAAGGCTACAAATGAACTTATCTACAAAACAGAAATAGAGTTACAGATGTAAAAAATAAATTTATGGTTACCAGAGTGTAAGGGGGAGGGAAATGATAAATTGGAAGATTAGGATTGACACATACATGCTACTGTATATAAAATAGTTAACTAATAAGAACCTACTCTATAGCACAGGGAACTCTACTCAATACACTGTAATGGCCTGTATGGGAAAAGAATCTAAAAAAGAGTGGATATATGTATAACAGATTCACTTTGCTGTACACCTGAAACTAACACAATATTGTAAATCAATTATACCCCAATAAAAATATATTTAAAAATTAGTTGACTCTAGAGAGGACTTGCAAACTACCTTTTCTAGTAAATTAACTTTCCAATGAACATTTTGCACTCAACTGGGAATTTTCTCAGCAATTTTAGGGAAATATAAAATGACATTCTTCATGTAAATATCTGCAAAATGAGTGTGATTTGCCTACTGGTGTACAGTGCTACCTACAATAAGTGTCATGGTTATAATAAAGATACCTTTGTCCAGAAAGAATTTTTCTTTTTTTCCAATTACCATCTATAAAAAGTTCTTATTGTGAAACCATAATTCAAGTTTCATACTTAAGATTCTATGACCAATTTGTTTGAAGCATGTGATAATTACAATACAATAATACAGTACAATTACAAAAACCACTTTGAGTTGCCTTTCACACAGAAGATGTTATTTTTATAGTCTTAGTTATTTTGGAGAGGGCTTTATGTTAGACCCTTTACATCGTTTGGATCCTGAGCTTTATTTTTTCTTTCCCTTGCCCTGTAAATATATTTTTAAAATTTTAATATTTTTCTTATGTCAGCCTGCCCACAAGATAAATGTAATTTTGAAGATTACTTACCTCATTTAATTATTTTTGGCCTTCACTTTTACCCAGGTAGTTCCTCAAAAGTTTTTTTCCAAAGCTTTTTGATCTATCCCTGTATCCATTTGTATATCTATATCAGTTTCTATATGTGTAAATATTTTTGTTTTTCCAAATTATTGTTGATATGGATCATCTGACTTATAGGAAAGTGAGAAAAGCTACTGCCATTTTGTCCATTATAACTAAAAGTTTCTTTATAAGAAACACTTCTATAAGTGTTTAAGGGGCTTTTTTCTGTCAATAAATTAGTTTTTGTCATTGTTAAGACATTTCCTGAACACTTTTATTCCTCACACTGCTGCCTCTATTCCAGCACCATGGTCTTCTCAGAACTTCTCCAACCTGTGGGAAATTTTGGAAGATTCCAAATTATACTTGCCATTGCAAGCTTATCATTAGTTACTCTCATCACCACTCACAACTTCGTGGAGATCTTTTCTGCGGCTATTCCTGCTTATTGTTGCTAGATCCATCTCCTTGACAACACCACATCTCAAATCAACCTTACTAGGAACAAAACAGCTCATGCCCTCCTGAGAATTTCCATCCCAGTGGGTGCAAACAAAAAGCAGGAGCAATGTCATTTCTTTCAGCAAACCCAGTGGCAGCTTTTAAATAACAATGACATAACCATAAATAGCACTGAGCTGGAGACAACCTTGCTTAGATGGTTGGACCTATGACCAAAGCTTTTTACCTCTACTGTTGTATCCCAGATATGAAATAATGTGAAAAATAGTAATTGGTCACTTTTTATGTACAAGCCTCTGCATTAAACTTGCTTTAGATGCTTAGGTTTGGAATCTGTTACCCAGATAACAAAAATCTTAAATATGTGAAGGAAAAAAGAAGGGAAACGCTTGCTGAAAAATTACAGCCATTGACTGTATTAGCTTTTTACTCTATCATAGTAGTGAAGAGTCATCTTAAGAGGCAGGCAGACCAACATTTGAGTTCCAGTTTGGCAATTACTTGCATGTGATTTACAGCATGTATCTTAACATTTCCTAAGCAAAAAAATGAAATATTACCTATTAAGGACCTTAAAATTATTAAACGAAAAACATGCTAAAGTCTGTTAAGTTGATAGCTCAGTGCATTACTAAAAAGCACAAGACAAGAAAACATTAAGCAACTTTTACATTTACCCTTTGTGTTAAATGTATTTCACATTTGATGAATAGGTAAATGAATCTCAGGCAGGCAGTATAAACTGTCCTTTTGCTCAAAAATGGTAAGTGGTAGACTTGTAATTTCATCAATTATGTCTAACTTGGTATAACATGCATATCCAAAACTATACTATACATCATTTTTGTTAAGAAGAAAACTGAATATTGACAAGTATTATCATGAAAATTAAGAATTCATAAAAGAAATTTCCTAAACCTTTAAACAGATGATATAGAAGACTATTTGATCATCATGAACTCTATTTTTCCCCATTATCTAGTTTGTCAATGTTATTGTTAAAATATGCTGCGAAAATTAAACTTGACCCATTAATGTTAGGGTGAGTCTGCAATTTACCTCCATTACTGGGGAAATTCTGTTGATTTAGTGCAACTACACTTGATAATTACTTTTTAATTCAAATACTGCTTCATCTTTATTTCATTTCTTTTTTCAGTCAAACATTCAAAATTTCAGTATAAGAAATAAATGAAACTACTTAAAATATTAAATTATCTATTGTAAATACCCACTTGAATGCCTCAAAAACAACTTGACTTAATGTATTTTTTCACTAGCATTTGCAACTCAAGGCTGCACCTCTTAGAGAGGCAAATTGTATATATTGTTCAGATCACAAATCTGCAGGCCATAATTTTCTCCCCCACTTAACTTTTTCATCTAATTTTCTGTCAAGTCATCTATTATAGAATTTAGATGTGTCTATATTTACATTTCCACTTCCACTGCTGCTAAACCATTAAAACCACAAATTTCGCCTGCATCATTTTAATTGTCCCTAATTCTTCTCCCCTCCATTCTCTCCTCTGATATGTTTTGCACACTATAACAAGATTTGTTTTTCTAAAACAGAAATCTTCTCATGCTTAGTCCTTAAAACATATCAATAACTTCTTTGTCTTCATAGTCTGCATTCAAAATAAATGATTTGAACAATCTAGAAGATAAGATCTCACAGTTTTAATATCATTCCATACATCTTATAGTTCTTTTATCTACCAACATTCTCCATATAATTCCTGGCAACTCTCAGGAGTGGAATGAAATTCAGTGGAATAAAAACTGTATTGGTCATTAATATATCACAAGAGCCTCACACAGTACTTAGAACATAATGAGCACTTAGTAAATTTAAAGTACCTTGAATTTTTAAACATTTTTCAAAAATATATCTCAATTTTTAAGTGTACATCATCAAAATGATTTTTTTACCTCATACTGAACGATTATACAACTTGCATACCCAACTTTGTTTTATAATCTTTGATCTATCTAATTTTCTCTTTTTAGTGGGATTTAGTATGTGATTCACAGTCACTCAAATCACTGTCACAGTCCATTTTCATGGCAGGATACATAAGTGGATCTCCTGTAAGTGGCTACTTTGCTGACAGGTAAGTCTTATATTTTGTTTCATAAATGACTCAAAATATATAATACATACAGTCTCTGAGAGCACAGTGTTAAAGTCTGAAGACCCAGAAAGAGGCAAAAACAGGCTTATTGAGAAAGCAGATATTCTACATAGTTGCAGTCTGGATAGAAGGTTACAGGCCAAATAGTGCTCAATGAGTAGAGCTGCATCGTTTGAAAAGGAAGTCTTCTGATTTAGTTTGGGTTGCTCTTGAAACAGAATCTAGGACAATATACTTGTGTTCAAGTTCTTTGTTTAGGATGTGATCCAAGGAAGCATAAAAAGGGAAGGTGGGAGGGAAAAGAAACTAATATAAGTTATATTAACAAGCAGGGTACCATATGGGAACCTGAGACTCAATCCCTCTGTGGTCTTCTGGGAAATTATATTAGAATGCCTCAGAGTTGTGCCACCTGAGAAGTTAGGAAGATGGTGGGAGGCTTCTCCTGACATTTATAATTTGTCCTGTACACAGATACTTTTGCCACTGTGGTCAGAGAAATCCCGTTGGTAGTAGACAGAGGTGCTTGGCCTTAGAAGACATTAGAAGGTATAGAAAGTTTAAGTATTGAGGGAATTGGCAAGGCATCAGTATCATCTGCCACAACATCACAAAGGATATGAGAGTCACCTTGATACTTATCTATTGACTAGTAAGTCAAGAAATAAAATTAATCGTGTAATATATTCACAGTAGTGGTAAAAATAACAATGACTATTTAAAGGTAGATGCATTAAAAGTAAAGTGGAAAAAGAATTAGTTGGATAAAATACATAGAGCAAAATTTCATATAAAATCATAAGATTTTGAAAGTATATTCCAAGTTAAGGAATTTGGATAGTATCCTTCATACCACAAAACATAATTGAGTTATTCTTCTGTTGTAAGACATAATAAAAAAAATCTTAATTTAGGAAAATAATCTGTCAAGCATAAGAAATAGATACTGGAGAAATGTGCAATAACAGTGCAAATAGATTAATGGGTCAGTCAAACATTTTAGAAGTGAGAAGACTCTGAAATGTAAATGCCTTGGAAAATTTTATTGAAAGGAAGAAATGAACAGGTTTAGAAAACATTATAAATGAAGGAAAAGGAGAGGAAGGCTTTGTTATGGAGGATGGTGACAGGAATTATGGTAGCCTGACAGATACAAAGTTGGGAAGATTTTATGGATAAAGATTAGTTTGAGAAGAGTCAGTCCAATGAATCATCACCAAAAGCTATTATTTTCCAGACATAACTAGATACTGATATTTCTATGATGTGTAAAATCACTCTCATCATATAAAACTTACATTCTTTTGAGAAAGCTGTATATTTATTAGCATTTTTCCACATAATGGGATAATTGTAACCAAAAAGGTAAGAACAGAGAAGAGCAGATATCTCTCAAGCCAGAACTTCTCAGAACAATTCATACAATTGTACAATGACATATAAACTTTTATTATTTTAGATTGTTTGCACAACTCAGTTGGTTTTCTTCTAGATTTGGCCTGAAACCTGTGTTGATGGCTTCTTCCCTGTTCTTGGCATTACAGGGCACCTACTGAGTTTTTGCACCAACCTTCCCAATTTACTGTACAACTTGATTTCTTATGGCATTATCACTGAGGGCAATATACAGCAATTCTCTTGCACTTTGTAAATTTGACTTAGTTCTTTTCTTCTCACCTAATTTTGTCAAGTTTTAAACACACTGTTTATGGGATAGCTCTTGATACTTTTCAGTTATAGAATGGATTCCAACCAGTGCCAGATCTATCATGATGACAGTGAGGGCTCTGCTTCTGAGCACTGGGCAGGTGATACTGGCTGGACTACCTTATGTCTTCCGAGACTGGTACATGCTACAATTGTCCATTTCTCTGCCTTTGTCTTTTTTCTGTTCCTCTGGTATGTAGATTTTTCTGGTTTGTTTTCCTTGTGATGGTTGGGCACAAAAACTTTCAATGAATGTGGACTACTGGTCACTTTACATCTTATTGTAATAAGAAAAATGTTCAGAAAAGGACTTAATGGATAAATCTCAAAAGTTCAAGTAATATGCTAAATTAAATGTTTAATTAATTTAAGCAATTTAAAGTAGAATTTTGCTTGGGTTCTCTCTCTCTCTCTCTCACTCTCACTCTCACTCTCACTCACTCACTCACACACACACACACACACACACAAACACATTGTTATCACTGTCCAAAAAAATAAATTAATAGGAAGCATGTTTGTTACAGAAAAACAAAACTTGAATTAGTTGAGTAATGACCATAATGTGGAGGAACAAGCTTGCAAGAGACATGATAGAACTTCATTAGGGTTGAGGTAGGGAGAACTTTACCACATGAAGCTGACAGTAGTTTCTGAAATATGTTTTTTTTAAAAGGTTAATTTGGCATCAGTCACATCTTTCTCTTTCTTAAAAATTTAAAAGTGCAGAAATCAAATGCTATTTTCAAATCTAAAAACAATATAAATGAAAAATAAAATATAAAAAAAATTCAATACCATATCAGTAAGTTGAGTGTTGAGGGAGAAAAATGACCTGAGTTCTTTCCTGAATCATCTCTTCCTAATTGGAGAAGCCATAGTGTTCTAGAGGAATCCCACCACCATTAAATGGAATCAAGGTATCTCTGAATTCTTATTCTGTTTGGATTAGTCTCCTATTCAATTTCAGTGTTGCTACCTCTCTTCACAAAGGTGGCCATCACAATCTGCTCATTGGCTGATTATATCTGGCAAGTTGGATAAAGCATTCAAGGAAATGAAAAAGTAGCCCATTTAAATGGAAGAAAATATGTTGCAGAGAATCTCCACACTGAGGTAAGAAAGAAATAGTAATGTCTTGAAGTTTCTTCCCTATAAAGGTAAAAAAATCAATACAAATAAATTGTACCACCATAAGGAAAGCAAAAATCATAATAACCACTAACAGTGGAATCTCAACTGAAGGAAAAGTTCTGGTAAGCATTTTTGGCCATGGATTGATGACTGAATAACAGTGATTACAAAGCTATAATGATTGAATAACACGATTCCAAGTAATAGCCTATATTTCAATCTAACTCATAGTGAATGCATTAAACGTAGTGTAACTCAAATGTGTTAAGCCACACAAAATTTCCATAATAAGGATATGTTGTTTCTTTCACATTACAACTGAGCTTGGCTCCATCACATAAAACTGAGGAAGGCCAGTTTTCTTCTTCTTCCAGTAGTACTGATGTGTATGGAACTTTCTGGATATTTGGGGGGAAATGAATAGATTACAGTTGAATTCAAGAGGTAAGACTTGGAAGTATTCCTAATTCACAAAGAAATAGCCCTGGAGTATAAACATTGTGCCAAATACCAAGTGGAGAAACTATGACTAATTCTGCTCAAAAACTCATATAGTATGAAACAATATAACACATGGTGATATATTGAAAGTGTAAACAAGGAGCCATGTGAATATATAGAAAATGATTCTTTTGAGAAGATTAAGAAACTTTGTGTTGAATAAGTTTTAATTTCTTTTATTAACCTCACTTAATCTTATATTCCCCCCATGAGATGGGAGTAATATTAATAATTGCCTAACTTTGACACAGGATTTGTACACAGCTCAAGTGAGATGAAAACTAGAAAATACTTCATAATATCTAAAGAGTAATACATATTTTCAAGTGTAAGAACACATTTTTAGCAAAAAAATTCTTGTTCTTTGGTAGGACTGTAAAATGATGTGGAAGAGAATATAAAATAATTCTAGGGAAATAAGTTAGAGAATACTTGTTTCATTTTTTCCCATTCATGATTTTTAATATGTTTGTTTCAAAATATTTTCACTTTGAAGGTTTTGCAAACTGCAATGAAAGAACACACTTTTCTCAAACATCATTCCAAGAAAATAAAGGTCATTTCGAGCTCCATCAGGTGCAGGATAATTGTTTTCCTGAGTTTTCTGAGGTTTGTCTCCTGCCTTAATACTGTAACATCAAAGCGCACCATGACAACTACATAGTGTGCTAGTTCAAATTATGCATTTTAAAACATAAAAAATAAAATCCATAATTAGAGTTTGAAGTTACATATCTTGTGTAGAGATTTGTGGAAAGATAAATTAGCAGAAACCTTGGTGTTTCATAGAAGACTGAAAGATTCTAATAGAAGAGTAGTTGGTAGCACAATTCAGGATAGAAGACCAATGCCATTTACATTAGGAAGCAATATTCCATTCCATAGTGGCTAATAGTACCATGTTTTGAGTCATAAGACTATGCCAAACTTCTTGTTGCAATACTGACTAGTTATGTGAAATAGGGTAAATTGCTTATGCTTTTTAATTATAAAATTGTGTCATATTTCAAAATGTTGCTGTATGGTTTAAATTTACAGCCTTCAACAAATATTTACTTAGCCTTTGTTATTTTTCTAGGTACTGTATATGCAGCAGTGTACAGCATTGATAAAACCCTTGCTATCATTAAGTATATTTTCTAAAAGGAAAAAATAAGAATCAAAAAATTGTATAACATGACAAGGTATGACAAATCTCATAATTAAAAATTAATCCTTGGGCTTCCCTGGTGGCGCAGTGGTTGAGAGTCCGCCTGCCGATGCAGGGGACGCGGGTTCGTGCCCCAGTCCAGGAAGATCCCACATGCCGTGGAGCGGCTGGGCCCATGAGCCATGGCCGCTGAGCCTGCGCGTCCGGAGCCTGTGCTCCGCAATGGGAGAGGCCACAACGTGAGAGGCCCACGTACCGCAAAAAAAAAAAAAAAAAAAAAAATTAATCCTGACATAGCCATAGAGATGGAAAACAGGTCAATGGTTGTCAGAATTTGAAGAGAAGGAAAGGGTAACTAGGAGAAACACAAGGTTTTTTTAGGGCCATGAAACTATGCTGTATGGTACTGTAGTATTAGATATATAACCCTATGCATTTTTCAAAACCCATATAATTTTATACTACATATATAACTTTAGTGAACAGATGCAAACTTTTAAGAAGTCTCTTAGGAGGTTGTGGGAACCTAGGATAGACTGAAGACTGTGTTAAGGAATCAGCTTGTCATAACCCCGAGGGGATGAAAAAAGGATGCTGGCCTAAGTAATTTTAGAAATGAGTAGAAATTATAAGGACAAAATGAACTGCACACAAGCACTGTACTTCTATTAGTAAAATTGTTTCTCATTTGGAGTACCAGGTTAACGAATCTGAAACTTCTGAACATATATACTGGGTTTGAACAAACAAGTAAATTGATTGTGGGTGATAGGAGGTAGGTTTCTCATTGTTGGAGAAGATGGTTATAGATAAGGAAGAGGATGACTAGAATGGGCCATCTTATATTAAAGTAGAGTTGGAGATATCAGTATAAACTCATGTTTAGACTAATATAGATACAAATTAATTAGAAATATTTACAGGTAGGTGTATATACTTGATTAATACACATATACATATTTCCTTGCTCTATCAGCTTAGAGGGTCTAGAAGCAATGACATTTCAGTAACCATGAGCACACTTAGTGCCCAGTTCTTAGTTTCTAACACCATTCTCCAATAATTTATTTTTAAAGGACCCCTTGGAGAAATGACTGATTCTAGAGCTGAAGCACAGGACATACATGAGCCTATAGCAGTTTATTGTGTATGAAAAAGGAAGTACTGGGGGAAAAAAGCATTCACAGAATAATGGGGTGTATCATAGCAAAGAGATCCAAGAGCAAATTGAAAGTTTCCAATGGCCAAAGCTAGAAAAATTTAAGCAACAAAATGAAGTAGTATTGGATTTTAACCCAACTGGATTATAAAAAATAAATATCTGTATGTCCATATTGATATAAATAAATGACCAGATCATGGAGAAGGAAATAAAAATCTCCAGTATAGAAAAATTCTAAGTAATTTATGTCTGTTAAAAATGAGCTTGACCTCTGTGGTCTACAAGGTATCAATATACTGAACATATTACTATGGTTACTTTAGGCCATGAAACTAGGTATATTGTAAATGAAATCATTTTTAACATATTAACTTAAAATGCTTGTAAGTACTCCAAGCTAAAATTTATTTTGTTTAAACAGTTTCCTTAATCCTGAGAAATAATGGTAATCAACCCAGCAAAAACCCAAATACAAAAATTCTCACAGAATACACAACTATTATTCTTCTATTTTGTGTTACATTTCTGACTCAATTATTCCTATCCTTCTCTGCATTTTTTCTTCTTCATTTGGTGGTCCTTATTACTTCCTGTGAAAGATACTGAAATCATTAATTTGATGCTTTTTATTCTAAGAATTAAAACCTTTTGTCTAAATACTGCATTATCTGAGTCTAATATGTGATGTTTTAATTCTTTAGTTCAAAATATTTACTAATTTATATTGTGATTTCTACATTGACACATGGATTATTGAGAAGTATATTTCTTTTTTTATTTTAATTTTATATTGGAGTATAGTTGATTAACAATGTTGTTAGTTTCAGGTGTACAGCAGTGATTCCATTATACATTTACATGTATCTATTCTTTTTCAAGTTCTTTTCCCATTTAGGTTATTACAGAATATTGAGCAGAGTTCCCTGTGTTATACAGTAGGTCCTTGTTGGTTATCTATTTTAAATATAGCAGTATGTATATGTCAATCCCAAATTCTCAGTCTATCCCTCCTGCCCCCCATTCCCCTCCCCCCAGTAACCATACATTCTTTTCTAAGTCTGTGAGTCTGTTTTTGTTTTGTAATAAGTTCATTTGTATCATTTCTTTTTTAGATTCTTCACATAAGCTGTATCATATGATATTTGTCTTTCTCTGTCTGACTTCAGTTCGTATGATAATCTCCATGTCCACCCATATTGCTGTAAATGGCATTATTTCATTCTTTTTAATGGCTGAGTAACATTCTATTGTTTATATATACCACACTTTCTTTATCCATTCATCTGTTGATTGACATTTAGGTTGCTTCCATGTCTTGGCTATTGTAAACAGCACTGCAGGGAACATGGGGAGTATGTATCCTTTTGAACCATGATTTTCTCCAGATATATGCCCAGGAGTGGGATTGCTGGATCATATGGTAGCTCTATTTTTAGTTTCCTACAGAACCTCCATACTGTGCTCCATAGTGGCTGTACCAATTTACATTCCCACCAAAAGTGTAGGACGGTTCCCTTTTCTCCACACCCTCTCCAGCATTTATTGTTTGTAGACTTTTTGATGGTCATTCTGACTGGTGTAATGTGATAGCTCATTGTAGTTTGATTTGTATTTCTCTAATAATTAGTGATGTTGAGCACTTTTCATGTGCCTGTTGGCTATCTGTATGTCTTCTTCAGAGAAATGTCTATTTAGATTTGCCCATTTTTTGATTGGGTTGTCTGTTTGTTTGCTGTTGAGCCACATGAACTGTCTGTAAATTTTGGAGACTAATTCCTTGTTAGTCGCATCATTTGCAAATATTTTCTCCCATTCCGTGTGTTGGCTTTTCATTTTGTTTATGGTTCTTTTGTTGTTGTTGTTGTGCAAAAGCTGTTGAGTTTAATTAGTTTCCATTTGTTTGTTTGTTTGTTTTTCCATTACTCTTGGAGACAAATTGAAAAAGATCTTGCTGTGATTCATGTCAAATAGTGTTCTGCTGATGTTTCCTCTAAGAGTTTTATAATATATGGTCTCACATTTAGGTCTTTAATCCATTTTGAGAATGTTAAAGAATTTTTAATTCCATTTTTTTTTACATGTAGCTGTCCAGTTTTCCCAGCATCATTTATTGAAGAGACTGTCTTTTCTCCATTGTAGAGTCTTGGCTCCTTTGCTGTAGATTAATTGACCATAGGTATGTGGGTTTATTCCTGGGCTTTCTATCCTGTTCCACTGATCTATATTTCTCTTTTTGTGCCAGTACCATACTGTTTTGATGACTGTAGCTTTGTAGTATAGTCTGACATCAGGGAGCCTTATTCCTCTAGTTGCGTTTTTCTTTCTCAAGTTCCTTTGGGTATTCGGGGTCTTTTGTGTTTCCATACAAATTGTAAAATTTTTTGTTCTAATTCTGTGAAAAATGCCATTGGTAATTTGATGGGGATTGCATTGAATCTGCAGATTCCATTGGGCAGTATAGTCATTTTGACTATTAGAAGAATATTGATTCTTCTAATCCAAGAACATGGTTATCTCTCTCCATCTGTTTGTGTCATCTTTTATTTCTTTCATTAGTATCTTATAGTTTTCTGAGTACAGGTTTTTGCCTCCTTAGGTAGGTTTATTCCCGGGTATTTTATTCTTTTCGTTGCGGTGGTGAATTTGATTGTTTCCTTAATTTCTCTTCCTGATCTTTCATTGTTAGTGTACAGGAATGAAAGAAATTTCTGTGTATTAATTTTTTATCCTACAACTTTATCAGATTCATTGATGAGGTCTAGTAGCTTTCTGGTAGCATCTTTAGGATTTTCTATGTAGAGTATTATGTCATCTGAAAAGAGTGACCATTTTACTTCTTCTTTTCCAATTTGGATTCCTTTTATTTATTTTTCTTCTCTTATTTCCATGGCTAGGACTTCCAAAACTATGTTGAATACATGTGGCGAGAGTGGAGATGCAGCAACATGGATGGACCTAGCGATTGTCATACTGAGTGAAGTAAGTCAGACAGAGACTAATATCATATTGCTTATATGTGGAATCTTAAAAAGTGGTACAAACAGACTTATTTACAAAACAGAAGTAGAGTCACAGATGTAGAAAACAAACTTATGGTTACCAAGGGGGAAAGGGTGGGGATAAATTGGGAGATTGTGATTGACATATATACACTACTATGTGTAAAATAGATAACTAATAAGGGACTACTGTATAACACAGGAGACTCTATTTAATACTCTGTAATGACATATATGGGAAAAGAATCTAACGAGTGGATATATGTGTATGTACAACTGTGGATATATGTGTATGTTTGTTGAATAAAAGTGGTGAGAGTGGACATTCTTGTCTTATTCCTGATCTTAGAAGAAATGCTTTCAGCTCTTCCCCATTGAGTATGATGCTAGCTGTATGTTTGTCATATATAGCCTTTACTATGTTGAGGTAGTTTCCTTCAATGCCCACTTTCTGGAGAATCTTTATATAAATAGGTGTTGAATTGTGTCAAAGCTTTTTCTGATTCTATTGAGATGATCATGTGGTTTTTAGTCTTCAGTTTGTTGATGTGGTGTATCACACTGATTAATTTGTGGATATTGAAAAATTTTTGCATCCCTGGGATAAATCCCACTTGATCATGGTGTATGATCCTTTAATATATTGTTGGATTCAGTTTGCTAGTATTTTGCTGAGGATTTTTGTATCTATATTCATCCATGATATTGGCCTGTAATTTTCTTTTTTTGTGGTATTTTTATCTGGTTTTGCTATCAGGGAGATGGTGGCCTCATAGAATGAGTTTGGGAGTTTTCCTTCCTCTGCAAGTTTTGGGAAGAATTTTTAGGATAGGTGTTAACTCTTCTCTAAATGTTTGATAGAATTTGCCTGTGAAACCACCTGCTCCTGGACTTTTATATGTTGGGACATTTTAAATCACAGTTTCAATTACAGTACTTATGACTGGTCTGTTCATAGTTTCTATTTCTTTCTGGTTCAG
The DNA here is from genome assembly GCF_964165515.1 of Mesoplodon bidens. Lineage (NCBI taxonomy): Eukaryota > Metazoa > Chordata > Mammalia > Artiodactyla > Ziphiidae > Mesoplodon > Mesoplodon bidens. The sequence goes on from NC_138173.1 coordinate 61,639,543, forward strand.
TCTTAGGATATTGTACCTTTCTAAGAATTTGTACCTTCTGTGTTGTCCATTTTATTGGCATAGTCTCTCATGATCCTTTGTATTTCTGTGGTGGTGTTGGTTGTAACTTGTCCTTTTTCATGTCTAACTTTATTGATTTGAGCCCTCTCCCTTTTCATCTTTTTTTTTTTTTTTTCGGTAGGCAGGCCTCTCACTGTTGTGGCCTCTCCCGTTGAGGAGCACAGGCTCCGGATGCACAGGCTCAGTGGCCATGGCTCATGGACCCAGCCACTCCGTGGCATGTGGGATCTTCCCAGACCTGGGCATGAACCCGTGTCCCCTGCATCGGCAGGCGGACTCTCAACCACTGCGCCACCAGGGAAGCCCTCCCCTTTTCATCTTGATGAGTCTGGCTAAAGGTATATCAATTTTGTTTATCTTTTCAAAGATAGTTTCATTGATCATTTCTATTGTTTTCTTTTTCTCAATTTATTTCTGATCTGTTCTTTATGATTTCTTTCCTTCTACTAACTTTGTGTTTTATTTGTTCTTCTTTCTCTAGTTAATTCATGTGTAAGGTTAGGTTGTTTATTTGAGATTTTTCTTGTTTCCTGAGATAAGATTTTATTGCTATAAACTTCCCTCTTAGAAGTGCTTTTGCTGTTTCTCATAGGTTTTGGATTGTCATGTTTTCATTGTCATTTTCTCTAGGTATTAGTTTATTTTCTCTGATTTCTTCAGTGATTCATTGGTTGTTTAATAGCATATTGTTTAGCCTCCACGTGTTTTTACAGTCTTTTTTCCCTGTAATTCATTTCTAATCTCATAGCATTGTAGTAGGAAAAGATGTTTGATATGATTTCAATTTTCTTAAATTTATCGAGGCTTGATTTGTGACCCAGATTGTGATCTACCCTGGAGAATGTTCCATGAGCACTTGAGAAGAAAGTGTATTCTGTTACCTTTGGATAGAATGCTCTAAAAATATCAATTAAGTCCATCTGGTCTAATGTGTCATTTAAGGCTGTGTTTCCTTATTAATTTTCTGCCTGGATGATCTGTCAATTGACAAAATGAAATGTTACAGTCCTCAACTATTATTGTATTACTGTTGATTTCCTCTTTTATGGCTGTTAGCCTTTGGCTTATATATTGAGGTGTTTCTATGTTGGGTACATATAAACAATTGTTATATCTTCTTGGATCGATTCCTTGATCGTTATGTAGAGCTCTTGTTTTTTGTAACAGTCTTTATTTTAAAGTCTATTTTGTCTGATATGAGTATTGTTACTCCAGCTTTCTTCTGATTTCCATTTGCATGGAATACCTTTTTCCATCCCCTCACTTTCAGTCTGTATGTGTCCCTAGATCTGAAGTGGTTCTCTTGTAGACAGCATATATAAGGGTTGTGTTTTTGTATACATTCAGCCAGTCTATGTCTTTCGGTTGGAACATTTAATACATTTATGATTAAGGCAGTTGTCAATATGTATGTTCTTATTGCCATTTTGTTAATTATTTTGGATTTGTTTTTGTAGGTCTTTTTTCTTCCATTCCTCTTTTGTTCTCTTCTCTTGTGATTTGATGACTAAGTTTAGTGTTGTGTATGGGTTCCTTTTTCTTTTGTGTGTGTGTGTGTGTGTGTGTGTGTGTGTGTATGTGTGTATCGTAGATTTTCAGTTTGCAGTTACCATGAGGTTTTGATATAGCGGTCTGTATATATAAAAGATTATTCTGAGTTGCTGGTCTTTTAATTTCAAATGCATTTCCAATATCATACATTCATACTCTCCTCACTATTGCTGGTTTTGATATCATATTTGTGTGTGGATGATTTCCTATGTTTACTGCATATTTGCCTTTACCAGTGAGCTTTTTCATTTGTAACTTTTTTGTTTCTAATTGTGGTCTTTACTTTTCTGCCTAGAGAAGTTCCTTTAGCATTTGTTGCAAAGCTGGTCTGGTAGTGATGAATTCTCTTAGCTTTTGCTTGTCTGTAAGTTTTTGATTGTCCCTTAGCTTTTGATTTTGCTGTCTAATATGAATTGGAGCCTTGCTGGGTAGAGTACTCTTGGCTGAAGATTCTTTCTTTTCATCACTTTAAATATATCCTGCCACTCCCTTCTGGCCTGCAGAGTTTCTGCTGGAAAATCATCTGATAACCTTATGGGAATTCCCTTGTATATTATTTGCAGCTTTTCCCTGTTGCTTTTAATAATTTTTTGTCTTTATTTTTGTCTATTTGATTACTATGTATCTCAGCATGTTCTTCCTTAGGTTTACCCTTCCTGGAACTCTGTGCTTCCTGGACTTGGGTGACTGTTTCCTTTCCCATGCTAGGGAAGTTTTCAGCTATTACCTCTTCAAATATTTTCTCAGATCCTTTCTCTCTCTCTCCTCTTTCTGTGATCCCTATAATGTGAATGTTTGTGAGTTTTACGTTGTCCCAGATGTCTCTTAGGCTGTTCTCATTTCTTTTCATTCTTTTTTTTAATTTTGTTCCATGGCAGTGATTTCCAACATTCTGTCTTCCAGCTCACATCCGTTTTTCTGCCTCAATTATTCTGATATTGATTACTTCTAGTGTATTTTTCATTTCAGTTACTGTACTGTTCATCTCTGCTTGTTTGTTCTTTAGTTCTTCTAGGTCTTTGTTAAACATTTCTTTTTCTTTAGTTCTTGTAAGTTTTTGTTAAATGTTTCTTTTATCTTCTCCATCGGTACCTCCATTCTTTTTCTGAGATCTTAGGTCATTTTTATTATCATTACTCTGAATTATTTTTCATGTAGATTGCCTATCTCCACTTTGCTTAGTTGTTATTCTAGGGTTTTACTTTGTTCCTTCATCTGGAACATATTCCTCTGCCATCTCATTTTGTCTAACTTTCTGTGATTGCAGTTTCCATTCTGCAGGCTACAGGTTTGTAGTTCTTACTTCTGGTGTCTGCCCCCTGGTGGGTAAGGCTAAGAGGCTTGTGCAGGCTTCCTGATAGGAGGGACTGGTTTTTGCTCACTGGTGGGTGGAGCTGGCTCTTGTCCCTCTGGTGGGCAGGGCCATGTCAAAGTGTGTGTTAAATAGGCAGTCATTTCTGCAGGAAGGCTTTAAGCAGCCTATATGCTAATGGGTGGGGCTGTGTTCCTGCCCTTTTGGTTGTTTGGCCTGAGGTGTCCCAGCACTGGACCCTACACACTGTCGGGTGGGGCCAGGTCTTGGTTAGAAAATGGCGGCCTCCAGGAGGGTTCACGCCAATGAGTACTGCCCAGCACTACCAGTTCCAGTGTCTTTATCCCTTCAGTGAGCCATAGCTGCCCCCTGCCTCCACATGAGACCCTTCAATACCAGCAGGTATGTCTGGCCCAGGCTCTTATGAAATCACTGCTTTTTATCCCCTGGGTTCTGGTGTGCATGAAAGCTTGTGTGTGCCCTCCAAGAGTGGAGTTTCTGTTTCCCCTAGTCCTGTGGAATTACTGCAATCAAACCCCACTGGCCTTCAATGGAAGATTCTCTGGGGGCTCCTCCTCCCATTGCCCAACCCCTAGGCTAGGGAGCCTGACCTGGGGGCTCAGAACTTTCACTCCTGTGGAAGAACTTCTGTAGTATAATAATTTTGCAGTTTGTGGGTCACCCACCCAGTGAGTATGGAATTTGATATGATCATGATTGCACCCTTCCTACCACCACATTTTGGCTGCTTCTTTGTCTTTGGATGTATGATATCTTTTTTGGTATGTTCTAGCCTTTCTTTCCCCCAGTGGTTGTTCAGCACTTAGTTATGATTTTTGTGTTCTCGTAAGAAGAGGTGAGCTCATATCCTTCTAATCCGCCATCTTGTCTGTGTCCCTATATTGTGTTTTTAATTTCAAACTCCATTTGTTTATGGCTCAATGCCTCCTGCAAAAATAAGATGGAATTGTCACAGCCAAGAGGAGTCCAGGGAGACACAACATTTAAATGTAGTTTTGGTATCATGAATGACATCCAGAGTCAGGATCCCCGAATCTCTGTATGTAGTGCCACGTCTGAAGCAAGGTCCTAGAGTGACACCCCACCATGTGTGGTGGACAGCAGGCAGGATGTGATGGCCATCTTCACTCCAAGAAATATATTTCTTAATTTCCAAGATAGAATTTTCTTGTTAGAGTTTTGTAATTGGCCTCTGTCTTTTTGTAAATTGAAGTACAGTTGATTTACAGTACAATAAAGTGATTCCATTATATGGAATATATATATATATATATATATATATATATTCATTTTCATATTTTTTTCCTTTATGGGTTATTACCAGAGATTGAATATAGCTCCCTGTGCACTACAGTAGGTCCTTGTTGTTTATTTTATGTATAGTAGTGTGTGTCTGTTAATCCCAAACTCCTTATTCCTTCCCCTACCCTGTCTCCTTTGGTAACCATAAGTTTGTTTTCTGTGTCTTTGAGTCTGTTTGTTTTGTAAATAAGTTCACTTTTATAATTTTTTTAGATTCCACATATAAGTGATATTATAGGATATTTGCCTTTCTCTGCCTGACTTAGCTCACTTAGCATGATAATCTCTAGGTCCATCCATGGTGTTGCAAATGGCATTATTTCATTCTTTTTTATGGCTGAGTAATATTTTATATATGTGTGTGTATATATGTGTATGTGTATATATATGTGCGTGTGTATATATACCACATTTTCTTTATCCATTCATCTGTTGATGGACACTTAGGTTGCTTCCATGTCTTATCTATTGTATATAGTGCTGCTAAGAACATTGGGGGTGTATGTATCTTTTCAAATTAAAGTTTTCATCTTTTCTGCATATATGCCCAGGAGTGGGATTGCCGGATCACATAGTAACTCTATTTTTAGTTTTTTAAGGAACCACTATACTGTTTCTTTCATATTGTCTGCACCTACTTACTCTCCTACCAGCAGTAGAAGTGTTCACTTTTCTTCACACCCTCCTCAGCATTTATTATTTGTACAGTTTTTGATGATGGCAATTCTGATTGGTGTGAGATATACCTCATTGTAGTTTTTATTAGCATTTCTCTCATAATTTGATTTTCATGGGCCTGTTGGCCATCTGTATGTCGTCTTTGGAGAAATGTCTGTTTAGGTCCTCTGCCCATTTTTTTCATTGTATTATTATTTTTTTGATATTGAGCTTTACGAGCTGTTTGTGTCTTTTGGAAATCAAGCCCTTATCAGTCACATCATTGGAAAATATTTTCTGCCAGTCTTCAGGTTGTCATTTCACTTTGTTGATGGTTTTCTTTGCTGTGCAAAAGCTTATAAGTTTAATTAGGTCCAATTTGTTTATTTTTGCTTTTATTTCTATTGCCTTGGGAGACTGACCTAAGAATACATTGGTATGATTTATGTCAGAGAATGTTTTGCCTATGTTCTAAGAGTTTTATGGGGTCATGTCATATTTAAGCCTTTAAGCCATTTTAAGTTTTTTGTGTATGGTGTGACAGTGTTTTCTAACTGCATTGATTTATGTGTAGCTGTCTAGCTTTCTCAACATCACATGCTAAAGAGACTGTCTTTTCCCCATTGTATATTCTTGCCTTCTTTGAAGATTGACCATAGTTGTATGAGTTTATTTCTGGGTTCTCTATTCTGCTCCATTGTTCCATATGTCTATTTTTGTGCCATTACCACACTGTTTTGATTACTGTAGTATTGTCTGAAGTCTGGGAGGGTTATGCATATGGCTTTGTTCTTTTTCCTCAGGAATGCTTTGGCAATTCTGGGTCTTTGGTGGTTCCATGAAAATTTTAGGATTATTCTAGTTCTGTGAAAAATGTCCTGGGTAATTTGATAGGGATCATATTAAATCTGTAGATTGCTCTGTGTAGTATAGCCATTTTAGCAATATTCTTGCAATCCAAGAACACGGGATATCTTTTTGTTTCTTTGAATCATCTTCAATTTCCATTATCAGTATTTTATAGTCCTCAGCATATGTCTTTCAACTCCTTGGAATTGACCTCTGTCTGAATTGCAATCTGAGAATGTGAATGAGATATTAGTATAGTCTCATTTTTAGATGCCTTACCTATGCCTTAAAGTATGTTCTATAATTACTGTTTTTTCATGTTATATGTTCCATCAATATGCATAAATCTATACAGTTCATATTTCTCTATCATGTAATAATTTTCTAATTGTAAGAACATTTTTAAAAAGATAACCTTTACAGAAAGTGATAAGTATAATAATTTTAATTAAATACTTGCTAATATTTATTTAGCACTTACATTACTTATGGATTTTGTGACATAAGCCATTTAATCCTGAAGAAAACACTAAGAAGATTATTTGAGAAATGCAGAAACTGAGGAGCAGAGGTATAGTAAAAGTCACTAATCTTCAAAGAAGTAAATCAGAAGGTTTACAACATGTTTTGTAAATTTACAAAACCACATCAAGAAAGTCAGTGGTCACCAAGTAAAAAAGGACTTAAACCCCTATTTTCTCAACCCTCAGTAAGTAACATTTCAGTCCACCTCTTGAGGCTGAAAACCTCAACAGTATTCAGAAACAAACAGGTTGTTTGGCAGAAATATATGTTTTTCTCACTTCATTTGATCTTTGTGCTTTTGTGGAAGAAAGGCATACCACTATATCTTGACTTTTATAATGTCTATAATCCTCATAATTATGGTGTATCCATAATGAAAAATATAACAAACATTCAAATATAGAAAAAGAACAAAATGTATTTTTTAATGTCATTTCATTTTCTATTCTCTTTTACAGATTTTCTGCAATTTTATTCCTTTATGGACTTATGTTTGACTTACAAAATTCAGGGAGTAATATGTTCTTGTCTCAGGCTCTCCTTGGAGCTGTGGACTTCCCAGCCAACTGTCTTTCTTTTTTTGAAATGAAGTTCCTTAAACGTCGGCCTTCAATACCTTTTGTCCTTTTTGTAGCTGGATGTACTACATCAATCAATATATTTATACCCCAAGATGAGAATAATAGTTTTTGGAAAAAAGCTAGAGGACGGTAATAGTGTTAATAGTGTTATCTTAAAAAAATTATTAAATAGTGTTTTATGTACTGATCAAATTCATATGTGGACAATAACTTCACTTCAGCTTGGTGTCATGATTTAGGTATTTTAACACCAAATGTGAATTAAAGAGAGTTTAATATATTTATATTTAATTTAAACAATTATCTATATATATACTACTTGATAATATACCAACTATATTATATAGACTAAAATAGAGAATAAATTAGATTACATAATATAGTTGATATATCATAAATTACAATTCATTTATATGTTGTCATATTATAAAATATAATTGAATTGTATATAAGAGTAGATACATTCTATAATATATCTATTTTATATAATTGGTATGTAAACATACAAATCTTATATTTATTTCTCTTCAAGAAACATTTATTCATTGTTCACAACATCACAGACTTTGTTAGGGCTGAGATCTTGATAAAATTGATGAATGAGATATATTTTCTGCCATGGAGGAGCTTACTTTGGGAATATATGTGATGGTCTTGTTTTCCTATCAGTGATATAATAGAGTTCCAAAACTAAAAAAATAAAAGCAGCAAAAGACATTGAATGGTCAGCTCTATGAGGGAATGTGAGGATGAGTCAAGAATGAGTCCTAGTTTTACCACCTGGTGAATGATAGGTGGTGATTCTATTTAGTAAAATGGGAAGACAGAAGCAGGTCAGGAGGATAGATGATTTCAGTTTGGGGCATATTGAATTCAAAATGCCTTTTGATTAGAGGTGGCTATATAAGATATCATCCAGACTGGAACACACTTGAAAGAGAAAAGGAAATGCAGTTAACAATTATGCCAGTTCAAAAGGTGTAAATTGGCACTGTCCTGGTCAAATTGACCTGGGTGAAGGATCAAAAAGCAACAGCTGCAGGCAACAGTAAAAATGGTAAAGTTCATAGATGTAGGTATATATTGTAGTATATATTTGGTCTTCTTGATAGTACTAGAAAAGATCAATGAAAATCATAAAAAATTAAAGCAGAATGAAAGTTTGATATGTGTGTGTGTATATGGGCAGGGGGAGGCTGTTTAAAACTGGGATATTCTATATATATATATTTATATATATTATCTCAGTGATGAATAATTGACCTATTGAGACACAGAGACATAGTAAACAATATCAATCTTTAATAATTCAAGAAATGGTGAAATCAGGAGCACAACAGAAGAGTTAGTGTTGAAGATTAAGGATAATAATGGACAGAAGTATTTCCTCAATTTTTTCTGATAAAGTTGAATTATATACCTGGTGTAAGATAGGTTAGTGTGTCTTTTGGAGTTTAAAGGCTATGGTTAAGTGTTTATCTCAGTCACGACTCAAACAGGAAGTGGGGCTCTCAGGCTATTGAAAGGAAACACTTAAATACTTTGGCTGTAATAGAAAGATTTATTCAAAGAGAATATCTTTGATCTTTATAGGAGTCCCCATTACATATTTGTCATAATTCAAGAAAACCCACAGTCAGTGGACATTTTTTCAGATCTAACATGAATCCCTAATCCTCTCAATGGTTTGAGAATGTGAATATATTATCAATAGGTACAGGAAATTTCACCTCTTCACCTACTCTCTTTGCAAATACCAGTGAAACTGCAGGATATTTCTAATATATAGTATTTTTAGAAGCATTTTAACACTTGAGAGTCACTGAGAACAGTTCTAGATGCCTTGAGATGCACTGCAAAAATTCTTTTATCTGTTTTGTTTATGCATGGTCAAAACAGAATTTCCATTTCTTAGAAGACATGACCTTCGATTACATTTAAATTACATGTACATTTCATTAACTATTCAGAGTAGCAGTTTATCTGGAATTCATGAGAGAATTTTTAAAGTGGCTTCAATTTCATACTCCAGGTATGTGATATTGGAAAACGAACTTCTCTAAAAAATATCAGGATAAGGAAATAACTTCATAGTTGTGGGGAAGACTGAGGCAAGAAAGAAAGCATATTTCCTTCTCCACACATATTGTTTGTCTAATCGTCGTCATCTTATCACGACTCTGGACTAACCAAAATAACTATGTGCATTTGTTGAACACTGATGTAATGTATTAGGCTCCTAGGGGGTCTTAATTTTTTCAATTTTTAATTTTTATTGGAGTATAATTGATTTATAATGTGTTTCTGCTGTACAGCAAAGTAACTCAGTTATATATATATATATATATATATTCTTTTTCACAATCTTTTCCATTATGGTTTGTCATAGGATATTGAATATAGTTCTCTCTGCTACTCTTATTAAAAGGTGGCTTATTACAAATAATCTAAGATAAGGTTATTCATGGTAGGTCATTTTTATGCTTCATCATATTGACCTAGGCACACTAATGGCTTTCTTAACCTCATAGATATACCTTTTCTACACCTTGGAATTGCTATGTTGGGAAAAGGATTCATGGGAATATACTTCAGCATGAGTCCAAACTACAGTCATGAACTCATACCCACAGAGATCAGGTAAGCCACTGAGCTCTACCTACAGAGACCCCCAACTGAGAGTTTCCTGGAACTTGCTAGACATTTAGATAAGTCTAAATGAAAATTCTACTCAAAGAAACTTCAGCTAATTACCACAGTGATTTAAAAACAGCCCTTGGCAAAAATTTGGATTACCCACAAATGTTCTACAATATTTTCTCAAATCCCTGATATTTTTACAACTAATCGCAACTACTTGTCCTCAGAAATTCTCCATTTAGTCCTTTGCACTTCCACAGCACATTCATGAACAATGTACTAGGCTTTTTTGCCAAGATATGATTTTATTCACTAGGTGTTTTCAAACCCACCCTGCCTTTGTCCATACCTGAGCTTTTCCATCAATGCTCAATCCCATAGACCCAACTAAGTACTATTTTTATATTTTTACCACATAATTTAAACTATAACATGATTTAAACTGAATCATACTAGAAAACTATCTGATTGTTGCAACATGCAAATTACTGAAAGTTTCATAATATATCATAATCCAAAGCAGTGAAAGTTTTATGGGATTTCAGACCCAATGCCAAACTCAATCAGACCATGTGAAAAGTCTACCCACCTTTCATTTTTTGACATTCATCTAATCCTTTAGAAAGTTTTTAATATTTAATATACTAAATAGTCAATGGACTTTAGATGAAACACATGATACTCTCTCTCCAAAATTGAGTATAGTTTTCTTTTGAGATGCCATATTTACAAGGATAGTAGCATTTCAAAATCATTGGGAAATCAGGGTTCCAAAATGTTTTATCTTTATTTGCAAAAGGCACACAATACAGGGGTAAACAGTGTGATATAAAAGTTAGTGCACATGCTCTCAAAGGGCATATAATTAAAACAAATTTCAACAGAAGTAGAGTAGGAGACGGGAAAATAAAGTGAGAAGGAGGGGGGAGAGCAATAGGAGGAAGAAGAATAAGATTTCAGAAATTTCTAGGAGCTAGACATAGATATAGGACAATAAGTCCATAAGCACAGGAGACAGGACTTTCCTTCATAGGCCTATTTTAGTAGGAGTCAGTGACAATGAAAAAACATAACAGAAATCCCACCTTCATATACATGCTCTGAAGGAAATATTTTTCATAGGACCAAGAATACTGTGTACAAATCAGCAAGGGAGGTTGGAGTAGGTCTCATTCTTGATAAACGCTTAACTTGTAATCCAAAGGACAGACAAGGGTATATGAAGTGAGCTGAAAAAAACAAGTTCTAACCAAAAGCCATAGAACAGAACAATTCTACATTGTCTAGGAATTAAGAAGACCAGTGTGATAGGAATTTAACATACAAGGGGAAAATAACCACTGTGAGCTAAAGTTGGCAACATAGTAATGAACTTAGTAAGGAATTTAAATTTTATTTTCAGCACAAGGAGAGCCACTAAAGCACTATACAGTAGAAAAACGAATACAACTGTAAATTATAACTATTATATCTTGATTTTATTTACAAGGTACCATATACATATTAGAATTCAATGAGAGAAAGATGACCTTTTATTGTGGTTATCAAGAAGGGTTTTAAAGATAAAAATCACTGAGAAGGCTAAGATTTATTTAAATAATGTTTTCTTATTCTTAGGGTCCAGAGTAGAGGGTGTGATTACACTTATGGTCTGACCTCAGCACTGGGCTCTCTGGTAATGATCACTAGACAGTATTTTGAACCCTTGACAATGATTCTACATGTCACATTCCCCATTGTGGCATCTCTCTGTGTCTACTTCCTACCAGAGACTTTGAATCTTCCTCTTCCAGACACCACAGAGGATATTGAAAGAAGGTAAGAAAGAGGACATTGTTTTGTGTTAAAATTTTTTCTTTGAGAAATTAGTTTCTGTAATCGTAATGAAATGTGAAAGAATAAATTATCATTTTTCAACATGGTTAAAAAATCCCAATAGGGCCTCCCTGGTGGCGCAGTGGTTGAGAGTCCGCCTGCCGATGCAGGGGATACGGGTTCGTGCCCCGGTCTGGGAGGATCCCATATGCCGTGGAGCGGCTGGACCCGTGAGCCATGGCCGCTGGGCCTGCGCATCCGGAGCCTGTGCTCCGCAACGGGAGAGGCCACAAGAGTGAGAGGCCCGCATACCGCAAAAAGAAAAAAAAAAAAAAAAAAATCCCAATAGAATTGATAGGTGTGGTGAATATTTTTAGTAGTCATTTAAGTATTTGATACAGTCTACATACATTAACATTAGTGTTCTACATGTGGATTTAATTTTGGAAATTTTTTTCCATGTCACAATATTGAAATTATATTTGTATTAAGAACTTACTACAGAAATAGCAGTACCTTTCAATAATAAGGAATTATCATAATGATATCAACTTGCCAATCATATCTACATATTCTATACAACATAATTGCATTAGCTTGCTGGGGTGGCTATAACAATACCACAAACTGGGTAACTTAAAGAGAAATTCATTATCTCATATTTCTGGAGGGTAGAAGTCCAAGATAAAAGTGTTGTCAGGTTTGGCTCCTTCTGATACCTCTCTCCTTGGTTTACAGATGGCCATCTTCTCCCTGGGCCTTTACATTGCCTTTCCTCTGGGTGTGTCTATGTCAACCTCCTCTTCTTAGTAGAACACCAATGATAGTGGATTAGGGACCATTCAAATGATCTCATTTTACCTTAATTACCTTTTTAAAATCCTATCTTCAAAAATAGTCATATTCTAAGGTATTTGGGGGTTAGAACTTTAACATAAGAATTTCAAGTGGGCACATTCAAACATATAACAAAAATCAAAATCCAAAGATTTTCATTAAAATTAGCAAAAAGATTCTAAAATCATGATGGAAATATAAAAGTGCAAGAACATTTTTAAAATTACAAAATGAACAAGGTCTGTATAGAGATTTCTGAGACCATCTATTTTGTATAAGACTGGATCCTTCCCAGTTGATGTTTTGTTTTATTTTCCCAAATGAAAGTGAGTGTCGAGAAAGATAAAAATACTACGTAACAAAATACAAGAGGAGCTTCAAGATGGCGGAAGAGTAAGATGTGGAGATCACCTTCCTCCCCACAAATACATCAGAAATACACCTACATGTGGAACAACACCTACTGCATGCTGGCAGAAGACCTCAAACCTCCCAAAAGGCAAGAAACTCCCCATGTACCTAAGTAGGGTAAAAGAAAAAACAGAGACAAAGGATAGGGACGGGACCAGCACCAGTGGGAGGGAGCTGTGAAGGAGGAAAGGTTTCCACACACTAGGAGCCCCTTCCCAGGCGGAGACTGTGGGTGCCAGAGGGGGGAGCTTCGGAGTAGCGGAGGAGAGCGCAGCCACAGTGGTGCGGAGAGATTCCCGCACAGAGGATCGGGGCCGACCAGCACTCACCAGCCCGAGAGGATTGTCTGCTCACCCGCCAGGGTGGGCGGGGGCTGGGAGCTGAGGGTCGGAGCGCAGGGAGAGGACTGGGGCTGCCGGCGTGAACACAGCCTGAAGGAGCTAGTGCGCCACAGCTAGCCGCGAGGGAGTCTGGGGAAAAGTCTGGAGCTGCCAAAGAGGCAAGAGACTTTTTCTCCCCTCTTTGTTTCCTGGTGCGTGAGGAGAGGGGATTAAGAGCGCTGCTTAAAGGAGCTCCGGAGACGGGCGCGAGCTGCAGCTATGAGCACGGACCACAGAGACGGGCGTGAGCTGCTGCTGCCGCCACCAAGAAGCCTGTGTGCAAGCACAAGTCACTATCCACACCTCCCCTCCCGGGAGCCTGTGCAGTCCACCACTGCCAGGGTCCTGGGATCCAAGGACAACTTCCCCGGGAGAATGCACACCACGCCTCAGGCTGGGACAATGTCATACCGGCCTCTGCCACCACAGGCTCACCCTGCATCCGTACCCCTCCCTCCCCCTGAGTGAGCCAGAGCCCCCGAATCAGCGGGTCCTTTAACCCCGTCCTGTCTGAGCAAAGAACAGATGCCTTCCGGCAACCTACACACAGAGGCGGGGCCAAATCCAAAGCTGAACCCAGGGAGCTGTGCGAGCAAAGAAGAGAAAGGGAAATGTCTCCCAGCAGCCTCAGGAACAGTGGATTAAATCCCCACAATCAACTTGATGTACCCTGCAGCTGTGGAATACCTGAATAGACAAAGAATCATCCCAGACACTGGTCCCCAAGAGACCTCACAGCTCCACATAATATCAAATGGCAAAAGTCTCCCAGAGATCTCCATCTCAATGCCAAGAACCAGCTCCACTCAACGACCGGCAAGCTAAAGTGCTGGACACCCTATGCCAAACAACTAGCAGAACAGGAACACAACCCCATCCATTAGCAGAGAGACTGCCTAAAATCATAATAAGACCACAGACACCGCAAAACACACCATCAGACACAGACCTGCCCACAGAAAAAAAAAAGATCCAGCCTCATTCAGCAGAACACAGGTACCAGTCCGCTCCACCAGGAAGCCTACACAACCCACTGAACCATCCTTAGCCACTGGGGACAGACCCCAAAAACAACGGGAACTACGAACCTGCAGTCTGCAAAAACGTGACCCCAAACACAGTAAGTTAAGCAAAATGAGAGGACAGAGAAACACAGAGCAGACAAGGTAAAAATCCACCAGACCTAAGAAATGAAGAGGAAATAGGCAGTCTACTGAAAAAGAATTCAGAATAATGATAGTAAAGATAATCCAAAATCTTGGATATAGAATAGAGAAAATACAAGAAACGTTTAACAAAAACCTAGAAGAACTAAAGAGCAAACAAACAGTGATGAACAACACAATAAGTGAAATTAAAAATTCTCTCAAAGGGATCAATAACAGAATAATGGAGGCAGAAGAACAGATAAGTGACCTGAAAGATAAAATACTGGAAATAACTACTGCAGAGAAGAATAAAGAAAAAAGAATGAAAAGAACTGAGGCCAGTCCCAGAGACCTCTGGGACAACATTAAACACACCAACATTTGAATTATACGGGTCCCAGGAGAAGAGAAAAAGGGACTGAGAAAATATTTGAAGAGATTATAGTTGAAAACTTCCCTAATATGGGAAAGGAAATAGTCAATCAGGTCCAGGAAGAACAGAGAGTCCCATGCAGGGTAAATCCAAGGAGAAACAGGTCAAAGCACATATTATTCAAACTGTCAAAAATTAAATACAAAGAAAAAATATTAAAAGCAACAAGGGAAAAACAACAAATAACACACAAGGGAATCCCCATAAGGTTAACAGCTGATCTTTCAGCAGAAAATCTGCAAGCCAGAAGGGAGTGGCAGGACATAGTTAAAATGATGAAGGAGAAAAACCAAGATTACTCTACCCAACAAGTATCTCATTCAGATTTGATGAAGAAATTAAAACCTTTACAGACAAGCAAAAGCTAAGAGAATTCAGCACCACCAAACCAGCTTTACAACAAATGCTACAGGAACTTCTCAAGGCAGGAAGCACAAAAGAAGGAAAAGACCTACAATAACAAACCCAAAACAATTAAGGAAATGGGAATAGGAACATACATATTGATAATTACCTTAAATGTTCATGGATTAAGTGCTCTAGCCAAAAGACATAGACTGGCTGAATGGATACAAAAACAAGACCCATACATATGCTGTCTACAACAGACCCACTTCAGACTTAGGGACACATACAGACTGAAAGTGAGGGGATGGAAAAAGATATTCCATGCAAATGGAAATCAGAAGAAAGCTGGAGTAGCAATTCTCATATCAGACAAAATAGACTTTAAAATAAAGACTATTACAAGAGACAAAGAAGGACACTACATAATGATCAAGGGATCGATCCAAGGAGAAGATAGAACAATTGTAAATATTTATGCACCCAACATAGGAGCACCACAATACATAAGGCAAATACTAACAGCCATAAAAGGGACAATGGACAGGAACACAATCATAGTAGGTGACTTTAACACCCTACTTTCACCAATGGACAGATCATCCAAAATGAAAATAAATAAGGAAACACAAGCTTTAAATGATACATTAAACAAGATGGACTTAATTGATATTTATAGGACATTCCATCCAAAAACAACAGAATACACATTTTTCTCAAGTGCTCATGGAACATTCTCCAGGATAGATCATATCTTGGGTCACAAATCAAGCCTTGGTAAATTTAAGAAAATTGAAATCACATCAAGTATCTTTTCCGACCACAATGCTATGGGACTGGATATCAATTACAGGGAAAAATCTGAAAAAATACAACCACATGGAGGCTAAACAATACACTACTTAATAACCAACAGATCACTGAAGTAATCAAAGAGGAAATCAAGAAATACCTAGAAACAAATGACAATGAAAACACAATGACCGGAGTAAGGATGAAGGTACCTCTGGCTTTGGGCGCCGGAGGGGGAAAGGGAAAGAAGTACCGGGGGATTCCCGAGTGCTGGCTCTGAAATTGGGGCAGCTTTCGCTTTACCTTCCTGGCAACAGCAGCTGTGCATGGTAGGGTTTGTCCGTCGCATCAAAGACAGGGACAGCTGAGCGCCTATACGAATCCTTGAGAGCCTGGGAGTGGGCGTTTCACTTTTCCTGCGACTGGGGAGTCCCTCAGCCTCTGCCCTTTGACCTTTGACATGTGTGCAGCTTCTGCTTCTCCAGGTTATTCTTATTTAGAATAATTGAAAGAAGTCCTGCTTATTTAAACTAAAATCAACTAAAAACAAAGACTATTTAGTCTTTGTTTATATTACCTCAAGTTGTAGAGAGAATGAAAATATATTATTATGTTATAAGGAGTGATTCTCGGACCCCGGAGGAAGATGGCGGAAGAGTAAGACGCGGAGATCACCTTCCTCCCCACAGATACATCAGAAATTCATCTACACGTGGAACAACTCCTACAGAACACCTACTGAACGCTGACAGAAGACCTCAGACCCCCAAAAAGGCAAGAAGCTCCCCACATACCTGGGTAGGGCAAAAGAAAAAAAGAATAAACAGAGACAATAGGATAGGGACGGGACCTGCACCAGTGGGAGGGAGCCGTGAAGGGGGGAAGGTTTCTACACACTACAAGCCCCTTCGCGGGCGGAGACTGCAGGTGGCGGAGGGGGAAAGCTTCGGAGTAGCGGAGGAGAGCACAGCAACAGGGGTGCGGAGGGCAAAGCGGAGAGATTCTGGCACAGAGGACCGGTGCCCTCAGGCACACACCAGCCCGAGAGGCTTGTCTGCTCGGCCGCCGGGGCGGGCGGGGCTGGGAGCTGAGGCTCGGGTATCGGCTTTCAGTCGGAGCGCAGGGAGAGGACTGGGGTTGGCGGCAGGAAGAGAGCCTGAAGGGGTTAGTGCACCACGGCTAGCCCGGAGGGAGTCCGGGGAAAGGGTCTGGAGCTGCTGAAGAGGCAAGAGACTTTTTTCCCTTTTGTTTTCTGGTGCGCGAGGAGAGGGCATTAAGAGGGCTGCTTGGGGAAGCGCCGGAGACAGGCACGAGCCGCGGGTAAGGCACGGACCTCGGAGACGGGCGTGGGCCGCCGCCCGCCGCCCGCCGCTGCCGCCGCCCGCCGCCGCCGCCGGGCCTGTGTGCGAGCGCGGGTCACTGTCCGCCCCGCCTTCCGGGGGGCCTGTGCACCCCGCCACTGCCGGGGTCCCCGAGACCCGGGGACGGCTTTCCCGGGAAAGCGCACGGAGCGCCACGGGCTGCTGCAACGTCACGCCGGCCTCTGCCGCCGCAGGCCCGCCCCACACTGAGCGCCCCTCCCTCCCCTCTGCCTGAGTGAGCCAGAGCCCCCGAATCAGCGGCTCCTTTAAACCCGTCCTGTCTGAGCGAAGAACGGACGCCCTCCGGCGACCTACGCGCAGAGGCGGGGCCAGGTCCAAGGCTGAGACCCGGGAGCTGTGAGAGCAGAGGCAGGGAAATCTCTCTGTGCAGCCTCGGAGGCAGCGGATTAAAGCTCCACGGTCCATTTGATGTGCCCTGCGTCTGTGGAGTGCATGAATGGACAGCGAATCATCCCAAATTGAGGAAGTGGACTTTGAGGACAAGATTTAAGACTTTCCCCCCTTTTCCTCTTTTTACAACGAATTATTCCAAATTAAGGAGGTGGACTTAGAGAGCAAGATTTCAGACTTCTCGCCCTTTTCCTCTTTTTACAACGAATTATCCCAAATTGAGGAGGTGGACTTGGAGAGCAAGATTTTTGATTTTTCCCCCTGCTCTCTTTTTGTGAATGTGTATGTGTAATCTTCTGTGTAAGATTCTCTCTGTATAGCTTTGCTTCCACCATATGTCCCAGGGTTCTATCGGTCCAGTTTTTTTTTTCAATAATTACTTTCTAATTTTAATAACGCTACTATATTTCATACTTTATTCTATTTTACTTTACCTGCTCTTTCTTTTTTTCCTACTCTCCCTTCCTCCCTCCCTCCGCTCCTCCTTTCCTTCTTTATTTTTCTTTCCTTCCTCCCTCCCTCCTGTCTTTCTTCCTTTCCTTCCTCCCTCCCTCCCTCCTTTCTTTCCTTCTTTCTTTCCATCCTTCCTCCCTCCCTCCCTCCTTTCTTTCTTCCTTCCTTCCTTCCCTTCTTCCTTTCTTTCCCTCTCTCTTTCTTTCTTCTACTAATTCTTTCTTTCTACTTTTTCTCCCTGTTACTCTGAGCCGGGTGGATGAAAGGCTCTTGGTGCTGCAGCCAGGAGCCAGTGCTGTGCCTCTGAAGTGGGAGAGCCAACTTCAGGACACGGGTCCACAAGAGACCTCCCAGCTCCACATAATATCAAGCAGCGAAAATCTCCCAGAGAGCTCCATCCCAACACCAGCACCCAGCTTCAGTCAACGACCAGCAAGCTACAGTGCGGGTCACCCTATGCCAAGCAACTAGCAAGGCAGGAACACAACCCCACCCATTAGCAGAGAGGCTACCTAAAAACATAATAAGGCCATAGGCACCCCAAAACACGCCACCAGACATGGACCTGTCCACCAGAAAGACAAGATCGAGCCTCAACCACCAGAGCACAGGAATTAGTCCCCCCCACCAGGAAGCCTACACAACCTACTGAAACAACCTTAGCCACTGGGGTCAGACACCAAAAACAACGGGAACTACGAATCTGCAGCCGGCAAAAAGGAGACCCCAAACACAGTAACATAAGCAAAATGAGAAGGCAGAAAAACACACAGCAGGTGAAGGAGCAAGATAAACACCTACCAGACCTAACAAATGAAGAGGTAATAGGCAGTCTACCTGAAAAAGAATTCAGAATAATGATAGTAAAGCTGATCCAAGATTCTATTTCCATGATCCATAATCTTGGAAATAGAATAGACAACATGCAAGAAACAGTTAACAAGGACCTAGAAGAACTAAAGATGAATCAAGCATCGATTAAAAACACAATAAATGAAATGAAAAATACTCTAGATGGGATCAATAGCAGAATAACTGAGGCAGAAGAACGGATAAGTGAGGTGGAAGATAAAATAGTGGAAATAACTGATGCAGAGCAAAATAAAGAAAAAAGAATCAAAAGAACAGAGGACAGTCTCAGAGACCTCTGGGACAACATTAAACGCACCAACATTCGAATTATAGGGGTTCCAGAAGAAGAAGAGAAAAAGAAAGGGACTGAGAAAATATTTGAAGAGATTAGAGTTGAAAACTTCCCCAATATGGGAAAGGAAATAGTTAATCAAGTCCAGGAGGCACAGAGAGTCCCATACAGAATAAATCCAAGGAGAAATACACCAAGACACATATTAATCAAACTGTCAAAAATTAAACAAAGAAATCATATTAAAAGCAGCAAGGCAAAAACAACAAATAACACACAAGGGAATCCCCATCAGGTTAACAGCTGATCTCTCAGCAGAAACCCTACAAGCCAGAAGGGAGTGGCAGGACATAATTAAAGTGATGAAGGAGAGAAACCTGCAACCTAGATTACTCTACCCAGCAAGGATCTCATTCAGATTTGATGGAGAAATTAAAACCTTTACAGACAAGCAAAAGCTGAGAGAGTTCAGCACCACCAAACCAGCTTTACAACAAATGCTAAAGGAACTTCTCTAGGCAAGAAACACAACAGAAGGAATATACCTACAATAACGAACCCAAAGCAATTAAGGAAATGGGAATAGGAACATACATATCAATAATTACCTTAAATGTAAATGGACTAAATGCTCCCACCAAAAGACACAGAGTGGCTGAATGGATACAAAAACAAGACCCATATATATGCTGTCTACAAGAGACACACTTCAGACCTAGAGACACATACAGATTGAAAGTAAAGGGATGGAAATAAATATTCCATGCAAATGGAAATCAAAAGAAAGCTGGAGTAGCAATTCTTATATCAGACAAAATAGACTTTAAAATAAAGACTATTAGAAGAGACAAGGAAGGACACTACATAACGATAAAGGGATCGATCCAAGAAGAAGATATAACAATTGTAAATATTTATGCACCCAACATAGGAGCACCTCAATACATAAGGCAAATACTAACAGCCATAAAAGGGGAAATCGACAGTAACACAATCATAGTAGGGGACTTTAACACCCCACTTTCACCAATGGACAGATCATCCAAAATGAAAATAAATAAGGAAACACAAGCTTTAAATGATACATTAAACGAGATGGACTTAGTTGATATTTATAGGACATTCCATCCAAAAACAACAGAATACACATTTTTCTCAAGTGCTCATGGAACATTCTCCAGGATAGATCATATCTTGGGTCACAAATCAAGCCTCGGTAATTTTAAGAAAATTGAAATTGTATCAAGTATCTTCTCCGACCACAATGCTATGAGACTAGACATCAATTACAGGAAAAGTGTAAAAAATACAAACACATGGAGGCTAAACAATACACTACTCAATAACGAAGTGATCACTGAAGAAATCAAAGAGGAAATTAAAAAATACCTAGAAACAAATGACAATGGAGACACGACGACCCAAAACCTATGGGACGCAGCAAAAGCAGTTCTATGGGGGAAGTTTATAGCAATACAATCCCACCTTAAGAAACAGGAAGCATTTCGAGTAAACAACCTGACCCTGCATCTAAAGCAATTAGAGAAAGAAGAACAAAAATACCCCAAAGCTAGCATAAGGAAAGAAATCATAAAGATCAGATCAGAAATAAATGAAAAAGAAATGAAGGAAACGATAGCAAAGATCAACCAAACTAGAAGCTGGTTCTTTGAGAAGATAAACAAAATTGACAAACCATTAGCCAGACTCATCAAGAAAAAAAGGGAGAAGACTCAAATCAATAGAATTAGAAATGAAAAAGAAGTAACAACTGACACTGCAGAAATACAAAAGATTATGAGAGATTACTATAAGCAACTCTATTCCAATAAAATGGACAACCTGGAAGAAATGGACACATTCTTAGAAATGCACAACCTGCCAAGACTGACTCAGGAAGAAATAGAAAATATGAATAGACCAATCACAAGCACTGAAATTGAAACTGTGATTAAAAATCTTCCATCAAACAAAAGCCCAGGACCAGATGGCTTCATAGGTGAATTCTATCAAACATTTAGAGAAGAGCTAACACCTATCCTTCTCAAACTCTTCCAAAATATAGCAGAGGGAGGAACACTCCCAAACTCATTCTACGAGGCCGACATCACCTTGATACCAAAACCAGGCAAGGATGTCACAAAGAAAGAAAACTACAGGCCAATATCACTGATGAACATAGATGCAAAAATCCTCAACAAAATACTAGCAAACAGAATCCAACAGCACATTAAAAGGATCATACACCATGATCAAGTGGGGTTTATCCCAGGAATGCAAGGATTCTTCAATATACGCAAATCAATCAATGTAATACACCATATTAACAAGTTGAAGGAGAAAAACCATATGATCATCTCAATAGATGCAGAGAAAGCTTTCGACAAAATTCAACACCCATTTATGATAAAAACCCTGCAGAAAGTAGGTATAGAGGGATCTTTCCTCAACATAATAAAGGCCATATATGACAAACCCACAGCCAACATTGTCCTCAATGGTGAAAAACTGAAACCATTTCCACTAAGATCAGGAACAAGACAAGGCTGCCCACTCTCACCACTCTTATTCAACATAGTTTTGGAAGTTTTAGCCACAGCAATCAGAGAAGAAAAGGAAATAAAAGGAATCCAAATTGGAAAAGAAGAAGTAAAGCTGTCACTGTTTGCAGATGACATGATACTATACATAGAGAATCCTAAAGATGCTACCGAAAAACTACTAGAGCTAATCAATGAATTTGGTAAAGTAGCAGGATATAAAATTAATGTACAGAAATCTCTGGCATTCCTGTACACTAATGATGAAAAATCTGAAAATGAAATCAAGAAAACACTCCCATTTACCATCGCAACAAAAAGAATAAAATATCTAGGAATAAACCTACCTAAGGAGACAAAAGACCTGTATGCAGAAAACTATAAGACACTGATGAAAGAAATTAAAGATGATACAAATAGATGGAGAGATATACCATGCTCCTGGATTGGAAGAATCAATATTGTGAAAATGACTCTACTACCCAAAGCAATCTACAGATTCAATGCAATCCCTATCAAACTACCAATGGCATTTTTCACAGATCTAGAACAAAAAATTTCAAAATTTGTTTGGAAAAACAAAAGGCCCCGAATAGCTAAAGCAATCTTGAGAACGAAAAACGGAGCTGGAGGAATCAGGCTCCCTGACTTCAGACTATACTACAAAGCTACAGTAATTAAGACAGTCTGGTACTGGCATAAAAACAGAAAGATCAGGATAGAAAGCCCAGAGATAAACCCACGCACATATGGCCAACTTATCTTTGATAAAGGAGCCAGGAATGTACAGTGGAGAAAGGACAGCCTCTTCAATAAGTGGTGCTGGGAAAACTGGACAGGGACATGTAAAAGTTTGAGATTAGATCATTCCCTAGCACCATACACAAAAATAAGCTCAAAATGGATTAAAGACTTAAATGTAAGGCCAGAAACTATCAAACTCTTAGAGGAAAACATAGGTAGAACACTCTATGACATAAATCACAGCAAGATCCTTTTGGACCCACCTCCTAGAGAAATGGAAATAAAAACAAAGATAAACAAATGGGACCTAATGAAACTTCAAAGCTTTTGCACAGCAAAGGAAACCATAAACAAGACCAAAAGACAACCCTCAGAATGGGAGAAAATATTTGCAAATGAAGCAACTGACAAAGGATTAATTTCCAAAATTTATAAACAGCTCATGCAGCTCAATAGCAAAAAAACAAACAACCCAATCCAAAAATGGGCAGAAGACTTAAATAGGCATTTCTCCAAAGAAGATATACAGACTGCCAACAAACACATGAAAGAATGCTCAACATCATTAATCATTAGAGAAATGCAAATCAAAACTACAATGAGATATCATCTCACACCAGTCAGAATGGCCATCATCAAGAAATCTAGAAACAATAAATGCTGGAGAGGGTGTGGAGAAAAGGGAACACTCTTGCACTGCTGGTGGGAATGTGAATTGGTACAGCCACTATGGAGAACGGTATGGAGGTTCCTTAAAAAACTACAAATAGAACTACCATATGACCCAGCAATCCCACTACTGGGCATATACCCTGAGAAAACCATAATTCAAAAAGAGACATGTACCAAAATGTTCATTGCAGCTCTATTCACAATAGCCCGGAGCTGGAAACAACCTAAGTGTCCATCATCGGATGAATGGATAAAGAAGATGTGGCACCTATATACAATGGAATATTACTCAGCTATAAAAAGAAACGAAACTGAGCTATTTGTAATGAGGTGGATAGACCTAGAGTCTGTCATACAGAGTGAAGTTAGAAAGAGAAAGACAAATACCGTATGCTAACACATATATACGGAATTTAAAAAAAAACAATGTCATGAAGAACCTAGGGGCAAAACGGGAATAGGGACACAGACCTACTTGAGAATGGACTTGAGGATATGGGGAGGGGGAAGGGTAAGCTGTGACAAAGCGAAAGAGAGGCATGGACATATATACACTACCAAACGTAAGGTAGATAGATAGTGGGAAGCAGCCGCAGAGCACAGGGAGAACAGCTCGGTGCTTTGTGACCGCCTGGAGGGGTGGGATGGGGAGGGTGGGAGGGAGGGAGATGCATGAGGGAAGGGATGTGGGAACAGATGTATATGTATGACTGATTCACTTTGTTATAAAGCAGAAACTAATTAAAAAAATAAATAAATAAATAAATAAATAAATAAATAAATAAAAACACAATGACCCAAAACATATGAGATGCAGCAAAAGCAGTTCTAAGAGGGAAGTTTATAACAATACAATCCTACCTTAAGAAACAAGAACCATCTCACATAAATAACCTAACCTTACACCTAAAGCAGTTAGAGAAAGAAGAACAAAAAAACCCCAAAGTTAGCAGAAGGAAAGAAATCATAAAGAACAGATCAGAAAGAAATGAAGGAAATAATAGCAAAGATCAATAAAGCTTAATGCTGGTTCTTTGAGAAGATAAACAAAATTGATAAACCATTAGCCAGATTCATCAAGAAAAAAAGGGAAAACACTCACATCAATAGAATTAGAAATGAAAAAGAAGCAACAACTGACACTGCAGAAATACAAAGGATCATAAGAGATTACTATAAGCAACTCTATGCCAATAAAATGGACAACCTAGAAGAAATGGACAAATCCTTGGAAATGCACAACCTGCTGAGACTGAACCAGGAAGAAATATAAAATATGAACAGACTGATCACAAGCACTGAAATTGAAACTGTGATTAAAAATCTTCCAACAAACAAAAGCCCAGGACAAGATGGTTTCACAGACGAATTCTATCAAACATTTAGAGAAGAGCTAACACCTATCTTCTCAAACTCTTCCAAAATATAACAGAGGGAAGAACACTCCAAAACTCTTTCTACAAGGCCACCATCACCCTGATACCAAAACCAGACAAAGATGTCACAAAGAAATAAAACTACAGGCCAATATCACTGATGAACATAGATGCAAAATTCCTCAACAAAATACTAGCAAACAGAATCCAACAGCATATTAAAAGGATCATATACCATGATCAAGTGAAGTTTATCCCAGGAATGCAAGGATTCTTCAATATATGTAAATCAATCAATGTGATACACCATATTAGCAAATTGAAGGATAACAACCATGATCATCTCAATAGATGCAGAGAAAGCTTCAACAAAATTCAACACCCATTTATGATAAAAACCCAGCAGAAAGTAGGCCTAGAGGGAACTTTCCTCAACATAATAAAGGCCATATATGACAAACCCACAGCCAACATCGTCTTCAATGGTGAAAAACTGAAAGCATTTCCACTAAGATCAGGAACAAGACAAGGTTGCCCACTCTCACCACTCTTATTCAACATAGTTTTGGAAGTTTTAGCCACAACAATCAGAGAAGAAAAAGAAATAAAAGGAATCCAAATCGGAAAAGAAGGAGTAAAGCTGTCACTCTTTACAGATGACATGATACTATACTAGACAATCCTAAAGATGCTACCAGAAAACTACTAGAGCTAATCAATGAATTTGGTAAAGTAGCAGGATGCAAAATTAATGCACAGAAATCTCTAGCATTCCTATACACTAATGATGAAAAATCTAAAAGTGAAATTAAGAAAACACTCCCATTCAGCAATGCAACAAAAAGAATAAAATATCTAGGAATAAACCTACCTAAGGAGACAAAAGACCTGTATGTAGAAAATTATAAGACACTGATGAAAGAAATTAAAGATGATACAAATCGATGGAGGGATATACCATGTTCTTGGATTGTAAGAATTAACATTGTGAAAATGACTATACTACCCAAAGCAATCTACAGATTCAATGCAATCCCTATCAAACTACCACTGGCATTTTTCACAGAACTAGAACAAAAAATTTCACAATTTGTATGGAAATGCAAAAGATCCCGAATAGCTAAAGCAATCTTGAGAAAGAAAAACAGAGCTGGAGGAATCAGGATCCCTGACGTCAGACTATACCACAAAGATACAGTAATCAAAACAGTATGGCATTGGCACAAAAACAGAAATATAGATCAATGGAACAGGATAGAAAGCCCAGAGGTAAACCCATGCACCTATGGTCACCTTATCTTTGATAAAGGAGGCAAGAATATACAGTGGAGAAAATATAGCCTCTTCAATAAGTGGTGCTGGGAAAACTGGACAGGTACATGTAAAAGTATGAAATTAGAAACTCCCTGACACCATACACAAAAATAAACTCAAAATGGATTAAAAACCTAAATGTAAGACCAGACACTATCAAGCTCTTAGAGGAAAACATAGGCAAAACACTCTGACATAAATCACAGCAAGATCCTTTTTGACCCACCTCCTAGAGGAATGGAAATAAAAACAAAAATAAACAAATGGGACCTAAGGTAACTTAAAAGGTTTTGCACAGCAAAGGAAACCATAAACAAGACGAAAAGACAACCCTCAAAATGGGAGAAAATATTTGCAAATGAAGCAACTGACAAAGGATTAATCTCCAAAATTTACAAGCATCTCATGCAGCTCAATAACAAAAAATCAAACAACTCAATTCAAAAATGGTCAGAAGACCTTAATAGACATTTCTCCAAAGATATACAGATTGCCAACAAACATATGAAAGAATGCTCAACATCATTAATCTTTAGAGAAATGCAAATCAAAACTACAATGAGATATCATCTCACACCAGTCAGAATGGCTGTCATCAAAAAATCTAGAAACAATAAATGCTGGAGAGGTTGTGAAGAAAACAGAACCCTCTTGAACTGTTGGTGGGAATGTAAATTGATACAGCCACTATTGAGAACAGTATAAAGGTGCCTTAAAAAACTAAAAATAGAACTACCATATGACCCAGCAATCTCACTACTTGGCATATACCCTGAGAAAACCATAATTCAAAAAGAGTCATGTACCAAAATGTTCATTGCAGCTCTATTTACAATAGCCAGGACATGGAAACAACCTAAGTGTCTATCAACAGATGATTGGATTAAGAAGATGTGGCACATATATACAATGGAATATTACTCAGCCATAAAAAGAAATGAAATTGAGTTATTTGTAGTGAGGTAGATGGACCTAGAGTCTGTCATACAGAGTGAAGTCAGAAAGAAAAAAACAAATACCGTATGCTAACACATATGTATGGAATCTAAGGAAGAAAAAAAAAAGGTCATGATGCACCTTGGGGTAAGACGGGAATAAAGACACAGACCTACTAGAGCATGGACTTGAGGATATGGGGAGGGGGAACAGTAAGCTGTGACAAAGTGTGAGAGTCTCATGGTCATATATACACTACTAAACATAAAATACAAAGCTAGTTGGAAGCAGCTGCATAGCACAGGGAGATCAGTTCAGTGCTTTGTGACCACCTAGAGGGGTGGGATAAGGAGGGTGGGAGGGAGGGAGACCCAAGAGGGAAGAGATATGGGAACATATGTATATGTATAACTGATTCCCTTTGTTATAAAGCAGAGACTAACACACCATTGTAAGGCAATTATACTCCAATAAAGATGTTTAAAAAAAGAAAGAGTGCATGTGTTCCATTCATTATTATATGCTCAAGTCCTAATATTACTTAAAATTTTTTTACTTAAACTGATGGAGTAGAGTGCAAGGGGCAGTGGCACATTTATACACATAGTAAACCTAAGAGAAATCATCACCACTCTTCTGCATCCAGATGTCTTTCCCTTTACTAGCCATCATAAAGAGAAGCTGAGAGTTCTTGATAAATAGTTTCTTTAGTAATGGAGACTTTTCCTAAAATGGAGTAGGGGCAAATAGAAAACAAAATATGCAAATAAACAAACCTCACTTTACTTGGATGAGTAATTAAAACAAATTTGCTTTCCAAGCTAGAGTGATTTTAAAAACAGAGTGCTTTGTATCATTTGCAGGTCCACACTGTTTTGAATCTAGGAGAAATTTAGCCATGAGTGTTTTGTTAAGTCCACTCACACAGATGACAGAACAGTACCTCACATTTCTGTCCTTAATCACTAATGAAATATGTATAACTGAATCATTTTGCTGTATACCTGAAACTATCACAACATTGTTAATCAACTGTACTCCAATATAAAATAAAAAACTAAAAAAATACTATGTAAAACCAAAAAATAAATTACTAATGGAGCTACCTCAATCACAGCTATGGTCAGTGTCTTTTTCTTTCCTATGACTCATAACCAGCCCCTGCTAGTATTAAAAGTGATGGTAAGACTGTGAGTTAACCTAAAGCTGGTGTTACTCAAAGAATTGACTGCAATTATGTGTTTTAAGAGGCAAAAAAATAACCTAATCCTTGCTTAGATTAAGTGGAAAATAACATTTGAGCTTGGGCTTACAGCTAATAAGATAACCAGTCATTTGCTTAATTATTAACAGTTAATAAAAACTGATAAATATATCCTCAAAGAAAGTACTTTATATGTAAGAAAAAAGAAAAGGGGAATTATGTATTGATGTCATATAAAATTTCAAAGACAAAGGTAAAATAATTATCAATAATAATTACAGAAAATATTTGAGTGTTCATTGTCTGATAGGTGTGTGCTAATTGTTTTATATTGATTATCTCATTTCATTGTCACCACAAAACCCTGACATTATTTCATTGGGAAGAGGAATATAGGACTTATAAAAGCTAAGTCCCTTTTCCAGGGCCATATAACTAAAAATCATGAAGCTAAGGTAGAAACACAAGCTATATGATTTCTAAGCCTAAACTCTTTATTGGTTCTCTAGAAACCAGAAATAACCAAGCTCTATATACATGATACATCCTGAGCTTTGCCTGAAGAGATCAGGTACATTCAATTCCCCACAGTGAATAGATGTTGGCCACAGAAAAGTAAACCAACTTTAACACCCGACCAAATAAGACTTTGAAAGTAATAAAAGAATGCACAGATAAAAAAACAAAAACAAAAACAAAAACAAAAACACCACCAACAAAAACTATGTTACTGGCCCATGTGCTTAAAACAAGGCTTCTAATAAATTATACCCCCCCAATAAAAAGACAACACTCCAACAATTAGTCTTGCTATAAGCTTAGGTTTTGAGAAATGGAAAAAAAAAGGCAAATTAAAAGGTATTGTGAATCCTTATTTTAGTAATTTCTTCTTTAAAAGTCTCTATATTTTAGTTTCTTCATATATATGAGTTTGAAAAAATGTAGATTTTTAACCAATACTAAAGAATTTTATTAAATATCTTTTAATTAGCAAATGAGCATATAATGGCATAATGTATTTAATTTAACATGATGGATTTTTTCTCTAAAAATTCAAATTTTCTAAAGCTAATAATTTTCCCATTAATTTGTAGCAAATTCCAGAGATCAAATGTATTTTCAAACATCAATTTTTTGTCTAACTCTGTTTAGAGACAGGGTCCATGTCCTCAAGAGCCTAAAATATGGGAAGATCAAATGATGACCCATAAAATTTTTAGAGAGCAAGTTAACTTTTAAATCAGAAGAAAAATTTCACATTTTCTTGAGATTTTAATAAACTTAAATACTATGGGAAGGTATCAAGTAGAAGGTAGGACTCATGATAAATGTTAAAGAAGCTATAAATATGGGAAAAATGTAGTTCATATTTGAAGTAGGAAGTATAATGGTTTAAAAAAGAAGCAGCATGAATGATGAAGGAATCTTTGGAGAAATCATGAGGGAATTGGCATAAATGGAGGATCAGGTGTTGTGTTGGGGAGTAGTAAGAAATGTAGTGAATAGACCATATAGAGAGAGCCAAGTTATAGAAAATCTAATCTTAAATATAGGACTTATACTTAATCTGGTAGGAAAAAATAAATCCCTATGAATTCTTAAATAGAAAGAAGAGGTGTTTTGGGAAAATCAGACTAGCAAACATTAACTATGAATTTGAACATGACTAACATCAAGGATTTCAGCTGGTAGAATGCTATAGAAACAAAAGCTTGAGCTAAAGGCAAGGTAAATTTGAGGAAGTGATGGATATGGAGTAATCCTTAATGAAAAGACAAATAATAGAGACAGTTCGAAGAGAAAAATGATATGAATTTTTGAAGGACAAGGAGAGAAAAGAAAAGAGACACCAATGTTTTTACACTGGAATAATGGAAGAAAAATAATAACAGCCACCAAAATAAAGGTTTAAAAAAGAAACTTGTTTTAGCAGAAAAGAGACAGAGAAAGCAGGGAAAAGTTGAGTTCAGTTTTTGATCTGTTTCATTCAATCTGATATTTGCACAGTCAAGCAGAGGCAATATGTCCCAAAAGGAGGTGGCAACATGAAATCAGAGATAAACATTGAAAAAAAATAGAATGGACTAACTCACTAAAGGAGTGATTGCAGGGAGGAATCAGGTGAAGGTCAATGAGTACATCTTTGGGGAACCTGCACATAAGAAAGAGAAGTCTAACAAGTAACAAGAATAAAAAAACAGCATTTAGGATAAATTCCTAGAAGCATACAACTTACCAAAATTGAATCATGATGATATAGAAAGTCTAAACAGACCTATGACTAGTAAAGAGATTGAATCAGTAATCAAAAACCTCCTTACACTCAAAAGTCCAAAACCAGATCTCTTCACGGGCAAATTCTATCAAACATTCAAAGAAGTAATGCCAATCCTTCTCAAAGTCTTACAAAAAGTTGAAGAGGAGGGAATACTTACAAAATCATTTTACGACTCAGTATTGCCATGATACCAAAGCCAGACAAAGATACCACAAGAAAAGAAAACTACAGGCCAATATTTCTGATGAACATAGACGTAAAAATCCTCACCAAAATACTAGCAAATCAAATTCAACAGCACATTAAAATAATCATACACCATGACCAATTACAGTTTATCCCTGAGATGTAAGGATAGTTCAACATACAAAAATCAATTAATGTGATACACCAATTGATAGAATGAAGAATAAAAAGTACAGGATCATTTCAATAGATGCAGAAAAAGAATTCATTAAAATTCAATACCTGGGCTTCCCTGGTGGCGCAGTGGTTGAGGGTCCGCCTGCTGATGCAGGGGACACTGGTCCGTGCCCCGGTCCGGGAAGATACCACATGCCGCAGAGCGGCTGGGCCCGTGAGCCATGGCCACTGAGTCTGCGCGTCCAGAGCCTGTGCTCTTCAACGGGAGAGGCCACAACAGTGAGAGGCCCGTGTACTGGGAAAAAAAAAAAAAATCAATACCTTTTCATGATAAAACAAGTTAGGAATAGAAAGAAATTACTTCTGTATAATAAAAGCCAATTATGAAAATTCTGCAGCTAACTTCATTCTCAATAGTGAAAAGCTGAAAGCCTTTCCACTAAGATCAGAAACAAAGAGAGGATGTCCATTTTCACCACTTCTATTCAACATAGTTTTGGAAGTCCTAGCCAGAACAATTAGGCAAGAAAAATAAATGAGAGGCATCCAAATATGAAAGGAAGAAACACAACTGTCCTTGTCTGCAAATGACAAGATCTTATATATAGAAAATTCTGGAGACTGGAAAAAAAAACATAAAATTCAGTATAGCTGCAGGATACAAAATCAATATAGGAAAAACCATTGCATTTCTAGGCACTAATAACAAACTATTTGAAAAGGAAATTAGGAACACCATTTCATTCACAATAGCATCAAAAAGAATATAATACACAGGCATGATCTTAAGGAGGTGAAAGGCCTGTACCCTGAAAACTATAAAACATTGATGAAAGAAATTAAAATAGACACAAATAAATAGAAACACATCCCATACTCATGGATTAGAAGAATTAATCTTGTTAAAATATCCATACTACCCAAAGAGATCTACAGATTCAATGCAATCCCTATCAAAATTCCAATGGTATCCAATAGATAGAAAATCAATCCTAAAATTCATATGGAACCACAAAAGAGCCTAAATAGTGAAAGCAATCTTGACAAAGGAAGCAAAGCTGGAGTATTCACATTTCTTGATTTTAAAATATGTTATAAATTTACCATAATCATAACAGTATGCTATTGGCATAAAGATAGACATAGACCAATGGAGCAGAGTATACAGAAATAAACCCATGCATATACTGTCAGCTGGTTTTCAACAAGGGTGCCAAGAATACTCATGGGGAAAAAATAGCCTCTTCAACAAATGGTTCTGGAAAACTGTATATTTACATGCAAAAGAGTGAAATTGGATCATTACATCAGACACAAAATTCAACTGAAAATGAATTGAAGATTTAAACATAAGACATGAAGCTATAAAACTCCCAGAAGAAAACAGAGTAAAAGCTTCATGACATTGGTCTTGGCAATGATTTCATGGTTTTGACACCAAAACAACAGGCAACAACAGCAAACGTCGACAAGAAGGACTACATCAAACTAAAAACCTCTGTACAGCAAAGGAAACAATCAACAGAGTGAAAAGGCAAACGATAGTATGGGAGAAAATATTTGCAAGGAGGTTAATTTCCAAAATATATAAGAAAGTCCTGCAACTTAACAGAAACAAAACTAATAAACTGATTAAAAATATCATAAAGACCTGAATAGACATTTCTCCAAAAAGGACACACAGATGGCCAACAGGTGTATGAAAAGATGCTCAACCTCACTATACATCAGGGGAATGCAAATCAAAACCACAACGAGATGTCACCTCACACTTATTTTTTTTTTAAGACAACGTGTTGACAAGGATGTGGAAAAAGCAGAATATTGGTACATCACTGGTGGGAATGCAAGGTGGTGCAGCTGCTATGGAATACAGTATGAAAGTTCCTCAAAAAATTAAAAATAGAACTACCATAAGCTCCAGCAATTTCATTTCTGGTTATTTATCCAAAAGATTGAAATCAGGATCTCAAAGAAATATTATCACTTCCATGTTCAATTCATCATTTCTTAGTCCATTCAGGCTGCTATAATAAAATACCACAGACTGGGTAGCTTGTGAACAGAAATTTATTGCTCATAGTTCTGGAGGCTAGAAAATTTAAGATCAAGGCATGAGCAAGATTGCATTTTGGTGAGGACCCTCTTCTTGGTTCATAGCCAGTGCCTTCTCATTGTGTCTCCACATGGCAGAAGAGTATACAGATTTTTGTGGGGCCTCTTTTACATGAACACTAATCCTATTTATGAAGGTTCATGATCTAAGCACCTCCAAAATATCTCACCTCTTAATAATATCTTTGAAGGTATGGATGTCAACATATGAATTTTAGAGGGACACAAATATTCAGATCACAACCCAGTGCCATTCACAATAGTCAATATGTGGAAAGAAACTAAATGTCCACCTATAGATGAATGGATAAAGAAAATGTGATATATACATACAGTGGGATATTGTTCAGCCTTTAAAAAGAAGGCTATCCTGCAATATGTGACAACATAGATGAACCTGGAGGACATGATGCTTAATGAAATAAGCCAGTCACAGAAGAACAAATACTGCATGATTCCACTTTGTGAGTATCTAAAATTCACAGAAGAGAAGAATAGAATGGTATTTACCAGGAGCTGGACAGAGAGGAAAATGAGGCTGCTAATCAATGTGTACAATATTTCAATTCTGCAATATAAGTTCTTGAGATCTAATGTACAACACTGTGCTTATAGATAATACTGTATTGGACACTTAAAAATCTGTTGAGAGTAGATATCATATTAAGTGGTCTTAACAAAATAATTTAAATGAATAAAGTCATTTATACTATGAGTTATGTTCATGAAGTCCTTTCATTTCAAAATGGAATAGTAAAGTGATAAGAGGAACATTATACAAATGAAAATTTCAAGATATAAGTGTTAATGGTATTTTAAAAGATACAAAACAATTCTGAAACTTTGGTATTAAGTTTGTGTTTATGTGTGTGTGTGTTCTATCTCATATACTCTATGGTATCAAGCTCTTATGAGTGTTATTACTTTAAGCAATACTTTCTGAGGTTTTTACTTTTTATTAAACTAGGATGAGTCTGTTCTTGAGTGGTGTGCACCTCTATTTGAAAGTCAACAAGGACTTGTGGTTCTTTGGGTGAAGGGACTGGATAGAAGCTCAGATGGATTTGCTCTTATAAATGCTCATTTTTGTCTCTTCTTCTGTTTTCTAAAAAGATGTTCCAAACAATCAAACCAGATTAAATGTCACCAAAGCATCCTTCTAGATGCCACAAGCTCAAATGACACTTGCAACAGACAGAATAGTTTTGCACCTTAGTTTCCTCTTTTGTGGCTCCTTCTCAGGCTCTTTACTTTGCAGTGATAAGTGTTTGGTCTTTGTCATCTTCATCTAAATTCCATCCTTGCTGACCTTTTCCAGTCACATGGCTTTAAGTGCTCTCTTTATCACAATACATCTATTTTCTAAAATTCTTCCTCATGCACAAAAGGTTTTTGATAGCATTTCAACAAATATCCACAACATAATACCATCCAAAAAGAATGAATATGGGCCAAAGCTTTTGAAGCATTCATTAGTGTAGATCTTAAACAAGTTAAACTGTTAATGACTCAGTTTTCTCACCAGAGAAGAGAGATAAGAATAATGCCTCAATCTTAGCACTTTGAGAGCATTAGAGGTTCCCTTTTCCTCTTGTGATAAGATTGTCTAGCCCTGCTTTCTTCTCCAGAATTACATTTTGCCTTTCCTGGTCCCCCTCAGAGTATACAATCCAAACATGGTAGACTGTCTTCTGTTCCTCAAAACTGTTGATCTAAATGTAAGGCCGGATACTATACAATTCTTAGAGGAAAACATAAGCAGAACCCTCTCTGACATAAATCGTCACAAGATCCTTTTTGATCCACCTCCTAGAGTAATGAAAGTAAAGACTAAAATAAACAATGGGACCTAATTAAACTTAAAAACTCTTTCACAGCAAAGGAAACCATAAACGAAAAGACAACCCACGGAATGGGAGAAAATATTCATATTTGAGAATGAAGCAACCAACAAAGGATTAATCTCCAAGATATATAAACAGCTCATGTAGCTCAATATCAAAAAAAAAAAAACAACAACAACACAAAACAACCCATGGAATCAAAAAAATGTGTGGAAGATCTAAATAGACATTTCTCCAAAGAAGACATACAGATGGCCAAGAGGCACATGAAAGGATGCTCAACACTG
Source organism: Mesoplodon bidens (assembly GCF_964165515.1). Classification (NCBI taxonomy): domain Eukaryota; kingdom Metazoa; phylum Chordata; class Mammalia; order Artiodactyla; family Ziphiidae; genus Mesoplodon; species Mesoplodon bidens. Next base: position 61,674,244 of record NC_138173.1, read on the forward strand.
CTAATTATCAGAGAAATGCAAATCAAAACTACAATGAGGTATCATCTCCCACAGGTCAGACAGGCCATCATCAAAAAACTCTACAAACAACAAACGCTGGAGAGGGTGTGGAGAAAAGGGAACCCGCCTACACTGTTGGTGGAAATGTAAATTGGTACAACTGTTATGGAGAACAGTATGAAGCTTCCTTTAAAAACTAAATACAGAACTACCATATGATCCAACAATCCCTCTCCTGGGCATATATCCAGAGAAAACCATAATTTGAAAAGATACATGCACCCCAATGTTTATTGCAGCACTATTAACAATAGCCAGGACATGGAAGCAACCTAAATGTCCATCAATAGAGGAATGGATAAAGAAGATTTGGTACATATATACAATGGAATATTACTCAGCCATAAAAAAGAACAAAATAATGCTATTTGCAGCAACATGAATGGACCTAGAGATTGTCATACTGAGTGAAGTAAATCAGACAAAGACAAATTTATCATATGATATCACTTATATGTAGAATCTTAAAAAAATGGCACAAATGAATGTATTTACAAAATGAAATAGAGTCACAGACGTAAAAAACAAACTTATGGTTACCATGGGGGCAAAGGGGGAGGGATAAATTGGGAGCCTGGAATTGACATATACACACTACTATATATAAAATTAGATAACTAATAAGTACCTACTGTATAGCACAGAGAACTCTATTCAATACTCTGCAATGACCTATATGGGAAAAGAATCTAAAATAGAGTGGATATATACATGTGTATAACTGATTCACTGTACAGCAGAAACTAACACAACACTGTAAATCAATTATACTCCAATAAAAAATTTTTTAAAAACTGTTGAGATTTTTCTTGCCTCTAGGCTTTTACACAGATCTTCCCTATGGTTGGACCACTCTTTTCCATTCCCTTTGCATTACTATCATAGTGGTACTTTTCCTATTGGAGCACTTTTATTGTAGCCTCCACTAGGCTGTAAGCATTTTGCACCAAGCACCACAGTTATTTTTTTCCAGTATACCCTGAGTGTTTAAGCACATAGCAGTCATCAACAACTAATTTGAATCAATAAATAAGTGAGTGAAAGTTTTTGTTTGAGCAGCTAGAAGGGCCATCACTAGTAATGAATAGCAAAGAAAGAAAATGTTTATATGAAAAGATCTCTTTTGAATATTACAATTTTTAAATTCCATTAAATTTAATGGAAAAGTTATAGATTGTAATTTAGGAAATAGGGTAGGAATATGTTAAAATTGGGAGTCAGCAGCCTAAAGGTGGTAAGTGGAAGAGATTGCCTAATAAGACAATATAGAGTAAAATTGAGAATACTTAAGGCAATCCAAATTATTTTATTGCATTGGGGGTAATATGGCCATTTCATTTATTCAGGACAAATGATTTCCTACAGGAAGATTGTTGGATCTCTCATCACCCCACCTAGCCTCAAATCTTGCTCTTATTTTCCTGTCAAAGGCCTTAAGATAAAAATATTAAAAGTTAAGTCCTCCAGCCTATAAGAATTTTTTCCTAAACTCCAAATGTTTCTAAAGCATGTGTTGACTGACTTGATGGGGAGGAATACTTTCACAATGTGTATACATATGTCAAATCATCATGTTGTGCACTTTAAATATCTTACAATTTTATTTGTCATTAAATGTTTCCAAAGGAAGGCTCCATCAGCCATTAACACACAGCACAAGTGGGCACACAAAATTATTATCTTTGTGTCTGAAGGAAGCCAGGCTTTGTGTGGTTCTATCACCAATAAATTGGGAGTCCACCTAGCTAGTACTGAAACAATCAAAATTTGCATATGTAAGATTCAACCTGGAGCATTAGTAATTGCACAGTCCCTTGACTGCTTACTTTACCTTTGGCTCTTAATTTTCACAAGCTAACATTTGTATTACCCAGCCTTTTATCCACATTTGCTGCCTTGATTGGTCCACTTCCCTTGTTCTAAACTATAACTTCACCTTTCTGATCACGTTCATGACTTCTTTCATCAATCTGCTCTCGCACACCCACTAATCTAGCCTCTCTTTTTTGACTATGAAACAACAACTCCTCCTCCCCCTGCTCTTCCTCCAACTTCACTCTAGACAGTTCTTTCTAGCCTAGTCTGGCCCTCCCAGCCTCTGAGCCTTTGTTGTCTCGGTACTTGGACCATTAGTAATGGAACACAATGTATGAGAACAAAGGGAAATGGATTGCACTGCAGGATGATGTGTACACAGGACAGGAGGAGGATGAGGAGAAGACTGTAATCAGAATGCAACTTCAGGGATAGGAGTTCTTATGTGTAAGAAGAAACATTAAAGAGAAGCAGAAGGATTCTGAAGAAGCAATCTGACTATTCCAGCTTTGTTCCACAGGTTCTATAGTGAAAAGTGGTTTCAGAAATTATTGAGGAAAAGTAAAAAAGCTGAGCCATTGCACCATTCTCACCTTTTCTTCATTACCCTTCACTTCATGTTCTTTCCTCATTCTGTATTCTGAGCTTATCTGGTAAGCCTGCTTAATATACAGCTTGATCATTCCCAACTGATCATATTCTTCAAAGTTTTACTTGAAGCCTCACCTGAAACCACATATTTTATAGAATTGGGATGAATTCTAAAGATAGCCTAGATTTTCAATTTATTCTACATGGGGCCCAAGAAGATCCATTGAGACATATCAGAGAATGGTTCCTGATGTAAAAGCAATGACACGGAGGTAAAATTTTGAACGCATACTACCATTTTGAGCAAAGCAGCTCCACTTTAACCTACTTTATTAATTTTCCCTTAAGATTTTACTTTAAGAGAGCACAGCATAGCCTAAAAGATAATTTTGAAAATCAGTGACTCTCATTCTTCTTCAATTTATAATGGCATAGCAGAAAAAAGATGTAGTATTTTTCCCAATATCACACAGCTAATTATAATTAGTGGCAAATTCTAACTCCCTGGTATGCGACCTTCTCATGATCCCTCACTACCAGCTCCATCAACACAGCTCAAGATTTTACAGTGTAGGTAGCTACTGAGTGGTGCAAGGCAATGGCAGGATAACTAAACTGAGACTTTGGACATATATGGCATCCAGACAATTAACAAGAAAGACTTGAAATCCATGATCAGGAACCAAATTGAAGAACAAGGAGGTTCCCATGAGCAGCAGAAAAGATCAGAGACTAAGCTTAAGAATTTCTGTCTAAACAAGCAGAGCTAAGGAAATATCAAACTAAGGTATAAGAAGAAAAAAGAAAGTGATTCAAGATGCAAGGCCAAGATTAATTTCAAGAGAGCCATTTTATGATATGGTAAAAGGGATAGAATGCAAAATCTAATAAAGAACACAGAATTTGTATCCAAAACCCAACCACACACAAAAAAGTGGGAAGCAGAATGGAATGGAAATCTATAAAAATAAACAATTCACTACCAGCAACACCTCAATGTTCCATCTGTGAGACCAGGATCAAGATGAACTTCTCTGCTCTGATCTTATTTGGAAATCCAAAGCAGTAGAGCTTACTCCTTTGTTACCAGAAAGCCAGAGAGAGACAGGATTCACCCTTGGACTGCTAGGTGGTCTTAAGGTAGGGATCTGGCCTGTGCTGGGTATGATAATTAGTCATAATAGCAAAGAACACCATGTTTCCAACAAGAGCAGAGACAATCCCTGGAGAATAATAAGCACCTTCATTAAATCAAAACATAATAGTTTTGATTTCCACATCTTGGCTCCAATCAATTATTTTCTTACACTGAAACAGGCCAACTCTCTCTCAAAATCAATTTTGAAAGGCTGAGAAGCTGATAATACTATCTAAAATATTCATAGCTCAGGGCTACTTCAGGAAATGCCAGCCTACCTATTCTCAGCGAAGGACAGTGAACAGCAGAGGATGTATGCCCACTATGGACAAGGAACATAATTTACCCAGAGCTGAATATTATTCTGCAACAATTTGGCAAAGTCATTTTCTTAAGGTGAATTAATTTCCTCAATTTTGCTTGGCTTTTATTGCCTTCTCAAAATCCAGACACATAATATCAAACAGATGGCTTGAACCAATGAATAAATAAGTCATAAAAGAGTTTTGTATACTTCATTGTTCTGGTTTATGGCTAAACACAGCAATCAGGCTCTGTTGAAACCTGGATAAAATTGCTAGTTTCATTTTGTTTGAGTTCCAGATGATCTGGAAAAAATAAAACTTCTCCAGGAGCAAGTGCTCTTGGAATCCTTTCTTCATGTAATTTGCCCAAGAAATCAATTCAACCTTTCTGAGGTTTTCCAAGCTATAGCTTAAAAAACAAACAAACAAACAAAAAAACCTAAGAGAATAATAGCTTTATCACTGTTCATCCAGAGCAAACATGCTAACTAGTTAGTTACAGAGATACCGTGAATGTTCAGTGGAGATAATTCAAATGATAGAGTAGAGGGTAACGGTATAAAAATGGTGGAGAGGTTGTGTGGACACTACAAATGCAGAGCTCAAATCAATAAAAATATGTGTTGAGCACCTACCAGTACAAGTACAGTCCTCCCAGATGGCAATAGATCACATTCAAGTAACCTTACACAAGGGATTTTATTTTCTTATCTCTCCACTCTGAGAACTAGATTTTACATTAAAATTGCCAACATAGTCTTTTCTTACATCTAACCAAATAGGTTCTCTACTGAGATTTTATGAGAATGACAGAAGATTGAGACACAGACCCATACTATATATCAAGCTATATGAAACAGACCAGTTAGATAATATAATGAATTATAAGATATTAGAGAAATGTGGTGGTGATGGTAACCAAGACAGTTAATGTTCCATCTAAAAGGACACATGTCGCTTACCTCCAGCCAACGTTGTCATGCATGTTTTGCCAGAACTTCTGATTTTTTCAAGAGAAACCAGAAATCTTGTTTTCCAGATTCAATTAAGATAAAACCTGATCGACTACCTCTTACTTTTAAATTAAGCTACCCAATGGCAAACTGAAACCTATGATGAGTGAGCTCTGAGGAGAACTATGTGCCAAGGAGTATCCAGATCAGAGGAAACCTGAATAGTTACCTGGTTTGATAGGTCTCTTAACAGAGGAACCAAATTGCAATGCAGTAGCCTTAACAGTCTGGTTGTTCAACCACTGCTTATACACCACCAAGGAAATTTACTGTTGTATGTATGAAGTGCTTAGGTTTATATTCAAGATTTTGCCTTTGAAGCAACATGGACCACTATCATGGCCTCTATTCTACTCAAACCTAACAAGCTGAAACCAGAAAATTGATGGATTCAGTATTTGTGTACTCCCTGGAAAGATTTTGGGTGCTACTTTGCTGCCTGAAAAATAGTCACTAAAAGAAGTTTCCATCAAAAACTACATAGTAAATATACTACAGTTTTTATGGTCCATTATATATGTTATGTATACTATAGTAAATATCAAAAGTTATTTAGCTATGTCACAAATGAACTTATTTACAAAATAGAAACAGATTCACAGACATACAAAACAAACTTATGGTTACCAAAGGGGAAAGTGGGGAGAGGAATAAATTAGGAGTTTGAGATTAGTAGATACACACTACCATATATAAAATAGACAAACAATAAGGTCCTACTGTATAGCACAGACAACTATATTCAATATCTTGCAATAACCTATACTGAAAAATATATGTATAACTGAATCACTTTGCTGTACACCAGAGATTAACACAACCTTGTAAATCAAATACACTTCAATAAAAAAAAATTTAATTAGAAATAGTTATTTAATGCAATGTAATAGCTTAGATTGTATTCTGAACAACAACAAAAAAAGATACATCAGTGGAAAGACAATAAAATTCAAATAAAATGTGTACTTTAGTTAATAGTTTGTACCATTGTTAACTTTGTATTTGGGATAAATATATCATGGTTATGTAAGTAGCTAACATTAGGGGAAGATGGATGAGGAGTACATGAGATCTTTGTAATATATTTGCAACTTTCCTGAAATCTCAAATTAATCCACAATAAAAAATAAAATATATATTTTTATATAATTTTTAGTTGCAAATGCCACGTGAAAATGGCACTCATTAAGGGAAAGGTAAATAAAAACAAAACTAGTTTGGCCTGGAAACAATAGAAGAGTCTGCTCCAACAAGACAACCAGAGCTATTAATTGCCAACCAAATACTGGCAGCTACAAACCAATCAGCTTGGTAAATTTAAAAGGCCACAGTACAAATTTAAAGCTTTATCAGTCACCAACTGAAAGATTTGTTAGGTTATTTACTTACTTTCTATTATTAGTTCAACCATTGATGGTATATAATGCCTACTATTTGTCAGGAAAAATTCTAGTTCCTGGGAGATTCTGAGATGACGTAAATAGACATGGTTCCTGCTCTTATGGAGCTTATAGCACCAATAGGGAACACAAACTTTGAACTAATAAGCATACAACTCAATTTCTGTGAAAACCAACCCTAAAATCAACAGGATAGTCCATGCTCCAAAATAGTAGGTGCACATACAAAATCTGAAAGAAAACTTAAAATAGAATATTTGTCTTAATCATACTTTTCACACTAATATACCATCCACAAGATGAGTAGGAGATTTGAAGTGGATCATCCACTCTATTCCATGAGCTTTCCTTAGCTCAATTTCTTTCACTATTGTGTAGTGTCAATTCTTCAGAATAGTCATGCAACCCCATTCTCATGGTAGTTAGGGAATCTTTCCTCTTGGACTTTCTGTTATACGTTTCTCATCTAGAAGGAAGGAAAGGAGGGAGGGAGGGAGGAAAAAGAAAAATGATAATATCTTCCTTATCCCATATCCAAAGCTATCTTTCTAAGTTTTGTTTTGTTTTGGTATGTCATTCTTTTTGTATTATATTTTTTAAACATTTTTTGGAGTATAATTGCTTTACAACGTTGTGTTAGTTTCTGCTGTATAACAAAGTGAATCAGCTATATGTATACGTATATCCACATATCTCCTCTCTCTTGCTTCTCCTTCCCATCCTCCCTATCCCACCCCTCTAGGTGGTCACAGAGCACTGAGCTGACCTCCCTGTGCTATGCAGCTGCTTCCCACTAGCTATCTGTTTTACATTTGGTAGTGTATATATGTCCATGCCACTCTCTCACTTCGTCCCAGCTTACCCTTCCCCCTTGTCGTGTCCTCAAGTCCATTCTCTACGTCTGCATCTTTATTCCTGTCCTGCCCCTACATTCTTCAGAACAATTTTCTTTTTTTCTTAGATTCCATATATATGTGTTAGCATATGGTACTTGTTTTTCTCTTTCTGACTCACTTCACTCTGTATGACAGACTCTAGGTCCATCCACCTCACTACAAATAACTCAATTTCGTTTCCTTTGATGTCTGAGTAATACTCCATTGTATATATGTGCCACATCTTCTTTATTGTGTCACATCTTCTTTATCACCTACTGTAAATTGGTTTATCCTTTCTGTATTGTATGTTAAACTTATGAGCTTTTAAAAATCATTTTTGGACAAAATAGAAGATATCACCTTTTCTATTGCATGTTTCCTAGGTCTACTATAACAAAATACCACAAACAGTGTAACTTAAAATTTAGTATCTCACAGTTCTTGAAGACAGAAGTCCAAAATCAAGGGTAGGCAGAGCCATCATCTCTCTGGAGGCTCTGAGCTTAAAATTTATTATCTCACAGTTCTGGAAGATAGAAGTCCAAAATCAAGGGTAGGCAGAGCCATCGTCTCTCTGGAGGCTCTGAGGAGAATCCCTCCCCTACCTACCTAGCTCCTGGTGGTTGCCAGCAATCTTTGGTGTTCTTGGCTTGTAGCTGCATCACTCCAATTTCTGTCTCCATGTTTACATGGTCATCTTCCCTCTGTGTGTGTCTCTGACTGTGCATTTCTATGCCAAGAACCTCTTTGTCCTTTCTCTCATGTTAGGGGCCACCCTAATCCAGTATGATTTTATTTTAACTTGATTACATCTGTAAAGATCCTATTTCCAATAAAGTTCCATTCACAGTACTGGAAATTAGGACTTGAAAAAAACTTTTGTGGGGACACAATTCAGTTCACAATGTTTGCCTACTCAAATGGGTGCATGAAATCCATCACAGTCTTTCAGTTTTCATTGCTTTCTGTCTAAACAGAAAATTTTCATTTTGGTATTATTGAACATTCATTTAACCTCACTAAAAGAGAGCTCTTATTTAGAATATTTTGATATAGCATAGTGAAGTGAAAATTGCAGTGGACTTGGAGGCAGAAAAATTGGGGTTTCTATCTCAATTTCCTTCTTACCATTCTAAGGACCATAAAATGTAAACCATATGTCAGCTGAGTGAAATTTGGCCTGAACCCCAATTCACCCTCTGTCAAAGTCCAAAGCCCACCCCATAACATTTATTGATTCCCAGTTGCTTAGTTCCTCAGGTTTCTCTCCAACTCAGCATCCTGGCTTCAAGCATGTTCCTTTAGTGCTGCTCCCAACAATCCGATGGCTGTCACGGAAAATTGTGAAAGACTTTGAAATGGGCAAAATGGTCACTGAGTGTCCTATAACCCTTCTGGGTTATCTGTGTCTTTCCTGTCTGAGCTATTTTACAACTCTGTCGTTTGTAGGGAAATGATAGTAATACATATAAATGGTCCTTATCCATTGAAACACAAATGCCTTTTGACCAGTGGAGATGCAATTGATAGCCCTTCTCCACTGGAAGAAGACAGTTTTGCATCTATTCATAAAATAATTTCAGCATTCCTGGATGCTTTTATTAGTGTGTGTCATTTGACTATTCCTTTGAACTGCTTACAACATTTTATTCATTCTCTCATTAATGAATTATAAAATCTTTGACAGAAGTTCAATTTTTATGAGTCATGATTTTACTTTTTATTAAATTATTATTGAACAAGGCAAAGTTCAATACCTCCACTTCAAAATAAAGTATTTATACCTCAAGATTTTCAAGAATTTGATAAGTTTCCTAAAACCTGGGTAGGAGAAAAGAATCACAGGGAAGGGCCTCTGTCTTTCTTTATGCTTCCATATCTCCCTTACTTTCTCTCCTGGCTCCCTTAACTTGAAAATATTCTTCCACAATCTATACAGGATTTCACCAATATTCATGTCCTGGAGGTTCAGTAACCAGTCCAAAGTGTCTTAAAAAATCACATTCTCAACTAAAATAGGTCTCTCCCTACAAGAACTTGTACTAGTTGATTAATACTTATAAATTTTCTTCTTTCCAGTATGGAAGTTGATACAAACTTTCTGAGCCTAATTACTCCATAAGCCAAACAGGGCTTACCTCAAGGAGCTCAAAAGATTTAAACATGATAGTATGTATAAAGGCACATAGCACAGAGGCAGAGAGAGGGGTTGTAATACATCTTAGTTGAACCTGAAACCACTTTGATAAAGTACAATTGAAATAAAGAGTTTGTCTAAAGATTACAGTTACAATTTCTTTGAAGATCTTGGATATTGACCATTCTTTAGTTGTTACAATTTTCTAGATCAAAAGGAGGTTATGTTCCGTATTCATCCTCAACCTCCAGTAGGAACTATTCCTGAAAGGAACTCCTTTCGTCCTGCTCTCTGCCAACCAATGCTGCACCATTCTGTTTGGTCTGAGAGAGGCCTTGATGATGACCCTCTGTTGGTTAAACTATTATAAAAGAAAAAAATCCCTCTTTCTATGTCTCACTCTGAACCCATGGCTTACTTTTTTGACCCCATTAAACTAAAGAGACTTCCTTGGAGAGTGGGGAGTGACAGGAAGAAGGAGCATCAGGGATTTCATACATGAGTGACTTTACAGTAGATTTATATTCTGAATCCAGAATCTAGTTCTGAACAGAAACCTACTACTTAGGTTGAATCTACAATTCTAAGCTCTACCATTTACTAACCATTCTTCATGTCAGTCTCTTTGAATCTTAGCATCTTCATATGTAGAAGCGTACCATTATTTTTCATTCACCTTCCACTTGCTGATCTCCCAGTGTCATCCTTAGCTAAACATTTGATATTCCGAGAAGGACCAGAATCTGGAGGTCAAGAGAAGTGGCAGGAGATAGGTTATTGTGTAAGGGGCTGCAAAGAAAGGACAAGGGAGGTGAACATTTTCCAAAACCCAGAGGGAAAACTTTCAATTGGTTTGAGATTTATAACCCTTTAATGCAATTCACGAGTGTTGTCCATAGAGCTTCTTTCTTCCTGAGATCCACTTTATGATGATGTTTTGGCATAGATTAGCACCCAGCAATGACCAATATTTAACAACCTTTGCACAACCAACTGACTGTAACCAAATATTACCCATTTGGTTATATGTCTATAAAAGAAGAGTGGAAGATTAAATATTCAGGAAAGTGAATATAAGTATATTATGAAAAACAAAAAGTAGTGTTAAAAGCAGGAACTCTATAGCCAAGCTAGCACTTGGAGTTAATCACAGATCTATTTCTTATTAAAGTTTGACCATGGAAATATATATAAATCTCTGAGTCTTAATTTATTTATCTGTAAAATGATGCCATTGATTCCTGTCCATAACATTTTTGTAAAAAGTAAATATTTAAATATCACCTCCACAGAAATTTAATTCCCATGCCAACTAGATACTTATTATCTTTCACCCAGCACCCTACTGTTCCCTTCATAGTAACTTGAATTAATTATACATACATATATATGTATGTACATATGGATATGTTTGATAACTTGATAATTTCTTTGTTTACACTTGATTATTACCTACATCTTCCATTAAAATATAAGCTCTATTTGAGAATTTATTTTGATTTTGCTCATCCCTCTATCCTAGAACTACAAACATTGTCAATGCTCTGCAAATCATTGTGTAATTAATAAATTAGTTCATAATGTATAAAAGGCATGTAATACTATCACCACAGTGCAAGTAAAGTATAATATAAATAGTAATATAAATAATAATCATTTTGAACTCTCCAACAAAGAATGAGTTGTTCTGTAAGGAAAAAAATAATAGAAGTTTCTAACAGAAATTAAATAATCATGTTTCAGTGTTGCTATAGTAAAATTTTCTGTCCTAAATTGGATTTTGGACTCATTTAATAAAATTAGGTAGGCTTCTGACCATAAGTTAATAGCTACTGATGAACAAATGCAGAGCCAGCCAAAACTCCAAAAACAAGTTCATACTTGCCAAGAAGAGGGAATAGGAAGACAAAATAACCATTAAGTCATTCTTTGACTTAGCTTCTGATCAGAACACTCAGCTTTTAGTTTTAAGGATGGCTTCTCATTACCTCCAGATTGAAAATTCAAGGGTTTCTAGCAAAACTTGGGAGGAAGGTTAAAGGGGCCATCAATGAAATATCCAATAGTCAAAAAAGTGGAAATTCAGATACCCACCTCCTTCTTCCTCCCCTGAGAACAGTTTCCACCCCAACCACAGGCTTAGATCATCTACTTACCAACAGAGAAGAAAGTTTAAAAGTAAGTGGAATAATTGCTCAAGCCTTGGCAAGAGGGTCCATACTTCAGATCAGTTTCCTGGTCCTTTGAGATTGCCAGACAATGGGATACATTTATTGTTAACTCTCTCATTTAATTCTCACAACTGTTGAGTAAGGAGGGAAAAAATTGTTCAGATAGGTAGAGATTTAATTGGGGCAATAACATTATGAGGTATCAGGGCCAGAGTTAAAACTCAAGAAAATTCAGTTCTCTTGTTTTTTCACCTAAACAACAGCAACCTCACACAGACACTCTGACCTCTATCCTGCCCCTTGACTAATTAAGTGCAGAGTTCTAACAATTTGTGTGGGGAGTTCTTGTTAAGGGGCTTGAAAAGCTTATAAATGAAGCAAGCTGGAGAGGTAGAGGTGCGTTTGCCTTATCCCTTCTCCAAACCACTGTGCCCAGGAGAAGAATGATGGTGTGGGATTTAGAAAGTACCTTTCTTCCCTGAGAGTGAAAAGAGCCACTGTGTTGTTCAGAAGGGACAAAAAAACCATCAGCGATCTCTGACTTCATGACCTGGCCCATACTTTTGTTTTCTAATTGTAATAATCACTCTTTTTGTCAAATGGTACTTGATAACTTAGGTCTTTCAAGATATTTCTTAAAGCAGCCAGGTTACTTCAAAATCAGAGAAAGATACGTAAAACAAGCAAACAAATTTTTGTCTACACAACCTTGATCCTTTTCATAAAATGATGTGTTTCCATGGTAACTATTCAGCCATTTCATTTCATCTTTAGAGGACAGGCTAGGAGAGCAGAGGGACCAAGTAAAAAAGCAGAAGGATTAAGTCTTGACTCCTGGGCTCAAGTTTGTCCAAGTCAACAATGAATTTATTTTACCTCCATGATGCCTTTCCTCCTCACCTGCCACATTCAGTCAATCCTGAAGCCCTGTTGATACCACTTCCTTTATATTTCCTGAATCTGCCCACTTGTCTTTTGTAGTCCCTGCCCACACTTAGACCACCATCATCCCTTCCAGGGATTACCCTGGTAATTTCCTAACTATTCTCCTTGCTTTAAATCTCATTACTCTTTCCTTCCCGATCTATTCTCCATTCAGCCGCCAAAATGCAAATTTGATCCCGCATTTCTCATCATTCTCTTCCTTAAAATCCTTCAGTAGTTTACATTTATCCCTGACATTAAATGGTGTTTTCAGGGTGGTGGGGGAGGGATGGTGGGGGAATTGCTCAAGTAAGTATCTGTAATAGGAATAAAGAAATCATACAAACGTCAAGTGCTTGCAATTTCCCCAACCCCACACTTCCACCACTAAAATGGAAGAGCCTCTGAGACCTTGTGTCTATCTTGAAAACTACAGACCTGGCTCTTTTGTGATGTTAGGGGTAAAAATGGGGATGACAGGCAAAGGGTTTATTCTGGAATGAACAGACAATAACTACCGGGAGTGGGGTTGGTGGGGGGGGGTAATAAATGAAAGGAGAAAAACAAAAAAAAAGGGAATGCATGGGTTAGATGAAAGTGCTTTGGGAAGTTTGAAAGCAGAGACCAGAGGACTGTAGGACACTACTTTATTTATAGAAAATGGGGAAACATACAGTAAAGAATTTTGCTGTGTATTATGAATGCAATTTTCACTACTGGTGTTTTTATAGTTTAAACTGTGGTGAAGAATTATATTGCATTTCATTTTTTTAAAATGTAGAACTGGGGCTTCCCTAGTGGCGCAGCGGTTGAGAGTCCGCCTGCCGATGCAGGGGACACGGGTTCGTGCCCCGGTCCGGGAGGATCCCACATGCCGCGGAGCGGCTGGGCCCGTGAGCCATGGCCGCCGAGCCTGCGCATCCGGAGCCTGTGCTCCGCAACGGGAGAAGCCACAGCGGTGAGAGGCCCGCGTACCGCCAAAAAAAAAAAAAAAAAAAAAATGTAGAACTGATGTATCTGAATGCCACACCAAGAAACTCCTATCCCACTCATTGGCTATATATCCCATTATAAGACAATTTCATCTGACAGTCCTGATTTTTCCTGAATTTCCCAAAAATTTAAGCAAAAAAAGAAAAAAAAAAGGTTTGGATCAACTTCAATAGAACTGGCTGTGGTTATTACTAAAATCCATCAGACTGTCACCTACTCTACATGCTATAATCATTCATTGCACCAGAACTTATTTTTTCAGTCTCATCTCCCAGGGGCACAAAAGACTCTGCCACAAGGTATTCATTTATTTTCTTAGAAGCCTGATAACCACAGTATCTGCTGGAGAGAAATTAGGGCCAAGACTAATGTGGAAAAGCACACTTTTTTAACCTCTTCCATATGAGGGTCATTATCATTCCAAACCATGTCAGTTGTCAGAAGACTTAGAATAAAGATGTGTATACCACATTCATTATGACTTTCCCAGTCTAACAGCATCAATGTCCTGAGAAAAAGAATTTATATTCCTTTTACCCATCCACACACAGACCTGTGCATCCATGAACCATATTAACTAGGTGGATAGATGATGATGGTATAGATGGATGGATGGAGAGATAATAGACACAGATGATAGAATATGCACACATAAAGAAAGTACAGATTTTCTACTGGGGGCCTGATTTTATGCAATTGTGTCAGTTTTAAGAACTGTGTTATTATGTAATAATAATAAATGTTAATGAGAAGTAAATGTTATTTAAATTTTATAACATTGTATCTATCTTTATACAAGTAAATACACAAATCAGAAGAAGGCCATTTTCAGACCCCGAATAACCAAAGCAATCTTGAGAAAGAAGAAAATGGAGCTGGAGGAATCAGGCTTCCCAACTTCAAAATATACTACAAAGCTACAGTAATCAAGACTATAGTACTGGCACAAAAATAGAAATATAGATCAATGGTACACAATAGAAAGTCTAGAGTTAAACCCACACACATATGGTCACCTAATTTATGACAAAGGAGGCAAGAACATACAATGGAGAAAAGACAGCCTCTTCAATAAGTGGTGCTGGGAAAACTGGACAACTACATGTAAAAGAATGAAATTAGATCACTACCTAACATCATACACAAAAATAAACTCCAAATGGATTAAAGACCTAAATGTAAGACCAGACACTATAAAACTCTTAGAGGAAAACATAGGAAAAATTCTCTTTGACATAAATCACTCTTTGACCCACCTCCTAGAGTAATGAAGATAAAAATAAACAAATGGGACCTAATTAAACTTAAAAGCTTTTGCACAACAAAGGAAACCATAAACAAGACGAAAAGACAACCCTCAGAATAAGAGAATCTATTTGCAAACGAAACAACAGATAAAGGATTAATCTCCAAAGTATACAAACAGCTCACGGAACGCAATATCAAAAAACAAACAACCCAATTAAAAAATGGGTGGAAGACCTAAGTAGATATTTCACCAAAGAAGACATACAGATGGACAAGAGGCACATAAAGAGATGCGCAACATTACTAATTATTAGAGAAATGCAAATCAAAACTACAATGAGGTATCACCTCACAGCAGTCAAATGGCCATTATCAAAAAATCTAGAAACAATAAATGCTGGAGAGGGTGTGGTGAAAAGGGAACCCTCCTGCACCGTTGGTGGGAATGTAAATTGATACAGCCACTATGGAGAACAGTATGAAGGTTCCTTAAAAAACTAAAAATAGAACTACCAATGACCCAGCAATCCCACTACTGGGCATATACCCTGAGAAAACCATAATTCAAAAAGAGACATGTACCACAATGTTCACTGCAGCACTATTTACAATAGCCAGGACATGGAAGAGACCTAAGAGCCCATCAACAGATGAATGGATAAAGAAGATGTGGCACATATATACAATGGAATATTACTCAGCCATAAAAGAAATGAAATTGAGTTATGTGTAGGGAGGGGGATGGACCCAGGGTCTGTCATACAGAGTGAAGTAAGTCAGAAAAACAAACACCATATGCTAACACACATAAATGGAATCTAAAAAAAAAGGATACTGATGAACCAAGTGGCAGGACAGGAATAAAGGCGCAGACATAGAGAATTGACTTGAGGACACGGAGGCGGGGGGGTGCGGAGGCAAGGGGAAGCTGGGGCGAAGTGAGAGTAGCATTGACATATATAGAGTACCAAATGTAAAATAAGCTATCTAGCGGGAAGCAGCCACATAGCACAGGGAGATTAGCTCGGTGCTTTGCAATGACCTAGAGCAGTGGGATAGGGAGGGTGGGAGGGAGACGCCAGAGGGAGGGGATATGGGGATATATGTATACATATAGCTGATTCACTTTGTTGTACAGCAAAAACTAACAAAATATTGTAAAGCAATTATAGTCCAATAAAGATGTATAAAAACTGTTATTATATAATAATAAATGTTATTTAAATTTTATAACATTGTATCTATCTTTATACAAGTAACTGCACAAATCAGAAGATAGCCATTGTTAGGCCACGTGATCTGGGGTTATAGTCAAATCTTTATGGCCATAAGTAGTATTAAACCTACAGAATTTTAATATGAAGTCAGGGATCTCTCTAGCCCAGGACTGCTCTTCTTGTTCTATTTACCAGCAGAGAGCTAAGTGGTTAGGAACACTATCAATGAGGTCAGAGCTGGGCTGACCTCCAATTTGGCTATTACTAGCTCTAACCTCAAGCAATTTAACTCTCCTCTCTAAGCCTCATTAAACTAGTCTATAATAACAGCAATAATAAAATCCACCTCCTAAGGTCTTTGTGAGAATTAAATAATGAAACCCAAACTAAAGCATTTGCTGAATACCCAGCACAGGGCAAGCTTTTAAATAAATGCTATTATTGTTAAAACAATTACTAATATTCTCAAAGGCCGTGCATGAGGTAAAGGGGCAAAGGAAAGGAGATCTTTAACTCTTGCCAAAGATCTGATGTGAAACTTAATAGCTTGGAACAATAACGCCTCTTTGTGAGCAAGAGCACCACGGCGCCCTTTTAGCACTTTTCTTTCCTCTCATTTTTCCATATATCCCAATTCAGACTTTTTTTTCTACTCCCACGTTGTTTTCAGGTTTCATCACAAATGTAAATAATTGTAGAATTTAACGCCTCACATCACGTTAGGATTTATCAGTACTGAAGCCTTTGTTGGTTCTTTTCCGCAGAAAGTTCTATTTTACAATCATTCTTTAATCTTCCTACTCTTTTTCAGTCACTCCCTCGTTCATTACATTTTCTTACATTAAATTCTTCTCATTAGTTCTTGTAATAGAAGAAATTTGTTGGAGGGGAGACAATGCCTATTTATTCAATGTAACTTTTAAAAAAAATACAGTCTCAATTCAGGAATCTTACACATATGCTGCTTAGAATAAATGTTTGTTAGATTTTTACCTTTTAAAATTATTATTGTAACCTTCTGACTTTAACTGAAGCTTACTTGCTGATCTTAAACTTTATTCTTATCACTCACATTTTTCTATTTTATCTTTTTGTTGTCTAGACATTTGATTTTAAACTTCATTTATTGTAAAATCAATTCCAATAGGCAGATGTATGAACCACAGATCTGACTAGACAAACAAAAACAAAACCCTTTGAAGCAGCGTATTTCCACGTTCCAATACAATACTTATAAACACAAAAAGATAAAACTTGCAACAAAACTCAGGATATCAATCTACTCTAGAATTTGGAGGGGATTTTCATTGATTACACACAAATGTGAACCCGCACCCATGCTGTGTATATCAGACGCCTCTTATGCCCTGTCTCGCAACCCCTTTGCCCCCTTTTTACTCCAGTATTGCTATGGCAACTGACGCTGGGCAGATGTAACCTGACAGCTCCTCACCTCAGCTGCAATGAATATATCTTGCTTTCTGTCAGTACATCTCTACTGCTGCTGTGAATGGCGCCTGCAGGAAACTGAACAGCCATTTGGGCACATTGGCAAACCTGCAAGAATGAGAAAGTAACCCCACGGAGCCACCCTTGTGGCTCTACTGTGCCACCCAGTGAGGGATAGGCACAAATGGATAAATCCTTTCCTGTATCTCAGGTATCTCCAGTTGCCCACTGCAGTAATAACCAGTTCAATAGCAGACCCTTGCACTGGTTTTGCTTTCTCCCCTGTTGTACTATTCTCAGTTCCTTTAGAGCCTAAACAAAATGAAATATGTGAAAGCTCATCTCAGGCTCTGCTCATTTTTTTTTTCTAGAACTCAGGCCAGGACAATATGTGTGCTTAGAGAAAAAGGAAGATGCCTTCTCTCTCCTTCAACCAAGCAACCCCTTCTCCAATGTGTGGAGACTGCTTTCTAAGGAATCAAGAATACTGCATACAACCTAGTTTTACCCTCCACCCACATCAACTTCTTTCATTATACCTAAGTTAGAGAATGTGATTCCTAGAGCAACAGAAGGAGTAGTAGGGAGAAAACAATAAAGAGAAGAAAGGAGGGACGAGTCCAGGAGGGGCTGGCCCATTGAATCCTAGAAATCTTCCTCTAGCCTTGGTAAATTTGGAATTTAAGGTCAGGACAGAGGTAAGAAAACCCTTAGGTGAAAAGCATATGGGGATGTAGGTTTTCCTGTCCAATTTCAATTCATCAGAGGGCTAGGAAGGGAGAAGATCTCAGCTGATCCAATAGAGTTGCAATAGCTGAATGCATCTGACACACCAGAACTCAAGGTGGATGCTCTGCACATCCTCATATCCTCCAGCTCCACAACCGAGGATTTGGCTACACCCAGGTGAACATAGAGTGAGAACACAGGAAATCCAAGGGCGAGGGCATTGAAAGATTTAAGTCTAGAGACAGGAAGATCTCCATAGTCTACACTGAATTTTTTAAAACTGTAGCTTTTGCTCTTATTACTGTTTCCCTTTGTATGAGGGCTTCTAGAAAGCTTGCTATTAGTTCTTTGACCTACATCAGCAAGCGTATAAAAACACTTCACAGCACAGATTTTGTATACTACCCTCCTCACTAGCTTCTTCTTACTTTGTTGCCCTTACTTCCCCTTGTAAGATGATTCATTTGTGAACATTTATATTTTGTTATAATAGCTCTATTTTTGTAAGCTTCCTCAAATCCATAGCATGTGGCATATATAAAAATAAACACATTTGAAACTAGAATAGAGCATAATGGTAAAACAAATGATGTAAGGTATAATCCAGTAAGCAATTTTTTAAAACAGAAAGAAAATACAACTTTCCACCACTTTTCCCTTGGGTTCTTCCTAACGTTAGAAGTCCTTGGCTTCATAAAACTGAGTGACATATCCTCATTTTACCTTCCTATACTCTTGTTCCTTTTTTAAATTGAAGTATAGCTTTAGGTGTACAGCAAAGTGATTCACTTATACATATATATATCTATTCTTTTTCAGATTCTTTTCCATTATAGGTTATTACAAGATATTGAATATAGTTCCCTGTGCTATATAGTAGGTCCTTGCTGTTTACATATTTTATACATAGTAGTGTGTATCTGTTAATCCCAAATTCCTAATTTATCCCTTCTTCCCTCTTTCCCTTTTGGTAACCATAAGTTTATTTTCTATGTATGTGAGTCTATTTCTGTTTTGTCAATAAGTTCATTTGTATCATTGTTTAAGATTCCACATATAAGTGATATCATATGATATTTGCCTTTCTCTGCTTCTTTCAAATCCCACTGTCACCATACGCACGCAATCTTTCTCTTTGGAGCTGTACTCCAACTGCACAATCACTCCCTCTTTTCTTCAGTCACTAGGATTTCCTGTGTTGTCAGCCAGGAAAACACATGATTTAACAGCATGTATTAAGGTTTGAATCACTGATTATATTTTAATTATTAATATTAACTTATTTGAAATGTGCAGATCAGATCACAGGAACATAGTGGTAGTGATTTATGGTCACCAGCAGTTAGTAGAGAGTATTTATGGGACACAGACATCTTCCAAGTGCCATGAAGATCCCTCCCCAGTGTGGCTACTTTGTAACCAATGCCTTATGGAAAACAAAACCAACAAGGTAACTCCCCTTTCTGTTCAATTCAGTCTTGCCAGAGAATGCTATGATCTCAAATGTCAGAGATTTAACAGTAAATCAAAACCATCTAATAAAATCCTCATCTAAATTCAGCATATATATAATTTCTATCATATATATATTGATGCTGCAATAGTGACCATTAAAATTAACTTTCCTTTAGAAATATTTCTATAATCTGTTGTATCAAATCTTGTTCCTCCTCTTTATTTTTATTTTTTAGTTTTAGCCACCATCCTAAACAGGCAGACAGGTCTCTTATGTTTCCTCATTTTGGTGGGTTTTGTGATGGTGAAAGTTAGAAGTTACTCAAAGATGATGATGTTACTTATCTGTTTTGAAATCTCTTTGACAATATTATACAGGGCTAATTAGGAGATGAAAGAGGAGAAAGTACTTAGAGGGCAGGAAATAGGGAGATTCTGGCAGAAAGGACAGTAAGTCAGAAATCAGAGCGCCCTTGAGTGGTGGGGAACAACATAATACCTGATGGCAGTACCCTAGATAATGGATGGATCTTCACCTAGTGTTTCCACAGAGATATTATGCAATCATCTCACTCAAGTGCTGAACAGGGTCATAGCATGACCCTGGGTCATAAAATGACAAAATGAGTCATTAAGATCATTGGGATCATAATAATCATTAGGGTTATTTTTGACATAATCATCAGAAGAGTTTAGGTTTTCCAAAGAGTGGACCATGTTCATACTGCATCTACGTGCAAAATAGTTTCAAACCATTTAACTGATTCCCCTCAAAGTCAACTTTGCTTTTTCTTTTTAAACTAATTTGTATCTTGATTATTAATGAGTTATTCAAGCCTCTGATAACTTCCAGCTACCTGGGATTCATAGGCCCCACACTTCCTAGTGACCAATCCTATCAGGAAGTATGAGACCAGTGATGAAAGTCCCATGAGTGAATACTTTCTCTTCCTCAGATGCTCATCCTTCTCACACAATGGAAAACCAACTAGGTTATACATTGTAAAATAGCAATAGTCAAAATGATGATTTGGCACCAAATAGACAAAAAACACTTCCACATTTCAAGTCAATTTTGCACATTTTTAATGTGGCCATAACTTTTTACCATCTGGAGCATTATTGCAATTTTGATTATGGATAACTCATGTATGTACCCTAACACCCAAAGGTTCTGCATCTTCTCCATTAATGTCAAATCCAAAGGCTGGAGCTGATGTTGGTAGCTATGGTGGGACAGAGGAAAAATATGAGAGGTACATGTATGTCCATCAGCAAACCAATGGAGATTTAGTGAGTGTCTACACATGCCTAACACTGTGTTAAATGGCTTAGGAAATAAACACATAATTTATTATCTCTTCCCAACGTGATATTTTAAGCTACTTGTGCAGACCAATCCTACTTTCATCAAGTTACTAAAAAATAACAAATAAGGTATAGTATAGAAAGAGATGATCAAATATTCCACATACCCTCTGTGTGTACAAAGCCATTATTATTATAAGTTCACAGATGAGATAGTTAGGGGAATTCAGTTAACAAGAATTTAAGAGTTATAAAAAATAATTTTTAAATAGCCAGCACTTAATGAGAATTTACTACATGTCAGGTATTTCACTATAGAGTTTAAACCCATTGTTTAATTTTCACAATAATCCATTTAGATGGTTATTCCTATTCTCATTCCGATTCCCAAGTTCTCACCACTAGTATGTGATAGAGTCAAGATATATATCTGTTCTACCTGTCTCAGAAGGTAATACCTTTAAGTATTGTAACTTTTAGAATTAGACAGTACATTAAAAGTTATAAAATAGAGAAATATGTCAAATGGAATTCTGATAATGTGTATGTTGGGCCTGTGTACATGTGTGCACATATATGCATACATACAGGGTATTTTGTCATTGAGTACTATGGTTAGATGGCAAGATCAATGATTGCCTAGAATTCTCTCATCTCCAAAGCACCAAGCTCCTTTATCAGAAATCTTGGGTTCAGTAGTCCCAAGAGACTTTAAAATGTATGTGTTTAGTGTCTCCCAGCATTGAGAGTCTCAAGGCACAGACCCATGGTAACACCTGAAGCCCTGTCCCAAACCCCAGGGACAACAAAACTGCACAACATCTCTGGGTCATTCTTACTGTCAAGTTATATATTCACTCACAATTGATTCAATACTAAAGAATGTTTACTGGCATTTATTTGCAACTTTAACCATCTGTTCTGAAAAACAAAAAAAAAAGCAAAAGAAGTCTTTGCTCTTCTGTGGTATTCTACTGATCCACACAAAGTCTCTCTGTCCTGGAGAGCTATAAATTATCTACATGTTCTTCCATCCAAGCCTTGAATTCTGCATTGTTCTGCAGAGAAGACTTCCATCTTTCTTTGGGGAATGACCCTCATCTAGATCTAGCAATCGCAATGGAAGTTTTAACCTACGCTTTCACCCACTACAAGTGGGGCAGCCAATATCGGCCCCAACCAACTCACTAATAAAGATTCACCTGCCACCTTTACAAACTACTTATTGTCTAAAGATGAAATGTTTTCATTTGAAAATCTTAGGAAAGTGAGGAGATGAAATGAAGGGGACTGAAAAGTCAGATCATAAATACCTGTCAAATGTATGTTGATGACAGAAAACATACCTGAAACTTTATTTCCCTTGTTTTAAGAATAAACTTAGAATTAAAGTGGCCAATCACTTTGTGACTCAGGCGGCTGAATAGATACAGGATTTTTAAAAATTAAATATCAAGAGCTGTTTGACCAAAAATTATTCTTGCACCTGATATGGGGAAGCAAAGCAAAATTCTCTTCCAAATTACATCTGACAAAAAGAAGAAAATTTATTGGATTCCCAACTGCAAAGGGACTCTTGACAGCTGATCAGACAATCTAACCCTCTGCCTCCAAGCAGGGCTGCAGCAAGATCTGTATGATGTCAAACTCTTTAGGGAAATATTGAAAATATAGTTAACCAGCAGGGATTCTGTGTACTTGACATAAATCATCTATATGTTTTGAAAATTCGTTTTCCCTTTTTTATCTCATTAGCATATTTATCTCATTAGCATATCATTCCAATGGTTAAAAGGCTAAGGTGTTTAGATACATTGCAACTCTAACATTAGAATTCTGCTGAGGAGAAATTCCTGTTAAAGTTATCAAGGTAAAATTTATTTCCAAGCTCTTCAATTATACAATGTTTAGCATCATCTAAGGAAGAAACATCAGAATAATTGACTGCAGTTTCCCCTAAATAGCATATCCCTTAATTAACCCACTCAAAAAAAGGTCACCTGTCAAAATCTGAGAGCCAAATTTTTAAGATACCTCAGAGTCTGAGGTCAGAATGATTTCTTTCTTGGGAAAAGGAATATATATCTTTTGATGACAGGGGCTTGTCAAGTAACTTCTCATTAAGAATCATTTATAACCCCAGGTAGCTAAAATTGTTTAACAACATAAAGTAGAAATGAAGAGAGGGAATGGCAGACTTTATATTTTTACATTAAACAATTTGAAATTATCTCAAAATTATCAATGAACATGAATTATTTTCATAATTTTAAAAGTAAAGACAATCATAAAAAATAGCCTTGTTAAGGGATTTCAACTAGCTATGACAATCATCAAGGAAAACTGACTTTGTCATCCTGTCAGATCTTGGGCAGTGGGTGTCCTATGGGACCTCTTGAGGTTCCAACACCAAGGAAGAAAATCACAGAGTCTGGATGCCCTGGGAAGCAGCGAGGTCGGGAGCCAAATCAGAAAACTCATATACAGAGGCTAAAGACCACATGAATGAGTCACGTCTACATCTCGAGTCCACTTGGTAGCTTATAACCAGGAGTGGGACATCAGCCTTGCCTTCTCGGACTCAGCCAGCAGCAGTCAGCTCCATCTTTCACCTATAGGCTCAACCCCATCCAGGTCTTGAACCCATCTCAATCAGGACAGGACTCTCTTAGGAGCACTCAGCTTGTGGGTCTGAAATTTATAATGCTGTCGTTAGCTTACATTAAGCTTAGGGAAACTCTGTTACTGTCCATCCACTGAGCCATAACCTTCTCTTCATCCCCATTCTTTCCTTATAGACTTGTCTTCGGCCTTGCTTCCTGTTTAGCTCTTTAATTCCCTGCTGAGAGTAGGTACTTACTCTGAAAGTCAACTTACTCCTGGTCTCAATAACATAACATGCTTTTGTCAACCCTCCTCCCTGGCAAGTTGAACATTGTGGAAAACTGCTTTTGATTTACTGTTCATCTAGAATATTCCATCCCACCTAATTTTGTTCATAATTATGTACATAATCTCATCCTGCTGCATTTCACCAATTATAGTATCACTAACCTCAATGAAGCCCAAGTTTTTTGTGCTACTTCTCCCATGGTATTTTTGGAATACCTTAAGGAACAAATCCATGCCAACATCATTTCCATATTCTGGTCCCTCTCCTCCCTATTTTGGTTCATTTATCACCTACCTATGTAAATATGTAAATAATTTGGGTAACCAGGAGACCAGAAAAGGAGATGGCAACAGGAACACAAAGGAAAAATTTGTTTTAAAATATCCAAATTTAACCTGCTTCATATTATATATGAATCACTATCCTGTACACCTGAAACTGAATTCTAAATCAAATATACTTCAAATTAAAAAATCGTTCTTTTAAGATAAAACACTTAATGAATCTTATGATAGGATTAGACTATAAAGACCAGCCATATCACTAGGCCAGTCCATCTAATTAGTCCCACTTGGTGCTAACAGCCATCCCATGTTCAATTACCAAAGACACAGAGAACCCTGGAGGATCTACAGCATGTCGATCGATGAGTAGCTTTGGGAGTTCAGGAAAGTCACTCCTTACCTGCAACATAGTTTCCTATCTTAAAAATAAGGGAACAATTCTGTACTGAGTCATTTACCATCAAAATCACTGTACAACTTGGATGTACATATGCTCCAAGACACTGTCTGATCATTTGCCTGTTTGCTCTCAGTTCTATTTTTGCCATTCCTTTACTCTGGGGTGGACCACTGGAGGCTACATTTCCCAGACTTCTTGGCCAGCTGGCTTGTGGTTCGTTTTGGCCAGTGGGAAACACTGGTAAGGGATTGGTGAATAAGAAAGGACAAGCCATAGTATCAGCCCCCACCCTTGCAGCTTTATTGATCCTAATGAATTGGGAAATACCGGTGGAAACACAGAAGTTGTCCTGCTAATGCTTGATTTAAGGTTTAGACAACAGGACCCATCTAAAGAGTAGCCATGGAAAATCATAGTCAGCCTACATCTCATGAACATCTCTGGGTGGCATCACTGGAAACACTGTTATCTCCATGGCTTCAACTCTTGTTGGACAGCCTTTAATTTTTTGATTCCAGCTCCCACAGGAAAGCCCTCCACCAAGGTTCTAGCCACTGGACACTACTATTACCACCTTCTCCATCTGTCCCTATAGCCTTGGGCAAGTAGTGCCTTCCTGATCTTGCTAATCCATCTCTGGGTGCCCTGCGTCGTCCTGTTTGATTTTTCATATATTACCTCATTTTCTTCTTTTTGAAACATTTAAAGTGGTTTCTGTTTTCTTGACCAGACTGTGACAAATACCTTTCTCTAGAGATTTTTATTCAGGATAACTGCAATGGGATCCTAGTTAAGAATCAGTGAATAAACGACCTCTATGAGTTCTTGCTCTAAAACATTATCATTACATGAATTGCATAATCTCTTCTAGGGTTAAAACACTATGATTATTAGCAGGAAAGAAAACAGCTAGTAATTCAATTTAATTTAATGCTAATTTATTGAGCTTTACTGCTATCAGACAACATCCTTGTAGTTTGGGAGATACTGGAATCTCAAATGAAATATAGGAGAAATAAATGCTACCATTGGCACTGATATAGCTATTTCCCTTAGAAAATAATCACCATCAATGACAGGAGGATTCTCCACCTATACCTGCTTCCAGTTTAAAATCCAGACCAAGTTCATTTCATCGTCTGAGTCTAGGTCACTTGCCTATGCCCTAGCTATAAGAAAACCTGGGGAAAAAATGGCATCTGGAATTTTCAGCTTCTATAGTTGGAGGTAAGCTTTATCTTTCACTAAGAGAATTATGAATTCCTTCTGGATAGGAAAGAGTTTCAGAGACTGGCACATTAGAAACTGACAAATGGTCATGATACTCATTTCTTTAGGCTGGCAAACATCAAATAACACCCTTTCCCTCATAAATATTTTCAATATACACACACATACATATACTCTAGCACAAAATTGCATTCTTAATAAATTCAATCATCCACCAAAGGAAGCAATCCCATATTTTTTTTTCAGTTACTGAATCTAGCATAGGATCTAGGAATAGAGAGAAAAATACAAACACTCCAGGTCTCCTCTAAAGATTCTGATTTAGCAACTGGAATGGGACCCAGGCACTACATGAAAAGGCACCATAGGTAATATCCCTCAAATCCCTAGTTAAAACCCATCATACCTAACAACCTCTAAGTATCCTCTCATTTATAAAATAGTATAAGTAATATGAACTTTTATAATCTAAGTCAAAAACTCCAAACTGTGAAGTGATAGAAATGCAAATATCTTGGAATACATAAGGTCCTTAATTCAAAAAAATAATAATATACACAGTCTATGGTCAGTATTGAATTTCTTCCTTTACTGCTCAAATCATACCCTACTTTTTCCTCAGCTGGCATCTAAGATGGCCATGATCTTTTACCTAATTCATTCCTTAAGAACTCTTGATTATTCTGCCATTATAACATAGATTTAGTCATCTATTAACTATTATGATTAGATCCCCTGATTTTGGCAGGTCCAATGAATCCCTGAATTTCTTTGATCTTTCTCCATACCCTACTTTTGTAGATGTTACATTATATCCACTTGAGAGTAAAGATTAATAACTTCAGCTAATCTTATAACTCACCCATATTTTTCCCTTTATTTACCAGTTGCATATGAAATTCAAAATGTCAAGATGGATGTTTAAGCTTCCAACTCAGGGTAAGCATTGCTGAATCTTTATTTATCCCTTGAATGTTTAAAGTTCTAAGGCAGTACAGTTCAAATTCCCAGGGGAGGTAAACATGAAATACTATGTCATTATGCTATTTAAAAAGCCAAAGGCCTTTAAGGTAATTGGGAAACCAAAGAATCATGTGAGCATTAGCTTGTTGTCCAACTTCTTTTGTATTACAATGCATTCCCTATTTCCAAACAATATTGTTTATTAACATGACCCTGCATATATTATTCAGTAAGTCCATTGTTGGTAGAGTTGTCAAGAGCCAA
The DNA here is from genome assembly GCF_964165515.1 of Mesoplodon bidens. Classification (NCBI taxonomy): domain Eukaryota; kingdom Metazoa; phylum Chordata; class Mammalia; order Artiodactyla; family Ziphiidae; genus Mesoplodon; species Mesoplodon bidens. The sequence goes on from NC_138173.1 coordinate 61,701,109, forward strand.
TAGGCAGAAATAATAAATGGAAATTTGAGCATGAATGCCTATACCAAAGAGGATAAATCATTGTCTCCTCCATCATAGAAAGTGTCCATTTAACAAACTTGACTTTAACTGTTTTGTTCCATGGTGTATCCCAAGTAATTAAAATAGTGCCTGACACACAATAAGTATCCCATTGAATGAATAAATGACAGGAGGCTCCCTTTACACGGTTGCTTGACATCTCAAGATCAAGTGTTTATTCTCTGCTAGGACCCAGTAGCAAGCCATGAGCTGTTATTTCTCAGAAGGGTGAAAGCTCCTTACTAGATGAAGACAGATTTGCTCCAAATTTTTTAGGATGATTTTTCCCCAAGGGACCAAGCTTCATTCAGCATCCTGGTCTACCATAGATATTTGGAGTATCATAATATCTATTGATTGATAAAGGCAGAGTGGTAGAAGTGTTTATATTGTACAGTCTTACATTTGGAAATTCTTCTTTTACTTTGGACAACACTCAAAGCTAACAGCCTTCAGGGCATGATAAGTTTGAAGTAGCACATCCAAATGTAATACACATTACCATCATAATCTAAAGTGGTTCAAGAAGTACAGTGCATCCTTAATAGGAGAAAGTATGACAGGTGACACACTCTTGCACATTAGAGAGGAAGCAAGGCCTGAAACCTTATAAAGCAAGGCTGATTTCACCAATCTTGATGACTACCCAGGTATATATTCATCCAATTCACCCAGGCAACTCAAGGCATTGCAGATGTTAATGGCTAAGAGTTAAACCTGGCCCCATGAAGTGTCTTTTCATTGCCTCTTGGCTTACTCATGACAGAAAGAATAACATCAAAAACATCAGAGATGTCCTCCATATGCTTACCACACTCTAGCCTAAGCAGACTGCAGTCACTGCCTCTGTCTTCCACCTACAGAAATCCACCCAATACAGCCTGAGCTTACTCTCACCCTTGCCTCCCAATGGAGTGTAATAGTATAACAGTTGTGTTCTGTCCACTTTTTCTCCTCTGCTATAGTTATCCCAACAAATCCATAGCTCCTATTGATACATAATAGACAAAAGTCATCTTGAAGTAGAAATTCTTCCCAGAGAAAGTTCCAGTGTTCTTATGCACTGATTGTAAAACTCTACTCAATCCTTTTTTGGAAGATGAATTTCCCTGGGAGATGATTTTGGTGATAGACTGAACTAAGGATGGCTTTTCAATTATCATTAGCACAATCTTTATGTTTTCTGAATTTCCCGAGTCTTCCATACCCTTACAATTAGTTTTAGACAAATGGAAATTTTTAAAAGAAGAAAAAAGTGCTATTCTGCAACTCAACATTTGACTTTTAACTGTGACTCACTCAAGGTTGAGTGAGCCATTGCTCAGGCTCGACCTTTAGCTCTCTACTTATGACTGAGTGGACTTTTTGGTTTGTAAAAACTGGAAGGAGTCATTCTTCCCTCCCATCCACCTACTTACTCCCAGATAAAATCCTACAGAATCAGGCTTGATATTTGGCTACTAATTTTCCCCAGATTTGCTACCTGTGTATGATGACCAAACATCCCAGTTGACCCATGACTGGGGAGTTTCCTGGGATTTGGGACTCTCAGAGCTAAAGCCAGGACAGTCCCAGGAAAACTAGGATAAGTTGGATACACTAGGTCCCATCTGCCTTCTCAGTTGTGGTTTGGAAAATCACCTCTGACAGATTCTCACTACAAAATTGATCAGATAGATTTCACTAATTAACTTTACCAGGCAAGTGTAGCTACACTTTGATGCATCCAGCATCATTTCTGAAGTGATCCCTGCAGCTTCCATAGCTAGTTCTAATTAATTGAATGGAAGGCAACTTTTCTTTTGTTTTCTCGTGTTTCCAACTTAAAACTTTACAGTAGAAAGTTGGTGATTTAATTTGCTTTTCTTAATTTCTAGTGAGGTTAATGTGTTTTAGTGTTTGGGTGCTGATCTAAATAGAAGTTGACTTTCAGCTGTGGATACTGGAGGCCACTGTCCAGATTCCCCCTTCACAATAGAGACACTCACTCCCCACCCCTCAACTTGACTTCTGGAAGTACTGGTTACTGACAGCTCACAGCTAAGTCCATCTCCAGGAACTATCCTAGAGACCACAGGGATTTGTCTCACCCAACATCACACTCCAACTCCAGAGATAGCCCACATCCAATAACTGATTAATGGTAAATTCAAAGGTCCAGCCCCCTTGCCTTAGTTCAAGACAACTCTAAAGGACCACCCAAGTTCCAGAGCTCCCTAAGGGATCAGCGGAAGTCATTTTTGCAACTGTATCTCAATTTAACTTTGCCTAATCTTGTTTTCTTCACTTTCCCACAGGTATTGATATTGAGCCCAAGTGTACTCCATAATAAAATTTCTGCATGTTATTCTCCATCTCAGTCTTTCTGTGGACCTTGATCAAAGACAGTTTCCGGTTTTACCCACAGACTATACATATGCTGTGGTAAATGGTGGACCAGAAGCTTGGGTGGGGGGACTTCCTAAACTTTATAAGCACTTCCATCCATTTTACCCCACTGACTTGCCGTGAAAACCATAAGTAGATAGAGTAAGGCTATAACATATACAAAACCTACCCCAAATCATGCATTTACAGGTTTGTATATTAACAATAAGTAAAAAAAATACTTACTATATAATCTATACTTTAGTTAGCAGATACAAATCCAGCACCAGAATTTTACATGACTCAGTTCAAATAGAGTGACTATGGTCATACTTTGCCCATGTAGTCTCACAGTTTACACCTGTTGTCTGAAAATAATTATCAATAGTGTCCCCTTTCATTCTCAAAAGGATCCCAATTTGGACAATAAAATATGTGATCCCCTAGTTGTAAGGAATTCTCCTTATTTTACAAATTAATAAATGAGAGCATTGCATGGTATAGACAAAGATAGATATAGAAAAATAAATGGGTACTGACACACAAATCACAGCATGGATCTAAGAAACACTGACTTCCTCTCTACAAACATCAGCAAATGATGAAGACAAAGCAGAATAAAATAAGCAACAACTTAAAGATTGAAGATTTATAGATACACCTTGAGCCATGAGTTGGTGTACCCTGCATGCCACTGATATCACTTTTATTATTAATGATGTTTTTACCATTTCTTCTCTAGCAGAGAAACCTATCAGTTGCCTGTGGTTTTAACAATAACACCGGCAAGCTTTTATTTCAAGAACAACTGCAATATTTAAAAACTATTAATGTGTCAGCAATGTATTATAGTGACTTGTGAAGCTGTTCTCAAAATTTATGGGAGACACTGAATTCTTGCACAGAACTAACTATTGATTCTCTTGGCTTTACAATGATTGAGCCTTTGAGGAAGCCAAATACTGAAATCAAAGACATAACTTTTATATCACTGAGGTCAAAAAAAAATCACTACTACACAAAACTGGATACAGGTGACTATGCAGTATGTGAGACTTGATAAAAAGATGGCAGTTATAATATAAAAATCCAGCCCAGTTTTAACATCCCAGTTTATTTTTGGCAAGTTGTAATACAAATCGTCCATTCCCCTATTCCTTACAAGTCATTAAAGAAAAAGGACAAAAATTCACTCTCTGAACATTGACTCGATACCCTTAGTCTGACTACCTAATTCTTAAAAGATGTAAAAATATATTCATCACAATGTTCTGAGCTTTACTGACAGGGCTAACAGTTGACCTGGAAAAGAGAGAAGCATCTCCTGGGGAAGAGGTACATCAGGAAACAAAGCTGTCCTCAGTTACCTCTATCGTTCTACCTGGTGCCCACAAAAGAAGAATGACTGTTCAGAGTTATGCTTACTGCTGTTGTAATGTTGGGAAGCAAGTGGACAGATGGTTTTATGGGCAGGGGCGGGGGATAAAAGAAAGAGGGCTCATATTTTGAACTCACAAAAAGACTCCAGGGAAAAAATGGAGAAGGAAAAGGGGGATATGCAAACAGTTTGTAAAAGCTTACTCAAGGAAATCAGACCCAGAACCCTTTGGAAGCTGTAGAGGAAGAGAACTGTGAGGCTTCATCTGAAGCTGACCTCATTTTTGCCCAGCATCCAACACTGTAATCACAAAAAGGTACTATCCCCCTTTCCTCCAAAATTGAACCCAGGCAGTGACACTAAGCATAGTTGGGCAACAGCCAATAAGAAAAACATCTCAAAGGATAAGAAGTCCTGACTGTATCAATTACCATGAGATATAAGACACAGCCTACAGTAAGATATTTCAGACAGCAATGAAGCAGAGGAGAAAGCTTCACACATCTTGATCTGGGATTCAAGTGTCTAAACTTACATTTTCTGCTAAATAGCAAAGTAGAAGTTCAAGGCACCATTGAGAGAGGGGGAAAAAAAGGGCACATAATGGTTCATTCTTGAGGAAATTGGAGAAAATGTTAGTAATTGTTGCTACCCAATGAGACTGATCTGTCCATTCAAGTCCACTTGGCATCTGCTTAGATTTTAACTCTGAACCTATCCATAGCCAAAGAGACCACACACACTCAGCAGAAGGAAGAAAAGAACTTAAAACCTTGGCCAGGGACTTTTTTAATCATCAAGGCTAGCTCCTGGTGTAGTTTAGTCATCTCTTCAGAAGACCCACAAGAATCTCACATAATTTCTCTTTTTCAAATAGATTCTAATGTTATTTTAGATAAAAGTCACAATTCAATAGAAATAGCCATTTTACTTAGGGTCAGAAAACTTAGGTATGAGTCTAATGCCACTATTCATTTATCATTGGGCTTTGAGATAAACTTTATTAGATTGTATTTATCACACATTAATAGGGAAAATAACCATAATAATGTAATGACTGACTTTTTATCACTATCTATGTACCACTTTTCTGTGTACCACTGTGCTAAGCACTGTATATATACCATCTTATTTAATTATACAGGGTAAGTAGCAGTATCATCCTCATTTGACACATGAGGAAACTATTTAAAGTCTATTTTTAAGTGGCAACAAAGTCATCATACTTGAGAAACAATGCTATTAGAGTGTGAAAATGTCTTGTCACACTTTAGGAATAAAAATCTTTACTAATTAAAGCCTTCTTCTCTAGATTGACCAACCTCCATATCAGAGAATTTCAGTTTTCTTCTCCAGATGTTTTCATAATCTTTTGTCACATAGAGACCCAAGTCATAATCTGCATAGACAGAACAAAATACATAGAACATTTTGAATTCCAAAAGATGAGACCAAGTGCTATGCTAACTTTTTCATAAATCAACAAAGAACTACCCTGACATCCATAATTTGTAAATCAAAATAATACCTGTTTTATATGTATAAAATGGGTATTATTTTGATAGGCATGTACATACACATACACACACACACACACACACACACACACACACATAGCTACTGGGGGAAGGGGCAGTGAGCTGAATAGATAGTCACAAAGCTGCACAAGGCTAGAAACTACTGGAGTTTAACAATCGGTTGTAGAAACTTTGTGGAACACCCAGGTGTTCAGTCAAATTCCAGAAAGGCTGTACTTTAAAATGAGGGATATCCTGGTTTTATGGAAAGCGTTACTATAGACTAACCCCAGTAAAGGTTAAAAACCACCAGTTAGCAAATTAACTACATTCCAAGATAAGACACAAAATCTCTAAAAGAAAGTCCAGACTCCCAATGATGCAACAGTTACATTGTCTCTCATATAATTTTTAAAAATTACTTAGACATTGCAAAAATCCAGGACATTTATTGTCATATTTTGGAGGGGGAAGAGTACTGACTTAACACAGAGTTAAAATTTACAGACAAGAAAATTTAAATGCTATTATAAACATACGCAAAGATAAAAAACAAAAGATATACATAATGGATGAAGAGATGGAAAATCTCAGCAAGTAAATGAAAAGCATAAAAGAAAATCAAATAAGAAAATAAAAAAATAAAATATATGGAATGAAAAATTCACTGACAAGTTGTATTCACAGATCAGATGTGCAGAAAAACAGATGCGTGTATTTAAAGACAAAGAAACTATGCAATGTAAAATGCAGAGACATGGAAGACTAAATATATTTTAAAATAAATCTCAGAAACAATATACTGATCAAAATATCCACACACAAAATTGTACATATTGTATGGTTCCATTTATATGAATATCTAAAACAAGAATATGAATTTTTAGTGGTAGAAATCAGAAAAGTGCTTATCTCTGGTGGGGAGTAGATTAACAAAGGAAGGGAACTGAGATACCTTCCAGGGTGATATAAATGCTCTATATCTTAACTGGTGTGTTGGTTTTATGTACACATTTGTCAGAACTCACCAAACTGTGCTCTAAAGGTCTGTGCATTTCACTGTGTGCAAAATATACCTGATAAAAATTATAAGTGAGTAACAGGGACATGGAAGTGATCACATAAAATAAATGGGTTTTGAAGAAGTAGAGTGATTTGATCATTTCTGAGCAATGTATAATATAATAAGGAATTCTTATGTCCCCATTTGACAGAGGAAATGAGCCTAACACCAAATTCAATATATTGATAGGTGGGGCTTGCCTTTGAAGTAGCTGTGTAGTTTCCAGACAGATGAGGGGCCGGGTATGGAGGGAAGTGAAGTACTAACTTTGGAATCCCCATCTGCTCCCCACTTGGTGTCCCCAGAAGTGTAACAGGGGTTTTGGCATCAGACTGACACACAGATGGGAGGGAAACCCTGCAAATGCTCTGAGGGGGAACTAGCCAGGGTGAGGCTTCTTAGCCCTACACACAAGATAACCCACAGTCTCTTCAGCCAAGTTTCTCCCTGAAAAACCTTCTTTCATTCAGTCAGTCCTATTCAGTATGATTCATGATGTCCTTAACCTTGGATGCTATGCTTCATAGTGAGGTCTCAACTCCATGACTGTGTTATTGCCTAATGGGCCAGAGTCTCATGATCTATAATAACTCCGGGGGAATCCAGGATGGAATGGAGCCCATGTTAGCAGTGCTGATAGCTGTAACTCTTTGTCCAAATGTCTGTCTCAATTTTAAGCCTTGCACGTAATGTGGGTGGCCAGAAATACATTCTTCTGTGGCTGCTAAACCAAATAACTGCATGATTTCCCATTAAAAGTTTTTCCCCTAGGGACCCTGAATTGGACACATCTAGACTATGCTACTGTAACTAAGTGTAGCTGGTCTTCCCAACTGGTGACATGTTGCTAGCAGTGTCTACAGAATTTCTATAGTATAGAACAGGGGTTACTCACCAGCTCTAATCAGTTGGCTGTAGCTTCTTGGGTTGCATAATTGACTATACTTGCAAAGTATGTCCAGGCTTAGAGAAAATGAGATTGATTCAGTGATTTCCATGAAGTGGTGAAGAGAATGACAGTGTTCCATGCTACCAATTTACAACCTCAGATACTATTCAGAGAGCACAGGACCTGACCGTGAAGAAAACTGAATTCTAGTCCTGCACCTAACACTAACTAGCTCTCTGACATGGGAAAGTACTGCATAACTGTGGGTCTTTATTCTCAGGACCAACAAAGGGATAAAATAATAGTTGATCTCTAAACAGCACTTCACATATATTATTCTGTGAATCATCAAAACTGCACTTCTCTCCTCCTAGGTAGACTCATGCCTTCCTGCTTTTCTCACCTCATAATACCCATTATATGTACAGAGGAACAAACTCAGACAATCAAAAACATAAAAAGAAATAAAATGTAGTTTCTTATCAGTTGTCATAACATTGAATTTATTCAATTTAAAATCAATATATTTAGGTAAAATTTTTCTTTTTCATCAATTATTTTTCTGACCTATATAAAGATTGTAAGTTGTAAATTAATGTTATCATCAAGAAGTCCCACCTGCCTACAGTGTGTCCTGAATGTGCATTCTATGAATCTTTTCTATAAGATAGTATTGTTATATGCTTTCTTGTTTGCCAACAATTTTGCCTTCATTATCTTAGTTGAATCATACAGGTCTATGGAGTTAGCTGGTATGTTATTTTTACCTGATTTTGTGGATGAATTAACTGAGGTTTGAAGAAATAAAGTCATTTTCTTTGATCGATTCCTTCGACTGGTAACTGGCAGTGCTGGAGCTGGAATGCAGATCTCTTCCTGACTAAATGTTCTCTGCTCTGTGAGAATAAGATTTCAAGTCTTTCAACTTCAAAGCCAATGTTCTTCCTATCTCCTGAACTGCATTAATTAGTTGGAGACCTAAACCAACTAGCCATATGTCTGGAGTGATCAGAAGCTAAGGAACCACAGGGTAGGGATATGGTAAATGGAATTCAAGCACTGAAAGGAGGATCAGAACAGATGATCTTAAGGCTGAAATGCTATCTTCAGCTCAATGACAAAAATAAATATGCTTTCTTTCCATTTTGTCCAGGTGTTTTATTTTTTAAAGTTTTGCAGCCCTTTGCTTTTATTCTTTCTTTCTCTGCACTTGATTTTCCTATAAGGCAGAGAAAGATGGAGTCAAGGGCTCAGATGTGAAAAAGCTTGAATTAACATAGCCAAGTCCCTAGTATTGGCCATTCCCAGAACCTACAAACAAATTGGGAAGATTTGGGGACTTACACCATCACCTGTTGTTCATAGTCACCATCTGCCTCAGGGCCCCTACCCTCCTGGGTACAAAAGCAATAGACTCAGAATATTTGTGTCAATATGACTAAAGTGTAAAGGAAGGGTCATTTAAAAGAGCTTATTGTCACAAGAGAACACAGGAGGAAAGACGGAGTCGATATTAGAAGAACAATAACCAATCTTCTATTTAGTATTTTCTAAATACTAAATGGTGCCATTTCCTTGGACAAAATTTCTATCACTAAAATGGAGGATGGCTGGGACATTATAACAGCTTTTAACAACTACTGCAAATTTGAATTTATGTGTAAGGGCACAGACATGGGCATGGGGTATGTCTAGGGATGTTTAGGTTTTATCTTCTCCAGACAAATAAGTTATCAGATGGAAGCATTAATTGATTTGAAAAGATACAAACCAACTCTTAAGCTGCAATTCTCTAAATGTCCACTATGATCATGAAAACAACTATTAAGGTTAAAGATATCAGGTCTGAAAATTTCTTAATTCTGGGAAAGACACATTCAAGAAGAGGAGTACCTCTGCCCAGGAAGGGAAGAAACAATCTCTTCCAGAAAAATATAAAAAGGGCAAGTCAGAATGTCAACAAAGACTATCATATAAGAACAATGGAAGTGTCCAGATGTGTTAAGGAAATCAGTTGCCACTGAGCTATATGGTGGAAAGAGGCAAAATGTGCAAAAATATTCCTCTCTTTATTCATTTTTCTAGGCATAAAGTCAATGTCTAGACAATTCTGCATTTAAAGCAGGCTTCTATTTTAATATGAGTATAGATATTGTCATCATACCTGCCAGTTTTCAGAGGCAAAGCTAACCTTAAATATTATGTTGTGTTGAATGAACATTTACAGAAATTTCAGTATTTCAGCAAAATGTAACTGATCAAAGTAATACAGAAAACCTTTAAATGGAAATAAATCTAAATTGAAAAGATTAACAGCCCTCCAAAAATGGAGACAAATAGCTTAAAGAAATACCTCCAATATTCACAGACATGTGTTTCACAATGTGCACACACACAATAGCTATACTGCATACATCTCTAACTATAAATGTGTGTAGGTAGTACTTTTCTAATCATAAGATCTGTGCCAGGCTAAGTATAAATATCCTCACAACTGTAACTGCAATGACTGACCTTTTAATAGTACTAATGTGTTTAGTTTTCCTCCAATTTAAAAATTATTTTAAATATGGTTTAAATTATTAAACTAGAAAGTCTCATTTTAGAGCCTTCATGAGTACAAAAAGCAAGAAAGGGGGTGTATCATCAGTAAGGTTTTCAAATGTACTATCCTTCTTCAGAAAAAGCGTGGAAGTCCACAGTGAACATATTTATGTTTAATGTTGCAGTGGAATGAACATTACTGAGTGTGGGAAAATATTATCACATCACATAACCACAGACATGTAGTTATCTGACAACTCTATAACATCCAGAAGACATTTCTAAAAGATTATTTTTTTCCAAAGAGTCTAAAGCAAATGAAGATTTAAGCATTATTATCTTAAAACTCAATGAGCTTCAAACCTCTGCAAATCAAAATCACAATGAGATATCACTTCACATCTGCCAGAATGGCTATCATCAAAAAGACAAGAAATAACAAATGTTGGCGAGGATATGCAGAAAGGGGATCCCTCATACACTGTTGGTGGGAATGTAAATTGCTGCAGCCACTGTGGAAAATAGTACGGATGTTTCTCAAAAAACTAAAAATAGAATTATCATATGACCCAGCAATTCCACCCCTGGGTATATATCCGAAAAGAACAAAAACCGTTAATTAGAAAAGATATATGCACCCCAGGGTTCACAGCAGCATTATTTACAACTGCCAAGAAATAGAAGCAATCTAAGTGATTGCATCCTGATACAAAAATGAGAGAGTGGAAGAGGACGGTAGTTAGGGCCCTAGAACAGAGAATTTTAAATATCATATAAATAAACGTATACTTAATAATTTCACTCATTCATGAAGAAAGACTTGTTGAGTATGTACTCTGTGGTGGGCACTACGCTAGGGTGTTGGGGATATAGCCGTGGACACATTCCACTCCATTCCTGCTCTCATGAAACTCACATTCCAGTAATGACCCTCTCAGTGTGGGCATAGATAACTCCTCCAGGCCAATGAAAGCCATAAACATGTTTTTCAGCCTACAAATAGAAAAGGAACATCTCAGAGTTTGGAAGTGATTATCACAACTAGCCTCCCCACTACCAAATTCAGAAAGACTTGAAAGAGATGCAGGGGTCAGAAAAATGGAAATGAAATTTTCATCCTTATTCATAAATCTGAACTGGAGAAGGGGTTTATCCTGGCTTTCCTACTGACCTTCCTAAGATCCCTGCATCCAGCAAGTCTGGACTGGGATCACCCACTCACAAGGGAGCTTGAATTTGTGGTGCTAGCTCTCCCCAGATCATTACTTCCCCCTTACTTGTTTGGCTCAAAAACATCTAGCTTCAGTGATGAGGGACACTGAGAAATAGAAATAGCCTCTAGATCTTTCTCTAGAAGGCAGACCACAGATCTAGCCTAGGTAAATTTACCTGGGAAAGGCAGGAGAATGATTAGCTCCCTCTATGGGTAGGTAAATAAGAAAAGAGAAAGAATCTAAAAGAAGCTGAGACTTTTCCCAGTCTCACAAATTAAATATCATTGTTCTTCCCTTGGTAGGGAGAGAGAACTGGACAGGGAGATGGACTAAAGGATTCTTCCACAAAAGTTCTCACTTTTGAGGGAACTTCTGTGGAAGAATAGAAGACAGAAGAATAAGCTCTCAGCTTCTTAAAAAAAAAATATTGAGCTGACTGTGGAGCATGGGACTAAATTTAATGAGAAAAAAAGAAGAGACTCTTTTAAAAACTAGTCCAAAGATGACAGCCCAGCGAAGCCACTCAAGTTCAAAAACACAAAAGTGGTCTCCAAACCAGAGTTAAGCTGATCCCAGTATCTAAGGCCTTTTCCTTATACCAGTGTTTCTATTTTTGGATTGCACTTTCTCCAAAAGACAAAAATCAAATCTATGATCATATTGTCAATTTTAATTCTATTGGTTTTATGATTTTTAATATTTATAAATGTGCCTTGATTTTACAGCTATATAGGAGCTATAAGAATAATAAGTTTCAACTAGATTATTCTTCATGGTCATATAATACTGATGTGAATAATTCCACTCATAGAAGTTTGAGAATAGTATTTTTGTCTTTTAAAGTGGCATTATACAGGACTTATATTTGAAAATTGTTACTCCATAATACCACCCCAGAAAATGATATTTGTCTCAGATACAAAATTCTAAAAGGAGTAATTAGTGTGGTTTCTGGGGAAGTGACTAAAAAAATTAAGAGATTCATTTGGGGCTTATTTTAGTAATAATGAGGAATGTGAAACAACAGTCTTAAAGAATAATGTATTAAATAGCTGGGACAAGATGCCCTGGTTACAGGTTAATATAAAAATCTATCACAAGAAAGACATTAAATATAAGGGACTCATAGTTCTCCTACTAAAATATACACTTTAGAGCCAGGATATCAAGATAAAAAGCAATTATCAATCATTTTAAATTGCTCAATTTATTAAATTGCTCATAGAACAATAGAATAGGCTTCTGTGGTTTCTCCTGAAAATTAAATCACCACATAGAAACAGCTATGAAAAATACAGTTTTTCAAAAATTATGTTCAGTGTCTTGAAACTAATTTATTTATATATACATCAATCATACATGAGCAAGAGAAAAATAAAAGACAACATTTCTCTGAATTTCACCATTCTCACCTGAGCAGGCTTATTTGTCGATGAGTTGACAGCCCGCACTCCATTGCTATGGAGTTTTTTAAAGGACTGAGTGAACCTATAGGTCTAAAATATTTCTAAATGAAGTTCTGGTATCAACATCAAATATTTTTGTATCTGGACAGCCAGGCAAACACTATTTCCTGCTTTATCTCTAGTTTCAGAAGAGCAATCATTAGTAGATGAGATAAAAATCTGGGTTGAGGGACACAGGGAGAAGAACTCTGTAAAATGTTTTTCTCAGGTAGCTATTTCTGCTCATGGAGTAAAAAGATAACTTCAGGACTTCCCTGGTGGCTCAGTGGTTGAGAGTCCGCCTGCCATGCAGGGGTCATGGGTTCGTGCCCCGGTCCAGGAAGATCCCACATGCCATGGAGCGGCTGGGCCCGTGAGCCATGGCCGCTAAGCCTGTGCGTCTGGAGCCTGTGCTCCACAATGGGAGAGGCCACAACAGTGAGAGGCCCGCGTACCGCAAAAAAAAAAAAAAAAAAAAAAAGATAACTTCATACCATCCAACTTTCCAGTTACATTGATTGATAAGTTAAAATATAACATTAATCACCTCGCATATGCCAAGTTAATAGCCACTCCAAAATGACTAAAAATTCTAGGATAATTATAAAATTGACCCAAAAATAGTTACAGGGAACAAAATCAGATTTCTAGCTTTGAAAATATCTGCTCGCCCATTGAATTACACTCCAAATATCTGATGTGATAAAACAACAGAAAGATATTAAATATTAATAGCCCCAGGATGCAATGTAAATATAGAACATTTGACAGGTCAAAATTGGGAATACGAATGTCACATTCTTTAGCAAAATAGGGATATGTTAATAATCAGCAACTTCGATAAGACTAATGGAATGGCTTTCTCCAGGGGAACTGCTGTCAGCACAATGGAGAGCTTATTTCTATCTGTGAGCCTGAAGTTTCATGATCCAAGTGGATTGTTCAAAAATGGGCAACTCCAGATGATGAGCATTATACACCAAATGGGATTGTAGATAGTGATTATTTCCCAAAACCCCAGAATCTGAAGTCATCCATGAATGCACCCTTGAGGATTTCCATACTTGGGAGCTATCTATAGGAAGCTCTTGTATACAAAGCTCCAGGCACATTGTGGAAACAGCAGTCTGTCTTTGTACATTGTAATGATGAAGAGCTCAAACCTCAGGTTCATACAGGGCTGAGTCTGACTCCTGGTATGTTACTCACATAGCTTTATGAGCTTTAAAAAGTCACTTTAAGTCTCTCAGCCTCTGTGTCTTCTTTTTTAAATTTTTTTTAATGAATTATAGTTAACTTACAATATTATATTAGTTTCAGGAGTATAACACTGATTTAGTTTTTTGTTTTTTTTTTTTTCTTTTTTTGCGGTATGTGGGCCTCTCACTGTTGTGGCCTCTCCCTTTGTGGAGCACAGGCTCCGGACGCGCAGGCTCAGCAGCCATGGCTCACGGGCCTAGCCACTCCGTGGCACGTGGGATCTTCCTGGACCGGGACATGAACCCAGGTCCCCTGCATCGGCAGGCGGACTCTCAACCACTGCGCCACCAGGGAAGCCCTGATTTAGTATTTTTATAGAAGATGCAAAGTTATTACAATATTAACTATATTCCCTGTGTTGTACATTATATCCTTGTGACTCATTTTATAACTGGTAGTTTGTACTTCTTAATCCCTTTCACCTATTCTGCCCACCCACATGCTCCCTCCTCTCTGGGTTACTAGTGGGTACTAGTTTGTTCTCTGTATCTGAGAGCCTGTTTCTGTTTTATTTGTTAATTTGCTCTGTTTTATAGATTCCACATGTAAGTGAAAATACACAGTATTTGTCTTTCTCTGACTTATTTCACTAAACATAATACCCTCTAGGTCCATTCATGCTACTGCAAATGGCAAGATTTAATTTTTTTATGGCTAAATAATATTCTATTATATATATAACATATATATAGAGAGAGCATACATATATAATATCTTCATCCATTCATCTGTCCATGGACTTTCAGCTTGCTTCCATATCTTGGCATTTGTAAATGATGCTGCTGTGAACACTGGGGTGCAAATGATTTTCGAATTACAGTTTCTGTTTTCTTCTGCTAGAACAGAGTAGAAATGCTAGGTAACATGGTAGTTCTATTTTTCTATTTTTTGAGTAAAATCTATACTGTTTTCCATGGTGGTTGCACCAATTTACATTCCTAACAGCAGTGCACAAGGGTTGCCTTTATCCACATCCTCACCAACACTTATTTCTTGTCTTTTTGATGACAGCCATTCTGACATGTATGAGGTGATAACTCATTTTGATTTGCATTTCTCTGATGATTAGTGATGTTGAGCATCCTGTCACGTGTTTGTTGGCAATCTTTATATCTCCTTTTGAGAAATGTCTATTGAGGTCTTCTGCCCATTTTTGGTTTGGTTGTTTGTTTCTTTGATATTGAGCTACATGAGCTGCTTGTATATTTTGGAGATAACTCCTTTCTCAGTTGCTTCGTTTGCAAATATTTTCTCCCATTCTGAGGGTTGTCTTTTCATTTTGTTTATGGTTTCCTTTGCTGTGCAAAAGCTTTTAAGTTTCATTAGATCGCATTTGTTTATTTTTGTTTTTATTTCCATTTCTCTAGGAGGTGGGTCAAATAGGAACATAAATAAAGTGTCTGCCTATGTGTTCCTCTAAGAGTTTTATAGTGTCTGGCCTTACATTTAGGTCTTGAATCCATTTTGAGCTTATTTTTGTGTATGGTGTTAGGGAGTGTTCTAATTTCATTATTTTACATGTAGCTGTACAGTTTTCTCAGCACCACTTATTGAAGAGACTGTCTTTTCTCCATTGCATATCCTTGCCTCCTTTGTCATAGATTAGCTGACCATAGGTGCGTGGGTTTATCCTTGGGCTTTCTATCCTGTTCCATTGATCTATATTTCTGTTTTTGTGCCAGTACCATACTGTCTTCATTACTGTAGCTTTGTAGTATAGTCTGAAGTCAGGGAGCCTGATTCCTCCAGCTCCGTTTTTCTTTCTCAAGATTGCTTTGGCTATTCAGGGTCTTTTTTGTGTTTCCATACAAATTGTGAAATTTCTGTTCTAGTTCTGTGAAAAATGCCATTGGTAATTTGATAGGGATTGCATTGAATCTGTAGATTGCTTTGGGTAGTATAGTCAGTTTCACAAGGTTGATTCTTCCAATCCAAGAACATGCTATTTCTGTCCATCTGTTTGTATCATCTTTAATCTCTTTCATCAATGTCTTATAGTTTTCTGCATACAGGTCTTTTGTCTCCTTAGGTAGGTTTATTCCTAGGTATTTTTTTCTTTTCATTGCAATGGTAAATGGGAGTGTTTCCCTGATTTCACTTTCAGATTTTTCATCATTAGTGTATAGGAATGCAAGAGATTTCTGTGCATTAATTTTGTATCCTTCTACTTTACCAAATTCACTGATTAGTCCTAGTAGTTTTCTGGTAGCACCTTTAGGATTCTCTATGTATAGCATCATGTCATCTGCAAACAGTGACAGTTTTGCTTCTTTTCTGATGTGGATTCCTTTTATTTCTTTTTCTTCTCTGATTGCTGTGGCTAAAACTTCCAAAACTATGTTGAATAACAGTGATGAGAGGGGACAACCTTGTCTTGTTCCTGAACTTAGTGGAAATGGTTTCAGTTTTTCACCATTGAGAACGATGTTACCTGTGGGCTTGTCATACATGGCCTTTATTATGTTGAGGTAAGCTCCCTCTAGGCCTACTTTCTGGATGGTTTTTATCATAAATGGGTTTTGAGTTTTGTCAAAAGCTTTTTATGCATCTATTGAGGTGATCATGATTTTTATCCTTCAATTTGTTAATATGGTTTATCACATTGATTGATTAGCATATATTGAAGAATCCTTGCATTCCTGTGATAAACCCCACTTGATCATGGTGTATGATCCTTTTAATGTGCTCTTGGATTCTGTTTGCTAGTATTTTGTTGAGGATTTTTGCATCTATGTTCATCAGTAATACTGGCCTGTAGTTTTGTGGGGTTTTTTGTGGCATCTTTGTCAGGTTTTGGTATTAGGGTGATGGTGGCCTCAAAGAATGAGTTGGGGTGTTTTCCTCCCTCTGCTATATTTTGGAAGAGTTTGAGAAGGATAGGTGTTAGCTCTTCTCTAAATGTTTGATGGAATTCACCTGTGAAGCCATCTGTTCCTGGGCTTTGTTTGTTTGGAAGATTTTTAATCACAGTCTCAATTTCAGTGCTTGTGATTGGTCTGTTTTCTACTTTTTTCCTGGTTCAGTCTCAGAACATTGTGCTTTTCTAAGAATTTGTCCATATCTTCCAGGGTGTCCATTTTATTGGCATATAGATGCTTGTAGTAATCTCTCATGATCCTTTGTATTTCTGCAGTGTCAGTTGTTACTTCTCCTTTTTCATTTCTAATTCTATTGATTTGAGTCTTTTCCCTTTTTTTCTTTTTTTTTTATTTTTTTAATTAGTTTCTGCTTTATAACAAAGTGAATCAGTCATACATATACATCTGTTCCCACATCCCTTCCCTCATGCATCTCCCTCCCTCCCACCCTCCCCATCCCACCCCTCCAGGCGGTCACAAAGCACCGAGCTGATCTCCCTGTGCTCTGTGGCTGCTTCCCACTATCTATCTACCTTACGTTTGGTAGTGTATATATGTCCATGCCTCTCTTTCGCTTTGTCACAGCTTACCCTTCCCCCTCCCCATATCCTCAAGTCCATTCTCAAGTAGGTCTCTGTCTTTATTCCCGTTTTGCCCCTAGGTCCTTCATGACTTTTTTTTTTTTTTAATTCCGTATATATGTGTTAGCATACGGTATTTGTCTTTCTCTTTCTGACTTACTTCACTCTGTATGACAGACTCTAGGTCTATCCACCTCATTACAAATAGCTCAGTTTCGTTTCCTTTTATGGCTGAGTAATATTCCATTGTATATAGGTGCCACATCTTCTTTATCCATTCATCCGATGATGGACACTTAGGTTGTTTCCAGCTCCGGGCTATTGTGAATAGAGCTGCAATGAACATTTTGGTACATGTCTCTTTTGGAATTATGGTTTTCTCAGGGTATATGCCTAGTAGTGGGATTGCTGGGTCATATGGCAGTTCTATTTTTAGCTTTTTAAGGAACCTCCATACTGTTCTCCATAGTGGCTGTACCAATTCACATTCCCACCAGCAGTGCAAGAGTGTTCCCTTTTTTCCACACCCTCTCCAGCATTTATTGTTTCTAGATTTCTTGATGATGGCCATTCTGACTGGTGTGAGATGATATCTCATTGTAGTTTTGATTTGCATTTCTCTAATGATTAATGATGTTGAGCATTCTTTCATGTGTTTGTTGGCAGTCTGTATATCTTCTTTGGAGAAATGCCTATTTAAGTCTTCTGCCCATTTTTGGATTGGGTTGTTTGTTTTTTTGCTATTGAGCTGCATGAGCTGTTTATAAATTTTGGAGATTAATCCTTTGTCAGTTGCTTCATTTGCAAATATTTTCTCCCATTCTGAGGGTTGTCTTTTGGTCTTGTTTATGGTTTCCTTTGCTGTGCAAAAGCTTTGAAGTTTCATTAGGTCCCATTTGTTTATCTTTGTTTTTATTTCCATTTCTCTAGGAGGTGGGTCCAAAAGGATCTTGCTGTGATTTATGTCATAGAGTGTTCTACCTATGTTTTCCTCTAAGAGTTTGATAGTTTCTGGCCTTACATTTAAGTCTTTAATCCATTTTGAGCTTATTTTTGTGTATGGTGTTAGGGAATGATCTAATCTCAAACTTTTACATGTCCCTGTCCAGTTTTCCCAGCACCACTTATTGAAGAGGCTGTCCTTTCTCCACTGTACATTCCTGCCTCCTTTATCAAAGATAAGTTGGCCATATGTGCGTGGGTTTATCTCTGGGCTTTCTATCCTGATCCACTGATCTATCTTTCTGTTTTTATGCCAGTACCACACTGTCTTGATTACTGTAGCTTTGTAGTATAGTCTGAAGTCAGGGAGCCTGATTCCTCCAGCTCCGTTTTTCGTTCTCAAGATTGCTTTGGCTATTCGGGGTCTTTTGTTTTTCCAAACAAATTTTGAAATTTTTTGTTCTAGTTCTGTGAAAAATGCCAGTGGTAGTTTGATAGGGATTGCATTGAATCTGTAGATTGCTTTGGGTAGTAGAGTCATTTTCACAATATTGATTCTTCCAATCCAGGAGCATGGTATATCTCTCCATCTATTTGTATCATCTTTAATTTCTTTCATCAGTGTCTTATAATTTTCTGCATACAGGTCTTTTGTCTCCTTAGGTAGGTTTATTCCTAGATATTTTATTCCTTTTGTTGCAATGGTAAATGGGAGTGTTTTCTTGATTTCATTTTCAGATTTTTCATCATTAGTGTACAGGAATGCCAGAGATTTCTGTACATTAATTTTGTATCCTGCTACTTTACCAAATTCATTGATTAGTTCTAGTAGTTTTTCGGTAGCATCTTTAGGATTCTCTATGTATAGTATCATGTCATCTGCAAACAGTGACAGCTTTACTTCTTCTTTCCCAATTTGGATTCCTTTTATTTCCTTTTCTTCTCTGATTGCTGTGGCTAAAACTTCCAAAACTAAGTTGAATAAGAGTGGTGAGAGTGGGCAGCCTTGTCTTGTTCCTGATCTTAGTGGAAATGGTTTCAGTTTTTCACCATTGAGGACAATGTTGGCTGTGGGTTTGTCATATATGGCCTTTATGATGTTGAGGAAAGTTCCCTCTATGCCTACTTTCTGCAGGGTTTTTATCATAAATGGGTGTTGAATTTTGTCGAAAGCTTTCTCTGCATCTATTGAGATGATCATATGGTTTTTCTCCTTCAACTTGTTAATATGGTGTATCACATTGATTGATTTGCGTATATTGAAGAATCCTTGCATTCCTGGGATAAACCCCACTTGATCATGGTGTATGATCCTTTTAATGTGCTGTTGGATTCTGTTTGCTAGTATTTTGTTGAGGATTTTTGCATCTATGTTCATCAGTGATATTGGCCTGTAGTTTTCTTTCTTTGTGACATCCTTGCCTGGTTTTGGTATCAAGGTGATGGTGGCCTCGTAGAATGAGTTTGGGAGTGTTCCTTCCTCTGATATTGTTTGGAAGAGTTTGAGAAGGATGGGTGTTAGCTCTTCTCTAAATGTTTGATAGAATTCGCCTGTGAAGCCATCTGGTCCTGGGCTTTTGTTTGATGGAAGATTTTTAATCACAGTTTCAAGTTCAGTGCTTCTGATTGGTCTATTCATATTTTCTATTTCTTCCTGAGTCAGCCTTGGCAGGTTGTGCATTTCTAAGAATTTGTCCATCTCTTCCAGGTTGTCCATTTTATGGGCATAGAGTTGCTTGTAGTAATCTCTCATGATCTTTTGTATTTCTGCAGTGTCAGTTGTTACTTCTCCTTTTTCATTTCTAATTCTATTGATTTGAGTCTTCTCCTTTCTTTTCTTGATGAGTCTGGCTAATGGTTTATCAATTTTGTTTATCTTCTCAAAGAACCAGCTTTTAGTTTTATTGATCTTTGCTATCGTTTCCTTCATTTCTTTTTCATTTATTTCTGATCTGATTTTTATGATTTCTTTCCTTCTGCTAACTTTGGGGTGTTTTTGTTCTTCTTTCTCTAATTGCTTTAGGTGCAAGGTTAGGTTGTTTATTCGAGATGTTTCCTGTTTCTTAAGGTGGGATTGTATTGCTATAAACTTCCCTCTTACAACTGCTTTTGCTGCATCCCATAGGTTTTGGGTCATCGTGTCTCCATTGTCATTTGTTTCTAGGTATTTTTTAATTTCCTCTTTGATTTCTTCAGTGATCACTTCGTTATTAAGTAGTGTATTGTTTAGCCTCCATGTGTTTGTATTTTTTACAGCTCTTTTCCTGTAATTGATATCTAGTCTCATAGCATTGTGGTCAGAAAAGACACTTGATACAATTTCAATTTTCTTAAATTTACCAAGGCTTGATTTGTGACCCAAGATATGATCTATCCTGGAGAATGTTCCATGAGCACTTGAGAAAAATGTGTATTCTGTTGTTTTTGGATGGAATGTCCTATAAATATCAATTAAGTCTAACTTGTTTAATGTATCATTTAAAGCTTGTGTTTCCTTATTTATTTTCATTTTGGAAGATCTGTCCATTGGTGAAAGTGGGGTGTTAAAGTCCCCTACTATGATTGTGTTACTGTCGATTTCTCCTTTTATGGCTGTTAGTATTTGCCTTATGTATTGAGGTGCTCCTATGTTTGGTGCATAAATATTTACAATTGTTATATCTTCTTCTTGGATCGATCCCTTGATCATTATGTAGTGTCCTTCTTTGTCTCTTCTAGTAGTCTTTATTTTAAAGTCTATTTTGTCTGATATGAGGATTGCTACTCCAGCTTTCTTTTGGTTTCCATTTGCATGGAATATCTTTTTCCATCCCCTTACTTTCAGTCTGTATGTGTCTCTAGGTCTGAAGTGGGTCTCTTGTAGACAGCATATATATGGGTCTTGTTTTTGTATCCATTCAGCCAATCTGTGTCTTTTGGTGGGAGCATTTAGTCCATTTACATTTAAGGTAATTATCGATATGTATGTTCCTATTCCCATTTTCTTAATTGTTTTGGGTTCATTATTGTAGGTCTTTTCCTTCGTTGTGTTTCTTGCCTAGAGAAGTTCCTTTAGCATTTGTTGTAAAGATGGTTTGGTGGTGCTGAACTCTCTCAGCTTTTGCTTGTCTGTAAACGTTTTAATTTCTCCATCAAATCTGAATGAGATCCTTGCTGGGTAGAGTAATCTTGGTTGCAGGTTTTTCTCTTTCATCACTTTAATTATGTCCTGCCACTCCCTTCTGGCTTGTAGAGTTTCTGCTGAGAGATCAGCTGTTATCCTGATGGGGATTCCCTTGTGTGTTAATTGTTGTTTTTGCCTTGCTGCTTTTAATATGATTTCTTTGTGTTTAATTTTTGACAGTTTGATTAATATGTGTCTTGGCGTATTTCTCCTTGGATTTATTCTGTATGGGACTCTCTGTGCTTCCTGGACTTGATTAACTATTTCCTTTCCCATATTAGGGAAGTTTTCAACTCTAATCTCTTCAAATATTTTCTCAGTCCCTTTCTTTTTCTCTTCTTCTTCTGGAACCCCTATAATTCGAATGTTGGTGCGTTTAATGTTGTCCCAGAGGTCTCTGAGACTGTCCTCTGTTCTTTTCATTCTTTTTTCTTTATTTTGCTCTGCATCAGTTATTTCCACTATTTTATCTTCCACCTCACTTATCCGTTCTTCTGCCTCAGTTATTCTGCTATTGATCCCATCTAGAGTATTTTTTATTTCATGTATTGTGTTTTTAATCGATGCTTGATTCATCTTTAGTTCTTCTAGGTCCTTGTTAACTGTTTCTTGCATTTTGTCTATTCTATTTCCAAGATTTTGGATCTGGGAAATAAAATCTTGGATCATCTTTACCATCATTATTCTGAATTCTTTTTCAGGTAGACTGCCTATTACCTCTTCATTTGTTAGGTCTGGTGGGTTTTTATCTTGCTCCTTCTCCTGCTGTGTGTTTTTCTGTCTTCTCATTTTGCTTATGTTACTGTGTTTGGGGTCTCCTTTTTGCAGGCTGCAGGTTCGTAGTTCCCGATGTTTTTGGTGTCTGTCCCCAGTGGCTAAGGTTGGTTTAGTGGGTTGTGTAGGCTTCCTGGTGGAAGGTACTAGTGCCTGTGTTCTGGTGAATGAGGCTGGATCTTGTCTTTCTGGTGGGCAGGTCCACGTCTGGTGGTGTGTTTTGGGGTGTCTGCGGACTTTTTATGATTTTAGGCCACCTCTCTGCTAATGGGTGGCGTTGTGTTCCTGTCTTGCTAGTTGTTTGGCATAGGGTGTCCAGCACTGTAGCTTGCTGGTCGTTGAGTGAAGCTGGGTGCTGGTGTTGAGATGGAGATCTCTGGAAGATTTTCGCTGTTTGATATTATGTGGAGCTGGGAGGTCTCTTGTGGACCAGTGTCCTGAAGTTGGCTCTCCCACCTCAGAGGCACAGCACTGACTCCTGGCTCCTCAATTTGGGATGATTTGTTGTCTATTCATGTATTCCACAGATGCAGGGTACATCAAGTTGATTGTGGAGCTTTAATCCGCTGCTTCTGAGGCTGCTGGGAGAGGTTTCCCTTTCTCTTCTTTGTTCTCACAGCTCCTGGGTCTCAGCTTTGGATTTGGCCCCGCCTCTGCGTGTAGGTCGCCGGAGGGCGTCTGTTCTTCGCTCAGACAGGACAGGGTTAAAGGAGCAGCCTCTTCGGGGACTCTGGCTCACTCAGGCCGGGCGGGAGGGAGGGGCACGGAGTGCGGGGCGAGCCTGCAGCGGCAGAGGTCGGTGTGACGTTGCACCAGCCCGAGGCGCGCCGTGCGTTCTCCCAGGGAAGCCGCCCCTGGATCCCGGGACCCCGGCAGTGGCGGGCTGCACAGGCTCCCGGAAGGGTGGTGTGGACAGTGACCTGCGCTCGCACACAGGCTTCTTGGCGGCGGCAGCAGCAGCCCCAGCGTCCCACGCCCGTCACTGGGCTCCGCGCTTTCAGTCGTGACTCGCGCCCGTCTGTGGAGCCCCTTTAAGCAGCGCTCTTAATCCCCTCTCCTCGCGCACCAGGAAACCAAGAGGGAAGAAAAAGTCTCTTGCCTCTTCGGCAGCTCCAGAGTTTTCCCGGACTCCCTGCCGGCTAGCTGTGGCACATTAGCCCCCTTCAGGCTGAGTTCTCGCCGCCAGCCCCAGTCCTTTCCCTGCGCTCTGACCGAAGCCCGAGCCTCAGCTTCCAGCGCCGCCCGCCCTGGCGGGCGAGCAGACAAGCCTCTCGGGCTGGTGAGTGCCACTCGGCACCGATCCTCTGTGCAGGAATCTCTCCGCTTTGCCCTACCCAGGTATGTGGGGAGTTTCTTGCCTTTTGGGAGGTCTGGGGTCTTCTGCCAGCATTCAGTAGGTGTTCTGTAGGAGTTGTTCCACGTGTAGCTGTATTT
Organism: Mesoplodon bidens; assembly: GCF_964165515.1. Lineage (NCBI taxonomy): Eukaryota > Metazoa > Chordata > Mammalia > Artiodactyla > Ziphiidae > Mesoplodon > Mesoplodon bidens. Next base: position 61,724,598 of record NC_138173.1, read on the forward strand.
CTGGTGTATCCGTGGGGAGGAAGGTGATCTCCGCGTCTTACTCTTCCGCCATCTTACCCGGAAGTCGATCTTCCCTTTTTTTCTTGATGAGTCTGGCTAATGGATTATCAATTTTGTTTATCTTCTTAAAGAACCAGCTTTTCGTTTTACTGATCTTTACTACTGTTTCCTTCATTTCTTTTCTTTCTTTTTTTTTTTTTTTTCCATTATGTGGGCCTCTCACTGCTGTGGCCTCTCCCATTGCGGAGCACAGGCTCCGGACGTGCAGGCTCAGCGGCCATGGCTCACAGGCCCAGCTGCTCCACGGCATGTGGGATCTTTCAGACCAGAGCATGAACCCACGTCCCCTGCATCGGCAGGCGGACTCTTAACCACTGCACCACCAGGGAAGCCCCCTTCGTTTCTTTTTCATTTATTTCTGATCTGATTTTTATGATTTCTTTCCTTCTGCTAACTTTGGGGGGTTTCTGTTCTTCTTTCTCTAATGGTGTTAGGTGTAAGATTAGGTTGTTTATTTGAGATGTTTCTTGTTTCTTGAGGTAGGATTGTATTGCTATAAACTTCCCTCTTAGAGCTACTTTTGCTGCATCCCATAGGTTTTGGGTTGTCGTGTTTTTGTTGTCATTTGTCTCTAGGTGTTTTTTTAATTTCCTCTGATTTCTTCAATGATCTCTTGGTTATTTAGTAGCATATTGTTTAGCCTCCATGTGTTTGTATTTTTTACAGTTTTTTTTTTTTTTACTGTAATTGATACCTTTTCTCATAGTGTTGTGGTCAGAAAAGATGCTTGATAAAATTTCAATTTTCTTAAATGTACCAGGGCTTGATTTGTGACTGAAGATGAGATCTATCTTGGAGAATGTTCCATGTGCACTTGAGAAGAGAGTCTAATCTGCTGCTTTTGGGTAGAATGTCCTATAAATATCAATTAAATCTATCTGGTCTATTGTGTCATTTAAAGTTTGTGTTTCATTCATTTTCTGTCTGGATGATCTGTCCTATGTGTAAGTGAGGTGTTAAAGTCCCCCACTATTACTGTGCTAATGGCGATTTTCTCTTTTATGGCTGTTAGCATTTGCCTATGTATTGAGGTGCTCCTATGTTGGGTGCACAAATATTTACCTTTGTTATATCTTCTTCTTGGATTGATCCCTTGATCATTATGTAGTGTCCTTCTTTGTCTCTTGTAATAGTCTTTATTTTAAAGTCTATTTTGTCTAATAAAAGAATTGCTACTCCAGGTTTCTTTTGATTTCCATTTGCATGGAATATCTTTATCCATCCCCTCACTTTCAGTCTGTTTGTGTCCGTAGGTCTGAAGTGGGTCTCTTGTAGACAGCATATATATTGGCCTTGTTTTTGTATCTAATCAGCCAGTCTGTGTCTTTTGGTAAGAGCATTTAATCCATTTACATTTAAGGTAATTATTGATGTGTATGTTCCTATTACCATTTTTTAAATTGTTTTGGGTTTGTTATTGTAGGTCTTTTCCTCCTCTTGTGTTTCCTGCCTAGAGAGGTTCCTTTAGCATTTGTTGTAAAGCTGGTTTCGTGGTGCTGAGTTGGCTTAGCTTTCACTTGTCTGTAAAGGTTTTACTTCTCCATCAAATCTGACTGAGATCCTTGCTAGGTAGACTAATCTTGGTTGTAGATTTTTGCCTTTCATCACTTTAAATATGTCCTGTCACTGCCTTCTGACTTGTAGAGTTTCTGCTGAAAGTTCAACTGTTACCTTTATGGGGATTCCCTTATATGTTATTTGTTGCTCTTCCCTTGCTGCTTTTAAATTTTTTCCTTTGTATTTAATTTTTGGTAGTTTGATTAATATGTGCCTTGGCCTGTTTCTCCTTGGATTTATCCTGCATGGGACTCTCTGTGCTTCCTGGACCTGATTGACTATTTTCTTTCCCATATTAGGGAAGTTTTCAACTATAATCTCTTCAAATATTTTCTCAGTCCCTTTCTTTTTCTCTTCTTCTTCTGGGACCCCTATAATTTGAATGTTGCTGCATTTAATGTTGTCCCAGAGGTCTCTCTGGGACAATTCTTTTCATTCTTTTTTCTCTATTCTGCTCTTCAGTAGTTATTTTCACTATTTTATCTTCCACGTCGCTTATCTATTCTTCTGCCTCAGTTATTCTGCTATTGATTCCTTCTAGAGAATTTTTAACTTCATTTATTTTGTTTTTCATCATTTTTTGTTTGCTCTTTTATTCTTCTAGTTCCTTCTTAAACGTTTTTTGTATTCTCTCCATTCTATTTCTAAGATTTTGGATCTTTACTATTTTTACACTGAAGTCTTTTTCAGGTAGACTGCCTATTTCCTCTTCATCTGTTTGGCCTGGTGGGATTTTACTTTGCTCCTTCATCTGCTGTGTGTTTCTCTGTCTTCTTATTTTGCTTAACTTATGGTGTTTGGGGTCTCCTTTTCACAGGCTGAGGTTCATAGTTCCTGTTGTTTTTGGTGTCTGCCCCCAGTGGGTAAGGTTAGTTCAGTGGGTTTCCTGGTGGAGGGGACTGTTGCCTGTGTTCTGGTGTATAAGCCTGGATCTTGTCTTTCTGGTGGGCACACCGCATCCAGTGGTGTGTTTTAGGGTGTCTGTGACCTTACTATATTTTAGGCAGCCTCTCTGCTAATGAGTGGTGTTGTGCCCCTATCTTGCTAGTTGTTTGGCATGGGGCATCCACTAGTGGAGTTTGCTGGTCATTGAGTGGAGCTGGGTCTTAGTGTTCAGAGTCAGATCTCTGGGAGAGCTCTCACCAATTGATATTACATGGGGCTGGGAGGTCTCTGGTGGTCCAATGTCCTGAACTTGGCTCTCCCACCTCAGAGGCTCAGGCCTGACACCCATCCAGAGCCATACAGCTCATAAGGGAGGGAAAAAAAGAAAGAAAAAAATAATATAAAGTTATTAAAATAAAAATATTTTAAAAATTTTAAAAGAAATTTAAAAATGGAAGAGAGCAATGAAACCACTAAACAAATCCAGCAATGATAACAAGTGCTAAAAACTATATTAAGATAAACATAAAAATCAGAAACTAGTCAGTCACATACAGCAAACCCCAAGTCTACAGTTGCTCCCAAATTCCACCACCTCAATTTGGGGTGATTTATTATCTCTTCAGGTATTCCACAGATGCAGGGTACTTCAAGTTGATTGTGGAGATTTAATCCACTGCTCCTGAGTCTGCTGGGAGAGATTTCCCTTTCTCTTCTTTGTTCGCACAGATCCTGAGGTTCAGCTTTAGATTTGGCCCCGCCCTGTATATAGGTCACCTGAGGGCATCTGTTCCCTTTGGGGAAGTCTGAGGTCTTCTGCCAGCATTCAGTAGGTGTTCTGTAGGAGTTGTTCCACGTGTAGATGTATTTTTGATGTATCTGTGGGGAGGAAGGTGATCTCCACATCTTACTCCTCCACCATCTTGAAGGTCCTCCTACCATAGTGCTTTGATTACTATAATATGTAGTATAGTTTGAAGTCAGGGAGTATGATACCTTCGGCTTTGTTCTTCTTTCTCAAGGCTGTTTTGACTATTTGGAGTCTCTTGTAGTTCCATACACATTTTAGGAATATTTGTTCTAATTCTGTGAAAAATGTCATTGATACTTTGATAAGGATTGCATTAAATCTGTAGATTGCTTTTGGTAGTATGGACATTTTAACAATGTCAATTCTTCCAGTCCATGAACACAGTATATCTTTCCATTTATTTGTTCCATCTTCAATTTCTTTCATCAAAGTCTTAAAGTTTTTAGAGTATAATTCTTTTACCTCCTTGTTTAAATTTATTCCTATGTATTTATTCTTTTCAATGCAACTGTAAATGGGAATGCTTTGATTTCTTTTTCTGATAGTTCATATTGGTGTATAGAAATGCAACAGATTTCTGTATATTAATTTTGTATCCTGAAACTTTACTGAATTCCGTTATTTGTTCTAATGGGTTTCTGGTGGAATCTTTAGGGCTTTCTATGTATAGTATCATGTCATCTGGAAATAGTGACAGTTTTATTTCTTCCATTCCAATTTGGCTGTTTTTGTTTTGTTTTGTTTTGTTTTTTACAAGTGTTCTGGCTGCAGCTAGGACATCCAATACTATGTTTAATAAAGGTGGCAAGAATTGGCATCCCTGTCTGGTTCCTGATCTTAGAGAAAAAGTTTTTAGCTTTTCACCATTGAGTATGATGTAAGCTATAGGCCTGTAAAAACTGACCTTCATTATGTTGAAATATGTTCCCTCTACACCCACTTTGTTGAGAGTTTCTATCATGAATGGATGTTGAATTTTATCAAAAGCTTTTTCTTCACCTATGAAGACTTTCATGCAATTTTTATTCTTCACTTTGTTAGTATGGTGTATCACATTGATTTGTGATATTGAGCCATCCTTGCATCCCTGGAGTGAGTCTCACTATGAACCTTTTAATGCATTGTTGAATTAAGTTTGTTAATATTTTGGTGAAGATATTTGTGTCTATGTTCATCAGGGTATTAGCCTGTAATTTTCTTTTATATGTAGTGCCTTGATTGGTTTTAGTATCAGAATAATGCTGACCTCATAGAATGAGTTTGGAAGTGCTCCCTCCTCAGTTTTTTAGAATAGTTTGAGAAGGATAGGTATTAACTATTCTTTAAATGTTTGGTAGAATTACTCCTGTCCAGTCCTGGTCATAAACCCTGCTGGGTTTTCAAAACCCATTAAGGGGGCTCATCTTCCTGGTATTGGTCCCCAGGGCTAAAGTGCCCAATATGGGACTCAAACCCCTTGCTCCTTAAGAAAGACCTCTGAGTTTGTGATATCTCCTCCCACTTTTGAGTTGCCTGCCAGGGGTGTGGATCTTGACTAGATCATGAATCTTCTTCTTCTACCCATTTTGATGTGATTTTTTTCTTTATATTCTTAACTGCCTAAAGAGCTGCTCTACTAATATCCAGGTCATTCTCAGAGGGAGTTGTTCTATAGGTAGTTGTAGTTTTGGTGTGTCCCTGGAAGGAGGTGAACTCAGGATCATTCTACTCTGCTATCTTGATCCTACTTCAGTGTCCTCATCTTTAAAGTAAGGATAATGCCTACCTTGCAGCACTGATACAAGATTCAAATTACATAGTAAAAAGCACTTAGCACAAATCATGGCATATCATTCTATACCACATGACTCTTTCTGCTAACCAGCAGACAGGGCCAGATTTAGCCTTCAACAGCCCTTTGTCCTCAAATGCCCCACAGTGGGTATTTTATTACCTAAGATTTGCCACTTACTCCAGACAACAAAATGAAATCCAAATAAAGTAAATGTAAAACCTCCAATTATAAAAAGTAGAAGAAATTTTAGGTGAATAATTATGTGATATCTAAATCACTGTGAGATTATGGTAGGTAGGGTTTTTATATTTTTCTATATTTCAAAGGTTTTATTTTTCAAATTGAAGAATGTAATTAAAAAACAAAACCACTACCAACAATACTACTTAGATTATGGAAGAATAATAAAATTACATAATAAGCCTTCTGGGGGTTTTTTCCCCCTATTTTATACACCTGAGAAAGGTCTGATACATATTTCCCCATTATCTGACAGAGCAACTTGTTATTTTTTTTTTTTTTTGCCATTCTGGTCTATTTCTTCGCTGATCCTTTGCACAGCCACAATTATCACCTTCTATTCATTCCTAATCATAGCAGAGAATGCATATGTTGCTCTAAGCATGGATATTTCATTGGGCCTCGAGCCTTGATTAACCAAGGGGAAATGTCAGTGGTGACTCCTTCCTCTCATTTCACTCTGGATATACACAGTTCTGGTCTGACACTGAAACCTCAATATTTGTGAATTCTGCTTTCAACTAGAATAGTCCTATACTTGGATATATTCTCAAGTTTTCTACTTATTTACTGAAGGCCAGAAATATTTCTATTGATAGTGGTAGCAAAAAAAACAAAAGAACATCTTTCCAGGCCTATATTTAGACTAGATAGTGGAGGCTGTAACCTATACCTCTCTAATATCAGAACACTTGCCAGAAAAGTTATGCAGTTAAGCATTCAGGATTTCTCTAGGAAAAACATGTTAAGTAATTAAATCTTCATGGTAAATTAGTTTGTCAGGCAAATTTGCTGCTTGAGCCATGCATCTTCAGTGAGACATAAAAACAGCAACATCAGGTGGAAAACACAATGAAGAGATCATTTATGAGAGTGAAACCAAACTCCACATCATTTTTTATAGAATGTGCCTATTTTCAATAATATTCTCATAACTAATTCTTTGAGTCTACAAATGTTTTACATCAAATAATTCTACTTTTCCAAAAGCTATTTAGATCTGATACTCAGCAACATGAAGAAAGGCATTGGATTCCAGTCTGGATTTTGCCACTAACTAATATGTGCCTTACATATGTCAATTTGCCTCCTTAGACCTCAGATTACTTATGTATAAAATGAGAAGTTAAAGAGAGTCAGAAAGACCTTTTATAGCTCTAATATATTATGGTTCAGTGGCATATTTACTTTGAATGACACATGAGCAAGGGCTAAAATTAAAAAGGCATGTTTGACTTATAGACTCATGAGATGAGAATTGGAAGAGACCTGAAAGATTATCTAGGGATCATAAAATCAAACCTTGGCATTGGAAAATGACCTCTTTGTTTTAAAAAGAAAATGTTATGTAATAAACAAATGCAGCCAAATAATCTTAAAATAAAAAGCATATGAGCATATTCTCCACTATTTTGCTTCTGAAAATATCAGGATGGGGGATAAAACACGTATAATCCATCATTTCAGAAAGGGAGCCACCATTTACTTTATGCTTACTATTTTATGGGTATTTTGCTAAGTATTTCACACATTTTTTTATTCAGTCAATGAGAACAACTTTATGAGTCAGATGTTAATATCCCCATATAACCAGTCAGGAAAGTAGAGTGCAAAAATATAAGATAACATATGTAAGGTTATTCAATCAATTCAAGGTAGTATATTTAGCAGGTGGAAATCCAAGAATATTCAAAACCAGGTCTGTTTGACTCTAAAATCTGTGCTCATTTTACTCTATGACATAACATGTCTATGATTTTCTTGACAGTCAAGCTTTCCCATGCATTCTAGACATGGTCTAGTTTTGAAGGCCAGAGAAGAGGAGATTCATCTTAGACTAGGCAAATGTCACTGCATTTCATTTCATCTGATTGTTCATTTCCTCTTTGGAAATATAAACTAGTTCACAGGGAAAATAGTCTAATAATCAACCTCCCTAATGTCAAGGGTAAAACTGTTTCTATAAAAGCTCCTCTGTAGTTATATTAAAATTGTTTGAAATTTCCTCTCATTTTTACTCTTCATCAGTTATCATCATAATAGTCTTGGAATTTCAAAGTTATGTCAGAACATTTATGATAGAAAACCATGAAGGGCATAAAGCCAAATATTGTACCTTAATTCCAGGGGATTCATACACATATTTTGCTGCAGTTCTATATTTATTATTTTTATTTGGCATGTCCTAACAGCACAAACTATATAGTTCTCAAAATATCTCTGATCATGTGGACTAAAAGAAATTTCTATTTTTGCTTACAATCCTCTTGTCTGTTATTTTTTCTTAAGTATGAGGTTATTGAGAGAATTAGAAGTATAAGTAAAATTATATATGACCTTGGAATTACAAAATATAACAGATGTTATAGCAGAGAATATAAAATTCTTAGAACTATAGCCCCAAAACAATAAATTCTATTAAGGTACTTCTAACTATCTAACTGAAAATTTTGAGGATTAACCCCAGGTTTTGATAGTATAAGCTGTCCTTGGACACTTGAATGTCCATAATTAAAATAAAGTGATGAATAAGAATACATATATATAATACATGTAGCATATACATATGTACACATACATATATCCATATACATGTATAAATATATGTTAAAAATTTATAAGCAGCTCATGCAGCTTAATAACAAAAAAACAAACAACCCAATCTAAAAATGGGCAGAAGACCTAAACAGACATTTCTCCAAAGAAGATATACAGACTGCCAACAAACACATGAAAGAATGCTCAACATCATTAATCATTAGAGAAATGCAAATCAAAACTACAATGAGATATCATCTCACACCAGTCAGAATGGCCATTATCAAAAAATCTAGAAACAATAAATGCTGGAGAGGGTGTGGAGAAAAGGGAACACTCTTGCACTGCTGGTGGGAATGTGACTTGGTACAGCCACTATGGAGAACAGTATGGAGGTTCCTTAAAAAACTACAAATAGAACTACCATATGACCCAGCAATCCCACTACTGGGCATATACCCTGAGAAAACCATAATTCAAAAAGAGTCATGTACCAAAATGTTCATTGCAGCTCAATTTACAATAGCCAGGACATGGAAACAACTTAAGTGTCCATCATCGAATGAATGGATAAAGAAGATGTGGCACATATATACAATGGAATATTATTCAGCCATAAAAAGAAACGAAATTGAGCTATTTGTAATGAGGTGGATAGACCTAGAGTCTGTCATACAGAGTGAAGTAAGTCAGAAAGAGAAAGACAAATACTATATGCTAACACATATATATGGAATTTAAGGAAAAAAATGTCATGAAGAACCTAGGGGTAAAACAGGAATAAAGACACAGACCTACTTGAGAATGGACTTGAGGATATGGGGAGGGGGAAGGGTAAGCTGTGACAAAGCGAGAGAAAGGCATGGACATATATACACTACCAAACGTAAGGTAGATAACTAGTGGAAAGCAGCTGCATAGCACAGGGAGATCAGCTCGGTGCTTTGTGCCCGCCTGGAGGGGTGGGATAGGGAGGGTGGGAGGGAGGGAGACTCAAGAGGGAAGGGATATGGGAACAGATGTATATGTATAACTGATTCACTTTGTTATAAAGCAGAAACTAATAAAAAAAGAGTTAATAAATATGACTAAATAAAACACATGCACACACACACACCCCTACATGCATCATGGTAAAACTGGAGAACTTTAAATAAAAGAGACTTTTTAAATAGCCAGAGTACAAATCACCTAAAATCTATTGGTTTTTACATTGACAGCTGACTTCTCATGAGCAACAATGGAATCCAAAAGTTAATGAGTTGAAGGAAAATAACTGTACATCGAGAAGTCTAAATTCAGCAAAACTGTCTATTAAGAACAAAGTCAAAATAAGGATATTCTCCAAAACAGATAAAAATACGAGAAGGATGTAAATAAAAATTTGGCAATGTTTACTTTTGAGCATTGCGATTGTCACAATGTGTTTTTAAATAAATATTTATGATAATACACAGGCAGTCCTAGCTTTGCACAATAGTGCAGGACCATAAAAATGACTAAAATCTTGCAAAGCGATCTTTTTAATAATCAATTTTTAAAAGTACAATTGTTCCATGACCTTTAAAATTTTTTTGTCAAAACATTAAATACTTTTTAACTGTCAGTTATAAATATATAGGGAAATGAAAAATAATAAAACTAACATTTATTTAGTACACTGTAATTTAAAACATTAGAAATATTGAGAAAGTATTTTGTTTCTGGTAAAAAACTTATCAAGATTAGTTTGAGCAGTGCTTGCCTTCTTCTCATTGTATAACTTATAATATGGAGTGAACATCTTCGTTATGCCTTGCCAAATTATAATACTCATTTCTAAGTTTGGATGAGCTTCCAGCACTTTATCTTTTGTGCTTTTAATGTCATGAACTATCTCCAAAGTAGTTTTAATATGTTGTAACTTTAATATGTTGTTTGCCAGAATCACTTCCTCTGGGTTATCTTTTACCACAACTACTTTCCTCATTTATATTGAAAGATCATCTTTACCAAGTTCCTCTAGCTCTTTATCTATACTCTTCTAACAACAGCACTGTCAACATTCTCACAAGCAGCTATTTCTTCCAAAACTCCATTTTTACAGCTGATTCAAATTTCACTTGCAGTCTTGTCAATTTTTCAACTCTTTGTTACACTGCATCTTTGTTGGCTAATTCCCTCTTTTGGTTATCAATTTTTGTAAAATGTTGTTTATTGCCAAGAGACTAAAAGAATACATCTATATGCTTTGCTCTCTGTAAATGAACTGAACAAGAGATGTGTTGTGAGCATATCACTGACAGACTCTGAAAGAAGTGGCAGGATTCGTCACTGATCACAGGTAGCATTGGTTATTTACATAGTCATTTGTGGAATGAATATCTAGCAGCAAAGTTTGTATTTTATGCAATGATTCACAGTTAGTACAACACGGTAACTGAAATTTGAACTGTGTTGATGGGAGACTGGTGTTATTTAATGAAACCATGATAACTGATGTTTGTGCATATCAGAAGCATGTAAAACGAGGATTGGTTACACGTGATATGTATTACTATGTATGATTTTCTAAATTTTCTACAATGAACATTTATTACTTTTGTGATAAGTAAAAAATTTCAGACCAATAAAAATTGAGAGTAGTTACCAGCAACAGTCATTCAGAAAATTAATTGAAAAGGATTGTGCTTCTGGCAGAAAGGAAATGATACCAAATGAGAGGTCTGAGAGGCAAGATGGACTGAAAGAAGATATTGGTAAATATATGCATGTATCTTTTATAAATGACCTTATTAAAATATATGTAGAAGGGCAAGATGAAATAATTTCTTATCACAACACTTCCAAGTTAATAATTATCAAGTGTTTTAATTCCAGTCTTGGGGTATGAATATTGATCACTTTGTTAAATACTGTTTGCATGTTAAAAAAGCTGGGGTGAGCACTAAAAGAATATAGAGAATGTGCATTCCACAAAATGGAGGGGAAATAATCAGAGAGAAATAGTTAGAAACTTAATCCAAAGAAAGCAAGAGGGAATATAAACAAAAAAAAAAAAAGGAAAAAATAGACAGTAAAATGGAACAAACAATATCTTTCACAGTACGTATTAAATAATAAAATGCATATACAAGTGACAGTTGCATTCCAGACCTATATTAGATGTTTAACAAATGTAAGTTGAGTCTGGATCAGAAGTTCATCATGTATATATGACAGAACAAGAGTCTCTTATATGTCTGAGATCTTGGGGCAAGACTGGACTTAAAAATAAATATTCAAAGTATAGAATACTTGTTGTACAACATAAAAATATGCAATTGCTTGTGTAACAAATAAGATCTCTGTACCATGTAGAGTTTGCTCACACAGTGTAATTGTGACACATTCAAACAATTTGGGGTCAGGTCTACTGATAGAAATGCTGAATGCCTCAACTGGCTGGCCATCGTTATAATACTAAATTCTTAAAACACACAGGACTTCGCTCTAAAAGTCACCTCTAGAGTTCCTAAATAGTTGTGTGCATACCTGCTGGGAAAATGCACACATTTATCTGCCCTTTCTTGGAGACCCAAAATTTGGAGCAAATACAATTTTGATTTTTCTTTGGTGATGACTGGGGATTCCTACCTTAGGGCACATAAACTGACTTGAGATCTGGTAACTAGATTGAGTTCAGAGTAAGTTTTTAATAATCACTCAATACAGCAGAATGGGTTGGAATGAACAACTGGGATAAAGCCCAAAGAAAGTTAAAATGATTAAAACTGGGGAAAACGGCTTCCATGAGGAACACAAAATAACTTTGTTTGCTTATCCTAGGAAAAGAAAAAGGGTCCACAAGGAATGTGGGATATTTAATAAAAAATTCCCCACCTCTCAGAGGACTGTTGTTGATGTTAAACAGCTTTTCAGTTTTTATTTGAGAGTGTACATGGCAGTGATTTTCAAAAGGCACTAAGCATAGATTCCTCAACGTAAAAGTGAGTGGAAATGCAATCATCAGGAAAGAACATAAAGCTTTTACTGAAGACTTTTAGGAAAAAGAAACGAGAACTACTTTTCTTAAGCACCTATTTAGTACGTGACAAACTTTGCCAGATAAGATAGAGGCACATCTTTATCTATCTATATTTTTAAATATATCAAATATATATGCATATGTATATAATTCAGCTTCTAAACAACCCTTTGATAAAGAAGAATTAACAATTTAATTTTACAATAGAGGAAACAGAATCAGAGACTTAGCACTTTGCCTAAGTTCATACTACTACATAATGGAGGTTCCAAGACTGAAACTTACGTCTCTCTAGTACCACTTTCCCTGTCTCTTACTCTGCCCCATCCTGCAGGTCTGTTTGGATTGATTTCACTGATTCCCTACCTCTAAGCAGGAAGTAGAGTGATGGACAACCCAAGCTTTCCTAAACTCGCACTTAAGGTTCTTCTAGTTCAGGAAGCAGCAAACATTTTCTGTAAAGGATCAGATAGTATTTTATGCTTTGCAGGCCATGTGGTCTCTGTCACAACTATGCTGTCATTGTTGCATGAAAACAGCCATACACAGCCATAAGTTAATGAGCTTGGCTGTGTTCCTATAAAACTTCACTTATAGCCACTGAAATCTGAATTTCATATAATTCTCAGGCATCACAAAATATTCTTCTTCTTTTGTTGCTTTTTTCCAACCATTTAAAAATTTACAAAAGATTCTTAGTTCATAGGTCATACTAAAAAAGGCAGTGGGTCAGATCTGGCTCATGGACCATAGTGTACCAATCCCTGCTCTAGTAAAAATTTAAAAAAAAACTTACAGGAAAGCATTACCCTCTTCTGCTTTTATTGTCTAGTTTGTGGAGAATCAAAGCAGCCTTCCCTGGTAAGCAAGTTGAGTGAAAATCTGTTAGAAAGCAAACCATTTTAATGAATACTCTCCCTTTGTCTGTGTCTGGCAAGATTGTTTTCAGTCAGGCAGTTTCTTTGTTGTTGTTGTTTTCTTATATAACATCTTTATTGGAGTATAATTGCTTTACAATGGTGTGTTAGTTTCTGCTGCATAACAAAGTGAATCAGCTATACATATACATATGTCCCCATATCTCCTCCTTTTTGTGTCTCCCTCCCACCCTCCCTATCCCACCCCTCTATGTGGTCACAAAGCACCCATCTGATCTCCCTGTGCTATGCGGCTGCTTCCCACCAGCTATCTATTTTACATTTGGTAGTATATATAACTCCGCCACGCTCTCACTTCTCCGGAGCTTACCCTCCCCGCTCCCCGTGTACTCAAGTCCATTCTCTACATATGCACCTTTATTCCTGTCCAAGCAGGTTCATTGGATTAAAGTTTGCAGTTGGAGAGTAGACATTAGGTATTGGTTCATTAACTTCACAATGAGACTATCTTGGCATCAAGGATTTAACATTCTGGAAATGGCCTCTGGCTAGAAAGAATGAGAATTCAGTCTTTAATCCTACATTCTTCTGGAAAAAAAAAAATCTGCCTAAATAAATTGAGACATCACTTGTCCAAGATAAATATTTCTGGAGACAATATGAAATTCATGAAAATGAAAGTTTGACAACTATGGGTGTATCTTGAGCTTCTGGGGATTTAAAAGGAGATTGACCATTTTTCTTAAAAGGTTTGAGGCTTAGGGAAAGGCACATCTTCATCAGAATTGAAGTCCTTAGTGGTTTTTAGCCTTTGCAGTTCTAATTCAAACAACACTGGAGACTAACAATTCAAGCCCTGTGGGATTTACAGCAGGAAAATAGTATCATTTTAGGTTTACCAGTTTGTTCATATCACAAAAGTTTTGGCATGAAATTACTGCATAAATCCTCAACTCCTATTTAAGCTTCCATCTGCTCAGTAAAAGCATCTACACCAAGGACATTAGCTGCTTCCTCTAAAATCAGAGTCCTGGCCCAAACCAAAGTGTTTATTCAACAGCTACCAACAGTAGCAACCCTGCTGATGAGTAGTGGGGGTTACCCACTGCTTGTGCCTCTGGAAAGGGGGTGCCAGGCCATTATTGGCCTTAAATATCCCTGCCATCCATTCAATAAACATAGTCTGAACGCCTATTGTGCTAGTAAAAATATACAAACAGGTAATACACTTTACTACTAATACACAAATAGCTCATTTTCTTGCATTCAGCAGATGTTTAACACATTTTCTAGATGAATGATTTGATTAGGTGTGTGAATTAGTGAGTTCTCAACAAAAAAGATTTTGTTACCAAAACTGGGTATTGGCAAGAGGTACTGTCAATGTTGGCATGGCTCCTGCTGGAGGAATTCTTATTCTTATAAATTACTCACCACTATTGAGCACTTTGCTTGTGCCAGAAACTCATTTTCACTGTGAGAGAAGTGCTAATATGATTCTGATTTTACAGACAGGCAGTTGAGACTGCAAAGTAAATTGACCTAATTCACACAGAAGGGACCAAATTAAGACCCAAACCCATTTCTGTTTGACTCAAAACTCTATGGACGTAATGTCTACTCATTGTAGCCTCTTAGAACATAAGCTTATTACTGTTCATCACTGGAGAGAGGACAAGAGAATGATTACTTACACCAGTATGTTGAGTCTCCTTCAGGAAGCCCTATCACTCCCATTCTACATCAGGGCATTTCTGGGGAAATCAGATGGTACTCAGAGACATACTGAAATCCAAAATCCAGAAGAATACAAGCAAATGGACTAGCATTCAGGTACACAAGTCTCCTGAACACCTCCTGTCATTTTCACTTTTTCTTTCCCTGGTATTAACTACATGTGGATTCCATTTGCCGATTTCCAGTCCTGTCCCATCATTACAACTCTTTCCAAACATGCCTTTTGCTGCTTCCTTGGAGTTTAGGTCTTTCTTTTGGGTAGCAGAGTCATAGTGATAGAGGATGAGGGGGAGGAACAATGATTCATTATGCACTCACACAAGATCTTGCCAAGACGAGGATCAAAGATGCAAACTGCTGGATTAGTCAAACACGCAATACACTTTGAAAGCAAGACCTCTTTTATGTTGTAGGTGCAGTGTGTAGGAGAAAGCAATAAATGTCTCCCCTGTTCTTAGGCTTTTTTTCCAGAAATAAGTTCATTCTTCCAAGGAGCCTGGTTTGGTTAACAGGGTGGGGCAAACACATCCAAATACAGATAAGTCAGGCACCAAAGAACATAGAGCTTCAGCCAAACACAACATTCAACAGAGTTTTAATAAAAAACAAATTTAAAAATATCGCTCCCTATTTCAGTTTATGTCCTCTGAATATTTTTTCTTTGACATATCTGTTGTATAGAATCTATGTGATTGTGTTTGTACGTTCTGTGAGGTTTGGATCAAATATTAAAGGAAAAAGAAGACAGCCTTCCTCGGCAAATTTAATAGCATGATCATTCATCATGCACTAATCAGATAAAACAGAGGGTACAAATGGGTAATCCATGGGCCTATTTAGACAAGGGGCATGTTTTTAAAGGTCACGATGTTAGAAACTCTGATTTTTTTCTTTTTATATCATTTTAAATTCCACATAAAAATTCAGCTTGGAGCTCAAAAAAATATCCTAAATGATGATTTCTTGTAGCAACAGTCAGTTGAAGCTGAGTAGAAACTGGCCCTGTAGACAGAATGTACATAATCCAGGTCGGCATAATGCCCAGCCTGGTGAACGAATTATACGACAACCCCAGAAGAATATGAGTTCACAACCTCTGATGCCAAAAAGTTAAGGACTTCTCATTAAATTACTCTCCATGTGGGGAGAAGAGAGAAATCTTCAGAATTTTCTTATAACTTGAGGAGATTTTACATCATAAGAGTTTCTCCCTGTACCTATTCTTGCTGTATTAACCCCCTCCTATGTTAGAATTACTTCCATAAAGTGGGTCATAGCCTTCAGGTTGATGGGGAAAGGCTGAGAACGTCTTTAGAGATTTGAATCAATGAGAAAAGAGTGAACTTGAACATAGTCAGAATATGTATTTCAAGGATCACTAAATAAAGTTCAGTTTGTGCTATTGGTTTACACTGGCAGAGATGAGTTTAAATGATTACTGAGCACTTTGGGAGCCGATTATAACAATGGAAAAGTAACTTCTGCATAATGAATGAGTGAGTCAGAGCAATTGTGCAGAAACTTTTCTAACACAAGAAATGTTTCCTCTTACAGAATCTTTGTATTCCAAAATGTAAAACAAATAAACAAGTTTTTTCACTTGAATATGAGGAAGGATTTCCCCCCCTCTTTTGTAACACCCACTCAACCCCTAGGGCACAACAAATAAGAGTTTGAGAACCAGAGAAAAGGATTATACCTTATAGTTTTAGGTTACTTTCAGCTTTAAATATCTGTAATTCATTGCAACTGGAATAACATCTGTTTCTCATAAAGTCCTCTTACTAGCCATATCACCTCAGGCAGGTAACAAAGTCTCTGAGCCTCTTATTTTATAAAATAAGGATAATAAAATCTGACAGTAATACACATACACACATACTGTGTGTTGTTTGTATTTTGGGTCCATTCCTTCCCTATCATTACCCTAATTAGATTCAGATAAACTTGGTTCCATTCCCCAATTCCAAAGGTGACACAAGACACAGGCGATGACACAGACATAGAACAATCATGCCCAGAAGCTATCAGTAAAGTGTTGGTCTTTCTGGGGCACTGAGCAATAGAATGGAGAAGACCCAGAGCTATTGCAGGCATCTTTGCCACTCTGTGATAAAAGGCTACCTGAGAATGATGCCACCAGAGATCAGAGCAGAGGAAAAAGAAGAGTGAAACCTCCCTGATCCTTATTGCCACACCCAGACTATCCCAGACTTTGTGAAGTGACATAAGCTAATATATTTTCTTAATTTAAAAGCTAGTCCATTTCGAGTTTTCTGTCATTTGCAACCAATAGAGTGTTAATTACAGGGTCTTAACTATGGGGTGGCTCTAAAGATTAAATTAAGCCATGGAAATGAAAGCAATGTGTAAAGTGCTAGCATTACTTTCCTCAAATCAGCATTTCAGGACATTCTATCATTCTCATTCAAAAGGAATTTCCATCTTTTACCATCAAATTTCATACTGTTTCTGATTCAAGGTGAGCCAAACATTTTGTCTATTGTGTAATTTTTCTTTTTGCTGACAAGTCACAGTTATTTCAACATCTATTCGGTCTATAATGTATAACTATTTACAAACAGCAGCGATTCTGCCAATACACGACAGGAAAATTCACCACCAATGTGTGCTACCAACAAGTCAAGTCAGATATGCCAGGTCATTGGCGTTTTTCAGATTGCATTTGATTTGCTCAATGCCAAAGCTCTCTGGATTTCTAGAGCATGTAAAGTTGCATTACCAGGATTCAGCTACATTTTAAAACATAGAAATGGACAAAATCAGGAAGAGGAGCATGGGATATAATCTGGAAAAAAAAAGTCTAAGTCGAATTAATTCAAGAGTAGACAGGGAGTTGTGAAGAATAATTTAAAATGTAGGAAACTAGTGATATCATAGAAGCTAAGGCGGAAGACTTTCAAGGATTTCAAAAGTTACAGAAAATATATGAAGAGATGAAGATGGGGAGATATCCACTGGATGGTGACCTATGCTAGAGCATATTCAGTACAGTTAGGGAAGGGAAAGGGAGATTGGAGCAGAAAAAAATAGTAAATGAGAGATAAGTAAGTAAAAGCAGTGATTAATAACTATTCTTTTGGAAGTTTAGAGATGAGAAAAAGAGGAAGAATTTCATTAGAATGAGAAGACTGAGTCCAAAAGAAAAATATTGAATGAACTGAGTGGAAATTGACCCATGTCTATATATTATTCTAATTTCTTATACATAATACAATTAGGCTAAAAACTTGAATGTCAAAACAGCCTCTGGACTGACCTGATAATTCATGAGTTTAAATAGACTATATGTTTCTTGAAGGTAAAGACAATACCTTCTAATTTGTTGACTTCTCCATGATACCTAGCTCTGCAAATGGGACAGGGGGACTACAGGATTGAAATAACCATGTGAATAAACAAATTTAAAAATGTTAGTTTTGTCACAGTTCATTAAAACCATTTCAGATTATTTTATGTCTTCTGTGCAAGAAATGTAAATCATTGAACAAATAAACTGAAATCTTCAAGTCTTCTACTGACAAAATGACCCAGAAGGGCATAAAGAGCAGTCACTTATAATAATGATATAATGGTTGTTTCAAATTGATTCAACAGTTATGAAAAAAAAGTATGCAAAAGAAACAAAAGTGTTCTTTTTAAAGGAAGTAATGAAACAACTTTGAAGGAACATTTTTTCTCTTTAGATATCCAAAAAATAATAAACTTATAACCAGTTAGCATGAATTTGCAAACTATGTCTGTCTATTCTTCTCATTGAAATATTGAATTTATACCTCAAGAAGGGGTTATATGGATTGTATATTACCAGTTTTAAAAAGCAGTATATGGGGAAGCAGTTACAAATCTGAATGTAAATCTATCTTAGCTACCCTGAGCTACCTGTCCACACTGTCTTAGGTCAGATTCTTGGTAGCAGAGCCTATAGGGTACATGTGCCCAATATTTATTAAGGAAGTGCTCCCAGGAAGACTGGTGAAAGAATAAGGAAAGTAGCTTAGGGAAGGGAGAAGAAGCCCAGAAAGGATGGATTTTAGGATAAGTCCCAGATTCAGTCAGGCTGCTTCAGTCCTGCACTAGTCAGTCACTTGTACAAGCCACTGATAGTGGGCAGGCAAACAGGCAGTATGTAAATTTTCAGGCAGAACTGCAGAGGTGGTTCGGTCTAATTGCTCAAGGGTAATTCTCTAAATATAGTTGAAGGTTCTACTTAACCAGCAAATACACGGAAGTGAGGTGTTGGGTATGTAGAACCAGTGTAAGGGATCAAAGGGGCTTGGAGAGGGCTTCCCTGGGCTTCCCTGGTGGCGCAGTGGTTGAGAGTCCACCTGCCTATGCAGGGGACGTGGGTTCGTGCCCCGGTCCAGAAAGACCTCACATGCTGCAGAGCGGCTGGACCCGTGAGCCATGGGCCGCTGAGCCTATGAGTCCGGAGCCTGCGCGTCCGGAGCCTGTGCTCCACAACGGGAGAGGCCACGGCAGTGAGAGGCCCGTGTACTGCCAAAAAAAAAAAAAGGGGGGGGTGGGTGCTTGGAGAGACCACCAATAAAACTCATACTCTAGGCTAGCTATTTTTTTCTTTTTATATTTTATTGAGGTATAGTTCATTTACAATATTATATTAGTTTCAGGTGTACAACACAGTGATTCAAAAATTGTATAGCTTATACTCCATTTAAATTTATTATAGGGCTTTCCTAGTGGTGCAGTGGTTAAGAATTTGCCTGCCAATGCAGGGGACACTTGTTCGAACCCTGGTCCGGGAAGATCCCACATGCCATGGAGCAACTAAGCCCGTGCTCCATAACTACTGAGCCTGTGCTCTAGAGCCCGCGTGCCACAACTACTGAAGCCCACACGCCTAGAGCCCTTGCTCCACAACAAGAGAAACCACAGCAGTGAGAAGCCCACACACCACAACAGAGTAGCCCCAGCTCAACTCAACTAAAGAAAGCCCACACACAGCAATGAAGACCCAACACAGCCAAAAATAAATAAATAAATATTTATTTATTTTTAAAGTTATTATAAAATATTGGCTATATTCTCTGTTCTGTTTAATATATCCCTGTAGCTTATTTTCACGGGTTAGATTGATTCATTCTATTAGAGAAGATGGAAAGCCAAAAACTATATTTCCTAGACTTCCTTGATGCTAAATTCCTGTATTAGAAATAGATTCTATGAGATTTGGACAGTAGAAATGAGGTAGAGAAATCTCCATGCAGCTGTTGACTACTGTTGCTATCTAGGAGGGTCATAAAAACAGAAGTATTCCCTGAGCAGTATTGGAAAATACATTATCCAACTTTGTACAGGTCAAAAAGCAGTGGCAGAACATCAAAAATGATAAAATATTTAGGAGTAAACATAACCAAGGTGAAAGACTTGTACACTGACAACTACAAAACATTGATGAAAGAAACTAAAGAAGATGCAAATAAATGGAAAGACTCTGTGTTCATGGATTAGAAGATTTCATATTGTTAAAATGTTCATACTGGGACTTCCCTGGTGGCACAGTGGTTAAGAATCCGCCTGCCAATGTAGGGGACACGGGTTCGAGCCCTGGTCCAGGAAGATCCCACATGCCGTGGAGCAACTAAGCCCGAGTACCACAACTACTGAAGCCCACGCACCTAGAGCCCGTGCTTTGCAGCAAGAGAAGCCACCACAATGAGAAGCCCGCACACCACAACGAAGAGTAACCCCTGCTCGCCGCAACTAGAGAAAGCCTGCATGCAGCAACAAAGACCCAACACAGCCAAAAGTAAATTAATTAATTAGTTAAATTTTAAATAGTGTTCATATTACCCAAAGCAATTTATTAATTCAATGCAATCCCTGTCAAAATCCCAATGGCATTTTTTGCTGAAATTGAAAAAGAATCCTAAAACTTATATGGAATTTCAAAGGCCCTCAAATATTCAAAAGGATCTTAAGAAAAACAAAACTAGACACTTCATACTTCCTGATTTCAAAACGTCTTGTAAAACTACATTAGTCAAAATACTATGATACTGGCATATAGACCAACTGAACAAAATTGAGTGACCAGAAATAAATTCTCACATGTATGGTCAAATAATCTTCAACATGGATAACAAGAATATACAATGGAATAAGGATAGTGTCATCAACAAATGGTATTGGGAAAACAGAGTATCCACATGCAAAAGAATGAAGTTGGACACTTACCTTACACCATATACAAAAATTAACTCAGAATGGATTAAAGAGCTAAATATAAAACCCAAAACTGTAATGTAAGAAATAAGCTTTATAACCTTGTGTTTTTGATAATGATCTCATGGATATGACACCAAAAGCATAGACAACATAAAATAGACAAATGGGACTACATCAAACTAAGAAGCTCTACACAGCAAAGGAAACAACCAACAGAATGGAAAGGCAATTTATGGAATGGGACAAAATATTTCCTAACTATACACATGATAAGGGGTTAATATCCAGAATATTAAAGAACTCCTATGACTCAACAAAAATAATCTGATTTTTTTAATTGGCAAAGGACCTGAATAGACATTTCTCCAAAGAAGATACATAAATGGCCAACAAGCATATGAAAAGATGCTCAAAATCACTAATCATCAGGGAAATGCACATCAAAACCACGATGAGATATAACTTCACACCTGTTAGAATGTTTTCTGTTCTTTTGATAATGAACAAGTACTGGAAAGAATGTGAGGAAATTGCACTTGTCCACTGTTGGTGGAAATGTAAAGCGGTTTAGCTGCTATGTAAAACAGTATGGAGAGTCTTTAAAAAA
The DNA here is from genome assembly GCF_964165515.1 of Mesoplodon bidens. Taxonomy (NCBI): domain Eukaryota; kingdom Metazoa; phylum Chordata; class Mammalia; order Artiodactyla; family Ziphiidae; genus Mesoplodon; species Mesoplodon bidens. Next base: position 61,745,901 of record NC_138173.1, read on the forward strand.
TTAAAAATAAAATTACCATATGATCCAGCAATCCTACTTCTAGGCATATATCAAAAGAATTGAAAATAGGATCTCCAGGAGATATTTGCACACCAATGTTCATTGCAACATTATTTGCAATAGCCAAGAGGTGGCAGCAACCGAAATGTCCACCGACAGATGAATGGATAAAGAACATGTAGTATATACATACAGTAGAATATTATTTCGTGTCTAAAAAATCTTGTCATATGCTACAACATGAATGAAACTTGAGAACATTATAAGTGAAATAAGCCAGTCACAAGAAGACGAATACTGCATGATTCCACTAACATGAGGTATCTAAAGCAGTTAAACTCTTAGAAACAAAGTAGAATGGTGGTTGCCAGGGACTGGGGAAAAGGGAATTGTTCAATGGATATAGAATTTCAGTTTTGCAAGATGAAAAAGTTCTAGAGATCTGTTGCATAACAATGTACATATAGTTAACATTACTGCACTGAACACTTAAAAGTGGTCAAAATAGTAAATTTTATATTGTGTGTTTTCTACCACAGTTTTCTTCACACACACAAAAAAAGCAGTGGTGGTGGTAGAGGCTAGTTGTACTGACTTCCTACTCCTGGATCGAATCTTTAGTGTCCACTCCCTTGGTTCTGATGTGAAGAATTGTGGCTGCTGGGCATCAGAGGTAGCATAGCTCAAGCTGCAGTCTCACAAGTGCTGCTGTGGAACAGTGGTTCTCATACTTTAATGTGATGCACACAAGTCACTGGGAGGTTTTATTAAAATCAGATTCTGGGTGAGTAAGTCTGGCGTGGGACCTGAGAATAAACAAGCTCGCAGGTGATTCAATGCTCCATGTCCTCAGACCACACTTCTGAATATCAAGTCTCTAAGATCAGGTCTGTATGGTTCTGGACACCTAGAACCTGTTTTTTCAATCCTTTCAATTATTTTATAAGTATCTGATTAAGTAGGAAGGGACTGAATACAGGTAGAGTACCCAAGGTGGTTTCTACTTCCTGATTGAATCTTTAATGAACCTTGGACAGTTGTTCAGCTAATTCATTTAACAAATATTACTAAGAAGCTATTATACGTCAAAATTCTAGGAGGCAATGCAAGAGTGGTAAACAGGACAAGGCAAGATCTGTGTTTTTATGAAGCTTGCATAATATTGGTGAGAGGCAGTTAACAAATAAATATATCTGATTGTGAAAGATGCACTTAGGCAAAAGGTTGATATAGTTTTATCAGGGACATTGGCTTAATCAACCTCTCAATCCGATGCATATATGTAGTGATGCATGGGTCTTAGAGAAGGAACAAAATAAGGTTATTGTGATTCTCATGCTGAAAGGACCAGTCTTCTACACACATAAAAGGCCCAGACTTGAGAAGTCAGGAGAGAAGGGCCAGGTACGTATCTCCTTCACCCCGAAGAAATTGAGCAGGGGAATTAGTTCCTAGGAAACTTGCCTTAAACAGCCAGGCAACCCGGCAGACAGATCACAAGGCTTTGAAGTCTGGTGAGACCTTTACAGTTGTAGAGAAAGCACAGCATGATAAAGTCAATGTGAAGCAAGAAAGAAGAGTTTAAAAATAGAAGGAAAAGGAGAAGTTCAAAAAAGAATGAAGATTCAGAAGTAGATAGGTAAAGAGAAGACAATGGTTGTCTCCAATTCATAAAGCTCCACCAACTGATCAAAGAAGGTTTTGCCTTATATTTCTAGAGAATCTTCTCTTCCATGAGGTAGAAAAAATGACCCAACAATGTAAATTGGATTTGGTGTCAGAGTCCCTACATTTCACCCCTGAATACGTAATCTCAGGCAAGCCACGACTTCAGTGAGCCCCAGTAGGAGAATCATCATAGCCATACCTCCTAAAGAGGATTTCAGAAAGTACTGAAGTGGCAAGTGTGGAACCCATGGCAAATAAGAGGACTCAGTAGGATTTACATGCCATTTATTCTCCTGTTATTTGTCATTCTGAGGTAATATTTTTCTAGAAGTGATTGGCCCTAGGAGAAGGGTCAATTTTGTACTCTGGGCAACCAAAGCAGGACTCCAGTCCACATTGTTCTCACTCTCTCCCACCAGAAATCTTATTTCAGGTATAGTTATGGCACAGTGTAGCACTTTATTTTTTATAGTCACAAATGGAGTATAGTTAACTTTTATTGATTATGTTCCATTTTATTTCATAAGTGTTTCAAGGCTGCTTAAAAAGTCATATACAATAAATGAAAGTATAAACTTTAAATTAATATAGCACAAGAGTAGAAGGAAAACCAGGAATAGGGACATTAAAGTCAAGAATGAGATTAAAAATTAATATCATATGGCCCTCATGATTTTGGCTTTGAGCTTTCTGACAGTCAAATGTATGGCCTACCATTTTCCAAAATGGGAAACTTGTCTATGAAATGAGAACCAATCAATGACCTACTGGAAAAAAAGCCACTCTTACTTCTAAGATCAGCCACGAAAATCTTGCTACAAAGGACACTGCAGGAAATGATTCATATTCTTAAGAGACACATAATGGAAGGTCTTTCTTATCGTCTTCAGTGTAGCCTGATGTATCATGCTTAAATCCACTCAATAAAACCAATTCTGGGGTGATGGCAGGGGTGGCGACAATACTTGCATGTGTATTGGGAGCATTTGTCACACTCAACTGAAATACTTTTTAAGGTCATATAATGGTACTTAGTGGGAGAGAAGAAGAGTTTTGCAGTGAGACAGTTCTGGATTTAAATACCATCCCCACTGCTAAATAACTTTGTGGTCATAAGCAATTTTTTAATGCTGCTGAGCCCCATTTTTCTCTCTTTAAAAAGAGGAGAAGGCACCACTTCCTAGGATCAAATGACATATAGGAAAGCAGCTAGCATGGTGTGAGGCACATGTTTAGCTCATTTTCTTTCTCCCTTCTCTATTCTCCATGATACCTAGCACAAGTCTCCAACTGCACTCAGTCCTCTAAGACACCCTGATGCTATTCTGTCCCTGAGGCCCAAACTGTCTCAAAGATAAATGCGTTGGACCATCCTCCAAATCTAGATTGTTCAGTGTAAGATTGTCCAATTTTTCTTAAATGCTGATGCAACATAGGCAATGCTGAAGGGTTTCGGGACCCTGTAAGAGGCACTTTCTGAAAGGGCCCCCAGTGATCCCTGCTTCCTGATACTCATGCCCTTATGTGAACAGGAGTGCAAGCTATACCCAGTGGTTTGTTTCTAATGAATAAAATAAAACCAAGGTGATGGGATATCACTTCTGAGATTAGGTTACAAATGGCTGACTTCGATCTCCCTCCCTCCCTCTCCCTCTCTCTCTCTCTCTTTGGTTCTCTCACCTGCTTGCTCTCATGAAGCAAGTTGTTATATTATAAACTGCCCCAAGAGGAGACCCACATGGCAAACTGAGGGACACCTCTGACCAATAGACAGTGAGGTGCTGAATCCTGCCAACATATGGGTGAGTTTGGAAATGGATTTTTTCCCTAGTGGAGTCTTTAGAATCTTTGGATAACTGCAGCCTCAGTCAGCATCTTGATTGCACCCTGTGAGAAACCCTAAGGCAGGTGACCCAGTTAAGCTATATTCAGATCCCTGATTCACAGAAACTAGACATAAGTGTGCATTTTTTTAGCTGCTACATTTTTTTAAGCAGCCATAATAACTAATACAGGTCCTTTACTCCAGTGGAGTCCTAGGCCCTATACCTGATCTGACCTAGGTCTCACTGACTCCTAATGAGGACCAGATAATAGGAAAACAATACAGTTTAGCAAAGCTAATCTGCAATCCGCAATCCTCTGCAAAGCTAATCTGCAATCCTAAAATCCACCGATTTTAACTGGTGTCTAAGGCAGTAGGGAAGCTCTGTGGTTAAGTTAGAGGCCCTGACCTTGCATTCATAGGTGTCTTCCAATTGCACTAATGGAATTTGGCCTTCATTCAATTTCCGAGTGGTCTTCCAGCTCTTCTCTATTTAGAGATGCCTGGCAAAGTCATTATAAAGTATCTCTAGCACCACCAGCCTTAAGAAAATCGCATTATTTTTAGCTTGTCAAATGTATAGAATTCCAGATATTAATAAATCAATTTTCAGGACCAATCTATAGAATATTTTAGGAAGTAAAAACATTTCCACTGAGAAGTTTGGTGTATTTCAGTAAATAAAGTTTCCCTGCCACTGTTCCTCTCTCTTCAGTGAGGTCTGAAGTGATGCATCTACATCTTTTTCTGCCAGTTGGTTTCTACACTATCCCATCCACACTGGCTCCAAACACACACACACACACACACACACACACACTGTGGGAATTTCCATTAGATACAAAGATGAATTAGCAAACTTAGCATTGCTTGTGACTAAACCAGATGTAAACTGTTCCATCAGAAATAAAAGAATTACAGTCCCTTCCCCTTGCCAAAGGTGCCATAACCCTCTGTGCCATTTTGATCTCTATGCCATTTTGATCTCTAAGCAACGTCCAGGCAAAAACATCATTTTCCAGGCCCAGATATAACAGCATATTGCCTAGAAGAGAGCTGGGTCAAGTTTCACCACATCAAGCAAATTAGTTTGTGAAATGAAGAATATAGTGTGACCTGAAGCTTCAAAGATGCAGGGTCAAAATACACCAGCCCTGACCACAGACCAGATGTGAACAGAGGTGATCTCAGCAGTGCCTGGGTCAGTGTTGCACTGGAAGAAATGGATCCTGACAAGGGCTGGAAGTCAGGTGGCTGAGTTTGCATTCTCTGGCTCAGCCACAGGTTTCCCTTAAGAAGACTTATATCCCTCCCAAACAATCTGGGCATGAATTTAATTCTTCATTAAATAAGGGCAAAAACTCAATTTTTACCTAGTTATAATTTCCAAATTATATAGAAAATTGTAGATATTTATAATTATGATTCTGTAACTTAGCTATATAAAGATTTTTAGTTGTTGGACATATGCTTCTGTGCATCCTAACAGCATTGCAGGAGCTATACCCCCATTTTATTGATGAGGGAAATCAAGCACAGGAAAGTAGTATGTTATGACAGTATATGACAATATGACAGTACGAGCACTAATCTTGAACCCTAACATCTGGCTTGGCCACTCACTTGCTGTGTAATACTGGTCAGTCAACTTAACCTTTCAGTCTCTCTGAAATTGGAGATAAATATTGACCTTGCATTTGTAAGGATTCCATGTAAAGTTCTGTAGAGACTTTAATGCGAACACAAACGTGCTCTGTATCTTATAATCACTAACCATAGTTCAAAACATTATTAAGTGGCAGAGCCAAGAATGGTCTCTGAACTCTTTGCTTCTCAAAGTGTGGTCTGTGGTGTGGCAGCATCAATAATCCCAGGAAGCCTGTTAGAAATTGGAATCTCAGTTCGTAGCCCAAAACTAATGAATCAGGATATGCATGTTAACAAGACTGCCAGGTGACTCCTATGCACATGAAAGTTGTGAAACACAGCCCTTACTTCAGTCTCAGAGTTGATCATTCTTCCCTAGCAGACTTCCATGAGCCATCCAAACAAAATAAACCACTAGGGTTCATTCCTGAATCTTTTCCCGTCTCCTTTGCCCATCCTCCAATGAGAAGGGTTTCACAGTAGATACTGGTTTACTTGCAGAGCTGGGCGAGGGGACAATCATCTAAGATAGGCTAACCTTATTTTTTTAATAATTATTATTATGGATTATAAGCCTAATGTATGTGGAAAATATTTTTTTTACTGGAGAAAATATATAAAAAAAAACTTGTAGTTTCCCAGTTAATATTGAGAGATATTTTGCCTTTCCTTCATATACATACATTATATGACATAGATAGATAACTAATAAGAACCTGCTGTATATAGCACAGGGAACTCTACTCAATATTCTGTAATGGCCTATATGGGAAAAGAATCTAAAAAAAAAAAGTGGATATATGTATATGTATAACTGATTCACTCTGCAGTACACCTGAAACACAACGTTGTAAATCAACTATACTCCAATAAAAAAAATTTTTTTTAAGTACGACTTTTGTTGCATGGTACTACTACATCATAGGCTTATACCAGGTACTTTTAAGAGAAACATGCATGTATTCTCTACAAAACTGAAACACTATTTAAGCATTATATTCTCCCCAAGCCTAGCACACCAATTAGCACATAGTAAGTGCCCTCGGTAATATTCCCCGTACTGAAGACAGAACTTTTAAAAATTTTATAATCAGATTTTCCCTAATAAACACAACATTGTAAATCAGCCATACTTCAATTAAAAAATACATCAGATTAAGTCTACAAAACATTTTACAGAAATAAAAGTTATGTTAGCACAGATGTTCAATCTGTCTGTAATGAGTGGTTCCAAAATGATTCATTAATGGATTATATTTTTTTGATATAGGTTCCAGTTTTCAAGAAGCTTTGGGGAATACTGTAGTAATTCCCAGTAATTTCTGATTTGGTAGAAGTTCAGTGCCAAGATTCTGCTTTGAAGCAGACTCAAAAGTGGAAGAAGCATCATTGTAACTGAGCAATTTCTAGGAATAGCTCAGATGATTCTGCTAGTGCTGTCCCAATTTCCAAGTAGTGTGTTGTCCTTAGCAATGTCCTGCATTTCATCATTTCAGAAAAACTCCATCTCTTTGTGCCATCTAGTGTCAAGGAATCTTTTTCATATCATAATGTTCTTTCAATGGCAAAGAGTATGAAAGAATGGAGTATCAGAAGCCTAGCTCTGACTACCATACATATATCTAGAGAAAGGTAGCTCCACCTCATCACTATTGGCATATTCTTTGTTCTGGAGAGAGTGCTATGCATTGCAGAATGCTTAGCAGCATCTCTGGCCTTTACCCATGAAATGCCAGTAGCAAACTCCTCCCCCTGAAATACAACAACCAAAAATATCTCCAGGCATTCTTAAATGTCCCCTGGAAGGCAAAATCACCCCCTTATTAAGAACTGATTGGGGCTTCCCTGGTGGTGCAGTGGTTGAGAGTCCGCCTGCCTATGCAGGGGACATGGGTTCGTGCCCCGGTCCGGGAAGATCCCACATGCCGCGGAGCGGCTGGGCCCGTGAGCCATGGCCGCTGAGCCTGCACGTCCGGAGCATGTGCTCCGCAGCGGGAGAGGCCACAGCAGTGAGAGGCCCGCGTACTGCAAAAAAAAAAAAAAAAAGAACTGATCTATTCATACCTACTAAGAATGGTTATAATTTAAAAAAAAAAAGAAAATAGCAAGTGTTGGCAAGGACATAAAGAAATTGGAACCCTATGTGAAATAGTGTAGCCATTGTGGAAAACCGTTTCTCAAAAGATTAAATATGGAACTACTACCTGACCCAGCAATTCTACTTTTAGGTATGTATCCAAAAGAACTGAAAGCAGGGACTCTTAATATCTGTACACAATATTAACAGCAATATGATTCACAATAGCTAGAGTGAAAACAACGCATTTGCCCATCAACAGATGAATAAACAAATGTGATATATATGTGTGTGTTTTATTTATACATACATATAGCTTTTTATATTTTTATGCATAAAAAATTCAGTCTTAAAAGGGAATGAAATTTTGACACATGTTACAACATGGATGGACCTTGAAAACATTACATTTAGTTAAATAAGCCAGAAGGACAGGTATTGTATGATTCCACTTATATGTGGTACCTAGAATAAGCAAATTCAGAGACAGAAGGCAGAGTAGAGATTACCAGGCACTTGGGCGAGGGGGGAAAGGGAAGTTGTTGTTTAATGGATACAGAGTTTCTGTTTGGAATGATCAAAAAGTTTGGGGTGTAATAGTGGTGATGCATATACAATATCATGATCGTATTTAATGCCACTGATTTATATACCTACAAATGGTTAAAATAATAAAATTATGTATATTTTACCACAAATTTTAAAAAACTTTTAAAAAAAGAACTGACCTAAAGTGATCATTTACATTCAGGAGAATTAGAAACAAATCAAGCAAAAATATAAATTTCTGTTCATTATTAACTATGCATAGCTTTTTTAGATGACTCATTTATTGTGTTAGAAGATGGGGAAGGGAGGGGAATCCCTTGCCTAAAAAGCTGGGAGACCTGGATTCCGGTCCTAATTCACTATATGATGTTAGCATATTATTTTACTTCCTTTATCCTTCATTTCCTCATCTGTAAATGGTAGATTAATAATATTATCACCATGTGCAGTTGTAAGTTTCCATATTCTATAAGTCTGAGAATGAGACTATGAAAATCATTTTCAAAGTATTTGTGGAAAACCCTGGTAAGAAATATCATAAACATTTCTTTGTGCAGAAATATCAGAAAATGATGAGGCATTATACTGAACTTCACAAAGTATGGTGATCTGAAAACTACAATCTTAATATTTCCATTGTGATAAAAACACAAAGATTTCCTTGCAGGTGAGATGTTAACTCTGCTTCCCAACTTAAGGTATAAGGTTGTTTAAAATAGCATCCCTGTCTTCTCCCCTTCCCTTCTCCATCCTCTTCCTCATCCACCTCTTTATTACCTATTTTACCTATTTCATTACCTTTATTACATATTCTCTCTCACCTAACAAAGTTTACTCTAAAAATTATATGAGCATATCATTAGAAGTATGTTTATTTGGGGGATGGTTAAAAACAGTACTCACAGATAATAATAGAGATGATAATGATTATAAAATAATAACTAATATTTTTGAGCATTTAAACTATGGACAAGTCGTTGTATCACATTTTATATGATATCCTGTCTAAGCCTCATAACCATCATATTGGTAAGTACTGCTGTGATCCCCACTGTATAGGTTCAGAAACTGATCTCCCAGCTATGAAGTGATGGAGCTGGAGTTTGAAAACTAGATATTTCTGAATACAGTGTCTACACTCTGAACCATTTCTAATGTTTGCCCTGTCTTAAGCTTAAAACTCTCCACCAAGCAAGGAATCAAGAGCGTCTATCATAAGGAGAAAAGAAGCAGTATGTTCCACCATCTGTTCCTAGGAAATGGAAAAGAAGATAGCTTTCTAATCTTTTTTGAATGAATAAATTCATGAATAAGCAACGGCTAAAACCCCAGCATGGGCAAAAACTTGTTAGCTTAAAAAGACTTGTTACTAGAAGGAGTTTCACTGAATACCACTGTATACCTCCTTGGCAGAGAGATAGATATATAGATATCATCTCATCTGCAATATAAAAAGCTGGTGCTTATTTGTTTGTTTTTTCATTCTGGTGACCTATAGAAACCACTACCTAAGAGAATGACCACCTCCATCAAGCCTCATTTCTTCCTCTACCCACCAGCACAGGATCCTGTCAGCTACACAAGCGCTTCGCCTTCTGGACCTATGCAGCCAATAGACAGCATAGTTTCTTGATATCTGTCAGTCTCTCTTCTTAGCCATAAGGTACCCTTCTTAGGTTTTCTCTTTCTTCATGGCCCCTTGAGCCCTTCTGCAAAGATGGCTTCTCACATCTGGGCGGGTATTCTAGTCACTTACCTCTCTCATTAGTACTTGATTAAATCCCTCCCATACTGGCTTTTACATATCAAGAGAATACGTTTTATAATGTGTCAGTAAGGCCTGATGACTTACAGTCTCTTGGCAACACATTCTGGCAGCAGAGCTGCCTGAGGACTTAGCGGGTTAATGCATGTGTGTTTCTGAGTCTCTCCATTCCCCCTAAGTAGGGAATAGATATTCCCATGAGCGTGACTATGTCAGGATTGAGACTGGATTAATTAGCAGGCACTTATCCCCTGCCTAGAGATGCAAGTTAAAAAGAAAAAAACACAGGCACAAAATCATATTGTGTCAGCAGGGTGCTTATAACATTGGCAGCCTTGGTTTTTCAACATATTTCTAAAAGGCTGTGTTTCCCTCAATAAGGAAGTTTGAAGAGTAGATGCCTTTGAAGCTAAAGATATAAAACTCCATTATATCCAACACAGTTGATGTATGCCAGAAAAAAAAAGAACAATTGAAAGAAAATAAAATGAAAAACTTAAAATTCCTCATCATTTTAGTTCTTTACTGATTAACCTCTTGGAATGGATTGTTGTCTACATACAGACAGATATTTCTCCTTATTTTGCTGAAGGTTGTTTGTCTGTTTATCTCTTTTCAGTGAAGAAGACAAGGACCCAAACCTGGGAGAGGAGAAATCATTTCTCACTATATCCCAGATTTAGGTATTTTCTTATCAAAGTTATTAGCTCATGGTCAAGTCGACCAGGTTTTGTGGCTCTGTCGATTTAAAAATATATAAGACAATGGGAAATGCAATAAACCAAGGTCGATAGAAAATTCTGTGCTGCACTGTAAACTGTTTAAGGACAGGGAGAAGTGCCTATTGTCACTTATCCCTTGAGTTGCCCCGTGAACATTAACTGTAGTAAAGGTATAGTACAAAGAAATCATATTCTGTTTCACAACAACTCTATAAGACAGGAATTAGCATCCCCATTTTACAGATAAAATGTAAACCCTTACAGTTAGTATGGAACAGGTACTCCATAAGAATAAGCAGAGAGGAGAGGGAGGGAGGAAGGGAGGTGGGTAAGGAATTGATTGGCACGTAACTCTAATCCATTCTTCCCACGCTTTTATCTAGCTGTAGAAAACATATTCATGTGTATTTATTTTGTCTCTCTCCTTGCTCTGTCCCTAATGTGGGTGCTGTCTAATGGTGAAAGAATATAAAATGCAATGGAATGAAGAAGAGGAGCGATGATCTGAGATAATCCAGAAAAAAAAAAACCTGTCTAGTGTTCAGATGACAGGAAATCCACCTTCATTTTCTTTTTTCATTTTTTTTAAAGCAGGACACTGCAGTATGGTATAAAACAAGGGCCAGAAGACAGGGTCTGCATTCTTTTCCCTGTTTGCAACTAGCAATGTATCCAAGAGAGTAACTAACTGCATGGTTAGTTTCACCATCTGTAAAAGAATGGTAATTTTTTTTTTCTTTTTTTGGCTGTGTGGTGTGGCATACAGGATCTTAGTTCCCCGACCAGAGATTGAACCCATGTCCCCTGCATTGGGAGTGTGGAGGCCTAACCACTGGACTGCCAGGGAAGTCCCCCAAAACGGTAATTTTCATACTAGGGTTTCTGGGACAAATTTAAAAGATGGTGTTGGTGAAACAGCAGGTCAAATGATTGTTAGAAAATGTTTGTAAGCTTCAAATCTGACGAGCACTCAGAAAACTGTAGTCTTTGTTGTCATTACCATTTATTCCTTTAGTTTCTCAAGAGACCCTGGTGTGCGTTTTATTATTTTAATGGGAAAAGTGTATATGAAACAAATAAGAGTTTGTTTGGAACTCCATAGTTTATCATAAATAGCCTAGAATGTCTATTTCCAATTACATGGCCTTTAAGTCCCTGGTCTGGCTTCTGACATTAGTGTTCCACAACCCAGCCAAAATGATACTCACACACAATTGAAGGAACAAGAGGTATCTTGAGAGGTATATACTCCCTTTGGCTCACACAGGGAACAATCTAGGGATGGAGCCCTTTACAGAGTGAAAGAATGAAGACTCTGCTTCTGGCCATGCTGGAGTAACTGCAAAGATACCCTATATCGTTGTCATCAGGGAAGTGCAAATTAAAACTACAACAATATACCACTCCATACCGACTAGAAAAGCTAAAATTCAAAAAGGTAAGAATATAGAGCAACTCACATATTGCTAATGGGAACATAAAATGTTACAGCCACTACATGGTTACTATTTTTTTTTCCTGTGCAACTAATAAGCAGAGGAGAAACACATTAAGACCATGCAAGCATGCTGATTCTTCTAAAACTTTCTGCCTAGATTAAACATTGTTTGACAATTCTTACCTGAAACAGTCTTTACTCTGATGATTGCAAAATGATAATCAACCCCTGTGCTCTCTATATATTTACGGTTGGGACTCAGCATTCCACTGTGAGAAAGAACACTCCTTTCTTCCCCATCCTTCCTTCTTTCTATTTATTTATTTATTATCAGGATGAATACATAGGTTACTATTTTTTCAATAGTTGATAATTTACTTCTGTCAATTATTTTGCACTCAGATGGTCCGAGATTTGGCCAGTAGGTATCCCTTCAGGTTGGCACCTGTGTCCTTGGGATATGCTCCATTATTTTTTTAATCACTTTCTTACCTTTTGACTATTTAAAACTTTTAGGAGTAAATCCAGCAGGAATGCATCTCTTCTGTTTATAAACTCCTTAATATCCAAATCCTCCTATATCTGTTTTTCATGTCTGTCGTAGCCCTCTCTACTAGGTCAACAAAATCCCAAAGAGAGGAAAGATATTATTGCAACTCTATCCCCAGTACCTAGGGCATAATAGCCACTATGTGTCCAAACACACACACACACACACACACACACACACACACACACACACTTCACTCCCTGTTTCATTATAAACCTGTAAAGTTAGTAATTATCTTTCACATTTATATATTTCTATTTCCCTGGATCCCAGCACAGTGCTTTTCATATAGCAAGTGCTCAGTAAGCATCTGTTGAAAGAACTGGAAATATTACTCACACAGAGAGAAAAAAAAGCAGAGAGTAAAAACAAATCTCCAAGTAGAAATTCATAAATATGTCTGACAATGGGCTGGGCAATGCGGTGTAGGGTGTGATGTGAAAAGACCAAAACTCAACATGTAGCATTTCCAATCAGCTGTCCCTTTGTACTCTTGCATGTGGTAGTGACAGTGATTTCTGTGGCCAGTACCTAACTTGCCCGCGTGACTCAACCTTGTTGCCTGAATATGTTGCCAAGAGCTAATTGCCTTTCATGCTGCTCAAATAGTAATGACAACCACCAAATACTGAGTGCATGTTACGTACCAGGTGCTGAAGAGAGTGGGGACCCTCCTCCATCTGTTCCCTGGACAGTAAAAGGAGCCAAGGCGCAAACTACTACATGGCCCCAAGTTATTAGCACTAAATCAAACTCTACAGATAGCCCTCTTCGTAGTCACCTTATATGGAGTCAAGTTGTCTTTTCTAGTTAAAAAGTTGCAGTCAGTGTTGTAACTTGCCAGACACTGTTGGCTAATAATCGGTACGTCTCCATCCTTCTTTGTTCTCTATTGTACCACGGGGGCTGAGAACCTGGAAAACACACACCCCTGATGCCCTTGCCAGGACCAGTTAGTTAGATTCAGATGATGAGAGAACCTGGTGTGAGATTTGAAAGATGGAAAAGAAGAAAAAGCCATCCCCACCTGCTGACACTGTCAGCATACACACATATCACACACCACATGCCCTCCCCCGATACACACACCCCACACATATATCCACACAAGGACAAACACACCACACATAATGCACACGCATATGTATACACACAGTCCACTCCTTAGGAACAAGGCTTTCATTGACTTGATACTTCCTTAAGGCCAGGGAGCAAAGTGGAGTCCTAATGATTACTGGATCAATTGCTTTATTTTACTATCAGTGCAAGTTTTCTAAATCAAACCGTTATTCTGGCTGGGATACTTTGACCTAGACAGAGTTATGTTTGATCCATGACATATTTTGAGCATAAACATGGTCACTATTTGAATTCTAAACATTTGTATAAACTTTGTACTTTCAGAGGAAAAATATCACCAAGGGAATTTTCAACACAAATGTTAATGCCCGCTTTATTTTTTTTAAGGTTAGAGAATCACCAAAGCCCCAAATACTTGAGCAATAGGTAGATGAAGACTGAGAATAAGGACATTTTAGGTTGAGAGGCTATCCTGAATAAAAGCATGGAGAACAAGGGAAAGCAAAATAGAGTTTTCCAGAGGCAGAGAGGATAAGTGTGCATTCAATTTGGAGTTCTAGTCTTTTGACTTACAGCTCAATTGAATATCCCAGTACTGTAAGAAATAGAAAAGAGATTTTTTAATGGTTCCTTGAACTCGATAATCTCACAGCTTATAAGGCCTGCAGTTAGGGTAACTAGCCATCCAGGTTTGACCAGGATGGAGGGGTTCCCAAGACACAGGATTTTCAGTAGTGAAACCAGGTAAGTCCTAGCCAAACCAGGACAAGTTTGTCACCCTACCTGTAGGCATGAAATAAAGATCCTGTAATGTCTTACAGGTTTTGTTTTACTTTAATAAAAAGACTAGAAGGAAATTCTTATATTCATCTAAGCATTTTCAGTTTGAGTGTTTTCATACATATTAGTTTAATTACCACCACAGGTCTTAGGTTAGTAATTCTCAACCTTGACTACATATTAGTGATTACTTGAGGAGCTTTTAAAAACCTAGGTGCCTGGGAATTATCCTGAACAAATTAAATCAGGCCTCACATTTTGTGAAACTCCCTGATGAGTCCAATGTGTAGCTGAGATTGAAAACCACGGACTTTGATTTCACTCTAAAGCGTTCCATTTTATAGAAAAGGAACGTGGAGTTTTAGAGTGACTAAGGTCAACACCTTTATTTGGTACCAGCTTTGGGACGTGAACCTTAATCTCCTATGGGCATGAAGGAGTTGCACTAATTATGCAAATTCTCTCCCCTGCCAGACCTCTTAGTATACCTCTAAGAGGTCAAAAGAAAATACAAATAATTGGAATAATAGTAGACTTAAGCAGTGTTGTTTTAGCAACAGAATGCCTCCTTTGGGAGAGACTTTACTAGACACATAAACTGTACACTTGAGGTGAAAGAATGAGATTTCTACCTCTGTTCTTGCTACCAAAGAGGATACTTCAGGGAAAACAAGGAGTTATGGTGTGCTTAATGACTAGGTTTCTGTTTTACTGTGCAAGGTTTGCAAGTTTAATTCAAGGCTGACTCTCCTACACAAGACTGGAGATTTTAGAAGGAGAGACAGCAAACAGAAGTAGCATCAGAGCTTAGAGCAAGAGCAAAGATCAGTAACAGTCATGGAAGAGTATCAAATTGAGAGATATTGATTGTGGAATCTGATTCTGCTTCCCTGATGTCCCACAAAATTCTCAGTAAAACTTTTCTTTTTTAAAGAGTTGGGGAGTTAAATCAGGTTTGGGGGATGTAGCTATTTGGATCGGAAAATTGTCCCATCTGGGTTATATTATTAGGAATGCTGCACAGCTCTGTATTTATTTAGTAAATATTCATCAAGTATCTACCTTGTATTAGACCCCCACCTGGTCTGTGGGGATAGAAAGATGAAGAAGGCATGCTCTCTGCCTTAGGGAAGGTTATGAACAATTCAGAATTTGCTAGGTGTATCTTCACTTCTTAGTACAAAGTTAGTGTCTGATCATTTCATGTGAAATGAAAGACTCTTAGGGACCCTGTCTCCGTTTCTAATAAACCAAATACGTGTACCTCAAAATGAAACATCCTAGGCAGTAGTCTTTCCCAGCCTTACTTCTATGTGCTTACTGTGAAGTATTAGAAAGAACTGTGGCCTCAGCCAATCCATCCACTGAAGTACACATTGGCCTATGGAACTTAGGACATACATACTTAGCTTGGGAAGCATGTAAGTTACATTCAGCAGGTGAGCAAAATTTAGATCCAAATGCCCTTGCAGGACAGCCATGGAGAGCTGTGCAGTCTGTGTACTATTCAAATGCTGCAATGCAGCCAGCCCTCTGCTTGTGAAGACTGGTGCCCTGGAACAGGACTGTATGTGCCAAAAGCCTGTTGTTTTTGTTGTTGTTATTGTTTTTCAATCCATCTAATTCACACCAAGCCTACCTAAATTTTTTCTAAGAAGTTCTTGGACTTGATATGTTACAGCAAAGATCATCTGAACATCTTCCCTGTAAACATGGAACAACACAGATAGGACACTTAAAGAGCATATTTGCACATATATTAGAAGAAATCCTGAACTCTAGAAACCATGTTACAGAATTTAAAGGTTATTTAAGAGTAACTCTGAGAAAAACCATTTTCTAAGACTCACAAACATCATTATCAAAAAGGAAAATCCTTTAAAAAAAAGATTTCTAATAGTATCTTTTAGCACAACAACTGTCCAAACTATGAAAGCAAGAGAAAATTTAAGAGTTATGGTCCTTGGGAACTTTCCAAAAGATACAAACCTATTGTTTTTGAAGATTAACTTTCAAACTTTAGGGGACACCTAGAAATGGAATCCTGAACTGGATTCACAGACTTCAGATTTGCTCAGTAGTCAACAAAGCAACCATCCACTTAGACACACCTTTTGACTCAGGAGTTTAGCCAAGATCCTGAACCACTATTATCACATATGTTTTAAAGTCTAAACATAGAGCAGGAAATGGTAGGATTTACCAACCTTAATGAGAATATACCTATGATGGAAAATGTCGTTACACAAAACCAGAACTTTACCAGAAATGACTGCATACAACTGTACATTGGCAGAAGAGTCTTTGGTGGTCAAACTTCATGTTCAAAAAATTCTTTGAGAGACAGAGACCATAAAGGAAGATGAATCTAGAGGGGGAATGCTTGAAAACCCTCTAAGCAGAAACCTATTAAGTCAGAAAATTATTCCAGAAATTGAAAAGTGGAACATCCTCAGCAGGGTACCAAAAAAAAAAAAAAAAAAAAGCATGAGGCAGTGCATCATAGCGGAAAGAGCTTGAGCTTCAAATAAGCCTTATTTTGCTGTGAGACAGAGTGAATTTCACTGGATCTGAATTTCCTCATCTATTAATGTGGGATGGGTAGGTTATATGTCTCATTCTTTAACTTAGCTCTGGACGAATTTCTAATTGAAATTAGAAGCCATAATCCATCAAAATAATTAGAAGACAGTTGGCTCAGGTGCTAGAGGTGACAAAACAAATTGCAAATAGATAATGAGGGTGAGCAAATATTTACACACAGGTAAATAAAATATATAGTTGTGCTGCATCTTGTTACCAGAGAATCGACGTCCTAGAACACAGAGAAATTTCATAGTTCCAAGGACTTATAAACTTGAGACTAAGAAAAAAATCTATAGGAAACTATTGTTAAAATATTCATTGTAGAAAACTATGCTTTGTCACTTAAAGACAGAAGTATTGTCAACAGGTTGACATATCAAATAAACCATAGTTAAGCCATTAACCATGAACTTACTGACTAAGGTCTTATTATTTCCAACAGTGTACAGATGATCTTAAAATTAGGAAAAGAGTTAAAGGCATTCTCTTGTAAAAATTTTTTACAAGTAAAATTAAGTGGCCCTAGTAAACAAGCTTTAGAACACAACACAAAGTCTCAATTTGCCACTAGAATTAGCACCATCTTTGTAGGCTGTTATAAGGATTAAATAAGATAAAGTATGTGATACTTGGCATTTAGTTTTATGTTACTATAAAGTTGATGCCTCAGCTAAGATGTACTCTTATATTCCAATATTCCCTAAATCCACAAATTTTCCTTTCTTTATATCCATCATTCTTTACTATGATGTGTTTAATGACCTAACTAAATTCATGGCTTTATAAAAGTAGATTTGTTCATTACTACAGGCACATTTCTTAGAGTCCTGCATGTAGTATATGCTTAATAAACACACTGATGGATGTTTTTTTTTTTTTTTTTTTTTTTTTGCGGTACACGGGCCTCTCACTGTAGTGGCCTCTCCCGTTGCGGAGCACAGGCTCTGGACGAGCAGGCTCAGTGGCCATGGCTCACGGGTCCAGCTGCTCTGCAGCATGTGGGATCTTCCCGGACTGGGGCACAAACCCATGTCCCCTGCATCGGCAGGCAGACTCTCAATCACTGTGCCACCAGGTAAGCCCCTGATGGATGTTTTGAATACTTGGATGGATTAATGAAATCCTGAAGTAATTGGACTATAGAACAGAGAATTTATTTCCTCACTACAATAGGAGAGAAGCAGGGTTTGTAATTGGACCAATAAGTCAGGTCTGTACAATTCCACATCTCCTTGTCTGAAATGGGCTGGTCTTCAACTGCCTGTCTTTTTTCTCAAGAAACAGTTTCTCAGGTTCTGCTTTCATATTTGAAGATCAGCCTTCTCTCTCTCTCTCTCCCTCTCTATACACACACACACACACACACACACACACACACACACACACACAGTCCAGGTCTATGCACTGCCCTGCTTCAAGTTTTGGTAGGAAAAAAATTCTTGCTCATTCAGTAGCCTTTATAGAGTTTCCTTGGGACTATCTAAGCAGTTATAGCCATCCCTTCATGAAGTGGATCTATCCCACTATACAGTACATCCATTCATTCATAATTTGCCACTCAAACGTCTCATGGTTGGGTAAGAAAGCTCTTGGGTAGAATGTCTACCTTTTTCTTACTCTGTAGAAGCCTACACGTACTGAACTCGCTCATGTGCTGAAGCTGTTTGTTCACTCATTTAGTTATTCTCATTGCTTACTGAATACGTTCTATGTGTAAAACCCATGAAGTCAGGGAATGTTTTTTTTCAATCTAGTCTTGGATGTGGACAAAAAAGTAAATAGGCAGATATATGATTTAGGATAATACTACAAAGAATATAGGGAACGCTATGAGAGAATGATGCAAGCTACGACCTTAAAAATTGAAAAGATGACCTTCATGCAAAGATCTAGGCTGAGATGAAGACATGGGGCCATGTTCAGGCAGAAAAACAGCTTGGGCAAAGTTCCTGCATCAGGAAGAGGGCTATTTGAAGAACTGGTTGGAACTGAGTGGTCCGGGAAGGGATTAGCAAAAAATGATGTTAGATCATGTAAGGCTTTGTAGAAGAGGGTAAGTACTTTTTTAAAATTTTAAGTGTAATTGGAAACATTTAGTGACTCTAACCAGGAGCGTTTTGTAACCAGATTTTTAAAAATCACTCTGGTTGCTGCATGGAAAGTGAGTTGTTAGAATAAGAAAATAATTCTGTTTCCGTATAGCAAATTTGACTGAAAGTCAGTAGGAACAATGGGTTTAACATGTGTTCCCATGATTTACTTGAGAATTTTTAAGTCAGGCCTGAGTTCCAGATGGGAAAAGAACTGACAGAAACATAAACCCATGGGTAGCTCATGTCTATATCAATGTGTGCATTCAAAAACTGTTGAATAAATACAGGAATTAGAGTTCCTCCTTGTTCCATGAGGCAAAAAGACTCCATTTCCTCTCCATGTTCAGAGAATTGCGGGGGTGTGGATTGCTGCCATATTCTTTCTTTGTATCCCAGAATGAGAATAGACAGGGATTTACAATAGTCACATGTGCCATTATTAAGAGAGATTATGTGTACTTTCCAGGGGAACAATGAGTAGTAACATTGGGTGCAACCAAATAACTTGTTCATTATAATCACCAGAGATTCAGACATGCACATCTCTGGATGGGTATCTTTCATCTCTACATACTGCAGTTTTCCAGCACATCATAATGACTGTGTTTTCAACTGAGTTAGTTTAACAGTTATAGAAACCGTTACGCATACAACCATGCAGGTTCAGAGCTCCAAATTCAAGGTCAAGCAAACTAAAATATACTCAAGTCTTGAGCACTTCTTTAAAGTGATTTAAAGTGATTTCATCTTCTGGGTCATAATTTTAGTGAGATTGTTGAGAATCTTCACCTTAGAATTTGAACTTATTTTCATCCTTAACAAATTAAGGATTCTTTTGTGTTGTATTTTATTGTGATAAATGTACAAATTCTGATTACCTAAGTGACACAGGCAGTGTTTCAACATTAAACTCAACACATGCATTCTTTCTTCTAGACTTAAATAACTCTTCAAATACCATCACAACTTTCAAAATCTTTCTTTAGAAGGCAAGTCATATATTTCAGATTTTATTAGAAGATTTGAGTTTGAGGTCAGCATAACCAAATTTACACGTATGGCCACGCCAAAAAAAAAAAAACCCTTTAAATTCTGGTAAATGCTTTGACAATTGATTCCAATGATGAACTATGGCAAAGTATCATAAAATAGTGTTTCTTCTACAAACTTCCAAGTATTATCAAGTGTTCAGAAATGACTGATATACCCCAAAAAAGAAAATAGTACTCAGATTTCAAACTCTTTCCAACAATTCCTGTGTGTAAAGCATGAAATCTAACAAAAAGAGACTAATATAAAAGTTAAAAATATCAGAACTTCATTAGACTGACCTCCTGATTTTCTTTCCTATTTTTTTAATTTTTATTTTTTGACTAATATACTAAGATTATATTTTTCTTCAGGGAAAATTTTACCTTTCCTCTGTTGATTGTATTTAATACAAGCATTCCATCAAACACAAAAAAAATTTAGTTGACGGCTATTATGGCTATTAACAATATACCTTCTGGGTGTATAGAGTCAGTTAAATGTTTAGATTCATTCTGAGAATTGACTTCAGAATCCAAATTATTAAGAGAAATGTCTGAGAAGAAGCTCTGATTTATTAGTTGTTGTTTTTTTTTTAATTCCTTGTATCAGAGATGACAGGTAGGGGGAAAAAAGTGTAGAAAAGAAAGTGAAGGTGAGAAGAACAGGAAGGTGAAAAAAATTAGGAAGATATACTGAAACTCAGAGGTAAAAAAAGACAAAAGAAGAAGAAAGAGCAACGTTTTAAGGGGATGTAGCTATCTGGGATAAGCCATAAATATTTTATTTAAAAAATAAATGGCTTTAATAACTTATACTTAAGAATAAATAAAGCTTAAAAAAAACTTGGAGGACAAAATTTAAAGTCAATGAAATTATCACAAGTGTTAAAGAACATACTTGCCAAGTTATTAGGTTTCAAACTGACTGACAATCTGAATATTGAGACTTTTTAGAGACAAAATTGAAAAGCCAACTTACTAATAATGTATTAGTAATAATCAATTTAGAGTAAGAACATCTCATATTAACATTCTTACAGCTATAGACCATCATAGGAATGGGGAGTAAGATCAATGCAAATTATTTCCAATTTAGGTGCACCTTGAAAAGACTTGTCACCAGAGGCAATTTTACTGTCTATCATTGATAGTTATTGTTGGCAAATGGTCAGTAGTTCCTTCCCCAAAAGCCTTAAACCTATATAACAGCTCTCTTGCTCAGAAAGATTAAATCGGTTGTTAGAATCAGGGTTCTATTTTGATTTTTGTAACTAAGTTACTCAAATTAACAAAAGTTATTTAGTTTTTGAGGCACTCATCTGATGGCTAATTATGAAAATGGGAACCCAGAAAGAAATTCAATATTGGAATGAGGAAAACATACTTTTGTAAAAATTTTGGAATGATCACAGTGTAATTACATGTGGGCTAGAATTTCTTGCCAAGCTTTATATTCAAGATAAACATAGCTGAAATTAGAAGCGCAGCCTGATATAGAAGGCCCTAACCTGAAGGCCAGAGGCTGAGGGCTCAGTCCATGGTTCCTATAATGATTTGATATGTGGCCAGGGCAAATTTCCCATGGAAGCTTTGACACCAGCCATAAAAAAGAGGTCCAGGAGGGATACCTCTTAGGCTTGCTCAATGTTAGTCATAATCATATCAATCAAGGGCTGGTTCATTTTCTATCAGGTGTGACAAGTTTTTTTAAATGGATTTTATTTCGTAAAAATGAAATTTTCCCCATTTTATAAGGTTTATTACTCCTTTTGAAATATATTTGTTCTTACTTGAAGACAATCATCATTCCTTTGAGAGCAGAATGGCTTGATTAAAATTAGCCACAGGAGTATTTTGATTTTGACTTTGTCAAACTTCTTCAGAGATTAACACATCGTTTGTGCCATTGGACAATTTCTCTATATTCAAAGACAAGACCTGGAAATTGAACTTGTCAGCCTCCTTTTTAAGCTTGTGGTACAGCTATTATTCTAAGGGTGTGTTGGGCAAAGGGAGAAATCTCTTCTAACTCAAGGAAATACTTAAACTCTTTGAAATAAAGACTCCTCTGACCCATGTTAGAGAGTTTCCTAGTATGTGGAAACAACAGAGGAAACACCCAGAACTTCAAAGTTTCTTCATTATCATTGTCTTTCACAAGAACTGTAGGAAAGCTGAACAAGGCATCCTAAAGCATTTGCCCATTCTCCTTTGTTGGGAAGACCGTAGCCAGAAGTTAACTAAATCTTCATTGTGAAGATGGTTTTATAAGTATGGCAGCGTGGGATGTTTTGTACTTTTTCTCATTAGTTCATTTAGTCAACACCCACTTTTTGAGCTTCTATCATGTGTCAAGCACTGGAATAGGACTTGGAAATACAATGATGGCCAATATAGAAAAGTTCCTATTATAGATTACATACTCTCAGGGTAGGGAAATAAA
This sequence comes from Mesoplodon bidens, assembly GCF_964165515.1. Classification (NCBI taxonomy): domain Eukaryota; kingdom Metazoa; phylum Chordata; class Mammalia; order Artiodactyla; family Ziphiidae; genus Mesoplodon; species Mesoplodon bidens. Next base: position 61,768,155 of record NC_138173.1, read on the forward strand.
TAGGCAACTTTAATACGGGGCTATGATAGAGGAAGTTCAAGAGCACAAGCAGGAATATCAAACCCAGTCCAAGGGTGGCAGTTGAGACATGTACAGTTGGTCCTCATTATCAATGGATTCTGTATTTGCAAAATTATCACTAAAATTTATTTGTAACTCCCATATCAATACTTTCAACTCTTCCTGGCTTATTCATAGACATTCACAGAGCAGCAAAAGTTTTCAGTGTCCAGATTTTCATGTTGCCAACAGAGATGGAAGAAGATGACGCTATGCCTCCTCGTTTCAGCTCAGAGATGAGCAGAAGGTGAAGACTGCAAAGGGCTGTGCAGGACAGTGCAAGATGCTCTGACACCAGCCAGTTAGACTGGGTTTGAATCCCAACTCTGGCACCTGTTAGTGGTGTGACCTCACACAAGTCACATAACACTGCTGAACCTTATTTTCCATTTTGTAAAATAATAATCCTGGTAGAAAATAGAATCTACCAGGACGAGCTGCTTTTAGGATTTAAGGTTATAATCTACGTGAGGTATGTATATGCATATGCATGTGTAGGTGTGTTTCCCCTAGGAAATAGTTCATTTTGGTAATGCAGTGTTGCTGGGACTTCATGGAACATAACTACCATGAGAACAAGAATCAGTTTTTATATCACTAGGAGTTTAAAAGTCCAAGAAGGGATTAAAATACATGCAGAGGGTTTCAAAGACCAGTGATAGCTGCTGCATTTGAAGAACTGAAAAATTCAGAATGAAAACTGAGCTTTGTTCCCAAGGAAGAATGTAGTGAAATATAAGGTCTAAAAAATTAAACAAGACAAATCATGAAGCATTCTTAAGATCCTGAAATGAAAGTCTGGAATTTATACTGATGGACATTGGGGACCTCAGCTGAAGGACTTTAAATATGGGGGTGCTACAATCAGATGTAACCCCAGAATATTGTGCCCAGGAACATATGCCGTCCTATCATTGATGCGTTTTGAGGTTTAATGCTACCAGTGGCATCCTTTCAATACAGGGGGAGGAGCTTTTGTCTTAGAATTGGAAAGAGAACAATGAGTCTGCAGAGGACATAATGAAGATTATCAGAAAATGGAAAAATAGTCTTTCCTCTAGGAAATGATTGCGAGAGCCAATGATAAGGTGCAGGAAGTCCCACAGAGATGAAGGAGTCAGCTTCGGGAGAGGCAAGAAAATATTTTAGAAGAGTGAAAGAAAGGACAAATCTGAATAATACCTTATATATGTGAGCCAGGGCAGGAATGCAGCAGTATCTGACCCCTTAATGGCCTCAATATGTACAAATGGTTTGCTGAAAAAAACTGACCTGTAGATGAAACCTATGTGGAAAGGCTCTTCACATCTTCATATAAACCAAGCTCATAGAAAGTCATTCATAGGATCCAAGATTTGCGTGCATGTTAAGAAAAGGAAAAGGGGAAAGGAAAATGTTTCCAGTTTCAGAGCCCAAAAAGAAAATTAATGTTGCTAATAACTTCTCAATGTTAATTAACCATATATAATGGGGCTCCATAGTAACTATTTTACTCCTTTTTTAAAAAAGTTTTTCCCAGGATTGGAAGAAAGGATGTCAACCTAGCTAAATTAGGTGAAGCAACTGGGGAAATCTGTTCAAAAAAAACTGAAGCACGCTTTATAGTCTTCCTATACAAAACTACAAGTGTCTTGAAGGTAAACACTAAGTACTGTCAATATATTCTAATTTTTACTACCTAAAAGTTATGCAACCTGAAGAATGTTGTTTGACTTCTGAGCCTGAGTTCCCTCAGCCTAAAATGGAAACACTACCTAAATCATATGATGGTTGTGAAAATTAACTGAAATAATGGACTAAAATGATTATTAACATAGTGTTCAATAATCTTAGACATTATACAACAGTGATGTTTATGATGTACCTTCAATAGTTGACATAATGCTTCAGTCACAATGCAAGCACAGCATGTGCTTGACGGAAGGTTGGATAACTAATATATAATATGTACTCAACTAGGGAGATCCTTAAATAGTGCATTAATATACACTTTGTGAGCATTTTTGAATGAATTAACTGGTCAGTGTTATCAAAATAGCTATCTGACTGGGTATAAATGTCAGACAAATTAGATGTTAGGGAAAACTTCTTGATTTGCTCATTCAAATAATTGGATGTTTGGAGATACATTCAGTCTTACAAGGTAGTAGTTTTCCTTGGGCTCTGGTCTGTAGAGTAAGATGACTGTTACACAATTTATTGTGGGGATTTTTTTTTAATGTTACTATTACTTCCCATCATTATAATCTTTTTATGTGGCAGCATTTAATATTTTTCTAAACAGGAATTATTTTGATTTCCCCCAAAGTCGCTAGTAAAAAGCAAAGGAAAATGAGCAAAGAATTGGGAAGGTTAAGGTGGTGATGGTGGTAACACTGAAGAGAGTGTGCTTGCAAAGACATAATAAAGAAAGGGATGTGGCTATAGTGTCACAGAAACAGTCTTGGTTTTGGACCCAGTCTGGGTCTTGGACCCAGACCCCTTCGGTGAAAAATCCTACTGTGCCACTTAATATGCCTGTGATCTTGACCAATGTGGGTTGAACTCTTCCAGGCTACCATTTTCTTATCTGGAGTGTGGAGTCAATAACATCATGCCTGTCTAACTACTAAGGTGTTTCTAAAGGTTTAAGGAAATAAAAATTATAAAAGTGCTTTGAAATGGAAAAATGTCATAGGAAAAGAGGGATTAATTATTGATACTAGCTGCCTTTTTTTTCTTATGAACCATAAAATAGAAGACAAAGCTCTGTTGATAGCAGCTTCCAAAAAGATGAGGCATGATTACTGAAAATATAACATTTGCAGAAAAAACCTGCTGAGGAGACTTGCTATATAGAGTTTTTTTAGAGCTATAAGAGTGCAACAAGATAAACCCATATCATGTTAAAACTGCACACACATAAAACATATTTGATTGGTTACCCGAGCTGTGGAGGAAACATTTTAACAGTTAGGATTCACGGTTTCAAGAAAATACCACTTTTGCTACCTTTGGCTGGCAAAATATAGGATTTATTAGAGGATATAGATGGCCTTATAGAATTAATAGGATGGATACTTATAAAGGGAAGCACATGCTTTAAAATGGGCAGGAATATCACAAAAGCTTAAGCACTAGCTCTGCTAGAAAATACCAGGCTTTTCTACTCCCTACCACCACCACAAGTAAATCCTAACTATTCAATGAATCTTTGTCAATCTCTCCAGGTTCAAATCCCAGGTGAGTGAATCATAATGGACAAGCCAAGACAGAATGCCTTTTCTTTGCCAGAGTAAGTCTTAGACTGTCTGCCCTCAGGCATTTTTAGTAGTAGGTGGCACTGCATTCTAGCAATACATTTCAAAATGGCAAATCTCCACAAAGTAGGAAGGGGAATTGGATTTGCATGCCTAAAATGTAACAACAAATGTCTAATGTATTCATAAAATATGAGTAGAGGAAACAAAATACTGAATTACTGATGAAAGCATTCCCTTAGGAGAACTGACAAACCAATAAACTATCTATTGTCTCCAGGGTCATAAGTCCTAGGAAACCAAAAACCCTTTGGTCCAAAGATACATAGGTAGAAGTAAGCATATGTTTTATTTATCACCTACTATGTACAGGAAGACACGCCCTAAGACATTTTTACAGCTGTCACCAATTCATTGACAAGAAGATTTTAAAAACTACTTTTACTTCATTCTTTCTTCCCTAATTCCCATACTTTCCATATTCCCACAACCATCCCCTCCATCAGAAAATCTACATCTTAAACTACCATATAATTTGAGCACTTCTTTTTATCAAGAACTAGATTTGTTAACATTTGTAAAAATGTCAAGCATATTATCTCTAAAATTTAGATCAACCTTCAAAGGAAACATCACGTCCCCCATTTTTTACGGATGGAATGAGATGTTAAGTAACTTGCCCAAGATCACATAACTAACAACTACTAGATATGAGTTTCAAATCCAGATCTGCAGATCTCCAAAGATATTTATAGTCAACAAATTACAACACCGTCTCAATCTTTTTCCTTTACCTTCCAAGTAGATCTGAAGAAGCTGATCATTTCTCAGGGCCTGTTTTCTATAAGCTAGATAGGACTTCCATTCCTCAGAGTTCCAAAAGATTTCTAACATACTTATAACTGATTAACAAAGTTGTGAAGTGTTCTAACCCTCCCAGAACTCTCCTCTGCTTTTTCTTGCTTACACTGTTCTAGAGGTGAAGATTTCTTCATTCTTTCATCTGCTTTGCAAAGCAAGTGCCCCTCCAGTCACTATCAGAGGCCAGATTAGTCTCTGCCACTTTCTCCCCATCTCACTGCAGTGAGGAAGCGACCTGTTTCTCACGTGTCTGAGCAGTATAACGTGTGTGAAATGGAGGTAATTATCAAAATATTCCACAGCAGGGATCTCCTAAATTAAAGAGTTATATAATTGTTGCCATTCATCTCTGAAATCTGCCGATGGAAACAAAGTCTAAGGCACCATTTTTCCCTCTAACAAGTGGATGCTATTCTGGTTTCTCAAAGATTAGGATTAGAGGGGCTTCCCTGGTGGCGCAGCGGTTGAGAGTCTGCCTGCTAACACAGGGGACTCGGGTTTGAGCCCTGGTCTGGGAGGATCCCGCATGCCACGGAGCGGCTAGGCCCGTGAGCCACAACTGCTGAGCCTGCGCGTCTGGAGCCTGTGCTCCGCAACGGGAGAGGCCGCGATAGTGAGAGGCCCGCGCACCGTGATGAAGAGTGGCCCCCGCTTGCCACAACTAGAGAAAGCCCTCGCACAGAAACGAAGACCCAACGCAGCAAAAATAAATAAATAACTTAATAAACTCCTACCGCCAACATCTTCTTTAAAAAAAAAAAAAAGACTAAGGCCCCAACAATAGCACTGACCCTTGGGAGGACTAGGTAACCACACTCAGAAGAGAGGCTGTTACGTAGACAAGCCCACAAAAAAAAAAAAAAAAAAATTAGGATTAGAAATGCCAGCTTAATTAAAGAGAAAGTATATAGACTGTACTTGTTTAAAAAGAAAATCACAAAAATGGAATTCCAGAAACTGTATTTCTGATATTTAACAGAATGGGCTTTATTCTTGACTATAAAACATATGCCATTTAACTCTATTCTCTTCTCTATTCTCCTCTCTCTCTTCCTTCCCTTTCCTTAAATTTTGTCTTGCATCTTCTCTCCTTATCACAGCCTGAAGTATTTTGACTATTAACCAACTGGAGGCAAAGAAGCACAGAGTGCATCTGAGCATATCTCAGTGTTAAAAAGATCAATTTGGGAGACAGTACACAGTTGCACAAGAAAAAGCAAAGCCAAATATAGGAGAGATGTTATATGACATCAATTTAAAAAAAGAACTGGGTGTGGAATATCTAAATAGCATAGACCATTAGTAAAATCCCATTTGTTCTCCTTAATTTCCTATAGAGTACTATTATTCCTTCTTAATAGATGAAGGAATCGAGTCCTGGGGAAAGGAAATGATTGGCTTGACCTTGTACCAGGTGAGTGATAAACTGAGTGGAGCAGACTGGGTGTGAATTGGAAATGGGGTCGGGGGCAGGAGGGACAATGATGAACAGGTATGCAGTGCCTGGTCTTAGGGCCAGAGCCACCCCTCAGCACCAACTGTTTCCCAGCAGGAATGGGGCTTCTAACTTTCCAAGAGATTCTGGAAATTGCATTTTTAGTGTGAAATAGTCTGGTATGTATCCTCTGTCTGTGAGCCAATGCACCTGATCAGTGCAGGACATTTGCTTTCAACAAGTGAATTAGAGCAGATCCAAGCCATGACTCCAGTCTTCCAGTTCTTTATCTGGTGTGGTCTCCATACACCACTCTCCCCGCCAAAGACTACACCACATGTGTATGTGTGATAGATGAGGATAGGGTAGCCAGATGGTACGAGAGATGGTGGAGGGGCCTAACAAGACAGCTCTACCAAAAAGCAGAGAGAGAACAAAAGAGGCACTTATTGAAAAAGACAGTTTTGACAGGACTGTCATCAGCAATAAGGTTAACGCCTAACATTTTCTCTCAGCAAGATTCCTTCAACTTGATTTATGTTGGAGAAAAAATACATAAGAGAAAACTTTCTCCTGTCAGTTCATGTCAGTTGAAAGTCTATACCAAAAGGCATCTGGGGACAAAAATAGAACTAAAAAACCAGGTACCTGGGGCCTTTTATTACGGATGTTTGGGGTCTTCATTTGTTCATTCAATACCCAATTACTGGGTATTTCCATGGGCCAGCCACTGAACCTGATGTAGGCAGGCTAAAGCTTCTTATATTTAAGAGGCTCACACTTTACAAGACAACAGATTTAGTTATAATACAATGAAAACTGCTATGAAAAATGTTTATGCTACCACCAAGCCTGGAAGTTCACCTCAACTTGAATAAACTTTGGACTGTAGGCCCCTGACCTCTCTTTACTTAGAGCATTTACTTTAGGAATCTTTTCATTGTAAATTCTTTCATGGCTCCTTTGAGATGCAAATCTTCTCCCAGCTTCTTGACAGTTGTGTGGCCCAGCAAAGTCTTTCTCAAGGACTTGGGAGCCATACCTTTGAAATATAATCATTGAGAAAGATAGTGTCCCTATTTTCCAGTTTCTTTGAGAGGGTAGGAATGTAACTTTAGTTAGCAAAAATTAGGAAACACAGATAGCCTAATGACATTGACCAACTTCCCTGCTAACCTCCTCCAGAACTTTTTCACTAGCTCATCCAGTGCTTAAAAATCCTCCCACCTTTTGTTTCAGTAGAGTTGAGTGCAGTCTCGCTCCCCTATTGCAATAGCCTTGAATAAAGTCTTCCTTGCAGATAAGGCAGTATAATTTTTTTTGACATCTACCAGCTGGTCAGCTTAGAGGAGGGAGAATTAAGTCATTGGTGACTGGAGAGGAAGGATGCAAACTTCATGTAAGAGGCTATTAAATGGAACTTTTGAAAGATGAACAGTGAACTGTGCTAATCAGCCAGAGTAGTACAAGATATTCCAAGCAGTAGGTCTCCCTGCACCTTCACAGACGTGTGAGAGCAGCATGTTCGGAAAATGGCTTGAAGTGACTGGTAGGCAGTGAAAAAAACTGAAGCTATTATTGTGAAAGTTTCTGTGGTTTTTACTTCTGCTCCACTTTACAATTCTGGCTTGAAGTTTTCATTTTAATTTAACAGTTATCCTAATAAAAAAACAAAAACAAACACTGAATCTGTGATGAAAGACAGTACCATCTAGAACCCATGTAATCCAATAATTAAACTAATGTTTACTGAGTGCCTACCATATGCCAAGCAAACAGATACATGTGCCCTTGTTGTAGAAATGTTTGGGTTAAGAGCATGGGCTCTGTGGCCACGCAGCTTGGCTTCAAATCAGCACTCTGCACCAGCCATGTGACTGTGTGTGACCTTGGGCAAGTGACTTGGCCTCTCATGACTCAATTTCCTCATCTGTAAAACAGTATACTTGACTTTCTTAGTTGTTATTAACAACTAAATGAGTTAAAACAGGAAAAACATTTATAACAATGCCTGTACATACTAGTCGTTTAATAAATGTTAGCTATTATATGACATTTATTTAAACTAAGCTTAAGTGTTATTTATGGCCAGCTAATGATTATATTTCAAAAAGCATTATTACTAATGATACAGCCTTAGGAGAAATCATGACTTTTTGAAATCACCTATCATACACCTCCTTTCCAAATATTCTCACTATAGGAGAGGGCGAGTTCCCTGCCAATGGATATCCCCGACTCTCTTGTCTCTTACCACAAACATGCACGGTATAAGATCTTGTGCTTAGCATCACAATTTCACCCCAACTCTCCTCAGAGTTTTCCTCAGCTTCCACCAAATTGTCATCAGCAATTGCTGCTTGGCTCATCAGAGTTAATTAAGGAAAGGCTTGTTTCAGCCTTCCTGTCTCCTGTGATCTATGAAATGTGCTATAACTTCACCTTCTTTATTTCTTCCTCCATTCTACAGTGGAAAGGGGAGAAAGAATAGGAGAGAACGAAGCGGGGGGAACAGGGGGAGTGGGGAGCAGGTGAAAGCAAAGCCAATTCTTGGATGAGCCTGGGAGCCAGGCTGCCTGAGTTAAAATCCAACTTCATAAGCCATGTGACCCTGGGCAAAGAATTTACTTCTCTGTTCCTTAGTTTTCTGATCTGTAAATTATAGATGAAACAAGTATCCATATCATGGGGTTGATGCAAAAAATAAAATAAGTTACTGTATCGTATAGAGCACTTAGAACTGAACCTGACCCATGTCAGCTTTTTTCATGAATCTAATTAGAGTTCCCTGACAACATCCTTCTCTTCTTCATGCTAAGCTTCCCTAACCCTCTCTGATGAATTCTTCACTTGAAATGAATATTCTGAGTGCTGGGCAATGAATTAAAATCTTTGATCCTCTTACAAACCATCACACAGACCAAAATGAGTGTTCCTTCATATTCACTCTCTCTCCCACTAAACCTTAAATTCCTTATTAGTCCTTCTAGTCCCACACCTGGCCAAAGGTTGGTGGCCAGTAAATGTTTGTTGGTTTAATTATGTAAACTTCTATGAACACAGACTGCTTTCCTAAGTTTTATTAGAAATTGCATTGCAAAGACATTTTAAAACATATCAGACTCACTAAAAATATACAGTACCAAAGTGCATAACAAAGAAAACATATTTTAAATCCTAAGAATTTTAACAGAAACTGTATACCTGATGACACTTTTATGTTAATTTAAAATGAAGCATACTACAAAAATATATAATAATAGTTATTAGTCTATAACATAGTACAGCAAGGGAGAGTTTATATACTGTTATCCCTCCTGTGTTTTGTCAGTTCCAGAATTTTTAGTTATGTTCAGATATTAAGGGAGGCTTTTATCCACCAAAGCTTTGTAAAGGAGAAGAATGAGCTTTGCTCCCCTGAGTCGAGTAGATGACAGATGCTGTTCTCAGAGCTGTTCTAATTCTTGTTGAGCCTGAGGCAAACTCGCAACACTGAAGCAAGATTGTCATGGAGATACACAGTCATCTCATATTAGAGCCGTCACCTTAGCTATGAATTGTCCTATCTAAAGAATGAAAAGAAGCATCTCTAGATAGATAAACTTTTGAAATTAGCAGAAGGGCCAGAAATGTATATGATTAATTAGAATCAGTTAAATAGTCTCAGTTTGCAGAGCTGAGTGAAAGATTCACAAAATATAGTGCCTCCTATAGTGCCCTTTTTTTAAATTTATTTATTTATTTATTTTTGGCTGTGTTGGGTCTTCGTTGCTGTACGCGGGCTTTCTTCTAGTTGCAGTGAGCGGGGGCTACTCTTCGTTGAGGTGCACGGGTTTCTCATTGCAGTGGCTTCTCTTTGTTGTGGAACATGGGTTCTAGGCACGTGGGCTTCAGTAGTTGTGGCACATGGGCTCAGTAGTTGTGGCTCGCAGGCTCTAGAACTCAGGCTGAGTAGATGTGGCGCACGGGCTTAGCTGCTCTGCGGCATGTGGGATCTTCCCAGACCAGGGCTCAAACCTGTGTCCCTGAATTGACAGGCGGATTCTTAACCACTGCGCCACCAGGAAAGTCCCCCAATTAGAGTTTGAGAGAAGCAGGAACTCATAAAGGGCCATCCCCTGCTCCTCCCTGTCCCCCTAAGTCACCTATCTTCAAAATACATCCCCAATTCAGCCACTGACCTCTGCTAGGTCCTCCATTGGCTTTCCACTGAGTTGGGACTTAGGGAAGAATGAGAATGAGTACAGGAGAAGCTTAAAAATGCAACAATAAGTAGAGGACCAAGAAGATGTGTCTATGAAGAAGGTTTCAAAACAATGACATAGACATAGCATGATCAGCAACAGGGATGAGTCCAAAACATCTGGATGAAAAGTAAAACTAAGTAATCACCTGAAAATTACTAAAGATAAAATTGTATTTAAGGAGACAGAAGTATTTTTCTGTCTCTGTGTGTGTGTGTGTGTGTGTGTGTGTAGTTTAAAGGCAGGAAAAATAGATATAATCAAAATCTACTGGACCACTGGACCATTGAATCATACAATTATCTTCTTTGAGATTAATGAGAACAGTAGGTACAACTTTTCACCAACTCACCACTATACAAATAATTTTTCCTAGAATAAAATTTTGATATTCAACCTTGTATATATATTATCAGTTTTTTGTTCATTTCCTTAAATAAAAGGACAGATAAAAATATAAATCCATGTAATAATGATATAAAATGACCCTATACATTATTCTATTTCTTAATTTTATAGGAAAAAATAATGAGAATCTAGAAAAGTTTAACCACCTCTAGGTCATAAAAGTCATTCACGGAAACAGTCAAAGTCTCCTAAATTTTAATATCTTTTTAGACCACAACCAATGATTAATTTAAGTAATTTTTTTCCACATACTTCTGAATTTCTAAGACAAGCCCTGCACCATCCCAGATATTGTGTCATCTATGAACAGACAAAACTTTCTTCATAGTTTACAGTTTCAAAACAATGAAATAGACATAGCACAATCAGCAACAGGGATGAGTCCAAAACATCTGGATGAAAAGTAAAACTAAGTAATCACCTGAAAATTACTAAAGAAATAAAAAGTAAAAGTAAAACTAAGTAATCACCGGAAAATCACTAAAGAAAACTAAGAAAAAGCTACACAATTCAAACTGCATAAGTGCTATGTACTTAACACAGTTCTGAAACAGAATGTATATATATTCAGATGGAATAGTCTGGGCAAGTTGCTATAGTTTAAGCTCTGACTAAAAAATGAGAGCACAGGTAAATGACATTGTGGGGAAGAACACTCTAGGTAGAAGACAAAGCTTTGGAAAAAGTTCAAAGACAAAAAGAAACTTCGCCTCACCGTGTTGGAAAACTAGTAAAAGGTAGACATGGCTAGAATCTACTGAGTTAGAGCTAGTCCATGCAGAGCCTCATGGGCCAAGATAAGGATTTTGGATTTTATTCTATGATCTTGGTGTCAAGTGATTTGAAACTTGGAGGTTGCATGGTCAAATTTACTAATGTAAAGGAACAGTCTGGCACTGTATGAAAAGTAGATTAAAGAGAGGCAAGAATGGAAGTAGGGATGTTTATTAAAAGGTCAGCAGAGATAAAATAGACTTTAAAATAAAGAATATTACAAGAGACAAGGAAGGACACTACATAATGATCAAGAGATCAATCCAAGAAGATATAACAATTATAAATATATATGTACCCAACATAGAGGCACCTCAATACATAAGGCAACTGCTAACAGCTACAAAAGAGGAAATTGACAGTAACACAGTAATAGTGGGGGGCTTTAACACCCCCTTACACCAATGGACAGATCATCCAGACAGAAAATTAATAAGGAAACAGAAGCATTAAATGACACAACAGACCAGATAGACTTAATTGATATTTATAGGACATTCCATCCAAAAACAGCATATTACACTTTCAAGCGTGCAAGGAACATTCTCCAGGATAGATCACATCTTGGGTCACAAATCAAGGCTCAGAAAATTTAAGAAAATTGAAATCACATCAAGCATTTTTTCTGACCACAACACCATGAGATTAGAAATGAATTACAGGGGAAAAAACGTAAAAAACACAAACACATGGGGCTAAACAATACTTTACTAAATAACCAACAGATCACTGAAGAAATCAAGGAGAAAATCAAAAAATACCTAGAGACAAATGACAATGAAAACACAACAATCTAAAACCTATGGGATGCAGCAAAAGCATTTCTAAAAGGGAAGTTTATAGCAATACAAGCCTACCTTAAGAAACAAGAAAAATCTCAAATAAACAATCTAATATTACACCTAGAGGAACTAAAGAAAAAACAAACAGAACCCAAACTTACCAGAAGGAAAGAAATCATGAAGATCAGAGCAGAAATAAATGAAATGGAAACAAAGAAAACAATAGCAAAGATCAATGAAACTAAAAGCTGGTTCTTTGAGAAGGTAAACAAAATTGATAAACCATTATCCAGACTCATCAAGAAAAGAGGGAGAGGGCTCAAATCAATAAAATTAGAAATGAAAAAGGAGAAGTTACAACAGACATGGCAGAAATACAAAGCATCCTAAGAGACTACTCCAAGCAACTCTATGCCAATCAAATGGACAACCTGGAAGAAATGGACAAATTCTTAGAAAGGTATAACCTTCCAAGACTGAACCAGGAAGAAATAGAAAATATGAACAGACCAACACAATTAATGAAACTGAAACTGTGATTAAAAATCTTCCAACAAACAAAAGTCCAGGACCAGATGGCTTCACAGGTGAATTATATCAAACATTTGGAGAAGAGCTAACACTCATCCTTCTCAAACTCTTCCAAAAAATTGCAGAGGAGGGAACACTCCCAAACTCCTTCTATGAGGCCACCATCACCCTGATACCAAAACCAGACAAAGATACTACAAAAAAAGAAAATTACAGACCAATACCACTGATGAATATAGATGCAAAATCCTCAACAAATTACTAGCAAACAGAATCCAACAACACATTAGAAGGATCATACACCATGATCAAGTGGGATTTATCCCAGTGATGCAAGGATTCTTCAATATATGCAAATCAATCAATGTGATACACCACATTAACAAATTGAAGAAGAAAAACCATACGATCATCTCAATAGATGCAGAAAAAGCTTTTGACAAAATTCAACACCCATTTATGATAAAAACTCTCCAGAAAGTGGGCATAGAGGGAACCTACCTCAACGTAATAAAGGCCATATATGACAAATCCACAGCAAGCATCATTCTCAATGGTGAAAAACTGAAAGCATTTCCTCTAAGATCAGGAACAAGACAAGGATGTCCACTCTCACTACTATTATTCAACATAGTTTTGGAAGTCCTAGCCACGGCCATCAGAGAAGAAAAAGAAACAAAAGGAATACAAATTAGAAAAGAAGAGGTAAAACTGTCACTGTTTGCAGATGACATAATACTATACAAAGAGAATCCTAAAGATGCCATCAGAAAACTACTAGAGCTAATCAATGAATTTGGTAAAGTTGCAGGATACAAAATTAATGCACAGAAATCTCTTGCATTCCTATACACTAATGATGAAAACTCTGAAAGAGAAATTAAGGAAACACTCCCATTTACCATTACAACAAAAAGAATAAAATACCTAGGAATAAACCTACCTAGGGAGACAAAAGACCTGTATGCAGAAAACAATAAGACACTGATGAAAGAAATTAAAGATGATATCAACAGATGGAGAGATATACCATGTTCTTGGATTGGAAGAATCAATATTGTGAAAATGATTATACTACCCAAAGCAATCTACAGATTCAATGCAATCCCTATCAAATTACCAATGGCATTATTTACAGAACTAGAACAAAAAATCTTAAAATTTGCATGGAGACACAAAAGACCCCAAATAGCCAAAGCAGTCTTGAGGGAAAAAAGTGGAGCTGGAAGAATCAGACTCCCTGACTTCAGACTATACTACACAGCTACAGTAATCAAGACAATATGGAACTGGCACAAAAACAGACATACAAATCAATGGAACAAGATAGAAAGCCCAGAGATAAACCCACGCACCTATGGTCAGCTAATCTATGACAAAGGAGGCAAGGATATATAATGGAGAAAAGACAGCCTCTTCAATAAGTGGTGCTGGGAAAACTGGACAGCTACATATAAAAGAAAGAAATTAGAACACTCCCTAACACCATACACAAAAATAAACTCAAAATGGATTAGACCTAAATGTAAGACCGGACACTATAAAACTCTTAGAGGAAAACATAGGCAGAGCACACTTTGACATAAATCACAGCAAGATCTTTTTTGATCCACCTCCTAGATTAATGGAAATAAAAACAAAAATAAACAAGTGGGACTTAATGAAACTTTAAGGCTTTTGCACAGTAAAGGAAACCATAAACAAAATGAAAAGACAACCCTCAGAATGAGAGAAAATATTTGCAAATGAATCAACAGATAAAGGATTAATCTCCAAAATATATAAACAGCTCATGCAGCTCAATATTAAAGAAACAAACAACCCAATCCAAAAATGGGCAGAAGACCTAAATAGATATTTCTCCAAAGAAGACATACAGGTGGCCAAGAAGCACATGAAAAGCTGCTCAACATCACTAATTATTAGAGAAATGCAAATCAAAACTACAATGAGGTACCACCTCACACACCAGTTAGAATGGGCATCATCAGAAAATCTACAAACAATAAATGCTGGAGAGGGTGTGGAGAAAAGGGAACCCTCTTGCACTGTTGGTGGGAATGTAAATTGATACAGCCACTATGGAGAACAGTATGGAGGTTCATTGAAAAACTAAGAAGTAGAATTACCATATGATCCAGCAATCCCACTACTGGGCATATACCCAGAGAAAACCATAATTCAAAAAGACACATGCACCCCAATGTTCACTGCAGCACTATTTACAATAGCCAGGTCATGGAAGCAATCTAAAAGCCTATCGACAGATGAATGGATAAAGAAGATATGGTACATATATACAGTGGAATATTAGTCAGCCATTAAAAGGAACGAAATTGGGTCATTTGTTGAGAGGTGGATGGATCTAGAATCTGTCATACAGAGTGAAGTAAGTCAGAAAGAGAAAAACAAATATCGTATATTAACACATATATGTGGAACCTAGAAAAATGGTACAGATGAACCAGCTTGCAGGGCAGAAATTGAAACGCATATGTAGAGAACAAATGTATAGACAGCAAGGGGGGAAAGCGGCAGGGGGCTGGGGGTGATGGTGTGATGAACTGGGCAATTGGTATTGCCATGTATACATTGATGTGTATAAAATTGATGACTAATAAGAACCTGCTGTATATAAAAATAAATAAAATAAAATTCAAAAATAAAAAAAAAAGGCTAGCAGGAGTCTGAGTGAAAGAAGAAGTTAGCCTGAACTAGGGTGAGTGTAGTAGAGATAAAGGAAATTGGATAGATTCAAGTAAGTTTATGTAGGTAGAATCAAAGGACTTGATAAAATAAAGAATGGGAGTAAAAGAGGGAAGAGTCAAGAATGACTTCTAGTTTCTATCTTGAGCTGATGAGTGTATGACTGAGTTGAAGATTGGGGAGTAAAAGATTTCAGAGGAAATAAATTCAGAGGAGTTAAGTTTGAGGTGCTTGCTGTTCACCCAAGAAGAAATGACAAACATACAACTGGATATATGAAGTGTACAAAACTCTGAAGAAAGGTCAAGACTGGAGACCGATTTTGAGATCTATGTTAATATATAAAGTCTTGCAATGGGTGAGATCATCTCATAAGCATGTAAAGGTAACTGTTACAGAGAGGAGAGGAAACCTGCTTTTGAGCTTAGATGAATAGCAACAATAATTTTTTAGCTTTTCAGATATATTGACTTCTAGATAATACAAAGAAGAAATGTTTATCTAAGTATTCTAAGTCTGTTTTATAATTATTTCTGAACATAAAATAGCATTTGAGGAATTTTGTATCATATACTATACCAAGTGTTTTCCATGAATTTCTCTCTCACAGTAATGTTATCAATAATGTAATGCTATTACCCGGGACGTACAGATAAAGAAGTTGACATACAGAGAGATTAAGGAAAATTACTTATAATTGCTCAACTAATATGAAAGCAACTGGAATTAAACATATGAATTATATAATTCAAGAATTCCACTTCACCACTGAGCTAATCACTTCTATTTAACTAATTTTTCTAAGTAATTTTATATAATCCTTACAACTTCCTGGTAAAGTTGGAAATACTACAGATACAGATTTTAAAACTTTAAAGCTCACAAATGATATGTAATTTGCCAAGTGCATAGTATCAGCGCTGAAGAGAATATTTGTCACAGCGATACAGTTTATCCATACGCAATTAGGCAAAGACTTTGGCAGTATTAGAAAGTAAGTACTATAGATTGCAGGTACATCCAAGACAATGCACCTTGGTTCATAATCCAAGGACAATGAATTATGATTAAATAAGTGAGGTTTCATCCTACCTCTTTATTAGCAGAACATTCAAAGGCCTACTACCTATGTGTCTTAGTGATATAAACAAAGGTTATTTTATAAACCTAAGTATTTACATATCTCCCTGGTTTACAAAGTACTACTATATTCATATGATTGGAACACAACTTCACTCTTTACTCTCAGCAATGGAAGCAATGAAGGAAGAAAGGGAGGGAGGAAAAAAGGGAAGGATGGAAGGAAGGAAAAAGAAAGGCTTGTGTTTTCTTGATTAAAAACTTCATCCACATCCCTTCCTGGTAATAATAATCCAGCTTCACTTTTAATACAATACAATGTTTCTCAAGGAAACATGAAAAATGGGCATTGTTCAGTAATAAGAAACTCATCAAAAGGGTTGTTTTGTCTGTTGAAAGCCAAATAACCAGCTGATGAAGGAATTCTTCAGATCCCCATTATTTACTTAGGCATTGTATAGATGACTGATCTTATTCCTTTTGAAGTTTCAGCTTCAAATAGCATCATTTTTTTTCAGTTTCTTAAGAAAATATATTTACCTTAATTTGTAAAAAACCAAGTGGGTGAAATTTTGTAACATGCCTGGAAACAAGGGAAACAACAACAGATTGGGAAATCCCTGGTGTAGCTGCAGCCTGAATCACTCAGTTGTTTTTGCTGTTGGGTAGCCATGGCCTTCAGGGCCAGTGATGGATGAGTGATGGAGTCAGCCTGATTCTGTACAAAATCCATGCTTGAAGTGGCAGCCAAGGTCAAAAGACAAAGCTGGCTGGATCTCTGAACCTAGCAAACTGTTCCTGTTTTTTCAGGGGCTCTGGGGAGGCCCTTCAATGTGGGGGGCCAGGCTTATCAACCTATCCTTTTCCTACTCCCCCACTCAACACACATTGTTACTTCATTTCCATAACAAACTCATACTTTCTGATTACCATGTCAAGTATGCCACCCAGGTTCAGTGCCAGAGTAGAAAAAGTAATTTTGTTTGGCTGGATTAATATGAACCTATTCAAAAAGTCCACAAAACAAATGCAGTCTGATTCTCCCCATTCTTTTTCTTCCCAGTCCTGTTTACCGAGAAGTATACTTTGGCTCAAATGTGTATTAACAAGGAAATCTATGTTTGTAGTGACCTGCTCTGAATGGGTCCCATTCTTACTGAAAGTCTTCTACCATAACAAAGAAAAAAATCCTGATAGGTTGGAGAGAGTAATTCATAGAGGAAGATGTGCTGACAGCTCCGATTGAATAGCTTTCCTCCTCTAGGGCTCCAACTTCTGTAGGCCCCCAGGCTCAGGGAACTTATTCACTCACTAGAATCCCAGAACGGCAGTCACATCCAACCAAATCCTGGAAGTGATTAGAGAAGAGACCTCTTTCCTGAAAAAGCAGCCTTTCAATTAGCTACACACAGGGTTTTCTGGAGGGGGGGTAGGTTGCTGTTTTTTTTGGTTTTTTTAAACTAGAGAGTAGAGAAAGATGAAATTTCAGACTCTGGGTTTTAATAAGTCTCTGATTTTTCTATCTATAATGGCTTCCTGTATTCTGTGCATGATGAGCCAAAGGGAGCTGCCATGTTGGAATAGTTATGAGCTATTGAAGAGCAGACCAAAGGCGTGGAGCCTATAATGAACTGGGATCAGATATTACCAAGATGTTGTATATCATGACAACAAAGCAGAGGGACGGAGGATACATATAAAATGTTAGGGTCATTTTCCTGGATGGGGAGAAGTCAGCCCTGGATTCAAGTCCTATATATTGTTGATAAATCTGGTTACACATGACAGTGTGTTAAGATTATCCAATCCTTAGCACAAGGAAGAAAAACTGAAGGCTCCTTGCTGAGTCTAGGCTGCTGGATTTTCATTTATTTTATCATTTTATTTTTGTCTTACATGCTCTTTAAAACATAAATTTGAACGCTTTGATGTAGTAATATCTTTCCTATCCTCCTCAGGCCCCACCACTTGCTTTTGGATTTCACCCATCCCACTACACATCCATTAAGTAAACTTTTACTGAACATCTACTATGTGTCTGGCACTATTCTAGGCACTGGGCTTTCAGCCAGCAATCAAAAAATAGGCAAAATCTCTTCTCTCATGGAGCTCACATTCCAGCAGAGAGAGGTTGGAGGAGGAGAGAAAATAAGTAAAAAAGTAATGTATCAGATAGTGAAAGTATTATGGCAGAAAAAGAACGGAATGAACACAGTAGACAAGTGTTGCAAAGAAAGATAGGGTTGTTGTGAGAAACTGACAGTCACACACACCCAAACATACATTCACCCTTTCCATAACAAGACTCAAATCCCTCTATCTACAATGCAAAAGAAAATACAGAAAGCAAATCATCTCCCTGCAAGTCACAGGAACAGAATTTTCATTTCTTACCAGTTTATTTATATGACAAATAATCCAACTAAAGTCCCCTACTTTCCAAGAACTTACCATGAAAGACATATTTCCACTGGCAGAGAGATGGGAGGAATCAAGGCAAGAGCGAGTATCAGAATAATATACAGATTTTTGCTTTGTTTTTCATCCTTGGGCTTTAACTTAAAGACTTCTCTATTGAAATGACTTTTCAACTTTTGATAGTAATTAATTGTTATCAATTAAAAATCAGGATATTTCACATAAAATTTAGATATTAGGCTTCTCTTGAGAAATCAAACATTCTGGCAACACTGGCCCATATTCCTCTATAACAGAGTTGTCTGGAAATGAGTACTATTCGCTCCCTTGGAGCAAGATATTCCTCAGTTTCTTTAGGCCCTACAGTTCCCTGTTGTTTTACTCAGGGGCCATTTCATACATCCATATGATGTCCTGAAACTCTGCCCGCCCCAAAAAAGAAACCAAGAAAGATTAATATTAAAACCAATAGTCACTAGATATCAAGTGAGAATTGCTTAGCACCCAGATGTGAGTTAATATTTATATTGATCACTTTACTAAAACGGTTCTTACTGGTCTTGAATAAAACAACCTGCAACCCAAATCTCTCTGAATCAGTATCATTCCTCCTCCTTTCAAACTACTGCTGCCATAGAATTATTCCATCTGACTTTGTCCAAATGTCCATAGCCACTATTTATCTGGAATTCCATTGAGTGGATTAGATTTTAATTCTGAGATCATTAAGAAATTATAGGAGATGATCTATATACCACTCCTTGTTCTATGAAAGAAGTGGAAGTGCCAGTAAAAAAAAAAAAAAAAAAAAAAAAATGTGCTTTTTCCAGTGTAGTTATTCAGGAAACCAAACAACATTAGGAAACAGACGACTTCGCCAATAAGCACTGCAACCACTTTCCTAAATTTAACTACAATTGTCTTTAGGGATAAAATATCAAAGTCCAGGGCTTCCCTGGTGGCGCAGTGGTTGAGAGTCCGTCTGCCGATGCAGGGGACGCGGGTTTATGCCCCGGTCCGGGAGGATCCCACATGCCGTGGAGCGGCTGGGCCAGTGAGCCATGGCCGCTGAGCCTGCGCGTCCGGAGCCTGTGCTCCGCAACGGGAGAGACCACAACAGTGAGAGGCCCGCGTACCGCAAAAAAAATAAATAATAATTAATTAATTAAAAAAATAAAATAAAAGTCTGAAAAACATACTATATAGTTGGAAAATTATCTTAGATTCCTATTTAAGAATGCTTAAAGCAACCATTAAATTTCAATCTATAAAAACTTTTGGCTTTGGACTATTTAAAAAAACCACTAGACAGTGTTTGAGGCAATCTAATCCCCAAAGTACAACTTATTATTTTTAACTGCAAGTAATGTTTTGACCTTGGACACAGAAATCAATTCTTTTTCAGTGCCCAAGTCAAACCTTTTCGACTACTTCAATGTCCAGAGGATGTGAGATTGCTTAGAAATAGACAAGAAGATGCCAGCCACAGATGGATTTCCATTTGGAAGCATTTTAGATACAAGAGCAGAAATTAGCCATCTCCCTTCTTTTCCAGTGGGGAGGACCATGTCAGCTCCACATCAATAAGAAGAGCTCTTAAGTCACAGGATGAAGAAGGAGGTAGAAGACTCGGATGAAGGATGTCCTGGATGAGAAAGTGCCCAGTTTAGGCAGGCAGAGGGGCAAGAATTTCTAGGGAGACATTCATCTAGGATGTGCACGTCCTGTCTGACTACAGGTAAGATAGAGCGCTTCTGGTTGCCCTAGCTTTACCTATAACTATATATGGAATTAACCCATCTTGTGGGATTTCTTTCTTTGTTGTCTGTTGTTTTTAATGCTCATTTACAAATACTTGGTTCTTAGGCTTCCAAAGGTCCATCTTTCCATTTGTAGAATCAGGCTATGGGACAACACAGATGATCTACATTCTGTGGGAGCCATTCTTCCTCTGACACCACTTACTACCCGGAAAGTTATTGATGAGATGCAGCAGTGAGCAGCCCAGTCCTTTCCCACAACTGTACAGCAGGTTTCTGCTGATTCTTACTCTTTTACAATCTCAAATGATGAACACAAGTCCTCAACCACTTTTCTGTTCTCAATTTTAAAGTCTGTTTGGAAAGATCACTCCTCTTCAGACTCCCTTTACTCAGTCAAACAAGTCAGAAGAGACATTACTACAGACTCCATAATTTCTGCTGGCTTATTTTAGTTAGGTTGATTGTCTGCTAACGACTTTTGTGGCTGTGGGTTGGTTGCTTCATTAATTGGCATTAATAGCTTTTTTTGGCTATTTATAACCTGAAGGTTGTTTTCTCAAGAGAAAAATCCAGAAGAGAATATCAAACCTCTCTCAACACTAACGTGTACTCAGCAAAGTGCAGAAATAATAAGTACAGTTCAGCGGGTGGGGGGAAGAAGCTTTAGTCTTAGAAAACAAACAGCTTCAGGTTCATTCGGTAAAAAAACACACTAGTAGTTCTTAAAATGTGGGGATCACGGACACCCCTCAAGACACCAAGGAAAATCATAATAAGCCCTCTTTCTACAATAATGCACAATATTGGGCATTTAAGAATTCTCTAAACCCACTCATGGTCTTAAAAGATTCACAGACCTCAAGTAAAAGCCCAGGGAGGAATGCAAATAAATATTCTTTTGTTTTCAATTCATGGCCTTGGTAGGAACATTAGTTATACACCTAGTTAACAGATAGTCCATAAGAGAGATCTTTACCCAGTGAAAGACTGGAAATTCAATACAACTTGAATTCAAACACTGATATACTGAAGTGATTACTGTTCCCAGTTTATGCATGAGAACACTGAGGTCTAGCAACTGTAGCATTCCCAAGTTTACTAGCTAGTAAGTAATAAAGCTACGGTTCTAACATAACAAGAATCCAGGCTAGTGGATGGGCCCACTTATGTGACTTTCACCTGAAAATACACCAGTACATACTCAACGCTGTCCATAAGCAGTAAGCTTTTCTTGATGTGGACCATTTTTAAAGTCTTTATTGAACTTGTTACAGCATTGCTCCTGTTTTATATGTTGGTTTTTTGGCCGTGAGGCATGTGGGATCTTAGCTCCCCGACCAGAGATCGAACCTGCACTCCCTGCATTGGAAGGCAAAGTCTTAGCCACTGGACCGCCAGGGAAGTCCCTAAGCTTTTCTTTCTGTTTTTTAAGATCACTTAACCTACACATCACATTTCATATCTCGCTTGAAGGTCATGTGACATAAGAGGGAAGTAATAAGTTCTATAGAATGAGACTAGGGAGACTATTTTACCTTCAATCAAGACATGAGTACCACTAACTTATTTTTTAAACTGCAGCCTAAATATATGATATAACAAAAAAAGCTTGGGTATCTGGATCCCTAAGTTCTTACTAAAATTCTGTTAGCCTGTAGACAAATAATATGTCTAAGCCTCAGTTTCCTGATCTATTCATTGAAGGTGTGTAAGTGTTTTCTAAAATTCTATGGGCCTGTCATTCTGTTAGAGGAGACTTAGGAAGGCAACCCAGTCTCCAGAGTTCTACTAAAATATCATTCCAGGGAGCTGTCTCTGATCAGACAAGTCTGGGTAAAGTGCCTCACATATGTGTCCCTGAAGCCCTTTAATTCTAACACAGCACTTACTATACTGTTCTGAAATCATGCACTTATCTACCTCATTAAATAGTAACTTCTCTGAAGACAAAGGCCTGAGTCTTTTTACCATCCAATGAAGAAGCAGAACTTGTAGGATAAGATCACAGACTCCAATGCCAGACTGGTTTGCACCTCAGGTTTGTGTCCTTGGGTGAGCTACCCAACCACTCTGTACCTTGGATTCCTCACATATAAAGTGGAGACAAGAATGGCACATAACACGTGGAATTATTGTGAGATTTATGTATGTAAGACACATAAAGCATTTAGCAGGCTCCCTGGCATGTAATGAACATTCGATAAAGTATTATCACCAATGTCTAACATTTCCTGACATGTAGTAGATGTCCAGATATTTGCTAAATAAGTGTAAGATGTATTGATAAATTATTTCCTCGGCATTCAAGATCTGAACCCTAAAGAGTCCAAATTAATGACAAACTGTGACTTAAGCAGTTTGTCTAATACAAAATGAGGTACTTTTGAAAAAGAATAGATACATGTATATGTAAAACTAAATCACTTTGCTGTACACCGGAAACTAACAAAACACTGTTAATCAACTATATTCCAATATAAAATAAAAATTAAAAAAAATAAAATGAGGTGCTTTTGTTATCTAGATTCAATGCTCTGTGCATTATATGAAGTTGTATTTAGGAGTGCTGTTGAATAGGAAGCTAATGTTCTTGTGGCTGGTTTCAAACTCTGGTGAAACTTCAAATTTCACAGATCAGAGGCTGTAACAAAGAGGGACTTCCCTGGCAGTCGAATGGTTAAGACTCCGTGCTTCCACTGCAGTGGGCATGGGTTCAGTCCCTGGCCAGGGAACTAAGATCCCCACATGCCACGCCCCCCCCCCAAAAAGAGAGAAGTTGTAACAAAGAGAAGCATTCCCATTGCCAACCATCTACCTTGAAATATATTACATGAGCAAAGACCATAAAGGGGTATGTTTACATGAGAGACTTTGAAGCTCTATGAAAAAAAATTGCTATGCTTTGTGATTTTCACACTAGAGCATGGACTCTTCTCTCTAACTAGATACTGAGCCTTCATTTATAAAAGTTCCTATCTTGGTACTTCCCCCATCATTCTTCATGGAAAACTCCTCCATCCTGTTTCCACTTATGTTCCTGGGTATGTGATAATATTGTTGTGGCTTTCCCAAGATAATGGTGCCAGCTCATTTGTAGCAAACGAATTCAGAATGCATTTGACTTGCAGATTATGGTTTGGTATACTGCATCCTCAGATAGACAGACATATACTCAAAATAACACTTAGAAATATGTGTTAAAGCATCATTAAGATGAATAGCTCCACATTTTAGCTTGTCCAAGCTCGGAAAAATATAACCTTAACAGCAAGTTCTTACTAATTCCTTCAGGAACAAAGGTAGTCCTTTAGGAAGGAGCATTTTTTAAAAGGTATTACAGATATCTGAATCACTGCCTTTATAAGAAATAATTGCTAACTTTATTAGTTATGATTCATAAAGAAAATTCTGTTCCATGTACATTCAAACTATCTTTTTCAATAGCTGTCTGAGTAGAAAGAATAGACAAAACACCACCCAGCATTCCACATAAGCATAGATTCTTGACTATTCATGCTCCCTAGAATTTCAGTCTGGAATTAGAAGAGATAAAGGAAAAGGATGATACAAAGATAAAGGAAAGAGGAGATAAAAGGAAAAGGATGTGGGGCTAAACAATTTGAGTGTATTGCCCTCTCTGGGCTTCAATTTTCCTCTAGGCCTCAATCTTAACTAGGGGACTACTGAATTACCATCTATTATAATAATGCATAATCTTATCATCTCACCACTCTCTAATGACCATATCCTGGTTGTAAAATGATTTACCTTCTGTTACTCAGTAATTAGCAAACTACACTGACAAAGTGCACTGCATACATTTTAGCTTTGAAATATTTTGCTTCCAACGTGGCTTCTTAAAACAATAATGATGTTATAGCAGCTTAATTTGTCAGTAAGTTGACATTAAATTGTTTTCTCAGCTGTGTTAAGTGACAAGAATCAGTTCCACATGTTTATCACATAGACTATGATTTATGATTCCTGAAGTAAACTTGATGTTTACTTCCACTGGAATACATTTATTTATTTTAATTCTGAGGCTATTTGGGGCAGGGGGAAGGAATGCATTACTCTCTTAAACGTTTCCTTTAATGACTATATCAAAGTAGGAGTGAAATCTTCAACTATACTCTCATGCTACTTCAAAATGTGTTATTTCCAGTTGTAGAAAATAAGGAAAATAGCATTGAACATATAACCCTACATATATACTCAGCTGACAAAGCTGATGAAGCTGTTTAAAAAAAAAAAAAAAAAGCTGTTTTAGAAACAGACTCAGACAACAAACTTATGGTTACCATGGGGGAAGGCGGGGTGGGGGGGTGGTTAGGGATAGTTAGGGAGTTTGGGATTGACTAACAAATAAATAAATGTATGTGTGTGTGTGTGTGTGTGTGTATTTGTAAATAAAAAATAAATAAATTTTAAATAAATTTTAAAAATGAAAAATAAACTGTTTTAGCAATTGGCTCTGTATGTTGTTACCAAGACAACACCAATACTGACAGCCAAAAGTACATTGTCTTTCTGTGTGAACATATTTTAGATAACCTTAATTGCAAAGGAAATTAGATCAGAGTCTGATTCTGTGAGAAAATGCAGAACTCTACCCAGATTTCCCCCATGCAGTGGGATGTGGTCTGTTTTCGTAGGCTGAATAATCCCTCAACTTCCCTTCAATAACTCACCATAATGTCCCCCAAGACTTATATTCATCCCAGAGTCATTGCCACCAGCAACTATGGCAATGTATGACTAGTCCATTAAGAAGTGAAGCAAGAGCCTGATGAACTCACACGGCTAGCCTAAAGAAGTAGAATATTCCCAGGCTCTCTTGAGTAATATACCATTTTCACTGGATTTTCTGAAGTTTCCCCGGGGCTAAGAGGGAGGACTGTATGATGTTTTCTGTAGAGAGATGCTTGACTCATTTGGCTACTACTGCATGTAGCAGTGGTGACCTAAGTGGGAGGGAAACCCAAAAAAGATAGGCTATATTATACCATATACCTGATTCACTTTGCAGTACAGTAGAAACTAACACAACATTGTAAAGCAACTATACTCCAATAAGAATAAAATAAAAAGATGGTAAAGTTTCAAAAAAAAAAGAATAGATAATAGGGAGCAGAGGAATTTGTACTGTGAAAAAAGAAAATCTTACAATAACCTGTGGAAAATGGCAGGATCAAACAGGTTTTTGTTTGGGGAGCAAACAGGGTAGAAAGTATTGTTCTTGAAAATAGTTTATACAGGTAGCACTTTATAAAGATGTTCTGTCTCCTAAAGCATAGTGCTAGTATTAACATAAGGAAATCAAAATGTTGAAAAAAAGACGTTTTTAATCATTGGATTTGTTTCTAAATGTACAGCTGAAACCTATTTGAATCCAAGTTTCAGTTATTCTGATGTTAGAACAAAAGGCAGCAGCTCTCACCTCACATGTTGTGAACAGATAGTAGATTGTCGATAAATATTTGTCAAATGAAAGGTGAAAAACCAAACTTATTTATCCAAGTTACACCTAGATAATGCCTGTAAATCTCAGATTGCAGTCAAACCTTATACATGATGGAAAACAGAGGTGGGGCAGACAGCTGACTTTTGAAGTATCTCACAATCATTTACAGTCATCTATGGCATTTTACAAGTGATAAAGACACACATTCAGTGTCATCTATGTTGAGAAGTAGTCACCACGTCCCATTTGAAGATGAAGAAAAATAACAGTCACCTAGGAATTAATGACAACTTATCAATAAAGAACTGTAGACTGGCCTGAGAACCTAATAATAATTTGTATTAATGATTTACATTTGAGTGATTACATTGATGCAGATGTAGTGCCAAGCACTGTTTATACATTATATAATTTGATTCTCATAAATGAGAATCAAGGTAGGTAAGGTAGGTATTATTGTTCCCAGTTTATATATAAGGAAATTGAGTCTCAAAGAAGTAACTTCCCTAAACTAAACTTACAAAACCTGTGGGTGGCTGAACTGTGATATAAGCCAAGTCCAGTAGACAAAAAAAAAAAAAAAGCCAATTCAAGTATTTTCCTGCAGTAGAGTAATTTGAGATAGACTTCAAAAGATAAATATATTTTAGACATTCAGAGATGGGAAGGAAGGAAAGACATTCCAGGCAGAGAGCATGGTTGTTACTTCTGCTCATGACTGTATGAGTCTAACCCAAAAGAATGGGAGACAGACCAGCAATAATCAGTGTTGAAAATCATAACCACATGTATCCATGTACATGATTACGAGCATCTGTTCAAAAAATAAAACTACACACATGAACTTTAGATAGATTCAGATAGACATCACAGTTTTTAACTGCAATTTGCTTTGCATAACCAATTCTTGCCCTTGGTTCTCCAAGGCCAAGACTGAGAAACAATAACTTTAAGATGGAGCAAACACTCTGACAAAGAGTAAGAAACAATCGGTAACACATTTGATTAGGAAGCACAAAAGGGGCTCCACTTGCCCAAAGAGACTTGAAAGAAAAAAAGATGTTCCCATGAGGCATAGCATAAAATTGACAGGATTTTACTCAAGATTGAAACATAGCTCAGAACCACAATATCAACACAGAGACACTTTGTTGAATCATCTGTCCCACTCTTAGGGAAAAGAAGTCAAACCAGGTTTGGTACACCAAGAAGGAAATTCACAAATAACAGAGGAATCCAAACAGGCCACTTATGGCTAAGTCAGAGCTCATTGATCATATCCAGGATAATCATCACATATACACAAATTTCAGTACCTCAAAAAAGTAAAGATTTTCACATGGGAATGGAGTGTTCTGGAATGAATTACTCATATCTTTAGAATTTAACTTCTCATATCTCTAGAATTTCTCTGTCATATAATTCTTTGAGTTGCATGAGAGTCATTTTCTTAGGTAATCTGGTCAATCCTTTTGACCAAAAATCAGATCATTCTTTTCCAAAAAAAGAGACAATTACCATGTCTTTCCAGAAATTCTTGCCCAACATCTCAGAGACTAACACAGATTAAAGTACAGTTACCTTCCAATCATCTACATAAATTACAGAATTCTGTCTGGGTCCCCTAAAATAGGAGCTTCCATCTCCTCAAAAAGTAATGGGATAATTCGAAAAGAGACATGTGCCACAATGTTCAATGAAACACTATTTACAATAGCCAGGACACGGAAGCAACCTAAGTGCCCATCAGCAGATGAATGGATAAAGAAGACCTGGCACATATATACAATGGAATATTACTCAGCCATAAAAGGGAACAAAACTGAGTTATTTGTAATAAGGTGGTTGGACCTAGAGTCTGTCATACAGAATGAAGTAAGTCAGAAAGAGAAAAACAAATACCGTATGCTAATGCACATATATGGAATCTAAAAAAACGGTACTGATGAACCTAGGGGAAGGGCAGGAATAAAGACACAGACATAGAGAATGGACTTGAGGACACAGGG
This sequence comes from Mesoplodon bidens, assembly GCF_964165515.1. NCBI lineage: Eukaryota > Metazoa > Chordata > Mammalia > Artiodactyla > Ziphiidae > Mesoplodon > Mesoplodon bidens. The sequence continues at coordinate 61,795,929 of NC_138173.1, forward strand.
GGGAAAGGGGAAGAAGGGATGAAGTGAGAGAATAGCATTGACATATATACACTACCAAACGTAAAATAGATAGCTAGTTGGAAGCTTCTGCATAGCACAGGGAGATCAGCTTAATGCTTTGTGACGACCTAGAGGGGTGGGATAGGGAGGGTGGGAGAGAGGCTCAAGAGGAGGGGATATATGTATACATATAGCTGATTCACTTTGTTGTACAACAGAAACTAACACAACATTGTAAAGCAGTTATACTCCAATAAAGATATATATTTTTTTAAGTAATGGGAAATGCCCTTGTCCATCTATATACCTCACTCTCTCTTCTCCAAGGAAATAAGGTTGATGAGTCTGGCAGATAAATCTGAACATTTAGCTCAGCAGCCTTTTCCCTCTAGTTTGGAATCTACCTGTTCACGGAACCAGTGCACTTTGGTTCTGGTCTTTTACCCCAGAAAGTAATAACCCATGGGTTAGGGCTCATCTTATAGAGCCTTTTCTTTCCGTGACTACTCTACTGGAGCTTCTGGAATAATGTAAGGTAGTAAATCTGTTTGTCTTCTCCATCGAACCAAACTCCATTTGCTGGATTTACCCAATGTCTAGAATTGAGGAGGTAGCGATATTAGAAGGCCCTGTTGTCTTGATGCGTTTAGGGAACACACTGCAATTCAGCTATACCCAAATTATGAAGCTAATCATTTTTACTTTGATCTGTATGACTCCTGTATCTTTTTATTAATGTGTTCTAAACATAGAGAGGGTAGTCAGAATAAGAATTATCACTCCCCCCCCAAAAAAAGAATTTATCCAACACAAAGATTCAGAGTTAAACCTTGGCAAATTCAAAAAGCAGGAAATAGGAAATAAATGTCCCTTAGATTTTTCCACTTATACTTGGATTCATATTTTGGCTCCACCTCTTAATATCTGTGATCTCAAGCAACAGACTGACTTCTCTAAAACTCCCTTGTCTCATTAAAAAAGAGAATAATAGTTCCTGCCTCAAAGATTGATTTAATTGCACTAAACACATGTAAGCGTGCTTAATTAATTAAAGGACATAATTGAGCTAAGCACAGTGGCTGGCACATATCAAGTACTGGGCACCTACTATGAACAAAATGTGTTTGTTATCTGAACAAATGAAAACTCCTCATTAGTCCTCCAATTGTCCCAATCCCCAAGGGTGTAAGAGATCAAGAACAGTCATTAGAAGAACATTGAAGGCAAACAAGTAAATTTTTTAAACTGTCCTCATGTAACTTATCCACATACCATTAAAAATGACTATATCCACAACAGAAAAAAAAAACCATTTAGTTAGTGTGTTTATTATTTCATGAATGTCTCTGGGGCTCTGATACTCTAAGGGCCTCTTTCTTCCTTTCCATTAACTATAATGCATGGATTTTCTTAGTTTTCTCTTTTTTTGCAGTATGCAGGCCTCTCACTGCTGTGTCCTCTCCCGTTGTGGAGCACAGGCTCCAGACGCTCAGGCTCAGCAGCCATGGCTCACGGGCCCAGCCGCTCTGCGGCATGTGGGATCTTCCCGGGCCAGGGCACGAACCCGTGTCCCCTGCATCGGCAGGCGAACTCTCAACCACTGTGCCACCAGGGAATCCCCTTAGTTTTCTCTTTAACATAAAGTTGTCTTTACATTTGTTAAGTTTGAAGGTTATTGTAGACCCATTGATCTATGTCCAGCTGGATATTAAATTGAAAAGAGTTGATTAAATAAAACAGATGGAATTCATTCATTCATGCAACTGATTGAGTATAGTAGTGCCAGTTACTGTTTTAGGTGCTGAGGATAAAGCATTGAACAAGATAAACATGAAGGTAAACACACATGGTGTTTAATTCTAGACAAGGAAGACGAAAAATTAAGGAAAACATCAGGACAATGTGTTACCCTGGCAACAAGCATCTGGCTTGCAACTCAAAGAATTAGACGATACTCTCATTAACTAAAAGGAACTGTGAACTTCTGAGTGTTAGAGAAATATTAAAGAGTAGGAAAAGAGCTAACACTCACTTTCATTTGCAAAATCAGACCTGTCCTCCAGAATCTGATTTTTCTTTTAATCAGGCAGGAACTCCATGAAGAAATATTAACACTATTACTACTAATAATAGTTTATGGATAGTAATAATAACAGTAGTTGGCACTTACTGAGGATTGGTATTCACCAGGCACTAAACAAAATCCTTACCTCTCGGGCTTCCCTGGTGGCGCAGTGGTTGAGAGTCCGCCTGCCGATGCATGCGACACGGGTTTGTGCCCCGGTCCGGGAAGATCCCACATGCCACGGAGCGGCTGGCCCTGTGAGCCATGGCCGCTGAGCCTGCGCGTGTGGAGCCTGTGCTCCACAATGGGAGAGGCCACAACAGTGAGAGGCCTGCGTACCACAAAAAAATAAAAATAAAAATAAATAAATCCTTACCTCTCCTATGAGATAAACATTATTGCCTCGTTTTAAGGTTAGGAAACTGAGGCTCATCAAGTAGCTTGCCAAACATCATGGGATACCAAGATTCAAAGCAAGACAACCCGATTCCAGAGCCCCCGCCTTCAACACTCACATAAGTCTCTTGAAATAAGAAGGGGGAAAAGAACAAGGTTTTCTGAATCCCAGACCTCCTCTACCCTCAGTATCCTGGGTGAAGCAGTACTAATACAGAGCCCAGATTCTTAGGGGATCCCAGGGACTATTTGCCCTCTATGACACCTGCTTTTTCAAATCCATCCAAGGAGCATTTATTGAGCACCTATTAAATGCCAGGTAATGTGCTGTCCCCAGTTCAATACAGTGCATACTGTCTGATACCATTCCAATCCCTCAGACTCTGAAATTATGTTTTGTGAACTTAACAATGAGTTTCCACCAATTTCCATGTGTAGGTTTTATTGTCTTGTTGATGATAAAATGTTCTCAGCAATTCCAGACCTCTCATCCTGACAATGGCCAAGTAAAGAAAGGCCATTTCTTCCTGTGGTTCCTCCTTCAAGAGCAAATAAACTTACATGTCCCAGCTAGCTTCCTCACAAGTCTCACTGTCTTGAATGAGATCACATGTCCATTTTAAATGAATACCTTTGTCTTAACGAATGTCACGTGAGGATTGGTTTAAGCCTGGATTTATGAACCAATCATTAGAATAGGGAGATGAGATTATCCTGAACTTACTCAGACTCACCTCCAAAGTTGTGCAAGGGTTAGCTTCCCCTAAGGCGTGAGTGCTGAAGGCAAACCAGCATTTTATTATGGAAGATAAAGGAGAATAGATTCAGGGTAAGTAACAAAGTGCACCAAAGCTTGATGCTGTTAGGAACCGATTTGTAGCTCATGAAAACACCAGTTCAGTAATTACTGAACATCCATTAAATCATTTCTAAGTGGGGAAAAAGTAGGCATACATCTATTTTCTCGTCAAAAATGGCTGGACCCCAGCCAAGTGGGTCTACCCTGAAAAGGTTTCAGATTTGATCAGGAAGACAGTTTGTTGGAGCTGCAAACAGATGATGCCACCAGAGAGAGAGAGAAGAGCCCCCAGAGGCAAAATTAAGACAATGAATCAGTCATCAAGGTCCAAAGAAATGAGACAAAATAAAATAATTTTAAAAAAAGAGGAGCAAGCAGATACATCCAGAAGTGGAATGGCAGAGAACACAAGTGGGAGTGAAGGCAAAATATCCAGAACTATATAGCCCCGAACAGGGTTGGCGTGCTTTCATACAGCTCATTCCTTCTTGATCCTGGCTCTGGATATATGTGAAAATTCAACGTAGGTCAGACAGTTAAGCTGTGAGAAGCTCCCCCTGGTCCTCACCCCATCCAAGACCCCACGTGGAGGATAGAGCACCAGGCTTCCTTGGGTCCACCATGTCTGTCACTGAGCGAGCCCTATAAATTCCGCTCAGGATAGTGGCACTACTCAGGTTAGTGATATTATCCTTACACAAGCCCTAAAATTCACTAATGAGCAGCCCTTTAGCTAAGACACTGAAGGCTATTAAAATGCAAATATGGAAATGACCTCACGTGCTTACCAAGCATAGTAACATGCTGCTCTGGGTATGAGATCACGTGGCAGTCATGGGAGTGAACTGCTCAGATCTCCTTTCAGGAGAGAGCCTGACATGAGGACTGAAATGAGTGGACAGTGTCTGATCCACTGTCATGTTCACACCGAGGGCATAATCCCCCTGGGCTGCCCTGGCCAGTGACTGAGCACAGCAGGGGCACTACAGCCAGGCCATTCCTGCCCAGTGCGGGACTCCTCTAGCAAGTGATCTTTGCTCCCTGACATATGGGCTGAGATTTTCTCAGAGCTGCTCCACAGTCTGAGACTCTTCCTACTCAGGCTCCCTTTCTTTCCTCTCCCTCTTCACAGGGGTCAGACCTGCCTAACGATCTGAGCCTCTCTCCAACTACTTCTGCTACTTCTCCCCATTATCCTTCAAGGGTGTTTCTAGTTCTATCTTAGCATGTGCTTCCTAGAGCATCTGAACTGCCACAGATCATAAGAAATGTTAAGATCTATTATGCACTGCTAAAGCCCTTAACATCTATAGAAGAAAAGAAATCTTAAGGGTTTGAAGAACCTTCACATCATCTAGCTCAGCATCCTCAGCATTTCAGCATCTTTTGTGCAGCATGGACCAAAATTTATGCAGATGCCGCCTGAGCACTTCTGAAGATAGGAAGTTCCACATTCAGTGGAACAGTTCATGCTACAGGCAACTCCCTGCAGAAACTACCTCCCCATTACTTCCCCCCGCCCCAGGCTTCTAGTTTTGTACCCTAGGACCACTCAGAATGAGCTTATATTACCTTCACATTGGAGGACACATACTCGCTTAACCAGCAGACCAAATACCCCTCATATTGGATATGGTTTCCAGAGTCCTTATCACTATGCTTGCTCCTCTTTTGCACTCCAGTTTCTCAATGTCTTTGAAAATGTATCCGAGCTGCAAACAATCACTGTCTGTCTATTCTGCAAATCCACTGTTAAGCTGTAAGTACCACAAGGGCAAGCGTCAAATCTCTACTCTTTATCACACAGTTAACTCATGACAGAAACCCAATGTATATTTATTGAATGAAGCAAGGAAGAAATGAATGTCCTACCAGTGTCTCTAATTCTCATGAGACCGACATTCCATCCACCATTGAGGGATCTAGACTCCAGTCCTAACAGGAGGAGCTGAAAAATCTATTGAGCAGGTCCTCCTGATCAAGTCAAGGTGAACCCTCCAGATTCCTGCTGAAGATAGACTATCTTCAGGTGGATGGACGGCCCATCTCCTGGATGGCTGCAGGGTACAGTAATCTGAAATAACTCCTATCCTCTTAATCAAAGAAAGAATGAAAACAAGATATCAGGGAATATTGAGGGCAAGTGAGCCTAATCACTAGTAAATGTAGCTTGATAAATATCCTGAAGTCCAGCCAGTTTTGAGAATCCTCATTCCTCTGAATGTAGATTGAGTAGAATATGTAATTGGGGAGAACAGAATTTTGGTCTTTTTCTGGGTGTTAGTTTTAGGGAGATTTCATTTTTATTTCTATCTAATATAATAATTAGAGCATCATTCATCTTGCTCACTGGGACATTTTTATACTGTTAAAACAATTATTTTAGGGTATTTTTATACTGTCTTTTTGCACTTGTACAAAAAGACAGTATTATGTCTTCAAATTGTGTCAAAACATAATTTGAAGTGGGAAATAGGGGATTTACTTTTCCTATAAGTGACAATGTGCACTTGAAGCACACTTGAAGCTTATTTAATATCCTTTAAAATGCATTTTAAAAACTTCTGGGGGCAAAAGCTAAAATTTCCAATGGCCATGGAAGACCAGCAGCATATGGGGAGGGGGTAAAAAGCCTCAGTGAAGATGAGGCTACCACTGCAGTGATTCAGTGCAGGCCCTTCCCCTGAGAGAAAGGTTAACCATAAATTTAGCTACTCAGCCCAAGTGGTTAAAAGTACAAATTGCTGGAGAGTGTTGAAAAGAGGCAGCCTTTATTCCTTGTCTACACCTGTGACACACCATGGAGCTGACTTTCCCCAGTTCAGTAGGGAGAAAGACTAGGAGGTACCACATTATCATCCAGTCTAAGCCATGTTCTTCAACACAGTTTACCGCAAGTCTTAACTTTGTAGAGTTCTGAGAACTGCCTGGCCATTAACGAAAAGAATACTTTGGCCACTGTTTGCTTAAGTCCCTTATGTGCCTATTTTATTAGTTAGAACCTGGAGGGTGAGAACTACAGAGAAGCCTGAATTGACTATCAGTGACAATATTCATTCTACATTTATTTCGGAAATAGAAAATTCAGAACAATGTTTCCCAGCTTGTGATCCACAGAACACTAGTTCCATAAGATAACAATATGTGCTGCATTTTAAAATAAAATCTATAGCCAAATATGTTTCGGAAATAGAGTTAAAGTAGGCTGTTGTGGGTCTTTTCTGTGGCTTTTGGTAATCTAATGTGCACTCTGATTACCTACAGTAGATATGAAGTTTCTCATGATTTCCATAATTATTTGACCATGGAGCTTCTTTGTTTTAAGCAGACAATATTGGAGAGAGACCCTTCCACAGAACTCCACCCTGGGAAATTCTGATTTAGACTAACTCTACAGAGTGAGCACCATTTCTTCTTTTAAAAACATTCATTCAGAACCCACTATGCGAGGGGCACTGGTTAGGCAATGGAAAAATAGAAATAAGATAGAGTCTCTCTGTCTTCTAAGAGCTTACAGCATGGTGGTGAGATCAGACCCACAGAAGACTGGAAGCAGAAAACCAATTCGGGGTTTGATGCATCAGTCCTGATGAGGTATAATAAGCAGAGGCAGCTACAGGAGAAAGAGGGGAGCAGTGCAGAAGGAATTTCAGAACTGAAACACGTTTAGAGAATGTGTACTCTATGCAAGACAAACAATGTGTTAGACAAATGACATATTACAAGTTCAAAAAAGAATCTCACCAGAGCATGAATTTCCTTCAGAGAGAATTCTCTCGGGCGACCCCAGGCTGAGTTGGTAGGATGAGGGCAAGGAATGAAATCAGAACTATGATATTATGGGATAGTCACAGTTCCAGGGAACCCCAGCTAAGAGCTCATCAAACCTCACAGAATGACATACCTCCCACAGTTTAAGTATCAAATAGTAAATTTGCAAAGCCACAGAGAGGAAACTCTGCTGCCAACTTGGAAGCTAGGCAGAGGGAACATTGATTGGGAGGGATTTTTTTTTAATTAAAGATGAAAGCATTTTGAACCAGGAATGAGCATATGTGAGGCTGTTCCCTGCTTAAAATGAATTATATCTCCATCTTGAAAGGTGATTTAAAAAAAAAAAAAAGTCTCCTATGGAAGTAGCAGAAACTGTAGAAGGCATTCACGGAGAGAGGGTATTTCACCGAGACACCTGAAGCTCTGAGAGTGTTACTCCCAGGGCACCTGCCCTGTATGAGTGTGTGCAACAGCAAGTATACATCAGTAGAAGAGTAGAAACGTGTGGCTGAACTTAGCTGAGGCAGAAAACTGGGAAGGACTGAACTTTAATCACAGATAAAGAGAAAAACTCTCTACAATTAGTGGATCATCAGCTTCAAAAAAAAAAGTGTCCAGCCTGCATGAATCTCATCATGGACAAGTGGGGGAAAAGATCAGATCCAGGGATTCACAGACACAGAACCACAGGGATGCACAGGAAGAGGACCCAGACCAGATCTAAGATCAGCGCTCCCAGCTGAGCCACTCACGGAACGCTAAGTGTTCTCACAGGCCCCAGGAAATAGAGCAGCAGCACCATAGCTATCTTTCATTCGAGGGTTACAATAAGACACATGTACAGCCTTTTGAAAGTAGATCCGAGATTTTAGAGCATATGCACTTCAGACTGATCCAAACCAGATTTACCCAATTGATTACAACTGCCAAGGGCAATCATTCTAGCAAAATGGCTGTGTCTGTTCTGGAAGCACTTCAAATTTGTCCATCTCTCTTTTTCCCTAGTAAATGTTTTATGTGAAAGGCTCAAGGGTGTTTTCCTTTACTTTTCGGCAACAAACTCCATGTTTGGCAAATTAACTCTTGCAAATTTTCCAAACTGATTCCTTACTAGGGTTTTGCAGAATAAATTTATCTTCCTTCCTCTTACACCCTTGTTCTCATGGTTCTGACCCACATTCCTGACTCCTTTCCTCAACTCCTTCTGCAATAAGGGTGCGTATACCACAAATTATCACTCCTTTATATGTGGTCAATCAGATTGTTCTTATCCACTACTCAAAACCTTCCAGTGGGACTTCCCTGGTGGTCCAGTGGGTAAGACTCCACGCTCCCAATGCAGGGGGCCCAGGTTGGATCCCTGGTCAGGGAACTAGATCCCTCATGCATGCCGCAACTAAGAGTTCGCATGCCACAACTAAGAAGCCTGCATACCACAACTAAATATCCCGCTTGCTGCAACTAAGGCCTGGCACAGCCTAAATAAATAAATATAAATAAATGTTAAAAAAAAATAAAGCAGCTTTAAAAAAAAAAAAAGCAAAAACAAAAAACCTTCCAGTGGCTTCCCTTCCCATGCTTGGAGGGGAAAAAAAGGAAAAAAAAAAACCCAGAAGTCCCTTATCAGGGAGGTTTTCCCTGGCTACTCTACATAAAATGATATCACATCCTAATCACATCCTTACCACTTGATATGATGTATATTTGTGTGTTTATTGTCTCTCTCCATCCAGAGATTATAACTGTTTGGATCACAGAGTCTGTACATAGTAGCTGCTTAATAAAATTTTGAGTTAATAAAATGAAAGATCTCTAATTCTTTTTTCTCTGTACACCAGTCGTGCAGACTCACATCTGCTATCCTCATAAGTCATAGGCAAGGCAACCTATCTCCCCCTTTCATCTATCCCCCACAGGAGGGCAAGCCAATGGAAATCCTGCCCTGGGCCTTGTCAAAATATAGGACAGGAAGTCTCCTGTCCTATATCTGTCTCCACAATTAGACTCTCTCTGCCCAGACATCAGAGAGCCACCTCGCTGGAAGGCCGCCTCTCCCAGGGACACCTCTTGCTTTGCCTATGCCTAAGTAATAAACTTTTGAATTACTTGCAGTCACTGGCCCTTGCATGGTGTGTATTGATGTTCAATACCTGAACCCGAAACAGACAAAGGGCAGATCCCGCATCAGGCCATTTTAAACCATATCAACTCTGCCACGCTCACTGGGCCCTCCCAGTGAAGGAAACCAAAAGATTTCCCCTGCTCATCTCCCTGATTCAGAACACCTCTCCTGAACCCTTCCTCAGTCTAGACTTGATCTTGCTTTCAAGGCTCTCAGCTGCTAACCCTATTTCTCCTCCTATTATTCTCCTCTTTGCCTCAGAAGTGTGAGTTTCACTCACTCCTCACAAAGAAGGAGTCAGTTTTGCTCTGGTTCCGCTGCTGATGATCACAGGTGATAGACATCATCTGGGTCTTCAGTTTGTCTAGCACCCCAGGGAACACCTCTTTGCCCAAAGGGAACTCTCCTAGGAAAGGGACAAGTGGGAATCTAGGCTTCCATAAACAGGAAATATTTTCAGCCTTTAGTGTATGTTTAGTCATTCTCAGATAATCTTGATGTTTTAATATAGTCTTAACTAAAGAACCCCTCTAGGTATTTCAGGGGTCACAAATTCAAATACCCATGGTTGCCAAGCAGATGTCATAGCCTGAGAAGTGGCTGGGGATAATACAACAGAGATTGTTGAGACTGGGGCCAGTAGAGAGCACAGACCTTTCCTGGGGGCTTTCTAATTCAGGCATATTTAACATTGTTCTGTGCTGGCCAAACAGAACAGATCTTTGTGCTGGATTCAAGCTCCTAGGCTACTAGACTATAACCCTTGAGCTATGGTTAACGAAAGATACCTGAATCAGGTGGGATAAACCAACAACTTTGAGTAAAATAGTATTTCTCAATCTTGGCCACACATAATCATCTGGAGACTTAAAAAAAGAAAAAATAGTGAAACCTAGCAGGACCCTGTGGGGCTCCTGGGCACAGAAGCCTTTCTATGTCTCCCATTTCTTATTTGTAGGGAATAGACGCCAGCCTCCATGACCTTCCCTGAGTTCCAAAGGGCAGATTCGAACAGTTGCTAATCAGGGAATGGAGGGGATGCAGAGACAAGGGAGGAGCTGCCAAGAAACAATAGTGCAGCCTTGGGGCAGGGTCCTGGTTCTGCCTCGAGGGATACACATAGTATCTTTGAGCTCTTCTATGAACTAAAACCCCCAACAAATGAAAGATGTTAGCATCCTTCGTTCCAGAGAAGGTCACAGTTTGATAAATTCGAGAAACCCATCAGGAGAACAACTGAGGCCAAATCAAAAAACCCACAGAAACTCATCAGGAGACCACCTGAAACCAGATTAAAAGGCTACAGGCCCTTCACACACCCTGATCCTTACCAGCAAGGCTGCCCTTGAACCATTGCTATAAAACTCCTCCTCACCAAATCCCCCCGGGTTGGGACACACAGTTTGAGGCATGAGCCCACTGTGTCCCCCTTTGCCTGGTAAATCAATAAAGCTATTCTTCTCTACTTCACCCAAAACTGTCTCTAAGATTCGATTTGGCACTGGTGCACAGAGGCTGAGTTTTCAGCATCAATACTGATGCTGGGATCCCAACCCTAGAGATTCTGATACAATTGCCCAGGTGAGCCTGGACATCAGGCACTTTGAAAGATCCTGAATGATTCATGTTTACCCAAGTAAGCATCACTCCTTTTAAGGGTCCGTTTAATGAAACTTACTAGGCTGCTTGTAGCATAAGTGAGGTCCACAAGTAAAGCCTTGCTCCCAAAGTAGTCAACATTTTAAAAATAAAGAGGAGCATAAACTTGGAAGAAAAGCCAGTTGATTGTAAGAGAAAGATAAATAACAAATATTTAGAGAACAAAAGATTTCACAGGAATGCAGCACATTAAATTCTAACATTAACAGCCAATTTCAACCAAAAATTTCCTCAATAGCACCTTAGTAGAACAAAATGCTTCAAGCACATAATATACCCCCCTCATTGCATGTCCAAAAGAACTGTTATTATTTCAAGAAGAAAAACTCATCTCCAAGGGTCTGTGCAATGTTTCTGGAATATCAACATTAAAAGAAACCATGTTTTCTTTAGAAGACTCAGGGGCATACATACCAGAAGGTTCATTTCAATCCAAGCCCAAGGATTTACCCACAGATGTTGTAAGCATCAACCCCCCACTGCCTTGTGGTGGAAATGATGAAACTGAAATTCTTCAATAGCCAAAGGATAAGGAAATTGTGCTCCTCTAGTGGATTTGTGAGATGGGAGACAGGATAAAGTCAGTTTTTATGGGTTCACTTCTTTTTGTTTATCTATGAACCACATTCTTTGCAAAAAATCCATGATTTCTAACAATGTCTTCTATAAATACTCAAGACTTCACATTCTTGGAAGTTGCTACATTGGGATTCCTGGATCCCTTAACCATGGGTATTGCAGTGCCTTTTCAATCAAGCTAACCACATCCAGAAGCAGAGAGTTCAGTATACAGGCAGCTCCTCTTGAATGGTGCCCTGGAAAGAAACTGGTATCATTCCTTATAATGATGGGTATCATGACCTTGCCTGTATCCACTCAGTGCAAGGATCCCTAAAGGTCTTGTTTAGAATAACGTAAAACAAAGTGTCCCAAATATGCTCCATAAAATGTTCTCAAAATAAGGAATATATGGGAAAATAAGTTTAGGAAAGGTGTGTAACATTTCTCCCTTTTGTAGATTCCCAGTGCTCATCAGAACAATGAAGGGTCTGAAAAAATCCAAAACAAGAATCCCAGAATTCCTTTCTGACTGGATTAAGCATTATATTCCATGTAATTAGTGTTTGGGGGAGTATGCTTCTGAAACATTTGTATTTCATGCAGAACATTAGGCTTAACATCAGGAAACCAAGAATCTCGTCCCATATTTGATGTGAGAAGCTGTACGACCTTGACCAAACCACTGAAGTTCTTTTTTCATTTTGCAAAACCATAAGAGAAAGAACATTGGCTCAAAATTCTAGCCTGGACCTTGGAAATGTCTAGATTTCAATAATTTATCTACCATTTAATGTTATTTCAGATCCACAATCCCTCATCCATAACTTAAAAATATAGAAAGCCTCTGAAAACCAAAAGGATTTTGTAACTGACTTAGTACCTAAACCTGTCCTAAGCTAATATAAGCCTGTTTATACATGTTTTCCCACTTAGCATGACTGCCCACCAGTTTGGCTGCATAACTATCCACTTGATCATAGTGTGTACTTAAAATTTATTTAAGTAAAATAAATTTTGCCTCATAGCGCCTTCATTAAACATCTGAAAAATTCTGAATTCCAAAATGTATCTGTCCCTCAGGGTTTCAGATAAGAGTCTGTGGGTCTATATGAACACTTATCACACTTATCATGTACCAGGCATTATTCTAAATGCTTTAAACATATGAACTCATCATTCCTCATAATAACCCTATGAGGCAGAAACTAGTGTTATTTCTATTTTCAGATGTGAAAATATGAAAAGGATAAATAACTTGCTCAGAGCAACATAGATAATAAGTGAAGGAGCCAAGATTCAAATCCAAGCATTTTTCCCCACAGTCCAGCCTTCTGACCACAATGCTGGTCTATAAGAATTTATGATTCTCATTTAAACAACTTTTGATTTCATCTGTAAAATGTTATTAATAACAACTACCTTTCAGAGAAAACTTATGGCCAACTCTCAACGGCTTTTGCAAAGAAGAATCCATTTTGAATAATCAGTAACTTTCATATGATACTTTATTAACCATATCCAGGTCTGCAAGGGGCGATGCAGCTAACAGAAAGAAAGGGCTGCTTACTCATTTTAATCTAAAGCATTCCCACTCTCTTGTGCAATTTAGACACCCACATAAAAAAAAAAAAAAAGATAGGGCTTCCCTGGTGGCACGGTGGTTAAGAACCTGCCTGCCAATGCAGGGGACACAGGTTTGAGCCCTGGACCGGGAAGATCCCACATGCCGCAAAGCATCTGAGCCCGTGCACCACAACTGCTGAGCCTGCGCTCTAGAGCTGGCGTGCCTAGAGCCTGTGCTCTGCAACAAGAGAAGCCACCGCAATAAGCCCGCACACCACAATGAAGAGTAGACCCCGCTCACCACAACTAGAGAAAGCCCACACACAGCAACAAAGACCCAACACAGCCAAAAATAAATAAATAAAATAAATAAATTTATTTTAAAAAAATAGTGCTATGCCCAAAGGCACATTACAGATTACCTAAAAGTACATTGCAATGTGTCACTTAAAATTTTAATGAAATGCTATAATCGCCAAAGCAGTTTAATATCAGGAACTGTGAAGTTTGGGAGCTGATGTAGAATGAAGGTATTGAGGGTCCCTTTTCTCAGCAGCTGCTCTAGCAGGCACCCCATGATAAACACCTAAAAATCAGGCCCACAAACCACCTGCCCAAACTGGGGTAACAGCTGGACAAGCCACCAGGGAAGTGGAAAGGCAAACTAAATAAGCTTGATTTATTTTTATATATCCCTAGGGTTCTGTATATTTTATGGTTCAAGTATATTTTGCCTTCCAGGTGCATTTGGTTTCCATCTTTGAGTCTAACCTTTGAATCCACTCTAGCCTTACCTTCTTATTTCCAGGCTACCTTTACTTTCAGTCTGTTTAGCATTACCCTCCTGACCTTAGCCTGATTGTCTTCATTAAACCCAAGGATTTCCTCTTCCTGAAACAATGTCAGGTTACAGAGCAAGAATAATAAAAGACTGAATGGGACTGTAGTATCATAGCCAGCGCCCCAATATCAACCTTTTGAAAACAACCTGACTTCAGATACCTCGTCCCACTGGGAGATTCAATCATAGCAGCATTGCCATCTACCAACTGGGGAGAACGGTATCTGTGCCAAGAAGTGTTTTCTCCAGGAATCTTGTTTCTTATTAAAAGAATTGGGCAGAGGGAATTAAGAAGAAAAAAAATGGCAAGTTAAATCAAAATATGATATGTTATTTAAAAAGAAAGAAACAGAAAATCTACTGTGGTTAATCCTGCTACAGGCTCATTTAATGTGTTTGGAAGAAATTCAGAGCAAGTGAATATACTAGAACTTTCAACACATATTGACTTTAAAAAATAATTAATGCACAGCACATAATTTAGGAATGTTTCTAAAGAAGTCCAGTAATATTCATCTTAAAAGGTATAAGATGCATACTTACATAGCATGAGGAAATAATTGTAATTAGAATCACCTGCCATTAGAAGTAAAATCTCATCTATATTTTAAATATAAAACCAGCATGATTAAATATCTGTGCCTTCCTAAAGGCAATGAAAGTCTAGGCAGTATTTTAAATGATGTATATTTGGACTTTGGGGATAACATCCTCAACTATCCCATCAGTAAAAATCCTCAAAACACTCCTGGGAAATAGGTAAACAATATAGAATAGTTTCTACTCCAAAATTAAATCCTATCCCTATAATCATAACTCTTTCCTCTCCCACTTGCCCTAACCAAACAGCCATGGGAAGCCAGGTGATGGGCTTGGTGAGAGAAGGGAGGGGTGTCTGGAGACAGTTCCAGCCATTACACCAGTAAATTAAATATGGGTGGGTTTGCCCAGGAACAAATCTCTTCATTCCTTCACCCATTCCAACAAGTTAGGTCACCTACCACCTCTACACCCTCACCATTTGCTGCCCATTTCTGTACCACTCCAGTTCTAATACTACGTGTATAAATAAGATTAAAAATATAACCAATTTTTCTTCGTTGCCAAATAAGTATATGTTTAGCCTCAACTATGATGGATTCTGCCCATCCTGTACAGTCCCTGTAATAAGCCACACTCTCCCGACCTATATGGCCCTGCACCATATGACCTAGCCACTGATGGTTCTGACTCTTGTCTGTGGCATTCCTGCAGATTATGTCTGTTGATCTTATTTGTCGCTGCTCGCTCAGTTTTCCTGATACAATAACCTGTCAATTCAGGCTGCCGTAACATCATACCATAACTTGTGTGGCTTTAGACAACAAGTATTTATTTCTCACAGTTCTGGAGGCTGGGCAATCCAAGATCAAGGTACTAGCAGATTTGGTTCTTGGTGAGAACTCTCTTCTTGGCTTGTAGAGGGCCTCCTTCCTGCTGTGTCCTCACATGGTAGAGAGGGAGCATGCCAGCTAGCTCTCTCAGGTCTCTTATAATGGCACTAATCCCATCATGAGGGCTCCACTGTCATGACCTAATTACCTCCCAAAGGTCTCATCTCCAAATACTATCACAGTGGGGACTAGGATTTCAACATATGAACTTTGGGGGATGTAAATGATCAGTCCATAACAGCCTTTTCCACTTTAGCCCTGCTTTGTCACCCCCTTCCCTCAATTATTGGGTAGGTAACCTGGTTTTGAATTTTTATGTTGACCTTAGCACCTCTTCACAAACCAGCTTCTTGTCTCTACACGTGCAGGATGAGACACATCCTATCTCCACACCAGCCCAGCCTCTACATTACTCTCAGGCATGCTTTTCACCAGAGCTCTGTCCAAAGGAGAGAAATTGGGCATAATTATTGAATCTTTAAGCTGAGACTCACCTTGCAACTCACCTTCCAGTTCCCTGAAAGATGTTTGCTCTCAGAGTTCACTGATATCTAACCACTAATCTTTAGGCAGAAATATTTACCAATTCATTTGCCCTCAATTCTATGATAGGAATTTGTCTTACCATTTACCTCCTGCTCTGCTTTCTCCTGACTTCTAGCCTACACATCTAGATGGTTTAATTGCAACAGATAGTGAGTTAACTTAAATTTTACTCTAGAGTTTTAAAATGTGCACTTGTGGGACTTCATGTGAAAACTGAAATACAAAAAATCTAAAACCTTAAAGTTGATTAACAGCCTAACAGAGACAGCTTGTCTGAATAGACAGGTTATTTTTAAGTTTTTCGATGTTCAGCTTAAAGACACCTGTGCTGTGAAGTCTAACTTTCCCATTCTGAATTCCTTCTTCCTCTCTTTGTTTAAATCAAAGCATCCAGAGAGTCAAATTCATTTGGATGGATAGGCAATAAAATTAATAAGCTAATGGTAAAGGCAATATGTACCTCAGGTACCTATGTACAATTCCTTCTATCATAGGATAACATGCAAACATGAGCAGGGCATACCATAATGCACAGTTTTGCTTTGTCAGTATAACTACACAGCCTTTACTCCACTATCTATATTGTAAAATATGAGCTTCTGTAGTCAAAAGGTAGATACCTAACTCTGCTAGGGGTCAATCATAATTAGCTGACTCCCTATCACCACTCCCTCAATCATAGATATTTGTCAATGAATGGGCACCAATACCAGCCACAGTTCTTTCTTGGGATTTTCACTGGTGTTAAACTACCACCGTGGTGGTAGCTCCAAGATGAAAAACTTAAAACTCATGAAGCAGAGGAAATTAGTGAGAGAGAAAATACTGACACACAGAAAGCAGAGGTGAGAGAGAGTTCCAATAGCAAAGTCTTCAGTTTCTATTGCTCCCAAAGCCCAGCTCTTCCCAAAGCCCTGTGCCTCCTACAGTCTGGTTGTTGAATGCTACTTTGATTCTATGAGCTTATACATTCTTCATTTTAGCCTATGTAAGTCTGCATTTGGTTTTGGCCAGTGTAAACTATATACAAGGTCTTCTCTGAGTGTATTGGTTAGATACTGCTGTGTAACAAACCTCTCTGAAATTTGTTGTTCATAAACTGGTAGGTTCTTCTGCTCTCAGGTGAGCATTCCAGGACTTGTTGAGGCAACTGCTTTTCAGTCCCAAAACTGATAAATAGGTGAAGCAATAATGGAAAGTTAAAGCTCAGTCTCAAAGGAAGACTAAAAGTGTGTGGTCATCACACTCAGTTATCACATCTGAATGGATTAAGGCAATGGTGTGCTGAACTGGCTCATCCTAGCTCATTGGTTAAAGTTTTAGTGATTTCTAAGATGGTTGTTAAATACAGCCATTATTTTTAAATTACATAAACTATGTCAAAACAAATATAATACTCAAAACTCACCACTTTCTAATTTTTATAATATTTTACTATTATCTACGCTCTTGAAGTTATTGCTATATCTCTGGTGTGAACATACTGTATAATCAGTGATTCTACCAGTCACATTGGTAGATTGAAATGGGCCATGGTGGAAGTATTTGTACCCTGGAAATCAGCAAATGCTATGCTTTGGACTGAATGTTTATGTCTCCCCAAATCCATATGCTGAAACCCTAATCCCAATGTGATGGTATTTAGAGGTGGGGCCTTTAGGAGGTACTGAGGATGCAACCCTCATGAATGGGATTAGTGCCCTTATAAGAAGAGGATAGAAGCTAACTCCTTCTCCACATGAGAATACATAAGACAGCCGTCTATAAACCAGGAAAGAGCATTCACCAAAAACCTGACCATTCTGCCACTCTGATCTTGGACTTTCTGCCTCCAGACCTATGAAAAATAATTGTTTATTTATACCCCCCAACTTATGGTAATTTGTTATAGCATTCTGAACTAAGACATGCTACAAATCAGGGTATTTCCCCTAAAGACTCAACTGTTAAAATGTTTACCAACATACCAGCATTTAAACCATTTCAGATTAAGAGAGTAGTACCTGGTAGATCGTTTAAAGTAAACAAAATGTCTTAGGGAAAATAGACATCCCCACAATTTAGTGGAGAGAAAAAATAAAGTAATCTAAGAAATATGTTTGTAAGATAACTATAGTCTCTATTGGCACATGAAGCTGACTGAGGTTAAATAAGAAGCTCTGTTTCTGAGAGAACTTTGCATTTCCCAATTGTCTAAATACAGATAATGGACTAAAAAAGCATTCAGCCCCTAAGAAGGCATATCTGCCAATGCCTTCTTCAGCTGTGGCCAAAAACAATGGAAAAGAAAAAACTCCCAGAGTGTGGGCCTAAAGTTAACACAGAACAGCCGAGTTGGAAGATTACCGCATCCCCAGGGTTAATCAAGGAACATTTCCCACCACCAAACCAGGAGCCCTCTGCAATGTCTGCCCGGTGGGATTTCAAAATTGCTTAGGAAGAGCGACTATTGCATTCTCTCTCATTCTTCCCTTCTATGAACAGAAGTGTTCATAGTTATAGTGTTCCTGTTCTACTCTTTGCATTAATCATATGAGCCAGGTGGTAGGGGAAGCAGAGCAAGTTGTCTTTTTAGTTCATAAGTCTCTGGGTCTAGAGAAACTACATTCAAAACCTGACATAGAAGTCACTGCACACCTTCCCCCAATGACAAAACCATTTTACATCACCCAGATAGCCTGCCTTTCAAGTGGCTGCAGGGAATGAATTGAACCTGTGATTCTTTTTAGAATGGAATGAGTATGTCCTTCATGTAGCAAAGAGAGAAAATAGATCATTTTGTGCCCAGAAGGGTAAACGGTAGTGGCCATTTTTGGTGTCTACCAAATATCCCCACTTCTTCCAGGCATTTGGTATGATTGTACTTCTCCAAATCCCTGTAGATGGATGTGACCAGATGACATGCTTTGGCCAGAGAAATGTGAGCACCAGTGGTATGTGTAACCTTAAGAGCAGTGAACAATTATCACCTCTGTTTTTTCCCCTTCAGCCACAATGACCAGCAATGTTCCCAACAATGGCTATTCCAAAAGTATGAATCCTGGAGAAAGGATGATGTGAGGAACCCTAGCCAACCCAGAAGAACACGTAGCATGAGCAAGAAATAAACCTCATGATTTCAAGCCACGGAGATTTGGGCATCATCTAGCCCACTCTGACTGGTACAACCACAACTCCACATTTTCTGACATCACATACCCACAAGTAGATGAAGCTGTGTTATGTTCGACTACTGAAACACATGCGAAAGGATTTCCTATCCACAGACCAAACAATGCCATTGAAGACAGGAAAAGTTGCCAAATTCCACAAAATAGTTTAAAGAAATTTCAAAGCAATGAAGTATTGCTGTGACCAAGTTATACTTCACTCAGAACTTCTATTATATTGCCAAGTATCAATTTGTCAAAACTTTACATTGACTTTGATCAGAAACTGCTAAACTTCTGGCTGGCAACATGCAATTCAACTGAGGAGAAAACAAATAGGAAAATGTCAACATCGAAACTGAAGAAAAAGTGTGAGCAGTGTGGCTAGTATAGAGGATGCTAATGGCAAAACAAAACAATTATGACTTTTTAAATGATTCAAAGGATATGGATGTGGAATGTGAAGACATTTTAAGAACACCTTAATGATAGCTTTATGGTTTCCTTATGTGTACAAAAAATTGATATATGATACAAATTCACATTTAAATAAGTCATAAACGCTCTTTTAACAAGTACGGCTCAAAATTCAAAGTGCTAGGGAGGCACTAATCACAGTTTAATCAGTGGCACTGTCTCTTCCTTCTTGGTGGTACAAAAATAGTATGTCTTAAAAAAAATCAATAGTATCTTAAATGAACTTATTCACAAAACAGAAATAGACTCACCGACATAGAAAACAAACTATGGTTACCAAAGGGGAAAGCGGGGGAGAGGGATAAACTAGGGATTTGAGATGAACAGATACACGCTACTACATGTAAAATATGTAAATAAGGGCCTACTTATAGCACAGGGAACTATATTCAATATCTTGTAATAACCTATAGTGGAAACAAGTCTGAAAAAGAACAGATATACATACATGTGTAACTGAATCACTTTGCTGTACACCTGAAACATAGTAAATCAACTATACTTCAATGTTTTTAAAGACATCATAAAAAAATCAATTGTATCTTATGATCAATAAAGTGAAGTATTAGAAAAGTAATGATAGTCACTAATAATAATCATAGGATGTGCTGGATGATAAATTATACAATGTATATCCAAAGGAGCCATTTATTATAAGAGGGGAAAACAAAATCTTAATACATATTTCTGTATGTAATATATATATACACACACACACACACATATATATAACAGAATTCATTTTAGGGGTTTTGCAAGTGAAGAATGTCGAGAAAAGCTCTTCTATAAAGATGCCCCCTTGGAAGTTCCAAAGGAATGACATATTGGATGGATAAACTTGGTATCTCAATTTTACCAACCACTAACTAGGAACAGGAATAGTGACTATTACTCTCCCCAGGAAAATTTTTAAGTATATGTGATGAAATACCTTTGAAAGAAAAGATGTTCTCTAACCCAAATCATCACTGTGTCATGGGAGGCAAAAAGCCCTTAGAGTCCTTCCAGAGTATCCTGGGTGAGCTGACACGTAGTATCCTAATTCTGACTTGGGAAGCAGCCCAAACTTTGGCAGTCTTACACACTGCACGTTCAATCTGCTGTGTGAAGTATGAGCTGATATAGTCTTGTCTGGAAACGGAGGACAGCAATTAGTTTCCAAAGACAAATGCGTCAAGTCACACAGCCAGGGTAGAATTTCTCAATCACTACAAGTTCCTCTGATTCCCTTCTTCTCTGAGCTTTTACAAGTCCCCAAGCCTGGGTCTTGTCCTTTAGCACCTAACTGCGTACTCTCTTATGTTGGTTTCAAACCTGGATTTCTTTGCTGCTACTCTCCAATAATACTATAAGTACATGTACTTGAGGATTAAAATCATGGCTTTTAAAAACTGGGTAGTAATAGTAATAAGAGCTAACATTTATGGAATGTTTACTTTGTGAAATTCACTAGCGTGTGTTTTACAACTGTTCTCTTTTGTAATTTCCATAATAGCCTAGTGACTTAGTCACACAGCTATTTAGAGACTCAAACGCAGGTCCCACTGCACCATACTGCCACTCATACAGCTTCATTGGATGAATGTTAAATCTTGATATAAAGAAATAAACATTTCAATGCAGACAAATTAGTATAAATGCTGATAACTTTCCCTACCATACACTGCTTACCTAGACTGCCAGTCTGCACGCTGGCTACCTGATTCAAATACAGTACAATAATGGGACTCTCTTTTAACTAAGAATTTCATAATGCCAGCAATTAAGACAATACATTTCAAACTGACTCATCCCTCATGACAGAGCTAGAACTACAGCAAATATACAGTATTTAGGTATTTGACTGTACTATTCATAAATTAAAGAATTTATAAGAAAAAGACAGAGATTGATACAGAGATTAAGAAAACCCTGGGGAGCTGGGAGAGGAAACAATTAAAACCTGAACTTATAGGCACTAAGAGTTAAACACTTAAAGTGGTCGTGTGTGAGTGTGAAAGTCTGTGCACGTATGTGTACCATACATTATGGTTGTTCAAGTGCAAATTTCCAATATCCTGCACAGCCTACTCTCACTCTTTGCAAGAAATTTGTGAAAATCTTAGCTAGGGGAGGTCCTTGAGCCATCAGATCATCCAGGTTACTTATTAAGATGCAGATTTCCAGGCGTCATCCAAAATCTCTGGTGCCATAGCTTGGATTCCCCCAAGGCAGACCCTGAGACCAAACTGAGGCAGAGATGGGAAAGAACCAACAGTAAACGTGTCAGTGAGCAGGTCACTGCTTTGGACAAGTGACTAAATTTAGATTTGGGGCTAAATGTCTCTGTGGGCCTGGGAGACGGTGTAGAGCCATGGTTCTCAAACACTTTGCTCTCAGAACCACCCCCCTTTATACTCTTAAAAATTATTGAGGACCTCAAAGAGTCTTTGTGTTATATCCACTGATACATACATACCATGTTAGATGTTAAAACTATTTTCCTAAACAAGAATTCACAAGCATACATTCCCTTAGCTGTGATGAGAATAACATTCTCACCTATAGGACACTCCACTGTACCCGTGTGAGAAAATCAGAGTGAAAGAGGCAAATAATATCTTGGAATTAGTTCAAAACTAGTTTTGATCTCAGAGACCTCCTAAAAGAATTTGGGGTTTCCCAGAGGTCCCCTGAACACACTTTGAGAACCACTACTACAGAACATACCTCAAAGTTGTGGCTGTGGAATACAGAACTGGGGTGTTCCTGTTCCAAGTTCCATTCATGATTGTTTGAGGGTGCACTAACTCCCTGGAACTTCCAGCCTGCCACGCAAGCAGGCTGAATATAGTCCTACAGTCAGAGGGAAATTCCAGGGAGAGAGTTGTGGGTGTTTACAGTATGGAGTGTCTAGGATAAACAGGAACAGGAGCTGCCCAGGGAACATGTGCCAGTGCCGTGACGGCGTCTGCCACACCTGTGAACCGATATTTTAAATAAATTCCCTCTCTGATATCTAATGCACACTAAAGAACTAATGCACTAGTAGCATAAACTCCTAGGCCCTAGGAGAATCATCTCTGACTCCACCCTATTAGTATTCCTTTGTTTTCATCTTTCTAGTCTACACTGCGATGGTTACGCTTTGATATCCGAGCATTCAATATTACTCGTAGAGAACGATCTGTCTCTCAGACTGAAACTGCTCAAAGTTCATACTTTATTAACTATACAGTGGTTCTCAAATGTATTTTTATGAGGCTTTGATTTCTGCCAATATGCTCTACAAAAATTCTAGCACCTGTCATGAATAATTCCAGAATTGTCTGCTGGATTAATTCACTACTAAAACTCAACCCTGTCTCTCCTGCTTCAATAACTAGTAAGCCATGTTTGTGTCTCTGCTATGATGGGAAACAAATTTATAGCCTCTGGTATTTGGATAGAAATAATATCTTCCAGATTGGGTCCAAGAAGAAAATGATTCCTCATTATAAAGAAATATTGTTGTCAGCCTCTAATATACTACTGTTTGTCCCAGGGAAGGGAATTGAAGGTTTCTAAATTCTTCCAATCCGGTTCACAAAAGTAGTAAAGGAGACAAAATTCATGTCAGGCACTCTTTGTCCAGAAATAGGAGTGAATATCCAGGTTCAAGGTACCTGGTGCTGGCAGGCCCTGGGTACATAAGAATGGAGCATGGTGCAGGAGGGTGAGGGGTAGGGCTGTGCTGGAGCCTACTGACACCAGCTCACAAGAGTTGAGTGTACAAGTTTCTTTCCAACTCTGCCATCAGCGGTGTCTCGTTGATAGCTTGAAACCAGCCACAGAATAAATATTGGGAATACTTACACTATCAAAATTGGCAAACACAAAAAACTTCCATTTTAGAGAGAGACAGTTGTTAAACATTTACCAACACACCACAGGTATGAAATTCCAGTAGGGCTAGGCTCTGTTGGTGTAAGCAGCTACCTCCTGCTTGTCCAGGTATCTTCTCCAAGCTTAGGCGCCCTCCCCTCTATCCAGGACAACCACAGTGCTTCTGAGGTCTTGAGATATGAAAATTGTCTAATCACGAATCCCTCAGCAATACCTTCACATTTCTAATACCCTATTTCTATGGCCCAGTGGTTCCTAAATACACGGAGATGCATTCAGTATCTCTTCTTGCAGTAGTACCAGTCCTTCTCTCAGCAACTCTACTCACTGTTAGGGCACAAAAAACCTAATAGAAAACTAAATCATCACTATTTCTCATATCCTCATTCTGTTGGATGAAGGGGGATCCCTTCCCTCGAAGAACTCCATTTGATTTGTCCTAAAATACAAAGAGCATCCAAAGAGTCCCCAGTTTACTCTCTATGCATACAAGGTTGGGGAGAGAAGAGTCAAACCACTGTGTTGGTTCTGATAAAAGAACTCATCACTCTCACACCAGGTAAAGCTTCCTTCTTTGAAAATCCTATGACCCAAACCCTTAGAGTTGCTGATTTTTTTAAAATTAAAGACTAGAACTCAGAGACCTGGCTATGAATTATCAGAATGGTTTTACATTATATCCTCTTTCAGGTTCTCCCATCTCTGAGATGCTGAGTCCTTTAAAGGTACCATTCTCAGACATGAGGGTGAAATACAAAGTCATGGACAAGGGAGGTGAGCATACACAGAACATGGTAGAACTGGACTAACTCCATCCTCAAAATGAACTACAATTTTATATTCCACCGAGGATTGGTCCTTCTGGAGGAAAAACAGTTATGGTCCAAAGATTGTTCTGCTACGCAGCTTTCTTTGGTTGTGTCTACTCTCAGAATGAAAGGCCAAAAGGTCCTGTGAAAGGATTTTAATTTTTCCATCAAATCATGAATTATGATATGCTTGCATGGCTGTGTGATCAGGAGTGGTCGGCCTCTGTGGAACTTGCTGTCAGATATATTGACCATGGAAAGTAACTGTCTTGACCAAAATATAGTGGCCAAAACGGTTCTGGGAATCTTTCCACTGTCCTGAATCATTGACACAGCCTCTGTCTCCCTCTATAGGCCATATCTCACACATCGAGATACTGATCAATAAATGGAAATTTGTACTAAACAAAGATGGCTAAGAATGTGGCAAAACTAGTGCCTGCCTTGGGAAATGATATGTCCCTGTAAATACAGACCATTACTAAGGGAGGAATGCAGTATCTATTTCATACTCAGCTGTGATTTGGAAAAAAATAGCTTTTCCATTAACTGGCAGGATCAGAAAGATCAAAGAAAGCACTAAGTTTGACTCAAGGTAAAAAAGAAAGGAGCAAAGTAACACATTCAGAAGAGAAGACAGACTCGGGTTAGGATGGCTAAGTATACAATTGATCCAACCTCACCAAAAAGAAAAAAAGAAAAGAAAGAAATCCATACTCTCTGGGCAAAAATGATGTCTCAATAAGATCCAAATTCTCTGATAACACGCCTTTTGGCTTGTTACATTAATGGATGAGCTGATTTTAGTCCACATCAATAAAACAGTGCTGCCTGCCTCTTCTGCACCTAGGCTATCATAGAAGCTGCAGCACATTACAGAGTCTTCTCCTGACAGCTGTAACCAGAAACTAAGTAAATACAGATCTGCAGACGGGTTTCACATGGTGTAATCTTACCTCACAGAGGGAAAAGTCTGCTAAGCTTTCCAACACCAGGTCTGAGTGTTACACCCACCAAGTGCTGAGACCCCAGGGCTGCTCCCTCTAATCAACCCAGACAGAACAAAAGGAATCAACACCTCAGAGGTCTGCCCTAAATGTACAGGCTTGTGAGTGTCTATGTGTTTAATGCTGGATGTTAAAGAATTACGTGGTGGAGGGGGTGAAGGTTCACAGTTAAATGAATAGATTGTACCCTTCAACCTTTTCTTGTCTACACTGCACCATTCCATCATTTCAAATATCCTCTTGACACCACAAAAAATATTTCAAAACGCGTCAGCGATTCTTTCCTTTTGAATAATATTTAGGTAAACAAATTTCTCTCCAAAAGCAACAATGTGGGCGGTTCTTAGAGTTGACTGAAATTTTAGGGCAACAGCAACCCGTTGACAAGAATGTATTGAAATGCTCTTAAAAGCAAAGGGTAAGGGGTAATGTGGCATTTGAGAGTCCAGTCAGAACTCGGTTTGAATACCAGATCTGTGACTTATCAGCTGTGGACTTTGGTCATGGTATATAACACTTCTGTGCTTTAGTGCCTCATGTAGAAAATGGAAAATAAACACCCACCCTTTGGTCTGCTATATGAGGAATAAATAAGGTACTGAATGCATCGCACTGGTCTGAGAACATTTAATAAATAGCTATTGCCATATGTCATGCACTCAAGATCCAGAAATGAATAGGAAAAAGTCAGTGCTCTTGAGATTGAGAATCGCATAATAATCTATTTCATTGTAAGAGGTCATATTAGAACCTGAAGAATCAAGAGAGAGTGTGATGATCAAGTGGGGTTTATCCCAGGAATGCAACAATTCTTCAATAAATGCACATCAATGTGATAAACCATATTAGCAAACTGAAGGAGAAAAACCATATGATCATCTCAATAGATGCAGAAAAAGCTTGACAAAATTCAACACCCATTTATGATAAAAACCCTCCAGAAAGGAGGCATAGAGGGAACCTACCCCAACATAATAAAGGCCACATATGACAAACCCACAGCCAACGTCATTGCCAATGCTGAAAAACTGAAACCATTTCCACTAAGATCAGGGACAAGACAAGGTTGCCCACTCTCACCACTCTTATTCAACATAGTTTTGGAAGTTCTAGACACAGCAGTCAAAGAAGAAAAAGAAATAAAAGGAATCCAAATCAGAAAAGAAGAAGGAAGCTGTCACTGTTTGCAGATGACATGAGAGTATACATACAGAATCCTAAAGCCTCTACCAGAAAACTACTAGAGCTAATCAATGAATCTGGTAAAATAGCAGGATACAAAATTAATGCACAGAAATCTCTTGCATTCCTATACACTAATGATGAAAAGTCTGAAAGAGAGATTAAGAAAACACTCCCATTTACCATTACAACAAAAAGAATAAAATACCTAGGAATAAACCTACCTAAGGAGACAAAACACCTGTATGCAGAAAACTATAAGACACTGATGAAAGAAATTAAAGATGATACAAATAGATGGACAGATATACCATGTTCTTGAATTGAAAGAATCAATATTGTGAAAATGACTATACTACCCAAGGCAATCTACAGATTCAATGCAATCCCTATCAAACTACCAATGGCATTTTTCACAGAACTAGAACAAAAAATTTCACAATTTGTATGGAAACAAAAAAGACCCCAAATAGCCAAAGCAATCCTGAGAAAGAAAAGTGGAGCTGGAGGAATCAGGCTCCCGGACTTCAGACTCTACTACAAAGCTACAGGTGTTTTTTGTGTTGTTTTGTGTTGTTTCAAAGACAGTATGGTACTGGCACAAAAACAGAAGTATAGATCACTGGAACAGGATAGAAAGCCCAGAGATAAACCCACACACATATGGTCACCTTATTTTTGATAAAGGAGGCAAGAATATACAATGGAGAAAAGACAGCCTCTTCAATAAGTGGTGCTGGGAAAACTGGACAGCTACATGTAAAGGAATGAAATTAGAACACACCCTAACACCATACACAAAAATAAATTCAAACTGGATTAAAGACCTAAATGTAAGGCCGGACACTATCAAACTCAGAGAAAAACATAGGCAGAACACTCTATGACATATATCACAGCAAGATCCTTTCTGAACCACCTCCTAGAAAAATGGAAATAAAAACAAAAATAAACAAATGGCACCTAATGAAACTTAAAAGCTTTTGCACAGCCAAGGAAACCATAAACAAGACCAAAAGACAGCCCTCAGAATGGAGAAAATATTTGCAAATGAAGCAACTGACAAAGGATTAATCTCCAAAATTTACAAGCAGCTCATGCAGCTCAATAGCAAAAAAACAAACAACCCAGTCCAGAAATGGGCAGAAGACCTAAATAGACATTTCTCCAAAGAAGTTATACAGATTGCCAACAAACACATTAAAGGATGCTCAACATCACTAATCATTAGAGAAATGCAAATCAAAACTACAATGAGGGGGCTTCCCTGGTGGCGCAGTGGTTGAGAGTCCGCCTGCCGATGCAGGGGACACGGGTTCGTGCCCCGGTCTGGGAAGATCCCACATGCTGCGGAGCAGCTGGGCCCGTGAGCCATGGCCGCTGAGCCTGTGCGTCCAGAGCCTGTGCTCCGCAATGGGAGAGGCCACAACAGTGAGAGGCCCGCGTAAAGCAAAAAAAAAAAAAAAAAAAAAAAAACTACAATGAGGTATCACCTCATACCAGTCAGAATGGCCATCATCAAAAAATCTACAAACAATAAATGCTGGAGAGGGTGTGGAGTAAAGGGGACCCTCCTGCACTGTTGGTGGGAATGTAAATTGATACAGCCACTATGGAGAACAGTATGGAGTTTCCTTAAAAAAGTAAAACTAGAACTATCATACTACCTAGCAATCCCACTACTGGGCACATACCCTGAGAAAACCATAATTCAAAAAGAGTCATGCACCGCAATGTTCACTGCAGCTCTATTTACAATAGCCAGGACATGGAAGCAACCTAAGTGTCCACTGACAGATGACTGGATAAAGAAGATGTGGCACATATATACAATGGATATTACTCAGCCATAAAATGAAACAAAACTGAGTTATTTGTAGTGAGGTGGATGGACCTAGAGTCTGTCATACAGAGTGAAGTAAGTCAGAAAGAGCAAAACAAATACTGTATGCTAACACATATATATGGAAACTTAAAAAAAATGGTTCTGAAGAACCTAGGGGCAGGAGAGGAATAAGGACACAGACATAGAGAATGGACTTGAGGATACAGTGAGGGGGAAGGGTAAGCTGGGACAAAGTGAGAGAGTGGCATGGACATATATACACTACCAAATGTAAACTAGATAGCTGGTGTGAAGCAGCCACATAGCACGGGGAGATCAGCTCGGTGATTTGTGACCACCTAGAGGGGTGGGATAGGAAGGGTGGGAGGGAGACGTAACAGGGAGGAGATATGGGGATATATGTATAGCTGATTCACTTTGTTATAAAGCAGACACTAACACACCATTGTAAAGCAATTATACTCCAATAAAGATGTTAAAAAAAAAAAGAGTGTGGAAGAATTTTTTGAACGTCTTTGGGGTATCTGCCCTGCCTCCAGGACCCATCCCGTTCACAGGAGTGGCCTGTTACAGTCACATCTATTCCATAGAGTTCTTCCCTCCTGACTGTAGCTTAGTGAACTCACTCAGGGGAGTATACTTGACCCAGGTCGGGATAAGGAGTTTATGTCTTCCAGCAATTTAGAATCTCAACCAAGAGTGTTGAGCGACTTTCCATGGGTGGCCTGGAGCAATAAGATGTTGACCTAGGAAATAGCACATGGAATGAGAAGAGAAATATGGTCTTCAGAGGGAGAGAATAACTCAGCAGACACAGAGCAAGAAGCAGAGAATAGAGGTGGAAAAAGTGGACTTTTCATTCCAGAGGCCTGTGTTCTGCTTTTAGGTTCCTTCAGACAATCCTGTACACAAAACACAATAAAAATTTTCCTGTTTCTTGTTGATGCCAGATTCTCCCTTTTCTTTACTACTCTCTTAAAGATAATAGCAGGTGGCAGCATTAGCCTCTTGGCCAACAAAATGACTGATTAAAACAAAGGAGCCTGGAGACAATATAAAGGCCGCAGGTTTCAAAGCTTCTGGTCTTAATCAAACAGGTTGTTCATTAAAATTTCCTTTGGTAGAAATATTAGACTTTAATATGTATGCCCATGGCGCCCAAATCCAGGCCCAATTTCTCCCCTGAACCCTATACCTGTAAACCCAATTGCATACTAGAATTTAATCCTTATCATCATAAGAATTCTTCATTGAATATCTACTGGGGAATGAAGCACTGCATTAGGGATTTTATATACAATTGTTTTACATAATCTTTGTAACAATCCTATGTTACTCTCATTTATGCATACTAGGAAACTAACGCTTAAAGAGTTAAAGAGTTTAAGTGACTGACCCAGAGATTTACAGAAAGTGGAAGAACCAAAGACTGTTGGATTCTACCCCAAAGCCTGAGCTCTTTTCTGTCTCTAATAGATCCCCAGGAATGACCCAGAGCTCTTCACAATCAACAGATTGAAAATAAACTCACTGAACTGGAGGTGACATAGGATGACCCGAGTTTGAATCCCAGTTTCACTTCTCCATAGCTAGTCATTTAAAACTCTCTCAGGCTTAATTTCTTCATCAGCAAATTCAGGGCAGGAAGACCTTACCTACCTACCCACCCAAAATTGTGGGTAGGATGAAGTAAGACAATATATGTGAAAGCACAGAATACTGAAGAATGCTACCAATAATTATACTACTCTTATCATTTAGCCTCTATAATTTCAGTATTGATAAAATTAAGATAAAAAACACCTGGTCCACATTCTGTTCAGAGTCTTAATGATGTTTAAATGAGGTGTGAAAATATTTTATACATTCTGAAGGGCACCGGAAGTTTAAGGGATTAGCATATTGAATTAACCTTGAATTCACTGCATGATTTTCTCAGACTGTTTCAATACAGATACGGTCCATGACCTCCTAAAGTTTATAATTCTTAGAGAAGGCAGAGAAAGTTTAATAACAAGTATGAAGCTCTAAACATAAAGTGCAATTTCTTTCATGTAAATGTCCTAATCTGCTATTATTGACCTCAGACTTTACCTGAAGCCTTCTCTGAATCCTTTGTGCAGCTACTTCCTATGGTCTCAAATTGCTTCATACTTAGCCTTGTATGTAATTGCCAGACAAGCATTTGCTTACGAACCAGTAATCCCCTCAACATCACACATTGATGGGTAGAAAGGTGTCTTGTAAAGCATCTAACAATTGGCTTTTCTTACTGTAATATAAGTTCCTGACATTAAGCTTTTCATTGCCAAAACAGCCACCTCCAATAAACACAGTGCCAGCTACACAACTACATAAAAATGCAAGCTACCCCATCCGTGAAGTTCCCCTTTTTAGAAAGCCTTGGGTAACCTACGTAACTGACCTTTTTGAGTGACCCTGCTTGTCAAAATTTCCCGAGGTTTAATTCCTGCTCTGTTTTAATTTGCCAATAAAGAGCGAACCGAAGAACCTTGAATACCTAACCCGGGAACCCCCTTTACCACAAACTTCAAGACTTAAACAATACAAATACAATATAAATGTGTTAACTTACAGTTCTGAAGGAGAATCCATTTCTTTGTCTTTTCCAGCTTCTATGTGCTACACACATTCCTTAACTCATAGCCTCCTTTCTCCGTCTTTAAAACCAGGAACGCTCCTTCTCTCTGAGCACTACCCTGTGCTCACACCTCATTCTGACTCAGCGTTTTCTGCCTCCCTCTTCCGCCTTTTAAGAGTTCGGGATTACATTGACCACACCTGGGTAATCCAGGCTAATCCTGCTCTACTTAAATCAGCTGTTACAACCTTAATTCTACCTGCAACTTTACCTACCCTTTGCCATGTAACTTAACATATTCCCAGGTTCCAGGGATAGGATTTGAGCATTTTTGAGGGCCCTTATTCTAAATACCACCGTACATTTAAGCAAAAACCTGAAGGAGGTAAGGAAGCAAACCTTGTGGAAATTTGGTAAGAAGAGCTTTCCAGACAGAGGGAAAAGTGAAAGCCAAGGCACTTATGTTTGTGTGTGTTCTCAAATACTGAAGACTGGAAGTCTTCATACAATGTTAATGTTAGTTTTGAGTAAACCCAAAACACAGTAGGAAATGGATCTCCTCCAAAAAAGAAGGTATAATAAATTAGAAACGTAAAGCTTTGTTTTGTCTGGAGAGTTTAAACCATTTATTTCCATTACTGAGAAAGAATGGTAAACCTGAAGATAATTATTTGAAATTCACAGATACCAAAGCAACTGGCTGTTTTATCGTTTTGTTGTAAAATCTCACAGAATTGCAGAACATCATTGTTGGCAAAGATTTCAAGCAGACATCGTATATCGTAAGCACTTAGTCCATGACTACATAGTAGATGCTCAGTAATTATTTTCTGAGTACCCTCAGATTAAATATGACCATTGTAACACCATTAGCCCTTCACAACCACTTGTAGGTTTCAGTTCTCCCTCTTTTTTCCGGCTATTTAATGGAAGCTACCATGTTCCTACGTGACCTCCTGCTTCTACCCATACTTGATTTGTCCCACCATAAGCATCTAGCCCAAGCTTGACTTTATCAGAGCTTTTTCCTAGGATTTTGAACTTGGGACCACAAAGCAGTCTTTGCCTGTTGGCATAAGTTTTAAGGTATACAATTCGGGATCTTCCCTGAGAGAATATAAAGCTGGTTCGCAGAGAGAAACAGACAAAAGTCAGTGAATCCTAGCTTGCATCATTAAGCACCTGAACCTAATTGTTTCTGAGGCTCTGATGAGGTCTCCGAACTTCGCATGTTTTTCAACATTTTCTTGGAATCCAATTAATTCCCCTTTGTTGCACTTCTCTCACTAACAGCCTAGTTACTTGCAGTATTAGCCTCATAGTGTGGAAACCCAAAACCCAGAGACAGTTAACTCTTTTATTCACAGGTGATACCCATAATTAGTGGGAGAGCCAGGACTCAAGAGAGGTTTTATTCCCCCACTCTGGGATCTCCCCATGATCAACATAATCTGAATGAAGGAATCTACTCCAAACTATTTCCTGTATCTATTCATTTATCTCATTTCCACTGCCACATCCCTAGTCCAAGCAACCATCATGCTCACCCAGACTACTGTTTCCTGTTGTACCAAGGATAAAACCAAAATGTTTTTACTTTCCATGCAATGCTCTATAATGCTTCATTTTCTGACCTCATCCAGTCTTCCTTCAACGTATTGCAGCCATGCAGGTCTTCTCTTAGTTCCTAAAAGTTGAGTTGTTCCCTCCGAGATCCCTTATGTAGCTATGTCTTCCCTCTGGAATGTTCTTCCCTGGACTCTAGGTAACTAGTTTCTTCTCATATTTCACCTCCCTGTCTTCTCATGAGGCTTTCCTTCAGCAGCTGTTAAAAGGCTCCTTCCTTTTGGTCACTACCTCAACACTTTGTATTTTTCATAATACTTTATGTATTGTACACAATTTACAATTTGTGGTTAAAATAACATTTGCTTTCTAAAAAAATAAAAATCTCCCAGTTGACTGTAAGCTCCATGAGGGCTAGGAATTTGTGTTCCTCACCACTGCATACCCAGGACTCAGCCAAAAACCTAGCATTCAACCCAACTCCTCACTTTCTCTCACATACTATACATCCAATCTGTCAGCAAATCCTGTTGGCCCTACCTTAAAAATATATTTCAAATATGGCCACTTCTTTTAAGCTCAGCCACTACTCCTGTAATCCATGTCAACATAATCTCTCATTTGGACTAAAGTATTTGCCTCTTTGAAGGTCCCCCTGCTTCCACTATTGGCATCCTAATGTTTATTGCCCCCAAACAAAGGTTCTCCTAGAGATGCTCTTAAAACATAAATCACATGCCACTCCCCTCTTTAAAACCCTTTGGTGTCTTTCTATTACTAAAAAAAAAAATTATCCAAAACTTGGAAATAGCACAAGAGGATGCTCTTTCAATATAAGGCATTGTTTGACAGATTTACCTAAGAATTGTTTAATTACCAAGGAGAAAACACCTTAATTTGTCTTTGCTGTTTACTTTGTGATTAGAGTCCAGATTCTGTGAAGTTCCATGTGAACTTGGAGATTTCTTGCTAATAGAAAAGAGAACCCTAAAGTTATAGTTGCATTGCCCTTTAGGACATTAACCAGTGTATACATATTAGCAAGTTTACTTTAGTGTGTCTTTGAATGCTGGTCTGTATAAATCTCCATTCCTCCAATTTTCTTTTGAACCAGCTTCACCACCTTATTGGTTCCCTCATTAGTTAATGAGTTTCATAAAATATTTGATACATGTTCATTTTACATTTGCAAAAGAGTCATCTTTCTAAGTTTTTGAAAATTAAACTTGACAGCTTTGGATGTCTCACCAGGATATACAAGTGGAGTCACCTGTTGGAGCCAGTAAAACTGCAGTTGCCCAAAAAAGGCACCTGATAGGTATTTTAAGCCCAGACACATTTTTTGGTCCTGAAATGATTCCAAAAAAGTATTATGTCTTTGTCTGGGCTGCTAAAACAAAATACCATAGACTAAATAAGTTCATTTGTACCATTCTTTTAGATTCCACATATAACCGATCTCATAGGATTTACAGAATAGAAATAGAATTACAGATGTAGAAAACAATCTTACGTTTACCAGGGGGGAAAGGGGGAAGGGATAAATTGGGAGATTGGGATTGACATAGGCACACTACTATATATAAAATAGGTAATTAATAAGGACCTACTGTAGAGCACAGGGAACTCTACTCAATGCTCTGTAATGATCTATATGGGAAAAAAATCAAAAAAGAGTGGATATATGTATATGTATAATTGATTCACTTTGCTGTACACAGAAAGTATGAATAACACAACATTGTAAATCAAGTATACTCCATTAAAAATTTTTAAAAATACCATAGACTAGGTGACTTCTAAACAAACAGATATTTATTTCTTACAATTCTGGAGGCTGAGAAGTCAGAGATCACAGTGCCAGCAAATTCAGTGTCTGGTAAGAACAAGCTCTTTGGTTCATAGACGGCACCTTCTCACAGTATGTGATGGCACACACACATACTGTGTCCTCATGTGGTGGAAGGAGTGAGGCATCTCTCTTGGGCCCCTTTCACTAATCTCATTCTTGAGGGCTCTGCTCTCATGACCTAATCACCTCTCAAAAGCCCCATCTCCTTATACCATCACCTTGGGGGTTAGAATGTCAACACATGAATTTTGAGGACACATAAACAGTATATAGCACACTAGAAATTTATCTTTGTTGATTTTTTAAAAATTTCTCTGACTGATTTTTTTCTGTTTCTAGTTCTTAGCCAGGTTTTGTTCTGGTTTCATGATGCCACACCTTTGTTCAAATGGATTCTTTTGTCTTGAATAATATGCAAGACTGAACCGCTAGACTACAAGCTTAATACAACTAATTATCAGAATAATAATAATATTATCTACACTTGTTGAATATCTGTCATATGCCAGTGTAATTGTAAGTATTTTACATATATGAGTTATTTAATCCTCATAACAAACTCCATGAAGTTTTATTACTATTTCCATTTGACAGATGAAAAGAATACATACATACATATACTTTAGTTTTGTTTTGTTTACAAGGCAATTATGACATACATTTTTTACTTCATCTTGAGAAAGTTTATATAAAATTGAAAGTGGAACAATTCTTATTCCCATTCTACAGATGGGGAAATGGAGATTTAGATGTTAGATGGCTTATCCAAGAACCCAAGTTTTCTTCCTCCAAATCTAATATTTTTGTTTCCAAACTATAATCTCTCAATATAAAAGAGCAAAAAATAAAGACATCACAACAAATTTTTTTAATAAATACAAAAAATCTAGGTAATATACCCAGTACAGACATTATCTTATAATAAACTATCAAGTGCCAATTCCAAAGAAAAAACAAAACTGTCTCCTACTTTTATAACAAAAGCACAACATACATATTAAAACCAGAATATTAAAAAGAATCTATTTTACCTTGGACAGCCAAAGGTGTTTTCTAAACTATTATATGTTTAAAATAGCAGCAGCAGTTTTTGGTAACCTCTGAAGTAAACCAAGAAAAATCACTGTCTTTTTTAAAAATATTTTGACAGGCTACCACTATTGTTCCTAAGAACTTATGACTCCAACTTGAGAGAGCTCCAAAGAGGTTTCAATTAAACTAAATATCTCTTTGCAGGATTTAAAAATTAATGTTCACCAGACCTCTTGCCAACTCCCCAGGAAGAAGTAACATAAGGTCCAAAACTATGCTGAACATTAGATTCAAGTGATGTGTCAGTCTGAATGGAGTGAATATAATAACCTAAGAAAATAGAATCTGAATTACCCTGGAAAAATCTATAGATCCACCAAGGAATTCTACTGTACATTGCCATCATAACTGAGATTTAGAGATTCCTGTAAGTGCACAGCAAGATTTAAGATTTCAGAGTCCTGACACTAAAAGTGCTTATATTTATCAAGAGTTGGGTTGAAACTTACTAAAACTGGAGTGACCTCAAATGGTTATGAACCTATGAACCTATCTCCCACTCTCTTACAGAAAATACCAGAGAATGGTGAATGGCCATATATTTGGATGGTGATTGTCCTTTGATTTCTTCCACGCTCTCAGATTAAATCCTAAAATGCTTCTGCTATTTCTGGAATAATTTTTGCCTATAGCAATAAAAGTTCGTGTCCCAGTTTCTTCCTCAAATTACAAGACAATCACTCTGCTTTCAGCCATAAAAAAAAAAAAAAACCTATTAGCAATGGTGTTCCAGGCTTTTTCTTTTTCTAGATCCAAGATATTTGGAAGGACAATCTATTCCTACTTCCAATGTGCCCATTTGTATATTGTGAAGTAAATAGATGTGTTTACACACATACAGTCACACATATAACAATTTGTGATAGAGGCTAATTCATATTCCTCATAGAGGTTTTCTCTGATCTTTTTACAAGGCAACCACTACCCTTCTCCTTAGAAAACACCTTTAGCTACACTTCTCTTTGATTGGTATTTATCAGACCGGTAGCCATTTTTACAGTTAAAAGTTCTAATCACTGCCATGATTGACCCAATGCGGAGTAGTGGGAAGTGTATGAAAGAAACCAAGGCATCACCAAGACCAATATCAAAAATTCTGTTTTTGACTGGGGGCAGGGAGAAACACGGAGATCCGTTTATAGATTAGTTGTAATATGGCTTTACCTCCCAAGCTGTAAAGAATGAGACTTATATTCGAACAACCCCAAGTTCAAATTCTGTTCTGCCTCTTACTAAGATCTTTTAAAATTTCTTTATTCTCCTAAGCCTCCATTTCCTCATTTGTCAAACTGAGATACTAATACTTGCTGCACTGTGTTGAAATCCCACATAATGAGATAATGTATTTAGGGAGCTTTAAATGACAAAGGCTTGGCACATAATAAATATTCAATAAATGATAGCTGTAATTATGATTATTCATACTGATTACCATGGATTCATTCATCCATTCGACAAGGAATAATTAAGCTTATGCTATATATTTTCTCAATTCTGAGACCAACATTTTTTCACATTTCAATATTTTTTAAATTGAAGTGAACTTACATTAAATATACACGGTGTATACTTTTTTTTCCTTCTGCAAAGATGTCTATTGATTTGCTGATGTATCCTACAATGACAATGTCCTAGGGCTAGCCACTGCACTAGAAAGTAGAGGGTAACAAAAATAAGTAAGAAAGCCCCTGTTGAGTAGGAACCTGCAGACCTGATGCCTGGCAGAGAGGCCATGTGGCTTCAGCCTATGGCTTCAATCCCTGAGCTGGTACTACCTGTCTCTGTATCTTATCCTAATTGTTCCAAAGATTTGGGGCACTACAGGCCACTCTGAGAATCTGACGAAAAAGCACATAACTGTGCTTTCTCTCCAGGACAAAAGTACACATTTATATTAGTTTTACATAGAATATTAAGAGTTCTGTAGACTCTCCAAAGATAATCTATGGTCTCCTCAAAAGAATCTATGAAACTTAGATGAGAACCCTGCTTACCCGCTTATGAACAATCTCCAGTTACTCTGCAGGTCAGGTTTATGATTCTATAATCCCGTAACTTTAAGCATAAGTATGTCCTGAAGATGAAGAATGAAGAGCAGAGCTAAGAATCACTGGCTCAGAGAGTCCCTAACAACAGTTTAAGCTGGGATGGTATCCAAAAGAATCAAATTTAAGGGGAAAAGAAAAGGTTTATATCAACCTTAGGAAAAACAACCTACACCTTGTTACTTTTCTCATTCATTTAGCACAAGTCAACCAGCCACCGCATCAGTGTTTGATTTACTCTCCCATTAGGATGACCCATCTTTGCAGCCCCATGCTCATTACTCCAAATCTAGACTTGTGGTTTGGCTGTGTCTCAAGACTGTAACCATAAATGTCAATGTAAACACACATTTTCTAAAAGGATGATAAATCAAAACAATCTATTTTCAGGAAACCAATGTGCAAATATATCATCATAATGTAATTTTTTCTACAATTTATAAAACTCTGGTCAAAGTGTTTGTCGAAAAAAAAATTCCTAGTGGGATGCTGTTGTGAGCCACAAGCTCTCTCTTCTTTAACAAAGGCGATTAATCAGGCTGCACTCAAGAGTACCAAAAGTCTGTACTGGCTCAATTTAGATAAAGGCTTGGAGCATCCAAGGGGCTCCTTTAGGGATCTATAGTCCAAAATGAGGAGACCCCAATTCAAAGGCCAAGGTCAGGGTGATGTCCAGAACCAGAGTCTTAGAGTGGGAAGCACTCATTTGTGACATGATGGTTGCAAGAGCAGAGAAATGAGCTAAGCCAGAAATCAAACATGGACTGCAAAGTCCAAATATTAAATATAATCAGGAATAGTGAAAATTCTATTAAAGACCAGAAGTAGAAATTGAAAGTAAGTATGGAGTCAAAATTTGGAACAAAAGAGGGGATTTAGTAGTTCTGAGCATAAATGGTCAGAGGAGAAAGGGTAAGAAGGGTGTTGAGACCCTGACATGAAAGATGATCTCAGACATCTGGCTTTTGCACCTTGTTTTAATGACTAGCTGAAATGTGTTCTTTGTAAGGATGGACTTGGCTTAAGGACCTCCAAATGGGGTCACAAAGATACTTTTTCCCAGTATGTATAACTATTTCATTAAATAGCATGGTACTTTTAAAAACTATAAGAAACTCATCATGCATTGAATTCCAAACCAACACATTGAATTTGGACTATCTTGGCAAAAGCCAACCAAACTGAATATTTCCATTCTCATGATACCATGACCTATCTAGTGATTATGTGGCCACCAGTCCAATGACTCACAAGGCCAAGGTTTAGTTCCTCCACTTGTGATTCCTTCCTTCATAAAAAAAATATTTAAAATTATATTTTCTGACTACATTGTTATAAAGACAAATATAACCCCAGTCAGATTATGTCCATTTTTTCTTCTGATTTCAAAAAAAGTTGACATATTTGTGAGCCTTGTGCATAATGGTGGTGTTAAATTAATTAAACAAGGAGGCCATTAGACTGAAATTGTTCTAATGCCTTAGAAACCCTCAAAAGCAAACCAAAATCTAAGCCTGTAAATTCCTCAAGGTTAAGAAATCAAAATCTAAGGACAGACAATTGCAAACAGCCAACTAGGCTTTTCCAAAATAATGCAATTGCTTAAGATATAACCAATCAAATAAGCTTCTTGCTTTGCTTCCACCTTTTTTCTACAAGTCTTTCCCATAGCTCCTGTCGGTGAAGGGCTCCTAACCACTTTGAGTTTGGCACTGAACGATTCTAATTGATTATTGCTCAAATAAACTCAGACATTTTAATATACCTCAGTTTATCTTTGAACAGTAGTAAACTGACCCTAGTTGTAAAGATTTTTCAGTTCTCCATGGAACCTAGTCGCTGAGGCTGAGGCTGACAACAGAGGCTCTGGGATCTAGATTCAAGGAGAAAGGATTTTTCAGATGTGACACAATGATGAGTATAACCTATGCCTGCCAAAGAGGACACTGCAAGAAGTCCCACCCTAACAATTACAATTTACAGTACTTAAAAATAACTAATGTAGAAGATGTTATGGAACACTGGAATATCGTCATGTTGCAACTCCTAATGAATTGAGGATAATGAGATTCAAAGGTAACTGATGTCCAAAAAAAAAGGAGAGAAACCCATGCATTGTGTACGTTTAGAAAGAACAATACCCCCTATAAAATATTTCTGTAAAAAACATGAAGAAATGAAACTTGATTCTGACTGAGCCTCTAGATCCAAATACCAGTTTATAGGAAGAACAGGGAACATAGAAGCATGTTAAATCGCACCATGTGGATGTAATCAGCAAAAGTCAGCCTATAGGAAAGTCTACAGAAGAAATGATCCAGTTCCTTCAACAAATGAATTCTGAGAGATGGAGACACAGATGGATCAGGAACCTATAGTTTAAAAAAAGACACAGAATATTTACTCTAATCAAGTACAGTATGTGAGCCTTATTTGGATACTAATTCAAATGAACTTTAAAATGTATGATATTTACATAAAAATTATAAATGTGAAAACTGAGGATATCTCATTTGAATTTAGATATAGGAACTTAAGCAATCAGTGCATTTCTTCAGTATGCTAATGGCATTTTTGTTATAGTTTTTAAAAGAGAGACATTTTTTGGAGATATTTACTGAAATATTAATGGATGGAGTGATATGACATCAGAGATTTGCTTCAGAATAATACAGTCATAGGGAAAGTGATTGGGGTAGAAGAGAACCAAGATTGGCCATAAGTTAATAATTGTTAAACCTGGATGGTAGGCACATAAGGATTCATTATGCTGTTTTGTCTACTTTTTATGTGGTTGAAATTTGCCATGATAAAAAGTTCACAATGAAAATAAAAGGCAAGAAAATTTTGTTTAAAAAACACACAAACAAAAAACCAAAAAACCCTGACAATTTACAATACTTAAAAATAACTAAAGGGCATGTCTAGAAAGTAAGTGCACAGAAAATGCCTCAGTGGTTCTCAACCAGGGGTGGAATCACCCCGCTGGGGGGCTTTTAGATCTGTAGGAGGGGGGATCAGTTGTCATTAATAACCAGAAGAAATGTACTATTGGCATGCAGGGGGTGCAAGCCAAGACTCTAAATGTCCTACAGGTGTGGTGTACGGGAGAAAAAAAGTCTTTTTTTCCATCTACCCTCTTAGGTTCAATGGCTGGGGCCCACAAATCAAGCTGAAAAAAGACAGGCTAATGAGAAAAAAGTTTAATTACCTATGTATCAATATATACAAGAGTTCACAAAGAAAAATGGGGCTCAAGGAGGCAGCCAGATGATTGAGGCTTTTTACCATCTTAGGCTAAAGAAAGGAAAAGGGGTTTGGGGTTTCTGGGAGCACGAAGCAAGTTGGGGAAAGATGAGGGGAGGAAATGTATGGTAGACAAGGGTTGTCTGATGGCTGAATAATATTCCATCTTATATATGAACCACTTCTTCTTTATCCATTAGTCTGTCGATGGGCATTTAGGTTACTTCCATGTCCTGGCTATTTTAAATAGTGCTTCAGTGAACACTGGGGTGCATGTATCTTTTTGAATTATGGTTTTCTCTGGGTATATGCCCAGTAGTGGGATTGCTGGGTCATATGGTACTTCTATTTTTAGTTTTTTAAGGAACCTCCATACTGTTTTCCATAGTGGCTGTACCAATTTACATTACCACCAACAATGCAGGAGGGTTCCCTTTTCTCCACACCCTCTCCAGCATTTATTGTTTGTAGATTTTTTGATGATGGCCATTCTGACCTGTGTGAGGTGATACCTCATTGTAGTTTTGGTTTGCATTTCTCTAATGATTAGTGATGTTGAGCATCTTTCATGTGTTTGTTGGCCACGCTATGCAGGTAAGAGTCTCTCAGGTGATGAGATGTCTTCAGGGCATAGCTCTCTTCCTAACATGGAGATAATTTACAAATAGAAATTTTCTTTATGAATGTAAATTTGCTTTACAAAAGAGGAAATTTATACTCTATATTTAGGCAGTTAGGGGGAGATAAA
Source organism: Mesoplodon bidens (assembly GCF_964165515.1). Classification (NCBI taxonomy): domain Eukaryota; kingdom Metazoa; phylum Chordata; class Mammalia; order Artiodactyla; family Ziphiidae; genus Mesoplodon; species Mesoplodon bidens. The sequence continues at coordinate 61,837,173 of NC_138173.1, forward strand.
CAGCTTTTCCTATATCTGCTTATTCTCAATGGCCTTTAGCTCAAAACAATTCATATACCAAAGAGGTGGCATATTCTGGCACCCTTCATTGGACCATCCTAAGAAGTGAAAAATAGTCCAGCCCAAAATGCCAATATCACCTCTATGAAGAAATCAATCAGATTGGTTTGAGAGTCAAGTCATAATAAAGAGAGGAAAAACAAGAGAAACTATTACCTGCCCTGGTGACTTATGAACAAATTAGAAAATAAATGCAAATGTTATGTTGAAAGGTGACTAATCATTAAAAGTGACAGGAATTGTTACTTAATTTCTCTGTGCCTGTTCTTCCATCTGTGAAATGGGAATGAGAGTAACTACTTCATAGTGTTGTTAAGATTTAATTAATATATGTAAAGCATTTTGAATGGTACCTGGCACATAGCAATCCCTAACTAAGATGTTTTATTATATTATTTATAAGGAAAAAAATTAAACCATAAAAATTTTCTTTGGAAAAAAAGTAATTTTTATCTTTGCTTTTGAACAAAAGGCAACCAACACTGGTTTGAATACCCTTGACTCCATCATGAAAAGGTTTTCCTCATCACTATAGATGCTTATCTCCTCTCTAGCTCCCTAACCCACCCATCCAAGGAAATGTGTGTGAAAGTCCTTCCCACCAGATCCCAGTGCTTCTCCAAGCAGAGACTGCACTGCCCAAGGGGTTTGGGAAAGAACAAGCTGTCTCTGGCAAAACCTGTCTCCCAGAAGTCCTCAGACCTGTTCTGGCCCCAACTGTACTCTGAGGCCACAAAGCCCACAACTACAGGAAATTAGCAGCAGCCTTTGCCAACCCGCTAATTCTGAGTCCCAACCACTCATTCTGTGCTGCTCCAAGAGTCTTCTGGGCCAGCTCTGATGCCACAACATATGATCTTCAATTTTGCCCGGGAATCTTTGTGGGGACAAGGGGATGGCTCCCAAGAGGGGTTTAAAGGGAACTCAGCCCAGCCCATCAGTGTCACAAGGGCCCGGATGTCTCCCACACTCTGGTCTGGTTCGTTAGCATCTCCTGGGACACCGCCTGTATCACTGTCATGCTGGCATGTCCACCGCCCTTGCTCATGAGGATTCATCATTTGCAGCTTACATGACTCTTCAGCTTCATTTTACAAACAAAGAAATGTGGAAGATTTTCAGAGCCCAGAGCTAGAGACAGTTTGGGGAGTCATATAAATAATTTATATGCTGATTATGTCCTGATCCACTGACCAGTTTAGGCAAAAATAAGACATATAAACAAAAGCTTAGTTTTAATTCCATGAGCCTAATTGCAGGTTAAAACAACAAGTTCTAACAATTAGGAGGTTAGAGGGAACTGAGCCCAAGGTGGAGAATGTTTTCTGAACTCTGCTGTAAGTTCTACTCCATAAGGAAAAAAAAAAAAATTCCCTGACCAGAGAAAAACATTTTCTTCTAATATGCATCAATGAGCTACAATTATCAAAAGTCTAGGTAATGATTTGAATCATGGCTCTACTACTTATGCAAGTTTTTAGACATCAAGTATTCCTCAATTTCAAGTATGACTTGTTTCATAGGATTGCTATGAGGGTTAAATGTGATAATGTATTTAATAAGTGCCTGGCACATAGAAAATCCTCAATAAATGGTAGCTGCTATTGCTATAATTATTATTACTTACATTAGTATTATGATCATTAATGACTATATTACATTGTCCCTCAGTCAAATAATTGACAGCTGGTTATTCAGTAATTTAGCAAACACTTATTTATCACCTTCTATGTGCTAGGGACTGTATACATAATGTGGACCGAGAAGGTCTCCCTGCTTATGACACTTACATTTTGGTGTGTGTGTATGTGTGTGTGAGTGTGTTATAATAAAATATATATATATATTTGGTCTTTGTCCCTGGTGCCTGGCACAGAGTTTCTAAAACTCTTGGAATTTCCAAAGTGACAGAAGCATCTTTTCTTATTCATAATGAGCCCCTTTTGACCATACGTGAGCTTATGCTAAGGAGGTAGCTCATGGAGGGGGGCCTGGATAGCTTCAGGATGGGGTCTGGTCACCAGAAAACACAACCACATGATTAGAGGGTTAGAACTGTCACTCCCAAGCCCCCAGTCTCTGGGGAGGGGCAAGGGACTGGAAATTGAGTTCAATCAAGAAAGGCCAATAATACAATCAATTGTGCCTACATAATTAAGCTTTGATTAAAAACTCTGGAACAATGAGGCCAAGGGAGCTTCCGTTTTGGTGAACACATTGAGATGCTGGCATGCCCTATGCATGTCTTCCATTTGGCTGTTCTTGAGTCGTATCCTTTAGAATAAGCTAGTAGTGGTGAGTAAAGCACATTCTTGAGTTCTATGAGTCATTCTCTTGAATTATCAAACCTGAGGAGGGGGTCATGGGGACTCCAAAATTTGTAGTTGGCTGGGCAGAATTGTGGGTAGCCCGGGCACCCCATTTGCAGCTGGCATCTGAAAAGGGAGCAGTTTCACGGGACTGAGCCCTCAACTTGTGGGGTCTGCACCTACTCTAGGTAGTTAGTGTCAGAACAGAATTAAACTGTTGGACATCCAGGCATCAAAGAAATCAGAGAAGTGGTTGGTGTTTGGTGAAAACCATACAGTGTATTTTCATGTTGGGGGATGGTGAGAAAGGACAATAAAACAGGAGATGGACGGATAGATGAGAGAGAGGAAAAAAAAGAGAGATAGGGCTCCATCATTTCAGATAATGATAAATGCTGTGAAGAAAATGATAGGATGGTGTAGGGGAGAAAGAATAATTTTCCTTCTAACCTTTTGAGTTCTTAATAGAAACCTCTGAAATAAAAGACAGATATGTGTTCCTCATGTATGCCTGGGAGATCCCCAGGGAAAACAAGTACCTCCCAGAGGTGACTTAGAATTCAGACTTAAATACCATCTCAGTAGGGAAAGGGGAGGGAAAACACCGACCCCTTAGGGGAGAGTAAATGACTTTTAGGAAGGATGAACAGGAACTTAGGAGAACAGATGAGAGTTGTGACAGTTTGTGACAAAGTTTGCCTGCTGAGGAGTCTACTTCTAGCTTCCTCTCCTATGATGAGTCCATCTTCCCTGGCTGACAAACCCCCTGAGGAGGAGATTTGTGACAACTGACTTCCTTTGGGGAGGAACCATCTTTAGGCAGATTTGAAGAGCACAGAGAAAGCCTCTCCCTGCATTTGCTGTTTTCCAAGTGCCTACAATGCAAAATAATCAACATAGTGGCCTATGTTTGGGTAGCATGTTCTGCTATCCTCATGGTACAAACAAGAATCACAGAAGGGGTGGCCACCTTTGGTAGGGTGGCTGGGGGAGGCCTCTCAGAAGAGGGAAACATTGTGCTAAGTGTACAATGCAGAATGCAGATGGCTCACTGAAACCCTATGCACAAAGCATAGTATTTTCTTCACTTCATAGAAGAATGTATTGAGAGAGAGGGAGATTATGTCATTTGTCATGGCCACCCAGCTAAACAGGAGCAGAGCTAGGATTCCCACTTAGTTCTGTCTCATCCCCCCAACATTCTTACCTATTTCGATCTGGTCCCAGCTGCCCAACAGAACTTTCCAAGTGACAGAAATGTCCCAGAGCCATGCCGTCCAATAGGCCATATGTGACTATGGAGTGCTTGAAATGTGGCCAGGGGGTTCAAGGAACTGAACCCCCTGGGGTTTTTTATTTTATGTTATTTTCATCATTTAAATGTCACTAGCTACATGTACCTAGTGGTTTCTATCTTGGACAGTGAAAGTGTAGGATTTCTCCATCGGGTGATAGCTGCAACACATCTATTTTCCTGATGTTCTGGAGCTTTTCTGACTCTTTCTGAGAAAGATGTTGTCCTCTGGTAGCAAACACTCCTGCTAAAGATTAGCCACCTGAAGCCCCCCTGCAAGTCTGTGTCGCACTAATTAGTCACTGTGTCTCAAAACCAGGTTATTAATTCTGTGCTTATTTCATTTTATATTTTATATACATGGTTTTTAATGTACAAGGAAAAAAACTTCAATGTTTCAGGCATACCCAAATTCCAGAAGCCTATTAAACCTAAGGTGCAAGGGAGAAAAGCTGATTGAACCCACATGGGCATTTTCAAGAAGAAAGCTTAGAGAAAAGAAAGACAACCAAAGGAAAAGACTGTGCCTTATCAAATGGCTCAACTTTAGAAACTAAGGAGTAAACACTGAGGTGGTCAGATAAACCTCACAGACAGTGACCATGGATGATGGCTTGATTGATTTCACTCTTTTGGCATCAAGTCCTAAAGCAAAGATGGGCACTGCAATTAAGGAAACAATGCCATAGTCTACAACCAAGCTCTGGAACTTTCTCCATCCTGCTTGACTGACATGACACAGACATGACACAGCTCAGGAAGCGGTTACAAATACATGTTTTTTGGGGTCACACACCTGGGTTTCAGGTCCAGCATACTGTTCTCCCCTTCTCCCCATCCTCCCCAACCTCACTCATCTCCTATTTAAATTACAGTTTCAGTCCAGGCTCTGATTCTCGACTTCTGGACAATTGCTGAATTTGGTCATTTTGGTACTAACCTTTCAACTTGGATTTGCTAATCACTCACCCTGGGTGATTCAAAAGTGTAAGGCAGGTCCTTATCCTTGAAAAACTTTCAATCTGGTTGAGGGTATGTGGCTAATAACCAGGAAACAAGCTGAGATTATGTGCTTATTGGCATTAGCATGGTTTTGCCAGTAAGAACCGGCATTTAAAGAAGGGAGAGGTCACTCGGAGAAGACAATAAATGTCATGAAAATAATCTTGTTTCTTTTTAACCTTAGCTGCAGAAAGCTCAGAACTAGATTTGAAGTTCAATTATTTCAATTATAATATCCCTTGAAGTAAACCTATTTGTGGCATTGCCATGCCCTTGACACTGTGGTGGTGGTCGGGTTACTTTTCAATTTCTATTTTATATTTTTGCCATTATTTGTTCTCCTAGTAAGTGACACCTTAATGAAATGATCTGGGATAAAAAATAAATAATAATATAAACAAACAGTCAGGGAATACCCATCTTTTAACTTATATATTTTAAAAGTATACTATACTTATGAAATTTTTGAAGAAACTTGTAAAAGTGAACACACCACAAAATCTGACAATTAGGCAAAAACACAGAATAGGAATTAAGCAAAGGAAACAATGGGACTAGAGGTTTCCAAGAACTTGACATTAGCTGATTGCTATACCTGACCATAATGTTTTTCTCTAAATTTGATAACAGCTTATATTTGGGAAAAAGAGACTGGAAAAAAATTAAAAGGGAAATGCATTATTTTTCATTGCCCAACCAAAGACCACATGCTAATGTACCCAACCCATACTGGCCTTAGTGAGAAATCTCTAAGCATATATTGAGTGCCCACAATAATTTTTATTCTGGAAAATAAAAATAAATTAAAAGTAATTATATCAATGCATGAACATATCACCATCTTTGTCATTATTAATTACTAAGACAGCTAAATAGCCCAGACTGGCCATGTCTCATTCTGATTTAGCAACCTCAGAGAAGATCATCTCAGCACTTCCAGCTCCCTTAAGAATCACAGATCCTAAGAGTTCTAAAGGATATTAAAAGTCATTCACACAATCACTTATTCAGTGCTTGAGGCCCCTCCTAACTATCTCTGCAAATTGATCTCCCAGCTTCTGCTTGATGCCTCTTCTTATGACAGGAATCAGTGTGTCCTATGACTTCTTATTCTATGTTCCATAGAATCTGGAAAGATTCCATAGAATCTTTCTGGCATCTTTGCCAGAAAGACCTCCCACGTATTAAGCCAAAATAAATCTCTATCCCTAATTCTATATACTCCTCTGAGCATAGCTAATAGATTGTTTCTCCAGGGGGAGGAATGAGGTCCCCACTATACTCCCCAAATGAATTAGAATAACTTTCTCTCTACTTCATGTTTGTCACAGCACTTACCGTGATATGTTGTGATTGCTTATCTACAAACCTAGACTGTAAGACCTGGACATCAGGCATCTTGTGCCCATGGTACCTAGATCAGGGCCAGGCTCATAGGAAGTTTTCAGGAAAGAATTGACAAATATGAGGATGGATGGATGGATGGATGGATACGTGGGTGGATGGATGAGTGTGTAGATATGGTTGGATAGAAGGATGGCTGAGTGTGTAGATGGGTGAACTTTTTAAGTTATTGCTGATAAAGCACTTATTTTATGCTTGTAACTTACTCCATCTACTGAACAAACTATAAAGTAGATATAATTATAATTATCTCCATTTTACTGCTAAGGTAACAAAGACGGCAAGTTATGTTAAATCTAAAGGACCCATATTTAGCAAAGTTTGAGTATGAAATTTGGACGGATGATGATAAACAAAATTTATGCTTTTAACCACTGCATCCTGGTGCCATGAATTAATGAATTAATGAGAGAATGAATGGTGAACCAATCTATCAACTAATTTCTTATAGAATTCCACTGTTTCAGAAACTCTCCATGTGCTTTAGAATTCTGTTGAAGCTTTCAAAAACGAAAGCAAGGCTTAGATTCAGCTGAAACCAACCTATATTCAACCAGTTCAAAAATGGGGGAAAAGCCATCACAAACCAGCCACTCCTCCCCATTTTTCTAGGGGGTGAGAATATGGACAGCACTCATCTCTAGCTCCCCTTTTAAATGTGGGACAAACCTCAGGTCTCATCAGTGGGGATCAGACAGTTATATCAGTAGAGGGTTAAAACATATATGAACTTCATCTAAACCTCATTTGGGCTCCTCCCTTACTTTGGAAAGCTTTACCTTAAACTTTGTAACATAAGGAGAATAAGCAATTTAAATTAAAGAATTGGGGGAGGTTTGGGTGTTTTCCAGTCTTGGTCAGCAAACCCCAAAGGCCTATAATTAGGTTTTCCCTCTGTTTCTTCTTAGTTTGATCATCAAAACCATGGATGAGAATAAAGCTTAATCAGATAGATTGCCTACTCTTCCTTCAAGATGTAAATCTATTATAGACACAAAATGTCTTAAGGGATATTTTCCAAATACCTCCCAAATCTGTTTAGTTGGCCTGCTTTTATTCTGGGCTGTCCCATCCTTATAACCAAGCACAATGACTCCAAGCACAAAAATATAAGATAACTCTAATATTACAAAGATCTCATCTTGAGAAAATTGGCTCTATGTTTTCCGATAGTGGTTTTTCTAGTAGTACTTTTCTTATGTTTCTTAAATATAAGAGGTACAGAAATAACTGACCAATTTCAGGTCTTTATTCTATCTGATAGTGACACCAAAAAGTACAATTGGGGCAAGCAATGAAAGCTGTAGTTTGAAAAGTCACCTCAAAGACCTATAATTTCTCTGTTAATAATTTGTTATGTTTTTTGTTTTAGGCTATACTCATATGGTACATACACATCTGATTTTCTCTAGAATGTGCAGGAGTCTGATTGGTCTAGTGGGAAATACACAGATGGGCAGTTGGTGTTTCTGGTTCTAGGCAACATTATTAAACTCAGATTACGTGTTTGCCTCATTTTCCTTATCTAAGAAGTGGAGCTTTAAAGATGCTCAGATGAGAAGGAAATAATTTCCCTAAATCCTTCATGCACTGTGTGATTAACCATGGCTTATACTTTGATTATTCTCCCCATGGTTCCCCTGCCTCTCTACCACACTCTATCAAGCCATACCACTGAGCCAAACACAAAGTTATTCTGGAAATGGGAAAATCACCATGCTGGCATCAGAGCTCAGGAAGAAGAACTTAATCTATTGATTACAGATGCACCTGCCTCTATGTGACTTTTGCACCATATTAAAGAAATTTACCATGTAAATTTACCATGTGTTTATCAGTACCTTTTATGGGTTTATGTTTTACATAAATTTATGAAATGTATTTTTAGAAACTATACTATCATTTAAGCTACCCCTTCCGTGGATCCTAATATCTTTAAAAATTTTTAAGGCAAATAAGGTCGTCAAGGAGTAATGTATTAAAGTCCCTCCCAGGCAAGGCTCTGGTTTTCTGATTCAAAGGTTAGTGTCTTCAAATCCTTTATCTTTCCTTTTGGGAAAATACAGATGAGACCATTATGTTCTGCAAATATTAACATCAGAGACCAAAATCAGGGATCAGCAATGGCTTCATGCTATTTTTATCGAGACTCAGCATATAGATGTTTTTAAATAACTATTTTGATGGACAAAAAAATACCTTCCTTCACATAGAAAGGACTCATCCAAATAGGTAGGATTAGGCTTGGCGGCAAATGGCAAGACAAAAGACGGTGGATTAAACAAAACATAAATGTATTTCCTTCTCACGTGAATGAAGGCTCATGCAGACCCTCCGTGACCATCAGGCCCTTCCGAGCGCCTTCTATCTCATTGTTCAGCTATCAGCCACCTGGAGCTCTAAGATTTCTGCTCCAGTTCCAGCTCTCACATTTGAATATAAACCAGCAGGCAAAAGGAAAAGAATGGAGAAGGCACACCTCATGCCTATAAGGACATTTCATAAAGTTGCAAATCCACTCAAAGCTTCAAGTCAATGCTGGATATTTTCTGTTAGTTCCTCCACCATATCGACTTTTCCACACTGTTTTGTGCTTTGAAGGGTTTACCTGAACAGATGCCATCAGTGGGCTCCCTTGCCCTCTGGCTTCTGCTGAGTGCAGCCAGCGGGAGGTACACTCAGGAGATGAGAAGGTGGAGGGGGGGTAAGTTCGGGGTATCTATCTCCCCAGCTTGCTCCCAGCCAAGTTGCTAGGGGCCGGCTCTATCTCTCTATCTAGTGTGGGAGTGGGAGTGTCTAATAAGACCAACTGAAAGTCAACTTTTTATTACCACCATGCACAGACAGTTCTAAACAATGTCAGGGATAAACATTCCTCCTGCCAGGGACAGATCCCTCCCACCTTTTCCTCTCCCCACCAATAGCTACTGCCTCTCCCAAAGGTCACAGCTCCTGTCACTCATCCATCTCCACCCAGTGACTCTCTCCAAGTTTGTTAACCACTTCTTCCCTTTGCCCCTCAGACCTAGGGATGAAAACAGCTCTCTGCATATGCTCCTCTGCGTTTCTAAAACTCCTGCACACACCCTCTTTACATAGTCACTTTATTAAATTCTGGTCAATTATCCAGTCTAAGTGTGTCATGTATTTCTTGCTGGCACCCTGGCTGATCCCACCCAGCAGCAAGGGAGTCTTTATTCTGAAGTCGTCAAGAGCCAAGATAAAATTTAGAAGTTCTTTATTGGGAAAAAAAGGATAAACTAGATATTAGGAGAACAATAGTGTCTGTCATCCTCAATAAATTATTTTTCCTATTCGAACTTGGAAATCACAGATCTACCAAATGAAAAAACTCTTATGATTGTTCCCAGGAAAAACTCTCATTCCTCTAACCGCTTCTGCTACTTCCCTCCAAGGAAAGTTTCAAGGAAACTAGTAGATGGGTACAACTGAGCAGTATATCCAGATTGCCGCCCTAAAGCCAAGTAGAAGAAATTTGATTCAGTTTTAATATCTACTCAGAGGTTCCCTTAGTAAAAGTTGTATTCAGAACATGACCAACTGACCAATCAGAGTGACATCCTGCCCAGTTAGAACAGACACTGCCTGGTGTGCCATTCCAGTGAAGATCCACTGGATATCTTCCCACCCCCTAGGAGAGCTGAAAAGATAGCATTTGATCTCATCCCTGAACCCACAGACTCTGAGTACCTTCTAATCCCCGTGTCTGTTTCCTGAAGTCAGGCCTGTCTACACCAGCCCATCCTTGGCTCCTGGGCTGGATCAGCCTCCCCACAGGAAAGCCAACTTGACAGCTCCTATTTCTTAGCCATGAACTCCAGCCAGCACTCACTTTTAGCTTGTCAGCATCCACTCGGCCACTTCCTTGTAGTACTGGTTTTATGAAGGGAAAGGCAATGTTTAGAGGCAAGAAAGTGGCTGAGGATGAACAATTAATTGAAGAACTTTCATTTCCCTCCCTACCCCCCAAATAAAGTACCTAGTAAATTTGGATTTCATTGTCTTATTATAAAACAGTCTGCCCTGGGAAAGCCTTGGAAAGGAGTGTCCACAAGGCAATGAGATGTGCTTTTCAAAGCCATGTATCGTTGTTATGGCAATCAGCAGACAGGCCCCTATTGTGCTGGAAGGAGCCCTGCTTCAGGGGCCAGAGAGCAGGACTTCCTGTGAGTGGGCTGCTGGTTGTTTGGTTGTTGCTACAACAAACTTCTGAAAGGACTTCCAGGCGGTGGGGGTCAATGTTTGAAATCCCCCCAGGTCTGAATGGAGGTCTCATTCCTGTCCTCCTTGTGGTTAACTGGAAACGCCAAGCTCTTCTAAAAGTGAGACAGAGACTTATGCAGGGAAACGTTGAGGGTCAGTTTTGTTTTGGCTGATTGTTTTTAATCTCTGTGCCAGACACTTCACACACACACACACACACACACACACACACACACACACACACACACATCACTGCTAATCCTTACAAGATCCCAGGGAAGTAAGTTTGACTGTGTGACTGGTTCTCATTTACAGAAGAGGAAACTGAGGTCCAGAAATGTAAATAACTCTGTGGCCCCTCGAAGCTGGGAAGCAGAAGCACAGTGATGGGATCTCAGTTTGGCCTAATTCAAGGCCCCATCATACGGTCTCCGCCCGCAAGCACCTTTCTCAGAACTGTGTAGAAGGCCAGACATGAGGCTCTGTGGACACAAACTCTCAACTCTGACCTCCACAGGTTGAGGAGGGCAAACAGCCGACCACGTTGGTGTCATAGAGAGGAAGATGATGATACTATCATGATAGCATCATGGCATTGCAGGTCAGCTGCCTGTGCCAGGTTGGGCAAGGAAATCATCAGCAGAGGATGGGGAAGTCGGGTAAGATGAGTTTATCAGTTATTTTTTGCTATAGGACAATCCACTTCAAAATTTAGTGGGGTATGGAGAACAGCATGGAGGTTCTTTAAAAAACTAAAAATAAACTTATCATATGATCCAGCAATCCCACACCTGGGCATATATCCAGAAAAGACAAAAGCTCTTATTTGAAAAGATACATGCACCCCAATGTTCATAGAAGCACTATTTACAATAGCAAAGACATGGAAACAACCTAAGTGTCCACTGATGAATGAATGAGTAAAGAAGATGTTCCATCGTATCTCTCTGAGAGAGAGAGAGAGATACGATGGAACGTTACTCAGTCATAAAAAAAATGAAATAATACCATTTGCAGCAAGAAGGATGGACCTAGAGATTATCATACTAAGTGAAGTAAGTCAGAAAGACAAAGACAAATACCATATGATAAAACATATGTGGAATCCAAAAAAATGAACTTATTTACAAAACAAAAACAGACTCACAGACATAGAAAACAAACTTATGGTTACCAAAGAGGAAAGGGAGGGAGGGAAAAATTAGGAGCTTGGGATTAACGGATACACACTACTATACACAAAATAGATAAAAAATAAGGACCTACTGTATAGCACAGGGAATATATTCAGTATCTTATAATAACCTATAGTGGAAAATAATCTGAAAAGGGATATACCACAATATATTATATCTCATGATCTGTACTTTGCCTTGTGGCTCTTTTGATCCACACAATGCCCTGCTGGCATCACTCATGTGGGTGCCTCCAGCTTCTGGCTGGGATGGTTTGGAAGTTCCCAGAGGCCTCTCTCAAGGGTCTGGGACTGGGTATTGGCTGTTGGCTGGGTTGCTTCAGTTCTTTTCCATGTGGTCACCATTACTGCATGGTGTTTTATCCTCCAGGGGCTCTCCACATGTCTTCTCTCTCTAAGAAGATAGCTTAGACTTCCTTACAGCATGGTAGCTGATTCTGAGTAAATGAAGGCTGAAGCTCCCAGGTCTCTTAAGGGCTAGTCTCAAAGCTGGCATTGTCACTTCTGTCACATTGCACTGGTTAAAGCAAATCCACCAGCCAGCCCAGATTCAAGGAGAAGGGAAATAGATTCCATTTCTAAGTGGAAGAAGCAACACATGCACAAAGAGAAAGGAGGACCTATTGGCAGTCATCTTTAGAGAAAATCTACTACAGTGGATGTGGTCAAGATTCCCTTTCAGAAGACAAATGCCCTGAAGAAGCAATAGAGAGCAGGATTTCTCTGCAGCAGCATGGTGTAGAGGCCTCATCTAGAATGCCAATTCTGATTGGTCATGGCTGCCTGAAGTGCACATTGAAGAGGACGCTGAAGCAGCATCTGGGTCCAGCAGGAAGAAGTTCCTCAACTGGATCATCCATTCACTCATTCCTCCTTTGATGGGGACAAAGCAGTACAAACACACACAAGCACTACATCCTTTCTCAAGGAGTTTACACTCTAGTGGAGGAGGACAATAAACAGACAAATATATAATCTTTGAGGTAGAAATTAATATTAAGAAAGAAAATGAAGAGTGATAGGTGTATTGCTCGTGTGTTTTTATCTTCTGTATTTCTAATGCTTTGATAACTTGGGGCCTTGCTGACCTTGGAGAGACTGCCACACCAGGGCTGACCAATTCCTGGAGATAATAAAGGACTGGCCTGGGATCACACCTATCAGCTGCAAACCAACCAATCCTGATCCCACACACGCCCTCACCTCCCCAGTTGGCGCTCTAGCACTCAGGACCAATATTCACCTGCCCCTAATCACCCCAGGGCCAAGTACTAGACAAGTCACAACAGCTCCTATAGTCCACTGAAGTTATTCTAACTAACCAATCCTAAAGCTGCTCACCATGCCTCTCCCATCCCTTCCAAACAAACCACTTTGAAGGCTCTTGCTCACGTGCTCCTGTTGCTCACTCTGCCTTCTCACTAACCCTGGTGCTTTCCAGTGTGTTCCTGCGTGGTCTGGTAGCCCCTCCCTCTTGGGAACTGTGAGTAACAAGATGTGTTTTCAGTGGCAAATGTCTCCTGATCTGTTGCTTCACTATACCGGAATAATAATAATAAAACTACATCAGATACCAAAACCAGACAAAGATGTCACAAAGAAAGAAATCTACAGGCCAATATCACTGATGAACATGGATGCAAAAATCCTCAGAAAATACTAGCAAACAGAATCCAACAGCACATTAAAAGGATCATACACCATGATCAGGTGGGGTTTATCCCAGGAATGCAAGGATTCTTCAATATACAGAAATCAGTCAATGTGATACATCATACTAACAAATTGAAGGATAAAAACCATATGATCATCTCAATAGATGCAGAAAAAGCTTTCGACAAAATTCAACACCCATTTATGATAAAAAAAAAAACCTTCCAGAAACCAGACATAGAGGGAAAAATAAGTTTAAAAATAAGTTTATTGCAAATGTCCCAAATGATTATGGAAAAACACTTTTATGATGACATTACAAAAGAAAAAAAATTGAAAAAAAAAACTACATCGTAAAACAATAAGGGGCCTTTCTAATAAGTTAACATATGAGCAGATGCATGAATGAAGGGAGGAAGTCAGCAATGGAGGTAAGGCAGAGAAGAACATTGCAGAGGGAACGATCAACACAAAGGCCCTTGGAAGCGCATTCTCGGTTTATCCAAGGAACACCTTGGCTGCAGCGGAGTAAGCAAGGGGGAGAGTGCTAGGAATGAGATCTGTGAGGCAGCACGGAGCAGAGAATGTGACTCTGCCATGGGTAGGTACAGGGTGTCCAAGGGACACTCTATGTGGGTGCCCTCCAATAGAAACGCAATGAGAAAACACAAATACAAGCCGCGTATGTGATTGCAGTTTTCCAGTAGCCACATTCTTAAAAGTAGAAAGGAACAGGCACAAATAATGTTAATAATACATTTTATTTAATCTAACATATCAAAAATGTTATTCCAACAGGCAATCAATATAAAAATGATTTTTCATACCAAGTCTTCAAAATCCAGTATGCATTTTATGCTTACTGCACACCTCAGTTCAGATTCACCATATTTCAGATCATCAACAGCCATGTGTGGCTGGTGGCTACCATATTGGACAGTGCAGTTCTATTATCATCTAGGCCAGTATTTCCCAAACTGGTCTATCTCAGAAAACTGTTCTTGATATATTAATAAACACATTGGGAGAATAGACAATTTGTTCTGTAATTGCTATGGACAATATATGTTCCCCCTACCCCACCCAAAATTCATATGTTGAAACCTAATTCCTTAAAGTGATGGTATTTGGAGGTGGGGTCTTGGAGTGATTAGGTCATGAGGGTGGAGCCCTCATGAATGGAATTAGTGCCTTTATAAAGGAAGCACGTCTTCTACCAGGTGAGGGCACAGCAAAAAGACCATGAACCAGGAAGAGAACTCTCACCAGTCACTGCATCTGCCAGCACCTTGATCTTGGACTTCCCAGCCTACAGAACTGTGAGAAATAAATTTCTGTCATTTATAAGCCACACAGTCTACGGTATTCTGTGACAGCAGTTTGACCTAAAACAGTGCTCAAGTAAGTAAAAGCAGAGACACACTAGTTCAACAAATTTTAAAATGTTTTCAACTGAAAAATGGAGCAAAATCATGATTATATTAATTTACACCATGAATCTCCTCACAAGGCATAAACTAAGAATGCAGGTAGTAAATTTTAAGAGCTGTGCTTTGGAATCCCAGGAGTTTCCACTGAGAGACTCCTAAGGGACTCCTACCCTCCCTGGTTACAAGACAAGTAGCTTGGAATCCCCCCATTTCCAATTCATCAGTTCTGATATCGCTGATATTCATTGGTTTCCTTGATTACCACTTAATGTAATACCCCCATTGAAAAAAGGTTGCAAAGCTTTCTAAAAAATCCCTGGGTTCTCTAACTGCTTGAATATAGAATAGAATATAATCAAAGAATCAAAGATATAATATAATATAATATAATATAATATAATATAATATAATATAATATAATATAATATAATATAGATATAGATATAGATATAATATATATAATATATAGAGAATAGAATAGAATCAAAGAATCAAAGAATATAATCATTCCTCATCAATTTAAGGAAGGCTGTGTTGGGTGCTGCAAGTGTGCTGCAGGAAAGAGCTTTGCGAGGCCACCAGGGGCCACAAGACTGCACCCTCCTCAGTGTGGATGGCCTTGTCATGGCTATGGGCACAAGAGGGGCTGTGAGCACCTTCCTGGTTGAGGCTCCAGGGAAGGCTTTACTCTCACAGCAGATGGCTGCTCTGACCCAGGCTGTTCATTCATGAATGGCCAGCTCTTCACGTTCCCATCACACAGGGATGCTCTGCTGTTGGAAGCAAACCTCAGACTCCAGGGACAATGACAATAATTCCTGTTTGTATTTGCAAGTATAGCCCAGAGATAGCTGTCCCCCCGATGGTGACATCTTCATTCACCCATAGCAACCATTGAGCAAACTCAGCACTCTGCTTTGTCCCTAAAAGAAAACCCATTCCTTGAGGCATGGGTGAGAAATGGATGTTTTACTAAAGATCTTGTTGGAGAGAGAGAGTTTAAAGCACAGTAATTCACTTCGAAGAAAACCCTGTGAAGCATTTCTCTTTTCTCAGAATCTCCCCTATGACACCCTGCCACCATGTTATCTCTCTCCCTCTGTCTCTGAGTCTCTCTGTGTCTCATTCTGTCTATCTCTGTGGCTCTGTCTCTCTAACTCAGTTTAGCTCGATTTCTGTCCCTTTGTCTCTCTCTGTCTCTGCTCATCCCTCTGTCTTTCTCTGTGTAGCTCTATGTCTCTCTCCTTCCCCAGCTCCAGCTCTGTTCTCCCCCATAGACAGCCTTCAGCCTCCTTCCCATCTCATGGTTTCTAAAATGTGCACTTTTCATAGGAAAAGCCATTTAGCCTTACCCAGGATTCTCCACACTCAACACTCTGTCACCAAGTATGGCCTTGTTCTCATGTAGGAGAAGAGGGTCATGAGGTTTGTTTTTTTTATCTATCTCAAGTACCCCCTCCCAATCAAGACACACAAATCCATGGAATAATTACATGCCCCGATTCACTGCACATTAGACAGAGCCAGGATTGGAGTCCAGCTCGACTACTACTAGCTGTGACCTGAGTGATCCACTTAACCCATTTGAACTGTATCTTTCGTGTATCTAACATATGGATTATAACACCTATGCCAAGGAGTTCTTCCAGGGTTATACGTGAGGGTGCTTCCTTAATCTCAAAACAAAGGTACAAATGTAAAAATGGTAGTTACTACAGCTGCTGCCTCCAGGTGGGCAATGCAGCCCAAAGCATTAACCTCCTTACACAAACAGTCAAGCTGTCCAAGGAAGTATTAACCTCCTTACACAAAGGCAAGCTGTGAAAATAAGTGAGAAGGAGAGGGAGACGGAGAAACCATGAAACTGGGGAAAGTGCTCAGGAAAGAAACATCTGGACACAGATGTCTCACCCACAACAGTGGTGTCTACACACTTTGATTGCTTACTGCATCAATCAGAGTTTCAACAGAAAACAGAGAGCACACTCTAAGTAATTTGAGGACAGTTTAATAGGACTGTTTTCAAAATGAAGCCTGTGGAGGAACTACATGAGAAGGAACAGTACCCCAAAGCTAGTAACTGTGAGGGCTGGTACCACTCCTGGTCCTGAAGGGACACAGGGGTAAAATCTGGTGGCAGAGGGGCCATGTAGAGAGAGTTACTAGGCAGTAGGTGTAACCTGCAATTGAGGCAATTGAGGGACATAGCCAACCCAGATGGAAACATCTCAGGGAGAGAGCAGGGGGAATAAATACCCTAAAGTCACTTTCTTCCCTTCAATATCCTGCCAGCCCAGAGATAAACCCATGCACCTATGGTCACCTAATCTATGACAAAGGAGACACATGTAAAAGAATGAAATTAAAACACTCCTTAACACCATACACAAAAATAAACTCAAAATGAATTAAAGACCTAAATGTAAGCCCTGACACTACAAAACTCTTAGAGGAAAACACAGACAGAACACTCTTTGACATAAACCGCAGCAAGACCTTTTTTGACCCACCTCCTAGAGTAAGGAAAATAAAAACAAAAATAAACAAATGGGACCTAATAAACCTTAAAAGCTTTTGCACAGCAAATGAAACCATAAATAAGACGAAAAGACAACCCTCATAATGGGAGAAAATATTTGCAAACAAAGCAACTGATGAGGGATTAATCTCTAAAATATACAAAGAGCTCATGCAGCTCAATATCAAAAAAACAAACAACCTAATTAAAAAATGAGCAGGAGACCTAAATAGACATTTCTCCAAAGAAGACATACAGATGGCCAAGAAACACATGAAAAATGCTCAACATTACTAATTATTGGAGAAATACAAATCAAAACTACAATGAGGTATCACCTCACACTGGTCAGAATGACCATCATCAAAAAATCTACAAACAATAAATGCTGGAGAGGATGTGAAGAGAAGGGAATACTCCTGCACTGTTGGTAGAAATGTAAATTGATACAGCCACTATGGAGAACAATATGAAGGTTCCTTAAAAAACTAAAAATAGAACTACCATATGACCCAGCAATCCCACTCCCAGGCACATACCCAGAGAAAACTATAATTCAAGAAGATACATGTACACCAATGTTCATTGCATCATTATTTACAATAGCCAGGACGTGGAAGCAACCTGAATGCCCATCAACAGAGGAATGGATAAAGAAGATGGGGTACATATATACAGTGGAATATTACTCAGCCATAAAAAGGAACAAAATAGTTCAATTTGCAGAGACATGGATAGACCTAGAGACTGTCATACAGAGTGAAGTAAGTCAGAAAGAGAAAAACAAATATTGTATAATATCGCTTATACGTGGAGTCTAGAAAAATGGTACAGATGAATTTATTTGCAAAGCAGAAACAGAGACACAGATGTAGAAAACAAATGTATGGATACCAAGGGGGGAAGGGAGGGGTGGGATGAACTGGGAGATTGGGATTGTCATATATACACTACTATGTATAAAACAGATAACTAATGAGAACCTACTGTATAGCACAGGGAACTCTGCTCAATGCTCTGTGGTGACCTAAACGGGAAGAAAATCTAAAACAGAGAGGATATATGTATATGTATAATTGATTCACTTTGCTGTACAGCAGAAACTAACACAACATTATAAAGCAACTATATTCCAATAAAAATAAATTTTAAAAATTAATTCAAAAAAAATCCTGCCAGGGCTCCACATGGGCCAAACCCATTTAGAAATTGGAAGGCAAGGAAGATCTTGATAGGGTTCATGCAGAACCACCTCCCAAGACAGACAGCAGGGTGGGGAAGGGTTCTTCCTTCTTAAAGGTGTCTCTAGAAGGAAACACAAAAGACATCTAGCACAATTACTCCCATATTTCGATAGGTCTTGGGCACACAGAGAATAGTACTTGCTGTTTCACTGATTTTCATGAGCTCTGAAGAATGAAAATCCGGGGGTCATCCTGCCACCACAGAGGAAAAACCTATCTGAGAATGACATCAAGCATAGGTAGGCAAAGCTGAACAATGGAGATAAAAAGAACTGTGATGATGAAATCTGAACTCCTGAATGCAGCCATACCCCAAGCTAGCCAAACCAGCAAGCAGCCAGAATGAAAGCTAGATTCATCAGTATTATGAGCTGATAGATTCCATGTTTCCTAAGCCAGTTCATATTTCCATCTATCCCTTGAAGCTAAAAGATTCCCAACTAACACTTCTTATAGTAAATGAAGAAACTGAGATGCCAAGAAATCAATTAACTTGAATTAAGTCCACATGTCACTAAATGGCAGCGCTGTAATTCTATTCCAATTTAGCTCCAAAGTCTGTGTGCTTTCTACTATACCCCACAATGCCCCAGAGTCTCTTGTTCTCCTGACCCCCGTTGTGGACAGTGATTTTCACACATGCTGGTTTCCACTTGGGCCACAGATGCCTTTAGATTATTCAGATCCCACTGGAGACCGGTTCCCATGGAACTCTTCCACCCTCTTTCACTTCTCTTTGCCATGCGCCTACATTATCTTAATCTCTAAAAGCTGGTTTTCACAATCTAAACAACTCAAAGAAGTAAGAGCTGTGACTGTGTAGTAAAGAGAGGAAAATAAATCTTGCTGATTTGGGATCCGGCTACAAGACAAATTTCCACAATAGCCCTTGGAGTAAATGACAAGTTCTATTCTTACCGATGGCAGAGTGCCATATTTTGACAATAGTTTTAACAGGAGTGGCCTGCTGGGAGGGCAGTGTTGGTGATGCTTCTTGAAAAAGCTTTTTCAAAGATGCAAAGTGCTTTTTCCCCACTTACCAATTTGTTTTGGAAAGGGAGAAAATGTCAGAGGAAAAATGAGATGACATTTGAAAACTTGAACAATGATAGCCATTGATGAAAGCATGAATGTAGTAAAAACAAAACAAAAGGAACACTCCTTTCTCCCTTGGTAGAAATTTCAGAACACATCCATATTCTTGGCCATGGAGTATACACTCTGTCTTGGTAACTAGATCCTTACCTTGTGGCCAAATCAGTCAGACAAGAAAAAGACACAAAGCAGAGCACGGAGAAACCCCCCTGCCAGAGTTCCTCGCAATATACATTCACACACACACACACACACACACACACACACACACACACAGGCACAAGTACACACACCAAGGAACCTACCCAAATGCAGTGAGAAGCATAGGGTGCGTTGACTTTGGAGACAGAGAAAACTGCATACAAATCCTGGCTCTGCCAGTTTATATTATGTGCACATTGGGAAAATTACATAACCTCCCCAAGCCTTGTCTATAACAGGGGGACAATACCTACTGCTTTGGCTTGCTACAAAGATTCCATAAGATAACATCACTGGGGTCCCATAAATAGCAGCGATGGTTATTTACTCTTTCCTAGGAACAGCTCAGGTCAGGTCTCCCTCACAGGGCTTCAAGCATGGCATAGTGATGAAGCTTTGGTTTCAGACAAATCTGGGTTCAAATCCTAGCTTAGTCAAGTCCTAACTCTGTGTCTTAGGACAATGCATTCATTAGCTTTTGCTGCATGAGAAATGACCAGAAAATCTCAGTGGCCTGCAACAGCAGCACTGATTTTGCCTGAAGGTCTGTGGGTCAGCCAAGCGTTGGCTACTCTAAACTGGGCTCAGACCAGGTGGCTTCTCTGAGTCCTGTTGCAGTTGCTCACACAGCTGCAGGTTGGCTGGGAAAGCTTTCCTGAGGTGGCTTTGTTGTGTGACTCTCCTATTCCACTCTTGAATCAGAAGAGATATTTCCCAGCACCTGGGCATGTTTCCATGGTAATGGTAAAAGCACCCGAGGGCAAGCAAAAACACATGAGGCTTCCAAGGCCTACGCCTGGCACCGGCACACCATTACTTCTGCCATATTCTACTGGCCAAAGCCAGTTGCACAGCCAAATCCAAAATCAAGAGGCTTCAAAATACTCCTATACCTTTAGTGGGAAGAAGTGCAAAGTCACATGACAAAGTGATAGGAGGGTGAAAAATTGGGGAGCGTAATATAACCTATCTCTGTTGAATAATCTGTCTTGGTTCCTTAATCTGTAAAGCAGGAATAATTCTGCCTACAAAATTGGTTCTTTTAGATATTAATGATGTATATGTGTGCCCAGCACACTCCCTGGCCCATAAAGAGCACTTGATAAATGTTGGCTAATAGTGGGAGTCAATGCAGTGGTAGTGTGAGTGGAGAGGTACACTGTCCCAAATCTTTCTAGAGTGTTCTGGCCTGTTTCCTTCCTTCATTCATTTATTAACTATGTATATAATATTCATTAACTACCCACATAATTACAATGCAGGGAGTACAGGGAGTATGAGGGGAGAAGGATTTGTTGGGGACCATACCAGGAAAGACAGGGATTCCTGTCTTAGTTTGCTGACCGTACAAAACTTCCTTAGTTTGCTGACCGTACGAAAGAGTGATTTCAATTAACGTTTGCATAGCATTTTCACATCCAGGATCTAATTTGATCCTGACAACTACCCTTTATTGTAGGTCTTGTTACCCCTGTTAAATGAAAGGTGAAACTAAATCTGGCTGAATATCTCAGTGATGTTTACCAGACAAGCAGCAGACAAGAGGTCACCTCACCACCTCGTGAAGTCAAGACTGTATCTAGGTGCCACCAGGGTTACTTTAGGATGGGACCATCACTCAGGGTCTCCTTCTCACTTAGAATTCATGGAGTCTAAACAGTTTATAGGAAACATCACAGTAATGCCATGCCACATCTGATGCTTGTTCCATTCATTCACTTATTTATCAAACAGTGTATGTCTGGCTTGAATGAGACAGACATTCATTGTTTTATAAATAAATAAGGATGAACGGGCATTATCCTGAAGAAAGAAATAGGAGATCAGAGAAGGTCAGGGCATTTCAGATAGAAGCACAGCATAAGCAAAGACAAATGGTGAGAAACCTCAAAGTACCTGTGAGAAAGTGAGGAAGTTCAACATAAGGCATCAGTTTCAAGGCTGGAATGGAGTAGATGGTGCAGGAGAAGTAGTCTGACATCTTATCAGGGACGACCATGTATGTCATGTAAAGATGTATGGATGCTAGATTATAAACAGTGAAGGGTCTTTGGAAGGGTTTAAAAAGGGGTCTGATGAAGATAAGTCTGAACTGTCTAAAGTGCCACGTGCCAGCTGTGTGGGTAAGGGCTCTGAAGAGTGTCACATCTTTATAAGAAAAACAACCAGCAAACATCCTTCGACTTGGCTACTCTATAAAAATGAAGTAGATGGAAGGGCTGGTAGTGCTGGGGTTGAGCCCATCCTTAGGAACTTAACAGATGGGGGGAATAGTTATACAAGCACAAAAAAGGGACCTGTTAATCAGATCTGAACACAGCAACCTGAATTACTAAACTATGAGGAAACTAGGAGGGCATTTCCTCATCCCCCTCATTACATATGAGAAAATCATTGCCCACAAAATGTACAGACTTGCTTAAGGTCACCCAGGAGCCTGCTCAATCCCCGTCCTGTCCTTGTCTCACCCCCATCCAGACATCCCACCTCCTCTGAAGGAGACTACGCAGGGCACCTGAGTATTTACTAAGGGCAGGCACTTCAGAGGTCAGAGAACTGGAGATCTTTGGGAGATTTTGTCACTTAGCAACCCCTGTCTTTCTTGGCATGGCTCCCAACAAACCCTTCTCCCCTCATACTCCCTGCACTCTGGGCTCCCATGGAGGCCAAGGAGACATAGATACCAAGGGCATGCAGAGCCAGTACCAGCTATCCTAAGAGAAGAATAGATTCCACAGTCCAATGGAACGTTTGTGAGTTAAGGTTAATCCCGTAGGAGGTGGTCACTGAGATAAGTGAAAGTAAAATGCATGGTTCTGGGAGCCAGATCCAAATTAGGCCATGTCAGAGACCAGAGGAAACCAGATGAGGAGTGGCCCAGTCTCAACTTACAATCTGTCCAGTGGACACTCTTAATGGTCCAACCCTTATTGTAGTAACTTTGTTCCCCAGACATCTTTAAAGGCCCCCCCAGCACCTACCTTTTGCCTCCTAATCTCAGTTCTTGCTGAGTTGAGGGGTCCTCAGGCTGACTCCTTGTCTGTCACTAAACAGTCAATACATATGACCTTGAAGTTCAAGGTCTCTCAGACTGCTTCTCATCACTAAAGTAAAGGGCCAATAATATTGCCAGCCCACTCCTCACTTCCCACCTTCAATTTATTCACACAATTCTTCAATGTCCCCAGCAGAAACTGCACTTAAAATAGACCAAAGAGAGGCCCCTTTACTATAACAAAATGCAATTGTTACCATGAATCAGAAGAAAACAGAAAGGATAAATCTAAAGGAATACATCTGGGGTTAATAGTCTGTTGGCAAATAATCTTTTCTTGTTCTCCCCTAAGGTCTATTGGGGGGAAGGGGTGGCAGGGAGTGGTGTATTAGAGGAAAAAGCTCTCTTTAGAGAACGATTAACTGTGAAACAGGTAGTGCAAAATACAAAAGGCAGGAAGTGTGCCCTCTATTCCAGCTCTGAGTGGCCTCATACAATCTGTGTCAACTCTGTGGGCTTTAACACCTTTGCTCTGGAAATAGAGGGAGTTGGACAAGGTGATTCTCCAGCTTCAAGAGTCTATGATTTTAACCTGAAACCAGATTGAGGAAGATTAGAAATCAAAGCTCATGAACCACAGGGGAACTCGAACAGACTCTCGAGGCTTAATTTAGTCCCTTTATTGTCTCTTTGTTTAGTTTCTGGTTTTTCTTTCCTATGGGCTATCTATCTTCCCTATAGCTTTAGAAAAAAAAATTTAATAAAAAAAGTAAAAATACTCCCAGAGGGAGGTCTGTGGATTTGTGGAAAAATGGGACAAGAAAGTGCTGTCATAGGGTAGCATGGACAGAGAATCTAAGAAAACACATGCTCCTGGCCCACTTCCAAGTAAGGCATGCAGGGCAATTACAAACCTTCTCAGAGGAGCCCAGGCTTCAGAAACACCCACAAAACAGTCCCAGGACTTCACTGGCCTGTCTCCTGTCGTGAGCTGGCTGGGCTTCCATGGCCAAGTTGAAGGCTCGTGTGGTCTGCATGGCACTGACACGCAGAGCCAAGCTGTCATTCAGATTCTAAGAGGTTTCTTTGCACGTGAAGCTCTGGGAGCTACTGCACAACAAACACAAAATAAATATTTCTGTTGGGAGCTTCCATAGATGTCAAATTTTCTGCAGCTAATTTTGAAATACACCTAAAAATCTTTTTTGTTTTCCAAGGAAGATACCTTAATAGCTCCTCAAATTGCTTAGACATGTGGCTTTAGAGAATTTTGACACTCTGGGGCTGGCCACAAAATCCAAGTAACTGTATATTACCTAAAAGCTGCAAAGATTGTTCTTACAGGAAGGGAGATCTTATTTGCAGTGTAATTTATATATTCTGTGCTAAGCATTTGAAATTCACAGCTGTCCTCTAAGGAAGCACTTTTTTTAAACTAATAGACTTGACCTGTTTTTTAGCAGTTTTAAGCTTACAAAAAAATTGAGCACAGGGTCCAGAGTTTCCGTTTGCCTCCCCCCATCCCCTACCCTCATTCCCCCTATCTTGGTACAAATGGACCCTTAATGTGGTACATTTGTTACAACTGATGAACCAATATTAATACATTATTCTTAACTGACATTCATAGATTTCACTAGAGCTCACTCTTTGGGTTATACATTCTATGAGTTTTGACAATAATGTAAAATGACATGCATCTACCATTACAGTCTCATCCAGAATAGTTTCACTTCCCTAAAACTCCCCTGTGCTCCCCCTATTCATCTCTCCCTCCCTCCCCCGTGAATCTCTGGCAACCAGTGATCTTTTCACGTCTTAAGGAAGCAATTTCATCCACTTTCAGAGATGAGGAACCCAGGCCTTAAAGAGTTTAAGAAATTAACTTACCAAGGTCAGTGGGAGGTCTGCTAGGTTCCGCCTGATTCCAGGGTCAGGCTTGCCACTGTGCATTTATGCAACCAACTGCCACTTCCTGAACACCCTCTAGGTGCAGGCACAGTGCAGGTGCTGGGAACATAAGGATGAATAAAACAGCACAGCTCCTAATCCTATGGAGCGCATAGGAATGGGAAGCAGGCATTGAACAAACTAGCACACAAGTGAATATAAATTGTGACCAATGGTTGAAGGGAGATAAGGTCCTAAGGTATAATAAGAATACTCTACAGGGAGACCTAGTTTACGTTGGGAGGAGGTGGCTGAAGTGGTGAGTCTCAGGGAAGACCTCGCTGAAGAAGAATAAGAAGCAATTCTTCCAAGGCAAAGAGAGGGAGAAAACCGTTTTCACAAAGACCAGGAGGTGGAGCAGAAATTGGCTCTTTCAGGAAAACGTCCCTCTCCCGTACACAGTGGTCTAAAGTCAGTTCTCTAAATTTGTAACTAGTCAAGAGCACTTCTGAATAGATTTCATGTGATCCAGAAAGTTCCATGCAAACATCCTCATTCCCCAACACTAGGACAGGGGCTAACCACTAATATTCACGAAGTGTCTTACAACAAGTTTGATAGGTTTGAATTTTATCTTTACCCTCACATTCTAGAAGAAGAAAAAACAGAGGTCTGGAGAGAAGCAAAGGTCCCAAGGTCATGAAGCAGTCACTGTCTCCATACCATGCCACGTCTGCAGTGAAAGAGCCACCTCTTAAATATCTACTCCTGCCTCAAGGAATCAGCGAGAAGCATGGTGCCTGGCACAAAGTGGTCATCAAATCAATATTTGAAGAACAAACAAATGAATGAATGAATGAATGTCATTGATAAGCAGTCAAAGACTGTCAAGGAGGGAGCTTGAAAGCGCAGTGGTCTTGGACTCAGACACCCTGACTGTCCATCTCTCCTCCAACAAATGACCTTGTTTTCCCAGACACCCTGACTGTCCATCTCTCCTCCAACAAATGACCTTGTTTTCCTCTCTGGCCTCAGTATCCTCAGCTGCTCAACAGTAAGTATATTCTATAAAATTGAAAAGATAACCAATATTTTTAAATTAAACATAGTAATATAACTATCAAACTCTGAAAAGACAAGGGAAGAGGGGAGGGAAGGAGGCTCATCTGGATTCTGACATCTGTGGATTCATGATTCGTTCAATCTAACACTGCAGGCACCCATGACAGTCACCGTCACTATCCCTTTCCTCGCCTGTGGCAGACACCACTAATTGGTCATGACACACTTTCTCAAAGAGCCCACGTGAAGCCTCTCAGCCCAGGGCTCCAGGCAGCTACTAGGACACACCATCAATGACCCTCAGGACGAAACCTGATTGTGATCCCTACACCAAAAAGACACCTGCTTGATTAAGAGCAGCTTCCAGGGAAAATTGGAGATTAAGACTTAAATCTCATGGAGCTTTAGCAACTCTGAAATTCTCCAACTGGACACAGCCTCAGTCCTAGGTTTTCACTGACTTTGCAGCACTTTCTGTTTTCATTGAGGTAGGAAATTAATCAGATAAGGCCCCAAACATCCCTCTAGCCCAGAGTTGCTAGTGATATAGTAAAAGATCATTTGATCCTTTCTCTAGGACTATTCCCCTCCTCCCTTCCCCTGTCAACCACTACCTCAGAGTTACTGTGCAACATTTCCTTCCATGTTTTATATTTTATTGTGTCTATCCCCCTCCACAATTTGTACATTTAAATATATATATATATATATATATATATATATACTTTTTTATATATCATAATATGTTTCCCTGTGCACATGTGCAAGGATTTCTCTAAGGTATGTGCCCAGAAGTGAAGTAGCTGGATCATAGGCTATACATGGTTTCAACCAAAGTAGAATTTACCTAATTTTTCTGCTTGTAATTATTTCTTTCTAAATCCATCTCCTTTTCTAGACTGTAAGTTCCTGGAGTTCCTGGACTGTGGTAGGCACCCGATAGCTATTTGAAGAATGAAATAATTTAATTTAAATTTCAGACAGTCAAGTATAAAGGAGTAATTGGGGCTGATTTTAACTCTACCCTTAATCCCTCCTTTGCCCAAGCGACCTTCAGTATAAATAGTGTTGTGGGCTGAATTGTGTTCCTCCAAAGTTCATAGGTTGAAACATTAACTCCTAGCTCAGAATGTGACTGTATTTGGAGATAAGGGTTTAAAGGAGTGGTTAAATTAAAATGAGGCCATTAGGGTGAGCCCTCACCCAATCTGACTGGTGTTTTTATAAGAAAAGGAAATTTGGACACAAAAAGAGACACAAGGGATGTGCACACACAGAGGAAAGAGCCTGTGAGGACATGGCAAGGAGGCAGCCGTCTGTAAGCCAAGAAGAGAGGCCTCAGGAGAAACCAACTCTGTCAACACCTTGATCTTGGACTTCCAGGCTCCAGAACTGTGAGAAATAAATGTCTGTTGTTTAAGCCATCTGGTCTTTGGTATTTTATTACGGCAGCCCCAGCAAACAAGGTCGAGTGCTACCTCTACAACCAAAGTCTCCAAATTGCCACGCTCAAGCCCTCTTCTGTGTTAATATTGAAGTCTCCATTGAACACAGAGACTCAAATTTCTAGCTTAATAGTCTTTCTATTACACCACTGAGTTTCAAGCTATTCCATAGAATTTCAAGTTATACACATTGGGACACACCCTGAGCAAAATGTTGGTAAGTTGCAGATTTTAGGCTCCCTCACCACTACCATCAGAATAGCTTCATAAATTGGGCTTCCTCCCTAAAGTGTCTGAATCAAGGACTTCATGCATTAAAAAAATAAATTGGGAAGAGCACTAAAGATGTCATAAAAGTGATTTTTGTTTTCAACAATTTTCCAAGAAAGAGATTCAAGTTCAGAGGTAGGTAACGAAAATGCTCAATAAGACAACTTTATTCATAGTAACCAGAAAAATTGTAAACAACCCAAATGTTCATCAAAGGGGGGATGAATAACAAAGTGTAGTTTAGCATTATGATTGAATATACTCAGCAATTAAAATGAACACTCTATTGATACACACCAAAACGTGGACACATCTCAAAAACAGCATGCTGAGAGCAAAAAGCCAAGAGGAAGAGTACATTCTGTCTGATTCCATTTATAGGAAGGTCTATAAAAGCCAAAACAAATCTATAGTGACAGTGGATCAGAGGTTTCTGTAGACAGGAGGGGAACAACTTAAAATGGGGCATTGGGGAATTTGAAGGAGATGGAAATGTTCTCTATCTTTTCTGTAGGAATGGTTACACAGGTGTACATATTTGTCAAAACTCATCAGATGTTAGACTTCCAATGGGGTCATTCTAATTATATAAATATACCTCAAAATTTGACTTTATAAAAAGACAAAAATGGTCAAAAACTAGTATGTCAATTGATCCTGGTTTCTCCACTACTCCACTCTTAAAAATATGTGTATTTTTAATGTGACTTGTCATGCCTCAGCAACTGCAGGAGCAGAAACTACTCATTTTGTATATATTTGGGCATAGATTATGGGCATATTTGCTTAGATTTATATAGATTATGGGCATATTTTTCCATCTTGCTGCCCAAACAGATTTTTTCCTTCCATGTCTTGCTGATATCTCTGTCCAGTTTCTTTTTACGAGTTTCCAGAGCTATAACTTTCACTTCTGCCTCAGCCTTCCTTTTTTGTTGTTTATTTGGGTTTTTGTTTTGTTTTGTAGCCCCAGAAGCACAGAATTATGTTAACTGTAATCCTTGCTTTAAGGCACACTATCATCATTGGTTCATGTACAGTACTCTTTCATTCTATTTTATTTGTAAACAATATCATGAATACCCTGATCTCACTGCCCAATCTAAGAACTAGAGCATTACCTCTAATTTACATCTTCCCATGGGTTCTCCCAACATCCATCCCTTTGCCTCCTCCTGAGATTGTATTCATTGCATTTATTGTTCTTTTGCTTTTTTTCTTTTTAGCTTTTCACGTGCAAATTGTATAGTTTTTCTTATGTTTGACATTTCTAAAAAAGGTATCAGACTGTACTCCATTTCTTAGGATAAAATGTTAGTGTAACATAGTGTTCGTCCACTTTCACAGATGTATAATAATCCATTGTGTACACATCCACAATATTTGGACAATTTTTTGTCTTGGGCATTTAGGATGTGCCCAGAATTTTGCTATTATAAACAGTTCAGCTTTGAACATTCTTGTGTGTGACCTCTGGTGCACATGGACATGGACTTCTCTTGGGCGTATATGCCCAGGAATAAGATATTGGGTCATAGGGAATGGGAATGTCCAACTTCACAAGTTAATGCCAAACTGCTTCTCAATATTCTAAGGCTATTGGAGGAGAAAAAATCAATTAAGTGGAGAGAGAATGATAAATTTTTAGAGAATTGATTATACTCTTACTTTCTTTAGTATTATATATATATATATATACACACACACACATATGGTCATTTGTTAATATTAGAAGATAAATAATATGCCATGTCCTACTTGGCTTCTTCATAAAATCACAGTTGGAATATTTGTGTACAATAAGAAAAATATTTTTCCCTATATTTCCAGAAAATCAGAAGCCATCATCATTGACTTCTTCTAACAAGTTTTAGAAATAAGAACATTGACCTCTTTTTAAAAGTTTTAGAAATAAGAACAATAGTAATGACAAGTTGAACACTTTTATGACCTATGCATGCATTTATTGTTTGTCATTTAGTTCTCATAACAATCTTATTAAGAAGTTCCTATTACTATTCCCATTTTACAGAAAAGTAAATTGGGATTTAGACAGGGGGATCCTAGTGAGTAGTTAACCTAACACTCAAACCCACCATCTTTTTTTCCATTGCACACCTGGCCTTCCCAAGCCTTGCATAAATTTTTGTGACCTGACTTTCCCACAGAACGCTTCAGACAGTTTCTCTCTCATAGTTTCATCTGGGACTGTGTCATGGTGAGATCCTGCTGTTGGTTTACTCTCCGTCATGCTGTGCTTTGTCTACATCTTGCTATTCAGTATAACTACCACCCATCAGCCACAGGATGCCCCTTGGGCCCATGTCTCCTCCTCCTGTGGCAATTCCTTCCAGATTTAAGTCACACACACACACTCACTCACACACTCACACAGTAACATTCACACACACATATTTCAACCACTTTGCCTCCTTCCCACTGAAGACACTACAGAGTCTTTATAGTTCGTTCTTGGCTAGATGTTGTAAAAGGGATGCTGAACTGATTGGGAGCAGAATAAATGTGTTCTTCATCTGCAATTAACTGCACATTTTGGGCAAATCATGTAACCTCTTTGAGGCTAAATTAGTGTTGTTGTGAAGATCAAATGAAATGACGCAATGACAGCACTTCAGGAACTATAAAGCGCTAAATAAAGCCAAGTTACTGCAGCCCCCTTTCTTAGACCGATGCTATTTAAACCGTGAATTAAATGGGTCTCACATTGACATTCACAAAGCTTACTGAGACAGTGCAGTATAGTAAAGTGAGGGTGAGCTTGGAATAAACCACCATTGAGTTTGCAGCTGGCTCTTCAGCTTACAAGATATGTGACCTTAAGCCTTAACACCTTACCTGAAAAATGAGAATAATACTATCTACCTCAAAGAGTGGTGAGGATTAAACTGTATGTCTTACATAAAGCATCTCTGGCAGGCAGAATTCTAAAGTCATCCCCGAGATTCTTGCCCCCTGGTATACATGTCCATATATTCCTCTATATTGAGTATGGGTAGGACATGTAAATATGATAAGATTTTACTCCTATGATTAGGTTATTAATAAATTGACTTTGAGTTAGTCAAAATGAAGATTATCCTGGGTGGGCCTGACCTAATCAGATGAGTCATTGACTGAGGTATTGGGCCCTTCCTTAAGAAAGAGATTCCAAGTGAGAGAGAGAGAGAAAAAGAAACCCTCCTGTTGGCCCTGAAGAAGCAAATGATATGTTGGGGAACAGGTCACATGGCTAGGACCTGAGGGTGACCTTCAGGAGCCAAGGGAGTCTCCAGACAACAGCCAGCAAGAAGATGATCCCACAGTCGGAAAGAATTGAATTCTGCCATCAGTACAATGAACTTGAAAACATATTCTTCCCTAGTCAAGCCTCCGGATGAGAATGCAGCCCAGCCAACACCTTGATCCCAGACTTGTGAGAACCTGAACAGAGAACCCAGTTGAGCTGACCCAGTTGGTCTGACACACTCAGTCCCTGACCTATAGAACTGTGAGATAATAAATGGGTGTTGATTAGAGCCACTAAGTTTGTGGTCATTTGTTATGCAGCCATAGAAAATCTATACAGTATCTAGCACACTGCCAAGCACACAATATGAGCTCAGTAAAAATAACAAATCTTAGTGCTCTCAGAAATATATTTAGTGTATCCAAAAATAAATATGCTCTCTCCTGCCTCCGATCTTCATGCATGCTCTTTTCTATACCTAGTATTACTTTCTTCTCTCCCTCTACCCATTTTTCACTCAGCCAAATCCTATTTGTTCATAGGATCATACCCCTGAAAAAAGTGAAGAGACTAAACCACAGATGTTTAATGACTACTCTGGAATTACCTACCCACTTAACAGTAGAACTGAGACCATAACCCCAGTTTCCCGATAGCACTAAATCCCTTTGCCCCTCATTTGTCCCTGAGGATCCCTGGTTTCTCTTATCCACCATCTTGAGTTTCCTCCCCAGTTCACTTTTCTCAATAATGCCCTTAAAACAGACATCCTTATCCCAACAACTGAGAGAAATAAAAGTCCAGAGGAAGCTCCTCCCTCCATACAGTATTAGCATCTACCAGTGGATCAAAGTTTCTCCCCTCAAAACTGGTGGTTTGGTATTGAGGTTATGAACAAATATCATTCATCCTATTTCTCAAGTCACGCACCCAGGAGTTATTTATCAGCAAAACAACAGGAGTTATTTATCAGCAAAACAACAGGAGTTATTTATCAGCAAAACAACTCTTTGGCCAGGAAGCTGACTTTAGTGAATTTATGTGAATAAAAACTAAATAGCATAATCAGCTGCCCCAATAGAAAGTCACTCCTAGTTCTCCTTATCACAAGCAAAAATAATTGTAAGGGTGTTTGGTCCAGACAGGTGGTCCTCGAATATGGTTTATAAACCAATATTGGGTAAGCCAAGTCACTGTATATTGTACTACAGCAAACTGGTAATTGAAAAACTTTCTGTGAGGGAATTCAGGGCTCTTGACCAGATACTCAAGGCTCTCTTGAAATTCCCTCCCAAACTGGATGAAGAATGTGTTCAGGAAAGAGCAACCAGGAAGTGGTACAATACCATGGTTGACGGAAGGAGGGATGCTTACCCAGTAAGAGGGCCAACAAAGACTGCCATGGTTGTTATTTCCCAGCATATTTATCAAACAATTGATTTTGTGCCTACGACGTTCCAAAGACTGAGCTAAACCCTGGGACTGGAGATGTGTATTAGATATTTCCCCTGTCCTCAAGAACTTGAATTCTGGTAGGAAGCAGAGAAGTATTATAAATAATCATTGCAATGTGGGTATTCAGTTCTATGTTGAATGGATTTTTGATGGTGAATAGTGACACAGAGGGAGGAGTGTCACTTTGAAGAGTTGTCTTGCTTTTCGTGATGCCAATAGAAAAGAAACTTCAGGGAAACAGATTCTAACTGAAAATAAAAAGGACTTTTCTCATTGTCAGAGCTGTCTAAAAAGAGGATGAACAAAAGCAAATGAGTTCCTCATCCACAAAAATACTCAAGCTAACACTGAAAATCTGTGAATAGAAGACAGTTTAACAAACTGCTTGAGTATATGTTCTAGAACAGAGTTTTTCAACCTTGGAACTATTGACATTTTAGCCAGATTATAGTGGGAGCTGCCCTGTGCAAACCCCATCCACTGAGTGTCTCAGTGTGACAACCAAAACTATCTCCAGACACTGAAAAATGTCTGCTGGAGGGGAGAGGGATGTCCCTCCTCGTTTAGAACTCCCATGATAGAGGAAATCAGAATTGAATTTGAACCCTGGCTCTAACATCATCTATCTGTGTAATCTTGGGCACGTTACTAAACTCATTAACAGACTCACAGACTCAGAGAACAAACTTATGGTTACCCAGGGGGAAGGGGGAAGAGGGAAGGGGAGGGATAGTTAGGGAGTTTGGGATTGACAAAAAAAAAAAATTGTGTATCACTATATTGTAGAGAAATACAGTAGATTAGCCGCTGTAGATTAGCAGCAGCACCACAGATCTTCAGGCATCTCTTTGTAGTAGCTGTGCTATTTTCACTAACCTTGGCATTATGTTGCAGTCTTTAGTATTTATACATAAAAGCAACTGTGTTGACTCTGGAAGTTCGTTTTGTTATCGCAGAGAGCTTATCACCCTCCGTTATTCCTCATTTCATTTACAATGAAATCAAAACCCATTCATTGGCAAGGCTATTGCAAGATTCTGGCCCTGCCCCCCTCTCCCAGCCCTTTTCCTGCCGAGTTCCCATGTGGACCTTCTGCTTGTTCCTTGAACTCGCCAAGCCCAGTACTCTCTGCAGTGCCCTTGCATGTGGAGTTCTCTCTGAGAACTCCAGAGAAAGTCATTAACTGAGCTTGTGACTGTAACTTGTATAATATTGTACATCAACTATGCATCAATAAAAAAGAAAGGAAAAAAATAAACTCATTAAGCCTCAATTTTCTCTTCAATGAATTGGAAATACTGTGAGCATCACTTCATAACTTCAAGAGAGGATTTAGGAGATATTGAAATTGAGTGCTCAATAAAGTGTAGCTACAGTAATGGTTGATGTTGTCAAGTGGACAGAAGCTGAAGGTGGAGGAGTAGACAGGAAAATTTTAAGGTTTCTTTCAACCTGAGATTCCCTAATACTAAGTGAAAATCATTGCCTAATTTTTTATACAGATTAATATTTTTCTTAAATAAGACTTGTTTGGAGAATAAGTAGAATATCTCATTACAAGCAGACATAAGAAGGATTCCTTTTTCATTAACATTTGAGTAATGAATGGGCATTTGCTGAACTTAACTTGAAAACCCAAATGCACCATATTGTAGAGCAGAGTTTCTTAACTCCCATTCATTCTTCCTAACCCCATCAGTGTTGACAATCCAAGTGCTGGGAGAAAAGAATAGTGGGAATGGTGCTTCAGTTCCTGCACTGTATAATCAGGTTCTTGTGAGGATTAAATTAGTTCATGTATAATAAGTGCTTAGATATTATTATAGAATATGGTGTGCATTAGGAACACAATAGTGATTAACCTTGCCAGAGAAAGTCACTAACTGAGCTCATGAATATATCTAGAAATTCAACAGGAAAACAAGAGAGAAAGTATATGTTTAACACAGGAGTCTGGTGAAACATGGAGGTATAAACTTGGGCAGAGGTTATATCCTGAAGTTCCTAATATCCTTTGCTAATGAGTTTAATTTAACTAAAGGTTAAAAAGAGTGTGTTTGGGTGAGTATGTGTGTATAGGAGTAGGTGAAGGAATGAGTGGACTGGAGCCATGAATTGGATGAGGAGATGTTGTCTTTCTTGACTCTAAGCAAGGTGATGAGATTACGGATCTGGAGAATGGATAGTAGGTGGATCACTGCTCCCAATTCTTACTCCCTCCATGTATTAGAATTAAACGAGTGTTTTTTGCCTCAAGATGTCCCAATAGAGAGGAAAGATATTTTTCCATCCAGTTAATGTTGGGTTTGGCCACATGACTTGCTTTAGTCAATGAAATGTAGGCAGAAGTGACAGTATGCCAGTTCCAAGCCAAGGCCTTCAGAGGAATCACACACCCTCCTGGTTTCTTGTGATCCATCATGAAAAGAGTCAGAATGAAAAGACATGAAGCAGACCTGGACTTGACAAGAGCTTGGAGTCTAGTCTGGCCCACGAAACGCAGTCTAAATCTGCTGAACCACAGTCATCCTGTAGATCTGTGAGCATGAAAATAAATGACTGTCATTTAAATCACTGAGATTTTGAGATTGCTGCAAAACCTGATGAATGTATCAGAGATTTTGCAATAGCCATTGATTCATTCAGTTAATACATACTGAGCTTGAGCTGTATGCCAGGCACTGCTCTAACAACTGGAGCTACATCAGAGGACAAAACAGACAAAAATGCATCTTACATTCAAATGGTTGCAGTTGTCCAGGTGAGAAATACTTAGGACCAACACTGAGGCTGTTAACTTGGGAATAAGGAGTGATTATTTTTACTTGACTATAGAGATTTCAACACAGCTTTAACAATTCATGAGAAAATATGTCCAGTAACCACCCCACAAAGTTTCATCCAAAGAAAATTGAATTTAGGAGGGCGAAGTGACTAATGAGGGGTCACTTAGCAGACGTACTGGAGATGCCATTATAAGTAAAAAATAAAGCCCTCACTCTGCCTCAGAATTACCTGGGATGTTTTAAATTACTACAGTCCAGACCATATCCCATAAATTCTAATTTGATTGGTAGAGAATCAGGCATCAATTTTGTTTTGTTTCATTTTGCTTTAATTTTTCAGGTGATTCTAATGAGCCAGCAGATTTGAAAACCACTGTATTAGATCTCCCTGTGTTGCAGACAGACTGCACTAGCCAACCAGACATCAAATGCAGCAGATGTAGTCGTGTCTATAAATAATGACTTCACTTCTAAACCGTGGAAAGATTGAGTTCAGAGATCTTTAAGTTCCCAGGTCGGAGCATCTACGGTCTATGAACTATTCCAGCAACAGACACAAAAGGAGTTGACATTTGCTTTCATTATGACTACTTTAAAAACTCCAGCCTAGGATTTCTGTCACTGATCAAGCAGTTAAACTTTCAAATTCAGTAAATTTGAATTATTCATGATATGAATTGATATGAATGATATGTTGTCACTTCAGGCTAAACACATCTAAAGCTATGTCCTTAAAAGCAAACCGTTTCAACATGAAAGACCCAGAAACCTTTTAGTTAGGTCAAAATTTCAACAAATGTTATTAAAGTTATTTTATTGGCCTTGTTCCGCACCCCCCCCCAAACAGTTTGGAGGGTAGGCTCCTTGGAAAGCAATCAAGACAGTTTCTGCATGTGCCAGGAAATGAGCCATCTAATTCCAGTTCTCATGGTCAGGAATAATTTTTTTCTAGTTGTGATTTGTCAACAGCTCCAGGGATCAATGACTCTCTGGTGAAGTGTGCCAACTCAGAGGAGTGGGTGGTTTTTCACATGTCATTTCTTCCTTTCTGTCAAGTAACTTAGGTAGTAATGGAGTAGAGCTTATGGGAGAGAGTCTTTTATATATTATAAAAGAAAAATCCTTCCCTCTGTGTCTTACAACCATAGTTAAATATATGTCAGCCTAATAAATAACAACTAGACCATAAACTGGGTAGTGGCACATCCATAAAAAAATGCTTGGCCAGTGTGAGCTCATTGGCTCAGAACCGGGAAAAACTTCTTCATGT